>NW_022995380.1:13667217-15059438 GCF_004354385.1 Drosophila innubila
CTGTAGTAAACTGGACAGAACAATCGCCTGTCCAACGTTGCATTCAAATGAAGTTAAACAAACAAATCATTTCGGATTTCGTCTGACAGACTTAATGAAAAACGGAAACGCCACTTGTTTTATTTCCCATTTCGGCATCATTCAACATCCTCATCAACGGCACCGAAAGCTTTTGCGTCTTATTACAACTTTCCGTACTTTCCGTCCAGGCATTAAGGAAGGGGATAGACAGGAATGACAGAAATGGAAGTGTGGGCTGTGTTTGCTTATGTACTTTGTTTTTAGCGATTAATTAATGCAATTAATCTGCAGCTGGATTCGTGACTTTGGCCCGAGGGCTTTGCCTTCCAGTTTGATGAAATTGTTTGTGCGCATTTGTATTCCCTGCCCCGGGCAATGAGTGTAAATAAATGGTAAAGATTAAGTTGAGATTATCAGTAATAAAGAAATTAATTTAGTCTATCGAATGTGCGTATACAGTATTTATAAGCATGGTACAAAAGTAAAACGGAACTAATTAACTAATTTTGTATATCGAGACTTTCGTAGACTTCAGTCTGATTAGTACATTCATTTCTATAATAATTATTTAATTTTATATTATTCATTAGGAAATTTAAACACACTGTTTTAATATTAATATCGACAGCAATAAATATGTATGATTTTATTTTCTAATATCTTTCAATTATTCCCTAAACATAATAAGCTGTCAGAAGTATTCTGTACCTACTGTCTATTCATAATTATCAACTTTACAGTATCTTGACTTTCGTGCACAGCATTTATTAAAAGCATCAAGTTATCGTACTCTTAGTGTCTATTAGCACTTAAACAAATTACCATATTAATTGCAACTAATTAAAAATTCATTAAAACTCAATGCACTTCCCACCAACCAAATCAAAAGCCAGAACGGGAGCCACAATTGGACTGGAGTCTGGCAATTTATTATGCTTTGTCATCTCGGTGTCGCCAGGACCAAATGTGCAAAATGATAATAATAAACATTTTCATTTTCATAATGCGACGATATCAATGAGTTCATAACGGCCACAGTGGTACTCACTGTGTACTTTCAATTAAAAGCCAACTTTCAGCCATAATTCAAAACTAAAATATGCAAAACGAGTTTGCGGTGAAAGTTTCAATCGCATCGATTTGCATAGCCCATTGGGCTGAAATCAGGCAACGCACATGAATGTAATTATGAATGTAAAGTCCACAGCATTACCACCCAACCACCCAACCAAAAACCCTACCTGCCCCACTCCAGGTGCACCTGTAACATCTGCACTCCACCGCACTTCGCTATTCATGCCATAAATTCCGGCTGTGTGGCACATTAATTAATTTGCTTTGCGGCATTTCAAAAGGATTATTTACAGCTCATTTCACATGTGTGTGTCTGTGTGTGGCTGTGTGTGGCTGTGTGTGGTTGCAGAAGCCAATAGGCTAAAGTTTGAAGCGTGTATGTGCACACACAAAAGACTCAAAGGTATTCAATATCAAAGAAGACACTCATATATCATCTATGCATCTAGATATAGTGGCAGATTATGAACTGTACTTTTACTTTCTAGAACATTTAATAAGAGAAATATTAAAGATCAAGTTCTCTCCGACATTTATGATTATAATTATGATTATAATTATAAACAATACGAAAAACACAATCCTAAGCGGAGTAAAAATGATTTGAGTGCTCCCTAAAAAAAAGCTTGACTAGGAATTTTCTATTATTAAAGTTACTGATTTTAGTTGATCTGTATATTCTCAGGTTCTACAGCCACCCCACAGCAACTACTCTATGCAAATGAAACCACATAGCATCTTGGTCATAGCCCTTAAGTATAACCTATCCAATGCTCACAGATGAGCACTCAGTCTCAGCTGCGTGTCGAAAAGTTTGTGACATTATAAAATCTAATGAACAAAAATTAATTTACAATAATAACTCAACTAACACGAAACGACGCGACAAGCTGCTATTCTCCCACTCCAATTCTGATGCTACTCCGGTTCTAGTTTCATTTGGCGAAAGAGTTGTGCCGTGTGCCAAGGATTCAAAGCGTTGGTCTGTGGACTACCCAGGGGAGTCAGCTGTGTTGCGATTTCAAAGTGTTTCCGTTTTCAATTTGCATAAAATTCGTTAAAATGTCTAACGGCATTAATGAGCAAGCCACTGGGAGTGCGGGGGATTCGGGGACTTTACCTGTTGCCTTGAAAAGTGTCATCGGCTGTGCCCAGTGGAGCTCAAGTGTAAATGGATCGCCTTGTGGTATTCGGTAATTGTGTGTAATTAAATCCTGCTCCGCTGTTTGCAAATACCCAAAGCAAATGACAACACTTTCCTACTGTGGTTGCTCAGTGGTTACATTGCGGTTGCCTGTGGTTACACGATGCCAAAGCTCAGACCTCAACCCTTTCCTTGTCGCGTTCCGTTTTAATTATGTAGCGTGAATAATTTTAACTCTTTGTCTCATCTATTTATAAGTCATTGATATGCTTTAAATTCTGTTGTGGACAAGGCGTTGCTTTAATTAGTGAAAATCCTTCTGTAATTAAATATCCATGTTCTCGGGAAATGGCAAGTTTATGACAAAGACAGTTTTAGAAAAGCAACAGAAAAGACTTCAGTAAATTGGCACAAAGTTTTTCGTTTTCTTTACCCTAACTAATCCTTTAATTAAATATTCTCTTTGAAATATTCTTATCTCTATAAATAATGATTTTTGAGAGGTCATATTGAGTGAAAGAACAGGCCGAATCATAGGGGATATGGGTTATAGTATCTACAACTTATGTCTGTTCGAACTAAAACTCAATTTGGAAACTTCTTTTGAAAAGTTAAAGATAAACTATATCCATAGGAGAAATCATGATCAATTCATTGGTAGCTCTGTAACAATGCCTTGAGTACGAGTGGGTAGTCTTAAAGTGTTAGAAATCTTTAAAGTTCATTTGAAACTAAACTTTAGAACTGCAGAAATTTATTTGCATAACTGTAACAACAGACGCCACAAAACCACAATAACAAAATATTTTTTTCGTTGTTGTGGTGTTAACAATTTTGTGTGTGTGTGTGTGTGTGTTTTCGGTTTAAACGAAGTTCTCACTCTTTTATTTGTATTGTGTTATATGTCAGATTGACGCCTCTGTTTGTGTTGCTTGCCACAATTTGCGGTGCTGGCAACAATTTGCCATAGAGAGCGAGAAAGAGATCATGCTGACCCCCTCACAATCTCCATCTCTGTTCTCTATGCCGTTGATTGTTGGCTGATTGAAGCCATCAAGAAAATTGCTGTTGTTGGTTGTGTTTGTTTTTTGACTGCGTGGGTTCACTGCAACTGATTGCCTTACAATTAATGTTTGTAGTACGCTCACAGCAAAAATTTACATTTAATTTGACTAAACTAAACATTTGCACAATGTTAACAACTCCCAAAGAGGTGCTAATGAATTGACACTTTGACGTGGGAGTTGCCAAAGCGTTAACTTGTTCTTAGCCTAAGCTAGAGCACAAGTTACTCAATTAACCTGTTGCTTAATCAATTATAACAATTTTAAAATAATAATAAAATGAATTATTTCTACGATTAAATTCAATGTTTTTAGACAATTTTAATATTTATATTATATATATTTATATTAAATAACAATTGTACATACCTTCTTTTCACACAGATCACGTTTCTAATTACAGTTACAATAGTATGTAACGTCGTGGGGCTCACTTAATGGAGAATATTGTTCAGAAAAGCGATTACGTTATCTTGAGCTAAACGGGCGACCATTCATGGCAATTCGGACGACCTGACCAAATGTTGTAATTAACCTTTGGAGTCGACGTGGGGCAAACAAGTTGCGACTAATCCTGAATTATTATTTGGCATAGTAAAATGCAAAACGAAAAATGGTTTATTTTCAATTTACGGCCATAAGGGTTACCCATTAAGGGAAGAAAGAGGGGGAACTTGAGGGCATCTCCTCCGCATCTCATGACTGGGTTTGAGCAATGTTTCCAAATCATTTGCATATGAATTTTGAACTCTTGCCTAGTTGAGCATTCAAATTACTGTTATTATTATTTTCACTCATATGCCACTCGAGGGGGTTGAGACTTAAGGTTATGGTCCCGGGAGTGCGGTTCCGGGGGTACTTTTCAAATCCGGCACGACCTTTGCGCCATGCTCGCTTGGAGCACTTCCGTTGGGTTTTAATTCTATTAGACGAGGCCACAGGCTCTACGCTTATCGCTGCGGGCACACATGTCGCCGTCACCCCCTCGCCCAACCCATAGGAAAGCCCAGATTCACCAGGCATCTGGCCAACAGTTCGAGGCGCGTAAAAGGTTAAAATTATAATATGCGGCTTCTATGGCGCACTTTATTACGCTTTTCATTCACAACTTTGGCATTTGCAGACAACAAGCTCCGACACGCTTAATTTCTTGGCCGCCTCTCATAACATTTGTTCAACATCATGTATTATTCTACATGCAAGAGGCATAGAGATGGTGGTGAAGGGGTTGCTTTGTTTATCCGTCGTTTGCTCTAAAACAAAAGGGATTTTTAATGGCTCTGTGTCGCACCTTATCAGCGTCGGATATCCTTTCCGCACTTGCCACAACAACAAATAAAGGTTACTTACGACGTTTTGGTTTTCTCTTTTAGCCAACTTTGTTTATTTGTTTGCCTTCACTTTCACCTTAGCGGAAAGTGTGTCCAAAGTTTTGCACTTGTCTATGAACAAACGGCTGATAAGCTGCCACTGAATTATTTCGTTGAATGTAAACTTGTTTGTTTTTCCTCTGTTAGATAAGAATATTTACTTAGTTGGTGTACTAGTATATGAATATACCTAAAAAATACTTTCCAGAACATGTTGTTTATATTGTAGATTAATACAATTTACATTGTAAATACTATTTTTTCAAAGCTCGAAATAATAATACAGTTTTAAAGTAATATACTTATTTTTACATCCTGTATCCATTAAAATCTTAGAAAATGTGTTATTCACTAGAAGTATATACTCTTAAAAGTTCGCATAATAAACACATAATTTACACAAGAATATTTGAAAAAATCAGCAGACCAGCTTAGAGTCACAAATTTGCACTGATTTAATAGATGGTTAAGTGGGGCATTGAAAATTACAGACTCACTGATTTTCTTTACATTACTAACCATTTCTGACTGACTTTTGGCCTAAAACTGCTTTCTTCAATCTAGATACAAGACAGTCTTAAGTAAAGCAAATCCCAGAGATAAATATATAGCAAATAAGCCATCATTTTAGATGTGAGAGTAAATACTTAAATGGTCTGGCACTATGCTCCTGAAGCTTCTCCCACTTTCCCGAGAAGTAATCGCATGCAAACAAGCTCAAGCCCTGGCCCCACCCACTTCTAAAAACAACAAATTGTCAACACATAAGATGGCATTTAATCTTCAACAAATTGCAAGCCACTTGTACCGACAGGCTTAAATAAATACAATACGACTTCAACAGTCTTTCTCCCTTCATACTTGATTCTCTCAATCTCCCAGTGCTACTATTTCGACTTGTTCCTGCCAATCTATCAAGCGGGGGAAATCCGAAAGTACATGTTATGCGAAAATTTGTGAAATCTCTTTTTTCTCCTTCTGATTCGTCTTGTAGTCATGTGAAATTTGCATTTTAACTCAATAAATTCACTTTGCATACGCACACGTTGACTGGAAGCCGAAACATGCGCCGTGTTGCTCTATAAATCTGTTCCCCAAGTCTTGCGACTACTTCGGGTGTGGCAAGAGCGTGGAGGATAATGGGACGCGAGGGGTGGTTAGCGACTTAGCCTTCAGCCCGCGGCCAGCCTTACTGTGGCTACTGACTTGCCGTCTGGCACCCATTCCAGCCACAACACCTCAACTGTATCTGCAGCTTCTCCCACTTGACTCAAACCTATTATAGGATTATTCCAAGTTCCAAGTGTGAGTTGGCAACTGGGAACCGGCCGTCGCTTTTTGTCGCTTTGGCAGTGCTTAAGGCGATATTTGCGTTATTTACGATTATTTACAATTTAAAATTTACATGTGCCGAATAGTCCCCGACCGCAGTACCCCCTCTACTCACCAACCCTCGTTACGCTTATGTTGTACATCCTTCGACTTGTATCTTGATATGTTGATTTTTATTTATATCACAATTACTTGTATGTAGCTACGGATTTGTTATGCTGAGCTGCGGTTTAACGATTGACTTGGCAATTTATTAGGAATTTATCCAGTGTTTAGGACTATTTTTGTAAGATTTTTGGAAAAATAACTCTCGAATATTGCATTTTATTTAAAAAAAAAATGCAACTAAAATTATACATAAGAATAAAACGGGAAAATTTCTTGAAGAAAGAAAATTTAAAACTATAATATTCAGCAAATTATAAATTTACACATGGATACAAATTTTTTTTTTTTATTTATGATGAAACATGGAAGTTTGAAATTTTTTTTAGAAATTTTAGATAGATTGTAATAGATTGATTGAATTTAGCCAGTGCTTAAAACTATTTTTTGTAAGATTTTTGGAAAAATAACTCTCGAATTTTGCATTTTATTTTAAAAAAATGCATCGAAAATTATACATAAGAATAAAAGGGGAACTTTTCTTGAAGAAAGAAAATTTAAAACTATAATATTCAGCAAATAATAAATTTACACATGCATAAAAATTTGTTTTTTATTTATGATGAAACATGGAAGTTTGAAATTTTTATTACAAGTTTTAGATAGATTGTATATATTACTTCTCATTAGTAATGAGTCCTAACTAAAGTATGACTGAAGCTTATTCACAATAAAATATACATATATAATATGGAATTGTAAATTTTTGAGTAGAACTCAAACATTTTGAACAATTTTCAATGCTGGGCATCAAATTTATGCAGTGGTGCGATATTTGGCCGTGGGCAATATGATAATCGAACCCGTTGCACCGCAAACTTCTGAACGACTGCAGCAGATGAGGAGAAACGAAGGCAGCGGTACCCCGCCGGTCTGCACCACCATCAGCATCAGCATCACCAACGCCAGCACCAGCAACGGTAGAAGTCAGAAGACCAGTCAGCATCACAGTTTGGCATCTTTTTGAGGCAACTAATTGAATTATTAGCGGCTGCAGTCAGTGGTTGGGTTTTCTGTAGTTGTTATTCAACTTGTTGTGGTTGTGGTTTAGGTTGATGCTGAGACTGAGACTGAGGCTGTGGCCTGGTCGACAGCCAGTTGTGCGCACATTGAAATTATTGTTGGTGGTTGACAAGGATCAGTGCCGACGCCTTATTTGTGTTCATGCTCATTGCAGCGTCCTGCCTCCAACCCCTGACACCACCACCACCATGAACACCGCCACAGCCTGTGACCGCCTGCCAACCTCTGCTGCCCCTGGGCGATGGGTGGCCACGCTGGCAAACTCTAACAAGCGGGTGTTGGCCACGTTGCTGCCCAGTTGCTGAGGAGAATTGGGTTTCGTGATTCCGAACTGCGTTTCAACTCAGTCCAAGCCCAAGGCAGCGACATGTGCACACGTATTGTTCTTGTAAATCATTGATTAATTTTTTACTTTTTGCATATGATTAGAGAAATGTGTTGGCTAAATTGAATCACAGCACAGTCCCTATCCCATGACGTAATACACAGGCCAAGCAACCCTTTGTTATCAACAATCAAGGTCCAGGTCCATACATATGTGAGACACACACTCCTCTGACACTCTGCTCTCCATCAGAAGGCAAATGTCACGTATGTCACTGGCCCAACAATGGACCAGATATAATCAGCATGTCTTATACAAAGTTCCCTGTATATTTCAGCCATGACATTTCCATAGTTTGTATAAGAAATATGAAAACTGAAACTTTGGTATCTCTGAGTTTTGTCAAGTTTTAGTTGCATTGTGCAAACTTTGGCTCTTCAAATAAACTTTGACACGTTTTGGCTCTAGCCCAGAGATTTCATCGAGCAGTTGACACTACTTGGACTGCTGCTTGGATACAATGCTCCAAGATATCCATGTACTCATAACTGGAGCACTCAAACTCAGACTTAAACTCAAACTCAAACCATGCAAATGGCCTGCGCTTCCGCACAATTAGTTCGTTCCAATTGTGCGCCTTGGGTGTTTGTCTGGATGGGGAAAGAATTTTCCATTTTGAGCTGGCAATTTGCAAGGTGTTAGTCTTAGGTGCAGCCTGGATGGGGACAGAGGGAGAGCTGCCTTGTCAGACAAAAACAAATCACTTAGCCTTAATGGCTTATGGAGGCAGCGCATTTAACCAAAAACCTCAAGCAGTTAAGCTGAGTGACAGTGGGCGGCTGCGGATGATGCCGAACAGCTAAAACCCAAGAGCATAAGAGCAGAAGTAGGTAAGGGAAGAGAGGAGGGGAGAAGAGCTTAAAAGATGCTGTCAAATGGTTGTCTTTACTTGCAGCTCACACATAAAACTGGAACGTTGCACGTTGCTGACTTTAGAGTCAGAGACCTAAGACTGGGACTCGGAGTCGAAGTCGGAGTCGGACTCGGAACTGCAACTGAGACTGGGTCTTCATCTTTCATAATGGGCGACCCAATTAGGCAAAGTGAGCGTCGGTAAAATGCATATGAACCATAAAACAATTGAACAATGTGCTGACAACAATTAACCAACATGCACAAAGGCAATCATAAGGATAAGAACTGAGCAGGAATAGGGACAAGGATACAATGCTGAGTGTGCTTCCATATAAAGAAGGAATGCCTCTGTCTTTTCTTATATGTATAACATCTTGGTACGAATACAATTACAAAATTGAATATGGAAATGTTTGAAAATAGTAAGAAATTTGTACTAAAATTTAAGTTTATTAAATATTATTGCGACTTACAAGTAATCTGATGAGAAAGTGTACTATGGTCCAGATTAGAAAAATTACTATACATAGCTTTTGATATCTATAAAGACTTTAGTGTAGAGTATTAAAATAAATATATTATCTGATTTATCTTAATACCTTATTTATTTCATTAACTAAAAGCCTTAGCTGGTCAACTAACATATGCACATTTTGTCACCGTCGATAAATTGTTAACAGCTGTCAGGCATTTGTTTATTAGATTTGTCAATGCAACAGTTTTTTGTCAAGTGGTCATTTACAAAAAAAAGAGAGAGAGAGAGAGGGGAAGGATAAAAAAAAAAAAAGAGCTCTCAACTGGCCATAAAAAATCATCGGAATTGCAAATGGATTGACCAAAAACTTTGGCCAGAACAAATGCGACCAACTTGTTCGTGTCACATGCAGGCGATGCGTATAAATTAGAGGGAGACCATCGAGTGGCCACTGAGTGGTCAGCGAGTGGCCATTGTGTGGCATCTTAAATGTCAAAAGTGACACCCCACGCCCTCGGCCAGCACCCTCGAACTCGCCCCTTGGACCAGTGCACCTGAAGCGCTCCAACTTTGACTCAAACCACTGGCAGAACAATAAATTTCCCTTTGACTGGAGACAAAAAGGAGGCAAGCCTCCAGACCTGACCAGATCCCTGACACACAAACACCCACACACACACACATGTGTGTACGTGTGTGTGTGTAGGCTGGACAAGAAAAATGATGACCACAACACCCTGAAACTGGACGCACGGATGAGCACGGTTGGCATAAAAAAAACCGAGAACGTTATGTTAAGGAACAACTTGCTGGCTAATAAAAAATCAAAAGGCAAAACCTGGCTAAAAAACTGGGGAAGCCGAGCATGTTTCAAATGCAATTGCCATTGGCATGGTTCACCATTCTGTCCTAGTTGAGGGTGTTTAAGCGGAAAAGGTAAGTGCCACTCGGTCGCTCGGTCAGTCAGGACTTTTACTCAATATCTCAAACGAACTGCAATTTTTCTTCATTTCTTTTTTTTTACGTCAGCAGCATGGTACTCAACCGGAAGTTAAGCTGTTGTTTATGTGTCATAATAAATCATGTACAATGTACACGAGACAATTCCACGTAAGTGGATAATGGAAACTCAAATAAAGTAGTGAGAGCATTAGTTTCTCATAGTTAAAGGATGTAAGGATTCCCTGCAAAGTTCCTTTAAATCAGGGATAGTAAAGATTATGTTTTTTATCAGTAAATTAAATAATAATTCCCATTTTTGGTATTCAACATGTGATATGTAATTATAACCGTCACAAAACACTATAATTGATATATACCTGTGAATAGCTGTAAATATTACAATTATAGCATTGCTAATAGAATTTCAAGCTTAATTGGATATAATTAGATATGAGTTAGGATGGTACATGAGAAGTACTTAGTTCTTAGTACCATTTAAGCCATGGAGTGTCGCTTATATTTTACAATATATATCTGTATATATTTCTGCTCGAGGGCACAAACCAAGGTGGCTTATAGCAAGGGTATATTCTACATTGGCAGTGAACATAGAATACATAATTAATACATATTTTAGGTAGCGAAATCTTATCCAAAACTTCAGTCGCAAATGCTCTGCCCAATGATGAAGGAAAAGCCATTGAGAACTCTATAAATGACGTTTCAACAAATATACCCAAAGCAACATATCCATTTGTAGTGTCAATACAAAGAAATGATGCTGGAAAGTACACTCATCTCTGTGGTGGCTCCATCCTTAACAAACACTTTGTATTAACTGCAGCCCATTGTACGTTGAAGCCGAGACAACTCTTGGCCAAAGAGCTGTCTGTGCTGGCGGGTTCCACTAAACTCTTCGATAAGAATGCAAAACGTTTTCAAGTTAAGGCGATGAAAAAACATCCTCAGTTTATACCACTTAAGGGGAATGATATACTTCTTCTGCAAGTGGATCCCGAAATACCAATTGATAATATTCGATTTGACACAATCGATTATCGGAATTCGACCAGGAAAAGCGGAGGATTGGATACTTTCCTACTTGGCTGGGGACGCACAGAATCAAATAAGCCAAAGGATCTGGAAGTTATACCTTTTAAATCTTTGGATGATAAAAAATGTTTTCTCGACTTTCGCTTTAGATATTTAACAAATTCGGAGATCTGTGCAATGAACCCAAAGGGACCTCGAGGAGCATGTGATGTGATTAATGACCAAGATTTCAAATACTTCAAAAGTATCTAATTAATGTTTATGTTTTCAGGGTGATTCAGGTGGACCTCTAGTGGACGAAAGTCAACAGTCGCTATATGGACTGCTCTCATATGGCAGGACACCGTGTGAGATTGGAAAACCTTTTGCTTTTACACGGATAAGCGTTTATGTCGATTGGATTGAACAACAAATGGCGAATATGTTAAAAATGAATGCAAAGAGTATTAAATAGAGAATTCAGAGATTTGAGAAAAAATGGCACATAATTTATTCAGTATAATTCCCACGTGGCGTTTTCAAAATGTTTCCAAAATGCAAATAAAAGAAGTCACTTAAAAAATTATACCGACCACGTTGCGGGATAAAAATGTGTTAATGTGCTACCCGCAACGCTTTTAGAATTCATGTCAGTTTCATAAGGTAACAATTCACGCGCGATTGTCATTCCCAGTGATTTGCGGAACAGGACCCAAGAGAGACTCCCAGTTGTGCTAAAGTCGATGAGAACCACAACCTGGAGTAAAAAAAAAAAACACAAATGACAGCTACGTGTTTTTGCTCTACAGTTCCTTAGCTATTTTTTTTATCATATCCTGTCTTATGTATATACACAACAGGTATATCAGTTATGAGTGTGCCTAAATTTCATCGGACCATTTCTAGAGATAATTCTTATAAAAAAACAGTTTGAAACTTGTGCGATTGTAGCTGGCTTTGTTAAGAGTATATTCTATTCGAATATTTTAAATTTATAAAATGTTGTATCTTTACATATACTTAAAACTGTATATAAAAAGTTCAACAACGCTTTAGAATGGATGAAATAATGATGTTCTTCGTAAATATTGAACTTGCAGCATACTGGAAACCATTTCAAAGTTTTCATATAATTTTCATAAACATTTACTCAAGCTGGAACAGCTGCATTTTTGGAACTGTATTGACTTTACGTGTATAAAGTTCAAGGTCTGTTTCATTAATATAAATACTTACTTCAAAACGACTTAATCAAAAGCACAGTTCAGTTTAAACCATTGTGAAATGTTGACGCGTATCTACTTTTTGGGCATCTTAGCGTTTTGCCTCTGTTCAGTACAGGCTTTCACAATCTTAGACTCCTTGGATACCAAAGAGAGTTGTCCAGTCATTGCAAGGCGAAAAGAGACATTAGATCCTGTGCATCAAACCCAACAAAATCGGGTGAACGGGAAACCCGATAGACAGTTTTTGCCAATGCAATGGTTTATGCGCATCATCCGGATAAGAGCCATAATGGAAGATCAATCGAAGCAGTCTATTAATAAGCGAAGCCGTGTGCATAGGGATGTCCCATCGCAAGGACGATACGATTTGCAGAACACACAGCATTTGAAGAGCCAAGCCAAGATGCTTCTCATATTGGAGCACAGACCCGAGCCTAATCATTTGTTTATGTAATATTTAAAACTAGGTTTCCATTTCATTTCGATTTCGATTTATCATACGCCAGTATTAAGATCTATGACCCATAATTAAACAAACTTTGTGGAACATATGCGAACTTTGTAGGCAATAAATTAAAAGCTTTTTGTTCTGGCAAAGTATTAAATATTCACAACGACATCAAGACTTTCCCAATAAATAATAAACTCACATATGCGACAGAAAAAGCTTCTTTGTCACAAACTGTGCCACTTGATTGCGGTTGCCAACCACCACAACCAAGTCAACCTCTGTCTTAAGCTCAGCTATAGTCACAACTCCCACCCAGAATAAAGCCTGCCACATAAAAAATGATGTTATATGCCTGACCCTAAATTAATCTAGCGAAACCTTTTCCTGTACAACGACTGCTTCCCCAACCCCAATTTCTCTCGTATGCTTTACTCTGGGATTCTAAAGGACATCAAAGCCACTGAAGGTTGACAAAAACGAAGTTATTTGAATGTGCACGTAAATGTCATATGCGAACAAATTAAATTTGGCTTATGACCGGCTCAATGAAAGAAAAGCTTAAGAAAAAAAATCATTGGTGCACTTTTTATGTGAGTATCATAAAAAAGAATCTAGGAATTTTATGATTTAAAATTTGTTGACCATTTTATAGACTCATTTTTAACCAGCAGTGCCTAAATAAAATTCATATTCTGTAAGAAATCGACGGAAAGCTCTGTACCAATCCCAGTAAGCTTATGTCTTGGATTAGTTACGTTACCGCTCTTAAATACTTGAATATCATTATGGAAGTCGTAAGCAGATTTGATGAAAATGTTAGCATTTCTGACTACTCTTTCTTTCTGTCTTGTAAATTACGTTTCCCCAAGAGCCGGAGAGGCTGTAGGCTTGAATCAAATAAGAACTCAATTCAGCTTAAAGCTCGCATTTAAACTTAACATTTAAACTTTTTACTATTTATGCTCATCTCTCCCAATCAAGTTCTTTTTGTTACAAATTCTAATATAGCTGATTCGCATTTAATTACAAATTTCATTCTTTCAGCTTCCATAGAGAACGAAAACAATTTACAATATTATCATAAACTATTTCGAAAATTCTTGTTCTTTTTTTTCTTATTGTGCACTGCAATTGATACGCAGAAAATTGATCAAGTTTGTGGAAAAGCCGAGCAACTGAGTCGCAATATGTCGCTTGCAGCGAATTGGAATTATGCAAAACAAAGTAAGAAATAGAATTTCATTTGAAATTCAAAATTTTTATCCTGCGACTTTGCGAGAACAGAGACGACGCCGGGCTGTGGCAATGTCAGTGCCAGGAATAGCTCATTCACATGCAGTTGGCGTACCGCAAAGTGGATATTGATATTTTGTCCTTAAATTTCGTTATTTATGTGGACACGCTTGGAACGCCCTGCAGACAGCTTTCTGGGAAAAAGGACAGCAAATGCGAGACAGAAGTTTACAATTTGGCAACTTGTGCAAATTTAACGCGACATTGTCAGAGTAGCAGGACATGTTACAACCACCAGACCTTTCCTTTTAGAGGGGGGTATTACAGCGATTGTCATGCAAGTCATGTGTCAGTGCAGAGGCCGTCGCTTAACTTTGAGAGACCAAACCAAATAACCCGCACCCCCTCCAACACCTCAACAGCCCATCACCCAATTTCGCCATAAATTTTGGAACATTTTCGGTACATTGGAGAAGTTTTTTGTTTCGCTTTCTATAGAATATCTGGCACCCACTTGAATTTTTTCAATTGTCACAAATTTATTTTAATACAGCGTGAAATTTATGTGTGACAAATTGAATTTGAAAATTGAGTAATATTTTCTTTTTCCAATTCCAGTGCCATAACTTTAATTTATTTTTTTAGGATGGATAGAATTATACTTTAGAACTAGTTCTACAACTATACATTTATTTCAAAATATAAAAAATTTAACTTTAAATATTTGATATTCTTGTTAAATAAAATTTCATACATTTTTATTAAATATTTTCCTTACTTACTATACATCGATCTTTCATTAAACTTACATCTTCTAAAATAATATCATAAGGCAAAACTTACAGGCAATCTCGTCTATTTAGGAAAACTCAATGAAATTGATTGATGATGGTTGTTATCCTGATAAAAAAGCCTATCATAACCAGTGTAAGTCAATGATTCGATATGGATTGGTTTAGCTGCAGGACACTCATAAGAACATCCCGAAACAAAGCCCAGCCCCACATATCACAGGATATTTAAGTATCTGCGCGTGTTTTATATTGTTTCAAATGGCCAACACTAAACACTCCATAAATAAAACCATTAGGTATGCCATTAATGCAAGACGGACAGCGAAAAAATGTACATTACACTGTTGCTGAGGGTATTATAATTTTGTCACAAGATCTGTAGAGAATTGAGAAAATGTCACTAAGACAATAAAAGCTCGAGATACTATATAATATATCCCATATATAAATGTTAGGTCTAAATTATGCTACTATCTGTCCCATATATCATGTTTAAATTTGGTAAAAATCTGTCCAATGATTATATATAAATATTAAACTATGCCACATCAGCATAAAGTAAGTATTGTATATCTATATATGGATCATATATTCTATCGAAAAATAATCAAGTAAAAAGTAGGGTATTAATTAGTCGGCAACACAACGGTAGTTATTTTTTTAGTTTGTTTATCATTTTTATGTGTGCCTTGAGTATGTGGGCGTGTTAGTGTAAGTTGTGTGCCTGTGTGTGTTTGACATGCGCAATCATATAAATCTTAATGTTTATAAATCACGTCGTATTGGAATGCCCCAGGGTCAGTTATTAGAAATCGCCTAGTAAAATAACAAAAGATATTAATGAATGTAGTACTTTAGTTTGGTAAGCATTGAGAAACTTCTCAAAATAAAAAATATAATATGCGAGTAGAGTGGCAAATATTCAAGAAGAAAATTCTTAAAGTCTTTCACATTTTCTTAGTAAAAAACATTTATTTTTGATTTTGTGTCATTTTTTAATATGCAAATAATTTGTTGGGCAAATGGCAACCAACTGTGACCCAACAGATGACACAATGGACAACGCCCTCTGTTGAACACGGAGCATCTATTCAAGAGTCAAGTTGACAACAATGCGACTAGGCCTACTTGCACTTGCAAGAAACAGGAACAGGATGTGACCGGCAAACGGCACATTGGGCGGCCATTTGAATATGACATTCACAGTTGACAGCTGCTCCGTCTTCATCTCCATCTCTGATTCTGGATGTGGGTCTGGTTCAGTGTCGGAGTCGAAGTCTGGGGGGATGGCTCTGATGATGCGTGCCCATTGTGCACATTTGACGTTTGGTTTATTAATCAGTTTGGCCTGCGGCTAGGGCAGGGCCAAGGACCACAGCCACGGTCCAATGCCGTCACAATTTTCCACAAATGAATAATTTTTTTTGTATACAAAAAAGGGCAAACTCAAAAGCATCACAGCAGCAGCAGCAAAGGACAATCCACAGGACTCAGTTTATATTTTTGCGGCGCAAGTCGCATTTTAATTTCACACAAAAGATGAAAAAAGTCAAACAAATGTCAGTCGCGTGTTAATCAAGTGTAAATAAATGGCGCAAAGATTAGAGAGTCAGACCAAAAAAACAACAAAAATCGAGTGAGAGCGTTGAGGTTGAAAGTGCTCTATCAGAAAATACCCTGTTATCAGTATAACAAATAAAAGCTTTAATTAAAGCCCTTTAAATAAAATTTTTTAATTATTTGTTTCATATTTTAAAAAAATAATTTTTATACACATGAGAAATTTAGAGACATTTTTTTTTATAATAATCAGCAAATAATTGAAATTGTAAAAATGAAATAAAACTTAACTCTCTTTTGAATAGAGAGCTGAATTGCTTTGATTAAAATCTTATCCTTAAGAATTACTGAATTTAGTACTGTCATTAAAATTGTAGGAAAAACAATAAATATGTTCAAATATATCTATACATATTCATTAGGCTAATAAAATTAAAATTTCAAAAGCTAGATCGCGCTATAGAACTTAAAATCCATAAAAATATATTTACATTTCTATATCTATTCTCCATTTTTTGCCATTTATCATAATCTAACATCTTAATGTACAGGGTATACAAATCCTAACGAAACCACAGAAAAATGTTGTTGAAACCACGCAAAACAAATAAAAAATGGGGTGTGATGCAGCGCAACAAAAAATACAACAGAAACAGAAAAAAGAGAAAAGAACTTTGAATAGAAGGAAAAACATTTAATGGTTTTTTAAATGTTTTTTAAATGTGCGTGAAAAATCTGTCACTTGACCGCAAAATGCTTTAAGTTCAGTTTTTGCTCAGTCATTTGCTCTGTTGCTAGAATCCAATGCAAATTAGCTACCAATGTTGTTATCATGAATCCAAGGCGCCTTGTTAATGCCTGACACCCAGTAAATCCGCAGACGAAGCCCAAGTCGAACTCGAACTTGGGGCCCAAATTCTGAAGCCGTGCGATTGCCATTGCCGCCTTCCATAAATAAATGCTCAGACAGTGTCCTTTTTAAGGCGTACCCCTCGGGTGGGAAAGGGCGTTGATGATACTATTATCTTATATCGCGAACGGCTGACGGCAATAAGGACCGCTGGCTGTCAGTGGCCGCGACCACTTCAATTGTCCTTTTTCTAAGCATTTACAATTCATAGATGCATAGATAGTCAGTTTGGAGTTTCGAAAAAATCGTTTTATTGGCTTTGAGGTCCTTTTTGTCGCCTCAGCCGCCCACCAACCAACAAGAACAACTCTTGAAGCAACAAGGACATAAACAGCAAATAAGTTTAACATTGTACAACATTCACAGGGTCCTGCCAAAGGGGCTGGCCAGAGGGTGCCCATTGTTATTGTATTTGCGGTGATTTGTGTGGCTTTGTGCAGGGAAGCGCTCGAATTTTAAAATGTTTTGCTTGCCCCGCACAGTGGGGCAAGTGCATCGCGAAGTGTGTAAAAAGTTGTGGTATTAAAATTTAAAAATTTTTCAATTCTTAAAATATATTAATGCACTTGTAGGTATTTCTTGAATATTTCTTACATTGCAGATATAATGTTTATACGATATTGCAACGCAAATATCTAAAAAAAAAAATTTAGCTTTAATAATACGAGTATTTTGGTACATTTAAGTCCAACAGCTCGTTATAAAAAGCTCAAGGTAAGAAAGTTTGAGTGAGAGAGATTCAAGTGAGAGGAAAGACGGCTAAAAGAATTATTATAAATCAATCCATATTTAAATACCATTTCAAATCATTTTCTTGTACCACTGTGAAATTGAGCCGCTTTTCTCAAAAAAAAAAGGGGTGCAAATGGTACAATTTGTAAAATTGCTTGTTGTGCTTTCCTTTTCCCACACCATAGTAAGCACAGTGCCTCAAGACACAATGCTATCTAATCTTATTCGATATTATTTTAACGTTAAACTTACATTTCAACAGATTCTGGAGTCGCAGTTGATGCTATTGTTAAACAGGAATCTAACAAATTGTCCTTAACAACGAGATGAGGCTTTAAACTCCTGGTTCCACTCAGTCCATCCAAAGAAACAAGCACTTTTAATGATATTTACAGGAAATGGCAGAAACTCATCAATCATTTGTCAGCCATAAAAATTCGTCACACATGAGCATTAAATTATCAAAAAAAATATATATATAAAAAAAAAGAGGAAAAAAGGCCTCAAAAAAACATTCTTAATGGTTCTTTCGGAAAATGTGACCTTGTAAGTTATGAAGCATACACCCAGCACAGTGGGGCGCCCTTTCGAACCGGCGGAACGACAGACCACGAGCCAAGGTTCAACGATGGTCACTCCAGTAGAGTATGGAACAGTTGGATGCTTCCACTTGTGGCTGGCATCGGTGGGTGGCGCGGGTTCAATTGGAATATTGGAATGGGGACTGCGACCGTGTGTGTGGAAGTCAAGTGCTTGGCTGTGTGCGTACGCGCTCATATGTGAACATTTATTGGAAAACATTATTATTTATGACTTTTTGAATGACATCGCTTGAACTTTTTAAGCAATAAAGTAAGCCCAGCCCACAACGGATATTGTGGCGGGACTTGCTGCTCTTTTTTTTCAGTTTTATTTTATTTTTAAAATTGCATTTTCTATAGAGAGTTGTGAGTTTTGATTTATGAAAATATTCATTAGGAATTAGGGATATGCTTCATACAACACATCAAGCAAAAGAACAAAGTGAAAGCGATTTATTATTATTAAATTCAAAAGAACTGTTCTAAAAGCATTTGCGAAATCGGTTCACAGCAACATAATGATAATTTGAGACAATTGTCTTGGGAGTCTTCGAATTTATCTACGTATATTTAATACTTTGTTAACTGTCAACAAATAACCATTTTCAGCAAATGGCTAAGACAAATAAATTGGTATCTTAAACTACGAATAACTTGAACGTCAATCTAAAATGAAAATCTTTGTATCCCAGAAATAAACGACCTCACAAATATCCCAGCAAGGAAATCAACACTTCAAAAGGGTTAGCTCCCAGTCTCCAGTTTGGTGAGATGTGAAGGACGTTGCATTTGCGTATATGCTTGAAGATCTTATCAAATAACCACAAGAACAATGATTATTTTAAGTAATTGGTAGTCCTTGTTAGCTGAGAAAATACTGTAAGGACCTTAGCTAAGACTTTCCTTAAATGTGTCAGCTGAATCCTTAATTTAAACCGAAACTGTGACTTTGTTTTTATTTACTGTGCGAGTTAGGGGAGGACTCTACCTATTTACTGCTATCATGTGTTTACAAAAAGAAAAAACAGAGGATATTTTATGTATGTACATATATAAGAGATACATACAAACTCCAGGCGCATGACCCATTCCTGAACTCGTACAAAGTCCTGACTGCGAGGGATACGAAGGATACACGAGCTGTCGCACCGACTAAACTAATGCCATTCTCGTCGTGTGCTTTTGTTCGTGTCTTTGGTGTGCGTGTCTGTGTGTAGGATGCGGGTCCGGGTGAGTCAAAGTGTAGATAGCAGCCTGCCATAGGACGACAACGACGTCAACGATGTCTAAGGTGGAGCAGAAGCCATGACTGCGGCCATGACAGCGATAATGTATACAAGCTGGGCCCCAAACTGGGGGTACCAAGCAGGAGCATGGCTTGTAGGGTTGCCGTTGTTACGGTCCCACCCACATCCAGACATCAGCCAACAGCCTTCTGCCGTCTGCAGCTTTCTCACTCTTTCTATCTGTTTCTCTCACTCCCTCCTCGAGTGCCTGATTTGGATTCACAAAATGAACGCTTTGTGGGTATTAAGTTCGGTTCTGCTTAATGCTAAAGATAAACGTCTGCGTATGTACTTATATTACTACTTGAGGGATATCTTTGAAGGTAAGACTGCTTAAATAAATACTTTAATTTCATTTCGACAACTAAGGATTATTGTAGAATAGATTTGTGAAAAGTGTGACTTGACTTTAATAAAATAGATCTATAATTCTATAGCACTTTCATTTATAATGTTCACTTTCGTTCACTCTATTACAATTTTGTAGCTTAGCACTTATTTTTAATTCCAATTCCAATTAATATATTATAATCAATTTAAGAATTTGTTAAAAACAACAAATGTTATGAGAATAGAAAAATGTATATTTCGAGCGCTATTATAAGCTTTAGGCAAAATCACTAGGGACCGTTTTTTATGACGCAGTTTGTTGTTAAACGTTGTGGTCGCTTATATATGGGGGTAAACTGGGAATTTCCGTGGCTCTATCTACCCCAAACAATGATGCAACCTCGACTTGAATGCCCTCCTTATCGAACATTGCTCAAGTGTATACCGTGGGGACGTGGGGAATATGAATATGGGCTCTGGGTAGTTTTTTAGCTTTGTTCGCTGGACACAAGTCTCACTTTTGTTTTATCGACAACGATACATCAGCCATCAACTTGATTAACTCCCATGGAATGTGCCAAAGTGCCGAAAATCAAATTAAATTGCCTTGATGTGAGTGTTAGTGACATATCTGAGTGGTTATGAGGGGTATTTCGGGCACGACGTTTGATTTATGTATGGCAAATCGATAGTTTGTGTTTCTCCTTGGAGAAAAGGGATA
This sequence comes from Drosophila innubila, assembly GCF_004354385.1. Taxonomy (NCBI): domain Eukaryota; kingdom Metazoa; phylum Arthropoda; class Insecta; order Diptera; family Drosophilidae; genus Drosophila; species Drosophila innubila. The sequence goes on from NW_022995380.1 coordinate 13,687,924, forward strand.
AGTGTCAAAAATACATATTTAGAAAGATGAAAAAATCTAATAATATATTCACAATTTCGGACAATATATAAAAGTATTGAGTAGCAAAATGTTACTGAGATGTTGTCTTCGCTTGTCTCTGTTCGTACTTTTTCTCAAAGAAAGTAAAGACCGAGTCCATGGCCGAATAGGAGCTCCACTCGTGTAGCGGATGACCAGCAGATACTCGCTTATAGTCGTCGGTACAATCGCCCTCTCTTAAATTAGTATCAAGTGGCTCATGGCTAGAGGCCCAATTGCAGGCCACATCGATGAAGTGTTCCTTACAACCGGCCGGTGGGTATCCGATTACTCCGTCGGTCAAAGCAATGGCAAACACTTTCTCCTTAAAGAAATCGGTAAACTTTTCCGTCTGCAATAAGTGAAACTTGTGAAATTGCCATATCCATATCTTAACTGATTTGACAAGAATATACCAGATATTTGGTGATGCAGGCGCCATAACTATGTGCCACAATGGCCACACATTCCGGATTCGATGGCATCACAATATGCTCCCAGACATATGCTGCATGACTTTCGGGTTCACTGACTCCCTTAATAGGTTTATACTTGTTATTTATGAAGCGTTGATTGTCATTGGTGTTGGTCACCAAGATATCGTAGCCCAGATTCTGTGCCCTCCTAATGTACGGCAACATTGTTCCGTGATCCAGCGAATTGTTTATAATCAATCTGTATAAAGAAATGAAAGCTTTTCTAATTTGATAACTTGGAATCGCAATCGCATTATACGTACTTTCTAGCCCATTGACCGGCAAGCACATATCCTGAGCCGTTAATAAAAACGATCAGTTTTTTCGAGTGAGACAAAGGCTGTGGCTGTGAAAACACAAATGTGGAGCGTTCTATGGGTGTGTTAAAAGGTATGTATGTCCTCTCGAGGCCATTTATTTCTAACAGCTCGTATATGATTTCTGGAATTTGACTAGCCAGCTTCTCATAGTGTTCTTTATTCTCGGCCTGATTCTCGCTTATTTTAAACTGATAAGGTTCTGCGCCAACTTCGCCTGTGGCTGGATCAATTTTACACAGTACGCCGGCTACAGAGATATAAATAAATGAATAAATATTATGTACATATGTAAAATATTATATCCCTTGGTTTTTCTTTACTCACAACCATTAAAGCCATATCCAAACTCCTTTAGGCGGGCAATGGCTTCTTTGCTGCTGCTGGCTGGTGGCTCTACCATGTTACTGCTAGAAGATTTGCCTGTTAGGACAGAATGAACAAAATGTTTAATGCGACTCAACATGGTGTACTTTATTTATTAAGCCTTCTTTCTTACTGAATGAAACAAACAAGTTGATAATCTCCAATTGCCGGCAAGGGATGCAAAATCAACAAATCGTTTGGATTAAGTTCTATTGAACTAATCCCTAATGTGAACGAGCGAACTAGATCCCTGATTGTAGGTCATTTGGTTCAGTGACTAGTATTCTAATCAGTGCTGCCAGAATATTGTGGGCTAAAATTGCTAAATTGAAAAATCGACAAAATAAGTTGACCATCGATACAACGATAAGTTCGGTCATCAAAAATTTACCATGAAAAGTATCGATACTTTAGTAGCAGGTCAAACGAAAGACCAACTTCGATAAGTTTATTTGGCGCCATAATCAAAGTGTTGGCCAATCTTATATTTTTTGGTAGAATGTGTTAATATTTCTATAATTAAAAACATATTTTAATTAATAAACTGACTAGATGTCATTAGAAGACAATAAGCAGCAAGAAATTACTAGATTTCCGGCTAATAGAAGTTTTAAAATTTTTCTAGCAAACTATAAAAAAACAGCCAGAGCAGTAGTATTCTAATCAGTGCTGCCAGAATATTGTGGGCTAAAATTGCTAAATTGAAAAATCGACAAAATAAGTTGACCATCGATACAACGATAAGTTCGGTCATCAAAAATTTACCATGAAAAGTATCGATACTTTAGTAGCAGGTCAAACGAAAGACCAACTTCGATAAGTTTATTTGGCGCCATAATCAAAGTGTTGGCCAATCTTATTTTTTGGTAGAATGTGTTAATATTTCTATAATTAAAAACATATTTTAATTAATAAACTGACTAGATGTCATTAGAAGACAATAAGCAGCAAGAAATTACTAGATTTCCGGCTAATAGAAGTTTTAAAATTTTTCTAGCAAACTATAAAAAAACAGCCAGAGCAAGCTATAAAATAGCTAAGTTCGCAACAGTGCTTAAGAACCGAATCATTTGTCAATCAGCTGTTGTGGTCCACAAGCTATCGATAATATCGACCGCTGTCTATCGTTAGAGGAATCTAAACAACAAACCAAAACCGACACATCACATCAATTGTTGACACATCTTTTAAGGTTTTCCACTGCCACGCTACCAAAATTTAAAGTAATACATTACATAAATGCAAAGTTCACCATTCGGGTATAGGGAGCTCGAAACCTCGCCGCGCGCAATGTATTTGCGTGACTGGCGATCCGCCCTGCGAACTCCGACTTATCGGATTGGGAATCGCACAGTTCGCTTCAACTATCACTTCGCCCTGCTTGTGTTTTGTGCTGTGGTGCTCATATTACTCTTTCTGTATGCGCGTCAAGGCTCGCGATCCTCCTCCGAGGGCTACTGGCTGCGCAGTAGCCGGCATGCGAATTCAGTGGAGTACAATGCAACGTATCCCCTGACGCCGCCGCTGAGCCTTCAAGGTGGCGTTATTATCTATCGCATTGCGATGATTGCAGATCTAGATAAAAGTTCCAAAGTGGTGAAGACCGATGACAGCACAACGTGGCGCAGTTATCTGAAGAAAGGTTATCTAACATACACAGCGACAAAGAATGAGATACAAATAAGCTGGGACGATGGTGCGCCCACGACGCTGGAGTCTGGTTTCGCACTGAAAGGACGTGGCATGGAACTGTCCGAGCTGGTAACATTCAACGGCAAACTGTTGAGCTTCGATGATCGCACAGGACTCGTCTATGAGATTACCAATGACAAGGTTATACCCTGGCTGATATTAATGGATGGCGATGGACACAACTCCAAGGGCTTCAAGTCCGAGTGGGCAACAGTTAAGGACCACACGTTGTTTGTGGGCTCCATGGGCAAGGAGTGGACAACAAGCATGGGTGACTTTCAGAACCACAATCCCATGTACGTCAAGGCCATATCGACAACGGGTGAGGTGCGCTCCATCAACTGGACAAAGAACTATAAACAGCTGCGACTGATGTCCCAGCAAATCTCTTGGCCTGGCTACATGATCCACGAGAGCGGCGTCTGGTCGGAGGTGCAGCAGCGCTGGTACTTCCTGCCACGCCGCTGCTCCAAAGAAAAGTGAGTTATCCAATCTCCATTGAGTTAGCGTGTAATCCCTTTCTGACTTGCAGATACAACGAAACTCTGGATGAGCATATGGGATGCAATATTTTAATCTCAGCCGACGAGGACTTTAATATCATCGAGACGGTTAAGCTAGATCCGGACAACACATCCCCTACTCATGGTTTTTCCAGCTTTAAATTCCTGCCCCATGCGAAGGACACCATTATCATTGCCCTCAAATCAGAGGAGCTCAATGGCAAGACGTCCACGTACCTAACCGCCTTTAGTGTTGACGGCAAAACAATGTTGCCGGAGGTGAGAATCAACACGGACTACAAGTATGAAGGATTCGAGTTTATTTAGCGAATGGGAACGAGATGTGCTGCAATATCCAATGCAATGTATATAGTGTATTATCCGACGATCTATTTATTTAATTACATATAGTCAATTAGGTTTTATAAGAGATGCTCATAGACCAATGCCATTCATTTATTGTGCTGTTTTTAAGATTTCGTAATGAATGAATTTCGAATCATTAAATCTCTCTTGTGTATTATATACGTAGCAAATTCAAATGCCAATACATTTATTTTAATTAAACAAGTATAAAATATATTACGAAAGAACAGACAAAAACACTGCTAGGTTTTACTTATGTCACTGCAATTCACAACTGATTCCAGACCTGCCACAACCAAATCTGCATTGTCGACGCGTCCCTCACTCGCCCGCACCTCCAAGCGGTCCGCATTGTGATTCACATTCCAGAGTTCAGGTAGAAACTTGGGCTGCATTGTGTTTAAGAAATGCTCCCGCCAAATGCGTTCCAGCTCAATCAGGCCACCGAACTTATCTCGATACATGTCGACCACCTTTTTGCCATGCTGGCAGAAGTCTTCATTCTCCACTTTGCAGTCTATGTCGGCTGCCCTTTTCAGCAGCTCCTCTGTGATTTGTTTCTCCTCCGCGTAGTAGTCCAAAATGGTTTTCTGCATTTGGGCCACTTTCTCGGATGGAATACGATCATTCTGTTGCATAAGAGCTTTGCCAGCTGATTTGACGCTCCTGAAAGAGGGTGGATTTAATTAAACATAGGTACTTTAAAGACAGGACACTCACCTCAGCTGCTGGTCATCATGGTACTTGACCATGCCGTCTCTGTGCTTAAAGGGGGCGTCACAGGAGACAGCCAGTCTATTGCGGATCTTATTATCCGATATGTTGCTCAGTTGATGGCAGTTGGGGCATAGCAACAGGATGTCGTGAGATGTATGCGATTTCATGACCACGGGAAAGTGTTTTCGGTACTCGCGAGGCACCACATTCTTTCGTATGTAGGCATCCCGACGGCCACAGACCACACACTGATTCTCCTTGGGCGTCTGATAATAACGGCCAACATCGCCGACTGCTCGACCCGCAGGCTCAAAGTTTAGACGGACTGTGAACGGATGTTCGCTGATCTGAGCTCCCAGATTTTGATTGAGGTACCAGGAGGCTTTGCGGCGATCAATCGTGCAGAGCAGCTCGCCGTCGGGCGCCTCCAGAAGGCAGTTGTCATAAAATACTTTGGACTGAGTGCCAAGATTACGACATTGTTGTTTCTTTTTTGACAGAGTCTTTTCTTGTTTGACTTTGGTTGTCATCGGGTGTGAGGAGGAAACGGAAACACTTTTATTTGATATGCCGGCGGCGTAACCTCTTGTAAAGTCCACGTCGAGAAAAGGTTCAATTTTTGGTCGTATCTGATTGAATTCTATGGGACGCCAATTCAAAAAGCTTCTGGGCTCCAGATCTCTCGATAGCTTCTGAAAAATTGCGACCGCGGCGAGTGCATCATTGGCAGCATAGTTTAACTGCGCTGAATCCAGCTGCGTAGCTTCCCAGTTGGAGCAGGCAAGACGCCAGTTTTTGTCCAGCACAAAGTTAAGATGAGTCTTTGCCAGTTTGCCCAATCCCTCCGCCTGATGGCCGGCCATTATGGCCATGAAACGTAAGTCGAAAGTGTTGGATACGCCGACACCGTAGTCATGCGATAGTTTCTTGGCATCGTCCTGTGGAGCCACTCCCACCTTGATGACTTCATCATCCTCGAGCAGTTCACGCAGATCCTTGGGTATCTGCTTCATGCAACACAGTCGGAACAGCGCACAGAGGCCCCGATGAGAGCTCAGCTGCAGCAAGGCCACGGGCCTGCGGCTTCCACCCACTGTGATCCATTCGCAGTCAAATCCCAGCACTTTGAATGACTGACAGTGTCTGAAATATTTGAAATCGTTATCAACCGGATTTTCCGTCTGAAGTTACTCACTTTTTAAGCTCGTTCAATATGCGCTGTGATTCATGAATGGAGCTAATGACCTCGATGCGTTTGTGCTGCAGCGACTGATAACTGCCAACAAACAACTTGCCACGCAACAGGCCCAACATAGATTGCCTGTGACGCACCAGGACGTAAAACAATCCCAGACCGGCTGCGATGAGGGCCCATCTCTTTGTGTTCACTGCAGACTGTTGGCTAGACATGCCAGATCAGAGTATAAAATTACAAAAGTTACCGAAATTGAAATATTACGCCACTGTAATCCGAAATTGTATCATGTATTTATGTAAATATTATGTTTGTGTGTTGTGTACACTCCTATTGAAGGGGCTTACTTTGTTTTTGCCCCAAGTATTTACCCAACACTGTACTAGAGATGGGCGAGATTTAGTGTTTCATACCACAAGTATCGGATCAAGAAATAGCACCGGCTCGAAATATAATATTTATTAGCTAATATTTATTGGTTAATAAGCATGTTGATTTTGTGTGGACTTTGACCTCATCGATTAAAATGGTCATTTTCACTTTATAAATATCTAATTTTCAAAGTGCCCGCCAATCAGTGCTGCAAATTACAATAGAAAGTTAGAAAGCAAGGTGAAGTTGGCTGCGGTGAGGCCCACACTGCTATTGTATAGTTAGATCTGGCTATTTTCCATCTCGCCAAAGTTCGCGTGTGGCCACACTAGAAAATTTAAATTTAGTTTGGTGAAAATTTTAAAATGCAAAAGCTTTGAAATAAATAATTAATTTGATGAAAATTTAAAATTCGAAATAAGATAGACTCAAAGAAAGCATTTTAATGAAGGTTTGAAGCTCTTCACCGCAAGGGGACAGGAGTTAAAAACTTAATTCTAAAAAATATAAAAAAATCGACTAAATTCTAGCAAAAAAATCTGCAAAAAACTGAATTTTCTTAGGTGCAACCAAATTTACAAATTTATTACAATGGTACAAGTTGCTAGATTGCGAAATTTTGCAGGGTGGCAGCCCCTACACCGAGTGGCAATCTTCCACACCAGTGCTGCCAAAAATATTAATAGCAAAACTTAGCTGAATATAGCTTAGCTTTAAAATAGCTAGTTCGGCAGCAGTGCTTTAACTGTCGGAAGAGACAACAGCTGTTAAACTTTTCTAATTAGTTTATTAAATTCAAATGTTTGTGTGGAAGAAAATAATAATATCTTTAATTAGTCAATGTGGTGATAATAATCTGATATGTTAAGTTAAACTATGTAGCAGTCCAGCAGCTCGTGCTGCATGCTTTTTGCTCATATGAATATTCAAAAAAGCCGCAACAAAGTTGAAAAATCGATTTTTCAAACGCAATCGAAATAGAACAGGTACAAAATTCAGAAACTGAAACCGAAGATTGTGCCAGTTTATTAACGGAATTGAATGCTTGCAGGATGTGCCATTAAATCAAATATTAGCCTAGAATCTTAGAATACGCTGCTGACAATGCCAGAGAATTTGGAGCTGCATCAGTTTGTGGATGGGACGAGAACGGGGGATTTATCAAACCAATGGGTGGAACGTCTGAAGAGGCGGGCAAACTGTCCGTATCTGGGCATTATACTGGCCACGCTTTCATCGCTATTCTTCTCACTATGCTCGGTGATAGTCAAAGGACTCGTGGATGTCAATCCCATGGAGCTGGCATCGTTCCGCTTTGTGGGCGTGCTCCTGCCCACCATTCCAATACTCATATACACAAAGCAGCCGGTGTTCCCGGAGGGCAAACGAGTGATTCTGATGCTACGCTGCTTCATGGGCACCACGGGATTGATGCTCAGCTTTTATGCCTTCCGGCACATGCCGCTCGCCGATGCCAGTGTGATTATATTCTCCACCCCTGTGTTCGTTGCCATATTCGCGCGTGTCTTCCTCAAGGAGCCGTGCACGCTCTTCAATGTGGTCACTATCAATATGACGCTCCTTGGCGTCGTCCTGATCACCAGACCGCCCCTGGTCTTTGGTGATCCAGTGCCCGATTCCGATAGCGAAAAGTATTCGGATAAGACGTACGATATTTGGGGACCAGTCGCTGCCATATCATCGACGCTATTCGGTGCCAATGTTTACATCCTACTGCGTGCCCTCAAGAACCTCCACTTCTCAGTGATCATGACCAATTTTGGAGCAATTGCATTAGTCTACACCCTCATCGTATGCGGATCCATTGGTGCGGTATGCTGGCCCAGCTGTGGACGCGATCGCTGGCTGGTCGTCGTCCTGGGCATCTTCAGTTTCCTGGGACAAATCCTGTTGACGCTTTCGCTGCAGGTGGAACAAGCCGGTCCAGTGGCAATCGCACGTTGTGCCGACATCGTATTCGCGTTCATCTGGCAAATCATGTTTTTCGGTGAAGCTCCCAATGCCTATTCCTTGTTTGGTGCTCTAATGGTCGTCAGCTCGGTTATTCTGACTGCCATGAAGAAATGGGCCATGACACTGCCCCGGGAATCCTCGCTCCGTAAGCGATTACGAGTCATTCTACTGGAGTAGACCAAGATCTTGTAGTGATTGATAGATTGATTAGTTGTATTGATAGTTAATGGAATGCTTTAGACACGTTCGTGGTTTCTTTCAACTTAGCGTATTGACGCTCACATTGTACTTCAAAATCAAATTTGGGCATCAGGGAACAATGCTCAAAACTAATTCGTAACATATTAAAAAGCTCAGCTTTTATATTTACATATATAAAGGCGCATTACTTAAACACCTACATATATATTATACATAAAATAGGCATAAAGTTTTAAAGTTCGAGCGTGATACTCATACCATCAATAATAGTAATATTCATACACACAGAGCTGGGAGTATTGATTAAAGTTTGTTTTCATTAAATTATTCACAAATATTTGATTAAATTAGCTAAGTTTTTCAACTATATCTAAATCCGATTGACACGATGTATTTAAAATCGAATTCTCACTCTTTCTTAAATCAATTAAAATCGATTGAAATACAACTTCAACAAATATTCATATTTGTATCACTTAATATATGCATATTTCGAATTTCCCCTATCTCAAAATCCTATTTTTTTTGTCAGGTCCCTAGTTAGAGTCGCCGTTCTGCCACATATATAGAACTACAGTTTGAAAAATAACTGGGTTAGAATCCTACACTGCCATGTTAATCAATTATCCAATTATACTCATTATACTATTTTCATGGGTTATTCAATTTAAAGAGAGGAGAATCAAAATCATACTATGACACTGATATCGCTTTAAGTGGCATGTAGCGTGCTCATAATAATTATAATAAACGTATTCAAAAAAAATTTCACAACGATTTAGTAGTAGTTGAAAAATGTAACTAATTATATCTGGTTCTAGTGGCACACTGGAAGATCTCCACTAAATATTACAAACGTTTTTTTTTGTAAAGGTTTTCTTGATTCAAAAATTTAATCACTATTCCCACATATTGACTATGATATACACACACATACTAATGACACAACTATTTGATTTAGTTTAGCGAAATTCATTAAGTTGTTGTTTTGTACATTGTTATACATGCTTATACTACAGAAGGTATTTCCATAAAAATGAACTAAATAAATAAATACAACTTGTGTAAAATTAAACAACCGTTGTCTGCCGTTAAAATTTAATGGAATGACAGGCAATAAGCGATAGATAGCGCCACTGTATCAGCGGCAGTAAAAGCTGATTTTGATTTCGATACTTGTGAGGTCAGCATAGCACAATAAGGTATCGTACTATTTGAACTCGTGACGTCACATCGTTTATTATGCTCACAAGCAAATACTACTCACTTCATTAACAGTCGGTTAACATGTGTAACCTTGTTATGCAGTTAGCCCTGACGACAGCGCGTCGGCGCCACCGTTGCAGTGCTGCCAACTTTTTAGAGGAGAAAATGTTAAGTGAGGAGCGAATTGCTAATGAGTAACGTATATGAGGAGTAACGTAATGAGAAGTAACGTAACACTGACAAATGAAAATTTCAAAATGCAATAACTTGCAAAAAATTAATAAATTAATGAAAATTAAAAATTCGAAATTAGATGAAATTAAGGGAAACATTTGTATGAAGGCTCGTCACCCCAAGGGGAGAGAAGTAACAAAAATTTAATTCTAAAAAACAATCTCAAAAAATCGACAAATATTCTAACAAAAATTCTGCAACAATTTTAAAAATTCTATCTTCAATATTAAGAAGAATTCAAGAAAAGGTGAATTCTCTTAGGTGTACCGATTTTGCAATTTGATTAAAATGGTACATGTTGCCAGATCAGAAAAATTTGAAGAGTGGCAGCTTTAAGACCGGCTGGTCCGTTGCCACAACAAACCATAAAAAAGTACTCAAAAAAACAAACAAACAAACAAGCTTGCCGCTCAAAAGAAAAGAAATACACAAAACAATTTTCAACGTGAACGTGAATACGTCGTAGTGTGCGCCGGACTTACATATTTTGATAAAATATTATATTTAAATACATTGAAAAAGGAACACTACGCAAACAGAAAACAAACACGTTGTACATTCGATTTTTGGGAGCAGCTGTTGGTTGTTGCGACATATGGTGATATAAAAACATTTAGAAACCCAAATCGGCAATTACGGCATCCAGTTCGTCTTGTAGATTTGTAGCCCGGGAGCGCACCTGTGAAATTTGATCCTGCAAATTGTCCACATTTGCCTGAAGGAGCACATTGCATTTCCTCATTGCGGCAAAGCGACTCTCGTGCTTCTTAACTCGCGGTTCCAGATTGCCCTTCTTAGCGGAATTAGCGGAATCCTTAAACACATAGGTATGTAAACAAATATAGTATATACATATAAATTATAGGAATATAAATTGAATATTTACCTCCGCTTCTGATTCGCTGCCCGATTCCTCTTCGCTTTCTTCTGATTCCGATTCCTCAGACTCGTCTTCTGATTCTTGCTCTTCCTCTTGTTCCGCTTCCTCTTCCTCTTCATCCTTGTCCTCACTGTCAAGTTCGTCTTCATCCAGCTTCATCGAGGCGGCCATCTTCTGTACTTCCTTCTCCAGTTTCTTGAACTTTTTATTCTCCTCTCTTCAAATTGAATACACCATGAAAATACTATGAAGAACATATTTAAGATAGTTGACTTACTTGAGAATAACATGATTCTTCTTCATGGCCTGTTTCAGTGCATCCTTCTCCTTCTTGGCTGCCTCTTCCTTAACCTTTAGCTTGGTTAGTTTGCTGCGCAACACCTTCACCTCCTTGCCCAGTCGTCGTTCGCGTCGTTCTGTCTTCTTCTCCTCGGGCTCATCTGGATCGCTTTCGCTAAGCTCCAGATCCAGCTCTGGGGAACTGTCGCGTCCAAAGTGTGCGTCGCTTGGTCGCCGGGATCCATCCAATGAGCCGCCACCCTACATTCACAATAGACCAAAGAATTACTAAAACATCTCTCCGACGGCAACCCCTGACCGAATGCAGCTTGTGGCATTACCTTGTACAGGCCGTGATTACCGTGATTACCGTGATTGGTCACCTGGTCGTAGTAATCATCGCTGTCATCGTCGTAAGCAAAGCAATTACTAATATGCGGTCTGTTAGTGCTTGGCGTCGAATTGCCCTTATAATATAAGCGATAGCGTTGGTTAATTGGTTAATGTTTTATGTTAGTGTGGGCAAACAGAAGCGTTTTTCAATGGGGTTTGTCTCACTCATGGATCATCTTTAGATCTTTTAAGATCCTTTTCTCAATTGTTAATTGAGAAAACGACCTTTAGTGTGTGCACAACACTTTAAGGGGTTATTCGAATGCGGATGTTGAGATAGTAGAGATGTGATATTGTAATACAGTACATATCTTCACTAGACCTAATTCTCAATAATTTCAAGTTTATATTGTTATAAAAATTATATCAGTTAATTCTATTTTCATTGGAAATTTATACTAGTGTAATTGAAAATTAAAATTAGCAAGATTCTGATTTCAATGAACAAATTTTTAAATTTAAGATAGAAAACGAACAACTACCAAGTGTGTGTAAAAAAAATTTAATGAGCTTCCAATTTCTGGAATTTTTTCATTTGAAATTCATACGATTCTAATTGCTACAAATTCCAATTCGCGTAGTTTCTGTTGTCAAGACAAAGAGTGTTCATTTTTAGCAACACTTATCAATGAGTGTGTGTCGGAAAAGGTGTCTTTAATCCATCAAAAGAAGCAATTTAAAGTTAAGACTAATTGGTTGAGATATCAACATCCACACACGTTTCTGCCCCCATCAATGTAGTATGTGTAGTGTGTTGTCAGCTGATGTGTAATTATTTATAGCTACTGCTATTGCTATAGCTAGAACTATTCCCATCATTTGCAGCTACAATTACAAATACAACTACAACTACAACTACAACTACAACTATAGCTAGAATCATTGGCAAAAGCGACTAATTGCGATTGCTTTGTTAGCTTGGTTTAGTTTTCTGGCTGAGCTGTCGCTGGGAGGCGGCGCAGACGGCGCTGAAAATGTGCGAGAACATGTGGATATGTGTGGGTTATGACCCCATCTTCAAGTTTAACTTTAACTTCAACTGACAACACCAACACATTGTGCGACTTGTCTTCCCGCTCCCGCCCCGTCCTCGCCCTCGATTTCTTAGTCTGTAAGTCGCTTACCTGCAGCGCCGCTGCCAATTTGCGCTCCAGCAATTGTATCTGTCGCCTTTGTTCCTCGATTTCCGTTTTCGCTTCGACGAGCAGCTCGCTGGTGTCGTGGTAGTTCTGTTCCACCTCCTTGGACACCTTGCGCGCATCCTCCACCTCGCGTTTCAGCGAATTGACGTACGCCTGCTCGGATGTGGGCGTGGGATCCATGGTGGCCACAATGACATTTGAACCGTACTCGAGATTCTTCTCTCGCGACTTCTCCCGCTCCAGTTCAGTTTCCAACGTTCGGATTTTGGCCAACAGTTTCTTATTCTCACGTTCCTGCGCGTCCCGATTGCGCAGCTCCATGGCCAACATTTGCTTGGTGCTCTGCAGATCGTCGCGAATCTTATCAATGTCATCCAGCTCATCGGGACTCTCCTCATCAATGGACATGGCCGACACAATGCTGGGCCTGGAGCTGCCTGCTCCAAGTGCACTGGCATTAGCTCCCGGACCGAGCGCATGACTGCTGGGCGCCTCGCTCAGCATATTGACCTTTGACTGCGACTTGTGCAGCTGCTCCTCAATGGTCATCTGGCGACGGAACTTGCGCAATCCCCCCAAAATGGGTTTGCTGCGATCATTCGTCTGTGTGGGACGCAACCGAACGCCGCCTTGGATCTGCTTGAGCAGCTTGTTGTGCGAATTGTCCTTCTCTGTTTCATAGATGAACTTGTCGTCCACTTTGGTCATCGACTTGCACGTCAATATGGGCTGAGATCTGCACGGAAATTGGTGCTTTTAATTAGTTGCGTTGGAATTTTTTTGGGTTTTTCTTAAGTTTAAGAATCTATGTTTATCGTTTGGTCAAAGCAATCAATCTCAGGAATATTGATTCAAATTTTTTTGCTTTTATTATTTTACAAAGTTGCATCTTGCACAACACTATTATTTAATATGTTTAATTAACCATTGCAACAATCACTAGAGCACTTTGAAATTTGCATAAATTTTTATCATAAATTATGCAGCACGAATTTATATCAAATCAATTGAAATGTTGTTGATTTTTTTCCGCTTCTTTATAGAAATAGTTAAGTTGTTAGTTATACTACTACACGAAATTAATTACTGATTTCCAACTCCACTAAATTATAGAATTCTAATCTACACTAAATATTTAGTTGAATGTGTGTCTTGGTACTCATTGATTTACTTAACTTGCTTAGTTTATTGTCTTTGAATTTTCTACGGTGTGGAATAAAATTTAATATTTTCAGCGGAACTGAGAAGATTTCCATGAAGAATTTTTGTTACCACTAAAGATTGATAATTTGGCCATAGTTCTGTCATATAAAAGATTTTTTTCTTTGTTTTAGAAATGCATTTTCTTCCCCCTTCAGATTAACTTTAGACTTTCAACTATCATAATCAAGTGCATGTTAAAAATATCTGGGATAGATTTAACCAATGTATAATAGTTTATTAGTTTCTTTGATAGCTTTGATTGATTTACCTTCGCCGTTTTGATAACTAATTTAAAAACTATTCATAAATGACCTGCCATTTATGTGAAACGGTCTAAATGAGCTACTCACCTATCGTTGCATGCCACATGGCGCAGCTTCCTGCCGCTCTCGACCTCCTTCATCATCTCGGACCAGTCTGGACGTCGTCGTGGTCGTGTTCTGCATGAAATCAAATAAATGGTGGCTTAGTCTAAAAGAGATTCTGGTTCAAATTCTGTAAGTGTGCTTACTTCAGCTTTTCGAGTGTTTTCTTCTGCGTGTCGGATAACTCGCGCTTTTCGCCGGCAGCCAATGGAGGCGGTGGCGGTGGTGGCGCCTTTGGCACCAGAGATGGCAGCGGCGGCGGCGCTGGAACTGTTAAAGTGGATAGAGAGACAGAGAGAGAGAGAGAGAGGGAAATAGAAAGGTTAGCAGCTGCCATGGCTAAGATATAAGTATGGATGGTTTGCCCGATTTTCTTGCTTATATTTTTTCGGTTTGCAAGTAAATCGTTTAGCGCTGCGTGCACTCGCGGTTATTAAATATAATTTTAATTTAATGAGTTTGCAATTTGTGTCAGTTGTTTGCGCAAAGTTCTTCTCGCCACAGGCCATACATATCAATTGAGTTTCAGCTGGATGTGCAAGGGGAGTGTTTTCTTTCCAATTCGGTTGTTGCACGCTCTCTGATGCTCTGCATTTGCCGGCATTGGCTGAGATTGAAAAGTTACTGCCGTGGTCGTCCGAGACCGAGACACCCGACACCCGACACCCAACACTGAGCTTGTTTTATTGCTTTAACACCCTGAAACATCCGGAACTACACAGAGTTTTAGTTCGAACTCAGCAGGGGGAGAAAAAGTTTGATTGCATTTTTTTACTTTGTGCCGTTGTGCTTGACTCTACTTTGGTTTAGTTAGTTAGTTTAAAGTCTGTGATGCGCTTGCTGCAGGCTTTTGTTAACTAGGCCAATTAATTTGAAATGTTTGCACAAGCTGTTGCTAATAAATTTCCGCCTAAATTGTTAGCCTAACAAGTTCCGAGACGCCAGAATATTTCTTCTTCGAGTTGCCCTTGTAATTAGCAATTGGAAAACTTTTTGATTTGTTTTTTAACCCGTAACAGTAACCCCCTCACTTTCCACTCTACATTTATCCTTGATCCCTTCCACAAACACGCACAAGTTGGTATACAATACTTTGCATTCTTTTCAGCTTGTTTAACGTCAACACCCTGTACAGGTTGATGGTTGGCTTTGCCTTTGTATTGTTGATGCTAAAAAGTGCAAAAGTCAAACAACTGCTTAAGACAATGGCGGCGCCAAGTGATGAAAAGCTGACAAATCTGTTAATTAGCTTTGTTTGAATGAACTCGGGACCATGAGGCAACATACAACACACAGCACACAAGCAATCTTCCAGCAAAGAACACCTCATCACCCCTTGGGTCGACCTAAAAGGCAGCCAACCTTGCAGCAAACAGAAACATGCCCCAATCTCAATCTTATCCTTTTGTCTGACTGGCCTTGTCCCTCCATCCTTCTCTCTCTGCCTCACTCTTGCTCTCTCTGCCCCGTTTTAATACGCTTTAGTCAGGCTTCTCTTGGAAGCTTCATCTCTGGTTTTAGCAGTCGCGCCTGGCTGAATCTGCACTTAATCTTTAAGTGGTTGGCTGCCTTTGCGGTGGCGTTGCATTATCCACTACTCCAATTCGGTTGCTCATTCTGCACCTGTGCTTGAAACTAATCCCGAACTCGTGTTACTTTACTCAATGAAATCAGATCAGCGCCAAACTTGATTATTGCCGTCTCTTCCTGCTGCTGCTGTTGCTGCATGTTAATGTAACATCCTCGCCACGTACTTTATCCTCTTCATCTTGGCCATCCTCTTCTGTCTGGCTGCCATTTGTAGTCACTGATTAAAATACGTGGTCAACTTTTTGGGCAGCCAATTGAGCGCTCGTTTAGTAAGTTTCGCTTAATTCGTTTTAGTAATTTATGGCAAAGCTCTGGCAAAGCGACATCCTAAATCAGGATCTCCCCCACTTTTGCACACACTCACAAAATGAAAATGAAAACAGAAACTGAAACTGAAAAGGCGAGCAGAGTACAAAAAAACAAAGAAAGAAAAATACAAAAAACAAAAAAAAGCAAAGAAGAAACTTACCCAAGGCACTTTGTGGAAGGGTGCCGGGCAGATAAAACTCTTCATTCACTCATTCATTCATGTCGACAAAATTATTTCTTATTTAAATAAAATGCTGAGCTGAACGAGTCCCAGCGTCTCTGAGATGATGCTACCCACTTAATATACCGCAAAGCCCGCACTTACAACGACGCAAAATGAATAGCGGGGTATGTAAACATAAATTTTGCGAGCTCACTCAGTGCTCTCCCCAATCGTGGGAGTACCCTCGCCTTTGCCTTTGTCCCCGACCCACAGAATGCTCCTCTCCTCTGTACCCGTACCGTCCTGCACCCGTTGTACCAGGCTGATGCTTTCCATTGTGTTATCATCAACAGAATATTCTATGCATGCACAAATGTTGCCGTTGTCATTGAATCACGCTGGGCCGAGCGCACTACCAAAGCGGGGAGGGGGTTGGTTGGGGGGAAGGAGGAGCCCTCCGACGAAGGCGGAGTGAACCGGAGCATTAGCATGGACTTCAGTTTGATTACTGACTTTGTTCCATTGTCTGTGCTTTACATGATGAAGCGTTGAGAAGCTCTCCCATATTTCACAGTCTGCCCTCGCTCAACTCGCCCAACAAATCCAATCCCCTTTACTGACAGCTTTAATCCAGGCGCTTTACAGGCGTCTGATTAACATTTTGCATCATCTTGTTAATAATTATTGCCTGTTCATTTGCGGCCAGCTAAAGCACTGGTTTTTGATTAAAGTTTTTGATAAAAAATATTCAATTTGAAAGCTTTGAATTTAAAAAAAAAATTCATTAAGCTAATGGTATTTATTATTATACTAAATATAATCAAATTTGATATAATTGCTTATATGATAATTCTCCTCAATTTGTTTTATAATTATCTATTTCTATTCATCGAAATAAAAAATTGGGAAACTGAATCTTCTTTATAAAAGTGCTTTTCAATTTATTAAAATTTTCCTAGGTAATTCGCGATGTGCGTTCGCTTTCCTTTTCCTGGTTTGCTCCGCATCAAATGTATGTACTAAATATCAGCAGTTTCCGCTTCATAAACCAAAAGTTATCCAATCAATGCGAATTCATCAGACTAGAAGTCTTTACAAATGATTTGACATATATGTGTTTGATGCAATTATTTATTTAGTGGACCATTTTATTGTCGCACAGTGTAATTATTGGTATTATGCTCTCGTGTTCCTTTTACGTAATTTTTGACCACGCTATGTCCAAATTTGAAATGGCCTAATCATCTTTTATGTCCCTGTGCTCCCCCCAATTGGCTGCACCTATTGAAAGTCGACAGGACTCAAACTCAAACGAAGCAAATAAAAAATGAAAGAAAAAGCTAAGAAAAAAAAGCACAGCCGTTACATGTCTCACATACACCCATATATACTTAAATATGTGTGTGTGTATATATATGTGTGTATGTAGGTTTTAGATATATGGAAAGCTGGCTCATTTAAATAAAAGAAAATATATTTTGTCCAGCCGGTTGTCCTTTTGGCTCCTTTGAAGACATTGGCTAGGCTTTGTGGCCGCCAGTGCCTTTTTATTTGGTTTCTCGTTTTTTAGTGCAGATATTTGAATATAAATGGGGCATTTAGTTCGACTATATCAAGCACATTGCCATATATCTTTTGTCCTTAACACAGAACTGTATCACATCGGTTCAAGTTTTGTTTTCTCGGTTTCCTTTCCCATTGATAGTTGCCAGTTTTGGTTTTGCGCTTTTAAAGGCGCTGGCCAAGTGACTGTCTCACTCATCATCCTCATCTGGTTTTAAACATTCCACTTTATGTTGTAGTTTTGACACAATGAGCAATAATCATGAATTTTACTTAGACCATAAAAAGAAAAGAAACACCCCAGTCCAGGAAGAAAGGCGGCTGCCCAAGACGTCGTCCAAGCACATTAAATAAATGTTTTTCTTTTCTGTCTTCATTGTTGCCTTTTTTGTCTTTCCTGTTTTTTTTTTTTTTTTATTATGCGACAGCTTTAAAGGACAAACGTTGGGGACAACGGTTACCATTTTGTTTAGTGACCTCTCATACCATTACTTTTCGAAGAGAATCCTCGAGTCTCGTGCCTTTTGTGTGTTTGCGTTTGCTTGGCAAGATTAGGACGCATTTGCGGTCACGTTATTGCCCACTGATTAGGACAGACCGCAACTCGAGTTAACTGCCTCAACGAAACACGTAACCTTTTTTCTGCCTCTCCTTTTTCATTTACCGCTCTTAACGAGCTTTTCACTTCATTCATACCTGGGGGCACACCCACGGGCAATACAATTCAATTAGATAACTTATGCAACTCACTGTTATTGTTTTCAAATTACGATCAGGCGCAGCTTGAAGCTACAAAGTGCATTAGAATATTGCGATTTTGTCTCTCTTTTGTAATATTGAACAACTTGTTTTTTCTTTAGCACTTTTGGATATTTTTTTAATAATTTGGTTTTTTCTTTTTTGATTGGCCTTTTGATATGTGGGCGGAAACAGTTTGCGCCTCTTTCGACTCAGTGCACAGCACTCACTAAAATTTAATAAATAAAATATGTTATTTATATTGCTTTACAGCTTTATATGAGCCTTTATGTGCTTTGTTGTTTTTGTTTGGGTACAACATTTTTGATGAAATGTTTTGTGCACATTTCATTTATATACTTTAACACACACGTACTCATAAATACATACAAATGCATTCAAACAAGTATGAGTATCTCTCTTAGTGCGTTTTAAATTTTTTTTTAAAATGAGCAGTCGACGTGAATGGACTCACACACATCCTACATACAGGTAAGTGCATTTGTGTGAGTGACTGACAGATATACGTACAGATAGGTATGTTTGTATGTATGGGAATTATGTTTCTACATAGGTAGCACTAGAGATGGACACCCGACTTTAAAATTCTGTCATGCATAATAAAAATGCACAGGGAATTGCATTTTCATCACACAGACATACCTTATGTGATGAGCTGAAATTCCTGTCTGAATTTCCAGCATGACTAAATTAACAAAAAATAATGTTAAGAAAATTCGGATTTAATCACACAAAAATTTCAAATTTAGTCGGGTTGAGTTTCCAGACTTCCACTTATACAAGCAACAAAATATTGTGAGGAAATCTTTGTGGAAAATGCAACGTTTTGGCAGAACATATTCAATTATTTCTAAAATAAATTAATTTATAGTAGCCTCCTCTTGTTACAAGATAGTTTTACGACATAAGTGCGCGTTATTTAATACGATTAAGATCCGGACACTCACGCGCCAATCTCTAATGGTCAATACACTCATGACCAATATCACTCATACGCTTCGTTAGCCGCGCTGTCTTTTAATATATTTTTTTTTTTTAGCTGTGACGTCTGTCGGCCTTGCCTTTTGCCATCATTTTGATGTACAAAATGCGAGAGAGAGAGAGAGAGAGAGAGAGAGAGAGAGAAGGCGAGAGCATGAGAGGGGCTTATAGAAGGTCCAAGGCGAAAAATGCACACGGCCATTGAATTGATACATATGATAGATATTTATAATTATACGCTATCCAAAACAGTTCCCAAAAAGTTATATAGTATATGCCCCATATTCGCATTGCCTGTTAGATTGTTTTAGACATTAGAGAAGCATCAATAATTTACAGCATTTGGTGTGATCCATTAGAGTAGTTAATCGGGGAGTTTAGCTTCCAGTCGAATCTCGTTGAGCTGACAGCGGACAGTGGGATAACTTACCATTTTTGATGCTTTGCTCGCGCTTTATTGAGGGCGCTTTCCTCAGGGTTTTGGTCTTGAACTCGGGCTTGGGTTCTTCTTTGGGTTCTTTAAGTATTTCATCAATTTTGGGTACCTTTTTCAGCACTGGCCGAATCTTGAGCAGATTATCGGTGCTCTTGCTGGGCAAAGGTTTCTCCTCGCGCTTCACATGCCTCAGCTTTGGTTTCTCAAGCTTAAAGCGCAGTCGACGCTCGCGCTCCTCCTCGGTCTCACCCTCGACGGCTTCATCGTCGTCCTCGGGCGCCACCTTTTTCATTGATTTATCCCGCTTGACCACAACGCTGCGCAATTTGGGTTTCTCTAATGTGAAACGCTGTGTCAACTCACTTTCCTGCGGCTCCGGTTTCTTGTTGATCTGCGTGGGACGCAGCTGTGCGGCTTTCTTAACGTGCTCCGGAACCTTGGCTTCCACAGTGGTGTCATCATCATCATCATCGTCGTCGTCGTCGTCGTCCTCTTCGTCTTCATCGGTTTCTTCCTCCTCGGTCACTTCCT
Organism: Drosophila innubila; assembly: GCF_004354385.1. Lineage (NCBI taxonomy): Eukaryota > Metazoa > Arthropoda > Insecta > Diptera > Drosophilidae > Drosophila > Drosophila innubila. The sequence goes on from NW_022995380.1 coordinate 13,708,176, forward strand.
CCTCAGATTCGGTTTCCTCTTCGCTTTCTTCTTCCTCCTCCTCTTCGCTTTCCTCCTCGGAGGAGGAAGACTCTGGCGGTGGCGTTGGTTCCTTCTTCTTAGCCGCCGGCTTCTTTGTTACAAGACTAGATGCTGCTTTCTTCACTGGCTCTGGAGCTGCTTTCTTCAACGGTAGCGTCGTCTTCTTCACAATCGGCTCAGTATTCTTATTGGCAGCTGCTTTGGTTGTTGTTGTTGTTGCCGCTGCTGTTGTTTTCTTGACGGGCTCCACTGCTGTTTTCTTAGCCGGCTCAGCTGACTTTTTGGCCGCTCCCCCTGTTGTTGTTGTTGTTGTTGCTGGAGCTGCCTTTGCTTTGCTGTTGGTTGTGGTTGTCGTTGTTGTTGCAGCCTTCTCGCCATTTTCCTTGGCCTCGTTGGCGGTTGCCTTTTTGGCCCACGGTGTTGTCGCTGGCTTTGTGGCGGCACTGGACACTGTGGCGGCATCCTCTTTCACCCAAGGCGGACGAAATGTAGTGCGTCCGCTGCTGCCGCTGTTGCTGCCGGCGGCGCTGCCAGCGCTTGTTGTGCTACGGGGCGTCACGAAGGGCATCTTCAGCAAGTCAGCAACTCAGCTACTCAGAAACTCAAAAACTGTTTTCCGTTCTGTTAATTCTCCAGGGGTTCTCCTTGTTGTTACTCTCTGCTTGTGCTGTTGTTGTTGGCACTTTGGTCGCCCACTTTTCGTCGACTATTTGCACACACTTTTTAAATAATTTTCTGTGATTTTTCCGCTTTTGTTGTTGTCGTTGTTGTGTTGTTGTTGATGAAAACACAAAACTTTGCACATTAGCACCAACGACTGTGTCGGCTGTTGGGTTGTCGTGTTGGTTGGGCGGTGGTGGCACACCTCCACTTGACTCACTCTCCACTTGTCCAAAAGTTATTTCAAATTGCCGTTTCTATGTTTTTTTTTGCTTTGTGATTTATTTTTTTTTGAAAATAATTTTTTTATTTTTGTTCGTTTGTTGAATGCTTGTTGTTGTTGCTGTTCGCGTTGTGCGTGTCGTTGTCGTTGTTGTTGTGTTGTGCTATTTATTTAAAAACCTGCTGCCGACGATGAGCAACAGCTGTTTAAAATATTTAAAATTCTCAATTCGTATATATTTGGGTATGTTTCATTTCAAATGTTATTTTTAAATGCATGCGCTCATTAGCTGCTCGTTGTTGTTGTTGTTGTTTTTCTTGTTGTTGTGAGAGTATCTTATTAGCAAACAAAATACAAAAATGTAGGCCTTTGTGTCATAGTAACAATCAGCGTACCATCTCTAAAAAGTGCTGTGTTGGCCCAATGAATAAATTGGCCAAATTCCCACTCGCTAACAAGTTAAATACTTGAACAAATTTTATGCAGTTCCAGTTAACACGCTATAGCACACATCTATGCACTCCAATAAACTACAGCAACAAGAACAACAACAACAACAACAACAGCACAACAATAGCAACAGCACAAACAATTTGCTCTGCCACTGCCTCGATATGTAAAAGGCGAAAATATTTAATTTTAGTTTCTTTGTGCCCGAGCGTCAAAGCGTCGGAGAATCAAAAAACAAAAAAAAAAAAGAATCTCTGACTGTGGCGCTTTCGTTTCACAAAGTATACAATGAAAAGCGGACACAGACACACACACACACAGAATGAGAAATAGAAGAAAATTGAGGCGAGAGAATGAAATCCGAATTTGTTTCATTCCATTTGCCAGTTTCCATGGCTTCTTTATCGTCATTTCCATTTCTCCAATTCGTCCAACGGCCTTTTGCAAATTTTTTCAAAATATATGTAAAAAAAATGGGAAAAGAGACTTTTCCTCTTGCTTGGAGGAGGCGTTAATTAAACATGACATGCAAATAAAAATTATACTTATAAATATGCCGTCATTAGGCCGAATAATATAGAAAAGATACGAGGCTATTAAAGCCAAATAATGGCCAGCAAATTTTAACCGGATGCTAAGAGATTCTACAAATATTAAAATTTAACTTTTCTATTGCAAAAGGCTTATCAATTTAATATAGATAAAATTTTCTTCGCCTTGGGCTCTGTATAAAAGATAAGTTGCAGTAGCTGAGCAAATTCTTATTTTAAGTGCTGCGCATTTTGCAAGATTTATAATTATATTTTTGATTTTCATTCGATATTTGTGGATTTTTATTGGCTGCGACGCACGTTCCGCCGTTAGTAGACAATTTTTATATACACCCACAATGCACATACACCCACACACATGCAAAGCAGTTGCACAGTGGTACAACTAAATATTGAAGCTGACACGGGAGAGATTTTTGCTCGGCACGCAGCGCCTATGACGGCGTTTCAAAAACTAAATTCATGTATTTTTAACAGCACGCCAAAAGCTTGAAAATTTCGAAAACATATAAAAAAAAATACACAAAATTATTTGAATCTCTCGCTCTCGCTTACTCTCTCTTTACGTTCTCTCTCGGAAAAATCAGAAAAATGAAATTTGAAAATTGTTTTTGGCCGACGAAAATATTTTTAGCAGACTCGACAGTTTGGCGCTCAGCATAGCCGATTAACCTTATGCCAGGTGCAGCATAGTTCAATGAAACTGGAATTATGAATATAGTTATGTATACACACCAACACATGCATATACAATGTACAATATGTATATGCAGTTGAATGTCGGCCGGCATTTCACATTTCACATTACACATTACACATCTTGAATCTGTTATCAATTGGCCTTAGAAGTCGAAATGGGTCTCAATTACGCAAGTTTCTTTGCGTGGGTTGCTTTGGGGCATAGTTGAGGAGAGAGGGGGATGTGGTGGGAGAGGGTTGAGGGCAACGCGTCTTACCCTGTGATAAAAACCATTCGTCTAGAAAATCCAAACCCATTAGTGCCTCTTAGCTCTCACTATTTGCTGATAAATTTTATTGATACTTCTTTAGATTGTTTTTGCAATATTTACATTGTCGCCAGCTGCGAGATGCGTCCTCTTTTTACTTCTTTCTTGAATGTGTTCTACTCTGTTCTTCAGTGCTACACAATTGACATTTGTCGTCGACTGATTGCGTTTGCAATCCATTCATCTATCTATCGGTTAGTGCGTGATCTTATTTATAGTCACAAATGATTGCATATCGATTAGACAATTGCATTGTTGCAGTGCAAAAAATTCAATTGCTTGCACCTCTAGTTGATTGATTGAAAAAAATAAAAGAAATTAAGAAGTTGGTAACACAATTTGATTGATTGGAGCACAGAAAAACCAAGAGGAGAAGCATAAGGCAATAATTGAGATGAACTTCAAACAGAAATACAAATGGAATCAAGACTGAGCACATAGAATGAATAAGCAGTAGAAATGGAAAAGGAAAGGTGAAAGTTTGGACAAAAAGGAAAAAGAATAGCTGCTCAAAATGATAAGCAAGAGAAGTAAAAGAGATGACAAAAAAGGGAGATAAGGTGAGAGCAGATTGCAGCATTATAATAAAGTCGCTCAAGTACCTTAAGAAAGCAGAAATAAGGCACAAATTGTTCAAAGGAGAAAACAATTGACAAACCGAGATGAAGTGAAATGGTGAAAAATAAGGAGAAGGGCAGACAGTTCATTACTTTTACAGCAAGACAAAAGGAAGCAAGGAGAAGTTCCACAGTCAGTCGGCACTTAATACAAGGCAGGCACTTCTCTTAATTGAAATTAACAAAAGAAGACTTAACCCGAGTCAAATGCTACCCTCAGGATATAATTACATTTCCAAATGTGTTGTAAAAATTGCATCAAATTTATTATATATGAAAATTTACATTTGGCCAAAAACAATGTAATTGTTTTACTAAATTATCAGTTTTCGGCACTGTTATCAGAATGTAAATGAAATTTAACTAGGCGTATGAGTAATAACAACAATGGCCGAAAGAGTCAGTTGCATATTTCAGTTATCTATATATACATATATGCATATTTCTGCTTTGCACACTTGCAACTTGTTGGTTGAGCAACAACACAAACAAAACTCGTGAATATTTAAAAGCCCGCATAGTTTTGGGGTTAAATGCTGTCGACAAACTTGCACTGCATACTTTTAGGAGCTCTCAAAAAATAAGTTGTTTCCCTATACCCTGTAATCATCTGTTTATAAAGACTATTCTGTACGTAGAGGCTAAAATTAGTTAGATGTATTAACTTTCATTTTTACGACATTGTTTTAATACTGTAATACAAAAGATATTGTGTAATTGAGGTACATTTTTTCATCGTATAAATTGACCAAAATCAGTTCGGCTGGCTTTAATTTCTGGAAAACCCCTGATAGATATCTCGAACTCAATGCTCAATATGAACCTGGGTTGACCGGAGAAACACTTAACAGACTTCGAATCTATCTCAATCCAATTTTTATTAAGAGAATCTCTTGTTAAAATAAAACCCCCGTAAACAGTATCTTTCGGTGTGCAGAGTATCTTTTAGCTCAACATTCTTGCTACATTTTACTGTATAGCTACATTTCGTTTGAAAATCAAAGCAAAAAAAAACATCAAAATCAGTGAAACTAAAAGTTCCCTTGGCACTGAATTTTATTATTAAATGTTTTCGGTTTCTTTTTTTTTTGTGAAAATATTGGAAAAAATGTTGTGAAAAAAACTTGCCATGTCCGTAAATCAATTTGAAGAGCGTAGACAACTTTACTGCGGTTGAAATAACAAGTAATAAAACACACTAATTAAAAATCATTTGTCAAACAACTTAAATTGCAATCACAATCAAATTGCAAATTCATTGACGAATTTTGTTTAATTAATTGTAGAAAAAAAATTAAATAAAACAAATTACTTTTAACGTAATTCTAGTAGTTGTGTTTATTTGTGCTCTGTTCTGTTCATGACACACCAAACCTTATGAAATACTGTATATGGGAGTCCCTGAACTCTCAGCTGATTGTTAACATTTAGCTTCTGTTGTTGTTGTTGTTGTTGTTGCTGTTGTAGTTGTGCTTTAAACCTTTTTGACCTCGTGCGGCGCCTCCGTTGTGTTCAGTCGAGTGAACTTGGGCCACGTGGATATCTCCTGGAAGAGCTTACCACCAGGACACTCGGTATCGCGCACCTGCCTATGACCCAGCAGCTTGTAGTCTGGATCAATGTAACCCTGGGCTACTCCAAATGCAATCAAATCCTTTGCTGCCTGGAGCATACGTGCCGGCGGCAGTTCAGCTATAAGAAAAGAAAATTTGTGAGAAGTTAAAAGCTGATTGTTTAGGTTGAATTACTCTCTATTTCACTACTCACTTCTCCAATCGCCAATGAGCACAATGCCCACACTTTTGTCATTGTATTTTGGCGCATGAGCACCAACCACATTAAATCCACGTCCAGTATAGATCATGCCATCGCCACCGATGCCAAAACTATAGCCAATGTCATTCCATCCACGATCATCCTGATGGAAGATCTGAATGTCACGCATGCTACGCATACAATCCGGCGTACTGTAGCATGCGGCTGGTATATACGAATGGTGTATGATGACATAGGGGGCGGGTCCGGTGAAGTAATCCACCTGCTTGGGCATGCGGGCACCCCAGTCTGTTCGGGACAGCAGCCGGGCGCTGTGTACCCCACCCTCCGTGACGGCCTGCTGCATTTGCTGGGTGTAACCTGAAAAGGTAAATGCGAGAACAGAGATTGACCATCAGTTGGTTAACTGGCATACGTTGTCGGTTGTTGGTTACTGTTTGCTGTTTGCTGCTTGTTGTGTTTGTTTACTTGGCCAATAAACAGACAACGAACGTACCACGTTTATTTACAATTTTCGCACTCTTGTGTGTGTGTGTGTGTATGTGTGTGTCTGTGTATTGCGTCACGCTGTGTGTAGCATTAATTGCATCAGTTTGTTTGACTTTAACTTTATCGAGTCTCTTGGTTTTAGTGTGGGTTGTGAATCGCTTTTCGCGTTAGTCGCGCGATTTCCATTGATAAATTATTGAACGGATTCCACGACTTGTACCCGGTAGCTGCTCGTTGTTGGCTTTTGTGGCTGTGTTCCCCCAACGAGGTGAGAAATCGCAATGATACCCAACGTTGAATGGCATTCGGAACACTTAATAAAAATTCCCCCGCACAACACAGCAACCACAGAGACAGACGGAGCAAGAGAGAGAAAAAGAGAGACAGATAGAGGAGAGAAAACTGACCAAACAGCCTGCTGAATGCCTTCCAAACGAGTTGATCGCTTTGCTATGTACGATTTAAATAGTATATTTGCATATCTCTCAGAATTTGTAACAGCGTCTGTTTCTTTGCCAAACGTGTCAATTAATGAACCGGCCCCAAATCATATAAAATATGCCTGAAGTTGGCTGAGCGATTTGTTTTGTTTACTGAAGCGTTTAGTACGCTTCAAAATGTCGAGAGTGGCTGCTTCACTGTACAGCTGTTAAATATGTATTGATAATTCTTCTTCTTTTCCGTATTATAAACATAATATTGTTAGTATTAAATAGTAGCGGTTTCTTTATGAAATTGTTGTTAGCAAGAAGTCATTATATTTAATTGTATCTGCTTTGTAACTTTATTGATAATCTCTAACGGACTATTTAACTCCAAAAAATAAGTAATATATACTAGAGAATCAGACCGATTTGTACGATAATTTATGCTCGAGTTTTGAATCAACTCCCAAGTAACAAAACAGATTAGAAACGCAATTTCACACCTTTACAAACAAAATAATTGAGGGAAATAAAATTAAGAGTTAAGTTGTACTGTTCCAATTTTAAAATTTCATATTGTTTACACAACTGTGACTATTTAACGCTCGCAGGCCAATAAATAAGTAAAATAAATAAATACATTTTGTATGCTACTATTTTCATCAATATTACTTGACTTTGTATAACTTTAATCAATAGTAATTGATGGTCTCTATTCCGACATTTTTTCTGGTTAAATCGATGTACTTCAAAACGATCACTGTTAATAAGGTTAGAGTATATTAGGTGCGTCGTTGAGCCAATTTCTCTGTTAATTTCGTCAAATAGTGATGAGTCATCCTTAAACTTTTTAATAGATTTGAATATTAAATTGAGAAGGCAACAGGTGCTATCATCTATCAGTTGCCCGTTTCACAGTTAGCTATTGACAGTGATGTTTGTTGCCCCAAAGCGACGGCCTTCAAAGCCAACTTTCTGGTATCCGCCCCAGTCATAAATGCAAATGCTTTACCAAAAACTATTTCATTCAAAATTCGTTTAAGTGTGTGTGTGTGTGTTTCTCTCTCTCTCTCTCTCTCTCTCTCTCTCTCTCTCTCTCTCTCTCCCTCGTTCTATGTGTGTCAGTGCGAGTGTCTGTTTAGGGGAAATACTTGTGGACTTTGCTGAAGGATGAGTGTGAAACTTCAACATCATCCATTTGGAATGTTTGCCAAGGCGTCGCAACCGCCACGCCCCTCTTCCGCCCACCGCCGGCTCGCATTTATATGCATATGCAAAGTTGGAACGGAAAGCGCGAGTTTGAAAATGACAGCTGGAAAATGTGGAAGTGATAGTCGAAGTGAAGCTGGAGCTATGGCTGAAGCACTTGACTAAGTTAATAGTAGCAGTTTCTAATTAAATTTTGTAGAGCAATACATTTTTTAGTATGCCTGCACATTCGCACCTATGTAAGAGAGAGTATATACCGACTCCTATATATATATGGATATATAGAGTGACTACAGGAGCTAAAGCTGGAGTTAGAGCTGGAAATGGGAATGGTAATGGCATCGTCAATTGGCAGCGCGTGCTTGAATAATAAACAGAGCGCGCTATGGGGCGGTAGGCGTGTGGAGGGGCGTGGTTGGTGGCTGCTGTCAAATCATTTGCTGTTTAATTTATGCCTTTTGCTTTTTAGTGTTACATGTTAATTACGTTTATACTCGTTTATTTACCGTTAAGCCGCCCGAGATCACCTGACGCACATACAAAACACGAAACTAAAAGTTAATGCCCCTTTCCCTTCCGCTTACCGCTCTGCCGCACGGCATTCCCTTAATTGTTGCCCCTAATTACGCGGCCTAATAAAGTAAACATTAAACTCGTTGTGCTAATCAATGTTGCAAACTATTGCCATACTGAGACACACACACACACACTCACACACACTCACACTCGTATCGACACCTACTATTAAATAGAGTGTTCTTTAGGATGATGTATAATGACTGGAGGGATGTGTCTCATATTTCATACGAAAATTGCGAAATGTAATTTAACGCTGTGCATGAAATTGACTTGCCGATGGGCAGGAGAAGACGGATGGTGGGGGCTGCCAATGGGAGTGATGAGGTATTGGTTGCCTTGATGATGCGATAAGGCTTAATCCTAGCGAGCTTCTCTCATAATTGAAGTTTTCAATTTATTCAATTTTCCCAGCCCCCAACCACCCCGCACTAATTGTTTGTTTTTAATCAACCAAAGCATATAAAATATGCTATTTATATACACACACACACACACACCCAGAAACACATATCTACTCTTTCGAAACTGCGAGCATATTATATGAGCGTACTCATTAAGCAAATATTGTTTATAGTATGAAATATACCAAATTAAGTCACGCTGACTCAAAACAAAAAAAAATTGACACGGAAAATATACAAAATAAAAAAAATAATACAATAACAATGTCAAACAACACTTAAAGTAGAAGCTCTGACAAATTTTTTATACTCTATCAAAAAAAAAAAAAAACATAAGTAAATTAATAAATAAGCCTCACTAATTCTGTTTATTTTAACATATTGTTTTTATTGTTTTATAATGAATATAAAAATGTTAATATGATAATTAAAATATTGTTTTCAAATTGAGAGGTGTTATTGAAAAGCATTATCTTTTAAATACAATTGAATTCGTTAAAAAAACTAATAGAATATTTTTTTTTTAAATATACCTAGAATATTTTTTTGTAGTATACCATTTTATTGTTTAATTAGTACCCGTATTAAGCTTTTTTTCCGTAATATCTAGTTTTGTATTTAATTTGAATAAACTGTCTATTTTGTTGTGCTAAATGTAAAATCGAGGCTCAAAACAGTATTGACAAAGGCTATGATATATAAATATTTAGTTTGAAGCAGTTGAAGCCTTATTTGTATCTCTTTAGTAGCGATAAGGAGAATCAAATATTATTATTAAATTTTATTTGCCGTATAAGGAACAGGGTATTGCAATGTGTGTATACCTTTTCAAAGTAGTTTTAGCTTTTTTGTTAGAGTATACAAAAACATTAAATTATTATGCGTACTATAAAAAGTCCCTCTCCAGCTGTCGATGAATTTGTGCGCTCAAATTACATTTTTGTTAAATGCGAGTAATTAAATTTGCGCGAAATTCGAAACATTAAATGCCATGGCATTCAGATATAAATATGTATAGTATAAAAGTAGTATATACTATGCGTGTTTTTAATATCTCTTCGGTTGTATCTACTAGTCAGATACAGGGTGAGCTGGAAACGACTTTAATCGAGGAGGCAGACGCATAGAGTTTGTCGACAACAGACCCGCAAGCAGAAAAAACAGCTTTAGTTTGGTGGTGCTGTGTGTTTGTGTGCGCGTGTGTGTAATTTGGTGTGTATATATTTCAGGGGCAGGCTGATAAGGCTCACAACACTTACCCATCATTGATAACACGAGTAATCCCAGTGCTGTCATGTTTTCAGGTGTTGCGCGAGTATTTTGGCTGATGACTTAGAAACTTTTTAGCACGTCTAAAATTCTTCAATTTTTCTATACTATTCTATATTTTTTCTATTTTAGGAACCTTCGTTAAGTTTTGTTGTGTTGGCAAGAACTGTGCATAAATTTGGTAAGGTCGAGTCTTAATTTCACATGCTGACTGTAAAATATTATCTTTGAAAGTTTTTTTTTTTTTTTTTTTGGCGCTTAGATAATGTTTTGTATTGAAGCAGCTCAGAAACGCGAATGATTGGGTAGCATAAGGGTGCAACGATGTTTATAGACCGCACAGATACTTATATTTAGTGTGTATTATTCCTAGTTTTTTGTTAGTTTTATTTGTAGTTTAATTTCGCACCAGCGCCGTCGACGTCAGCGTCGCTGTCGTTGTCTGCGCGCAATGCCAAACGATTTCTATATCGCATTGAATTTATTACCAAGCCTCGACAGCGACGCCAGCGTCGACGTCGACGTCAGCGTCAAAGTTAGCGCCTCGGCAAATCGTTGAATTCGCTCTTTGCCTCTCCGTAACGCTCACTTCCGCTCCGCGTATCTCAGTTGCTCAGCTGTCGATCGGTTGGCTCTCAATCTTCTGATAATATTGTTATCAACCTGGAGATTTGTTTCTTTCTCTTTCTTTTTTATGCTTAATTAATTGTATTTAATAACAGTTTTTAAAGCTGAAAATTGTGAATTACACGGCAATGTGCAAATATATCGACCTCTTTTGAACCGTTTTTGCTTTCGGCCACTCTGATTGACGGTACTTTTTATTTGCACTCTGATGCGGGTATTTTTTTTTATATATATTTTTGCTCTTTTGCTTGGCCCTTTCTGATCGGCATGTGCTGATTGTTGTCCCCCATTTAACAGTGACTTGGCAGAAAATGATATCAACCTTAACCTGAACGTGAACTTTGATGCGCTTTCCCTTTGCTAATTGCAAATGTAGCTCATCAAATTTTTATCTCGTGACTCACGTTCAGATATCAGCTGTGTTGTGTTACCAAACGATAGATTCATCAAGGCAATTGAAGTAATTGCTAATCATTGTGTTCTAGGCCAAAATAATTGCTATTCATTGTGTTCTAGGCCATTAACTTTAGACTTTCGTGATATGAGTATATCGGTCAGTCGGTTTTTGATAAGGCTTTCCAACAGTCACGGTCAAAATGAAAGCTTTTAAGAGTTATTTAAATCATACGATAGTGTGTTTCTTGCGCAACTCTTTTAACACGTAGAGCAAAAAGTCTTACGTTTATCTTATATGAATTATTTTAAACATGCAGAATAGTTAAGCTTCGTAACTAAATGTTTTTGACCTTTAGAAGTATTGTTTATTACTTATTAATTATTAAAGATTATTATAAATCTGTGACTATTAAAATTCTCTATAAAATTGAATTTCCAAAGAAATTCTTGTTGTTGATTTGTTCAGTTGTGATTTCCCAAAGATGTTATCAAACAATGACCTTTTCAACATTTCTCTCTGAATCACTGAATGACCTATCACTTCTTTGCTCAGACCTAATGCACTTGCATGTCTGTCCCCAGCTCTGTCTCTGTCTCTGTCTCTGTCTCAATTTCTATCTCTTTCTCTGTTTTTCTCTTATGCTGATGTTGTTTTTATTATTTACCATCCGGACTTTTGAGGGGATGTCCCTGGTTGCTTTGTAGGGGAAGCCCATGACAAATGTATTTGTTAAATTGCTTTAGTCAATCCGTTGAGGTTTAATAGACAAATTAGCGGCGGTAATATGTGGTTTATTTCGCTGGCTGGGGTATTTTAGTAATCCCATTGAACTTGTAACGGTCCAAAGTTATATCTACACTTAAAACATTCGATTTCGTTATCAAAAACTGGTTAAGAACCTTTGCACATTTCTCTAAAATCTAAATATTAAATCAATATAAGTTTTATCAACAACAAAAAGCTCTGCTAAACATAAGAGTGAGTGAACTGAAATAAAGTTCGGTAGACAATTTCTGGTAACTTGTTATACCGGCTTCCCAGTCAATCGGATATTATATATGAGAGATACTGCGATATCAAAAGTGTTAAATCATTGTATCACTGATTGGTTCATAAGCAAATATTATATTTTTTATGATTTACAATTTTTGTTAACGCAATGTTATATAATTAGTGTATAATTGCTTCGTTTTGAATGAAGGGGTATGTGTAGTTTGTTTAGCTTGTTTCTTGATTTACATTTGTTGAATGTATCATTAAAGTTACACACACGGACGGGGGATTACCGCAGCATCCAGATGGTCGTAATATCATCAAAAGGAAATTCAAGTCGTTTGCCAGCCAATATTTTGGATGTGTTTATGTGGCAAGGTAAACACGCAAGCTCCTCAACCCGCCAAGTCTCCCCCGATCTCAATATATTTATTTATTTAATTTTGAAAAGGGGAAATTTTTCGAGTGCACACAATAGACACACAGAATAGTTCAAATAGTTGAATTGTTGGCACGTCACTTACCACAAATTATATCTTGTTGTTCTCGCTGATGTTGCTCATATTGATGTTGCTTATATTGCTGTTGCTGTTGCTGTGTGGAGTCCGCCTTGACTGCGTCACTCGGTTTTGGCAATAAGGTCGAATTCCTCGAACCACATCCAGACCGCTCGTCGCCCATGTCGTGCCAAAGTCGTTAACAACCAAAACAATTCTGAAAACCGCTAACAACAATTTGAAGCGTACGGAAAACTGACTATCTGAAGTCGATGTCAATGTTCAAGTCAAAGCTGTTTTACTGCCTCTGATTAATTCTTGTGCGTTTCCATCATCCACCTCACACTGCAATCAAGTGGGGCATGTGAACATCTTCATTAAGTTGGTTAACTTTGGTTCGATTAATGAAGACTAAAAGAAAACGAGAAACTGGCATAGTTATTTCCAGACGAACTTGACATATTATATTATACTAAACATTATTGAACTAAGTTTTAATGTAACCATATATATAGAAACATATATAGGCTTAATTAAGTTGAAGTTATATCTAACAAATTTCACTTTGGTCCTAACAAATAATTTCCATTGTGATTATAAATTATAAATTAAATCAAGTTCGGTTTCAAATTGAAGCCTTTTCCTAAGCACCACAAAAATCTAAAGCAGCTTTAGCTTTAAAATAAAGTTGAGTTATTCTTAAATCAGTCTGATTTTGTGTATTCCCAATTAAAACCAATTTTAGAGTGACACTATAAGCACTTTTAATCGAAATAATATCGTCCTAAAATAAATTCTTGACGCACAAGTTGAACTAGTAAATAATTGAATAAGATAGAAATATATTAACAATAATAGTTTAATTATCACAAACTTATATAAAATAAAAAAATCAAATGAGTAGACTTATAAGCAAAATATTTAAATAAATATAAAATGAAATGAATAATGAAATCCTTGCTGCTATATATATATATATATATATATATATATTTATACATATAAAAAGCTCAAATCTCAATAGAGTATTCCAACTACGATCATGATTATCATATCACTTCTTAAAGATTTTTTTTTTTTTAATTTCGCATTGAACTGCCCGCTAATCTTACATCTTATCAGGGTATTAAGTGCGGTGTTTGCTAACTGCCGCCTGGCACGCTCTTTTTTAGAGTATAATAAATAGAAATCACATTGCTTTTAGGGTATTCACCAAGGTGAAACATTATCTGTGCTGTGCGGCTGTTAGATAACGACACGCGTGTATTACAATTAGCAATAGTAATTGCAAATTATTTGTTCCTTCACCCTGCGTCCTTCGTCCGCCACATACCACAATAATACCTCACGTCGCGATATGCTTACATTATATTATACTGAAAGTCCAGTTCGCAGTTGCTTAATTAATGGACAACATTCACAGGCTGTTGCTCTCCATCTCCATCTCCAACTCCTGCTCCATGAATGAAGATCTGGAAATGCTTGTATATGTATATCATTTGAGCAGGCTGCAGGAAAAGTTTTTGGCAGAAACAACTCATCAGTTGGCGCTAGCTGTCGCTTATATCATTGCCAGGACAGATTAGTTACGGTTGCTGGTTGCGTTTTGGGTTAAAGGAATGGGATCGGGATCGGGATTGCCATTGAGATTGGGGTGTAGGTCTTGTCAGTCCTATCTTGATGCTGGGCGGGTTTTTGGCTTCACGACACGCACATGCCATATATTAAGGCATACATAAAATGACAAACGATTTGCGTTGCGCGTAAATTGAAAAGCGCTGAGCCTGTGAGATTGCAGCAGCAGGAGGTAGAGCCAAGCAGCAGACGAGAAGAGAACAGGGGAGAAGAGGAGAGGAGAGAGGAGCCAGTCGCAGTTGATGCCAGAGGAAGAGGCTGCTTCTGGCAGTTCTGGCGACAGCAGCGAAATTTGCTTGTTTGTTTGGCTGTTTGTTATTGCTGCCTGAATGTGTCTGCATGTCTAGATGTCGTTGTCCCTCCTCCGTTTATGTCCCCCCCCACCATACAGGCGAGGCGTCTCCCCTCGCGCTTAGTATGGCTGAATGCCAAAACTTTGGCAAAGTATTCAAATTAAAATTTCAATTAAGGAAGTGAATTTGTGTGCCGAAAGTGTATTAAGTCTATTAGGGCGGCATCTTGGCATTTGAGCTGTGGCTCTTCCAGCTTCAGATCTCCTACTGCTCCTCTTTCTCCCTGTCCTGTTCGATTGAAATGTGGGCGCACACGTGTATATATATATATAAATATGTGTGTGTGTGTGGTAGTGACACGCCCAATGTTCGCACCGTTGCTTGATTTATTGCCAAAGTTTTGTCAGTCACATGACATAAGAAGTACTTTGTGGAATATATTTTGCACCCACATTCTGAATTTTGAATAAGCCGACAGTGGTTGGTTGATTTCATGCCTGGGGGGCATTATTAATAATGTAATCAATTTGTAAACAATTTGGCATATATCAATGCGCTTCGTGCTGCCCATAAATCTCTCACAAAATTAGCAATGCCGCCGTCCACGCAACGCCAACGCCAATGCCAATTTGCATCCCGAATCCGGCAAAGAGCCCGAAGCTACGCACATCGGCCTCTGACATATTGCAATGGGGCCACGTTGATGGATGGACGGTTGGAATGGACAGTTGCCTCTATCTAAAACTGACTGGGTGTTTTGTTGGGGAGGCACGCTGCTGCTGTGTTGCTGCCACACTTGCCGAGCAACAGATTTAGCCATGTTTCCAGCACACAGCGAGAGTTTGGTTTGAGTTTTGCTGAAGCGTTAGATTGGGCTGGGTTCGGCTTGGGTTGGAGAGCTCGTTGGTTGGTGGTTACGTTAGTTGGTTGCCTGGTTGGTTGGCTCCGTTACTTTTGCCTGCCTGCCTGCCTACCAAGCTGCTCGCTTGGCAGTTAGTGACAGCTGCTGCAAGGCTGAACGACAAAAAAATATACCGGAAAGAGTGGAATTTCTAATATATACAAGTCTGAAATTTTGTGTCCTCTTGCTCACACAGAGATTGAGAAATTCTCAGTGTTTGTAAACCACAAATATCTCAATTCTCTCTGCGGCTCTTGAAGCAGGCTTATGTGAACCATAAACTCAGGTTCAATGTATTTTACTTTAAAGAAGACGGAAAGAGTTATAATACTATGTGTATGAGTACATTGTTTGCATTAATTTTCAGCTAAGTTTTTAGTTTAAAATTTAGTATGTCGGTTAAAACTTGAATCGTATAAGAGTAAACCGCATAGCTGCCTTTATATACTATTTGAAACTGTTTAATGTGACATATTTAAGTAGAAATCGGCTGTAAGAAAGATCAGATCAGAATATATAGTGTTTGAACAATTTGGTATTTTGCAATTTGATATTTGTAAGCGTCGATTTTCCAGCTAAACCTCACTTGTTGATTGATTCCATACATAATTGAACGCCAAGTGGAATGCCAAAAACAGTATTACATTTTCTCTTTGAGTGGGCTTCGTTTATCCCCTCAATGTGTCCTTAAATAAATAAATATTGGTACTCATAACAATTCTGTCGTCGTTGCCAACGTCACTTGTATGTGTGTAGCCTGAAAAATTCTTATTCAGAGCATTCAGACGGCAAATTGAAGTTTTTATTTCAGTTTTTTTTTTGCTTGTGTTTTGCTTTCTCCGATTTTGCCGTGTATCAAGCACGACTGGTCACTGATGCATGAGCCTTCAGTGAGTTGTCCGCTTTGTTGGCACTCTCAAAGTTTATGAACTTGTCATTCAGCTGGTCATATTTTTAAGCTTTTCCCATTTCTCTCGTCTTTCTTGCAGAGATGTCGGCGCGGTTGAATCATCAGCATGCGGCGTACGCTTGGCGTCGGGAGCAGGAGAACAATCGTGTGCAGGCGACGCATCAGGTGAATCGGTACTACGGCCATTGGGGACAGGTGACGTCACACTTTGAGAACTGGACTAACAAGGAGTACTACGATAAAGCCGACAAGCGACTCCAGCAAAGGAAAAGCCAGCAGCAAAAGGAACAGGAGCTCGAGGAGCGGCGCACAAAGCTCCGCCAGCTGCTGGACAGTGATCGTGAAATCTTCCAATTGGAGATGGGGCGCAAGCGTGGAACACGAATGGCTTCTGATGATCTTAAGACATTGGAGCGCCTCAATCAATCGCTCAAGGAGCAGGAGCAGCTCAAGCGTAAGCTGGAAATGGAGGCCAAACTCTATGGCCGCTGGCGTCATGGCGTGGATGATGAGAAGCTGCTGTACAAGTCCAAGTCTGACAACGAGGTGCTGGCCAAGCTCAACTGGCTGGACAAGCAGATCGAGCAGCAGCAGCAGCGCGAACAGCAGGAGGCGTTGACTGCTGAACGTAAGCTGCAGCTGCAGCAGGAGATCAGTCGGACCGAGCTGGCCCAAAAGGAGCGCCAGCTCATTCGTGAGCAGGAAATCAAGGATATACGTGCTCTGCAGGAGACACACGTGACGGAGCTGAAGCAGCGCCAGGAGCAGGCCGATAAACTCAAGGAGGAGGAGCAGCACTTCCGCTTGTTTCTCACCGAACTGGAGAAGGAGAAACAGTTGCTGGAGGAGAGCACCGCCATGATGCTCCAGCGCCCCGACGTCTCACAGGCTTACAATCTGAAGAAGATCAAGATCTTCATACGCAATCGCAGCGATGCATTCCGCAAACAGATCTCCCTCTGCATCAATCTGCTCGAACGCATGGCCAAATATGCGGTCAAGACGGAGCAGCTGCAGGAGCAGCTCGACAAGTGCAAGAAGCAATTGCAGGAGGAATCGGTGGCCTTCAGTCAAATCGAGGCCATGTACGAGTCAGAGGCCAAGTACAATTTGCAGCGATGCGAGGAGAATTGGCGTGAACAGCATCTGCAGCGTTTCAGCGACATCAACAAGATCATCGAGCAGGAGCAGCAGCTGCTGAGCGGAATGCTGCGTGAGAATGTGACGGAGCAGCAGTCGCTGATTGAATTGCGCGCCACTCATGTGGCTGGCATTGAACAGACCACCAAGCAGCTGGAGCAGCTCAACAAGGAGCAGGAGCTGTCATCGCCACGCAGTACAGAATCTACAAGCATGCTTGGTAATACGGCATCGGTGACAGAGTTGCCCGGCCTGGAGATCTCTGATTCCACTGATCAACTGGTGCCTAAGGTATCCGACTCATTCACCAATCTCAATCTGGATGTCTGGGAGAATATGCCACCCGTGCGTAAAGGCGTCGATTCTCCAAGACTCAGCAACACTCGCTCCTTGAATGTCGTCAATCCACAGACCGCAATGCCGCCCAAATTTGCACGCAAACGCGTCGCCTGGACTTAGGATAAGGATCTGGTCTCAATACAAATCCAATTGAAATTTATAATGTTGTAGCTATAATTTATACATAAGAATGTGTGTGTGTGTGTGTGCTTATTGTAAACTCTGTTTAAAATACTTTCGCTCACTCTCTCTTTCTCTCTCTCTTTCTCTAAGTACCTATGTACAATCTCCTGCTTAAAACTGTATGTAACTCTCGTGTTAATAAAAAATACTTAATTAGTGAATGTAATAGAAACATGTTCTGAAATTATTTGATGTGACAGTAAGTTAAATAATTTTATTGACAATCAGAATAAAGCTTTTGTTTCTTTGCAGCGAAATATGATACTTTAAATATTCACATATAATTTCTTTAAGGTGATTCTTATATATATGACTTATAAAAACCCAGATATGTGTAAGAAACTGCTCTATTTAAATAATGTAAAGTATAAATTTACGTAAAATGTTTTTTTGGAAAATGAAAGTAGTCAAATTTAATAAAGCTCGAATCAGAAGAGAATAATGTGAAGTCAAGCGATTAATTTAATTAAACTGACCGATTGCATGATCTAATTTGGTTGCTTAATATGCAATGTGGCCCAATTATTCAAATATTAACATTCAGCACTTGTATGCTAGACACTCACTCAGGTTATTGAATTTATGGATTACTTGGCCAAGACAGGAGATCCATGAGTAATAATCAAAATGCACATAAATTTACATTAAACAGTTTGCAATTACTTCACCTCAAGCCACGTCAGCTGCAGTATCGAAGAAAGAGAGAGAGAGAGAGAGATTTGCAGAGATGAAGAGATGGAGAGGTAAAGTGATGTGAAGACAACATTTAAATTTGTGAACGAGTCCATCTATCTAGGAGTCAGTCAGTCTCTCAGTCTATTCAGTGACCATTTGTAGCGTGCAACAAAATAATATCAGAAATCATTCTCAGAGCATTATCAAATCGTTGCAGTCGATTTAATAATAATAATATTATATAAATGGAGAAATAGTTGAAGGAGAAAAGATGTGCCAAATATATATGGCTTTAGCCATGCAACGACTTTGATTAAATTTCTTTGAGTGTTTGGGGCACCAAATGCAATTTCATTTGCACTAATGGCGGCTGTTGCCGCCGTTTGCTGCCGCTGCTGTTGCTGTTGCTGTTGTTGCTGTTCAACTTCCGGTTCGCTTCGCTGCCAGCAACAATGCAAAACACACAGCGCAGCAGAAGCGGCGAAAAAACAGAGCGAAATGTGCAGAAAAAAAGCGATTGTTAAATTGAATTAAAACCAAAAAGAAAAAAAATAAAGAAAAAAAATGGTAAAATGCAACGCAACGCAACGCAAACATTGCTGTGAAGCATCCAACTGGCGGCCATGCGGAAGGTATGTATATCACGCTGAGGAGGAACACTCCCCACACTTCACCCCCCCTTTCGCCCACAAGTTCGGTGGTGTTAGTGCTGCAATTACACTTGCCCCACTAACGAGGTTTGTCTGAAACAAGCTGAGATTTCCCCCAGTGTCAATAACATTTGAGTATAATTATAATAATATACATTTTAAATATTGGAATATTTTACAATTTGCTATATCATTCTCAGTTGCAAACAGGTTGAAAACGTGGTAACACATTTTTTTATACATCTCTATTAATTAATATTGTACATTTGTTCGCTTTGTTTTCAAATGAAATGAAATGCAGCTGTTGTACTTTTTGTTTTCGTTTGTGGATTTAATATAGCGAAATCTGAGCATCAGTTGCAGGTTAAGCTTAAATTAAATTGCAGTGCACATAAAGGATTACAATCCAGCCTGAAGTAAATGTTGAAAGCAATTATTGAATAAATTTCAAGAGTTAAATTCACTTAATTCATAAGGGTGGCATACTGTTGAATCGCACCTCGCAGCACGACTAACCCATTAAATTTTTGCGCCTTTCGTGAGCATTTTGCCAGGAAATTTACATCCGCATTACGAAATTTCATTCAAACAGGTGCGATTCAGCGCTGCGAATTGGCCACGTACTGACTTGGCCATAAGCCGACGTCCGGCTGTCCCTTAAATAAGATTAACGATGTCTGCGGATGCGGTGACGGCGTAAGAAGCAGCAGCAGCAACAGTCACAGCCAAAGCCAAAGCAACAACTGCTTCAGCAGCAATAAGGCGAAATGAGATTGAGACGACGACAGCTACAGCGACAACGACAACAACAACGACAAGGCTTGTCAACGGATGCGACCACGCCCACATCGTATGAGCCGTGCCTTTCATTTCGAGTGACATTCACGTCAACAATTCAACAAACAATTGGCAAATGTGGCCATAAAACCATGACAGTTGCGACTGTTGCTGCCATTTTGCCTACCACTCAACGTTCCCCTTCCACTCTCTGTCTGTCTGACTCTCTGTCTGTCTCTGTGCTTGTTGCCATTTTCTGTTGCTTTCCAATGCACAAAGCGGAAACGGATGCGGATCCGGAAATACATGTATGCGTACTGTTGCTGTTGCTGTTGCTGCAACTGGCTGTTGCTGTTGCTGTTGCTTTCGGCCACACACAGGCGACAGACGACAGGCGGCGTCATCGTCAGCGCCATTGCCGCCGGCTCAGCTATAAGCCAACATGTCGCCAACAGACTAAGCCCACACTGAGGCCGCACATTTTGCCGGTTTAAGCCTTCAGTCAATTGCATTCAAATAAACGGCTCACCAACTCACCAACTTTCCACTTTAGAAAGAGACTTGGGAATAATGCCGAAAAACTACAGCTAAGAGCGAGATAGACAGAGTGAGAAAGACAGGGAGCACTTGCAAGCAGTGAAAATGCGCTTTGGCCCAATTTACATAGAAATAGAAATACTGGATACATATCGTACTCGTAGATGCGAAGCTCTCACTAAAGCTGCAACTTCAACTCTGGAATGCTCAATTTCATCCATGGCCAGTTGGCTGGCAGCGTGGGGCAACATTTCATGTAGCACTTTATGGATGGATAGGGAGCAAACTGCTTTTAAACTTTAAACAACGTTTATATTATCTCGCACTCTGTTCATGTGAGGGAGCGAAAGATGGTTGCAATGCCATGGCGCCTTCTCCATCCTTCAATCCCAGTCGCCAACATTTTTTTAGTCAGCGCATACATACATATAAAAAAGTTGCGTAAATATGCCAGCCAGCAATACAAACAACAACAACCACAACAACTACAAAAAAAAAGCAACCACAACAACAAAAGAGTCGCTTTGCTGGCGCCGCTTTAAACTCATATATATGTTTATCTTTAGTGCGGTGGTGTGTCTGCATGTACAATGTACATAAGTATGTAATACAGTTTCAGTTTCATAACTAAAAAACCATAAAACAAAATTGTGTACACAGACCAAACCAGCCAGCTCAATGCCACCGCACACCCCTGTCCCAAAGCTTCGGTCCCATCCTGTTACGGATATGAGAATAATAAGCATACAACATATCATGTACTAACTACATTTTAGTCTGCATGTGTGCGTGTGGGTGTACATGGACTTACAGTAGAGATTAGCTTGGTGAAAATTAGCTAAAAAGTAACTCTAAAATGCATAAGAAAAGCAAATCTATCTACATATATTCCTAAAATGGTTTACTATTTACAAATATATAAAACATAATATAAAACAAAATAAAAATAAAACTATTGCAATTTTAATAATAGTATATTACAATACACAAATTTAAAATTATATTTTAAAAATAAATAAACAAAATAAATTAAAGGCTGAACAGCAAGTTAATAAGTGTTAAAAGTTTATCTACAAAGATTTATTGTGACTAGTGCATTAATTTATGATGAAATTCTTGTAGCACTAATAAAATAATATGTAATAAAATAATATTAAATTCAATTCAAGTTAAAATTGATGAGGGGAACTTAGGCTGAGAATCTTTGCAGCTTAGGCGTAAGCTTCTTATGTTTTATTTTATCAGAGCTTCAGTCTTCTTTTCAACGAATTTTGCATATTTTATTGATTTTAAAAGGTAGAAAACAAGTTTATTTGTTTACAATCAGAACTAAATTAGAAGCATGCTTATTTGTGCAGAAGAAGCTTACAGATTAGACTTCACTTTGTTTAGCTTCAGAAAGTTTGACTTTTTTAAATTCAGAGAACCAAATTACTGGGATATAAAATAGTTGAAGTTATTTTATGTGTTAATTAACTAAACTGAATGGACGTGTTTGATGATTAGACGTAAGTTTGTCTTAAATAGAGCTTTAATTACTAAAGATTTACTTTGGAAGTAATGTTTCACTTTGCGGTTGTTGTATATTTAATTGATTTAATTAGCCTTAAATTGCTTAAAAAAGCAGAAAATGTAATTGTCCTTAAGCTCACCCTTTCATATTTGCATTTAATTACATGAATTAATTTTTTACAAACACACACACACACGCACACACACACAAACACCTTGTATATAGGACGTGTTAATGTTGCGAATGCGCAGCCTGCGGGTTACTTTGTTGTTGTCGTCGATGTTGTTGTTGGTTTTTTTCTTTGTTGTTGTTGCATGAGTTTCACACGGCGCTTCGTTGGGTTTCGGGTTGCAAAGGTGTGACCACAATCCAATTGACGGTGCATAATTGTCGAGGTGTTAGCCGAGTCATTCGTCCGTTTTGAGTTTCTGTAAAGCGGTCTCAAACGGATTTAAGCTGTGTAAGCCAAATAAAGGAAGACCTTTAAGCCAAATACTTTAATTGGCTTCCAAACTGACCTCTATTTCATACATTTTAGCCAAGTTATTTACACTGTTAGTTAATGTGGCTTTGTCAGAAAGTTTGTGCAGAGAAATTAAAATTAAAATTCATTTGTAGCGCTGGCACAACACTCAAATAAATGAGCACGAGTACTCATACGAGTACTTGTTCTCTCTAGCATGAGTACATAAAACTGCCCAACAATTACGACCACAACCACAACAACTACAGCAACAGCAACAACCATGACAACAACCGCAGCAACAACAACAGCAACAGTAGCAATTGCAATGGCAAACACATAAACCTTTCATTCGGTTATTTTGCTTTCATAAAATTGCACTAACTATACATTTATACAGTTGGGTTTTGGCCTATAAAAATTTTGGCCACATTTCCTGTCTGCCCATTATGTGCGAAAAGGGTTTGACGGGTTAATGGGGGTTGCTCTCAGTATCTGCAATGCTTTGAAAATGCCCCGAAACGGTAATTAACGAGCTCGAACGGAACCGGCGACTTGAAGCGTCGTTTCTGGAGCGGCTTTGGCAGCAGCATCAGCAGCAGCAGCAGCAGCAGCAGCATCAGTTGGCAGCCAGCAGTCATTCCAATTCTCAGATGCAGCTGCAACACCTGCAGGACGTATACGTAACTTTTGTAATTAAAAGCATCGCAGTGCAGCAGCAGCAGCGGAGACTTCGACTGCGACAACGACAACGACAACGACAACAAAAGCAGCCATGCAAAATGCTGCAGCTGGTGCTGTTGCTCTTGTTGCCTTTGCTGCTGTTGCTGTTGCTGCCACAGCCATGGGGCGTTGGTCTTATGGGCGTGGCATTAGAACAATGCTGTGAAATGCGCACAATAGTTTTTTGCTCTCATAGAAAAGGAAGGTGGGTCAACGTTTGCCAAGTGGGTGGCATTAGGGTTAAACGTGGTTTTGGTTGTGGTTGAGGTTGAGGCTGTGGTTGTGGTTGCCTGACGCTGCGAACTTAGCTGCGTCTTAACGCTATTTGCCTTTGGCCCTAACAGCAACTGCAACACCTGCAGCATGCGGCAACACCCGGCAACAGTTATGCAGTTGCATTCCTTCTGGACCTGCCACAATTTCTTAAAGTGCTGCCAAAGGAGCTTAAAAGATGCTCGACGCACTTTTGGCCGGCCAAGTGCGTAGGGAGGCAGAAAGTGCTTGGAAAGTTAGTTGTTGTTGTTGTTGCTGTTGTTGTTGTTGTTGCTGTTGAGCAGTGAACTGCCACAATCAGATTATGAGGAATCAGACTGCGGAATTTAATGAAAGTTGATTTTGTAAGTTGCACTGCAATTTAGCTACAGCATAATCCTTGATTAGTAATACTGCATTTTTATTTGGTACAAATATTTAATCAAATATTTAACGAGATATTTAACATTATTTGCATCTTATGCTCAACTTATGAGACTCAAAGTAAGTTCAGTGCATTTAATGCATAATTAGACAATTTACATGAATCGTTTGGAAATATTTTAGAGCTTATCTCTGCTCAGCATAAAAAATTCAATTGATTGGCATTTGAATACCTCAAGGTTAACTCCAATATGAATGGTTCATACTTAAAAATAGTTATAAATTTGGTTAATGCCCACAGATAGCTCAAATTTTGTGCAATTGAAATTTATATAAGATGCGAAAAATAGCAAGGTCTTATTGTGTGTGATATAATACCAAGTTAAGAGTTGTTTCGCTAAAAAGATATAATACTAAAATTCTTTTATATTTCTCACATCTTGTAATAAAAATAATTATAGGCTAAAATAATTAATATTCTCAATTAAATAAGAATAATTTGAAAAAATAAAATTAAATATTTTGAAGAATAATGCTACATTTGTTGAGAACTGACCGATAAATAAAAATGTGTAAGTCATAAATTAAATTGAAGGGATACATGAGAAACGACATTAATTATATTCATCACGTCCATGTAAAGTTGTAATTGTTTAACTCAGTTAAGTTAAGATTTGTACGTTTTTATTAACCATTTCCTTTTTATAATTTTTTTTTTTGTTATGGCAGTGCATGAATTTTCAAACTGTCATCAGAGTTGAGCTGACAGGATTGAGGGGAGGGAGAGAGAGAGAGAGAGGACTCTTGTGTTCTTGGCAGCGTCCAGTGGCTGTCCGACGTATCAGTGGCTGGGTTGGCTCTCCGTCATTGTTTTTGCATTGCCTACAAGTGGCCCGCAGGTCAGGGCCAGGTCCCGAGCGGGTCGGTGTCACCAGCTTGCTGGCATAGTTAAAACATCCTGCGGGCTGCGTGGGCTCGACTCGGCTCGGCTGGGCTGGGCTGGGCTCCCATAAAAAATGGCCAAGTTTAATTGATAAAGTTTCTGATGATGCCATGACGCCGCATTAAGCTCGCAGCCAGGCTCGGACCAAGGGACAAACTCTCTCTCCCTCTCTTTTTGCCATTGTCCCTTTCCTATTCGTGTTACTAAGGGAAAAATAACTGTTTGTTCAGCTTTAACTTTAAGCGTTGACGCGTGTGTGTGAGTGTATATTCTGACACATGCTGTGCTCCGCACTGATTCCCACAGCGCTCGTTAAATCAATCGCATTCAAGCGGCAACTACAACCCGCACCAGGACCCTTATCCACATGTTTTCCCGGACACGAGCACGAACATAAATCGGGGACCAATCTCAAACCGGACGACACAATCAATGCAAAACAACAACAAAAAATAGCAAAAAAAAAAAGGGAAGAGCGAAAAACAAACGAATGTTATTCCGTCACTTCATTGAGGACATCAAAATGTATGAGGCTGTCTGTGTCCTGTAATGCCCATCAGGCACACACGTGGTGCCATCGTCATCAGGTCGATCCACTGATGCCACTGCTGCTGGTCACGTTGTGCTCTGCTTTGCTTTTATTAAAAACGCTATGCAGAGCACATTACAAGTTAATAATTCCCGTGCTCTGCTGCGCGTTTGGTCACACACACACACACACAAACACTCACGTACATGGATATAGTTATAGATGCAGAACTGACAGAGGCTGAGGCACGGATGCGGGCAACTGGAGCACGGCCATGGCCACGATGGTGCCATATGCTACACATTCGTCGCGGTGAAATATTTTGGCCCTTGTCCCAAGTGAAACATGAAACGA
Source organism: Drosophila innubila (assembly GCF_004354385.1). NCBI lineage: Eukaryota > Metazoa > Arthropoda > Insecta > Diptera > Drosophilidae > Drosophila > Drosophila innubila. The sequence goes on from NW_022995380.1 coordinate 13,733,568, forward strand.
ATAATTTTTATTATGCTTCCCATTGCACGAACGAATGAATGGCGTTTGTGTTCGAAAACACATTTATTTGAGGGCGTTCTTCGATATATTTAGTAGAGTGAGTAGACAGCTGAAGAGTCAGAAGTGGAGAGGTGGCTGGAGTTCAGTTCTATGGCTAGTCTGTTGCCCTTTGCTCTGCGGCTGAGGCAGTTGACACAAATTGTCAGTTCATCAACGCCTACCGGGCGTATGGGTGATGTGGCCTGGCCGTTGAATATGCCTGCGAGCTGCCAGCTTCGTTACGCCACACACACACACACCTACACACACACATACACTGTATAGAGTGAAACAAGCTCATATAAATCCTGCACGTTGCCCATAACCATATTGAGAGCCTTTTGGGTCCATCGTTCTTGTTGCTATTGTTGTTATTGTCGGTCGGTCGCTTGTTGCCGAAAATGTCATTGTTATTAACTTTTTATGGCTTATTACATAAGCATCGCAAATCCATATCAATGCCTCGACGTGACATACAAAATTGTCACACTAATTAAATCTAATTCCACGTCTCCGACGTCTTCTAACTAAATAAAACCTTGCACCCTCATAAAGGTATATAAAATTGAAAAAGATAGAATTGAAAAGGAATAAAGAGATTAGATTTAAATTATACGCTTTAAGCTGAAATCGATTTCCGGTCACAATTACCGTTAGGCCTACATTTCAAACAGAATATAATCAATTGAGAAAAGTTATTAAAAGTTTAAGCGAATCCCATAAAAGTTTCCGTTGTGTGTGCCAGAAATCACAGAAGAACTCGTTCATGTTTCGATTTCCTGCCCCGATCCCTTCGGCCAGACAGCGTTAAATGGCAAACCAATGCAAATCAATAAAGGGCGTGATTGGGTGTCGAGGGGGAATTGCAGGAATTGAGTTTGAGACAAGTTTATATCGTAAATTGTGCGCAACGAAAATGAGATACGTAGAACGCATACCAAAGGATTTCAGAGTAAAACATTTCTGATTAGCCCAGCCACGTTGTCTGCCTTATGAGCTGGCCAAGTGTTGGCCCAGTCGAACAGCCAAGAAACCAAAGGACACAAAGAGACAGAGACAGAGAGTGAGACTACGACCGGGATAAGCAGGAGGATATGGAGGGAGATCGAATTGGGTGCCACTGTGGACAGTGTCTATTTGATGTTTTGTGCTGACCTCGCTGCGGTTCGAGAAGTGCGCAAGCATAATAAAATCAAGATAGAGAGAAAACCAAGGCAATGACAGGACAGCACTGGATATAAAGACATCCTCCTCCTGCTTCTCGTTCTTCTTAGCCTGGCTGAAACTGTACTCTACTGGCTAAGGATATGGACTGCCTCTAATTGAACTTGTGTGCAAACGTATTTAAGCTTATGTGTGAATATTGTGTCTGTTTTCGTTCATTTGTTTGTTTGTCTGTTTGTTTGTTCGACTGATTCAGACTTCAGACTTCGAGTTTAGCTTAGAGCTCTGCCTGGATGAATAAAAATATTGTGTTAACTTTGGCTACCAAAACTCGTTAAGGGCAGACTGAGAGGGCAGACCATACATATCTCACCATCTCACTCTCTAAGTGTATTTGTTTCATTGCTCTGAATGCTAATGATGGGAAAATTTGCGAATTTGCTGTCCGCGTCACAGTGGCAAGAGGGGAAGAGGGGAAGAGCTGGAAAAACTCAGCTGAAATGCTAATGATGTAAAAAGCTTCGACGCTGAAACAAACGACAACATTTTGGGGGCAACGCTGTCCTCGAAATGAGGAAACTGACTTAACTTAATTGAAGTTGCCTTTGCCTTTGCCCTTGCTTTTGCCTTTGCCGCTGCTTCTTACGTGTACTTGGCAATTGGCTGATGGACTCACTATTTGACTCACTGTTCACATTCGCTACTTTCTCTCTGTCTCTCACTAGATGTTTGTCTCTTTTTGGATGTGTGCTGTCTTCTGCATTTAAAAGCTATCACCTTTCATTCCATTTGACACACTTTGCCCCTCTATACTATATCTCATCCCCCCTCCATCTGATATCCTTCTGCCAGTGACATTTTGTATGATGTGATCGGATGCTCGCTCGATGTGATTTCGTAATTAATGAAATTCTGGAATGAGCGTAAATTGAGCTTAGCGGTTTACTTGATGGGCTTTAACGAGTTGGCCAAAACGTCTACTTGGCAAAAACCTGTCATGAAAACTCTCCTCATCCATTTATCGTGCTTAATGAGTGCTTGGCATCAGTTCAATATTGTCCTTGAACAAGTACTTGTTCAAAGTTTGCCATTCAGTTTTAATTTAGTATCATTGAACCACTTCGCATTACCGCAATAAAAACCAGTTTTCTATTGTGAGTTTGCTTTCCTAAATTTATTTAACCTTTGAATATAAATATTTATGATTTTTTACGCTTTTAAGAATAGCTTTGAACTTAAGCTTAAAATCTTTAAATGTCTTTCAAAATCCGATAAATTGCCAAGTTAATAACTTCATGTTTTTCTAGGGCAATGTCAATTGTTTGCATATTAATAAGTATTGTTTATCTTCACATAAGATTGCAATCGAAATTTTAATTAAAATCATAAATCGACTGTACAAAAATCAATATTTCTATATTTTTCACTTTGAAAAAACGCAATTACAAAACTTCTAACTTATTCTAAAAATAAATTATGTAACTTACCTCAATGACTATGAACAACTACTCGAGTTGTAATTCTTTAGAAATTGTTGCACTCATTTGCAGTTACTCACAGTTCTTTGGAAATGCTGGAATAACTTATCTGACCCCGTTTTGTTGTTTATCTAAGTGAGTTATTTTTTGTTTTTTAAATGCAAAATGCTGTGAGCGACCATTCCGGATGTAAGGTTTGTACTTTACTGCCCTCAACTGACGATCGTGGCAATCAACTTCCCTCACATTATGCTGATAAGCGAGTCGAGAAATTGCTTATCAAAGTCTTGGGGAAAGTCCCCTGTTCATAATGCTATTATTATTATTTTATTAATATTACTTTTGGATTGCAAAGAGGATATTATTAGCAAAGTTCTTGCCCCACAATGCAACTACAAAACAATGGACTTACAATTTGCAATTACGACTTTGAGGAATTTCGTATAATGTTTTTAGTACTTCCTTGATATTGTCTAGCAGAGCTGCCGCTTTGGGGCATTACAGTTCTCTTGCTCTTGCTGGCCTTTGTATAGTATTTAGATGCTTTAATCACCAGACTTTAATAGCTCTTATCAACCGAGTGCATAGGGAGAGAGCAGGACAGGGATAGAGGAGCCTGGCCAAAAATGTGCAGCACTTCCGGCTCGTTAACTTTGATGTAGGTGCAGGGACCGAATGCGGGTCTGAAATTCTCACTTGCGTTGGCCAAGTAGCCCAGCATTCAAGTATTCAAGTAGCCAAGTAGTCAAGTAGTCAAGTTGCCAAGTGGCCAGGACAACCACTGACAGCCCTCCATTAGCATGCAACATATTTTAATTAGCCAAATAAATTGTAAATGTCTGTGGCTGAAACATTTTTGGTGTTAAAGCCACTGCAATTGCTGCAAACTTCTCCAGAGAAATCTCTGTCCGACTCATGTGAATCTGCCGGCTGTCCGAGCTAGTTAAAGCTTAAGCACTTGTATTTCCCAAGATTTATTGTGCATAAGCCAACAGCATGGGGATGAAAAAAATCAGCCAAAAAAAGCGAAGCATAAAATGAAATAAAGTAAAAAGAAAAATGTGTAATATACGACTATATTGTGTATGGGAGGATAGTCCCAGGCGTCTGTTTAATTTCACTTAACGTTTAACCTGATGCCATTAATTGAGTGCAATTAACGCGCCTTTTATGGTGCTCCCTGGTACACACATATACCCTGTAAATATGTATGCAATCAGTATTCAATCACATGAACAGCTCTGCTTACATATGTATATTTAATTAGCGGGCAACATAAAGTCAAGCGTGAGGCAAGTGTGTGGAGTAGGGGGCGGGGCAGAGGGGCGAGCCGCCAACGAGTCGCTTGATAAATAGCCAATAATTCTTCCAGTGCTTTAGAGGCGCCTCGTCGGCTGGCTACAGGGTAGATGGCACCCAGGAGAGGGACTCCTAGTGCTGTTGAAAATGAAATGAAACGAAATGAAATAAATGGTCTGGCATATAACCTTGAGCGTGTGTTGTGGCTATTATCATTTGTAATTTGCAGCAATTAGTTGGGGCTCAAAAATTCTAAAGCAAACTTTGTCGACAGCAGCGGCAACAACAACACAACAACAACACACACACACACAAGCAAAACAGCAGGAGCAGTATTCGAAGATGTACAACAACAACAACAACAACAATAACAAGGACTAGAGTCCTAGTAGCGGCCACGTGGCAAGCAAACAGAAAGCAAAACAAATAATAATAAAATAGTCGAGAGTGCTCAACTAGCAGATATCCTTTTGTGAGATTTAGTTATGATAATAATACTGACCTTAAGTTCGCGGAACTTATTTTTTATTAATAAACAAATATTTGAAGGGAAATTTAACATGATTATCTCTCATACTAAATAAATACTGTTAATTTCAAACAAATTCAACATCTATAGCTTTCATAGTTACCGAGTTCAATAAAGCTAATTGTAATCAAAGGTAACTTAGAACAGCAACTACTCTTTTGAGTCATTTTTATGACTATAGGGTATATGAAAAGAATTTATTGAGCGCGGGCCAGCTTACATATTTATAAGGCACATTAAATTAATTTACGCATGTTTTGTCATGTACACAATACTTTGGCATTACCTAATGGCGGCGTAACCTGCGTCTAGGTCTAAGGTCAAGGGATGCCTGTTAACAAATAGCATTTGCAGCCCGGGAATACTCTGCACAAATCCATGTACAAACCCCTGAATGTATGTACACGCAACAATAGACATAATTAGTGCTATTGATTGTACAATTGTCGATTAACTTGTGACATTGTTGCCCAAGATTATTGTGATTTCAGCTTTGGGGAGCATAATTATCATCAGTCAGATGCAACATAAGTTTTTAAGTCGCAGTTAAATATTTTACTCGTTTTCTCGCTCTCGTTTAATGAGTCCCCTGAGTGTCTTCAAAGTTTTTTAAGTTCGCAAGAGAAACCTTGAAATTTCAGAGAGTCACCAAGTTTGTTAACGCTTGAATATGATTATTACATTTCTTTTTTGTGTTTCTCATATTAAAAAGTTATTTATTTACTTTTGCATCACTCTGACACATCTTTTTGACATATTCCCAAGTTTTGTGATGAGTTCAGCAATGTCCAAATATTAAAAATTTATAACGATTCTCTGTCTCGTCTTTCTGTCTCTCTCTCTCTCTCTGTAGCGTAACTTGCGGAAACTTTCAATCTTCATAAAGTAGCTTAAGGATACTTTAAAGTCATTAATTGTGGCCAACCTCAAGGCTTTCATAATGCGTTAGAATAGTCAAGACTCTCTGCAATCATAAAATCAATGATGCTTCACATGCTTTCTAATTTTTGAATGAATTTTGAATGATTTTTTATCATTTTTATATTTAAAGCTCTTGAACTTTTAGTTGAAAAATAAGCTCTGACTAAGTCTGGTCTTAAAAAGTCACGGTCAACATAAGTTTTTCTTAATTTTGGGACAGTTTAAATTTAATGCCGATTTTGGTTAAACATACTTCTATAAGAAACCATTTTTTAGTGTATGAGCTAAAGGCACTAATTTACTTACTAAACGTTTATTTTAGCTTTAGATACCTTAAATGGCTATTTACTGGAAGACGTAAGATGACTTGTCTATCTTAGTCCACTTATATATTTCCAGGCTTTAAAGCTTAGCAACAGCTTTTCTCTCACTAAAGACCAAAGCTGGCAATCAACGCAGCTTTCTTTCAGCTTTGAGCCAACTGTTAAGCTTCAGCTATAAGCCCTTCCCGGCAATTTGGAACCTTTAACCCTTGGGGTATAATAATAAGTAGTGTAATCCAACAATTTACACACAAATGTGTTTCAGTTCGTATTGACATCACCCACATATGGTGCGGCCTCTTGGGAAATCGGTTGACTACACATACATGTACTTAAATGCACATATATAACTAGCAGAACAATAACAATTAGTTCTATTGATATATATGTTTGCAGACAGATTTATATATATGTATATGTATTGCGTATATATTGCGTGGGGTGGCCATAAAACATATGCCGTGGCTATGAATAATAAATCCAATGCACAGTTGTACGCGTTGTATGCAAAGTATTTCTATTTGCCACAGTTGCTAGTCTGGAGAGCGGATAGGGGAGGGGGAGTGGGTGTGTGGGATTTGCTGCTGTCTCAACTTGCAACTCAAACCGAAGAAAATGGTGTGCAAAGTTATGCTTATCCTTATGCGACGACTGCGTCCTCCTGCGCCAGATAAATTGCACTTTAAGCCTACTTAGATGCATGTGTTGGATGTTGGCTGCCCGAAACCGAATCCGAATCCTTATCCGCATCCAAGTGCTCCGACCAGCCCCAGGATTGCCACACAACATTTTTGGCCCAGTCAGCAATAGAAAGAGAAAGATAAGGGGAATAGAAAGAGCTGGAAGAAATCTATGCCAAATGTTGCATGAGAATGCAGCTCTCTCTGTGTGTTGCCTGTGTCTCCTGCTCTCATTTGTTGACTGCCTGCCAATTGGGCAGGATATGAGGAGAGGGAAGCAACTGAAATTGGAATAGACTTGTATTTTAAGCGGCTCAATATATTCTTAATATACTTCAGTTGGCTACATTTGGCTCAGCGGTAAAAGTTAATACGATTTAACTGGCGCACAATTTGCAGACGACAAGAACAAGGATAGTAACAGCAACAACAACAACAACAACAAAAGCAACAAGGACAATGAATAGAAAAGACGCCCCCGCAAAATATGCAAAACATGCCAAAAGTGAAAGAGAATTCTGAAAAGAGTTGGGGTTAAAGCCACTTTGGCTTGCCAAAAATATGTATTAGGCCACTTGACTGCGCCCGTGCCTATGGCACAAGGACATGAGTGGAGTGGAGAGAGGGGAGAGGGAAAAAGGCAGAGGGCTGAGGGCAGAGGGACTATGGGGCTGGCAGATTTGTTGAGCTCATTCGCTTCATGAATAATTTGCGCCACGATGTCGTTTGCTTGCTTTTTGTGACTCAAAACAATAAACAAATGGCCAAAAACATATGCAAAGAAAGATACAACGAGTCGACTGTCTTGCCAGAACTCTCAATGTGTGGCAACCACTTACGAGTACTCGTACAATACACACATATTCAAATCGAGTTGACAAGTGCCGCGTGCGTGTCATCAATGGCGTCATCCTGAGGAGTCACTTGGAAATGGAATGCCGGAGGGTGTCAGCTCGACAACTCGGCAAGTCGTCAAGTCATCAAGTCATCTAGTCATCAGTAGCATCATCAAAAGCAGCAGCAGCAGCAAAACAAATGGCTTGAGCTGCTCCTTAGTCCTTCTTTTTGGAAGATAAAAACGTGTGAACTGACATTTGGCAGGCAGGATACTCGAACACAGCCAGGACAACACTGCAAACAGGATAACAGGTCAGGCACCTGGTCTTAACTCGCAGCAGGAATCTCACATCACCTTTTGGCAAATGATAGTTTTTATCTCAGACGGCAAGTGTTTGGTTCCCGATGAGTTATGGTCGCTGCATCAAAAAGGCTTTGCAACAGCAGCAGCAACATCAACAGCAACTTGCGAGTCGATTGGACTGCGGGCTTGAGTGTGGCAAAGGTGTGTGTGTATCAGTGTGTGTGTGTGTGTTTGGCCCTCACCCATAACCATCAGTCTCTGACTACGTTTCAGTCGGCAATGGATGCGGAGAACGTGAGCACAATTCATCACATGCTGTCATTGTCGTCTTGAAACTGGTCCTGGAACTGGCCTGCGGGTTGTGATACTCGTAAGCTGGCCAGCTGGAAAGCTGCCACACATTGCATGGAAGATAATGTTTATTGAGCTGCTAGTTGGTTAATTTTAATACCGCACACTGCTTGATTTATTGCAGCTGCTCTTGAGCAATTGAAGCATCCGTCAATACAATAAACTGCACTTGCTGTCGGCAATATATACGTTGGATTTCGCATTTTGTCTGCAGCACTTGCTTTTTATGTGAAAAATGTCTCATTAAGTAACCAACGAATGAGCAGACACGCCCACTGCCAACCACCACCCACCACCCACCGTACAACACACAACAAACAACAACTCAAAGCCCTCAGTTGGTAATATAAAAAACTCGTTTACCTGCATTAAACGAAACACTCAACAGACGGTTGAAGCATAAAGGAAATGTGACAGCGACCTGCTAACCAACAAGGAAAAAGGGGGAAGACGAACGAGCGGATGATGGGTAGTGGGTAATGGGTGTGGTGGAAGGAAGCCATGGAAGGTGACTCTCAACCGGATGCCACAAGTGCGCCACGCATAAGCTAAAAAGCCAAAAGCTGCTACCTGTAAACTGTAGTCCAAAGCTGACGGGAACCCCAGTCAAGCTGCTACCAACTACAGTATCTACAGTAACTACAGATCCTCTGGCAGCTCCTCCACTTCCTCCTCCGCATTATCGTGTCGCTGCCTCCTGCAGAGCGAGGTTACCAAAATGCAAATCAGCTGTAAAGCGCGCGTAAGTCACAAGCTGGTCGACATCCTGCCTCAACTCTCTCTCGCCTCTCTCCGCCTTTGAATGTGGATTCCAGCGTCGTCGAGTCAACTGAAGTCGAGTGGTGTCGCCGGAGCCACGTGGCTTCCCTGTAATTGCGTACACTTGGCGGTTAATGGCGGCGACACAGGCAATCTCACAGAAATGTATGAAATTTCATACAAATTTCGGCTGGCAAAAGTGCAATGCACACAATAAAACCAAAAAAAAAGCGAGCAACAATAGCAACTAAACAGATGCGAACCACTTGAAGTTGCTGCACGTGCTCGGCTTGAATGTTCTCGGAATTCTTGTAACAACTACTCGCAACTCATTAGAAAGATATTACAGTCCTAAGTAGTCCAAAGGGTTCTCAGTAAGCTATTAATTCAAGAAAAGTATATCTATCAGTTGTCGTCAAAACTTTCATTCTTTCACTTTACGCATTATGATTCTGTTCATTTCAAGAGTCCGATTTGCTTCAGTTGGCTTGAAAAGAAGTTGACTTTATGATTCCTATGGAATATTGTAGCTACTCTAAAGTAAAGTGCCTCTTAAAACGATTTACAATTGAATTGACTGACTATTTGTTGTGCATTATAATTTATGTATATCTTTTGACATGTGCCTTGAAAAAAAAAATTCTGCAAAAAATATGTGTTTTTTCTCTGATAGAAAATAAATATTAAAATATTGTATACTGATTGTTTTTCATGGCAGGCAGCTTGAAAATAAATAATAAACATATATATAGTAGAACACAATTTATTTAATATGAAAACGATTTTTTTTGAATTCCACTTTCCAATCAATTTAACAAAAAATAATTTTCAGCATATTTTTTCGTGCTAAAACAAATAACAGCTGGTAATTATCTCGACCTGCAGTTGAAGTCATCATAAAAGTATGCTAGGTAAATTCTTGTGAATTCGAATAGAATGCGAAATGTGGAACATGAATGACAAGAAAAAATAGCATGCATAAATAATCTGACAGAAACTCTATTATCAATGCTTGAAGGCAAAGCCTGCAATTTTCAAGATGAGTTGAGTTTTTATTTCATGTGCATTTGATAGAGATATGAACTCAATAATAGGCTGTGCTTGGCTTTAATTTATTTCTGTTGCTCATGGTGCTTGAGGGCATTCAAAATGAAAGCGCACTTTGCTCACTTTGCTCAGCTGGAAACTGTCTAAGTTCCGCAATGCTTTTCAATTCTGCCACACAGTAGGGGGGATCTGTGGCAGTGGCCTGTGACAGTGCCTCTGCCTCTGCCTCTCCCTTTCCCTCTTTTTGTCTTTGACTGTCCTGGCTCTAGGGTATTGTCCTGTTGTTTTTTGCGGATGTGCGTAGTCTTAATGTTGTTTGGATTATGCGCCAAATGCTCCAGTTTAACTCTGTCAGGCACTTCAATTTGCGGCTGCCAACTGAGCAGCATTTCAACCTTGTTGCAACCCTTTGCACTTGAGCCAGCAGCCTACAAAAGTTATTGTTATTGTGCGCGTGCAACGCTGCGTATGCGTGATTTGCATGAGTTTTGTTTATATTTGCTCGTTTGCTGTTGTTACTGTTGCTGCATTGTTGTTGTCGTAGTTGTTGTTGCCGCTATTTGAGCCCTGGCCCTGTTAACTTGTTATTGTTATTGTTTTCGCTTGGCCAAAGCCAAAACATGTGAACTGTAACAAAAATTAGAAAGTAGACAAACATTATAGAGCCAGGGACAGAGACAGAGACTAAGCCATAGACTGCGCTTGATCTAGTGACCTGACCAATTAGGAGATGCCACTTTTGGCATTCAGCTTGTCAAGGTAATGTCTGCTCGCTCTATGTTTATATGCTGCCTTTTGTGGACACCCACACACAAATATACAAGTATTTACTTGGCAATTTGTAAGCAATTTGTAATTGACGTGACGTCAGGCTAATTAACTGGCTTTAATTTCAATGCATTCAAAGTTTCAATGAGCTGCAACAGTGTCGCACAACCTTTACACCATTTGGCTGACCCACTGACTTGGTGACAGAGTTCCATATTAACCCATAAGCAGCGGCACATAACTTGGCTAACATTATGCTATTTGGGGAAGACAGAGAGAAGAGAGAGAGAGAGAGCCAGAGTCAACTAGCTAGCGAGAGAGCTGCAATTCCAAATTTCTCAGAGAGCCAACTCTCAAAAGAGCGAGAGTGCGAAACTCAATGAGAGCTAGCAACATTTTGTGTTGCAGGACACAGCTGCAGGCATTGGCAACATGTTGCTGCTGCCACTTTCAATTATCTCTGCGACATAACATTAAAATAATGAACAAAATATAATATATGCAAACAAATTCATATATTTATTAAATGTGTATGGGTATTTGCATTACAGATTTTTATGCAGTACATGGCAAGCATGAGTAGGCAGCTGAATTTGCAAATGAATAGAACTGAATGTAGTTCGATATGAGTGCGAATGCGACTAGAAATGGGAAATTTATAGGGCGTCATTTTGTCAGGCCATGGCCACAACCGCATTTTCAGCTACTTCGTTTCTATCATATATACAATTTTTTTTTTCTTTCAATCTTTACATTTTTTTTTTTTTTTGAAGTTTTTTCTCACGGCTCATCGAGCAAAACATTTTCCATTTTGATGGTCTGCCGTCTGTCACATACACTCGCACACCCGCACACCCCAAAAATAAACATAATCTGAGCAGAGTGTGCATGAAAATTGTCGTTGTCGAGGCCCCAAATGCTAAAAGCGTCTGCTAACAACAAAAACAAATGGGAACAACAACAACATGTCACATTATTTAATCAAGCGTAGAAATTGAATAGGCCCTTAAAAACTTTGCCTAAGGCACTTAACCCACAGTGAAAATAGAAATTGACGACACCGCCAAAGGACCAGAGACAGACAAGATAGAACTTGAATGAACCTGACTGAACCTGACTGAGCGCGACAGAAGCCAGCTACTGTCTAAAGAAAAATGAGCTGATAACGGAATTTCATGCAAAATTGGTAAGCCAACAACCTGATTACTTAATTGCCGTCGCAGTGGGAGAAGCTGGATAAATATATTGACAGTGTTTATACTATATGTGTGTTGTTTGTGTGTGTGTGTGTGTGTGCTTTTCTCATATATTAGCAGCTCGTTTGTGGGCGCAAAGAGTCTCAGCTGTAAATGGGGCAGAAAGTGTTATGATGAAAAGCTAAAGAGTTTCGCAATTATCTCCAATGATTTTGGAATCTGTAAGTCAACATGCTGAAATATTTATTTACTTAGATGGGAATGGGAGCGGGAATTCGATACATTTTGTAGACAGGCTAAAGTGGAATCTGTCATTCGATTTATATTTCACGTAAATTATATTTAAAATGTCTGGCATCGTTTTTAAGTAGAATAAGAGAGCTGCTAATAACAGTTTAAAAAGTTAGCAGCACATTAACAGCTAGTCTAAAAGGATCCCAAATTTAACTAATTATTATGCGCGTAGAAGTTTGTGTAGAATTTTAAATGTATTTAATTTGAATGGGATTATGTTAAGCATACTATTAAATGTAACTTAATCGTAAATACACATTCTAATTATAATAGCTTTATAAAGATAATAGAAGTACATATAATGCACATTTTTGAATAATTAATTATGTAAGTTAACTGAAAGAAAATTTTGTAGAATTATAAGACTAGTTAAAAAGGATGGCAGCTCTTTGTAATATAAATACCATTAGTACTAAATATATTTGTGTGCAAGGGCACTTTTAGGGCAATAGCATATTTGATTGCTGTAATTAAATAAACAACTGAATTTTAATTGCGTTGTTTTGCAAAGAGTCCAATTCAACAGACGGTTGACCTTTAAAAAGGAAACAACATAACATGTTAAAGCTTTTTAATAAAATATGCATGTTCTATGGTTTCATTCGTGACATTCGACACTTTTCTAGGAATTTCAATTTGCATTTGATAGATTCGAGTATTCGAGGAATTCGCCATGCCAAAACAAAAAATCCGAATAATCTTTATGGGTGTGTGAAAGAAAAGACAGTGTTAAAAATACAAAATGCTTTAAACTTATTTTAGAAAGTAGCTTAACTTATTTTGTAAGGCATAAGTAATAGATACCTTGTTAGGGAATGGTGTCCTATGCTCGTGTCATATGACTTGAACATCAAGTATATAATATTAATGATACGCACTGTTGTACAATAGCCCTTTTCCTTCTTCTTCTCCGTCAGGTTAAGCGAACTGACTTATTTGAAGTATTTGAATAAGATATTGTGCGGCAAGAAGGAAGTTTGGTGGGTCAAAAGCTGCAAATTTATTTTTAATTCTCACGCTTTTTACAGCTGCCATTTTACTTGGGCCCCATGTCAAATGGCAGAGTTCTGTCAGCTCGCTGCCCCCGTGCCGACTCCCCTCGCCACTTTGGCATGGCCAGAGTCACTCCGGCGGCGACGCTGACCATTTCCATGGCATCCGTTTAGCCTGTCTGAGTTCAAGTCCGAACCCGAGTCGGAAGCGGCGACTCAAACGGGAAAGTGGGAACGAGTGAGCATATAAAACTACCGAGTACTATTTGATTTCAACAATGATTTATGAGCGCATCCGCTACACGTAGTGGATCCAGCCATTTCGATTGCCTACACCTCGGCGGGGAGCAGGAAGCAGAAAGCAGGGAGGGTGGAGGCGGGAGGGATGAGGGTGAAGGGAGATTGAGCTCGATTTGCTGTGCCTGCCTTTGGCAGATTTGCTTTGCACTTAACTGGGCTGTTGGACTGTTGGTTAGTTGTTGGCTAGCACGGACATTGGCCTGGACGAGAGACTAGAGGAATGCAGGGAGTGCTGACTGCTTTCTGGCAGCTGATTGCCCAAAAGTCAGTAAATTAAAGTTCATAGAGAGAGCATTGTGCGTGTATTTCTCTGTGTGTGTATCTGGTCATGAATTTGTAATTTATACGCTGGCAAAAACCGCAAAAGCAAAATAGATATTTATTAACATATAAATTATGCATGTGATTTGGCCAGGAGCAGACAGCAACAAGATGATTAATTGACAGTCGCAAACAGTTCGCTCTTTAAACTCAACTCCTGGACTAATTTGTGATATAGTATTTTAAATCGCCGTCAGTTTCATCCACTTTGAAACTCCCCATTGAGTGTGCTGATAAAGTAAAAGCGAGGCGAAGGATAGTTTCGCCTGTCACATAAATCGGATCAATAAATGATGATATTATGCTACCGCAGGGACACATTGAGCTGCCACACGCTCAGATACCAAAGTGTATGTAAGTATGTGTGTATGTATGTATGTTTGTATGTAGTCTTTTGCGAGGGGCGACGCTATCGTCGACAATGCCAAGTCGTAGGTGGTAACACATTAAGATAAAGTGACAACGCCTTCTCTGCCAGCGATGGCAATGGCGATGGCGACGGCGATGGCGATGACGACGCGCCCCAATGCAGAAAGGGGTAGCCAGGATGAAGGACAAAGAGAAATCAGGCAGCTAGCATCAAGCATCAAGCATCAAGAAGGGGAGTTGGCGACTGGGTACATACATAAATGAATTGTTTGCCTGTGTTGAGTGGGGGAAGGCTTTTATTTTCGCTTGGCATTTTATGCGCATCACGCATACGCACTGTTACACACACGCATAGATGCTCACAGATAGATGTGTACACAGGCGACATGCATAAAAGCAAACACGCTCTCGCTTTGCATCCAAAGAGCTCTCGGAAAGCGTTCTGGCCAGGGGGTGGGGTGAACTGGTAGGTATGTGAGGTGGTGGGGGGGGTTTAGATATAATGACATTTAGCTTTGAAACAATGTAAACAGCGGCCAAGACCAACGACAACGACAACGAAAACGACAACGTCGAAGTTCAAAGTTGGCATGCTGTAGGCCGCCAAAAGTTGCTCCTAAGTATGTGTGCACACACAACGCACACACTCGCACACACAAAGAGCTGCGCCAAGTTGTGTGCTAAGGAATATTCTATGAACTGTAAATGGTGCGCTTATATCGCTGTTACATAGACTCTACGACCACAAATAGTGAAACTCTCTATTTCTCTCTCTCTCTCTCTGTGCCTCTTCCCGGCCTACGTTCCAAATGGCTGACTTGCAGGTTAACTGGCAAAGCAGCTTCGAAACCATAAATTCATAAAGTAAAGGTATGAAAGTCGGTCAAAGGACCAGTTAAGTTTGTCCTGAGAGTGAAACTGACAGGAAGCCGACATTAGGCTCAACTGATATAGAGACTACTAAGAAACACACACACCTATTTAAGTTCCATGAGTTCCCATTCTGTTACATTAGCCAACATCGCCATATGATTCCTTGATGAGGCCATAATCGATGGAGTTCATTCTGAACAACAGAATACAGACATGTAAATGGAATTTGTGATTGCTTTATCCTTTAATGCCAAAAATTGGGCTCCTATTCCTGACTGATTATACCAAGTTGGGAACAGTTAAAAATTACTATTACAAAATAAAATTTTTATAATATTTAGCTAGAAACATTTAACGGCACACTTCTGTATAATATGATAATGACCTAAAGTTATTGTTAAAGAGGATATGGCAGTATATTTCATGCTTTGTCCTTTGTACGTATTCAAATGACAGAGGAGACTCATATAACATTGTGAAAACATTTGTGTAAGCTTGTAAATATTTCAATTTATTTTATGTTCTGTTTATATGTCTTTTATGTGCAGCTCTTTCTCGCTCGCACTCGCACTCGCTCTTTTTTTCTCTGTCTTTTGTTTGGCTGCACTCAGTGCCAAGTGTGGGGCATAAAAAATGGGCTCCCATAATCATATCCCAATAAAAGTCGGTTAGCATGCTGCACGCTTATTGAGAGTAGCTATGCCAGTTAGATGGTGAGAGGCGGTGGTGGAGTGAGAGGGGAGGGAAGGGGAGGGGGTGGCTTCCTTGTTTTGGGATCGCATTCGGGCCACGTTATCATTATGCGCTACATCACATTCGCATGTGGTTCCCAGCCGAAATGGTCAGCCAGCTGCTGGCAATGTCTGTAGATGGGTCCATGTCGCTGTCGGTGTCGCTGTCTGTGTATGCGTGTGGATGCGACCACCTACGGTGAGGATGCTGTATAATACATTCAATTCATGGCTAGAACAAATGATGTGGAAATGTAAAATAGATGTTGGGCTTACGAGCGAACGGTCAGACAGCAGGACAGATATATATAACATATTCCATACGGTATACGGTATGTATGCAATGGGTGGCTCTCAGTGAGCATGAGGATGAAGAGGGGAAGAGAGTGCCGGTTGCCAAGTGTTGACAAAGTGAAGCGTCATAATGTGGGAATAATGGCCAACATATGCACACTTCAAATTAAAGTGAGCAAACATCCACGTAGCTGTCATTTCTGCTGCTTCCCTTGGACTCCCTCGAACATAAGCCGAAAAGTCTGTCACGTCAATGTCGTTTATTGTGTGACTAGACAAAGTCAGGAAGGGACTGGGACAACTTCATTAGCTGCAACGGGCAGCGTTTAATTTTTATGGTCATCTGCCTAAATGTGCAATGCCCAAGGCAATTGGCTCACCCACTTTTATGGCTTCGAAACCATAACAAGCTTTAATTGAACAGCTAAACCTAATACAGATACAGCACATAGATACAGATACTGAAACACAAAAAACAAAAACCAAACCTAAAACGCAGTCACAGGAACAGGAACAGAAACCGATACCGATACCGACACCGAAACTGTAATAGAAACAGGCAAGAAAACAAGAAAAGCAACCGATGCAGAGTCATGGGCGATGGCTATGGCAATAGCAATATCATTTTCTAATTGGCCAACAGTTATTGTTAAATGGGTAATGGCCATGGTAGTCGCAGGCAATTTCGTAAAAGCATAAAACAGAGCAATGACAAAAGGTTTTCCTCTCATTTCTTTTTAATTTCTTCTTTTTTAACATTTATTGAGCCTGACTTGACACTCATTCCTAATGTCCAAAGTCGTTTTTAATGAATAGAAGAATTTCTCGAATATATCAAAATATTTGTTTGCATTCTTTTCTGCTCTTTTTTTATTCTATTCTTTTTTTATTATGAATAAATCCTTAATGACATGCAAAAATTGTCTGAAAATTGCATTAATAATTTCTGAACGAACCTTACAGCTCTCAGTAGCTTTGTTTTGTGGGCGAGTTTCTTTTATTGATTATATTGAAACACGTATTATTAAATTTCTCAATACATGCTTACACATATACGTACAATACACATTTCGAAGAAGCCATTCAATGGGATGTCAATTAAGAAAATTTTTAACAAAAGACTGACAGGAGCAGTAAAACGAAATAATAAAATTTTGCTTAAGCTGTTTTTCATGTTGTTTTTAGCAAAAAATTGTGAAATGCAAATTTATCTCAAAATAAATTGTCAATGTATGCTGTGCAAATGTTATATGAGCTTAAAATCATTGCTAGACCCTGTATGTGATAAGTTTTAAATGTCTATAAGGATTTTTAAAGGGGTGCAGGCATGTATATTTATTCTTGTACCTTTACGCATTTATTCATGTTGGATTATAATAATTACTACATTTGAGGTATATTTTTTTTTACCAATAAGTACAGGGGGTCAAACAGTCAAGTTCGCTTGATTTAACTATTTACTAACTGTAACTTGAAAATACAACTGGACTGATTGCATGCGATTGGTTGATTTTATTTACAATATGGTATATAAATATGATATCTCTCTGTTAACTTTTGTGGCATAAAACATAAATTGAAATATCAATGAATCCATATATTGACTTATAATTTGCATATTTATGACGCAATATTCATATGTCTATGTCAAAACCAGGCCAATTATTGTCATGACAGGTGCATGGTCTATTAACTAGCGGACCAGCAATTGTGATAGTTAATTGACTAACTACTTATTTATGCTGCCAAACTCCAGTGCTCATATTTACTCAACTTATGTTGTACGTAATGGTTTCATTGTTCTCATTTGTTTGTATTCGTTTTGGGTTAAAAGGTGAAATGACTGCAATTACGATCCCGTCGATAAGTATATACGTATTTACAGGAATAAGTGCTAGGTGTTGTATTGTGTGGGTGTTTCGGGCATAACTACACTTAAACAGCCTGTCATAGTCAGTCATTGGGCGTATTACGCATACGCATCGTGTGACAGTCAACAAACACTTTTCAGCTTTAAGGCAAAAGTCGGAAAGTCGGAAAGTCTGTTATTAACTACCAGAATGAGGTCTCTGCTCTTGCTGCCTTCTTTTCCACTAATGAGTGATAAGTAATGGCCACATTCACGTTCCTCATAATCTTATTATATATGTATCAATATTACCAAATGTGCTTCCCATGCATTGTTATGGCTCGCAGCGTTTTTGGGGCTATTAATTGTGCTTAGTTTAGTTGCTGTACTTAGTTACTGGCATTTTTGTTAATCGCTTGATGTACAAGAAAGGCCCAGGACAACAGGGACCCAGGTCACCCCTCAGAAGAGGCCTGCGCTGTCTGATAAGGATACGTTCCCGGTCTCAAGCGACACTCACACACACACACACACGTGTGTGTACGTAGTGTCTTCATATTTTAACATTAAATGCCTGGGCATTATATAAGAAACTGTTTTTGAGGTTACGCTCAGGTTGTTTTCTCGGCTCGCCACATTCAACTGACCTTTAAACTTATTTTCAATTAAAACTGCAGACCCTTCTGAACTATAGTGTGTGTGTGTGTGTGTGTGTATATATTTGTGGGCGTAAGTGTATTTGTATCTGGTTCAACCTTTCTAGCATTTACTTAGCATTTAGTTTAACATGTATAAAACTATAACATGAAAGCAAGTTTCATAAATCACAGCTGAAAGCCAAGCAAAAGTGAAAAATCGTACCCCCATTTTAATTAAAAGCGTGCAAAACACGATACTCTACAAGCACACACACCAACACCAACACACACACACACACACACACACTGCAACATAAAGACACAGTCTGGCGAAGTCGTATACAATGTTTTTTGGGCAAAGCCTTGGAAAAGCCTCGCCTGAATAATGATTGAAAAACAAGCACTGAACGGGGCTCGGTCTTTGGGCCTGGGTCTGGGTCTGGGTCTGGTCCCTGTTTCTAAGACCCCGTGCTCAGTCTCACAGTCTCAGTCTCAGTCACAGTCACAGTCTCGGCTCTAGTTCCAGTGCCCGTCTTAGTCTCACACCCAATTCATTTCGTGCCATTCGTGTCAGGCCAGCAACGAGTTGTACAAACTCAAGAATGAAGTTTGCTTAAAATAATTTGCAGGCTGTCCAGGCTTATGCCTTCAGTCGACCCCGTTCCAGCCCCATCTCTGGTCCACTTTTATACTACAATAAGGGGCTTTGTTTGCTTATTTGCAAAGCCCATTTGTTTCTGGGTACGTGCGTCCTCTATGCGTAGGCGACAAAAGTCTTTAATTTTGCCTAATAACAACAATGCTGACAAAGTTTTCAAAGCCGCCAAAACGAGGGCGTTAACAAGCGCCAGAGACACACAACTTGCTGTTTATTTCCAACTACAACAATGAGATTTATCAGTATGTATTTCTTGTATGTCTATCTATGTATATATATATAGGTATACACTATAATACCCTGTAATCATTAGCTGCGGCAGGTATTCATTCAAGCGCTTAATTGGCAAAGGATACAAGCTCAAACATTTGAGCTCTTTAAGAGAATGTAAAGCAATCGGATGGGAGACACCTATTTGGGAGGAATTAAGGAAATCTGTAGTATTATGATTTTAATTAATTAAAGTTATGCTGTTGATACTAAAAAGTGTATAATTAAGATCTAAGATGTTAATCAGATTGCTTTGATAATTGTATTCATTTATTTACTTTTATATATTAGAGTCTTATAATTGTATAAGATATATAGAGAGAACAAAATATTAGTATACAATTCTTCTCATTCCAAAATTGTTGCAATAAATTCAAATTCAATTTATTTGATGTTTTTAAACCATAAAATAGTTTTAAAAATAAATTCCAAACTTCTAAAAGTAAAATAAAAAATACTTCATTTTATTTTTGTCACGGTATTAACTAATAAAAATTATGTGGATAATTAAGGCTATATCTAAGCTGTAATGATCTCTCGAATTACTCACAAAACAAGTTGCCCTTAATTGTTGGCCAATATAATATTCAGGACTCGTTGCAGAGTATATTCGAAGTCGGTTATGCTTGATAATGGCTTGGCTGCTTTTCAAGTACATAAGTATAAGTAGGTAGAGAATTATAGAGGTATAGAGGTACAGACGTCATAGTCATGCCATAATAGCGTTTTGATACCCGCACATAAACAACAATGACAACAACGACAAGAACAACAATGAGAGCAACGTTTCGACAATAAAATGCAAAGAGACGGCAGCCAAAGAGGAAAGACAACCAGTACACACCCCACACCCGACTCTAACATACCGCAGTCTTTCCACACCCCACTCCCCTCTCTTCACACTCCCCTCTTCAATCTCCTGCTGCTAATACATTCCCCTGCTCTGGCTTGTTAAAGGTAAGCTCAACTTGATGCTGTCTGCTTTGTAGTGTCTATGCTGTTGCTGCTGCCTGTGTCTGTGTGTGTGTGTGTGTGTATGTGTGTGGCATCATCTAAGCGGGCGGGTTAATCGCAAATGGGGAAGCCGAGGAGCCAACGGATTACGTAAACGTGGCAGCTAACGTACTTATTATGCTGGCAAGCACAAGGAGCTGCGATTTATTGTTTGACGTTTACCGCTGCCGCTTGATGTTGGCTTGGGGTGTTGCTGCCGCTTTGAGGTCATGGCTGGGGCCGACAGACACCGTTAACGCAACACAAACGTTGATCTAATCCAGCGCCAGGCACACCAACCAGTCATGGCCAGAATGAATGACATGACACAGCCAAAATAGCAAAATAGCAAAACAAACTGAACGGCTTGCGACTTGATGAATGTATTTGGAATCGAAGGATTGCACGAACCCAATGAGCTGCATGACATCGCAGTCAGTGAGTCAGTCAGTCAGTCAGTCAGTCTGTTGATCAGTGTTGGAGTGCTTGAAGTGTGAAGTGAATTGCCTCAATTGAATGATGGTCAACACTTGATACACAAGTTCCTTGCTAATATTGGTGTTGCATTGAAAACTTACTTAATGTTGATTTATGTATATATATATATATGTATGGAAGCGTATTTGAGCGTCATCTATCGAAATATATTTCTAATACTGTTGTCGAATTTTCAGTCTAAAATAATCGTTTCGATAATGGCCTTTTATTTTGCGATTGCAATCAATTTATAGGCACAAAAACTGAGCAGATAAGCATCAACTCGAACCACTTAATGTCACAATAAAAATGTAACTAACCATGAAAATGACATGTTTCTCAGTAATTTGCCATTTTGACATGGCCCTGATGTCCCTGCATAAAAATCTAAAAAAAAAGGCAGCCCATCAAGCAGCCCCAGCCAATGTTATCCTTTCGACCCACTTGTCGTCGGACGTGTCCTTGTCCAGCTCCACTTCTCTTTGGGAGACGTCACTGACTACATCGTCCATTTACTCACTTAGAAGTACAAATTTTTATATATATATATATATATATATAATATGTAGGTTCATATGAGTAAACCAATATTTATCAACAATGTTCGTGTTGGGCGCATTGCAAAACTTCTTAAAATGCTTTAGAATTATAGAAAAAAGTCAAATAAAAATACGAATGCTAGAAAAGAAACGTTGCGAAATAGCTGAAGAAATTTTCAATAAAATCGACTTTTGTTGGCAGTCAAATGAAAATACATATATATATATAAATTTATATATATAGTATATATGTGTGTGTAGGTACAAATACACTTACATTTGTATCTATGTAAGTTCAATACACACACACACACACACACAGGCACAAATGTATATGTATTACAGCACATTCGCATTTAGAACATAACATTCCTGGGCATTGGTCTCTGGTCTCCGGTCTGGCATTGCTTCCAGTTCTGCTTTTGGTCTCTGGTTTTTCACTGCTTTTCATTCAAGTTTTTTCCGTTACGTTTTTCACTTCAGCTTTGCATCGCAATTCGAGTGGAAAATTGACATATGTTTACTTTGTTGTTGGTGTTCTCGTTGTTGTTGTTGTTGTTGTTGTTTCTCTTGTTGTTGATGTTGCTGTTGTTTTCTACTTTCAGTTACTGAAAGTCGGGCGTGATTACATTGCCGTACAAACAAATTGAATGGCATATAGCGCTTGGACCTGCTCCTTGTAAAGCTTCAAAACATATAAAATTAAATAAACTTAATATTTAAATAGAATTAAATAAAATAAAATAAAATGTATAGAATATTTGCTTTACGAAACTACGTATAGCAAACTTGCTAAAACAGTTTATAGTTGAAAGCTAAAAGTATGCTTTAGTCTTTTTAAGTTGCATATTATTGTACTGGACCTGATTATTAATCGATCCTAAAAGTCTGCTTTATTTATTTTTTATTATATCTCAATCATTTAAATTATTCCGTTGTAATCAAATATTAAAGTAAATAAATCTAAAAATGCTGACCTATTGAAGACTGCAGCGTATTTACAATTCTGGAATGTTGATTGTTTTTTCATTTTAGAGCAGCCATCAAAAATTGAATTAAATTATTGAAGCATTTTATTACCTCTAGGTTGGCATTTTTGGTGTGTGTGATGCTGTCAACGACATGTTTGTGCTTTTTATCGCTGAAATATATTTATTAAGCCGAAAGGATATTGAGAAAAGTTATCAAGATAGTTGCCAAGCGACAACAGGGACAATCACTGGGGCGGCAGCGGTTCTATGGTCTATGGTCTATGGGCTATAGTCTATATGTCAATGGACAAGCGTCGAGAGCCAGGGACAACTGTATCTCAGTTGAGTTAAATTGCCCATTGAAAAAGCCGCCTGGGGCAAACAATTGTTGCCATAGCTGCTGCCACAGTGGCAAGGCCACACCAGCAACAACAAGCACAACAACAACAGCAATAACAATAACAACTGCAATGTTAGCTACCGATTGCCATTATTTTGACAGCGAGAGAGGGACAGAGTGAGAGAGGGAGGGAAGTAGGAAAACAAGCAAGGTCCTGGCGCACGTCCTGGCCCAATGCTGGCCTATAAAAGTGCATTGTGTTGCAGAAAGTTGGCAACTTGCTGAAAGACTGAATAAGTGAAAAACTGTAAAACTGTTAAAACTGTAAAACTGACGCCCATAAATGATTAATGGGCCAAGTTCGGCACCCATTTTCTGATGGCCCAAACACTTTTCGTAATTTTATGCTCTTGAAATTAGTCAGCCCTATGGCTAAGCGTCGCCCATTAACTGAATGCACATTAATGGCCATTTATAACAATTTTTGGCAAATGTTGAACATTCTCCCAACTAACTATGAGTTGGCAGTGCAAATGAAGTGTAAAGCAGATACGAGTACGCGCTAAATGTCAGAACTGGATGAGGACTGTGAAGGGAAGACTGAAGGGAATGAAGGGAATGAAGGGGAGTAGTCAACAGTATTCGTAAATGCAAACGCAATGAAAATGTTTTTAAAGTTGCACAATCAACAACATGAGCCAATTTACATAACCCAGAACAACAAATAGTTACAAATTGAAAACTTTTGTCTGCCAAGATTGTAAGCGATTGTCTCAGTGTCGCATTTCTTCCCCTTTGCCATTCTTAAGTCCGCTCATCTTATTCTGTTTCTGTTTCAGTTTCAGTTTCAGTTTCCATCTCTCCATTGTTATAATCAAAGTAGCACAAATAACAAGAAAAACCAGCAACTGAAATTGACAGGCAAGCAGGCAATATGAAAACCCGAGCACAGATACAACTACAAGCATACAGCTGAGATATAGATACGGATATGGGATACGGATAGCAGCGTACTTGTAGATACGTACAAAAAAAAAATAGAGAAGAATAGTATCGACAAGTTTGACGCTTTATGGCATTGTTTAGTGCCGCACATTTCGCCAAAAACGTTTTTCAACTTTCACACAATTGCGCCATTTGCAGCGTCTTATGGGAGGGGGGTTGGGGAGGGGAAACAAGGATTTTCGGTGGGGGCGTGGTCGACAAAAATCTGCTGACGGAAGCTTTGGAGACGTTGGCCATAGCATTTTTTATACGGAAAACGTGCGGAAAGTTTGAGTGCCAGCTTAGAGGCAAAAAAAGTTATAAAACAGTAGATAATAAAATAATAAAATATATGTATTTGAATTGCTCGCGACGCGGAAGACATACACACACACACACACACACACTCGCACACACACAAAAGTTTTTGCTTGATGCGATAAAATTACATGTCAAATTGAATGTAACCTGCTATTTGTGCGCATTATGTTGGCCATAATTAAACGCCCAGTTACCAACAGTAACCAGTCACCAGTGTCCCTTTGGACATTTCCCAGTCGAATTACTGGCCTCTGGTCAGTGTGGTTGCCACAGCCAACTGCCACATTATGTGATGGCTGGTCAATCATTGGTTTGCTTTATTTTATGGCCAACAGACGTTTAAACTTTATTCGCATTTATGGCCAAAGTGTGAATGTTGCTCAAATGAGTTTGGTCTCTCTCATTAAACTGGCGCCTCGACGATGACCTCAGCTCGTTGTACGAATACTCGTAATTGTGTAGTATTTGTTCGACTTCTCGATCCCCAAAATACCACTTCAGCAGTCACAAAATCAGTTGGCTTTTTGCCACATTTAAAAAAAATATACCCTTCCATTATTTAATTGAATGGACAGTCAAATATTTAGTTTGTGACGAATGGAAATGGAATTAATAATTTTGCCTCATCGGCAATAACTTAATACGCATACCAAGTAATTGTCGATGTTAGCTGAGATTTTATGGCAAAGCTGAATTCTAAAATAACGGGTTGACAATTTAATACAATTTGAAATGCATTTAATCCAGCATGCAATGAGGCTTTACAAAGTGTATCTATTAAATTAATTTTATAACTTAATTTGTTGGTTAAACTATTCCCGACCAAAAATGCCCTGTACTCAATTAAGGCTAATAGCAATTGCAGCTAAAATTTAATCAAAAACTAAATTGCTCTAATGTGCTGGACTAGAAAATATAGGGTAGCAATTAAACTAGATTTGTTGGCAAATATTGCTGCAAATTATATTCATAAATCTACAGGTAAACTGAGCAATCTGCGTTCATAATCGTGCGTGGTATTAGTTAATAGCTTTGAGCGATTATTAAATGTTTTGTATGATTCATCAAAATATTTGAGGTTGCCGCAGGTAATTACAATAATAAAGTGTGAAAAAATTGATGTGCCAAACTAATAAAAAAAAAAAAAAAACCAATGGAAAAATAATTATTTTATTAAATACATATAACATATTATTGAACTTTTTGAACGAGTAGTTATTAAATTATAAATCAACATACAAAAAGGAAACATCAAAGCATTTAATTTAAAATGAATAATAATAACTAAATTGTTGTGATGATTGTTTCGCCTACAAGTACCCAATCCAAAAGAGAAAACTCCAGTCCTTTGAGACAAAAGGGTTTATAATTTGCGTTTAAGTTATTTCGAGAGCGATAACTGTGGAATTTGGTGACCATTTTTGAAGAAAGCAGAGAGAGGCGGACACATATGGGAGGGGCATTTCTTCATGAGTGCTCAAGTGCTCAAAGGGGGAAATCAATGCGTTTTCTATGTTAATACAATCAATCGGTCTAATCGAATCAAACGTTTTGACAACTGAGCGAATCAAATGGCTCGTTTGGGGAATTTTTTGCTCTAGCATCTCTTTTTTTTTGCCTTTACTTATAAAACTAACGCACAACTCAACAACAACAACAAGTATAAGATAGCACAACAACAAGTGCACAATATGCATAAAACTTTATATGGCATTTAAATCGTGTGTGTGTGTGTGTGTGTGTCTTTGTGTGAGGGCGTTGACGCTTTCGTGAAATGGGCTTGATCTGTTGGGGGAGCAACCTAGAAAAAAAAAAAAAAAACACGTACAGTATCATTTTGGCTGCTTACTGCGATTGTTAACTCAGGCGTCACAAATACCGGAAATCGAATACTCGTACAATTTGTAATTCTGATGAACAGTTGAGCAAAGCTTAACCATACTCCTGAATCCGTCCACGAGCAGGTCCTGGATTTCCTTTTTATTCCTGCCACTACTTTTGCCAATGTCTCCTTGCTCAGTGTGTTGTGGTATGTATGTGTGATGTTGCTCTTTAGTTTGTTTTCACTCTATGCGCTTTGAATTCTGTTGCTTGGCTCTGCTTTGGATTCATTTCGTTATCGAGTCGATGTCAACAACAATGGCACAAAATGTAATGCCAAATTGGGCGACATCGTTTTATGTGCTATTTCTTGTTGTTGCTCTTTGTGTTGTTGCTGTTGTTGTTGTTGTTGTGGTTGTTTTTGTTGCAGCAGTCTTTGTTTCAAGGTAGCCGGGCGTGCGTTTCAGTTCGTCCACTCATCATCAGTTGCTCTGTTAAATTTCGCACACGTAGCAGCATAAAAATTGACACCGATAATTCGCATGCATGTGAATGTGTGTGTGTTTCCATATCTCCATGTATATGTGTGTGTGTGTGTGTGTGTGTGTGTGTGTTCGGGCATGGCCAATGGTACGTATACGCGATAAACACGCACACGTAACGCACACATACATCATGTCAAGTGAAATTTGTTAGTCTCCCTTTTGAGAACGCATGCCGGGACAGGGAACTGAGGGATAAGAAGGATGGTGGTAATGTCGCGACGCTGTTTACACAAACAAAGTTATCAATTTTACACACGCCCCGCATTCAATTTCCCGGTGGATGGGCTCCCCGCCAGGATAACAACATCTTTTCATACCATTACATGGCCACCCCTTCTCCTAACCTCCCCCACCTATCATCGCATGACGGCATTTCCATCAATTCGGTATGCAATCAATGTCCAAATCGAAGACGCAAACCGACGAAGCCTCTTAGCAACAATAACAAGTAGAGTATCAGAGGTCGCTTCAGCGGGCTGTTTAACACATTCTCAAAATGAAAATAATAAAGGAAGCAAAAGAACAGCAAAGAATTTGTTTGTTCAAGTACTTTGCCTGTACAAACAGGCAAGCAATATGTTTGGTTTCACCTTCGTGTTTTTATAGGCAAAAGCTCAAGTACTTGAACATACTATACTAGCAAGTAAATAGCAACTGTTAACTGCAATTTTATTCGATTTTCTTTAGAATAAAATAAATTATTATTCTTAATTTAATTTCAAAATAAAATGAACTTAAGCTAATTTAAGGCATTTATTTAGCTTAGCTGAGCCAAAACGTGTGTTTCTTGATATTTCCAAATGTTGTCAACTTTCAAGCGCTTTAAGTCGATTTGATGCTGATACTACCAGAGACTAATATTTATAATCATTTACTTTTTGTCATTTAAAAAAAAAAACATGAAATATCTCAATATTCTTCTTTAAATATAAACTATTCATTCTTACCATGACTTATAAAACTACGTTTTTTATAATTTTAATCACAAAATAATTATGAATTTTGACAATTAAAACTCATAAAATAATGAAAATTCCTTGAGTTTTATTTTTAGCTCAAATATATTGATTATTGCTTAACTTTAAAGTACAACATGAAATTTATTTTAATTTTAGAAGCTAATCAATAAAAATTTAAATTTAAAAATTGTATATAAAATAGAAGTAAGTAAATAGAACTTCATCTATTTATTATTATTATAACATAAATTTTTTTTCTAATTTAGACATAATTAATATTTAATAATGAAATCTAAAATTTTAAAAACCATAAGAGCTACCCACTTGTGCATAAAAATTCACTCAGAGCGTTGAGCGAAAAGCTTCGTGGTGAGGGACGAAAGAGAAGATTCTTGTTAAGAAAGGCAGGAATGTTGGTCTTGTTAGTGTAAAAAAATAGAAGACATTCTTCAAGGAGGTAGTGGTCTTATCATTAGTTAAGGAAGGAAGCAAGCAAGGAAGCCAGGATAACAGTAGCAGCTTATGCTTAAGAAGCTGCTAGGCAACAGTTTTTATTATTTAATTTTTATTATCATGTTTCTTATTTTGTTTTAATTCTAGTAAGTTAGGAACAGAATCGTTGTTTTGCATTGAATGCGCGTAGGTAAAATGGGAAATTCCATTGAAATTGCGTTTATCTGAAAAATATTTATAATAACTTTGAAATTCAATTTCTAAAGAAAATATGTTAAACGAATTTGCAGTGAGGGGCACGTGTGTGTGTGTGTGTGTGTGTGTGTGTGTGTGTGTGTGTGTGTGCAAGTGTACAAGTGTGTGTTAGTGTCGATGGCTATGCTGCTGCGTTGTCATATGTTGTCGTTGTCGTTGTCTGTGCTAGAAAATTAAAATCGACCATATGTTGCCTCATCGATTTTGATAAGTCGCTGGCAGAGCAGCCAACGGTGTTGGGATGGCGTTAAGGCGGGGGGAAAAACACCCCGGCCTGTGCTTCATATCCGTTTCCGTTCCAGCACAATGGGTCACGGTACGTACGTGCATGCGTGTGTCGGTGTGTGTGTGTGTGTGTCTGTATGCTCGGCTGTATGTGTGTGTGTGGGTTTCCACTTTCAATTGAGACACGCTGACAAAACTTGTAAAAACGCGCTTTGTCATGCATGCGATTTTGCCTTTTTATTAATGTTGTTCCTGTTTCTGCTTCAATTGTTGGCATTGCTGTTGTTGTTATTGTTGTTGCGTGACACAAATCAAACGACATTTTGTAAGTGTTTTTGGCGTTACATTCAATGCCTTGTTAAATATTTCATAAGCACTTCTTAAGCATTTTGAATGAAATTTAAGCATATCCTTACGACCATCAACTAAGGTACGATAAATATACACATAGTACGGGTATCAATGGTCCGCCCATTGATGGTTAGGGTGCTAACAGTATGTGTTACAATTAAATTACATTTCAATAAAATGTTGCTGCAACATGTTGCTGCCACATTGCTGGCATGCGCCTGCGCCAGCGACGTGGCACGCTCTTTTTGGACTGTAACAGCATTTGCATATATGAACGTCGGGTATTCAGGTTCAGGATAGGTTAGTTTCAGTTCTTTAACGCGCCTCAAGCCACACACAACGCAGCGTGCGCAGTTAACAGTAAAACGTGACTCTCAGTCACTGTGACTAGCACTACTTCAATCACGTTATCACGCTATCACGTTATCACGATATCACGTATCACGAGTTGCGAGTCACGCGTCTCTCGTCACGGGTCATAGTGACAGTTACGTAGTGCCGGATTTAATGCGTTTGAAATGAACACACCGACACGTTAAGGAGTTCTTTTTATAAAATTTGTCAAATAAGAAAAAGGAGTTGAAAAAATAAAAAAATAAAATAGGAATAAGAAATCAAAAAACGCGCTCGAATGCGTTACGTTGCGCATGAAATGGCGGCACGCAGTTCGCGCTACATTGAATCCAAACGCATCACTTACAAATTGCTGTAGTCCGCAAAAGGTATTCACAGCTCGAATAGCCCAAGCCAATACGAATACAAATACCAATTCGAATAGGAAAACGAATGGGACTACGAGTATGAGGATGACTACAATTAAGTGTATTAGCAAAACGTGACCAGACCGAAATTATAGCCCCTGGCCAGAAAAGTTAACTGTTCTCGCTCCTCCTCTTCCAGTTCCTCCCACCAATCGCCGACTTCCACGACCAATTTCACAACAGCTTAGTGCTTAATGAAGAAATTGCTCAACTTTGCCCAAACCAAGAACACCAACACCAACACCAACATCACCACACCCACCCAATCAGCAATTTCCTTTCCTCTTCACACTTCGCGACCCCGCGAATCCTGCGGGCGTCATGGTGATTGAAAACTCAACCGCATTGCGGACTTGTCATCATTTGAAATGAATGTGTTGCGGTCTCCGTTTCCTTCTCAGTCCGTGACTTGTCTTTGATAAGAATAAGACTTTGGGACTCAAAATCTAATCCGTTCAGCTGGTTGCTCCGTCTACTCATAATACTACTTATAAATTAAGTATGGCGGATGGCAAAACAATATGGCGTTGACTCATTTAAGTCCTTGGCAGTGTCTTTGTCTCGAGTTTTGCGATTGCCATCATTTATTTTAATTACTTTCTGCTGTTGTCGTCTTTGGTTGCAGTTATAACTCAACAGCGTCACAAATTGCGCATGAAATGTTGTTGGAATACTTGATGGCGATGCTTGTGATCATGGGATTAACCACAACATTCGATAAGCACAGCACAAGGCATATGCCACACTTTGGTAAGTACTCAAAAGACAATTGAATGTTAAGGAAATCAATAACGTATCTGCTAAAGAGGATGAAGATTTTCAAATTGAATTCAATTAAATTACTGATTAAAATTTATTAAATGCTGGGGAATTTTCAAATATACATATATATTAATGAAATGAGGGCATCTTTAAGCAATAAGTCTTGTTATATTTTTATATATAATAAATAAAAATCACATATTTTATGAGAATAGTTTCAGCTGCTCCAGTTTTTACAATTGAAATATTGAGTTATAAATTACATAATAATGTACATATTACAATTATTAATGATCTGTCTTTTACAAACCATTTAGAATTCCATTCAGTTGAAATTGAATATGAATTAAATCAGTTAACTGATGATTCCATTCATAAATGCTTCTTTCGAATAGCTTCTACAGTAAAATAAGTAGCTGGAAAGTATCCAGCAAAGTTTGGAATCCATATAAGTCTCGTAAAGATCTAATCTGTAAATGTTGTTGAAATATTCATAAACAAATGGTACCCACATAAACACCAAATAGTTTTCATTTAAATGCTCTCATTTTTCATTCAACTACTGTTGTGTGGGAAATTAAAATGTCTTTTGCAGATGAGTAAAAAACGGAGAAAAAGAGATATTCATATGAGGATTTATTTATTTGTCCAAGTATTTCGAATAATTTTTTGCAGAAGCAAGTGCAATTTCTCATTTATTATTTATGGCACCTGCCTTTATTTTTAGTGCCCGCATGGGGCATGGGGCATGTGGCATAGGGCGGGAGGGGCGTGGCACAAGCCAGTCGAGCTTGTTGCTGCGGTTAAACACAACAATTTGAAAACCCGAAACTCAGCTCTGGTTACTTTTCACCGGAGCCGCACTTTGTATGTAAATACAGAACTTTTATTAAAAAATTTTTATATTTTTTATATGCGTGTGCATAACTGTGTGTGTGTGTGTGTGTGAGTAAATTTTATTTTTTTTTATATTTTTTTTGTGGGCAGCGCAAAAAGCAATTTCATTTGTAAAATGTTTGGCCAATACCGGCAAAATGGGCAAAGGCTTCGAATGTTGGGAAGGCGGAATGACTTCCCATCAAGTGAGCAACAGTTTCAATTAAGTGTTTAACGGCATTTTATTGCTCAATATTTGATTGTTATATGAGACTGTGGGTGTGCCAATAAATCAATATATAATCTCATATATATATGTACAAGTACTTTATATATTTGTTGGTTTGTTTACTTAGTAGGCTCTGTATTTGTATTGCTATTTGTGTTATGTGTTAGTATTTGTGTTTGGATTAGTATTTGTATTTGTTTAGGCAGTCGTGGATTATTAGCGCATTAGTTGGCTAATACGTTGATGTTGATAAAGTGGACCCAATTCCACATTAATCACTTGCCCCACAGTGCGGTGCCCCAATGATGGATCATAATCCGAATGGGTGTCGGCTTTACTTGAATATGTGCGAGTGTGAGTGTGAGTGTGTCTGTACTTAGTATATGCTGCCAATAAGATGGTAAATTTTAGCATAAATTAAGCACAAATACTCGTTAATCAAATGAATGTTGATTCGTCTGTGGCACTTACTCATTTTGTCCATTCAGTCCATTCAGCCCATTCTGTCCATTCTGTCCATTCATATCCATTTGCCCAGCTGTCCAATGCACCATGTTATCCATCTGATTTCGATGGAAACGTCGACTTTGACTTGGTTGTTGATGTGGATGTTAATGCTGATGGTGAATACAAATGCACATGAATACATTTAGATTGACATTTAGATACAGTTATTTAATACCTCTCTGAAGTGTTTGTGTTTGTGCTTGTGTGTGCGTGTGTATGATTGAGTGTCTGGCAATTCTCACATTGTGGTTTCTTGTTCGAGTGGTTTCTCAAGCGTTTATTGACCCATCCACTGTCTGTCTATCTTTCTGTCTACTCCTTCAGCACTGGCCACGGAGCTCTCCAACATCATACCCGAGGACTATGAGCCGCACTTTGATAACAGCACTGACCGTGAGATAATTGCCGCCCTCGGGACAACAGCTCGCATGCATTGTCGTGTGCGAAGTCTGGGGGATCGTGCTGTCTCCTGGATACGTCAACGGGATCTGCATATTCTAACGATTGGCATCATGACCTACACCAACGATCAGCGCTTTCTGGCCCGGCACATCGACAACTCCGATGAGTGGGTGCTCAAGGTCGTCTCCGTGCAGCCCCGTGATGCCGGCATCTATGAGTGCCAGGTTTCTACAGAGCCCAAAATTAGTCTGGCCTACAAGTTGGTGGTTGTAAGTAAGTATGAATTCAGCCTAGGTCTCGGAAAGTTTGGTAATTTTAGATTAGATTAGTTAAAGTATATATTAATCTTTATTGAAAAAAAAAAATTAAATTGTTTTTTTTACTATGATTATTATAAACAGCTCTACAAGTTAAACTTATATTTAAGGTATTCTTCACAATTACAATGATATTACTTAAATCTAAGTTAGAATATATAAACGTAGTAACATTAACATTTGCATATATTTGAATACATATTTTAAACCATACATAAAGGTTAATTTAGTAAATTTATTATGAATTATTATTATTATCTTTAAATTAAGTTTTTTATTATTTTTGACTGTCTTCATATTTTCAATTATTTTTTTCAAATAAACGTTATTATGCATACTTTAAATTTATTTGTATTATTTAATATTATTTTTTTTAAATGTTTTTTTTTCTAAATACATATATAAAAGTAATAATACACTATAAAATAGTTAATATCATTTTTAAATATTTTTTAAGAGAATATATAAATCAACCGATTAAAGATATATGAAAGTATTGAGACTGGCAAACAAATGAAATGAGAACGGAATTAATTGTAAATATTTCAAAGTTAAATGAGAAAGAAAATACGTAGTCGACGAGAATGAGGTAAATACAAAACCGGAAAGAGCCGAAATAATAACAATGCAGTGAAGCACAGCAAAACGGAAATAGAGAAGAGTGAAAATTAAGCTAAATTTGCGCAGACATTGAATGAAAAAAACAAAATGTAAACGAGAAATTCAACTTTATTTTATGTTCATTAAACTTTTACCTATAAATGTAGCTGTCGAACAATATAAAAAACACTATGAATTTGCAAAAGTTGCAAGTTAGTTAAATGTAGTTTTCAAACTGTTGCGATTTCTTTTTTCAAATATTATTGAACCTGGTCAAACTTTGTTGTTAGGACAAAAACTTGCTAAGGGATTAAAAACTTTATGTATTAAAGTAAGTTGCAGCTTACCATTTGCAGAATTTTGAATAATATTTAAAGTAAATTAATAGCTTTATTAACAAATGTAGTCCAAGAGAGATAGGATAAATAAGATCTATTGGATAGAACTGCAAAGAGAGGAATTTATGTACGTATATTATGTAAAACAGCTGCAGTTGCTAATGAGCATCTCAGAAAGCTTGTTGAACGAACCGAATGCCAATATTGTGTGTACTTTCATGTTGTACTGCAACTGACAATCATTTCTCATCTTTGATAGCATCCAAAGCTCAAATCCTGGCGAATCGCGAGCTGTTCATTCAGAGTGGCAGTGACATTAATTTGACATGCATTGCACCTCAGGCGCCAGGACCGTACACACACATGCTTTGGTACAAGGACACGGAATTAGTCAGCGATTCGACACGCGGAGGGATACGCGTTATATCCGAGCAACAGATTAAAACCAGCAATCTGGTGATATCGCGTGTCCTGCACACGGATTCCGGAAATTACACATGTTCCGCGGATAACTCAAGTGAGTGTTGACCTCAAACACCGCATAGATGAAATTAAATACCTAACTTGCTACTCCGACACTTCCAGACTCCGACAGCGTCTTTGTGCATATCATTAAGAGCGAACAGCACGCGGCCATGCAGCATGAACTGGGCGTGAGACTGGAGATGCCCAGCATCTGGTTGCTCCTCTTGCTGCTAACGTTTATACACATGACACGCCCCCAACGGTTGGTGGCCTAAGCTGAGCGGCAACTTATGTTTGATGTCTGCTTTGCGTCGTGTGCAGCCTTGGAATAAAGTAAGTGGACTCTAACTTGACTTGACTCAACTTAGCTGGGAGCTGGGTATTGATTTCATTACCTGCATTACAGCACCTGCCACCGCCACGCCCACTGTCAGGCAGGCAGCCAGCGCCCACACTGTACAAACGGATAGCTGCAAGGGAGGCAATTGATGCACCTGTATATATGTAAATCGGAGGTTTTGTTTAAACAGCTTTAAGTATTTTTATACGTAATTAAGTGAATAGAGACGCATTACAAACCCATAAAGCGAGTACTTCAAAAAGCATAGCATTAAAAAGTAATCGAATAGAGTCGAGCAATCGAATAGCAATAAGTCAATGAATCGAATATGCAAACATGAAATCGAACAAAGTTGTAAATAAATGTTTAATCTTAATTAACAAACAAACAAACAGACATAAAAACAAACAAACAAACAAACAAGGAATGTTGAAGAGGTGCTCGCACGACTCGAACTCATTCATAGGTACTCGAATATAGGTTATCTGTCATCTAGATTAATTATGATAAATTGTGCGCAGCAAGTGCAAAATTAAATTTTAAAAACAAATGATTAATGGCAATATGAATGAATGTGAACAGTTGAACAACCATACACTCCACTTTCAATGTCAGTATCTTTCTCCCTTCCCCACCATAAAGCAATTTAACAACATTTACGATCCTGATTTTCCGTCGTAGATTGGCCCCAGGCTATAACCGAGATTATATGGCTTAATTGCAGTTTATGCGGGGCATGCGGGGATGTACCGGTAATTGAAAAACGATAAAGGACGAACTGCACCTGAGTGTAGGAGAAGTTTAAACGCTCCAGGCGAAAATTCCACTTTCAAAGATGTTGTTGTGGACTCAATATTGTGGATTATTGATATTAAGGCAACGCCAAATCTGCTAAGTTAACTAAATAAATATTTACTTTAATTTGTTTAATTTTATACAAGGGTCATCTTTGAGGCATTGCCTGTGTTGAGTCCAACAAGAAAGTTTGGACAACTTGGGAAGCATCAACATCAACATCAAGTGCAACTGCCACAACTGCTCTTCCAGTAAATTGAAAACTATGTACACAAAGATGTGGAAAATTTAATTTAAGCCAGTTTCAAACACGCATCACTTGAAGCTTAAAGCTGTTGTGAAAGGTTTGTGTGGTCGGATCTTACAATTTGGTACTAAACTTAAGAAGTTACGTTTCCTTAATTGAAGCGGCAGCATCAAAGTCGCCCCTAAAGTAGGCAACACAATGAAGGCCGTGTGAAGTGGGCTACTTGTGAAGAGTTGCTTTCAAAAGGGAGGCACGATAAGCTAAATTTTGCATGAGCCAATACTAATTGAAATAAAAGCAGCCAGGAGCCAAGATAATAGCACACCAAACTCCAGAAACTGGGTCGTAAAGTAGACAACATCAAAATCTACATCACCATCAACATCCATCATAATAGCCGAAATGGGCAAAGTATTCGAGATATGCCCAACAGGATGAGCAAGCCCGGTTAACATGATGGCCTCATATACCCCTGGCAATTGAAATCTTTTGGGAATTTTTGCGTATCTTATGCACGCGCTGACACTTTGCCAGCCGACAAATATACATACATATTTCATACAAATATATATAAGTAAGTATATGTACTTATGTATAAACATAACCCATTGGGCAATGTCTCAGCTCAATGAATTGCAAGTGCTAACGGCACGATACTTTTGCCAGCAACTGTTCGTGTTGCTGCTGCCGATGCTGCTGCTGCTACTTCACCTTCACTCATAAATTGTACAACGAGAAATAAATCAAAAGCAGCCTCGACGATGGCTGACGCTCCTCCAGCTCTGAAGCTCTGCGTCTGCTGCGGCTGCTGCCTGAGACGCTGTCAGTAACAAATCATGCTCAGGGTTACAGCAATAACAACGCGCCCAGAACAGAGCCGAGCAAGCCAGCCCAGCTCCGTTGGAGCCAGAGCCGTAGACTTGTTTACGGGCTTAATACGCACAACCAAAAAAAAAAATGCGTATACGCTCCGTGTGCGCGTCAGCAGCAGTCGTAGCAAAAGCAAACAGAACGGATGTGCGGAAGCTCCGACTGTGCGAACACGACGACTACAACGACAACAACAACAACAACATCAGCTACAACAACAAACAGCGTGTTAAGAAACTACAGGGCGTTGTCGCGTCGGAAAATATTTAATTACTAATGAGTTTTTCGTGCTGCAGCAAAATCAACATTTTAAATACGTGGCACAAAAACGAACAAAAAAGCGAACTTTTAACATTTTTAATTTGCTAATTAGCGAACCAGGAACACAAGGAACAACAGCAACGGTAACGGTTACGGTAACGATGTGGCCAATTTGATTGATGACCAGCTGAAAGGCTGGAAAAGACTCGAAAAAAAAAAGAAATATAGATAGAACATATATTATACGTTGAGAATAACAATTCATTATTCAGACACTGTTAGTCAATTGATTATCAGGTATTATGCTTGACAAATTTCTAGCCTGTGCAGACTCCTTGGCAACCAATTGAATTCCGTCCGTCCGTCCGTCCGTTGGATTTTTGCTGCCTGGTTGCGCAGCTTTGAGGCCCACCTGATATCAAATTGTAGATATGTACGTATGTATGTGTGTATGTGTAATGATATATGTACATACACATGTGAATAAATTATGATTGGTATTCACGCAACTTTGGCAAAAACAATGACAACTCTTAACATTTAAAAGACCTTAGTCATCGTTGTCGTAAAGTCAACCTAGATAAACAGTAATAACAACAGCAGCAGCAACAACATCAGCATATAAGAAGCTGAAAAACTTTATCTTCGATATTATTGGGGCATAACTTTGTGGGTCATAAATCAAATTAGATGCTCGCTGACACTTAGCAACACATAAGAAATGCAAACGATTTTATTAAATATACAATGCAAACCGCACACAAGCTCAACTCAACACACAACATAACACCGCACAAACAACAACAGCAATAACTGATTAAAACACAGATACCCTAGTTCTTATTCTTCTTTGCTATACGCACAGTAAACATGTCAGAGTTTTAAAGTTATTTGTTTTTCAGTAGAATTCCACTTCCGAATCAATTTTAAATGAAATGTATTGAAAAGAAAAGAATAAGTGAGATAATTGTTGCGATAAACAAACTTGAAAGTTTCAACTTAAGCAGATAAAGAAACTTGGAGCATTGAACTTGAAAACATCATGTGGACAATACAAAAAATAAAGAAAGAATTTGGTCATTTTCCACCTTGAACTTGACAATTGTACAACGATGTTGTTTTCAATTGCCACATAACGAACTCATATACCCTATACAAAAGTAATTTCAAGCGGGAATAAGCATTAGATAACATTTATCATGCGATTTGCACAGTCGGAGGAGATTTAACTTGGCCACGACTTTTGCACAATGCAGAGAGAAAGAGAGATTTAAGTGATTTGCTGAGTGGCTTTAAAATCTCAGTTCGAGTAATAAATGGCCAGGACTATTTGAATAGCTCACCCAAAATGTTGATTTTCGGCTTGGATTTGGATTTGGGTTTGAGTTTAATTTAAGTTTTGTTTTAATAGCGCACAAAAGTGCAAAGTGCCTGCATTTTACAGCAATTTCAGTTTGGTTATTTTTTTAGTTTTGGGTTTTTGGTTTTGTTTCACTTCACGTTGCTGTCATTTTCTTGCATGCGACACGCGATGGGCACCGTTATAGCTTTGTAGGCCGTTTTAGCACCCCTCCCCATTCCCCCCACTCCCCCCTTTCTCTCTTTCCCACTCCTTTCTCCAGCCGCAGCGATGAAGCCAGCTTAAACTCCATTTGCTGCAATGGCAAATGGCAGCTGAGTCCGCATGTAGTTTAATCTACAAACAAAATCGTTTGATCCATATCGCCTCAGCCTGGACAGCGAAAGAGTCAGAGCTAAAGGTCGGGACAAAAACGAGTAGAGGGGATCAAGGAGTCAACACAAAAAGGTGTAAACAGAAAAATATGAAGAGCGAGAGGTCGAGGTGAGAAGTGGGACAGCAGACAAAGCCTGCTAGCTGCATACTACAATTGCACCCCCTGGCAAGAGGTTAATTTCCCCCAGGAAGGAACTCAGGACTCAATAACCTTAAAGCAAAATAAACGCCCGCTAAGTAAACGTCGACATTAACAAGGCAAAAGGTGAAACAACAAGATGGAGAAACGAATCATTTTGGGGGGTCGACAGCCATTTGCTGGATTTCGAACCAAACAATGTGAAATTACCGCCCTGAAATATGGACACCCGCTGAGATTTTATAGCAGTCAACTTTGAATTATTAAATATGTATTTTAAGGAACGCCAAAAACAGAAACAGAAACTCAATTTGCCGCACTGTTCGGGTTTTTTCCGTTATTTTTCTCATACAATTCCTTTTTGGGGTAAATTATTTGAAAAGTACCCAAAGTAAAAGGAACTAACCCATAAAAGTTGCCATAAAATTTATGTTAAAGCTCTTTCAAGTGAGCGGTAAGCTTTCAAGCTTGCACCCAACTCACCACACAGTAAAAGCACAAAGCTTAGCAGATTTACAAAAGCTTAGCATAAGCTTTGCGCATAATACGATAATGACACAGCTTTTCAGACTGATGCGACATAATGAGCTGCTGCTCCAGCGCGGACTTGGACCCACCTACTGCTGGCAAGCCGACAGACCGACCATCTGACAAGCCGGACCATTGAAGGGAACTCGGTACAAATGACAGGCCATTAACCAGTTATTGCCACAGCCTGACGGCCAAAAGCACTAAGCACATTAGCAGCTTCCGTAGCAAGAAGCCTGTTCATAAATATGCACCTAAGCTATTTTCATTATAGCAGCTACAGACACACAAACGTACACACATACTTACATACATTTATATAGAACATCTGTAGCGCCATTCATTAGACATGAATATGCATATTTATAAACGGGCTGGCAAAAATACTTTCATAAACATAAATTCTCATTTCTGTTGCATTTCCTCGATCTTCGCTTGCTTTGTTTTTCGACTATTTTATCTTTTCACTGTCTACATAATTTCTTTTCCAAACACACACACACACACACACATACACTTACACAATTTTGTATATGTGTGTATGTATGCGTGTAAAAACATGGACAACCCCAGTAAAACCCGGAGCAACGTGTTCCGTCAAGCAATTCCTTCTGGCAACCTTATGATTCATGCAAAATGAGTAGTATATGGCTTGACAGGGTGCTAAAAGAGCTCAAAATAGCCTTGCAATACGAGTACGTTGCATTTGCTGACTTTGGAAGGCTAAACGCCAGGTCTTTCAAAACGTTCGCTGCTCTGCTATGTGTTTTGCCACGCCCTCGCCTTCGCAAAGACAGGCACAAACTCTGTTAACTATTACGAAAGAGCGGCCATAGCATAATTAGCGCAATTTTTACAGTTTTTTCTTTTTGTTTCTTTTATACTTTTGTGGATGATCTTCATATACTTGTAATTTTTCTATCGCAAAAAAGAAGAAGCTGCCGTCGAGCGCGCACGTGTTTGCAAAGTGATTGTGAAATATGAAAGCTTGGAAATATATTATTTTTACATCGTGTAAGTACAAAAATATAGTAATTCCTTTTGCATTTATACATTGCATTTATTTATTTATATTTATATTATAATATTTTATTTATTTATTTAGGAGCCGTCAAATATATGATTTATGTATGTATTAATACGTAAAAATGCGTGGTTCGACTTTATATTAAATTGTAAGTACGAGTAGATACTATTTTATGTAATACAGAGTTTAATTCTTAAAGTAATTAATTTTTTTTCATTTCTTAAAGTGTGGATGCACACGCAAAACCAAGCCGACGCCTTTGGAATAGAGAAAACCGATACAAGACGAGACAACGCACTGGGGGGAATATATACTATTTATAGATTTAAATATAAATATTTTCATTATGTTATTATTTTTATATCACATTTGTCTAAGCAAATATATATGCATTTTCAATATTTATTGTGTTTTAATGTACGTTGCTTATCCACTCCAAAGCAATGCCTTTTGAAAGCATTATGTTCGCAGCGAACGCCGCAGGCCTGCTCTACTGCCTTCTACAAGAAGGCCTTCTGCAACGTTGTTCTTGGAAATGGGCGTTGGAAAGGGAAATGGGCGTTAACAGAGCCATAACAGAAGCCCTGCCAAACTACCTTGCAATGCTACCCTTCTTTCAGCGTTTCACCCCTGTATAATAGCGAATGGAAAACGTCAGGTTTAGCAACTGCTCTTACGTTACTTAAGATGTGGTTTGAAGTTACTTTCGATAGGAGCCAAGTTTTATTGGGAAGCTGCACTCAGCGAAAATTATTTATTTATGCAAAGCTTTAAAGTGTATTGTTTATTTATAACTGCACAACTAAATTTTTTTTTAAGAAAAATCCTTTTATTTAGAATACTATATATGTAAACAAGCGTACTTCGAATATCATTTTGCTGCACTTTCACACCAATAAAATAGTTGTGCATTCAAAGTGAAAGTGCAATTTAGAATTTGCTATACATTGTTGGAATTTTTATTAGTTTGCTACAAATACTATTAAAATGTTATAAATTCATACGTATAATAAAAGTGCCCATATTTCTATTTTGAAAATATATAATACTTGCTCTTGGTTTTATTTTCTTATTTTATGAAAGCTGCTCTTATCGTAAATTCCATTGATTTGAAGTATTTTAAAAAATATGTATGTATGTGAATTGGTATTTATTAAAGCAATTACTTGACTAAATCTGTATGTGTGTGTTGTGAAGAGAATGTTGTCCATTTATTATATATTTATTGATACATCCGAAAAATATTTGAAGCGAAACTTATCTATGCACACTTGAAAAGTCTCTTGCGAATCAAAAATATGCAGCTTTAAGCATTTTAATAAAATTGTCTACATGTCTGCTTGACCGTGTAGTACTCGTGTTTGGTAAGAGTATTTAATCTTCGGTTGCCTCAGATCGATTAGCTTTCTTCTTGCAT
This sequence comes from Drosophila innubila, assembly GCF_004354385.1. Lineage (NCBI taxonomy): Eukaryota > Metazoa > Arthropoda > Insecta > Diptera > Drosophilidae > Drosophila > Drosophila innubila. Next base: position 13,774,702 of record NW_022995380.1, read on the forward strand.
TTTCTTTTAGTGCATGTAAGCCGAAGCTTGCGAGTGACTGTTGCCTTTACCGTTGCTTTTGCTCTTGTTGTTGTTGTTGCACTGAGGCGCTTTTTTCATTTGCAGCATCGGGGTTGCCATAATTTTTTTTCATTTCATTTTTATTTTCTTTCTTTTTTTAAGTTTGCACAGTTTGCACGCATCGGTCCGTAAATTTATGCATTTGGCTATGCGAGCGTAATAAACAAGACCTTCAACCGACGTCGTCGTCGTCGTTGTCGTCTCTGCAGCTGCCGCTAACCCCCCGCTCCTAGGAACGTCAGTTTCTGGTGTCCACTTTGGTAGCCCTTTGGTTGTGTTGTTCTTGTTGTTGCTGCTTCGTTTGGTCACTTCCATTGCCGGTGCTGCCAGACTTTTATTTTTATGCGTAGATATTAAATGTGTTTCCTGGCACTTTATTCTGTAGCAGTTGCTATTGTTTTTCTTATTGTTGTTGTTGTTGTTGTTGCAGCTGTAGCTGTTGTTGGCGTATTGTGCCATTTTACACCAACATGACGTCGACGTCTCTGTCGCTGTCGCTGTCGACGCCACCGTAGGCACACTGGCGCAAATGTGCGGATATCCATTTGAAAAAGAGAACGAAAAAGAGCGCATAAACAAAATATAAAAAAAAAAATAAAGAACAAAAAACAGAAAACAGAAACAAGTGAAATAAAAGGCCAAAACAGAAACGTGGCACGCTAAAAGCTCAAAACGCATAAATAGGCAACGACTTTGAGGCAGTGGGCTAAAATGGGCTCTGGCTAGATTTGAGCAGCAAGTCATGGCCACATTTCTATGTAAAAACTACGAGCGCACATAAAACTTTGCCAATTTCAATAACAACATTTCATTTTCAACATTTCAGAGTTCTCGCAGTTTCCCTCAAAACGCTCGCTGGGGAGCCAAAGCAGTTGCCTGTTTTGAGGGTTGCTCCTTGGCGCCAGTGTGCGTTCGCATTTGGATTCGGATTCGGATTCGCATTCGTTGCATTGCATTGCTGACTGTGCTCTGTCCGCCAGTCCGCCTGTCTGCCTGTCATGCCTCCATTCGCCCCTTTGTCTCCACTTCCCTCACGCTCTATCTCAACCGCTGCCGACACCACAATGCGCGCTGCTGAAAGGAAATTCATAAAAATGTTAATTTTTCCGGCGGAAATATAATTTATGTAAAGCGCAGCGGGTGACCCAAGGTATGGTATGTGGCAGTGGCAGCGGCAGCGGCAGCGGCAGCGGCAGCGCCGATTGCAGCTGAAAATGCCTGGAAAATATATCCGGTGCGAATTACAAATACATCCCATCTGGGAGTTGAATTGCTCCATAATAAATACAGTACAATGCATTTTAATTTGCATATAATTCAACCTTTTTTTCGCACAAATATGCATGAATAACTGCCATGCCCAAAATCATCTAATTAATGCAACACGCCCAACACACACACAGACACACGCACATCCACAGCTTTCTGAGCGTCATATGTGTGTGTGTGTGTGTGTGTGTCTGTCTTTGGGGTCATTGTTAGCATTGCAGCAACATTTTCAAGTTGTTGCCATGACCATTAATCTTAGCAAGAAGGTAATTGCTTAGCAATTACCCTTTTGCAACTACCCACACTCTGTCGCATTTTGTGCGCTCGTTCGGTTTGGCTAAAACTCATACCATTTGCCATTGCATTCCACAGACCCATTCCTGACTAGCTTGCAAATTCGTCTGCCCTGGCCCAATGCATATCCGCGCCGCAGGGGAGGGTCGCTTACTGTATGTATCTCTCTCACTCTCTCTCTCTCTCGGCCGCTCTATCGCTGACTCTATCTGCCGCTGCCGCTGCCGCTGGCTATGGCTCTGCTGTGGTTACATTTCAGCGGAAGTCCCACGCAATGCCCGCCGGCAACAGCTGCAAGTCCCCGCAGTCCCGCCCCATTGTCAGTGCCCACTCTATGTACGACAATGTCGGTACATAACACGACCCGCGAAGGCTATGACTTTCGCTCCAGCTCCAGCGCCAGCTCTGGCCCTGGCTTGTCTCCTATCTCACACCCATGTCCTGTGCTGTGAAACGTGGCCCTCGTCATGCTGCGCCTGCATTGTGTTAATGCTTTTTGTTAAGCTGCAAGGAGGAGCGACGCGACTCGACACGATGTGGAGCCATGAGAAGCAATGAGAAGCACTATGGAGCTCCATTGTGCCGTTTTGCAGCTTGTGTCGCTTTTTGCAAATGTTTGCAACACACACACACACACACACACACACACGCTAAAACGGCAACAGCTACGTCAACAACAACAGCAACAACAACAGCAACAGGGAAAAATGCAGGCAACATTTGAAGATATGTACTTTAAAATTGGGAGCACTGCACATAAAATGCTGATGCTTGAAACACTAGAATTTGCATAGTAAATGATTAAAGTGAACTAGTTCGCCAACTAGCTTCATCTAATGAACCACTTGTCAGTCGTTGTGCTCATATCTCAAAAGATTTTATTATAACCATATAACTTGCTGATTACTTTGTTAAAAGCCACTAAAGCCTAAAAATTACATTCACTTGAATTCTCCCTTCAATTATTCATAGAGAAAGTTTGAGAACTGTCCAAAAAACACTTGAGAGCAAACGAAAATTAAAAGTTAATTAGTTTTCTAGTTTGTTTTAAAATAAGTATATGAACTAAATGAAGTATGCACTATGAGAACACACATTGTATCAACAACTTTTGCTCACACACACACATACATACATACATAAATTCACGCATGCATCTGCTTGTAAAAATTATAACATCTATAAAATCCAGAAGACATACATATGTATTTAAAACTGTAAAACTATGCTTCTGTTCTGTGTGTAATTGAATAAATCAAGCGATTCACTTTATGCATTTATTTTGTAGTACCCTTAAAAGTATGCTACAGTTTAAGTTGGAAATTAAAAACTCGACGAAGTTCTTGCAATAATTATCTCGTGTAAAAAAGCTGTAATGAAGTTATGAAAATTTGTGTAAAATATAATTATATGCTTTTAATTAAAGCCTTTGATTGCTATTTTCCAGTCGCATTTCCGTTTCAAGAATGTTGTTACTCATTAGACTCATTTCCTACTGTATTTAGTATTCACAGTTCTCTTTAAAACTGCACTATCCCTTCAATTTCAAAGTGATTTAATTACATAATCTTGTTTTCCCATAAAAAAAAAAGAATGCTGTCACATGTCTGTGAAATTCAGAAAATAATCGGATAATCTGAATCATGGCAAGTTAGTATTTTACTTTGTAAGACTCTTTCTCAACCCCATATTTTTGTAAGAATTGATGAATATCCAGACAGCTGCTGTTTCTATTTTTGTACAGCTCCCACATGTGAGTACTATGTTAAATTAATACTAGAGAAGTGCAAAGTTTGCTTTGTTGTATGATTTTTTTCTGTGTTGTGTTTTTACAGATTTCTTAATCAACATCTGCACGTATAGCTAATATTTCTTCATTTTTATATTTTTAGAATTTACAACTTTTTTTTATGATTTTGAACATTAAGTTAATTGATATTTCTTGTTCACAGTAATGAGATTTTTATTCGCAAAGCAAAGCTGAAACTAAAGCCATTATAACAGTTAATTCAAGCCAATAAAAAAGCTGGGTTATTCTGCTTTTTACCCTTCTCTTAATCGTATTGTGTGAAATAATTTTAAATCAACAGCGCAATTAAGTTGAGTCTTTGGCAACTCAGTTACATTGTAATAGTTGGGATGACTGGAGTCTGTTCAATGGCTGTCATTACATTTTGTTTGGGGACACATTGTAAATGAAAAGTACAAAATTAAAAACTGAATAGCTGAATAAGCTAAAAAAGTGTAATTTAAAACGTAGCCAGGAATAGAAACAAAAGTGAAAAAGTAAGATAACGTTTACAACAAATTACAATTGAAGCCATTAAAATAAAAATTGAGTGTCATTGGCGAACACTTAAAGATAAGCTTAAGTTTGCTCTTTTGTTTTAAATTCAAATTATTTGGTCTTCCCTAACCTTTCAACCTTTTGACTGCGTTTGATCATTTTCTTAACTAGCAACAACAAAAAATGCAAAGCAAAGTGGTTACGATTCCTTGGAAAGCTGAAATTTAAGACTTTTGTTCAATTAACATTTGCTATCTTTTCTTTGAAAAGTCTCTTGGCCGCTTTTTGAGCCAGCTGCTGGCAAGTTTGAACCTTTGCCTTCACCCATGTAACGTACTTATGTGCATAGTTATGTAACTCAAATAGGAATCTGCAAGGTTAATACCTATGCGAAAACTAAACTTCAGCTGTCAAAAAGTTTCTGCAAACGCCACCTAGTGTGCATATCTTTTATTATTATTATTGTTGCTGCTGTAAGTGTTGCTGTTGTGCACCACACACACACGCACACTCACATACAAAACAGAACTTGCAATTTTCCAATAAGAAGAGGCGAAGGTAACGCCGAAAAATTGTTCAAGCACAAACAACGCACGTTATAATATTATAAAACGGCAGCGGGGCAACTTACTGAAGCGATAAAGTCAGCTAGGAGGGGGGCGGGGGATGGGGACAGGGGGGAGCGGATTGCCGGTTAGAAGACAGCCCCATCAAGAACTAAAACAGCTGCTCTTTGGACAATGCCATAGCCAAGGAGTCTGAGCCCTATGCTGGTTCTGGTCTTGCTACTGGCTTAGCCATGACTCTGGTAAGAGTCCTGCTCCTGCTCCTGCTCCTGCTCCTGCTGCGAGTCCCTTGCAATGGCTTCTGGCCTGGCAACAAATCGTTGAAATAAATGAAGCGCACTGGGCGAAATCAGCAAAAGTTTTCTACAATTTTTCTTCACTTTGCAGCAGGCAGTTTCTTGTCCTCATCCTCGTCCTCTTCTAACAGTTCGTTTTACTTTTGGCTCTGCGACATTTTCGGATTTCGGCTAACGCTTAAAACCCTCCCGCTGTAGTGCCTGTCTCCCCCCTCATCCTTTTTACCACCCCCTTCACTCCGCTATCCATTGTTGACTTACAAATTTAGGTTGCTTGGCGCAAAAGTTTGTTTTGAATTGTAAGTAATTTTTGATACCTTACACACTTACGTTACGAATAGGTAGAACTGTTTCTAAATATATACTTGAGAGAGAGAGAGAGAGTGAAAGATCGTAAAGAGTAAGCGAGACAAGAAATGTGGAGTGGAAGGTAGAGTCAAGAGTCAAAGAATTCTGTTAAGAGGCAGTCAGTCAATCAATTAAAGCTAAATCCCCGCCAGGAGCATAGAAGGGACTCTCTTACTACCGTTCAAGTTTCAATTCCCCATTAAGTCTCATAAATTCATACATAACTGTCAAAAGCAATTGCCCTTAGCTTTTGCGCCAGTTTAAACTTCGATGATATATTTGTATATCGTATATGTGAATATATATGTAAATGCTGTGTTCATATAAATCCTATATTTTAAAACATACATACGTATATCTTCATAGAACGAGTACGAGCATATTGTGTTTGTAGGTGCGAGGTGCAATTGGACTGTTTAGCTCTCGTTATTCAATTGCGATTTCCTATTCGAATGTCGAAAAATAAATCTATTAATTACCTTAAAATTAAAAAAAAAAAAAAAAACAATTAAAAGAACATATCTAATAAGCAATTTACATGTGAATTAAAATTAGGAATCCCAAATTTAAAATTATATTGTTAGGAAAAAAAAACAATTAGGAAAAGTCAAGACCATTAGGAATTTTTGGCTTTAGAACTTTCCCTTAGCACTGTTTATGAATTTTTATATTTTTTTTATTTTGTTACATTTTATTAAATTATCAACTTTATTTGTAAATGACAGTCCAGCAAGGATGACAATTAATATATATTAACGAACGTTAAAAAACAAACACTATTATACTCCATTTTATAACTCTTATCTCGATCGTATAATATAGTATAAGTAAAACTTTTAAATCAATCAGAATTCAATTCAATGAATTGAGAGAGACTTGTATGTTCTCATGATATATCAAGCGTGAATGACAAAGTGAGATAGCTAGTCATATGCTAAATTTGGGAGAGCACGAATGCGAGTGATGGATAATCTTTTCATCAAAGTCGTCAACTTAACAGCAAGTTAAATATATTAATATGAATACTTATTGTGACAAGAACAAGTGAATGCTAAACGCTTTAAACTTCCCTCGAGTGTAATGCAAATCGGCATTTTGTACGCTGACAATAGCAGATATCGTGATATAATTGTTGTTGTTGTTGGTGGTGCTGTTGTGGTCTGGTGTTCTCGTTGCTCTATTGTCTGTTCTCCAACATGGCAGGCCTTTGAGTATACACACGTGTGTGTGTGTGAGTGTGTGTATACACGTATATGGATCTGCTTCTGCCTTAATATGTGTGTGCGTGTGTGGCACTCAACATGCCAGTCAATTTATACTAATTGTAAGTGTCAGATACATTTGTCAAAATTTAAGTTATGGTTGCGGCTCAGGCTGCTGTTTTGCGGTTTCCCTGCGGATCGTTGTTCGTGCCTCATGACTTGTATTGTATTTAACCTGGTATGTATGTATGTGTCTGTGTGTGTGTGTGTATGTGTCTGTCTGCCTGTGTGTGATATGAAAAATTGTTTATTGTAATGTGTTGCTAAAGAACTTGACAAAAGATACACTCTGTTAGTCGCACGCAACAAAGGTCCCACCACTTGTAATGACAACTTAAAACATTTCTTTAAAATGTTTTGCAGCTGTTCTGACTGAGTTCAAAAACTTGGTCCATTCGCTAGAAAATCTACTAAAAATTACACCAAAAAACAAGTTTTTTAAGCTGCTTAGCTGCAAGTTGTGATTAGCACACAGCAAATTCCACAGCAGCTTGTGGCTGCAACGCGACGCGGCTTTCATTAGGAAAAACCAAACACTCAACCTCTTCACAACAGCCAACAGCCAAAATAAAAAAAAAAACCTAAAAAAAAATGAACCACTCACTACCAATAAAAAACGTATGAAAAATGACGCTGCTCGCTGAGTGCCGAAGAATTTATACGCTATCAAATGTTTACTAGATAGCAAAACTTTAAATTGTAGTTGTTAAGCTCGAGTAATGTTTTTGGAATGGCTATAAAAGTTTAGAATATTTGTGAATAATATTAAAATCTAAGAGATTTTAAAAATATATTACAATAGTGTACACATTTTTGAAATGAATATTAAATAATTACGGAATTTAATGAAAATCAATGCTGAGTTTCACTTTGTCCATTAAATACACCATTTGTTCCATTAAGCTGTGCTATATTTTTTTTATGGAGTTCCGAAGCGGATTATTTAGAGTGTTGTAATACAAAGTGAATACCGAAGTTTCAAGAGTTAGATTGCTAGATTTAAACTATTATAATTGTATTATTTGTTACGAGATACAATTTCTGCACAATTCTGTTAAAATAAGAACATAATCTGTTGCTGATAACATTAGGGTTAAGTTGGCTTTGTTTTATATGCCATTAAGTACTCCAAACATTTCCGCATAGTTATAATGCCTAACGCTCCGGCATTAGCATGTGGCAAAAAGTTGTTTTTTATTTCAGTTCTTTTTCAATTTTTTTTTGTTTTTTTTTTTGCTTTTTTTTGGGCGGGTGGCTGGTTAGCAGCGGCGGTTTTTCCCCGCGCACAGCCTTGCAAATTTAAATGTTTTTAGTTAAAGCGGATTAAAAGTTCGCTGCACGCCGCACATACATAACCCATGCACGGTCCACAGTCCACAGTCAGCAGTCTCCAGTCCGCGGTGTCCAGGCTCCAACATTTTGTTACCCAGTCTAGTTGCAGGCACAGCACACGCCCCCATCCTGACGCAACCATGTGGCCTAGTTTGGCCCTGGTTGTGCTCAGCTAACCCCTGCATAATTAACGTGGCCCTCAGTTCTCCTGCTGCCTGTGCCTGCTGCCTGCTGGCTTCTTGCTACTTGCTACTTGCTGGTTGCTTTAACCAGCATCTACGCATTACCCGCTTTTAGCCATGAAATTGATGGCCAATGCGGACGGACGCATATCTTTTATTGGCAAGGCATAAATTATGAACGAGCACCGAAAACTTGTAAGCCGCTGGCAAAATTTTGATTGTCTTTTAAGAACTATGCAAGGCGCTTATTGCAAAATTATGCGGGTAAAAAGCGGGACGAAACTGCCATAAATTGCGTGTCTTTCAATTGAAAATTAAATAGTGCCATGGATTATGGCCATTGACAGGCTGGACAGGCGCTGATTTAAGCGAATTACTTGCATTTACAATTGATTCAAAAAATCCCTCAACAAAGCCGTTCTGCTCGACGCTGACGCTGACGCTGACGTCGCTGTCGATGTCGATGTCGCTGTCGCTGTCGATGTCAGCGGCGCAGCACATTGTCAGGATGTCATTTAAAGCTACCCTCGCATCCTTTCAATCTACCCACTAACTCTTCTCTCACACTGCGGCGATAACCGACACACTGTCAAAGTGTGAACGCCAGTTTGTTGTTGTCGTTGTTGTTGTCGCTGCTGTTGTTGTTGTTGTTGTGCAGCAAACAAAAATTGCAATTCTGTGAGCTGCAAGTTGGGTCTCAGGTGATGGGTATGCCAACGGGGGCAAAGGGTAACTGTTTGCTGCTAACGGTAACAGTTTTCAATAAATAGTTTTGCCTATGTGTGCATGTGTGTGTGTTTTCATGTATGCATGTGTGTTGATGTGGACAAAAGTTTTTCACTGCTCGCTTGACTGTTTCTCAGTTGTACCCTTGTTGCGGCTAACACATTTCACTTTATCACGATATTTGTACATCACGGAGAAACTAGTTAGAAGGTGCATTGTTTAACATGAACAATTCCATAAATTTAACACTTTTTATACATAAATCATTATAACTTCCTTAGATAGGATACAATTTATATTTGTAGTACACATTTTACTTCTCCAAAAAAAACCTTGCTATTCTTAGAAGAATCAGGATAGTGTGAGATATGCTGATTAAAGAAAATTTTTCAAAAAAAAAAAAAAAAATGAAAGCTGTAGTCGAGGCTATGAGATAGTTGAATTAAGATATATTGTACGTAACACTTATTTTATTATTGAATTTTGAACTTTTTCTTTAAAAGGACGGAACGAGTATAAAAACTTCAGACAAATATACTATATTATTATTTTTCACAGTTTTAAAATCCAGCTGAAATTAAATTTCAGATGTTAAAATGTGTATTGAATTTATGTAATTATTATGTTATTTTCGAATCTAACTTATTTTCATACAAGGCTGCAAACCTTCAAAACTTTGTTAAAGGTTCGGTTTGGCGGTTTGAACCATAGAGCAATACATCGGTTCGGTTCGCGAATGGCTTTATATACCCCATGAACCCAAGGTTTGGGTTCGAACTAATTAAATTTTAAGCTAATTAAATTTTTTTTTTTAAGAAATAAAATTTTGATGTTAATTTAAATTTATTTGAAGCCTCAAATAATTGCTTAATATTAGAAAACCATACAATTAATGTAATTTTTTTTTTTTTCGAGCCGAAGCTTATATTTTAGAAAGCGAAAAGTAAATAATTTGAAGGGTACCGTTTTTAATCCGGTTCAGGAAGCTGAAGAGCCTCAGCCGAACTGATTCTATTCGATTTGGTTCAGAACCGGTTTGCTGCCTTGTTTTCAATTGCTTTTCCCCGCGCTTCATCCTAGATGAGAGCATTTCAGATTCGTGGCGTATACTTAATTTTTTTCTCACTGCATTCCTTTTCGACTGCTCATTTCCATGACGCGCAGTTGGCATTGTGTAAGGCGTGCCCATTGGGGGCTGGAGGCGTGGCGTGTGCTGGAAAACTTTACGCTTTGTAATTGTGTAATTATGGGAAATTAAAACTGTTGGCAAAACTTTCTGCACACGTGGGCCCATGAGCGCAACGACTGTCGGATCTGGCGGATCTGGCGGATCTGGCGGAGAGTAAAAAGCGAATAGGTTGAATTGGGGATAGGTTGAAAACGGAAAGTTAGTGCCTGCGCTTCGTATGTGCGGAAATCTGCATAGATAATTTCGGGTAGAAATCGATAAATGTTTGTAAATGCAGCGCTGACTCGATGCCCGGCTGCCTCGATGGCTTGTTGCCTGGGTTGGCTAGCAACTAGCTAGTTATATATGTACATACACGTACATGCTTGCATATAGTTACGAGATCCTGTTCAGGGTATCCCGTTCCTATGCGAATACAGTGTTCGTTTTTATGCAACTGCATTCAATGAGTGAGCGATTTATGTTAAGTACACATGTTCTCATTGGATTCCATTTCACATACCCTCAGACACACACAAACACACACACACACACACACATACTAACACAGACACAAAAGACATCTGCAGAAAATGAGTGTCGCAAACACGCAAACAGATACAAGGACAACAAGAAGAACGTGTGTGCCCCATAACAATAAAAATTTATTTTCAACTTTTTATCTTGGCCACCCCACGCCCATCCCTCTCGTCCAACACTTGGACTCGTCGTTATGTGCATACGTATACATATTATTATTATAACGCATTCGCCTAGGTGTACCGGAGACATTCTCATAGCCCAGCACAACTGAACTGAACTCAACCAAACAGACCAGACCTGAACACAACAGAACAGCAGCAGGAGAATAATTTCACAGAATACCACACCTCCAGCCATCTGTAGACCCTCCATTCCCCCCTTTGCCCCATTGGTCTATGAGCTGTGTTTAACTGTTTTCTGCTTGCAAAGCGAACATGTGTGTATAAATATCCTTACGCCTGCAGCCGCAGGCAGCAGGACCATCAAATTGTATTTGTAGCCAATACAAATGAGCATACGGCAGCCCATTTGCCAAGTCATTTGGGCCAGTCAGTCTGACATTAAGGCAGTCAACTACGCCTGCATCCCACCAACCAGCAACCACCGACCACCGCCCACCGCCCACAGCCCGCTGCAATCTATGTACCTCACTCGGTCGTCCTCAAACTGTCGGGTAGAATAAAGCGATTCCGACAGACAGTTAACCCACTAACCATGAAGATATTTTCTGAATTCACTAGATAGATGTCTGTGCAAAAGCATCAGCATATCACAATATGTTGACAACCCTACGCCATCAAATAAGTTTTGCTACACTCATCGCCCATCCCATAATTGTCCGAATACGAATCTCGGAATACTTGTTGGCTGCTCAAAAAAAAAAACAAATAAGTTTAAGAGAAACTAAAGAATCTTTGGGGAATTTAAGTTGAAGCTTTGATCAAGCTGTCTTATACTCGTATATTTCATTGATTGCAATTGTATTCTAACAGCATCAGCAAAATATGTTGACAACCCTGTGCCACAAATCAGATTTGCTTACACCAGTTTCCCATCTTTGCCTAATTTTCGAATACTTTTTTGACTAAAAGAAAAGTATCAACAAACAAATAAGTCGAAAGAAAGCCAAAGAAACTTTAAGAAATCAAAGTTTAAGCTAAGCAAAATGTACAAAACAAAATTCATTAATTGCGATTCGTTGACAACTGAACAAACAGGTTTTGCTCAACCAAACACAATTTCCATCTAATGTTAACATTGCTAGCATCCAGAAAATAATAAAAATAAATCAAATTAGTCAAAGTTTTACCAAAGTTGTCTCATTTCCTATTTGCTTTTCAAGCTCGTATACTTAGTTCAAATCACTGGATATTTTTATACTCTGTCAATTTAATTTAATTTAAATAAAGAAATGATATTACCAATGACATATATTTTGGATTTCAGTATAAATACGCTTTAAGACCCATCCTGTAATTTATACTGGGCCCTTGAATTGTCATTTACTTAGTACAATGTTTGTTCCACAATTTTTAATGACCTTTAGATTTTTTGTAGAGACTTCATTAATACATGTGGATAGTTTTTAATGAAAAATAATTGGAAATCTAATAAATGCAGAGTTATTATTTGGATTAATGTGCTTTAGTTCAGGCCTGTTTAACAGATTTTAATTTGCAACTAAATTACACAATATGAAACTAATTTGCCCTCAATCTATGAGCATGCAACTGCATAAATCTCTTACAGTCAAATGTGTTATCTGAAATAAATTAAATAAAACCAAAACAAATAAAATATGATGAATGAATAATAAAGGTTATTATTTTTTGCACATGTTAATTACAAACCAAAATTGAATGCCATCGACCGTAATTGCGATGTCACGTAAAATCAATTAAAAATCCACAGATGGATTACATACATATATACTTACCTACATATATTGGTTTATGTGCACCCAATGTTTGTATATAATACTCGTATATAATTAAGTAGTTGGTATAAAAGTTTTATTGGGTTAAGCTGCTTAATGATTCAATCGCTCGAGGATATCGAGAATTTCGAGAAGTTGTCAGCGCCTTAAGCGACAACCTGCCTCATTGCCATTCGCATTCAAACGGCTCAATTTGCTTGTACAGCTGCAACTACAGTTTGAGCACAAGCCTCACCACCATCCACTAATCCTGAGGCTGGGATTGAGATTGGGGCTGGTGCTGGTGCTGTTGCTGGTGCTGGGTTTGGGTTTGCCATTCGTCATCGTAGCTGCTGCAATTTGTTGCAATGTTGCATGTCAGCTTAGTGGAGCATTTTTATTGTAACATCGCATTATAACTACGCCTCAGTTGAAGACAACTTGCTGGGTGCACACTAATTGGCAGCTTTGAAGTGCACTAGATGACTCCAAGCTAAATCCGTTGCCGAAACAGGCAGCAGACAGAAGCTGGCAGCAGACAGCAGTCAGCAGACAGCAGTCAGCAGGAACCAGTCAAAGGGCCAGCGTCGAATTTTAAAGTCATGTAACAGATTTGGCTTTGGTTTTGGCTCATAAATTTTTAATACGGTTTCTACTTTTACCCGTTAGCTGGCTATGTCAGCCACCTGGATATTCCCAATGCGCGTGGCCACTCTTTTAGCCACACACACACATACACACAGACGCACCTATTTACGCACACAAAGGGACTGTGAGAAAGAAGGAGGGAGATAGAAAGTTAGAGAAGGCGAGAGACGCATTTACGCACGCCGCAATAATCCCCTGCATAAACATTGGCAAATCCGTTTGCGTTTTGTACAAACATGGTTAAAACGTATTGGCAACAAAATGGCAAAGCTGGCCAAAGCATAACAGGGGTAAGAAAAGAGAAAGAGAGGGGAAGCGGAGCGGAGCGGAACAGCTGCACAATGAGCCGAGTCGACAGAAAAGGCAGACGATTATTTTGGCACGTGGGCGCGTTTGTTAGCATTAAGTCATAAAAACGTGTCCCATGGACAAAATCACACACACCCGCACACCCAACACACATACACACCCATACACACTCACACACACTCACACACACATTCGCATAGAGTGAACAAATGAGCTATAGGGCAAGTCATTGCCCATTTTCTATGCAGTCTGCAAATGGCCAAAAGAAAAGTATAGACCAGAACAAGGTAAGGGCTGCTCTTAGAACTCCTACTCCAACTCCAACTCCAGATCCTTTTGCGACTGCCAGGTGTATTGGCACTTTGGCTCCTTATCGCTGCGCACAATTCAAGAAGTCGAAAAGTCTGCTCCTTCCCCATCTCCAAACGCACAATGGCCAACTGCTTTGGGGCCCCATTGTTAGTAAATATGCCTCAATTCAGCTCATTGCGAAATGTTGCGGCTTCTGAGAGAAGCCAAAACTACGCAAATGTTTCCACCTCCACATTTCTTCTCTCTTTATCTAGGCTAGGATGAGAGTCTTGTTCTTGTTCTTGTTCTTATTCTTGTTGTACTTTGTTTGGTTTTATTTGGTTTATGTTTTGGTTTTGCAAACTCTTATCTCATTATAGAGGTTATTGTTCTTTATTGCGCATCACTTTTTGTATGCATTAAACTTAAGACTGAAATTTGCCATGGCTTACACTGAAATTTAAAATTCAATTATTGCATTTCTTGACAGGCAACAACTTTATTTATCCAGATCATGTTGTGCTAAGACTATTTGGTCTCACGACTTAAACTGTCAAATGAATTAACAAGAAAGAGCAGCTATCTTCACAGTTCTTGAAAATGTAATACTCAGGCAGATTATCGGGATTAGAAATGTCTCGTTTAATGAGTTATACATATCATGATAAAATTTTAATACAATCTGCAGTATGAATTCAAGTGTATTATTAAGCTTAATACAATCGAGTGTTGTCGGCACCTGAAAATGTATTAACTGAACTTGCATTAACGGCCTTAACTTTGATATATTTTGTATGAGGCAGGTATTATAAATAAATTTGTATAACTGCAAAAACCCATTTTCTATTTAGTATAACTTAAGCTGTAGCCTAATAATATGACAAGATATATATAAATATATATATGTATAGATCTATAACATCGAATACAAATAACTCAACTTTAGTTTATTCTCAGCTTAAATAAACTGAAAGCCTTTTACATATTCAAAAGCTTAAGCTATTGCCATATTGTAATAAAATAATTGCCTTAATTAAACCAAGCCAAAAGCCAATTGAAAATAAATATATAAATATCTTTAGAACATAAAGTAAATGTACATGTTTCAAAAATATAAAAAAATAGTTTCAGCTGTACATTGAGTATTTATGTCTGATTATTAATGGCAATAAAAATCCAGTTGAGGAATATAATTGAATTTGATTGCGTTTGCAGGATTAATGCGATTGTCAAAAGCTACTTGGATGTATGTGTCAGAGGACATGTATCTTTCTTAAGTAATCTGATTCTTGTCTAAGCCTTGTTAGCTGTCGCAACGACTTTTGGCACATCCTCGGCTCACTTTCCATGCAATTGGCTTAAGCAATTTTCATTTGGTTGTGGTCTTGGCTATTCCCCGAAAATCCCCCTTCCCCCACCACCCCGTTAACATCACTGCCTTGGGCCATGGTTAAGAGTGGGAGGGTAGTACGATGTATGTGTCTATTGCCGTCACCTCGTTTCATAGAATTTCTCGCACATCCGATTAGCAATTTCCATGCACTTGAGCAATTTTAGTTTCGTTTTGTTTCTGTTGGTGTTGTTGTTGTTGTTGTTGTTATTGTTTTCAGTTGTTGTCTAAGCTAAAGCTCATCCATATAGTACTTTTTTATGGTCTTGCTCTAAGCTGCAACTCTTTACCAAATGTTCCATCTCCCCCTCCTAGGTAAGTAGCTCAGAAACATTATGTGCACATCCCACAAGCACTTTCCATGCGTTTAAACAATTTTCATTTTATTTCATTTTTATAAATGTCTCAATACCCTGTATTACAAATATCAAACGGGAGTATATGTGCTGCCTATGAATGTATTGCTCAATTTGATTATTAACTAACTGTTTACAGGGTATTTGCCAGCGTCGTATTTAACAGTGAATGCGTTAGTTAGTTTATGAGTTACATCTTGTGGCCTCTTGGCCATCTTTGAAAAGCTGGTGAAACCAAATATGAAAGGTATTTATGAAACCCTATGCGAGAGAGGCTTCGCTTTGTCGAACTGAACCTGCATTCTTGCTGGCTTTGAGAAATGGCGATAAAAATTTCATAAATATGCCGTTACGTAACATTCGCATTTTCGTTTCTAAACCATTAACTTTGCCAGTGTCTCTCTAAACTCTCCATCTCACTCACACACTTTCTCTCTCTCTCTCTCTCGATCTATACATATTTTTCTCTTTCTCAATGTAATGCCCATATACATATATCGTAAAATATTTAATAGCTTTAAGTGATTGCCCCTCTTGTTTGAGTCGCTGGACGTATTATAGGTGCTTTATTCTGGCAATAAAACTGTCCCTCCTCCCTCTCCCTAGCACCTATGCTTTGGATGCTATGTAGTCCTGGCAACTGGCAATGGACCGGCCACCATTTGTCTCCGTCTATGTCTGCATCGCATAGCTGGCAGCAATTTTTATTAAATTTTATCAAAAATAAAAAATATCGATGTATGAATATTCTGACCTTTCCTCAATAAATTTCATGCGAACGCATTGAATAAGACGTGATTTTCAGTTCACGCAAACACACACACACACACACACATAAGCCACACCTAAACAAGACACTGGTCTGGATGTGGGTTCGGGTTTTGAGCTTCAGGGTTGGCAGGTTCTAAGGGCGGTCGCCAGGGGTCGCCCTGGTGCCTGTTTACTACTGCGTGGCACGTATTTTGGATTTCTGCTACATTTGAACTTAATATTTTCGTCTGTGAGTTTCTGTGTGTGGGTCTGTGTGTATCTGTGTGAGTTTGCTTGTGTGTGTGTGTGTGTGCAAAAAATTTGCTCTCTTTGAGTCAGCAGAAGAAGCAGCAGTAGCATCTTGGTTTTAGTCTGGGGAATTTCTTTGGCGTGTTAATGCCTTTTGGCTATCAATTGGCCATTATACGCTGGATTCTTGAACCCGGTCGCAGTTCCGACGCCTCATCCGCTACATAACCATTACCAGTCTGTAATTCCGTTGTGATTTGGGATTAGGTCTCGGCCATAGGACGTTGCTGTTATTGTTGCTGTTGTTGTTGCCTCAGATGTAGCGCATGAACACGCTATAAAAATATCTTGGCCAGGGCAATTGAATAAATTGTGACCTTTACATTGATTCTGTTGCCAACGAATGCGACGTCAGTTCTCTCGAGTAAATAAGACTTGAAAAACCATTTATTTCTTTTTGACTTTTTTACCCTTTTGTCCCCCCCCAGGTTGGACAATCCCCTTTGGTGCTGGCACGTAAGCTGCTACAGAGTTTTATAAGTCCATTTGTGTGTTTGCTATTTTTAAATCGAAATATAAATAAATGGTTACAGTTCTGGCTGTGAATGTGGCTGTGCAACTGCTGCTGTTACTCCTGCTGTTGTATTGTTTTCATTGTTATTGTAGCTGTTGACCCACACACAAACACACACACTTGCACACACGAATCCATATGTTGACCACAAGTTGGTCTATTAATACGCGCAAATAAGCCGCTTAATTAGTCTTTCATTTTGAGGGTATTGTAGCCACAAAAACTGTCGGATTTAAGGGTCAAAGTGGCCAACATGTCGTATACATAATGAAGAAGATCGAAAGCAAATGAAGCATCCGATTTGCCACGTTAATTAAATACTGCCATAATACGATAAATGAAGCGTTCAGTTTTTTGCTCGTTAGCTTTGATCAATTAATGACCACACTGCAATGGAGGATGACAGTGCTGCCAACTCAGCCGAATCGATAAAAACGTGTGTGGAATCACTGCCAAGTAACACTTCAAGCACCAGTGCTGCCAACTGATATGCCAATGCTGCCAGCCCGTCTAAATTTATTGCGGTATTAGGTTAATCACCGATCCCAATAAGTAAACTGATTTCTTGTATTTTTTTTTTTTTAACCATAACCATACTTTTATTATGGAGAAACATTTGTCATTTTGTTTTAAAACAGAAAACATTATTTGTTTTGTATTTTTATACGATTTGAAAGTTGTCAACTTGGGCGTTATACTTATCGCTTAAAAGTCTTATCAAGACCGCTTAAAATCGAGCGCTAAATTTACAATTAATTATTAACATATAATCATATACATATATGTATATTTATCTATATATATCAATTATTATTAATCAATATTTTACACGATGATGGACTGACTACAGAGAACTTTATGGCAGACAACCAGATACAAACTTATAAATACATTATACACAGAATTTTGTTAAATATTTATGATTCGTTTTTGAATTGGAAAAACAGTTGCTTGCTTTTGTTGTATTTTGTTATTTTTGCTTCTGTTGCGCGTGTTTGTGTTTATTAAAATGTATTTATTTTGCTTAAATAACGAATGAGGCAAGCCAAAATAGCAAATATTTATAATATAGGTATAATATATACACAGGAGAGCAAGGGCACATTTCATTATTCTTGTTATTCTATTATTAATTTTGGTTTATGCCTAAATGTGAACTGAAAATTAAATAGCATAATTTGTAATTTGGGTGGACTGTATGGTTATAAACATGTATGTATATACTATATATATATATATATATACATTTTGTGTGCATCTCAAATATGGGGACGAAAGAATTACTAATGAGTTTGTCAACGTCAACAAAAAAGTGGAACAAAAGGCTGGGCGGTTCTAGTCAAAAGCGCTTTCAACTCAATTTTGTAAACTTTTATATTGCATACTTTGCGGCACGTGCGGAAAAGTTTGTTTATATTTTCGTTTTTTTTTTTTTTTGTTGTTTGTTATTTTTTACTTTGCGTTTGTTACTTTTATTTTTGGTTTTTGCTTGAATGAATTTCTATGATAAATAAACTTGTGTTTATCGAAATATTTAATTTATAAAGCCCACAAAGAAATTGGCGAAATAATAAAGAAAATGTTTTTCAGCTTGAACGGAATGAAATGGAGAGCGTAGAAAGGAAAAGTTGTAAAGTTTTAGTTAGCTTTACTTTCGTTATCATTTGCTTTGATATTGTATATACGATGTAATCTTAGTTTAGGTTTGTTTTAAAAAGTTTCCATCTTAATACTTTCATTTAGTCAGCATGGCTGTCATTGGAATGCTCTCTTAAATTTGAATATTCTTATAGATAATACTCGTTTAAAGGACTTGCATTATGTACACCACAGTTTACCACAGTTTCTCAACTTTACTTACGTTCAAAACACATACACACACATTAAATGCATCATCATTAACACTAAACAGAAGATACGAGTAATTGCAACTGCCCCAACTAGGCCGGGACTGTCGTTCAGCAGTTTGCCGCAGCATCAGCTCCAACTCGTGCTCCAGTGGCGTCTCCAGGAGTTGGCAAGCGCCGCGGGAAGCCAAGTAACAAACAAACCGACGTTGCTCCAGTTACAGTACCAGTTCCAGTTACAGTTCCAAGTGACAGCAAATGCAGCTGTCGTCGTCGTCGTCGTGATGGCAAGTAAAGGCACGGGTCTCCATCTCAAGGAGCTGGCACTGCTGTTGCCATGTTGCATGGCGGCCGGATGTTCGCCATTTATGACATGCACCACCACCGAGGCGGAGTCTGCATAGGTTCAGCCATAAACGTAGATAAAGCCGCACATAAAGATGAGAAAGAGAAAGGGAGTAAGAAAGAAAGAGAGTGAGTGAGAGAGGCAGATGGATGTGCCGTTGGCAAGAAACGTCACATTAATTGCCAACGGCAATAGAACGAGACTGTCAACTGACACATACTCAGACGGATAAGGACTTTGTGGCTAAAGTAGATGAAGATGGAGATGCTGACGGCAACAGCAACAACAACGACAACAACCACAACAACAACAACAACGACAACAGCCAAAGGACAACTCACCTGAGCTACTTGGCGAGCACGTGTAGTTGCCAGAATCCGCCGACGTGGCCTTGGCTATCAGCAGCTTGCTGGTCCGCGTCGAGCGCTCGGTGATGACATTAATGCCGCCACGCTGCGAATAATTCATGACCCGCTTGCCTTTGTACCAGTAGATAAACGATGGTGGCACCGGCGACTGCATAGCCAGGCAGGTGAGATTAATGTCGCTGCCGCTCTTGATGAACAGCTCCGCATTGCCAAGAATTTTAGCACGCGACACTGTAAAACCGCACAATACAAATAATTGCTTTCTTGCTTAAAAAGCAAACTGCCACACACACACTCGCACACACACACACACACACACACACACCCGCTTCTACCCGCATACTCACCAACAACATTCAGACGAAAACCTTGACTGATTTTTGGCTCAGTAGACACCTGACACTCATAGGTGCCAGAATCTCGAGGTTGTGGCGATGATATCCGCAACGTCCACTCATCGGAGCCCTCCGAGTGCAACGACTGGAAGCGCTGATCGTTCGTATATGTCAGTATACCAACTGTCAGTATATGCAGGTCCCGCTTGCGTATCCAGGACACCTGCAAAAGACGACATCAAATGCCCGCAAAACTCAATTTAAATTCACTCTTAAGTCTTTAATTCAATTTTTAATTTTATTCATATGATTTAATCATTTTGTCAATAATACAATAATTAATGAAATGTGCTGTTTCGAATTTTAATTATTTAATTACTTATAAGAGATATATGAGATAAATATTTGTATCAAATTGAGTTTTCGAATTTGAAACGGAACTGAATTCACATACCAAGTTCAATTATGTTTAAGTCACCGCAGGTCATTGAATAAGTAATTATAGTACATTTCGGAAGGAGTCTGCTCGACTAGCAAATACCTTACCTCTAAGTTTGGCTATCCAGAATAGGAATAATAACTAAAACAAATGTACAGAAAATTTAACTTTATAAAGGCAGACTGCTTAACCTTTATCTATTACCTTTATATACTTTTAGCCAGCTACAGGGTATTCATTGGTTGACTATTATTGCTCGTCTGTCAGCTGCATAATCCCACATTTCAAATGATTTACTAAGTGGACGGTACTCACTGTACCCAAACTAATTGATTTTAAGCTCTAATTAGACATATGTTCATAAGGCAATTATTTAACCGTTTTGAATCTATAAACATACTAAATGCGAAAATTGCGCATATTCATTTTTCCAAATTGGTTTTATGAAGAAAATAATTATTATTATGCGACTGAAATAGCTCTTTTTGTATTAAAAACTTTTGAAATATTGTGAATAACTTTTTGGCAATTGTTTGTGAATTGTTTAATAAATGCCCAAAAAGTGATAGAGAAGTTATTAAATTTGTGAATAGCATAAACTGTCAAAATAAATTCAAATTTAATTGAAGCGCATTGAAATAGACAAGTTTATTTCAATATGCTGTTGCTGACTAACTAAAAGAAACTGAGATACTAATACCCGGCCAGAAAGAATGAGTGAATAATTAACAATACGTGATGTCTGTATGGATTTGAAAGAGAGAGATACAATGGGAAAGAATCTTTGATCCCATCCTTGATTGACGCTGCATTGTGAGACTTGACTCCAATTAACTGCATATAACACGAGAAAATGCGTTTGTCTTGACTTGGATTAGAACACATTGTGAACTAGCTGAATGACTGGTAATCTGACTATCTGTCTGTCCATTTGTCCGACTGTCTGACTGTGCGCCGTGGTTTGTCTTTCAGTTTCAGAGCGTTAATTACTCAATTCAACTGTCTGGCTAAAAATCGTTGGGTGAGTGTCACCAAGCGAACAACGTTGTTGTTTTTGTTGTTGTTGTTGTCATTGTCGTTGTTATTGTCGTTGACATCGTTGTCGTTGGCTCTGCGACTGTGGCAGGGGCACAGCCCAAGACACGGACACAGACACGGACAGCGCTAAATTTATTACACCGCATAATTGCACAGCCACAGCGCGTTTTGAGGTAGGATTCAACGTGGCCAGCTGGCGGTGGTGCAGGGTTATGGGGTGGTGTAAAAGGGGGAGGGGCAGGGCGAGGTCTGTGAGAGGCGTGGTAGATGAAGGAAGCGCCTGTTGTTGCATTGCTAACAAATCGCTGAGAGCGGAAGTGAAGCCGTGTTACAAATGCGCGAACCAGAACAAGAATGGGCGAAAGAGAAACAGAGAGACTGAATAAGTAGGGAGAGACAGAGACAAGTAGCGTAAGAAGGAGAGAGAGAGAGTGAGAGGGGAAGATATGGCGGTTAGACCGCCAACTTTATGGCGTAATCTTTTAAAAGTAATCTACAAATCTGCCACGAGGCCGCCGCAGGTCGTTTGTTAGACCCTATAGCAAATATATATGTACATATACCGTATCCCATATACCATATATTCACATTCCGTATACCGTATGCCTTATGCGCAACACACGCATATATATATAATGCTTGGTTTGCTCGGAGCGCATTTTAATTGCGACACCGACCCCAACCCCAACCTTAAGTCCTATAGCCCCATAGTCGAATCGGCAAACCAACAGTATTCACTTACCGCCCGGTCGCCCAGATTCCGTACGCGGCAATGCATCAGGGCCGCTTGGCCGACGGTTGCCGTGACCTCGCGCCGGGAGGAGTTGTCAAAGTAGGGCTGGGAATACGGTGTTTCCCAGTAATGTGGAGGCACTTCGCTGATGACCAAGCCGCTTTCTGTATAAAAACAAACAGCAATAATAACAACAAGAATAACAGCAATTTGAGGTCATGACACTCTTGTTTATGAACTCAACTTGGCGTGTGTCAATTTATACCGCCATGTCATTGCATCTTGATCCTGAACTTACCAAATAGCAGCAATAGCAACCAGAGTTGTATTAACCAAATCACTTTTAGTGGGGGCCTCGAATACTCCGTCGACATGTTTCCAAGTTGATCGATGAACTGCCAGCTGACTTTCCTTTTGTTTATATATTTGTATTCTATGGCTTTTCCTATGCCTCAACATAGATGAACATCCTTGGGGGTGAGCTTAGCGTCTCTATAAAAATAGGGGCATTGAGTTAAGCGCTTTTCAGTGTTGTGAAACGACCATCGAATGAATACGCAAATATTTGCATTTATCATACGAGCGTTTATCCCCCAGTGCATTAATAGCACTTAAATTTATTGATTTCTGAACACGTAAACCATTAAAAAGATAATATTTATTGATACTACTTTAGTTACATTTTTATCTGATTAATTATCGCACTTTACAGCTAGCCATGCGACAATAAAATTCATTAGGTCTCTTATCTTATCGTCGGATCAGAGTTTATAAATGTACCACCCGGAAATGTATTGGGACTTCATTTTCTTTTTTTTTATAATAATTGTTAATAAACTCAATTTTATATTTTTATACAACCTTCTCGCTGAATTGGTAAACTTAAGTATGCATTGTTCGAGTTCTGATTGGGAAGAAAGAATGAAGAAAAGTGATAAAACAAAGTCCGTTCCCAACAATTTGAGAGCTTTAATTGAGCTTCATTGTGACGTAAAATCAATCAGATGCTGAACTTTACAATTGTCTACAAAAGCTCTTCAATAATCCACCATTTACAGTACTTCGTATTTTACTTTCGAATCAATTGCATTGAATTTTATATAGCATACTTATAAGGGCATGCTGGGATTATAAAATGAGAGAGGATTGCTTAACCAAAAGTACTAATATAAAATGGAAAGAATGTAATGCATATCGATTCTTCTCAACAATATTATCAACAAATTAAGCAACTGGCAAGCAAAATTTGAAGGCAGCAAATGCTGGAAAATGTGCTTACTAGAATAAATTATTGTAATTACTATTTGGAATTGTATGAGTTGAACTTTGAGATAAACGAGCCTACTTTATCACTCAATAAGTGCTTATTTATACGCTTTAATACTTGCCTAGCAGCAAGTACTCGTAATATCCAGTGCATTTGTTATAAATTATGGCTAAATTTATTACAACCACTTATAACTCTAGATCTAGCTGTAGCTCTTGCTCTTGCTCTTGCAGTTGTTGTTGTTGTTCCATTCATTTTGTGTCTAAGCCCACCCAGCTGTATGGGTCAAAGAAAAATTCCATGGAAATACATTTAGCACGGGAAAATATTCATAATCCTGGCCATTACTCAAAAATATATTCGTTGTCAGTCCAATTAGCTGCGTGACTCGGGTCAAGGGGTTCGTGTGGCCCGCTATTTGTTTTGGTCATTCTTTCTGTGTATATGTGTGGGTGAATGGGTGTATATGTATGTGTGTGTGTGTGTGTGTTTGTGTGTGTATTTATGTGTGTATGTATGCATTTATTTGTTTGTTCCTCTGACCGCTGTCCCTTCTGCATGAACATTTTTCACAGCTATTACAAAGAGTTATCGCCTGTCCCGCAAACGTCAGCTTTCAAGGAAATCAAACAAAAGTCAAGCCTTAATCATCGCTTAACCAAATTCCTGAACCGCAAGAGCTCAGCAAAGAATGCCGCTGTTATAAATACGAGTATTCATTGTATCATTCATTCAGCTTTTAATATTGCTCGGCTTTATGGAGGGATAATATACACTTACCAGATATAGCAACTGTATTAAAAAGCACTATGAATATTCCCCGCATGATCCTGGCTCCATATTGAGCCAATTCAATTGGCTTATTGTACGTTTTTCAGAACTGATTTATTTGACAATCGATTGCGCAATGCGGAATAATTAATGAATTCCCTACATTTATGTGTGCACACATTTCTCGCTTCAATTGCCGCTTATTTTGGATTCCATTGTTGCTTTTCCTTTCTCTCCATTCAGTGTCTGTTTTTTCTTTCCTTGATGTTAATAACCTGGACTACCAAATATTTCCGTTTAGCACTCGACCAACGGCAACGGCAACGACAATGGATATGGACAGGGACAGAGATAGAGGCGGGGAAGAGGAACGCGACGACGACAACAACAACGACAACGACAACGATGCCTTTTGTATTATATTATTTTTATGTATATGTATGCATGACATTAGGTACAGCTTTATAGGTATGCCACATAAGCACTACACTACACACTCACTCGCTCGAACACGCAAGCACACAAAACACTGTTACACACACATACAAACACACAGACACAGGACACACGGAGAACAGTGTCGCATTTTTATGTATCCGTCTTGTACGTGAGTCGTACGCTGTTGTTGTTGCTTCTGCTCTTGACTGGGATTCAGTTATTAAATAGCCGTTGTTTTACTTTTTTATTTTCGGCCGTTTTTACTTAAGCTGTTTTATTTTAAATGTGCCACAATGTTAGTAATCAAACGCCGCGACTGTGCGGACACGTGCATCCTTACGGCAGGATTCACGTACTGGAACTGATTCATAAGCAGCAGGCATCGCATATCGATGTCTACCTTCAGCGAGAGTAAATCTCACGAAGCTTGCCGAAGCTCTCTCAATCGGTAATGCGCTCTCCGAAAGCTCATGGCGCAGTCGTGGCAAGAGACGATAATATGAAACTTTAATTTGAATTTTTTTTTTGTTTCTTTACATTTTTAATAAGCAACAAAGTGGGCAACTTGTTATTATACTTTAAAGCTCTGGCAAAGGGTTTGACTTTGTCGCAGGTAGTAAACGACTCAGTGAGACCGCAGTCGCATAAGCAGAGCTTGAGCCGAAGCAATTACGAGAGAGCGCGAACAAGAGAGAGCGAGAGATAAAGACAACGAAACAGAGAGTGTAACTCTTAGGCTATCTGGGTTATTAGCACAACCTGCCTCAACTGAACTTAACTCAACTCGTCGCGTCTCGTCGCGTCGCGTCGCGTCGCTTCTCGTCTCGTCTCTGTTCGTCTCTTTACGTCTTGTCGCGTCGCGTCGCGTCGCATTGTCGGCAATTCGTATCGAATGCGAACCCGAGCATAATGTGCTCAATAGTCACGTACAAATGAATATTCGCAATACACACGCCTTCGTTTTGGCATATTAATATAGTCTACATTTGGTGGCTTTGAATCGCACATGAATGATTTACGTTGGCCCACAGAAATGTGATTTTTACCGCAATATGTAGGTATGTGCTATTACCATAGCGTTGCCAACGACATCCCTTGCCAACGATTACCCCACTGTCCTGGCCTGCCCTGCACTACACAATTCCGACACCTGCCTCCGCATGCGACAAAAAACAATTGAACAGACAGTTATAGGCCAATTTCAGTTTATATACACGCGTCGCAGTCATGAAAGATTTGTGAGGCCGCCCCGCCTGGGGCCATCACTGAACACCTGTAAATGTAGCTGTACTCGTATTCGCCCTGCCTATACCCCGGCCTATACCCCGGCCTTTACCTGTACCTGTACCTCTGTACCGGTAACTATACATGCTGCGTTGATGTTGATGTTGGTGTTCTGGTCTCCACGGCCGACCGTGTCAAATGTTGCGTGTTATGGCCCGCAAATGTTGCTGTCGAAAGCGTATCCGTAACCTCATCCTCCCGCAATTGCCCAAAATGTGCCGGACAGCACAACAATGCGCCCAGACTGGGGCTTACACTTCGTCCAGGACCTGGTCGGGGCTTAGGCTGAGGCTGGAGGCGCTACCAGGGTCGGGGCAACAGTCGAGGAATTTCAACGCGCGGCTTACAAGCTAATAAATAAAGTGGCAAAATTTTTAGTAGCATTGAGAGTGCTTGACTACAAAAACGCTCTGTACGCTTGGGAATGTAAATTTCAGCCAATCGAGAGAACAATGCATAAATCCCTAGCAAACAGACAATAAGAAAATAACGAAATTAGAGAGAGAGAGAGACAGAGAGATAGAGAAGAAGTCAACAACATATTTTTATCTGAAATTCCCCAACTATATACAATCTACAGTGAATTCCAGTGAAACTATTTTTAGCAAGCAAAGTTAACCAGTTGACAATTTTCGAAATCTTTTAGATGTCTAAATAATAAACAAAAGTTGAGATACTTTTTTATGAAATTGGCATAATATGCTCTACCATACTTTTGAAACAGCATAGAAGCTTCAAAATCCAAAATGTATACATTTGCTTACTTCAAGCAAAAAGCATCAAATTAATAATTTATAAATTCCTTACACAGAAAAAAAATCATTCAAAAATTAAGTTTTAGACTTCTTTACTTTAATCACAAATGTAAAAAAAATGTTGATTGCATGTATTTTTAATTATTCATTCATGATATTATTCTTAAACTAAGACAATATGTGAATAAGATAACAACGAATCAATATTAAAAAAGTTAAAAAATCCTAAAGTATGTTATCTAAAAAAACAAGTCTTACAGAACATCTAACAACAAAATATTGCTGAGAAAAATGAAGTATTTTTTCTTGGTTTAAGAAAATCCGTAGCTGGATTAATTTAATGACGGAATCTCGGATTTTTTTTTCGGTGTAGTTGACGGTTGAGTTTGTGAAATTTGTCATAGCAAGCGCAAGAAACGACGAAATTTGGGAAATTTAGAAAGCATAAAAGCATTTCACACGAAATTCGAAAAGTTTTGTCAAACACTGAGATTCGCCTGCATTCAGAGTGTATGTTAATAATTTCAATGAAAGTGAAATTAGAGAAATTGTTATCAAACAGTGAGAAAACAAATTGCTTAAAAATGTATGTAGAGTTTGTGGCATTTCCCAAAACTGGAACTAAGAATAAGTAGTCTTAAAGCTAACCCAGGATATGGTGACCTTTTAGTGCTGGGTATCTTAACTATATAAGCTTTATAGCTGTACTTAAGTGTCTGTCATTGAGAGAATCAAATTAGTGAAACAATCTATAGCTTTTAACCCCCACAGTTTTGTCTTTTGTAACTATTCAACCTATTTCAACCTATTCGAGATGCTATCCGAGCGCCTTTTTGCAAGTAAATTTATTGTTGCCAATTAATTTGTTAAAATTAGTGGAGAAAGCGCACGCCTAGTGGCTTGCGGTAGTTTCAATTGCCCCAGTCGACGGCGGCGCGACGTCAACTGCTTATCGATAAGCGACCGAGGACGAGGTGAACAAGGACGAGGCCCTAGGACCCAAGTTGTTTGTTGCCTCGTCTTGCATTGTGTCTAAATGTATGCCACGTACACGTATTTATCCATTGCTTAGCTGCCGCTCAGCGTTGCCGCCATATATTGCTCCGTCTTCAACTCAGTCCCTGTCCCTGTCTCTGTCTCCGGATCCAGTTACTGCTACAGCTACAGCTACAGCTCCGGCTCAAGCTACAGCCCATCGTGTTTCGCCATGTGCCCCTCATGCGATTGCTGATGTTGCGTCTCCTGCGGCCTCCTCGTCTCATGCCGTGAATGAATGCTAAATTAATTTCAAATGAATACAAATGGCTTTTCGCTTTTAAGACCAGCCAGAACACACAGAACACACAGCACAGCAAATACAGTTCCACACACACACACATACACATATACAAAGCAGGCCTTGCAGCGTTGTCTGTTTTACATTTCGCTGTGTTTTTCGCACAGTTTCAACATTTGAAATAACTCTTGGAGCCCAACTCTGCTGACTCACTAGCTCGGCCTTTTTATGGGCCCGCATGTCGGCACGGCCACGTTTATCAGATGCACCGTTGAAAATTTACAGCACAACATCACACCGGACCCGTTAATTCAATTCAGCGTAACGCTTTTTCGGTGCGCCTATTCGTCTACGTCTACATCTCTGACCCACCTGAATGGCCAACTGGCAACTGGTAACTGGCAACTGGTAACTGGCAACTGCCAACGGTGGCAATGGCTATTACCCAATAACTAGAAAACGCGGCTAATCGCGTGAATAGTTTTTGGGCGGCGTAATTGATGTTTACAGCTAAGCAGCCCAGTTGCAAAAAGCGACAATGAGCAGCAAGAAGCGAGAAACGAGCAGCGAGAGTTGCTCACATTTAGTGAATTTCCATTTCGTTGCCTACTTTTCAGGGCAGCTGTCCAATAGCTACTCCCACTGTTGCCATTATTGTTGTTGTTGCCCTTTGGATCCTTTGAAAAGGAGGGGCCAGAAATTGCTTTCAACGATACTTTGATTTAATGCATTTCATTGAGCAGCGATAGCATTGGGCGGCCACTCAGCCACTTTGCATTCATTATTCAATTTGAGGTGTATTTAGATGTGCAACTGATTGGGACATCGATGGCAGGCCGCTTCCAGGCAAACCTTACTTCTAACGGCTAACGATAACAGCAATGGTAACAGCAACTGTAGTGCCAACGGTTGCAACTACGATTATTGATGTGAGTGTTATCTCTTTACTCCTTTCGTATTTGTTAGTGAGGTGTTTATAGACTTCTAGTCATCTAGTCAGCACTTGCAAAGGGCATAACTAACTGGCAATTCATTGACCTATGTCATACAAATCACCGATTCCCTTTGTAGCCAACTTGGAATGTCACCTGAGTGCGATGGCTTCAATTGCCGTTAACTCAGCTTCATTCAGCTTGAATGTTGCCCAAGGTAGTTAGAATGTCTCTCAATCGAATCCGAATCGATTTCTATGCCCGAGTTTCTTCTATGACTCCAATTTGATTTGCATGTGAAAGCGGAAACAGCTAATGTCTGCAACTCATTAAAGAATATAAGCACATTTTCCCAGAGCTCGCACTGCCAATATATATGTGTAAGATAAGCACTCTCTTGCCCAGATAACGAGCGACCCAATGTAAATTTTCCTTTGCATCTGTGCAGCGAGCGGAAAAGTATTAAAAACCACTTTCAATTTTATTGCAGCGAGTACTTAAAGATCAGAGGGAGCTTCTGTTGCTGCCCTGTGCTTTGCAAGATACCCATCATTCCATTCCATTCCATTCCATCATTATTATTATTTTGTAAAAGCAATAAACAGAGCTCAAACAAAGTACTTCACACTCGAATGAGGTTAAATGCTATGTTATCACGCCTGCACGGCTCGAATAAATATGCATATGAGTTCAATTTACGTTCCTGCTTTTCTCTCGATTCACAATTGATTCAATTGAATCAATATTGTTCACTAGCTAACACAGCGTGAGTTGCATTCGGCTAATGCTATGAATGCCAACAAACTAATCCACTAATTCTTTTCCATTATTATACCCGTTACTTAAAAAATAAGTAAAAGGGTATATTGTGCTCGTTGGAATGTATGAAACAGGGAATAGGAGGAATAGGATAGAGATACCAAACTTTCACCCGCAGACTCGAAAAGCGTTGGAGCAGGTCAAATCGCGAAAAGCAACACCCACAGTTTTCAAGACAATACAGTTTTCATGGTCAATAACATTATATATTAATATTGTGTATAATCTCACTTAACCGCAGCAAGATCGGACAAGTAGAACTGGAGTAATAGCTAACCAAAGTTATTAAGTTATTATTTAATACAATCGCCTAAAAGTATGCAGTAGTTCTTATAGGTAGTAATTTCATTAAAATACTTTTATATATATATGGAAAAAAGTAACGGGTATCCTATGGTCGGGATCTCGACTATAGCCTTTCCCACTTGTTTTTTTCTTGTCTTCCAGCTGAAATAACACCGAAATAGTGTCGGACTGGTGCTGACAGTCATGACAGTCTGTCCAGCTGTGCGCTCTTTATGATGACAGTTTAAAGTTTAATAAAACATTGTTTTTTTAATGATTTTGCAGACAATATGAGAATTTTATATAAGACACCGGAGAATTGAAAATGGGCTATGGAAATATCATCAACCTTACGTATATAATACAACAAAGTTTTAACATAAACGAACTACTAAACTCATAAACTCTGTCAAGAGGCTTCTGAATAAAACCAGAAATTATTTGCATAATTTGATAGCTATATTCAGCTAGGTTATTAAATCTGTGTCTAAGCCAGCAAAGGTTTTCTTTTTTTTGATTATTGCTTATGCATAAATGCCCATTTCTTGTAATATCATTTATATTCCATTAGTCGACTGATTTATACAATATTTTTGGTGTTTCCTTTGCAGACAGTGAGTTTAACGATTATTTGATTTGTTTACGAGCCTTGCGGTCTACAAACTACTTAAGTGTCACATGGTCAGTTAAACTTAAACATTGCTTTTCCGCTTTATAATGATTTATGTAATGGTCAAACAAAGAAATCTGCATACAATACTCGCACATACGAGTACACGTTCATTGTAATTAATTACATACTAGGGTATGTGCGACAGATGTGAAGAGTACTTTATACATATGTACGTTATATGTATATAGGATAAGTATATGTTTGTGTGTTTATTATTGTATGTATTTCCCTTCGACTTGTAGCATTGACTCGCATCCTTTTGCCTTTTTCCTTTTTCCTTTTTCCACTTAAGCCTAACTGGCCAACACTGAATTGAATTCCCTGTCGTTTACCCCGCGGGAACATTTACATACGAGTAGACCACACTCGAATAGGACTTTTGTCTGGTTTCGCCTTAGACTAGGACATTGAGCATCTGATATGCATCAAATATAACTCAATTGCCGGACTGCTTGGCTCTTAGGAAGCTGAAAAACCAGGAAATACTACGACTTAGGCCAAAACTTGGCCATTGGGCGCTTTGGCACCCTTTTTAGTGGTCCCAGCTCTATCTCCATCCGTATCTATATTTATATGTACTTTTGCCACCGTCTTTCACTCTGACAATTTACATTCATTTTCGCAAGTGGCATTGGCTTTGCTTTTTATACCGTGCGACATTGCGAAGTACTTGACAGGGTATATAAGACGTGTGCAAGCGTATGTGCGTTTAATCTTAAGAATAATAATTGGTCAGTTTTAAAAAGTGTGTAATATTGAGAGGTGATAGAAAATCAACATAAGATTGGTTGTAAACTAAAATTTCAGCATTAAAATAAGCTGGAATTATATGCAAATAAATATAAATAAATAAAATTGCTGATGATTACAACCTATAAATATTCTGAAAACTCCTACACTCAAATTAAATACCGGCTGGACACTGTTTGAAAAGCATGTCTGCTGTGGATCATACGTTTTGAGAATAAAACCTGGATATACCTGAAATGCTTACTTTGCTTTTTGTCATCAATAAAAGCCGGAACATTAAACTAGTAAAGTAGTGACAGATGTCTAAGAAAATTAAACAAGTATCACACAAAGTAGTTACAGAAGTTTAAGAATGTTGCGAATGTATCTTGGAATGGAGTACAGGTTATCTGTTAGTCACGTACTCTTCTCTACGACATTCTAACTTGTTTTATTGCCATCCCGGTGTCACTCAGCGAAACTCAGCGCTCTACACAAACAAATGCTGCGTTTGTTTATTTACATAAGCATATACTAAGAGTGAAAGAGAGAGAAAAAGAAAAAGAACATACATTGACACATAAGACCATACATATATGTATGTATTTATACATATGGGACTCTGACTGACTGTCTGTCAGTCTGTCTGTCAGTTGAAGCTCTGTCTCTTCAAGATATTTGGCTAAAGGCTTTTAGGGCCAGCTTGCCGTTAGTTGGCGCTTCAAGCGAACATAAAAATGCCCTTAAAAGCCGACACAGAGACAGACAGACAAAAAAATAAAAAAAATACCAAGACCAGGAAAAAAAAACAAAAATGGAGAAAAAACCAAGCAAATATAAAACTTATACCAAAAAGGGATTGACGGATATAAATGGTGATATGACCTTAGGTCATTTGTATAAAATTAAGTTGAGCATCATAAAAACGGCCAGCAAACAAATGGCAATAACAAAATACAGAAAATTGAGAACAACAACAAAAAAAAAATATATACGCAAACTACATAAGTTTCAACTACGCCCCAAGTTGTGTTTAGGTTTAATCAAAAACTTCAAATCGATTTACAATAAAAACAAAAGCAAGCCACTAAACCAGAGAGAGCCAGGCTAACTAAAAATGTAAAACACACTCGAGTCCCTGGCGCGCGTCTCATTTTGCCGCGCGTTCATCTTTAATAAATTTTTATGCCGTATGCTAATAAAGATTTTCTGTCGTGCCCCAAGCCATTTGCCACGGCACTGACTGGAGCACGGACACGGACACGGGCACGGGCACTGGCTATGGCTGTGACTCTGGGCTTGGAACTGGGTTTGGGTCTGGGTCTGGGTCTGGTTGTGCTACTGGCGTCCGCGCTCTGTTTTAATATCCAGCCACGTATGTCATGGCACAAAACCATTAAGCACAAAAAGCGAAGCAAAACAGTCAGCTAGCAAAGTAAAAGCCAAAGCTGAATGAAAGAGCGGAACAAGAAAGCAAAGAAAAAATATATGTATAAATATAAGCAGCAAAAAAAATTATGCCCCAGACGCCGCTGAATTTTAAATGAGCCTTTATGGGCTTCATTTCAGCGTGTAAATTATCTCATTTGTCAGCAATTGCGCTGTGTATGAGAATATGTCTATGTATGCATGTGTGTGTGTGTGTGTGTGTGTGCACCCAAAGACTCAAGTGCCCGCCTAGACGAAACACCGAGCGTTACGTCCATATACCGGATAGAGCCCACATTGCCCCGTGCTCGTCATGTTCATTCGAGTACATGCGACATGTACTCAGCCATTTGTAAAATGATTCAATGGCGTCTCCTGACATTTAATGAGATAAGCGCGCGCTTTGTGAGATAAGATTGTGGAATGCCAGACAAAGGCCACATGCACTCATATACATATAAATATAATACATACACTCTAATAAAATATGTTGTATTCCAAATTTTTGTAAGTATTTTAATTTATACAGTTTTAATCTATGTACCAATATACTTAAATTAAATGTGAATCAATATAAAAGCTTATTTTCTGTAAGCTATATAATAGTCCGATTTAAACCAAACTTATGGCCGCTTTTCCAATTTCTAGTTAAGGGGTTTGATAACTATATCAGATATATTTTTACGTACTATGTATAGAAGT
Source organism: Drosophila innubila (assembly GCF_004354385.1). Taxonomy (NCBI): domain Eukaryota; kingdom Metazoa; phylum Arthropoda; class Insecta; order Diptera; family Drosophilidae; genus Drosophila; species Drosophila innubila. The sequence goes on from NW_022995380.1 coordinate 13,807,982, forward strand.
TTGACAATATATCTCTTTAAAAAAATTTAAGGAGACATTGGAAAATCGGCCCTTAGTCCATATATTAAGTATGTTCAATATAAATTCAGTGAGTCTGTTTAAGATAAGTCCAGCAACAAGAGAATTTTTTATACTAAATTGTTTTGCGACTTTTTTGTACTTAAAATAGATTTTTTCAAGGTTGAAATTAACATACAAATGAGAATGTTTTGTATTAAGCAAAATTTTATTTTGGTATATGCTAAAAAAAATTTTTTTTATATCGTTTCCAAGAATTCTTAATTAGTTTTAGCGACGCGTTGCGACACAAAAGTGACATTACGTTTGGATCGCAGGTAAAGTCAACACCTGTTGGTAACAGGCTGTTACAAAGTAGATAGGTAGAAATGTATTTAATTTGGTTATTTTGCATAAGTTTAGTATATATACAAATCTATGTTTTTAATTAAAATGAATTTAAAAATGACAATGCTTTGGACTAGAAACAAGTACATTTTGGCATTAGTTCGAGATTTAAGTGTACTTAAACTAGTATTTTTCTATCATTTACAGACTTGAATTAAATTCAAAGCGTACCTGATGTATCCAAGAAAAATCTCATTTTAAGATTTCCGTGTTTGCGAAAAGCGTACTTAAAATGTGATGAATTCCGAACTCAGTCAGATATTGACATACTCTGTACTTAAATATATCCTGTTTAAGCACGGAAATCTTGAATTTTCTCAAAGTGCACATATTTATATATGATAGTAGTGGGTGGTTTACTCAATTCAGAGAGAGTTGAACGCACATCGGAATGCGGTTATGCTTGGCATTCACTTGCAACGTCTTCAAGCATGCTAACAAATCTCTGTATCCCGGCATTGGCGTTCCTTAAATCGCACACAACAAGACCAAAATACAAACCACAATTGAAAGAGAATGAGAAAAACGATGAAATCTATTTATGAGCGTATTAAAGTTGTCAGAATGAATATAAGTTGTCGTATGTTAAAGCTAAATTGAGTCTGGTACAAAGTTTCAGCAAACAACTCTTTGCTGTCTTTTATTATTTTATTATTATAGCATGCTTTTGTGCGTTGTGCACATACATACACATACATACATAAATACATAAATCCACACACATGCAATCACATTGTTATTGACTCAACTTTCCAATTATTACTTAAAATTTAATGCATTACCAAATCATATTTTTCGGTTGCTTTTATAACATTCTCGTATATTTGTGAGTTTTGTGTGTGGACAACGTCGTCGACTGCCCGCAGACATACATACGTACATGCATGTATACATATGTATGTTGTGTGCACAACAAAAGGAGCGCAAAAAGGAGTTTCGGCCAGTATACGGCGACCGGGCCCAAAACCCACCTTTTGACAAGGGCATAATTAAAGCATAACAGCAACAACAGCAACGCCCAGCATTTTCCTTCTCTTGCCAATCTGTACAGCAAACTCGAACCCGAGCCCGAACCAATTCTTAACCAAGGCGATGAGGATCAAGGCGAGACGGGGCAAGGTGTGATGAGGTGAGGTGAGGTGAGGTGGGGCAAGGCGAGTTGAGTCGAGAGGAGGCGCACATAAAAGCGAAACCCACTACATGGGGTGAAAACAGGTTGTTACTTCCTTGCAAACAAGGTTCCGTTACCGTTATGCCGTTATATATGCATGTGTGCGTGTGTTTATGTGTTTGTGTGTTTGTATATGTCTGTAGCTGGCGTATAAAAGAAAAGCACGTTATTGCCAATTTAACTTACATTGTGCATGTGTCTTTAAACAAAGATTTATGTACCCACTTGCATGCATACTCATAGCTACCCAAGTAACCGCCATACATATGCATATTCCCACATATATATACCATACATATATATGCGAAGTGTATTTGTGTATGCGTGTGTGTGTGTGTGTGTGTGTGTGTGTGGGTCAGGTGTGCGCGTAATAACTTGCTATAGATGTGTGGAGGGTACTACGTGCCGAGTTGCCACTTAAATCAGCATAATGATATGCACTTATTGTTGTGGCAAATTTGTTAACGGAAATGCTGCGAGAAACCGCAGCCCGGGAACGTTCAGGACACACTACACCTCCACCTCCATCTTCTCCACACTGCACCACACTTCGCAGCGTCGCACCACATTACGAGTACACCACAACGCATGTCGATGTCGATTTCTTCATTTGCCTAATACGAGTCGACGCCATCATTAATCTAAAATATGGCAGAGACACACGCACACAAAGACACACACAGACACTCACACAGAGAAGCTTACACACACACACACACACACACATAAGAGCACAGCAATGTGCATATAATTATGCTCAACCACACGCACACTGAGACGCACTCAAATGTACACATATTCACATTTACACACACGCAGACATACGCATTTGCGTAAGCCTTGTTAATCGTGACAAAAGCTTATTGCGGGTTATTTGGGCTACTTGTTTCACATCCGGCGTCAATGTCGCTGCCGGCAAAAACCAAAATCAACACACACACACACACACACACACATGCTCAAATTAAAGTACGTACTTGTGCAAGGGCGTAGTCAGGTTTTGACAGGGATGAGTAGTTCAATTACCTACAGTTAGCCTAGTAATTGTTTTGAGAATTTCAATAAATTATATTATCTTGGTATTCCCATATTATTATATACTAAATAACATAAATAAAACTTGAAATAAAATTAATTTAGTTTAAACATTAACTAAGCCATCTGCATTTAAGTTTTGTTTTTATCTCTTATAATAAATATAATTGTTTGATACACAATTGCTATATGAAAAGTATTGGGTCAATTAAGCTGAGAGTCACTGTATGTATATCAATTGCAAACACTCTGATAAATTATCTGTTTTCAAAAATTTTATAACTTAATGGATCCAAGAAACTTATTAATGCTTGATATGCTTTCTATAAATATGAATTTTCATCACTGCATTTCCAAAAATAATTGTTATACTTTTAGCATTACTTTAGAGTTACCTTATCTAACAGGAATTTTTAAATAACAAAAAAAAAAATTCTAATTTTTTGCTACCCATCCCTAAGCATCAATATACAATTTTTTTTATTTTTATTTAGTTGTTCATGCTAAAGCTAAAGGTTAATAGTTAAGGCACTAGTCACTAGTAGTAATATTATGTTTATGAATTACTTTTTTTAACTCTACATATAATTATACAGTTTTATGTTAATTTTTTGTTTTTTTTCTGATACTCATCTTATTTAAAAAGAGATGTATTCTTACAGCCTGCTTTTTTATATGCTGCCTACGCCTGTGTGCTTGTGTGTTCGTAGTGCTGTGTGCGCTGGCATGTAATACAGTTATATAGGCAAACATATGCGTGTGCGTCTGGCCTTAAAGGCGACGGACGGGCTGTCATCCCATGCAGAAGCCGAAGCGCGCGTCACTTGCACACACATAATAAACATTTTAAACATTATATTCGTGTTTAGCAGCTTCTTGTCTTGTTGTTATTGTTGTTGTTGCTGTTATTGTTGCTGTTGCTGTTGGTTTTGGTGCTGCTACTGATGTTGCTGGCTGTTCGTTTTTCAGAAAATTTACGGGCTTTAACGAATAATGGTGCTTGTGGGAAATGAACGTTTTGTGTTCGCTTTCGCTTGTCATCGCATCACGCCGAACATTCGCAACGCATTCCACACAAAACATTCGCCACTTTATCAGCATTTTACTTTAGCCGTTATTACCAGACTCGGCTCACTCTCACTACATTAACACACACGCACACACACACTGAGACAGAGACAGAGACAGACATACCAAGAGACACCGACACCGTCACCGCCACCGCACTCAAATGTAACATGCACGCATCTATGAGTTTTGCGACTCTCTAAGGAAATTAAAAAACAACTAAAACAAATTAACTATGTAATGACAAAGTCTTATGTACATATGCTTAAGCATGCATACATACATACTTCATACCATTTCATACGTATGAAACATACATGTGTTGCGGTTTCTTGAACACAAGAAACAGCTAGCTAATAACGAATCAGCCATTTTCCCCTCACATTATTCCTGTCCCCCGAGAAATTGAATTACCTATAATGTCAGCCGTACTTCGCACAGCGGGTGGTTTGGCGGATTTAGCGGATCAAAATTTATAACTGAAAAAAAAAGTAATAATAAAATTCTCAGACCAATAAGAAAGTAATTTAAATCATTCAAAGTAAAGAAACTAATAACTGAGAAAAACTAATAAAATTTTTAGTCCAATAAGTTAGTTTAACAAATTATTTATGTATAATACACATATTTAATTAATTTTTTTATAATTTCGTAGAGACTTTCATTTAAAATTAAGTACATTTTTCAATTCTTACATCTATTCACAATTTGAAATGTGAATAAATCTCCGCTAGAATGATAATTTTTCCCACTGTGTTTCGTGTTGAATGCCCCCGTCGATGAGTATGTTAAGTATACGCCATGGTATCGAGCAATTCGCACTTGCAACAGCAAACGCTTTTAATGATGATCGATTTGGGTAAACAATGAAATTTCCGCATTCAAATTTTATTGCTAGCAATCAGAAGCGCTTCCTTTGCACACAGCTACCATATACGAGTATAAATAGCATTGGTAATGGAAAAGAACGCGTACATAACCATTATCTACTTAAATTGCATTAATCTATCACAAGTGACGCCCTTTTGATGTTTGCTAGCTAATTTTCAATTGAAATTGAATCATTGTTGTTGTTGTCATTGTAAAAGGTGCTTCTCCTTAACACGCGCGCTAAAAGTTAACATAATTTGAAGTCGTTTAAAAATTGCTCCCTCCCCCAACACCCACTCCACACATTCCTTTCAAGCGCAGTCACAATATAAACAGCTGTTTAAAATACTAGTTTATTTATTTTGCCACTCTGGTATTTTAACGCTTACTGCCTTACGGTCACACTGCTTGAGGTTTGTAAACAAACGCAAAGTGTTGCCAGACAGCGAAACATTGCGCTGCTGTGTAAAACAAAAAATAATTTCTTAAAAGTTTAACAAAAATAACAGAAATAATTGTGTTTGTGATTAGTAAATTAGCAATAACAATTCCTTGTTCTGTTTGCCAGTCAATAAACGAACACAACGCGTACAACAACAACAGCAACAGGAATTCCAATGCACTTTCTCCATATGGTGTAAAACCAGTCTTGCGGCTTTTTTTGACATCTATTCGATATCAATAGAAGAAATACAGGCCAAAATTGTAGTGGTCGTTGTCGCGTCTGTGTTGTTAGCAGACTACTAAGCACCTGTGTGCTGTTTGAACAACAACAACAGCAGCAATTACAACAACAACAACAGTTGATTGCCGTCTTTTATTGGCCTGGTCGACGCGACAATGGAGCAGCAACAGTCACATCTTGCCCACTCTTGAGTACGTTTCGATTCTCTCGCGCAAAGCGTTGAAAGAATTCGTAATTTGCATATATCTATCTATCAGACTTTTTTATGCATAACTCGAGACGAGCATGTTTGTCATATTGAGTCATTTGAGAGACAAACGCAACGGAATTTTGTGCTGAACGTAAGTGTTGATTGTCAATTTCGAATTGATATCATTCTAAGTCTGCTTTCACATTAGGTGTACTCGTATATTGAAACAGTCAACTATATAGTCACAGATTCTTTATGAAAAGATGACTTCGATTGAGGAGAAAGTGCGTTGCATATTGAACGCCAAAGATCTAGGCGACATAACAACAGAGCTCTGTGATTTCTCGCTCAGAGAGCAGAATGCAACAGCTGAGGCGCAAGGTGTGCAACCATCATCGTCATCCGACTTTGAGCCAAAAGTCGGCCAGACGATCAACTACATTGTGGCCTGTGTCATGTTCAATGAGCACGACGAGCTACTAATGATCGAGGAGGCCAAACCGAACTGTGCAGGTGAGTGAAGCAGGAGGAGTATGGCAATCTTAAGAGTTACAGCTTAAACATGTTTGATTGTTTCAGGCAAATGGTATCTGCCCGCCGGTCGCATGGAACAGGGTGAATCAATCACAGAGGCAGCTGCGCGCGAACTGTTTGAAGAAACGGGTCTCAATGCCGAAATGACAACGCTGCTGGCCGTGGAGTCCGCTGGTGGTTCGTGGTTTCGTTTTGTGCTAACAGGCCGGATTACAGGTGGCCGTCTAAAGACGCCCGCCGATGCGGATGCTGAGTCCATACAAGCGCTCTGGCTGCGCAATCCCAAAGAAGTGCCGCTGCGTGCCAACGACATACTCAACATTATTGACATTGGACGTGCCTACCATCAAAACCAGAAAACGAATCAGGCGGACATTGTGCGTCAGCCAGTGTGGCATAGCAATGTGCTGCCCACACGTCATCCCCACAAGCGGAACTATCTGCGCGTGCTGGCGGTGGTGCGTAAACGTGCCACCAACTCCATGAATATTCTCATCAGCGAGAAGAATGCCCATCATTTTCCCACGGTGGAGATGCATCCAAATCGCAGTCTTCACTCAACACTGCGCAAGTTTATGATTGAGATATTTGGAGCGGAACTGCCACAACATCGACCACATGGCCTGCTTAGCATGGAGCATGCCACATCCAGCAATGAAGTCACCGATGGCATTTGCCTGAATCTGCTGGTTGCCTTTAGGCCGGCACTCGAGGAAATCTCACTGATTGGCAAATGCATTTGGCAGGAGCTCAGTTCGCCGTTGGACGAGACGCTGGCACGTATATTGGGCAGCAAGCATGGTTCCATACCGCTAAACGTGATACGCTAACTGGTTTAGTCTAGTTCTAGTTCTAATCTCTAATAATGGTGCAAGCTTATATACTAATCTATGAATAGCATAATTAAATTGTGTAACTTTTTAAAAACTGTTACATTTTGAATTTGAATTTTCGCGCGTAGTCACAATCAAAGACCATTCGAAGCTAAGTGTTATGTAACTCACAAGGCAATGTAGCGTAACGGATTATAATTTTAAATTTTCAAGCAACATTTTATTGTTTGTTCGAAATGTTTTAAACACTTTGAATAAAATATTGAATAGTGCTCAATAAAAATGTTTATTTTATTATCAATATAGTTTTAATCATATTAAAAAAAATGAATAACTTCAGCTAGTTAAACAGATTATAATCATTTATTGATTTTAATTACACTTGACTCAAATTTAAAACATTAAAAGACTATACATAAATCGACTCTAAATGTTCAACTACATACTTAGAATTTGTCATACGCAATAAACGTAATTCAAAAATGCTATCATGGAATATGTCTGCAGTGTGTGTCCGTGTATGTGTTATGTACTCGTATTATCAACTATATCAACAGTTGACTAGGTCAAATTGGGTCAAAATAACATGCACAGCGGTATGTAACACTAAGCATTAGCCTAATCCTTCCAGACCTTGTTAAACAGGTCCATAAATGAATCGTAGATCATGAATGTTATCGCCACATCCAGACAGACACGACCTAATCTAGGAACGGTGCCCTTGTAGAAAGCGGGGAATCCCTCGTTCTTAAGAATTTTTACCGCACAATCCGCCGTATTCTTGTACTTGGCTGCTTCCAGGCCCTGCATACGCGTCTTAATCACATCCAACGGCGTGTTGCCAAATACTGAGGCAGCTCCAGCAATGGCACCGAACACGCCCACCATCAACTTGGGTACAGGCTTGTTGATATCATCGCCCTATATAATGCATGGAATAATAGCAACATTTTTATAATTATTCCCAAACCAGACGAGTTAGTTCTTTTACCTTGTACATATCCTTTAGCGATTCAACAACAAAGAAACGTATGGCTTGATTGGATCCCTGCTTCAGTATGGTCGGTGTGAGTCCCTTGTAGATGCCACTGATGCCCTCCGCCTTGACAATTTGGCCAACACCATGAGCAAAGCCCTTGAACTTGGGACTCGCGCTGCGTTGATCGTTGATAAACTTCACTTTAATAGTTTCCATGGGGGTCACCGCCAAGATAGCCTCACAGACACCAGCGCCCAGGCCACAAAGCAGTTTTCCACCAGCGCTCAGTTGACCCTTGGAGTCACTGATATGCGATCGCATAAACTCGAAGGCACCAAATCTGCAGACAAGGAATGTTGTTAAGGATCAATAAAAAAGAGAGAATTCTGATGTTGTTGTCACTCACCTGGTTGCCGACTTTGGTATGCTGCCGTAGAGGAGCACGCTGAGACCACGGTATAGACCAAAGAAACCATTGGTAGCCACAGTTTTCTTCACACAATCGGCAATACCATTGTACTTCTTATTGACCCCCTTCTCGTCCAGCTGCAGCTGTGTCTTCACGTATTCGGTGGGATATGTTATGCAGATCTCAATGCCTCCGGTAATACCTCCGGCAATGATACCCTTGACTCCCTTGCTGCCACCACCGCCTGCCGCTGCGGCCCCATTATTAATCATCCAGGGACGAGATCTGTACGGGCTAATAAGGCTAGCCAAATTTTGACGATCCATTTCGTACTGCAGACAAATTGGTTGCATTTTAACATAGAATTTAATAATACTCAAACTCAAACAAATATTGTGTGTTTATCACATTTTGATTGTTGTTTTTGTTGTTATTAATAGAAACTCAATACGTGTGGGAGTCTTTTGTCAAAAAAAAAACACCTGTGTGTGTGTGTGTGTGTGTGACGATAAAAATAAATGTTAACCAAAATCTGTCGATTTTCATATTATTCTGAAAATCGGAAAGAACGCTTAACATGAGAAATTAATTGTTGACGCTGCAATAATGATTGCAACTAATGTAGGATCAATTTAACATGTGGAATTTAAAAATTTCAAGTGTAAATTTATAACTAATTTATTCTATATGCTTTTTATTTCAATTTTCTTTAGTTTTCAGTTATTTTTGACTACGTTAAATAAATAACTTATGCAACTTGTTGAATGCATAACAGTATAAAATGTATATTTTACATTTTATATATGTACATTCTTGAGAGTATTAAGTTTGGTTAGGTTAGTTGCTAATCTATAGCCAGGCTACTTGTTTCATGACAATACTTGATTTTATCGCACTGTTTTCACCTTGAAACCAAAGTTCAAACAAAAACTATGTATAAGCAAATGTTTGTCATTGACTGTATGTAATGCACATACATACATATGTACATACATAGTTTTACATTTGCTATTCAAAATCATCTTCAACGATTGTGAATACTTAGGATTGTATGATAGTGTACAATTGAAAAGTTTTGAGTAACTTTTAAAAGAGCCAAAATAAAATTCTCTTTAATCTCATACCACTTGACATGATTATATAAGTTTAGCATGTAGGAAATAAATTATGTATACAATTAGCAGAAAAATCATTATTTATATGGAATTATTTGAAATGTACATTAAATATTTACAAACTTAAACACAATTCTGATAAAGATAAGCAAAGTTTATGATAACTTTTCATTAGAAGTGTACACACAAGCACACACACACGCACACACAAACACATACGACACTCAGTTAGTTGGTTCAAATTGGAGAACTGCAGCCGCATTTCTGATTGGAAACACAGCAGTTATGAATGTAAATGTTAGTTTACTCACATAATTACAGTTACGATTAATTAAATGCAAAATTAAAGCACTTTTGCTATTCTCTTTGGTTGTTTGCCGAGCTGATTGGAATGCGACAGCGACGCGATCGCGGCTAGGGCAGCGAGTCAACTGTTTTCACGCTACTATGAAGCAAATTCCAATTCCAATTTCCAATCGCAGAGAAAGCGAACAAATTCAAATAAGCAGCACATTTTGTAAACAACCAACTGCTTCTCCACTGAGATCAGGCACAAGAGCGTGAGCGTGAGCGAGAGCGAGAGCGCGAGTGAGTGGGAGCGAGTGCCGACGAAGAGCAAAAGTAACGGCGATGGCGTGATACTGGATTTTTATGAAGACGCGGCAGAAAAAAATAACAACAAAACGATCTCAGTCTCTTAATAAGCGAAACCCGTTTCGTATGGCAGAACTTGTTGAAGCTTTTTTAACTGGAAAAGCTCTACCTCGCTTTAGTAAAGGGCAACGCATATCAACGAAAATAGCAAATGGCTTTAATTTTTATAACAGCCGCAAAGTCGACAACATTTTTTTCTTACGTCAATTACACAACTACGTAAAACGAATGTGTATGAATGTATTATTTATCAAAATGTTTAATAGGCCAAGTTATATTACAACTATACATATTCTTATTGTTTATTCAACGAATCGATATAAATGTTATCATTTTATAGCACGTAATATTTATACACCTTTTAATTAAGAAGCCTATGGAATTAATCTACGGCCATAGAGATAACAGTGGGCCTTTATACCAAACTGGAACCGGCAAACTCTGAACGTTAACTAAAAAAATGTTGGTTGCTTTTGCTTACACTGGAGCTGCTCCGTAACATCCGCTCTGCGCATGCTCCAGGTCCACCCGAACCACCCAACATATGCTACATATGTACAAAGCTTATACGGCAGATTAAATCGGTTTTAAATGAAAACGAGCTGAATTTAATAAAAATAAATTATCTTTATGTCATAATTGTTTTTTGACAAGAAAACTATTTATTAAAAAGTTCTTACGTTATTAATGCATCTAACTTAAGATATTGTATTCTTTCAATACATTTTCCACTGTTTCAATTGAGCTAAAATATATGTTAAATAGTGAATAAAGTGGCAGTTAAAGGTGCAAGTCCAACTGTTATGGGGTTAAATCAGGTTTAGTTACCCTATCAACTTGGTAGTAGACGCTGTAAATGCTTATATCGAAAAAATTATGACCGCTTAGATGTACCTGGGGGCTCGTCATCAATATAATATGGGCTCGACATTTTTCGATTACAGTGAAGGCTCCCTAAATTGAAATGCGACGGTTCTAAAAAATTCCTAAGGAAATTGCTGGAGACTCTAAAAACTAAACTAAACTAATATTAACTGTTGGATAAGTTCGTCCATTAAATATGACACAGCTAGAAAAAAATTAATATAACAATGACTGCTAACTTTGTCTCTTAATACATTTAATCAAGACTGCCAAGTATAGACTTTGTTCATTAAATTAAGTAATGGTAAGTTAAGTATAGTATCCAATAGTGTTATTCATTAGCAAAAATTGCGATTCCCACAGAATTGTTGTTATAAAATATGCAATTAAATTGACTAACAAAATCTTAATGTAAATCGAGACGATATCAATCAAGTCAGCCGCCAAGGACAAATCGATTTTGGTCGCAAAAATAATTAACGACAGATCCCATATCAAACCAAACTCGGTCGACTTAAAGCGAATTAATAGTTTTATTCAAATGCATTTTGAAATCTTTCATGTCATTTACATGCACACATACATACATAGTTATATTATGTATATGTGTATATGATGCATGTGTTTATAAATAAACATTAGAATTAAAGTGCAGATCTTTCATTAACCGTTAATCAATAACATTATTACTAAACTGGGAATTACTTCGTAGACAGTTTTTAATTCAGTCATGATGGTGCAGTTAGAAGACACTTAGGCAGCCTTATAGATGCGCACGCTCTTCACGGAGCCAATGGTGAGTGTCTGAAGAAGAATATAAAATAGATTCGATTAATATGGCAGATAGTAAGCCTGATCAAGGGTTTCAACTTACGGTAGTCAGTTCGTTGTCATTGAACTCGCGGACAATGGTCGATGGCTTGTCGCCCTTCTGCTCCTGAACCAGCTTGTTGCCATCGAGGGTGATGACGCTCTTAACCTTGCGTCCATCGAGAGTCTCCTCATCGAATTCCTCGCCCAATTTGAAGCTGATGGCAGAAGTCTTGAAGGTCGATGTGGTGGTCATGGTGTATGTCTCACCATCCTTGGTAATCTCCACAGTGGGGCTAACAGTGTTGCCCATTTTGCGCAGCACCATGCCAACGCCTGAAAAATAAATCATATAATATCTTTATATAAACATACATATATATAAGTTGAAGATTTGGAAGGCAGCTAATTGAATTAGCCCGTCAAAGTTGAAGACCTGCACACAATGCAAATCATATTGTATTTAATTGAAATAATAAAGCTAAATTATGAAGTTCCCCGTCAAGTTTGTCCCAGACGAGACCCGGTACCCCAGACCACAGACGTCGGAGTCGTGCTCAAGGTTAACAATACGGTACCGGAGGCCAGCCTACAGCATCCGTACTTATCAATTGGTCAGCCTAAATATAGCAAACGATCCAGACCGCAAGTAAATGCAAGCGACAGCGTTATCGCACTGCAACTCACATATAAATGTATATATACTATACATATATGCATATATTCATATATATATATAGAGCTTTTGCCCCTTGGTCACAATACATCAAACAGACAAATCAATTATGTTCAATTATATACATACATATATATATATGAATGTTCTTAAGTGGTCTGACTTTTGGTCAAGTGTTTGCGGTTCGATAAGTTCCCACTGTCATTCTGACAATTTGGGAACCTTTTCAGCTGTGAAACTATATAATATTATTTGTATTTCATTTCGCATAGATTAGGATTCGGCATTATAACGGTTATTGTTGCTATACGGTTACTGATAAGGTGCAAAGTGCAAATTCGCAATCGCAATAAAAAAAAGGCACAATCATTTTTATTATAATATATACCACTCTGTTTATCACATTTATAAGTATGGATTTGCACATACACATAAACATAAAGTCTAAGTACATCGAACAATCAAGATAAGGCTGATAAACGTACATAGCTTGAAGGTTCCAACAAACGATTTCAATCAGATGCACTTTAAAATTGTAATCCAAAACCCCCTGAAAATGTCGTTCAATCTAAACCCATGCCACGATATACACACTGAAACTTAAGACCTCGTCCCCACAAATGTCTCGTCTGTGCAGGAGCCTTAGTTCAGTATTAGATTGAAAACCGCAAAAGACCCACCACACATATGCACCAGTATCGACCGAATCGAATCAAATTTCCAAATTCCCCGGCGTTGCCTAGACTCTGGACTGTTACAATAAACCATCTATTAGGTTGTATAATTACACCAAGTGTGTGGTCCAAAGTTCGGGAATTCGCATGTTCTAAGCAAATTATAGAGGGCTCCAAGCTGTCAACGCCAATTGTAATGACTAAGCGCAGACTACTTTCAAAATATATGCCTACAGTTATTCAAGTAACTTTTCTTTATTATTTTTATGAATATAAGTATATTTTTTTCTTATTAATTTCAGTTGCACATGACATTTAAAACAAGTTTAAAAAAATAAGTCTTTAAAAAAATAAAACTATTAAAACAAAAATATTTACGTAATTTCTTTTGGTGACAGCAATTACATGACTAACTGTAAAATAAAAACTACTTCCGTCCATGTGCTTGTGGCCAAAGTAGAGACTTTACTTTAATTATTTTTTAAGTTTATTACCCTATAACTTCGCCCGATAAGGTTTTGTGTATTTTAAACTGTTTCCACCTGTACCGCAGGTTTTTCTTAGGGGGCCCCTGAGGGAACGTGGAGCACATCACCTAATATTTAAAAAAAATTCATCAATAACCACGTTTTTTGTCTTCTTTCTTCCCTTTTGCATTTTCATCTTACTTTTGCACATCTGCAAAAAAAAAATGCCGGCCGGCTAGCGGTTTCATTCTTTATTCATTCGCACTTTCAGTCGCCCCTCTCTCTCTCTCTCTCTCTCTATTTCTCTGTTCAACTTCTTTTGCGACATGTGCCCATTCTACGTAATACTTTTTTTTCGCTATGATACTCCAAGTCATATCCTAGTTGTGCACTTACCCAATTCCTTCATGTACTCATCAAAGTTCTCGGACTTGTCCAGTTTGTATTTCTTGCCAATGAATGCCATTTTTCACAAATTGCTTTTATTTGGTTAAGCTCAACGAACAATGAGGTCTGCACAGCGAACACTACTCAACTCGTGAAAGCTCACACCACCAGACTGCTTTTATACGCGCGCTCGGCATTGCCAGATGCATTAAGTTGTATATAAGCTTTTTCTCCATTTTTGGCTGAGCGCGAGAGAGAGAGAGAGAGCTTGCGCGTTCGCATTTAAAGATTTATGATGGCACCAAACATGCAGTATCGATATAACTACATTGATATCAATTTATAACAAATAGAGGTGGAAAGACGTATATTATATTTGTACTGTGAACAATTAACATTGCATATAAATTGTATGTATGTATAATAAATATTTTCTGTACGCAGGTTTTCATTTAACTATATATTTTCTGTAACATCGGGTAATCGCAATCAAAAATAATCGATAGGAACGAAAAATAACCGTTTTTAAATATTTAAATAAATTTGAAGTATTTTATTATAAAGTTTGCTGTATGGCTTTTATATCATTTAACTGTCTAAAGTAGAGTTCCGCCTAAATATTTGACGACAACGAGATATTTATAACAATAATAATCTCACCTCTCATTGAATTTCTGGAACATTAATTGACTCAAACACTCCGGCTTTATAACTGACACATAAAGTAATACATACACATACTGCATATCAATCCAGCTATGAGAAAGGCAAGTTCAAGTGCCAGGAATCCGTTGCTATGAAAACTTTATTGTCTGACTATGTACAGCAGAATCTCTTCTTATGAGTCAAAATTAATGGTATCTATATTTTGCTTACCGGACGTTGACACCGTGTGAGACTTCACTGTACATTCTTACAAGTATGTCTCGGGGTGTAAGAGACAACGCCTACATTTACTTTGAGTCGGCATATGCAACAAGAAATCGCATGTACCTTTAAAAATTGCACATACATCTTTCTTAATATATATTTAGAATATTTTGTATATGAACATGCGACATTGTATATTGTTTGAGCAATCTAATCGGCTATTATGTTCCATAAAAGGCAGTCGACTGCAATTTTACACAAAGTTCTTATGACACGTCCATTTACTTTGAGTCGGCATATGCAACAAGAAATCGCATTTACCTTTTAAAATTGCACATACATCTTTCTTAATATATATTTAGAATCTTTTGTATATGAACATGCGACATTGTATATTGTTTGATCAATCCAATCGACTATTATATTCCATAAAAGGCAGTCGACTGCAATTTTACACAAAGTTCTTATGACACGTTTGATGGTCTGCCAGCTTTCTTATCTTATTAATTCAATTATCGCCTTCAACCATTTAACATTGCAGCTGTCCCGAATCCAGATCGTTAATTTCAAAAAAATAAACCACATTTATCGTACGCCACATTGAATACCGGATAGTTTAATTTGTTGCGATAATGTACATATATCTAAAATTATCTGTATTTTTATATGTAAAATACAATTGATAGCTAAAAGGCATTCGACGAATTTTCAATTGATGCTGATAATAAGCATTTTGATTAGAGAAAAAATGTTTGGAGATTTGGAAGACTATCGGTTGGTTTAATTACACAAGAAAGTATGGCATTTAGATAAATTCCATAGATACATTTTAAAGTCGGCGGGCGTTAATCATTCTATTTGAATATTATTTAGGAAAAACTTTAGTTGTCCCGATTTTAATGACTATACGTTTTGTACTGCTTTCAAGAAGTTAACACAAGCAGTGCAAAGCTAGCAGATACACAAACCACTGCCACTTAGGGCTGCATCGAACTGAATTACAAAATATTTAAATAAATGTCACAGATATATCAATGAAATAAGCAAATAATATTAAAACTGTATATAATAAAACATTATTACAGATGTTTGTATATGAGTTGTTGAAAATTAATGTTGCACGTTTCAGTGTAATTCATTTTTCATTCGCTTTCAAGCAGTTCTGGAAGCAGTGCTGTTCAGCTGCTTATTCTACACGGCATTTAAATTGTATACTCTATCAAAATGATATAAAGCTGAAAACTGATAAAGGTAATGCAAGAAAATGAATTGATAATGATATTGTATTACTAGGGTATGTGACTGATTATGGAAACCAAGTGTCAATCAGACTAAAGAACACACCGGCCGGCATTATCGTTAGCCGGTAAACAAATCCGCTAATATCAACAAAGCGTCATACACAAATTTACAAACCCAGAGAGAGATAGAGAGAGTGTGTGTACAAAAGAGAAGAAGAGAAACAAAGAGCGATGGCGATGGAACGAAACGAAGTTGCGCAAGCAAAAGCTCTCTGGAGAGTAAAAGTCAAACAATTGTTATTGTACGAGTACAAGTTCCAAAATGTTTACTCTAAAACAATGGGAACAAGTGAGCTAAGCATTAGAACGATTTCGGCGATCAAAGCGTGAGCAGCAAGTGCTTAGTCCGCGGAGAATTGAGATTATTGAAAAGGTCGATCGCCAAACGAAGCGGTTGAAAATACAACAAAAGTATCACAATAAAAATATAATTCACTATCTATGCCTACTCAGGCATATGTATACATGTGTATGTACGTAAGCATGTTTCAGTGATGAAATTCAGTTGTGGAACTTGTCGGAATATGTGTCGGGAGTATTTTCATAAAATACCAAGATAATTATAAAATAAAACACATGAGAATGCGTTCAATATCAGAATGCACTTTGGAACGTTATCGTACTATGCAAATATCAAAAATCAAGAAAGTGTGTGTGAGTGGAAAATTTTAAGCTACCAAAGATCGAATGTATCTACAAGATACAATCTGTTAATTCCTAAATAATAATAATTATATTAACGATAAGCGCGTGTCCGCAAATCCCTCTTGGGTGCTAATGAAATCGCATCGAAATAGTCACCAAAGTTTAATAAATCCATTGGTAAATAAACATCACGTCGGAATCTCATGTAACTGAACGTTAAACTTAAAAGTACCAGTGAGCCATTATTACTATACGGAATACGTGTGCGAATTATTTATTAAAAAAAAGTAAACAAAACTAATTAAACAAATAGCAAAAGATCAAAATGCAGTCATTAAAGGCCGATGAGCTACCGGAGAATCCCGTTGAACGAGCCAATTGTTTGTCGGAATTAATGTTTTGGTACGTCAAACTTTATATAAGCAGTCAATTCATATCATATTATACCTCCTATTGAGTTCTTCATTCCACTGGATGGATCCGAGAACGTGACAACTGCGACGAGTTCATTATTATTTTATTCAATGGGTCGTTTAATTTACATAGTTAGCGCTTCAGAGTTATTCTCGGGGCACCCCATGAAATCCATATATTCTCGTGCATGTATTTTTATGTGTACATATTTGCGTGAAGTATTTCAAGTTATTCAATTGGTTGTCACTTAAGGCAACTTTAATTTCGTTGGCAGCCAAATGAAGCCTGTAATAAAAGGCGATCGTCTGGCAAAACTTGGAATTGTTTTAAGATTAAACCGACATGAGGCATGGCTTTGCATAATTATACTTAAAGCAGTTTCATGGAATGTTATCTATCAAGGTGCTAATAAATACCACTGTTTTTACTCTGCCTCAAATATGACATGCTCTCGTATCGCTTTTCCTAATGATGTAATTCAGCAACTATACCAAAAGTTCATTACTTTAAGGATTTTATTTTGGAACAGACTTCTGTCAATATTACCTCACTTCCACATTTGCAGTGTCATAACATCGTTATCCAGCTCACGTAGTCTTAATTGCTTTGTTTATGTTATTACTTTTTTTGTCTGTCGCTATCTGATAATTTTCATGTTATCTCTATTTACATGTTATATTCCATATAGCTTTGCCATGCCCGTCTTGTTCAAGGGTCGCAAGAAGACATTGGAGCAGACCGATCTCTATCGACCCCTAAAGAATCACAAATCAGGTGAGTGATGCTGAGAATTTTTCTACCCTAAAAATCTAGTTTGTAAACCTCCAAAGTTTTGAAGAAAGGAACGAGCCTTAGAACAAGATTTCTTCGAGGCAAAATTTTGAGACAAAAAAAAACTATTTTATATTTGCAATAGATTTTCACCTATTTGTTTTTTGTGACAATTTGAAGATCAGTAATTTCATTAATATAAAAACTAAGCTTTTTAAGAACTTTAATTTAAGATTATGATTTTAGTATTATTATGTAGAATACTTTTCTTACAATCATAACATTATACTATCAGATACCCTTGGAGATCGGCTGAGTGCAGCCTGGGACGAGGAAGTCGCTCAAAGATCGGCCCAAAATCAACCACCCCGCTTGATGCGTGTTGTAATTCGGGTATTTGGTTGGCAACTATTCCTTACTGGATTTTTGTTACTTGCTCAGGAATTTCTCACCAAGTAATTAACTTTTAAAATCCTGACTGTTAATAAGTATAAGTTTCAGCTTAAAAATCATCCTAACACATAACTTTTCTTTTGGTTTTAGGGTCACCCAACCAATTTGTCTGTTTGGGATTATGGCCTATTTTGCGAACGATGATCCTGATGTGACCAAGGCGCAACTCTATGCCGCCGGTCTTATGGCGGGCTCGGTGCTTACTGTCTTCTGGGGACATCCTTATATGCAGGGTCTGCTTCACTTGGGCATGAAGATGCGCGTCGCTCTCTGTAGCTTGATTTATCGTAAGGCGTTGCGCTTAAGTCGCACTTCTCTGGGAGATACGACAGTCGGTCAAGTGGTGAATCTACTGTCCAACGATGTGGGACGGTTCGATACCGTTCTGATCAATGTACATTACTTGTGGGTTGCTCCCGCGGAGCTGATTCTGGTCACATATTTCATGTATGCTCAGGTGAGAAGACTTAAGATTCCACACTCGGAGATTGTACTTTAATGGATAGGGGTTTCATTGCAGATAGGGGTTTCCTCACTTTTTGGCGTCGCCGTTATGTTGCTTTTTCTGCCATTACAAGCCTATTTGGGTAAGAAGACATCGGTGCTAAGACTACGTACTGCTCTCCGGACTGACGAACGCGTCCGGATGATGAACGAGATCATCTCTGGTATCCAGGTGATCAAGATGTATGCCTGGGAGAAGCCCTTTGGCAAACTAATCGAGCTCACCCGCTGCAATGAGATGATCTGCATTAAGCAAGTCAACTACATTCGTGGAATCCTCATTTCATTCGCCATGTTCTTGTCACGCATTTTTACATTTATGAGTCTCGTCGGCTACGTTCTTCTAGGACACATTTTGACCGCAGAGAAGGCCTTCTTCATCACTGCCTACTATAACATATTACGACGCTCGGTTACCATGTTCTTCCCACAAGGCATTTCACAATTTGCAGAGCTTATGGTGTCCATCAAACGTCTCCAGACCTTTATGCACCGAGAGGAGACTCAGGTTCTTGACAAATCAAATGCAATTACTGCACCCAACACTCTTAACGATAAGGAACATGGCTCTCTAATCAACAATACTAATGGGGATGTGGCAAAGGTCAATGGCAATGAAGAGACTCTCGTCGAATTCAGTCAATTTAATGCCAAGTGGACAACTCAAATCGCAGATAACACTTTGGAGAATATCAATCTACAGCTCGGCCGACGACAGCTTGTTGCTGTCATTGGTCCCGTTGGCGCTGGCAAATCCAGTCTGATCCAATCCATTCTCGGTGAGCTGCCCGCAGACAGAGGTAGCCTAAAGGTCAATGGCAGGTTCTCCTACGCTGCCCAAGAGCCTTGGCTCTTCACTGGAACTGTTCGGGAGAACATTCTCTTCGGATTGACCCTGGACAAACATCGCTATCGCACCGTAGTCAAGAAGTGTGCGTTGGAACGTGACTTTGAGCTACTCCCTCATGGTGATAAGACGATCGTTGGTGAAAGAGGAGCTTCACTCTCTGGAGGACAGAAGGCGCGCATAAGCCTGGCGAGAGCTGTATACCGACGGGCGGATATTTACCTGCTGGACGATCCACTCAGTGCTGTGGACACGCATGTTGGTCGACACTTGTTCGACCAATGCATGAGAGGATATCTTAGAAGCGAACTCGTCATACTGGTAACACATCAGTTGCAGTTTCTGGAACAAGCCGATCTCATTGTCATAATGGACAAGGGAAAAATCAGTGCCATGGGAACCTATTCGACGATGAAAAGCAGTGGCTTGGACTTTGCTCAGCTATTGTCCGATCCCAACAAGGATGAAGACGGTCTCAATGACAATGGGAGCGAGGCCGGCGATATATGGGATCGGTTAAGCTTGGCCTCAAGAAGCAGACGTGGTAGCAAAACCAGTCGACAAACTTCACGCAATGAGAGCTTCACCTCGTTATCCTCTCTAGCTGAATCGGTTCAGGACACAGCCGTGGCTCCGCAGGAAACACGTGTCGAAGGAAAAATTGGCATGAGCCTCTATAAGGAATACTTCACTGCTGGCAGCGGTTGGCTCATGATAAGCTTCATGGTGTTTCTGTGCTTAGGAACACAAATTCTGGGCTCTTCAACAGATGTCTTTCTTTCCTATTGGTAAGTGATCTTCGTTTTATTCTAAGCGTCAATTTTTCAGTTATCTCCGTTCAATTTACAATTCTAGGGTTGACAAGAACAAAAACTCTGCAAGCAAAGATTCAGATCCTGTCGATATCTACTATTTCACAGCCCTTAACTTGGCCGTGATCGTGTTCACCTTGGTTCGAACTATGCTCTTCTATAAGTTGGCCATGCGCAGTTCTACAAAGCTTCACAATGCCATGTTCCGTGGCATCACAAGAGCGGCAATGTACTTCTTCAACACAAATCCCTCGGGTCGGATATTGAATCGATTCTCAAAGGATCTGGGACAAATAGATGAACTCCTGCCAACCGTCATGTTGGATGTGGTTCAGATTTTCCTCACCTTGACGGGCATCATTGTTGTTCTCTGTATAACCAATCCTTACTATTTACTCTTAACTCTTGGACTAGGCATCATCTTCTATTACATAAGAGAATTCTACTTAAAGACCTCGAGAGACGTGAAACGGCTGGAGGCAGTGGCCAGATCTCCGATCTACTCTCACCTGAGCGCTTCTCTCAATGGTCTTCCAACGATTCGAGCATTGGGAGCACAGAAAACATTAATTGCCGAGTTTGATAATCTACAGGATCTGCACAGTTCAGGCTACTACACCTTCCTGTCTACTAATCGTGCTTTTGGCTACTACCTAGATCTCTTCTGCTCGCTGTACCTTGTCGTAATTATACTTAACTACTTCATCAATCCACCGGAAAACTCTGGTGAGGTGGGATTAGCCATTACCCAGGCCATGGGCATGACGGGAATGGTACAGTGGGGTATGCGTCAATCAGCGGAACTCGAGAACACCATGACGGCCGTTGAACGTGTCGTCGAGTACGATGAGATTGAACCTGAGGGCGAATACGAGTCCTCGCTAGACAAGAAGCCACCTATCACATGGCCAGAAGAAGGAAAAATTGTGGCGGACGATCTCAGTTTACGATACTTCCCCGATCCACAGTCGAAGTATGTGCTCAAGTCTCTCAATTTTGAGATCAAGCCCATGGAAAAGGTCGGAATCGTGGGTCGCACAGGTGCCGGCAAATCCTCGCTCATTAATGCACTCTTCCGTTTGTCCTATAACGATGGCTCGATCGTCATTGACAGTCGCGATACCAATGAACTGGGACTACACGACCTGCGCAGCAAGATCTCCATAATACCTCAGGAACCGGTGCTCTTCTCAGGGAGCATGCGCTACAATCTCGATCCCTTCGAAGAGTACAGTGATGCGAAGGTGTGGGATGCTCTGGAGGAAGTCAAGTTGAAGCCCGTCATCAGTGAGCTTCCGAGTGGACTACAAAGCATTATCTCCGAGGGCGGTACCAACTTCAGTGTGGGTCAGAGACAGCTGGTGTGTCTAGCACGGGCTATTCTTCGCGAGAACCGCATTCTGGTAATGGACGAGGCCACAGCCAATGTGGATCCACAGACAGATGCCCTTATACAGACGACGATTAGGAATAAATTCAGGGAATGCACAGTTCTAACAATCGCCCATCGGTTAAACACTATTATTGATTCGGACAAAGTGTTAGTCATGGATGCTGGCCAGCTGGTAGAGTTTGGTTCTCCCTACGAGCTGTTGACCGAGTGCGAGTCGAAAATCTTCCACAGCATGGTCATGGAAACGGGTAAAAGCAACTTTGATAGTCTACTTAAGGTAGCGGAAAAGGCGAGTACAAATTAAGATTGGATTGAGGTTAAATAATCTGACTTATCTAATTGCAGGCCCATTTGGAATCACAGAAACTTAAAACAGTCTAGGATCAACGAATTAATTAGGTTTAAGCAAAAGTTCCATTCAAAATGTACTCCGAATGCTGGAAAATGAGTCTCCACTTTATTTGCTACTTAAAGTATTATTTCTATGAGCTTTAGAATTTAATGCTATTTTTCAACTTATTTTTAATAAATATCTAAAAAAAAAAAAAATAAGAGAACCTCTCACTTAATTTAAAATTTTCTTTTATTATATTTCAATTTTTCTGTATGGATGCTGAATGCTATTGTAAGCCACTTAAGAGATTTTTGAGTGTAATTATTTCATCTGATTTCTTAATAATTACTACTATCTTAATTCATCAAATTAAAAACGTGGTGACTGATAAGATAGTGGACTATGCTATTGACGCCTACCCACATATGATGATAAGATATGCGCTATATAATTTTTTGGAGTAACGAAGATTAAATACACTTCCTATACGTATATCGTATTAAATATTAAATAAAATTTAGAAAATAGTAAGACCCTTGCTACTTCCATCCCTAACTAGACCGATCATTATAATATAGTATGGTATTACAATATGGCGTTACGTATGTCGCAACAAATTTATAATACTCACTGTGAGGGTATTAAAATGTATCGCTCCAAAGACTGCAACAACAACAATCATTGAATTTGGATAAAAAAAGAAGCAACCGGACAATTGAGATTTAGAACTAGTTCCGCGCTCGAAGTGTAAACATAGAAATGATGCCATGTAGATGTTTGGAAATTCGTTAATTGAAGCCATCAAAAACAATTGAAAAGTTCTCTTATCTGACTATTACATCATATGATGAAATCGAGCTTTAATATTAAAGAAGAAAACACCGTTTGTAGTGACTTTTGTTTTACATGATCAGTTAACTTATACGTGATATTACGACAGCATCTCTGATACAGTGGACAGTGTACAGTGGAAAGTTTTTTTTTTTTTGCCAAACAGTCAACAACCGCGATAGAGCGTAACTAAATTAAAAAAGTAAAAATGTTCATGATAAGTGTAACTGTGCAATAAAGTCTAATTATTTACTCATAGTTTATTTTTACAAATTATCAAAACAAACTATACCAACATGCAATCATTAAAGGCCGATGAGCTACCGGAGAATCCCCGGGAGCACATTAATCCAATTTCGGAGCTTCTGTTCTGGTAAGTCTCCACATAGGGACGATAGATTACCGAAAATCTTAACGGATAACAGCCACAATACTAATAGCGAATAGCCCAGACCTTTTTTTATTATCAGTCTATCACGTTTACGCTTATTTTTGTGCTAGCTTAACTGTATTTTTTAGCGTTTATGCTGTTACCCTATATATATATTTTTATGGTTTCTCCTTCAATAATTTCAACCATGAAGCTTTATATTTCCCCTATTGGTGAAGGGCCGAAAAAAAACTCTAGATCAACCAGATCTCTATCGGCCATTAAAAGAGCATAAATCAGGTGAGTAAACCTGCAAGATAATGCTATCAAAGAACAGACTTGTAATATATTAAAAAAATATATAATTTTAATCAGATACACTTGGTGATCGATTGTGCGCAGCATGGGATGAAGAAGTAACTCGCAGATCAAGCCAAAAGAAACCTCCTCGTCTGGGACGCGTTGTGCTGAGAGTTTTTGGATTTAATCTATTTGTTACTGGAGTGTTATTGGGATCCAAAGAGCTTTTAACGAGGTAAATATCTATCAGAATGACTTCTAAAAGAAATATTTGCATATATATATAATTGCAGGGTTACTCAACCCATTTGTCTCTTTGGTATTATGGCCTACTTTGCGGGAACAGATACTGATCCAATCAAGGCGTACATGTATGCGGGGGGACTCATGACTACTTCCGTGATCACAGTTATTTGGGGACATCCCTGTATGCTAGGAATTCAGCACTTGGCCATGAAAATGCGGGTTGCCCTTTGCAGTATGATCTATCGAAAAGCATTACGATTAAGTCTTACTGCTCTGTCTGATACATCGATTGGCCAGGTGGTGAATCTGATGTCCAATGATGTGGGACGTTTTGATTCAGTTCTTGACAATATACATTATTTATGGCTTGGCCCACTTGAGCTGGTCGTAATAACCTACATCATGTACGAAACGGTAAATAATAGTTGGATACAATAGGAACAAGGGAGGGTATATTAAATATGTCATTTGTCCTTGCAGATTGGGGTATCCTGCCTCTTTGGCATCCTTCTAATGCTGATTTTCACGCCTCTCCAAGCTGGCCTGGCCAAGAAAACATTGGCACTGCGGCTGCTCACGGCAATTCGCACAGATGAACGCGTCCGGGTGATGAATGAGATCATATCGGGCATCCAGGTAATTAAAATGTACGCCTGGGAGAAACCTTTTGCCAAACTTGTCGAAAATGTGCGATGCAAGGAGATGAAATACATCAGGAAAGTCAACAATATTCGTGGAATGCTAATAGCCTTTGGATTGTGCTTATCTCGCACCTTCACCTTTGCCAGTTTAGTCGGATATGTCCTTCTCGGGCACATACTGACCGCCGGGGAGGCATTTCTAATCACTGCCTACTTTAGTCTGCTACAGCGAACGGTCACCAGTTTCTTTCCATTAAGTATTTCTCAACTTTCCGAGCTTTTTGTGTCCATCAAGCGTCTGGAAACCTTTTTGCTTCGAGAGGAGAATCAGATCTGCGATACCGCTAAAGTACTGGCAAAACTCGAATGTAATGAGGAGACTCTCGTTGAATTCAGCCAGTTCCATGCAAAGTGGGGCACCGAGAACACAGGGTACACCCTAGATAATATTAATCTACAGCTAGATCGAGGACATCTCATTGCTGTCGTTGGTCCCGTGGGTGCTGGCAAATCCAGTCTGATCCAATCCATTCTCGGTGAGCTGCCCGCAGACAGAGGTAGCCTAAAGGTCAATGGCAGGTTTTCCTATGCTGCTCAAGAGCCTTGGCTCTTTACTGGAACCGTCAGGGAGAACATTCTCTTTAGATTGACTCTGGACAAACATCGCTATCGCACCGTAGTCAAGAAGTGTGCGCTGGAACGTGACTTTGAGCTACTCCCTCATGGTGATAAGACGATCGTTGGTGAAAGGGGAGCTTCACTCTCTGGAGGACAGAAAGCGCGCATTAGCTTGGCGAGAGCTGTATACCGACGGGCGGATATTTACCTGCTTGACGATCCACTCAGTGCTGTGGACACGCACGTTGGTCGACACTTGTTCGACCAATGCATGAAAGGATATCTTAGAAGCGAGCTCGTCATACTGGTAACACATCAGCTGCAGTTTCTGGAACAAGCCGATCTCATTGTCATAATGGACAAGGGAAAAATCAGTGCCATGGGAACCTATTCGACGATGAAAAGCAGTGGCTTGGACTTTGCTCAGCTTTTGTCTGATCCTAAAATTAGGGAACACACGATGGCTGACAATGAGAGTGATGCTGGTGACGCCTTAAATCATCATAATACAGTCCTACAAAGAATACGCGCTGGGAAAACCAGTCGACAGTCTTCTCGAACCGATAGTATCAGTTCCTTGAGCTCCAAAGCCGAATCCATCGAACAGGATACTGCAATAAGTTCCCAGGAATCACGAGTCAAGGGGAAGATTGGATTAAATCTTTATGCTGAGTACTTAACCGCAGGCAGCAGTTGGTTCTCAATATGTGTACTAGTGTTCTTCTATTTAAGCACACAGATCGTGAGTTCCACAGCCGATATTTTTCTATCCTATTGGTAAGTTATATTAATTTTTAATAAAAATAATTAATACTTATTTTAACTCCTAGGGTTGACAAGAGCAAAAACTTAGCAACAAAAAACTCCGATCCAGTTGATATTTACTACTTCACAGCCCTTAACTTGGCCGTGATCGTGTTCACCTTGGTTCGCACTGTGCTCTTCTATAAGCTGACCATGCGCAGTTCTATAAAACTTCACAATGCCATGTTCCGTGGCATCACAAGAGCGGCAATGTACTTCTTTAACACAAATCCCTCGGGTCGGATATTGAATCGATTCTCAAAGGACTTGGGACAAATAGATGAACTCCTCCCAACCGTCATGTTGGATGTGGTTCAGATTTTCCTCACCTTGACGGGCATCATTGTTGTTCTCTGTATAACCAATCCTTACTATCTACTCTTAACTCTTGGTCTGGGCGTCATCTTTTATTATTTTAGAGAATTCTATTTGAAGACCTCGAGAGATGTGAAACGGCTGGAGGCAGTGGCAAGATCCCCCATCTACTCTCACCTGAGCGCTTCTCTAAATGGTCTTCCAACAATTCGAGCATTGGGAGCACAGAAAACATTAATTGCCGAGTTCGATAATCTACAGGATCTGCACAGTTCAGGCTACTACATCTTCCTGTCTACTAATCGTGGCTTCGGCTACTATCTAGATCTCTTTTGCTCGCTATACATAGTAATAATTATACTGAACTATTTTGTCAATCCACCGGAAAACTCTGGTGAGGTGGGATTAGCCATTACCCAGGCCATGGGCATGACGGGCATGGTACAGTGGGGTATGCGTCAATCAGCGGAACTCGAGAACACCATGACGGCTGTTGAACGTGTCGTCGAGTACGATGAGATTGAACCTGAGGGCGAATACGAGTCCTCGCCGGACAAGAAGCCACCTGTCACATGGCCAGAAGAAGGAAAAATTGTGGCGGACGATCTCAGTTTACGATACTTCCCCGATCCACAGTCGAAGTATGTGCTCAAGTCCCTCAACTTCGAGATTAAGCCCATGGAAAAGGTCGGAATCGTGGGTCGCACAGGTGCCGGCAAATCCTCGCTCATTAATGCACTCTTCCGTTTGTCCTACAACGATGGCTCGATCGTCATTGACAGTCGCGATACCAATGAACTGGGACTACACGACCTGCGCAGCAAGATCTCCATAATACCTCAGGAACCGGTGCTCTTCTCAGGGAGCATGCGCTACAATCTCGATCCCTTCGAAGAGTACAGTGATGCGAAGGTGTGGGATGCTCTGGAGGAAGTCAAGTTGAAGCCCGTCATCAGTGAGCTTCCGAGTGGACTACAAAGCATTATCTCCGAGGGCGGTACCAACTTCAGTGTGGGTCAGAGACAGCTGGTGTGTCTAGCACGGGCTATTCTTCGCGAGAACCGCATTCTGGTAATGGACGAGGCCACAGCCAATGTGGATCCACAGACAGATGCCCTTATACAGACGACGATTAGGAATAAATTCAGGGAATGCACAGTTCTAACAATCGCCCATCGTTTAAACACTATTATGGATTCGGACAAAGTGTTAGTCATGGATGCTGGCCAGCTGGTAGAGTTTGGTTCTCCCTATGAGCTGTTGACCGAGTGTGAGACAAAAATCTTCCACAGCATGGTCATGGAAACGGGTAAAAGCAGCTTTGATAGTCTACTTAAAATAGCGGAGAAGGTGAGTACAAACTAAGATTGGGGTTATAAATTAAAAAATATTTATATAATCTGGCTTATCCACTTGCAGGTTCATTTGGACTTAAAGAAACTTAACACTGCCTAAGTTACTGGAATATGGATACATTCTAATTGATTAACTTTAAGCAAAATTCGTACTTAATATTTGACAGCTTTTATTACTTTAAATACTCTTTTTATTAAATATTAAATTGCAATGTTATTATTTAACTAATTTTAAACAAATTCTTAAGCTAACCTCTCGGAAACAAGCTTTTGATTCATTGATTATTGTCCATTATTTCTATTCTTGTTCAAGTGACAAAAATTGTATATTTTGTACGTTAAATAAATTTAAATAAGAGTTTAATCCTTTTATGCTATCCAAGTACACAAATTCTGACTTTATCAAACGTGTCAGCTGATAATAAAGATAAGAACATTACTTTTCGAGTTTTACTACATTTACACAAGTGTTGTTTGTTTGTAACAAAGCAGTGCAAGAAAACGCTTGTAAAACAAAAAACGATAACATGTGTAAAGCTCTCAATAAAAGCCCAACAGTACAAAATGCCAGTGCTATCGCAGAGAGCAAAAGCTTTGAGCAACAGTTGTCTGCGAAGCTTTGTTCCATAAGCACGCATAAAAAGTGAGTGGTGGTCAGCTGCGTTTTAGAACGTGTTCCCCGTTCAAAGGGTAAACAGCTGAGAGTGAATGGAGATCGAAAAACTTTTGTTATTTCATATAGAATATTTTAAACTAAATTAAATTAAATCGGACATTTCAAAACCGTGTAGACTTTCGTTGTATTAAAACAGCTACTTCATTCAGTAACTAATATTGATCAGTGTTTATGTGATATATGATATTCAGCAGCATCACTATCTCAAACAGCTGCCAGAAGGCACTGTGGAATATTTTTGTACTAAAAAAAAAAATTTCTAACATATCGGCGTGCGCGCCATCACAAATGCGAATTTCTCTTTGTGTGATAGAAAAGTGAAAATACTATAAAAAGAGAAGAACTCTAACTCTGATCTTAACTGAATTGAAGTACTTAAATAAATGTATATAAGTAAAAAGTAAAAAATATAAAAAAAAAAATCAACATGCAGTCGTTAAAAGCAGATGAGTTCCCGGAGAATCCACGCGAGCGAAGTAACCCGATTTCGGAACTTATGCTCTGGTAAGTCTTCACGCTATTTGCTTCAAGGCTAGTAAGATTTGTACTATTTCATGACACCGCAAAAAGAGGCAAAGATAAATATTATTTGAATGAATGGGTGACTAAACAAATGAAGATGAACACAACTCCAAGTCATTTAATTGGGACCATAGACAACGATGATATTATCTACGCAATGATGATAATGCATATTTTCATGTTATCTATCAAGGCGATAATAGATAGCAATACTCCTTAAAAAATTTTGTGGTATCTAAATATATTATTATAGATACATACGAGTATATATGAATTACTTTGAGTATAATCAAATGAGTAATCAACTTTAGAAACTGATATGTATACAGACATGTGGTACATTTGTTGCTACCAGTTAGATTTCAAATTATAAGGTGACCCACGTTCGCTCAGAATTTATGATCACGTGACGTAATACACCCAAGATTTGATTTTTGCACGCTATCTGTGGTTCACTCCAATAACAATTATATGTTTGTTCTTCTCTTATCTGCCCTTCTTCTAATGTGTCTCTAATCTTTTCAACTGTGACGCAGCTTTGCCTTTCCCGTATTGTTAAAGGGTCGCAAAAAGACACTGGAGCAACCAGATTTATATAGACCGCTAAAAGAACACAAGTCAGGTGAGTAAACATTTTTAAATACTTTTGTGGATTTCACAACATTGAAAATCCTAAAAGGAACTGGAGAGCTAAATTCATTTTCTTCAAGGAACTGCGAACTGATTCTTAAAATTGAACTAAATTTTCGATTCAAAGAACTGAGAACTGATCCTTACAAGAGAGCCAGTTGTTCATTAACTGAATTTATTCAAATATGATGTCGATAACTGATAAATCGATATCAATTTGGAGTCCTTAAAAATGTACAATGGAAAATTTAAAAACAATAATTACTATTAACAGAAACGCTTGGTGATCGCCTCTGCGCAGCATGGGATGAAGAGGTAGCGCAAAGATCTGGCCAACAAAAACCGCCTCGTCTGGGCCGTGTGATGATGCGCGTTTTTGGCTGGCATCTATTTGGCACTGGACTTCTACTGGGGGTCAGAGAGTTTCTAACAAAGTAAGTGGATTCGATAGGCTGTCTAGGATAATTTGCTAAACCTCTGATCATCTTGTTTTAGATTCACACAGCCCATTTGTTTATATGGCATTATGATTTACTTTTCGGGCGAGGACCCAGATCCACTGAAAGCGCAACTCTATGCGGCGGGTCTTATTGCATGCTCCTTGCTTACTGTTATGAGTGGACATCCGTACTTACTAGGTCAGATGCACCTGGGCATGAAAATGCGTATAGCCCTGTGCAGCTTGATGTATCGGAAATCGTTACGGTTGAGTCGCACTGCACTGTCGGATACATCGGTGGGTCAGGTGGTGAATCTGCTGTCCAATGATGTGGGACGCTTTGATGGAATCCTGCTCATTGTACATTTTATATGGCTGGCCCCACTGGAACTGATTGTGGTGACCTACTTTATGTATGAAAAGGTAATTTTGATTATCTGACGGTCTTCTTATAAGTAAAAAAGTAAAGCTTGTTGAATAAGATAAGGTAAAGAATTTTAAAAACTTTGTTTGGATTCTTACAAATAAGTATTTTATGTAGATATATATTAACCAAATATTCAAATGTTAAGGTTACCTGTGAAAAAGCCTATTTTTAAACCCTTGCCCAATCTTATTATTTGGAAAGCGAAAGTAGATTGCTCTTAACAAGAATGATGTTTAAAAGTATATTTTTTTCCATTTAAAAATGTTGCGGTTTCCTACTTAAGCCAATGACTTATCAAAAGCTACTGTCTTGTATAAGTGTGCGAAAAATATTATAAAATTTATTTATTTTCGTATTTCAGATTGGACTTGCCTGCCTCTTTGGCGTCGCTTTGATGCTGCTCTTTCTGCCCTTACAAGCTTATCTGGCGAAAAAAACATCGGAGCTGCGACTCCGCACGGCAATGCGGACAGATGAGCGCGTGCGGATGATGAATGAGATTATATCGG
Organism: Drosophila innubila; assembly: GCF_004354385.1. Classification (NCBI taxonomy): domain Eukaryota; kingdom Metazoa; phylum Arthropoda; class Insecta; order Diptera; family Drosophilidae; genus Drosophila; species Drosophila innubila. Next base: position 13,838,835 of record NW_022995380.1, read on the forward strand.
GCATTCAGGTGATCAAAATGTATGCCTGGGAGAAACCGTTTGGCAAGTTGGTGGAGCATGCGAGACGCAAGGAGATGAATTGCATCAAGAAAGTCAACTATATTCGTGGCATGCTTATTGCCTTTGGCATATCTCTATCCCGTATGTTTATCTTCGTGAGTTTGGTGGGTTACGTGCTCCTGGGAAACAAATTAACTGCCGGAGAGGCCTTTTTTATCACTGCCTATTACAACTTGCTGCAGCGAGCAGTCACCAACTTCTTTCCAATGGGAATCACTCAGTTTGCAGAGCTTCTAGTTTCTATCAGGCGTCTGGAAACCTTTATGCATCGGGAGGAGACTCAGGTCGCTCAAATTTGTGACAAGCCCAATCAGATTGGAACATCATATGATAAGGAACATGGCTCAATAATCAAACAAAGCAATGGAGACGTCTTGAAAACCGATAGCAAAGAGGATACTCTCGTTGAATTTAACGAGTTCTATGCCAAATGGAGCGTTAAGGCCACAGAAAACACCTTGGATAATATCAATCTGCAGATGGGTCGTCGACAACTGGTGGCTGTAGTTGGTCCTGTCGGTGCAGGCAAGTCCAGTTTGATACAATCTATACTCGGTGAACTTCCTGCTAGCAAAGGCAGCCTCAAAGTCAATGGTACATTCTCATTTGCCACCCAAGAGCCTTGGCTCTTCACTGGAACTGTTCGGGAGAACATTCTCTTTGGATTGACCCTGGACAAACATCGCTATCGCACCGTCGTCAAGAAGTGTGCGTTGGAACGTGACTTTGAGCTACTCCCTCAGGGTGATAAGACGATCGTTGGTGAAAGGGGAGCTTCACTCTCTGGAGGACAGAAGGCGCGCATTAGCCTGGCGAGAGCTGTGTACCGACGGGCGGATATTTACCTGCTGGACGATCCACTCAGTGCTGTGGACACGCACGTGGGCCGTGAACTGTTTGACCAGTGCATGAAAGGATATCTTAGGAATGAACTCGTCATACTGGTAACACATCAGCTGCAGTTTCTGGAACAAGCCGATCTCATTGTCATAATGGACAAGGGAAAAATCAGTGCAATGGGAACATATGATGCGATGCAGCGCAGCGGATTGGACTTTGCCCAGCTATTGTCTGATCCTAATGTTAGGGAACACGTGATAAATGACCATGAAAGTGATGCTGGTGACGCCTTCGATCAGCACAGCATGACCTCACGAAAGAGATGCATTAGTAGCAGTCGACAGACATCACGAACGGACAGCTTTAACTCATTGAGCTCCATGACCGATTCCATTACGCTGGACGCTCCGATGTCTCCACAAGAGACTCGTGTCGAGGGCAAGATTGGTTTGGGTCTCTATAAGGAATATTTCGCCGCTGGCAGTGGTGGCTTATTAATATGTGCTTTACTGCTTATATGCATTGGCACCCAAGTTGTAATATCCTGCTCGGATGTCTTTCTCTCCTACTGGTAAGGAATATATCCATTTATCCTAATACTCTGTAATAATGACTCGGACCTTTACTTTTCCAGGGTTGATAAGAACAAGGATGATTCTGGTATGAACGATCATACAGACATCTACTATTTCACGGCTCTAAACGTCGCTTCAATCCTGCTCTGCGTGATGCGCCCAATCCTCTTCTACACGATGGCCAGACGCAGTTCCACAAATTTACACAACGCCATGTTCCGTGGCATCACCAAAGCGGCAATGTACTTCTTTAACACAAATCCCTCGGGTCGCATTTTGAATCGATTCTCAAAAGATCTGGGTCAGCTGGATGAAATCTTACCAACCATCATGTTGGATGTGATGCAGATCTTTCTCACTCTGGCGGGCGTTATTGTTGTCATCTGCATTATGAACCCCTACTACCTTATTCTAACTGCTGTGCTGGGATTCATCTTTTATTACATCAGAGAATTCTACTTGAAGACCTCGAGAGATGTGAAACGGTTGGAGGCAGTAGCCAGATCCCCCATCTATTCTCACCTTAGCGCATCTCTAAATGGTCTTCCCACGATTCGAGCATTGGGAGCACAGAAAACATTAATTGCCGAGTTCGATAATCTACAGGATCTGCACAGCTCTAGTTTCTATACTTTCCTGTCCACTAGTCGGGCATTTGGCTACTATGTAGACTTCTTTTGCTCATTGTACACCATCATCATTGTTGTCAATTACTTCATCAATCCGCCCAGCAATCCTGGCGAGGTTGGACTTACAATTACTCAGGCCATGAGCTTGGCAGGCATGGTTCAGTTTGGAATGACACAATCCGCCGAATTGGACACTACTATGACTGCAGTTGAACGCGTCCTCGAGTATGATGAAATCGAGCCTGAAGGCGAATACGAGTCCTCGCCAGACAAGAAGCCACCTGTCACATGGCCAGAAGAAGGAAAAATTGTGGCGGACGATCTCAGTTTACGATACTTCCCCGATCCACAGTCGAAGTATGTGCTCAAGTCCCTCAACTTCGAGATTAAGCCCATGGAAAAGGTCGGAATCGTGGGTCGCACAGGTGCCGGCAAATCCTCGCTCATTAATGCACTCTTCCGTTTGTCCTATAACGATGGCTCGATCGTCATTGACAGTCGCGATACCAATGAACTGGGACTACACGACCTGCGCAGCAAGATCTCCATAATACCTCAGGAACCGGTGCTCTTCTCAGGGAGCATGCGCTACAATCTCGATCCCTTCGAAGAGTACAGTGATGCGAAGGTGTGGGATGCTCTGGAGGAAGTCAAGTTGAAGCCCGTCATCAGTGAGCTTCCGAGTGGTCTACAAAGCATTATCTCCGAGGGCGGTACCAACTTCAGTGTGGGTCAGAGACAGCTGGTGTGTCTAGCACGGGCTATTCTTCGCGAGAACCGCATTCTGGTAATGGACGAGGCCACAGCCAATGTGGATCCACAGACAGATGCTCTTATACAGGCGACGATTAGGAATAAGTTCAGGGAGTGCACAGTTTTAACAATCGCCCACCGCTTAAACACGATTATGGATTCGGACAAGGTGTTAGTCATGGATGCTGGCCAGCTGGTAGAGTTTGGTTCTCCCTATGAGCTGTTGACCGAGTGTGAGTCGAAAATCTTCCACAGCATGGTCATGGAAACGGGTAAAAGCAACTTTGATAGTCTACTTAAGGTAGCGGAAAAGGTAAGAACATAAATATATAAAGCAGAGCATAATTAATCTTATTTATTTGCTTACAGGCGCATTTGGAATGCCAGAAATCAAAAACCGCCTAGAGGCAACGTGTAATTTAAATAAAATTAAATAAATCTCTTGAACTTGAATAACAATTTATTTCATTGATACACTAAAAATAATTTGTAAGCCTTTCAATTGACCATTTATAGACGAATTTAGGCCAGGCTCTGACCTGGTTGTGAGAGGCGCACATCACTTTTCCAACGGAGCATGGGCAACATAGTCAAGGGAATGGCGCTAAGGAATTGTTTAGGGACCCACGAGAAGACAATCAACAGGATGGGAAGACCATGTACAATGAGAAGATTCGATAGAGACTCACGAACTCCACTCCAGGAGCCACTATTCCGCACAAAGAAGAAGAAGTAGAGGCACATGGCATCACAGATAAGGAACAGACAGATGTAGATACCACGCACATTTTGCCGGGCACTTGCACAAAACGCATACAAGCTGGACATGATGATGATGTTGGGTATAAAGAGCTTCAGGACAATCAATGATCCAATCAAAATCGGCGACAGCTCTCTCACAAACACACGTGCCGTATCCGGATCGAAGGAATTGATTTGCGGCAGATTGCCAGTGCCAATTATAGAAAAGTATGAGTAGAATATAATCAACAGGGCATAGCGATAGCTGCTGACAATGTGCTGGACTGAAGTTATTGACCTGGCTGGCTTATCCGCCTCATCACCATCACTGTCACTTTCCTCCTGCAACTTCTTGGTATCTTCATGCACCTCCATGCCCAGCAGGAATTCTGTGCAGAGCACTTGTATAAAGATCGACTCATACGAGAGGCACAATAGCGTAAAAATTGTGCTCAGATTGAAGAGAATCAGCTGTACACGCTTTCGTGGAGTTTTCGTACTACTATATGGAATCGAGATTAGGGCATAGATCATGTAGCACCAGGCAGCAACATGTAACCACTGGCAGACAGGTTTCTCAGACAGCAGCCGTTGCACAATGTATCCTTCAATCAGCAAGGCACCGCTATTGCTGATCCACACTCGCCAGCCGTGAGATTCACCCAGCACCAGAGGACGCAACAGAGTCAGTACCATGCTTGCAAAGAGCAAGCATTTGTTTTGGTAACCCAGATCGGGTCTCACAAGCGAAAAGCCAGTCAAGACTGTCACCAGCGCGATCCACAGACAGAATTTCATCGTGGGCCTTGTAAATGCTCGCCAATTGTTGGCGCACACCACAACCGCATAACCCAGAGAGACGAGCTCCCGATAGTGGGTTGTGGATATGAGCAGGGCAGCGGTGCACACAATCCATGCCAGCTGCATGAAAGGTGCTTCCACACACTTGCTATGCAGTCCACGCTCTCGCAAGGCCACCATCCAAACGGGCAATGGTACCAGCAAGTAGAAGCTTGTCCAGCAAGGTATCTTATGCAAATAGAACATTACGGCCAGCATCAGTTCCAACAGGAAGAACAGGATAATGGGTATTGATAGCCAGTCCTGTTTAGGAGCATTCGTTGGACGCGCCTGCTTGGCTAGCAAATAGTAGAACCAGCCCAGATATGTGGCAATGCAGGCGGCAGACAGTGGAATCCGATAGTAATCTCTATAATACTCCAGACAATCCAGAGCCAGACGTATTAAGTCTTGGCTACATTGCATCGCCTCCTGAATGCAGTGCAATTTCATCAAGCGCTCGAACTGATGCTTATAGTTTTGAATTCGACGCCTGTCGAGTTTCTCAAAGATGGGCAACCAATCGGTTAGGCGATCACGCTGATGAATCTGCTGTATCCGTTCCACCTGGGCCAGCAATTGTAATCCATTCAGATGCAATGCTTGCGCTTCGTACTCGGCACTGACATTGATGTAACCCAACGGCAGCATGGCCATATTGTTAATGGGCGGTGGTAGTCCAATCAGGGCAGACATCAGCGGTGCCAACTGCACCTGGTCTAGCTCATGTAGCGGCAACTCTACGCCGTCCTTGCCAACTCCAAAGGTTTCTCCCGCATTAGGGGCCACACGATTGACTCCAGCGCCCCAAAAGATGAAGGGCACTTCAATCTCATCCTTGCTGCCGGCTCCATGAGCACCTACAAATTAAAAAGTGTTAGTAATCTCAGAGTTGGAAGATATTAAAACTTACCCGAATCGGTCATGCCATGATCGGATGTCATTAGATATACGGTTCGCTTGTCATTGAAGGTACTCTCAAATAGCTCGTACATTTCGCCAATGCCGGATTGTGTATTGTTGAGTATTTTGAGATAATCATCGGTATTTGGTTTTGCCGAATGACCGGCGAGATCAAGATCACCCAAATAGACCAAGAACATTGCTGGCAACTTCTCCTTTACCATCTGAACATTGTCATTGGAGGCCAGAAATTGTCGTACCTTGTTAAAGACCCAGTTATCCGCTCCGTAAATGCCCATTTCTTCATTCAAGGTGTACATTTCAAAGTGAATTCGACCGCCTTCACTTAGCAAATCTTTGAAAATTGTTATCACTGGTCTGCCACCCCAGCCCCATGTACCGGATGTGCGATTGAATACCGAGTCAAATATCGAGGGATTTTTCTGAAAGTTGGTCATAGCTGCCGCTGGATCCTCATTGAATCCACCAAAGATGGCAATATGTCCGGGACGGGATTGGGTGGGAGCACAGGTGCGCGATATGCCTGCCAAGCCCTCGTTTAATAATATATTTTGTATGCTTGGCAAGCCACTGCAGTTCCTACGGAAAAATGACTCGGCTCGGAATCCATCAGTAATGAAGACAACAAGACGATCTGCTGGTGGCTCCAGACCCAATTCCCGATGTGTCGCTTGCGGCCGCATTCCATTAAGAACAGTTGATTGGAAATATATCATCGATATATATCCGACCATCAAAATGTGCACTATAAGAGCAAAAACTTTCCACATTTTGGAAAATAACTAAAACTTGACCCGTACTGTGTGTACTATGTGTGTTTTGTCGCTGATCATATCGAACTGAAGTCCCGGCATTTATGTATTTAAGAAATCAAAGCTTGCTTTGAAAGACAAGGAGCATTTATCGTTGGATAACCGAGTACTTAATGCCATTTGGTAGGTGTAGGTTGTAGAAAATAAAGCTCCTTTTCCGACTTATAGTTTCCACAACAGAAAAATTATATTGAAGAAAAGCAGAAACTAAACATCGATCAATCCATCACAAGTATAGGAGTGATTTCCTTATAAATCTCATTGAAAAAACATTTTCCGGCAAATAGTTAAGAACTTGTTGAAAAAAACAAAACAATAAGTTGTCCATAGCTAATATTCCGATGAATACTTTTCATAACAGATAAAAGCATTTAATTTTTTTTAAGTCTGCTACAATTGGAAAGAAAAACATTACTTTGTTTAGCCATGAATTTCTTCAAATTAAGTCAAAACAGGCTATACTTTGGATTTCGAGTTGGAATAAAATATGTTGAACGACATAAAAGGTTTTCCATAACATTTTTTCATCCGATTTGTTTTAGATTTAGTCAAATAATTCTATAGATTTTTTAAATTTTGTATGAAAAGTTTTTCAAAATCAAAGTGGGCTGTTTTTTGACACATGTGCCAAGTTTTATTATTGTCACGGTATTCATTGAGTTCTAACAAATCGAATTAAGCTAATAATGTGGACTCTGGGCCAAGTGTTTGCATTGCAGTTTCTGCTGATGTGCTCAGTTTACGTCATCTACTTTCAATCAAACGTCGTTACGCATTTGGAGCCGCAACCAACGTTGATGAAACATGCACCAGCAGATCGTCTGGTTATTTTTATTACCGATGGACTGAGTGCAAAGTCATTCTTCGAAGATCGTTGCATCAATGTGCAGGAGCTGAGCAAGATTTTTATGCATCAGGGTCAAGTGGGTATAATTCGAACTCTGGGATCCACCAATTGCAGGTCGGCACAAGTTGCTCTATTCTCTGGATTCTATGAGAGTCCGTTTTCTGCTTTCGATTACTGGTCATCGAAGGCTGTCACGTGCGACACGCTTTTCAATCGGAGTTCCCTTAGTTATGCATGGGGATCGGCCAAGTTCTTAAAGCACCTTGCGGTCGTCAACAAAATTAGTGTGCCTTACGATGTCATGTCCATTGCCTCAAAGGATTCATACAAATTGGACGAGTGGACGTTTGATGATATTGACAGGTTTCTGGACAGCGAATCGAAACAACTGCAGAATATTAGGGGACTGGTGATAGTCGTGCATCTAGTGGGATTACTTTTCGCAAATGGAATGGACATGTATCGGAAGAATATCAACTACACGCAGCGTGGCATTTGGAAGACTTACAATCGCTTTGAGCAGACATTTTCCGATCAACGCACATCCTATCTTCTAATCTCTGATCATGGCATGACGAGCATGGGTAAGAAATACAGCTTCAATCTGACTGCATCTTCTTAGGTCATCTCCTCTAGGTCTCTTTGGAGGAAAAACTAAGGAGGAGATTGAAACTCCATTCTTTCTGTGGGGCGCCGGTGTCTCCAACACAAAATCTAGTCCAGGTCGCACATTTGTGGCCAACAAAGAAATGAAACGCCTGCCGCTGAGCATCATGGAGCAGATACAGCTGACACCGTTGATGAGCACATTGGTGGGACTGCCGCCGCCTGTCAACAATCGCGGCCAGATGCCATCGGGCGTATTAAATGCCAGTGACCGCTATGAATCCCATGCCGTATTTACCAACGCGCTTCAGCTAGTGGATCTGGCAAAGCACCGGCTGCAGCATCATGAGCGTGGACTGCTAGCCAGCTGTATGCCCAGCCATTGGATGAATTTACAGCAGCTGGACAAGTTCGTGTATAGTGGCAATCTGCTGTGGCATCAGAGGCGCTTCCTAACGCTGAATGAGTACAGCAGTAACATGATGCCCGTGCTGATGCAGTGCATCGAGTACTATGAAAGCTATTACCGCAGAGGATTGCTGGTGGCCATCACCTTTGGCTTCCTTGGCTGGCAGCATCATTTACGCTGCCAGCTGGCATCACCTCTGCAGGCATCCAATACGCGCAGTCCACAGCTATTGCTGGCCAGGATGCTAGTGCATGTAACAATTCTATTGATGATTATCTTTCTGCTGCTTCAGCGAGTTCCCTGGGTAATCAGTGGCTTCCTGTTGCTGCCCGGCTTCATTTGGAGGTTGGCGCTAAATGCGCACGAGAGGAGTGAGAAATTGTCGTCATGTGTGCCCCTGTTGGTGTCATTATGCTGCCTCACAGGCTTTATTGATAGACGCCTCATGGGCCTATGTTACTTGGTATTCGCCTTCTACCAGAATCGAGAGGTCATCATGCAACGATCACTGGAGTCGTATATATGGATGATTGTGGTCTGCGCATTGGCGTCTCTCAGTTGCCTGCCACCGACTCTGGGATTCCATCATCGGGGTTCGTTCATTGTCAGCATAATATTAACCTTCCTTCAGCCAATCGCTTTCCTTGGCCCATCGCTTTCCCGTTCGCACAGAAGGAATCTAATTTGTAATGGACTCGTTATGCTGCTGGCCTGCATCCATGTCTGGTTCAGTGCGCGTCCTCGACTTTTACATTTGATGGCCAGGGCGTATTTGTGCTATGTGTTTTATCCACGATTTAGACAACAGGGCATTGAGCTCACCATCTATAACTTGAGTACGTTATACACTCTGCTCTGCACATCCTACGAGGCTGTGGTCATCCAGGTGTTGACCCTGGAGCTGCAACTGGCGCTGCGATTGAAGAACAACAAACAAACTGGGAACCAAACATTGGCTATGTACATATTAATGTACAGCTTCTATTCATTTTTTATCATTGGCAACGTTGCAGATATTGACCAATTTCGCAGACTCATGTCATATTCTGGATTTGGATTATATTCAGCTTTAATGAATGCGTTAGTTATTGCACTCAAGTTGTGTGTTCCGATGCTTCTGTTGCTTTGCGTCATTTGCTCCAAATGTGAGACGGATTCAACGAATCGGCGCGATATATTCCACAAGTTGCTGGCCATGTGCAACGGCATCGCCGTCATCTGCCTTTTCCGGGTGCGCAATACATTTTGCGAAATTGCTGTTACACTTTTTCCCTTTATCTTAGTGCAATTATTACCATTTACATTGCTGGTACTGATAAATTTGGCCAACTTGTTGGTGGGCGACGTTAAACAGCAATTGTTGGAGATTCCTAAGTGGAATGTGCACAAGTGTTGACTTTTATAACAAATAAACTTCACTTGTTTCTAAAATTAGAACTTTTATTTTTAAAAAGTAACTTTTTTTTTATTTTGTCTTAATTTTGAAAACAAAACTGTCGATATACATTCTTCATTACGATATTTTTCTCCTCAGTCGATAGTTTCTGTTGTCACGTAACAGAAAAGCTCTACAGAACAGTAAATGTTATTTACAGTAAATTGTTAGACTTTTTGTGCAAGCCACTTGCCAGATCGGGAATTCTTTTTATGGAAAAGGTGGCAAACCTTGTTGTAAAACTATTGTTGAGTTGGGCTGGCAACGCGGCTGCCTCTGTATTTAGAGAGGGCCCTCAAAAAACATAATTTTTGAACCAATTTTGATTCATTCGCTAAAAATAAAAAATCGGTGTGTGCCAAAGCAACTGTTTTGGTTAATGTACTGCTAAAGTGCCAAGTGCAAGGCCAAACGATACTGATATTCAACGCGAAACAAACGAATTATCTTTTCAATGGCTACCTCTCCCTTTCCAGTTTGTGTAGGAAATAAACAAAAATCCAATTGGAATTTAGTGTTTACACCAACACAATAAATACAACACGAACAATGTGCGGGCGCAGTGTAAAATAAATCGAAAAACGTAAGAAAGCATAGAAAGTTAACGTGAAAACGGGTATTGCGCATTCCACGGCAGCAGTTCAATACTAGCAGTAACAACAGCAACAACAACCACTATAAGCTAAGCAACAGCGAGAACTCGCAGCTCAAAGGTAAGTAATAAGTGTACGTGAATGTGGGGGCGAGGGCGTTGCGCTGTTAATAATAACAATTGCTAGGTATTGTACAGTGTACACACACCAACACACGCTCACACGCAGGCAATCACAGCCGCCATAGTGGCATACAGTGACACTTGTTTGTGGAGCGCGTAGGCAAAATGGCAGCCAAGAGCTGTATTTGCGCTTTTGGTGGGTGGGCCTCTCTCCTCCCTCTCCCTCTGTTTCTACAACCGTTTCTGTGACGTATGTATGTGTGTAGTTATTACTCAATGAAAACATAGCGTTTAACGTGAACAAGTTTAAAGACTTAAAATGTGACTATCTGATAAGAATGGTAACTGATTCAGTCATATACATGACCTCGTCAGTAGCTGTTCCCTTCAGAATTGTGTCGCTCTTATGAATTGCAAGTGACTTTCTTTTGGCCCGAAGCTAAAGCATTTGCACTTAATAGACCCTGTACTTAAAAAGTACAAAGGGTCTATTTGGTATATTAAAAGCGAATCGCGCTCAAAAAAATTAATATAATAGTAATTGTATTTTATTAATTATATATTTACAATGTTTATTCTTATTTATAATTTTAAATTTTTTTAAGTTATAGGGTCTCTCACAGTCGAGTTTGCCGACTGTAACATTTCGTACTAGTTTTATGCTTTTGTATTTGCTCTTGCTTTTTGTTTTGCAATTAAGCATTCAGTCTGCTATTAAAGCGTAGCATTGTTGCCTCAATTATTTAGTCGTTGTCATTAAGCTTTTAAACTTAAACTCAAGCTTGGGCTAAAGCTTCCGGCGGTCACTTGAAGACAACAATTGAGATGTCGCTAAGTTTACACTTCCTGATTTAGCTTAAAGCATAAACAAGCCTAATTTTAATTCATAATTATACCATGAATACATCACAAAACGCTTCAATTTGTAATATGTAAATTTTATATACTTTTGATTTAGATTTCTCAACATGAAATACAATTAATTGAATCACAATTGGAAAGTCTCTTTGTTTGCGCTTCACTTCTTCTCCCACTCTCTTATAGAACTGACAGCTCTAAAACCTTTGCTGACTAACTAACCAACATTCGCTATTCAATTGATTTGCTTTTGCACTAACAAAAACAGCTGTGCAGCCTGTATTTGTCTCCTTCATTTTATCGATCATTTAAATTAAATAGTTTTTCTAATTCTCTAAAAAACTATATATGAGAGAGAGAGAGCTTTTCATAACGCGATCTTCAATGTTATCTATTTAATGTGTGCTAACTGATAAGGCATATAGTTATAAATAAATAAACAATAACAATCATATCACTTTAGTTAAGGTTAACGTATATCTATCTACATATATACATATGTACAGGCGTATGTATGTCTGTATGAGTAATGCCTGCCAAATTGTAATAAACGAGACAAATTGAGAGACCGACAAACACTCGTTGATCATCGCACTTAATTGCGCAGTTTTCATTATAAACATACAGACAGACCAGCAAATTATTAATGCAAATTGTCTTGGCTTCTCTGGTACTTGGGTGATTTTACCTCTCCATATTGTTCTCTGTCTCTCTCAATTGTACTACCTACCTACTTACACAAATACAAGCTGACTTTTTAGTGGGCGTATTTTAGTTTGTAATAATTTATGGATTTAGTTTGCTATCGTTCTGGCCAGCACACACAGTGATCACAGATGGCAACACCACCGCGTGCATTGGATACCATCTCGCTGTGTTCCACCGTATCCAGTTGCCCAGATCGCAATGGCTTCTACGGCGGATTCCAGCGCACGGACAAACCAAAGGAGCCCCTCTCCAAGGCACAGATCATTGCGCGCGAAAAGAAATGGCTCTATATGATTGACAATTGGTCCATATACATGTCCAAAAACTACAAAAAGGTAATTGCAGTATTTAGTTTTCTCAAAATCTATTATTAATCTGAATCAAACTTTTCGCTTCATAGATTCGCGATAGATGCCGCAAGGGTATACCAAAATCGGTGCGTCCCAGAGCCTGGTTCTATTTGTCTGGCGCGTATTTGCTAAAGAAAAAGAATCCAGATGTATACGAGGAGCTGTTGAAGAAACCTGGAAATCCGGCCACCATTGAGGAGATCAAAAAGGATAAGCATCGTCAGTTTCCGTTTCACGAAATGTTTCTGGACGAACAGAAGGTGGGACAAATCGAGCTGTTCAATGTGCTGAAGGCCTATTCAATATACAATCCCAAGGTGGGATTCTGTCAAGCGCAAGCGCCAATAGCTGCATTTCTATTGATGCATTTGCCGGCAGAGGATGCCTTTTGGGTATTTGTGAGCGTATGTGATGTGTAAGTCCAATAAATTTCGAATTGTTTAACATTTAATAATTCATTTTTCTTTCAATGACAGCTATTTGCAGGACTACTTTATACCTGGTCTCGAAGTGATACAAAATGATGCGGGCATATTGGAGGGCCTGCTTAAAAAAACCTGCCCGCCCGTCTATCGTCATCTGCAGAAGCACAAAGTGGAGCCGCTCCTCTACATGACAGATTGGTTTCTATGCGCTCTGACGCGCACACTACCCTGGGAGACGTTGCTGCGTGTGTGGGATTGTTTTCTCGCCGAGGGAATAAGGGTCATATTTAAAGTGGCGCTTGTCATCATTGGTGCCTCCCTCAGTCGGCACAAGGTGCGCAAAACCTGCACTGGTCTCTGCGAAACGTTGGCAGTGCTACGTTCACCACCAGAGCACATTATGGAAGAGGAGTTCATTATTAACAATATGATGCGTCTCAATTTGCGGGTCGAGGACTTTCAAATTGAGCATACGCGCCAGAAGGCGCGACGTGCCAAACAAAAGGCTCAGCAGGATGGGGCGGAATCTAGCACAAGTAATGGAAGGCGCAACATGCCCACATTGTGAGGACGAAGGTGCACAACACAACACAACATACAGCAACTATTTACTACTACTACTACTACTACTACAACAGCAACAAATTGTTACTAAACACACGACAGACACTCATCAATCCACACTACACACACACAATGCATATGTTTTATATATAGAAAACATAATCAAGCAAAGTCGAATAGAAGGAGGCGTGCACAAAAACAGAGAAAGGAACTGAAACATGTAAACTTCGAAACGATAAAGGAAAAAGAAAAATGAATAACAAAATACTGTTTAATCAACAGTCAATTAGATAACTTTCATTCCATGCGCATACGAAATGTATTTGGCAAACAGTTTGTTTAATATTTCATAAGTTAAAACATTGTTCTTTAATTTAATTCATATTGTTGCAATTATTATGTGCGTGCAATTTGTTTATGCTTTTCAAAAGTATTTATTATTATTTATTGTATGTATTACATTAAATTAAAACATTTTTAGCATAAGCGTTTTACAACCCGTAAACATATCGTATTATTATCATACTTATTGATTTATTTTTTACAACAAACACTTTATTGGCAGCTGCAATGTTAATAGGTCAAGAAACAGAAGTAAGCATGCATTCTCTAATTGTATTAAAGATTATTAAATTATATATTTATTGTCGACATTCATTTTTGTTCGTGTTTACTTAAACCACGTAAAACAATCAAATGCAATATAAATATATTGTTGAGGGGCGTTATTTGGGAGTATTTAGTCAAAATTAAAAATTAATATATAAGAATCACTATTACTAATATAATAAATATAAAAGCAAAATATGTGGTCCACTTGATTCCAAAATTTTTTTTCCCTCACAACATTCGCAGATAACTTACAAAACTGTCGATATTCACAGTAGGATATAAATTTTTTAGACAGCTGTGAACACATAAAGGTCATGTATAAGAGCAGCATTTTTGAGCTTGTAATCTCATAACTCTAATTTGCGATTCCTGTATCATATATTATGATAAGGCGCTCTTCTGATTGCAAACATTCACAATTTATTAAATGCATATATAAAGTCAGTTTAGTGCTTTTCTGATCAAATTTCATATTTATTTGTATATAAATTAACGAATTACTACAAATTTAAACTAAAAAAAATAGGGGCGGATTAAAATTGAAAGCTGCCGTAAACCCAAAATACCAAAATGTTTATTAGTAAAATGTTTAGCTAATACAAGGTTTAACTATATCATAGTTTTTATTTCCGGGATCAACCTTATTATATATAATCTCAATAAATGAATAAAGAAATAAACAGCAGCTTAAATTTAAATAGCATATTAGTTACATTTCAAATAGCTTAAGTTCTCTATAGTTAAAGGTAGTTATATATTTAATGATCGGGGCATGGGAACAGGTAGTCGACCCAAAATTTAATAATAAATAGTCAGTTATCTAATATCTACTCGTATATGTGAGATTTACATGAGTGTAAAATAATATCATTAAATATTTATAAATACTTAAGTTCATGGATGAGAGTTGACTCCTATTAGGAGCGCTAAGCAAGCGGTTTTCAACACTATGTCTAACCTAGCAGATACTGTGCCTCAAAATCCATGTCATCAGCATCGTCATCCAGCAAATGCGGCGGAAGCGGCATATATCGGCCATTGCCAGTCGACTCATTGTTTGCCAGCTGGATGTCCTCATCATCTAGTAGCGACAGCATTTGCTCATCATTCTCGGATACGTCGGGATGCTTGTCGCGTATGTGTTGCTGCAACTCTTGCATACTGTGCAGACCAGCTGCAACAGCCCCATGACCCAGTTCATCCTGCTGATTCTCGCATAGCTGGCAGCGTATATAGGCGGCATAGGGCAGGTGTTTAAAGCGATGTTCCTGCAGCACCCTTAGATGCTTTGTTTGCAACTGCTCGTCACAGTCCGTGCAGTGGTACAGATCATCAACCACTTTTCGCATATGGAGCATCTCTCGCTTGCCGAGGCCATGATTCGCGATGATGTGTTCACGCCAGAGCGCTTTACTGCTGGTGATAAACTTGTCGCCACATTGGGGACACCATAGCTGATATGCAGCGGGATCGACTTCCACTACAGCTGAAGCAGCAGCATCAATAGCATTTTCTCCGACAATTGTCTCATGCTGCTCTGCGCCATCATTGTCGTTGTCATGGTCACTGAGTGGTTTGTTGTCACAGCGATTTGTTTCTCGATTCAAGTGTTTGAAGAACATTTGCTTGCGCACAAATTCTCCATTGCAGGTCAAGCATTTGAAAGAGCGATAGGGCAAGTGTCGGAACTTGTGCGACTGCAGCTGCCCGATGGCCCCCTTTGTATGGGTGACAGTCACCCGCTTGTAGCACTCGAGGCACAAATAGTGATGCATATCGATCTGACGAAAGTTCAGACCCTGACGACTGTTGAAATTGTGCTGTTCCACGATGTGTTTGCGCCAGAAGGCATGCGAATCAAAGTTCTTGTTGCACTTGGGACAGTAGTACGTGATAAAGTCCATATCCACAGCATTATGATATGAAATGCTATCCTCTAACGTATTCAGTCCAGCCGGTCGAGTCGGCAGACCACCAGGCTGTGCTTTAAGCGAGCGTCCCAAATTAATGCTACTACTGCCAGGTGTCGGCGATGATGATGACGGTGAAATACCGCGAGATTCCGCATCCTTATCCTTGTCTTTCATAATCACATAGTTGTACTGTGGTTTAGGCTGCAGCTCACGCCACGGCGTATCCCGTTCGTAGATATTATGACGTGTACGCAGATGAGCCGCAATGTTGGGCTTGTGATTGTAACAGGTGCCACAGACGAGACACTTCAAATACAGTCGATAGGGAAGATGGCGAAAGTGATGATCCTGGAGACCCTTTAATTTTGAACTGCTCACAATATCCCTGCACTGAGTACACTGATAACGATACTTATCCAACTGGCGCATATTCAAATATTGACGCTTGTCGAAATTGTGGGCATCATTGATGTGACGACGCCACTCAAACTGTGTCTTGTACGCCTTTCCGCACGATGGACACAGGAATATATAATTTTGCTCTATTGTCGATGCACCTGAGCTATTGATTTGTGCTATTTTCTTACTGCTACTTGAGGGTGTTGATGTCTTTGCTGTGGCAATCGATGCTGCCACAGGCACTTGAGTAGAAGCCGAAGCGGATGCAGATGTGGAAACGGAAGCAACTTCATCAGTCGGTTCGGAGTTGTCAAACTTCTTGGCACTATATTGTGTATCCATAAAATCGTGCTCCTCGCTAATGTGCGTTTTGAGTGCCACCTGTGTGGGAAACAAGGAGCCGCAGTCAACGCACTTGTAGCGATTGAGATTGGAAGTGGGATTCGGATTGGGAGTAACAGCTGGCGGCAACTGACGACTGCTTAAACTGGTGACATATTCATCATCATCTCCTTGCATTTGTTCGCCAAAATCGTTCTCCTCGTTAATGTTATTGCTACTGGGCGATGATTGCTCCTCGTCCAAATATATAATCTCGTATGTTTCATTTGCCACCGTGACAATTTGTTTACGCGGCGTCTGCGACTTGGATGATGCCGGGCCACTTGCAGAAATGCCCAAGCCGCTGCCCGTACTCATTCCAGCACCTCCAGCCACTCTACGCGGCTCGTATCCAACACGATGATATGTGGCCAAGTGCTTGACCAAACCCTTGCGATCCGTATACGATTTATGGCACTTGCGACAGCGTGCGTATGCCTTGTACGGCAGATGCGTAATCCGATGTTGTTGGGCATTCTGTATGCCGTATGCATTCGTGATGATCTTGTCGCATTCGGTGCATTTCAATTGCCTATCGTTGATCACTTCAAAGTTTAACTTGGCCAAATCGTTCATTCCATGAACTTGAACGACATGAGTGCGCCAGTGTTTTTTCTCGATGAATTCCCTGCCGCACTGTGGACACAGATAGTCAATGTGAGGTTCGTACATATCATCGCTACTTATGCGACCGCCTCGACGTGGTGCTTCGTCCCAATGCGCCAGTTCATCATCGCATCCATTGCCATTATCATTGACAGAGTCATCCTCGCCATCATCTCCGGCATTGGCATTGGGCATCGGCTCCTCCGTCTCCTCAACGTCAGGCATTAAAGTCTCCAGATGGTGATGCTTCAACAAATGCGTTATCAGTTCATGATGCTCCGTATAGCCCTTGTAGCACAACTTGCAGCGCATCCATTCCGGCTGCGGCAAATGACTAAATTTGTGAGCCCGCAATGTCTTGATCGTGTTCGGTATAACAAACTGTGGATTGCAGAATAAGCAGAATTGTTATACACAATTAGAATTGTTGTCTAACAGGATTTTGAGTATCCTACAAGCCTGCAAACACTTCTAACAAAATTTATAATAATTGCTACATTTTATCAATGTTTTAAATGGTCAATATTCTGTAAGCTTAGTAATTTTATATTTGAATTAAAATTATATGTAATATGAGCTTATCTGATCAAATTAAAAACATGAATAACTAAGTTATTGAGTTAATAAAATATTATTGATTTCATAGGTTCATAAAAACAAAAATATGAAAGCTTTTTAAAATTATTTTATCGTTAACCGAAACTAACCGTTTCATTTTTAGTACCGGAACAGAAACCGTAACCGAATGAAAATTCTCTGTCAAGAACCGAATACCGAAACGTTTGCACCGGTACGGTTGTGGTTAAGTTGCTAGGTCAAAGAGTTGTCCAACTTCCAACTGTCATAGCTTGATCAAAACTGAATAGATTTTCAAACGGAATGTCATTTTGATCATGATTTGGCCTCTAAATTCATTCTGTATTCAATTTTTGTTCATTTAGAAAATTTCATTATTTTCGACCAAGATTCGATTTCGATGGTAAGGGTCCCCCCTTTGAAATTTCGAAAATTCAAAATTTTAAATCTCAAGTTTTCACTTTTAATCAACTCCTTATATCATAATTAGTATAAAACAACACTTTAAACTTCATTCTGAGGCCTTTCAATTTTTTGTAAAAAATCATGTGAAATTGAATAAAAATTTGGACTTGTAAAGTGACTAAATCTGCAGTCTGACCAACCTTAAACTTTCATAACTTGATCAAAACTGAACCGATTTTCAATCGGTATGTCATTTTGATTATGATTTGGCCTCTAAATACATTCTGCATTCAAACATTTTTTAATTCGTTCAAAAAATTTTTTTGTTTAATAATTTTTACCTAAAGCCTGGAACACAATTTAAAATCATAGGCTCTGTCTCCCTTGAATTAAATCCTCTTCAAAATATTATAGGTTTGCAGAATATATGTTTTGAATATGTCCTACCTGTTTGCACTCCAGACACTGCATCTGCATATCCACGCAACGAAAGTTGAGTCCTCGCCGACTGACATAATCGTGCACGAACTCAATGTGTTGACTCCACTGTGCATGAGTTTCGCAGTCGGTGCTGCATTCCGGGCACATGTAGTGTATGTAATCCTCGCACATGTCTGCGGCACTGCTGCCATTCCCATTCCCGTTGCCTGCAACTGGATTACTCCGCTTCCGCTTGGCTAACGAGCTGCGACTCAGGTCGTCATCCAAACTGACGCTGGGCTCAACGACTCCGGCACCGTCCGAATCTAAATGTTCATTCCTCACTTCCAGGCCATCGCCATCTCCATCGTCATCGTCATGGAGTGGGGCAGTTGGAAGTGGTAAATGTGGATCGGTGCGCGGTTCACGGACGCGTGTCTTTCGTCCTGCGGTGCCGTCGCTTTCCCGCATCATGGCCACGACCTCATCACAGTGCACCATACGCAGATGCACCATCAGGTCCTGCCTGTATTTGTACTCTCGCTTACATATATAGCACTTGGTGCACCGATATGGCAAATGGGTAAACTTATGCTTCAGCAGATTTTCCCGACTGTGCATGGCAATCCGCTTGTTGCACTCCAGGCACCGATGATACAGCTTATCGATGGCCACAAAATTGAGGCCTCTCCGTGTATTATACTGGTGCATTTGGTTCATGTGACGCTTCCACATATCCTGCTGTCGATATTCGGTTCCGCAAGCAGGACAAATGTAAATGACACCCAATTCATAATTAATTGGAACTCCGTTTTCATCGGTTGCATTGATTTGTGATGTTGTTGGACGCGTTGCAGCTGCCCCAGCACCCGATCCTCTTGGCATTATGGATGACCCAAATGATGCTGGCAGCGACTGACGATGCGAAGCCCTTACAGGTGGACCGGATGGTATTGGTGGCGCCAATGCGGCATTTTCCCTTCGCCCAGACTCTGGTCCTGGCTCAGCAATACTAATAATAGGCTCCAGTTCAAAATCAAATATGGCATCGTCATCAGGTTCATGTCCCTTTTGCTTTCTATGTCCCCGTTCCCCATCATGATGATCAACATCATCATCATCAATCTCGTCTATTTCAGCCTCCTCCGCCTCCTCCATCTCTTCGCACATAAACTCGTCTGCGTGCATGTTGTTGCCATGATTATAATTATCTCCCTCGCCGTCCCCTCCCTCCTCCTCCTCGAAGTCTGTCGAAAACATGGACGTCCACAAGTCCATACCTTCCATTTTTGGGGAGGCTGTGCGTGTGTGCGTGAAGTTTTATAAGAACTAGTTTTCGTATTTAAATCTCATTCACGCACTTTCGCATCGTTTCACTTGACAAATCTTAGAACCATCATCATCTTGGCTACACTCTCGCACATGGCACTTGAAAATTACATTACTATTGTTTCAGTCCACTTGGATTTCATAGATTTTCAATTGCGAAAATTCAAACGAAACTTTTTTAGTCTGCAAAAATCAGAGCCATTTTGTTTGCGGCGTCGCAGAGTCGCAAGCCACGAATTATCGGTATTGCGACGGCGTTGTTTGTTGACGAAGTGGCTGTTCAAGTTTTACAATTGTTTTTTTTTTTTTTTTGGAACTATGAAATATGCCAGGTCGTGCCTTGCATAATAATTCAAATCTTATGAGTTTCGTACGATTAAACGGCACGCGCTGCCGTAAGATGGCAGCAGCGGCAGCTATCAAAAATGCAACTTTCAAATTATTGCGCAGTGCGGGCACTGTCATGACGTTGCCAGATGACTGGCTCATTTTTAAGCAGTCTGGCAGCATTGCGGCTCACCCACGCAATTTCTGCACCAAAACAACAATCGGTTTTAGACAACAAATGGACCACACAATTCCACCAAAGGAATTCAAATGGATGCCCAGCAATTTAATTAGTGAGAATTTCAGGCTGGGCCCTAATGGCCATGTTTGTATTGTACTTAACAGACAAATTCAAGTTCCCCCGCACGTGGTCAAGCTGTTATGGAAGAATGGTAACCATAAATCGTAAATAAAAACAACAACAAATGCACTTAGCTCTTTCAAATTTATCCAACCAGCAACCATAAGATGTGCAGTTGACGGTGGATCCAATCACTGGCGCAACTTTATAACAACCCAAGCAGCCGGCAGTGTACATACAAAGGGCAATAATGACAGTGGATCGCCAGAAATGGTTGAACCACCAGATTTGATAACAGGCGATTTTGATTCCATAACCGAAGAAACAGTTGAGTTTTTCAAATCAACACCAAAGATCAACACACCCGATCAGGATGCCACAGACTTCACCAAAGCGTTTACAGTGCTGCAACCGGTGATGCAACAGCGCAAAGTGCGTGATGTTGTTGTCTTTCATGATTCCTCGGGTCGATTGGATCAGGTAATGGCAAATCTGAATACATTGTACAAAATGCAAAAGGACAACTGCAATGTGTATCTGCTCAGTGGGGATTCCATAACATGGCTGCTGCGACCAGGAAAGCACACAATCCAGGTGCCCTTAGATCTGGTAACTAATCAACGATGGTGCTCTCTAATGCCAGTGGGAAGTGCAGCCCACAATGTGACAACAACGGGACTTAAGTGGAATCTGTGTAGGTGTTATGGCATCTCTCATTTATGATAATTTCAAGTTTATCTCTTTGATTCCAGACCACGCACAGATGGAGTTTGGTGGGATGGTCAGCACATCGAATACTTATTCAACAGAGTTTGTTCAAGTGCAGACAGATAGCAATTTGATTTGGTCAATGGGTGCCTACGATTTTGAGGAGAAAATACGGTCAACAGCACAATAAATTGTCAGCAAGCTTACATATAATTATAGTTATATATATAGTATTCCTTTTTTCGATGAAAGTTCCACTTGGAGACTAAATTAATTACGGTTTAAGCACAATTGTTGTTATTTCAAAGTGATAAAAAACTGTTTATTGTTTCGCAAACTTAACTATCTTGATCCAGGCAATGGCATTAGTTGAAACCCAGTACTGGTGCCCGTTTTTTTACCCAACCAAGAGCTGGAGCCACCACGGGCAGCTCCACGTTTGGAAGCAGCGCTACTTCCGGCGCCACGAGCAGCTCTCGCTGGTGTGGCCTTCTTACGCGCCGCCGCAGGAGAAGCAGCAGCAGACGCCGCGCCTTTATAACGCTTGGCAGTCGCAGCTCCAGTGGCGCGTCCTCGCCAGGCTCTTTTGCGTTTACCGCCGCGCATACCACCACCAGCTGATCCACCAGCGCCTTGTGATGCAGCAGCTTGTGCCCAATCGTTATCGTCGTGTGCTGGCGTTGTCGGCACGGTCGCAGAGGATTCAGTGGCTTCAATATCCTGCATGACCTGCAGGCAATCCTTTTCCAATGCATAGCCATTTGTGATCTCCAGAAGTTTAGCTCCGTACTTATCGAAATTGGCCTTTGTGACGTGCGGAATGGCGCACATATCCTTCTCGGTAGTCGGCAGCTCCTCAGCCATGGCCTTCAGTGCTTGCATATTCATTATACTGGCCATTGTCACATTACGAGCAGCGGCAATGGTGCGGCACAAATCAAGCAGATCGCTATAGCAGCGATCGTGAATATGACGCAAATCACTATTTCCGGCTGACGTCGGTTCTGAGACGGTGGCCACCACTTTGGAGCCGCCGCCTTCTTTGCGTGTGAGCGCAAATTCAATTTTGGGCGTCTCTTTCATTAGACCATTGATGTTGTTGCCCAGGTACAGATAGGCCTGCGGAATATCCTTGGAAAAGATAAGGTCCTCCTTAAGATAATCCCTGAGCACCATTAAACGGAGCAACCGCTGCACATCTGATTTGTCCCAGTCCTTAAGTGCGCCATGGTGAGGCGTCTTATTGTGCCCGAAATCAACAATTTTTTTAATCATTGAGCCCTTTAGCACATCCGCCAAATGGAGCAACGTGAAGCGCGACCGACCACTGCACAAATCTCGAACAGCACAAGCCGCCTTACGACACTGCTCAAGCACATCGATCTGCTGATAACTGCGTTTCTTCAAGCAGTTATCACAGGCAGTTTGACGATTCTCCAGGCACTGTTCACTGGTAAAATGCTCTCCAAAATAGTCCAGTTGCTGGGCGCGACGGCAATCGGTGATATTCTCACAGTAGCCGACAATACGATGCAGGTTATCAATATGAATCTTCTTCACATGATACTGGAGCGCTCGGTCGGCTGCAATTGGAGATTTAGTTAGATGCAATTTGCAACTTGAATAATATTATATTTGTTTGCCTCTTACCATCCATCATTTTCTTAAGTCGCATCATATCACTGTAGTTGTAGTAAAGGATGCAATCGGCTATTTCTCCGTCACGCCCAGCGCGACCCGCTTCCTGGTAGTAACCCTCTATGGACTTGGGCAGCGAGTAGTGCAGCACAAAGCGTACATCGGGCTTGTCAATGCCCATGCCAAAGGCAATAGTTGCGCATATAACGCGCACTTTGTTCGTTATCCAATCCTTTTGACGAGATTCACGCGCCTTATCCGTCAGGCCAGCATGGTAGGCAGACGCACGTATCCCTGCCGCACACATCTTACTGGCCACCTCATCACATTCCTTGCGAGAAAGACAATAGATGATCCCACTGGATGTAGACGGTCGCGTTTGTATGAAACTCCGCATGTCGTCTACTGTCGCGACACCTTTCTTGGGCAGCACCTGGTAGCGTAAATTGCTTCGATTAAAGCTCGAGAGGAACCACTTGCAATGCGTCAGATTCAGCTGCTGCAATATATCCTGGCGGACACGTGGCGTAGCCGTTGCAGTCAGTGCCATTGATGGCACATTGGGAAAACGTTTGCGGAGAATTCCTAACTTCTTGTAGTCGGGCCTAAAGTCATGTCCCCACTGGGAAACACAATGAGCCTCGTCAATCACAAATCGGCTGATATAATTGTTGGCATTCAGCTGGTCCAGAGTATCTTGAAATCGCGCAGAACTAGAAATTTTCTCCGGTGTTACATACAGCAACTTGACCAGCGGAGGATGCATCTCGAGGTCGCGGTAAATTGACATAGCTTCATCCAATGTCTGCTCACCAGACATTGACTTTGCACAAATCTAAAAGGGATTATATGTAGCTTAATATATTATTATTTACAATTAAATATACCTTTGCAGAGGCTGTCATAATCATGATCATGTACAGATTCCATAGAAAAGATCGAAAGATAATGAACATTACTGTTTTTGAGATATCTCAATCAATCCTCTATATACTATAGCTGCCAAGGAAGAGATCAGTTGATTACAGCACTCTGCATGGGTATTAAATCCACGGCATACCGAAGATAATCTTTCATTCTTGTTGATACTTACGTCTAGAGAGGCTAGTTTGTTGACCTGATCAAAAATTAACGACTTAAGCGGACTGATGACGATGGTGACGCCTTCAGTGAGAATGGCGGGCAATTGATAGCATAGGGATTTTCCGCCTCCAGTGGGCATAAGTACAAAACAATCATTGCCCAACAGTGCCGCATTAATCACCTGCAATTGATTAGGTCGGAAACTTCTCAAGCCAAAGCTGAAGCTGAGTGCCTGCATCAAGCGTGTTGAATGCTCGAATTTTTGACCATCGAACTCTCCGGTGATACCATCATTGTGAACATTGGCATGGAAATTACCCGATATCTTTTGTGCAGTAGCCGGCTTAGTAGTTTTACTTGCCATGCTGACGGAGAGACTTGTACTGGGCCCATCAGAGGTCAAATCAATGCTGGCAGCTGCTTTAGCATGCGCCTGCTCAAAAAGAGCCGGATCGTACTCTGGAAAGCCATCATCGTCGAGATTGACTGTAGGCTGTTTACTTTCAGCAAAATTAATGCGCTGTGCAGGTTCCGGATCTTTTTTAGAGGTTGGTTGCTTCACAGCCTCAAAGTCGGCATAGGCATAGTTATTATACTGGGACTTACGACCTTGTAAAGCTTCATGCTCTTCCCGTATTTGCTTTAATGTGTCCTCGAAATCATCATCTGAATCGACGTTAGATTTGGGCAAGCTCTTGGTGGACTGGACGGGCTGGACAAGCTTTTCTGTATACTGTGTAGAGCTGTAAATTTCTTCATCGTCAAGCCGCATGCTCTGAGCTAAGTAATCATCATCGTCAGAGCCATGGTGGGGACTTGACACGGGTACCAGATCATCAAAATCATCTGGCGGACCATTGGTATATCTTGTATTTGGTTTAGATGTTGTCGGCTTTGTGTTAAGTTCAATATCACTGGGCTCCTCCTCGTATTGATCCTCTGAGGCTGCAGTTGCATAGCTACTTGGTGTTTCTACTTGAGCCTGCTTCAGTTCTGCCTGCATTTCTCGCTCCTCCCGTTCCATAGCATCAAAGTCACATTCCGTCACATCCGCCTGTGCCTCACGTTCCCGCTTTTGACGCTCTATTTGCCTCTCTAGTAGTTGAGTTCGCGCCTTGAACTTTTGACGCATTACCTTAAGCTTAAGAAATGTGTTTGCCTCAAATCCGTCGATTTCATTGAAGTGAACAGCAGGTATTTGATCAATTACCTCACAATACTTTTCCATTAGTTCAATGTACCTGGTCTTGTATGAGCCCATTGTACTCTTTAGTAATGCTTCATTCTGTTGGCCAAATTCCGTTTTACTTATATCAATATCATATTGTCCCAAATCCCGTAAGTAATCGCCAAGTGAATTGCTAAAGACAATTTTTAGTTTGGGCTTCACCGTAGGAGCTGGTAACACCACTGGCGAGCTTAAATCCAGGTCTTTCTTTACACTTGAAGCAAAATTCGAGGAGATTGGATCTGGCGTTTGTTTGTCCGAGTTGCTGGATTGTTCTGTTTTTAGAGTCGGCTTCTCCTTTTGTGTTTGACTCACCAATATATCAAAACTATCTTGGGAACTGCTTCCATTTGAAATATTCAATACTGGCTTTTCAACGACTGGAGGCTTTAGCGGCGACAGTGACAATGATACTGGCTTACGTGGGGACATGGACAGCTTATTGATGTGTCCATTTAGCTTTGACAATGACGCTTGATAAGTTGCATCCTGTTTCAGCGCCTCTTCGAAGTTGTCAAAGTTCATTTTAACACTTGAGCCTGTTGCCGTGGCAAGTGGTGCCAATGGCGATTGCTTAACATTATCAAAGCTATACCTTTTGATAAGCGAATTGTCATTGGCGTCTTTGTCCGGCGCCTTATTCTTTGACAATGCCAATGTAGTAGAGAGTGGCTTTTGTGTTTCCGCATCATCCTCGTCAGATGATGAAGAATCCAGATAAATGGGGTTGTAAAACTTTGCTTTAGCTGTCTTTGCCTCCAAAATATCTGAAATACATAATATTGTTATTGTTTACATCTGCAAGTTGGTTTGTGTGTGATTTAAACAACTTTTTCGTGCGACTTTCTGAGATTGCGACGATTGACTTTGACTGCTTCCATCTAATCCAAGGAATGCAGTCATTGACAGCTGTTTGTTTTGAACAATGGGTTTCCTAGACATCGTGTAACGATATTTACAACTTGACACAACTTTGTATTCAAACTTAAAAACTACATTAACTGAATCGGACAACGTAAACAAACTAAATAAAATAAAAACGCGGGCAACACTTCATCTCTTTGTTATCGATAAGAGTTGTCAGAGCTTATCGAAGAAATGCAAGAATAGGCAGTTTATCGTTTCGTTGCATTAATTTGGATCGATTTAAATCGGTTTTTTAAAACCAAATCGACTTACACAAAATACAATTGAAATGAAACTTATCGATAACAGATCGTGTCGTTTTAACCAAATCAACACAAAGAAATTAAAATCGATTTAATCGATAAGAAATCGAGTCGGGCTATAGCCCAAATGGCGCTTGACTTCAAGGATATAACATCAACAGATTTATTTTTACCCGGACTGATACAGCAGATTTTTAATAAATACCAGAGAACTGATGGCAATAGCCTTTCCACAGGTAATATATGTCCATATATAAACTGATTATGCATTGCTCAAATGCTTAAGCTAAACATTCGCCAGCAGATGAACGATCCCAGCTGTTTACCGAACTGACGGCCCTACTAGGAGAGGATCTTTTGGAGCGAGCACTTCGACTGCTCGATGAATGGGCCATAGTTGTTTATTACACACCCGATCGATTACGCCGAATTGTCGAGTTGATCAGCAAGCGGAACTCGGCGCATGTGATGCGCATTTTACCTGGCATTAATTATTGCAAGTGTCGTTATTTCCAGCGGTGTGTCCTGCAGTTGCTAGAAGATCAGGAGCAGGAGCCGAGATCGAGCACCGATAGTGATTGCATTGCGTTCACCTGTGAACATGTGCTGGCACAGCGTTTGCACCAGGTATTAAATCTCGTGCCACGCGAACAGATCTTGACGCTGGAGCAGTTTAGATACTTTCACGAAGACATTTACGTGGATTAATGCAGCATTCGAAGTTGCTCTACGCGAAGGGTATTATTAAAAATCGCAAAATGTTGACACAATCGCAGTATGAAGAATATAAATTTGTGTGCCGCTTGGATCACATCAAGACCTTTTACGCAGCCATCAAGTCCATCTGCTTCAGTGATGTAAATGCTTTTATTATCAATCAGAATCACAACCATTACAGAGTTCCCTTTCCCTTTACAGTTTGGCACACTCCAAGCTAGTGAGGATGGACTACTTATTACTGTGGAACAGGGCAAATCTATTCAGGCCACCATTTTCATTGCGCCTGCCTTTTTTGCGGAATTCCACATTCAGGACTCTCAAAGCTTCAGCGTGAAGATCAATGTGCTAGCCGAGTGCCTGAGTCTCTTTGGGCTGGCTGATTGTGGCATCAAAATGTTGTATAAGGGTGAAGGATCGCCATTACTGATCTTACTGGAGCCCCACGACGACGAGCAGGTGAGCACAGAGTGCGCTATTAAGACAACCAACGTGGAGGAGCCCATGGAGTATGAACTGGACGCGAACAGCTCCAGTTTAAATACAATATTTATGCGTGGTCCAGATCTGTCCAACATTTTTCACGAACTGGATAAAGCTGCTGAGGAATATGAATTCACGATTTCGCCATTGAAACCCCACTTCAAGATTGCCACGCTCGGCGTCATGCAGGCTGAATCCAGCGTGGAAGTGGCGAAATCAAGTGACATGATTATTTTGTTTAACTGCCGCGAGACAACAGTGGCCCAGTATAAAAGCCAACAGATACGGTTGACCAATAAGGCATTACAGGTGGCCACAAAGGTGGCTATCAAAACAGATGCCAGTGGTCTGCTGGAGCTGCATTTTATGATGCAGTCAGATGATCAGGAGGAAATGTATGTGCGGTTTTTCATAACACCGTTACTGGAAGTAAATTAGGTATTAATCAATTATCAGAAACACAAACATCGATTTTAGTCATTTAATATAAATATCGTTTAATGCATCGACTAATTTGAAACGCTGTTTTCAGACTATCTGGCAGCACAGTCATTCATTCTGTTAGAATGCCCTGTATGACAAAATAAATGGGATTCATAAGTTACAAAAATGTGCGTATCAGGTTGAATTGTAAACAGGTTTATTTTGAGAATAAAGAAATTGCTTTTTTAGAACATATTCATCAAAGGCTTAACATTTAACCTACTGAGCAAATGCGGTAACAGCGACTTAACATAGTTGCACCCATTTGTCGCTGATATTACTTGTAGACTGCAGGGAATTGAGTAGTGTACCCTCAAAACAGTTGTTGTTGCTGCTGTTGATGTTGTTGTTGCCATGGAATCAGCTGTGCGCCTGGCATGTGTTTTGTTGTCTGTAGTGCTTCTTCTTGCTTCGATTGGTTTGGTATTATCTGGCGGAAAAAAGCGTGCTCTGTAAAATAAAGCGTGAAAATCATATTTTAAATAATTCATACTATGCATACGTAAGCAATTGAATATAATTGGGACACCACAGTTAATAATGGTCATTTTTTGTTGGCAGGCATGAGCATTTCAAGACGCCAGCGGATGAAGACGAGCTTGAAGATATTGATGACGATATGGTAGTTGGAGTGATAGCCGAAATTGAACAGGAAGTGCTAAACGAGTCGGAGAGCGACGACGACGAGTACGATTTAGTGGATATGGGTGCACCAGAGCCGCAACAGAACGATAGGCACAGCAGCTCAGACGATAGTATCAGCAGCGATGGCAGCTTTGATCCGAATGCCGAAGATTCCGACTCGGACGATTCGATGCTCGACGAGGCGACGACTGGCGGGGCAAGCAGTGCCAAACGGCGCAAAGAACAGACTGCTAACGATGGATCAGGACCCAGTGGATCAGGCGCAAGTGGAGCCGCTGATTATTCACATTTGGACGAGGATGACGAAACAGACGAGACGGTTCGTGCTATCATAGCGGCCATTAAGAAGCCACGCAGTGCTCCTCCCGAGATAAAGCTTGAGGATTTCATCACCGACATTTGTTTTCATCCGCAACGCGATATTATCGCCTTGGCAACCATCATTGGTGATGTTCATCTCTATGAATACGGTAACGAGGAGAACAAACTGTTACGTTCTATTGAAGTGCATGCGAAATCTTGTCGCGACGTCGAATTCACAGAGGATGGTCGTAGTTTGATCACATGCTCCAAGGACAAATGCGTTATGGTCACCGACATGGAGACGGAGAAGCTGAAAAAGCTTTACGAAACGGCCCATGATGATGCCATCAATAAGCTGTATGTCCTCGACGAGCGTTTATTTGCCACCGGCGACGATGCGGGCACCGTGAAGCTCTGGGATTTTCGTACCAAGGATGCCATATTTGAGCTGAAGGAGGTGGAAGACCAGATAACACAAATGCTGACCAATGAACAAAATAAGCTCTTGCTAGCAACCAGTGCCGATGGCTATTTAACCACCTACAATATTGGAGCTCGCAAGTTGTACGTTCAATCGGAGCCTTACGAGGAGGAGCTCAGCTGCATGGGAATTTATCGCGGCAGTTCCAAGCTGGTGGCGGGCACATCAAAAGGACGACTATACACCTATAACTGGGGTTACTTTGGATACCATTGCGACATGTATCCAGGCATTAAAAGCCCTATAAGTCTGATGATACCCATTACGGATCGGATTGCGTGCGTTGCTGGTGAGGATGGCAACATACGGGCATGCCACATTGCACCATATCGCAATCTGGGTGTTGTGGGACAACATAATATGCCCATCGAATCAATGGATATCAATAACAGCGGTGAACTCTTGGCATCCTCATCGCACAATAACGATGTGCGCTTCTGGAATGTCAAATATTTCGAGGACTTTGGTGACATCAAATACAATGAGAAGCACAATGCCTACAAGGACAAACGGCACAATTTGCCCTCATCAAAGTGCACAAATGCATCCGACTTTTTTGCTGACATGACCAAGGAGCAGGATGACAACGATGACGACGCAGGAAACGATACAGCAGCCGGTCCCAGTAATATAACTTAGATAATGAAGTCTCTCAAACTACAATCAAATTTATAGTTTGTCATTATACATACATAAATATATCATTGTTAAAGATTTAACAATTTTTAGCCATAGATTTTTTTGCTGTAAAATCTTAAATAAAGTTAGCATGTACCTTCATTAATTTAACTTTCTTCATCGATTCGCATATCAAAAATAGGATGAGCTTAGAAATTTGAGCTATTTGAAATGTGGTTGAAATTTAATATTGATTGATATATTTGATTTTCAATTCAAGTTTAATTATTTATATAATATATTTATATATAATTACAAAAATGTTTACTATCCTGTGTCCAACTTTTACTTGGTTTCGGGTACCGACCAAAAACTTAAGCGTAATTTAAAATTATTTCAAGTGGCTCAATGGTTTAATGGAGTGCCACACAACGGATCAGATTATATCGATCGAATAACTCAATCAGAATTATGGCACGTGAGAAATTGAACTGCAAATTTGAGTGCAACAAAACTAATTATAAGTATTGAAAATGTATGATTAAAATGCATTTCAATTGAATGTTTATCGACTTGTTGATAGATACCACACTTTATAATTTTGTGACAAATTGTAAAATATGGCTATACAATAACAATTACAGTTGGTACATTGAATAATAAACCAATTGGGGAGGCGGCATTCACACTTTAACAATACGTAGTTACATATACATATGTGTAATCACAAAAATTTTGTTTTATAAAACATGGACATAATTTATATATATATTGTATGTATATAGGAAATGATTAACTGCCGAAACATTATATCAATTAATTTATATATTATATGTATTTACGTAGAGCTTGAGCAAAGTTATTTTAGTTTAGTTTTGATATTTTAACGCAACGCCAAAATTTTACTCTCGCTTGGCCTGTTGGTGGGTTTCAAGTTTTCCCGTCTGAAGGATTAACTTTTTGATATTATTTTTCATTTTTTGCATGTTTTTTTTTCAATTTTTAAATTTGTGTTTAAAATATGTTTGCTTGCCGTTGCCTGCCTACCGCTGGCATGACGAACATGACGAACTCAGTTGAAAGGGTTCCCTGTGTGCGAAATATTGGGAAATTGGGAGCCATTTAACATAAAGATGCCTTGCCCATTGTATCACATAAGGCAGCAACAACACTGAAACTGGTCACAAGTGGAAACTTTGTGTCATACAATATTATCGCAAATTGATTACTTGGTTAGTTAAACGATAACCTTATTAATGTTGTTGTTGCTGCTGCCTGCTTAACCCTTAAATGAATAGACTAATATGACGAACTTAATCTGAATGAACTGTGTCCGTGTGCGTGCGATAATTGGATGCCACTTTACATAAATATGCCATGTACACAATGTCATAAGGCAGCGGTGCCAGCAGCAGCAGCAGCCACACCACTTGAGCTGGGCACCAGTGCATCCTTAGCCATATGTGTTTCGATGTCGACGCGACAGATTGGGCAGTGTTTGTTTGTGACCAGCCACTGATCAACACAATCCGTGTGGAAGAGATGCATACAGGGCAATCGGCTGCAAATAATAATTCAATTGATATCATTCTATATAGGCTTCTAGAGATCAAACACTAGACATTCACTTACCGCACATCATTCTCGATCTCGAAGAGAGACAAACATATGGCGCACTTTTCAGCATCTTCGTCCGTTTCGCTCGGACGTCGAACCCGACGATATTTATGTGGCAAAGTGTTGCGTTCAATGATTTCCTGTGGTAATTAATGAATACTTTGTAATGATGACAGTTAGATGAACTAGATTATTAAATTACCAAAGTAGCACCGCGATTGGGACGCGGTGGTCCGATCAGTATGCGTGAGGAGCCAAGCGAGAGGGGCGTGGCCAAGCCAATTTCCAGATGCAACGGCGAATAATGATGTATCATATGGTGATGGACTGCAGCGCGACGTCTATTTTGATATTGTTCATGTTGTTGTTGTTGTTGATGTTGTTGTTGGTGTTGCTGCTGATGTTGCTGCTGTCGGTGTTGCTGTTGCTGATGTTGATATTGTATACTGCTATATTGAGGTGCCGTTGGATGCGGCTGATGAGCATCAATTGGTGCAGCAGCAGCTGCAGAAGAGCTTTGCTGCTGAACAGCTGCATCATAGGCCGGATAGTAAGCGGGATCCAAGCTGGAGACGGGTCCATTCCGGGCATGTACACAATTGCAGATGCTGTGTAAATAACGTGTGCGTAAACTGCTTGTCAAATTGAGCGGGTTGGAAGAGAGATCAATGGGTGTGGGCGTCATATGGCGACGATGCAACTCCTGCATATTCTGCTGTCGATACCATAGATTCTGATGCACTGGATATGGCGGTGCCGGAGTCAATGATGTTGCCACAATCGCGCTTGCCCGATGCGGTGGATGTATATGAGCGTGCATTTGATTCTGCGGTGCTTGGTGGCCCTGATGCGGTTGCGGCTGATAATGTTGCCTCTGATTGTTATATGCCTCCGAACGTCGCAAACTGAACGGTGGCGATCCACAATACGGCATCGTTGTGCGTCCCGAGTACATTTCCAGCGGTGGGGGCGGAGAAACAGCAGCAGCCACAGTCACTATGGATGACATCACAGGCGGTGGTCCGGCTGCAGTGGGAACAGCAGCTGCCACTGGAGTTGTGGCACGCCTCAATATGTTGAGAGTTTCGGTACGATGATAGTCATTATCCAGACTGTTGCCTTCCATGCTGGCGACCGGTGAGGTGGGCACATTTGCCAGTGAGAGTAAATCATGGAAAGATTGTGCCTGTGCCGCAGCCACAGTAGCTGCCACAGCAGCGGCACTCATTGCCCCACTATAAGAGCTGCGACTGCTGCCATTGGCGTTGCTTAGTCCGCCTTGATAATGTGGATTGGGTGGTCCCGGTGAGTAGTCGCCGTTGCTCCGGCTGGCGGGTAATGCCGTAATTGTATAATGTGGCACATAATACGGCTGATAGCGATAGTACGCAGCCGGACTGTTGCCACCACTTGGCGCCGTTTCCGCTTGTTGTTGCTGTTGTTGTTGTTGTGATGGTGGTGGCGCTGCTGCTGTAACAACACCACTTGCTGCATTCGCATTGCCACGTGACAGACGCACATAATTGCCAGAATTACCAGTGGACGGTGGTGGCGGCGGTGGTGGCTGTGGTGCTTCCGGCAATGGTGCAAAATGCCAAATGGACGGCGGTGTAATGGGCTGAAAGTAACGCTGTGAATGGGCCACAGCAGCGGCTGCTT
Organism: Drosophila innubila; assembly: GCF_004354385.1. NCBI lineage: Eukaryota > Metazoa > Arthropoda > Insecta > Diptera > Drosophilidae > Drosophila > Drosophila innubila. The sequence continues at coordinate 13,872,027 of NW_022995380.1, forward strand.
CCATTCGGGGGCAGCGTGTTGGACAGGGCGGACCTCGAGAGTACGGAGCAGCATCGATCAGATCCCTGAAACCAATAGTAGGCGCCTGCGCCGGATTATGATTGTAACTGCTATAGTTGTGATCCGTGATGGCCGCTCGATCCGCCAAGGCGCCACTGTAAAAGGCAAAGGAAGTGCCCGCACCCGCACTAGATCCCTGAACCGCTGCTGGTCGGCGTCTTCGATCTTCATAATCATTGGCCGAATTAGGACGAGGCAACAAGGTGGCAGCTGTTACTCCATTTGTATCCGATGCTGTTATTCCGTCAGCTCCGCCGACAGCTCTACTGCAAGTGGCTAGTAACTCCTCACGTAGATGACGCTGTCGTTGTCGTTGCTGATGTTGTTGTTGTTGCTGTTGTTGATGCTGCTGCTGCTGCTGCTGGTGGAGTTGCTGCTGCTGATGGAGTTGCTGCTGCTGCAGTACCGCCTCATTGCCGCCACCAAAACCATCATCATCCGATGTCAGATCAATGGAGAGTATCGGCTCACGTGTGGAGTGAACAAACACAACATCATCATCTTCGCCATTTGAATCGGATGACCAATCATCCAACTGCAAATCGGGTGCTGTTAACACCGCATTGCCAAAATGACGCCTGCCCGTTGAGGTGGAGGGCAGATTATGCAGCTCCCTTGATCCCGGTGCCAATCTGCCGTCAGTCTCACGTGGTCTACCCACATAAGCAATCACACAAGAGCCCCCGCTTGATGGATGTTGCTGCTGCTGTTGTTGTGGTTGTTGTTGTTGTTGCTGCTGCGGCTGTTGCTGCTGTGGTTGTTGTTGCTCCTGCTGTGGTTGTTGCTGCATTTCCCCCGTTGACTGCTGCATCTGCAATTACAAAATGAAGATTATGAAATTAATTATATCATAAAGTATAAAGAAAGTGTGACCTCTCTAGTCGTGTACTTTTAAATCTCTAAGTTTATTAGAGACAAAAAGAAAGCATAACAAGTAAATATAGCAATTTTAAGGCTAGAGCCCATCTCACCTGCGGATCAGTAGTTCTTGCCAATTCCGCGTACGTGCGATGCCGATGACGACCCGGCTGAAATGCATAGAAGTTCGTAGGCGAGAGACTGGACATTGTGGATGGCGATAATTGCAAGTCATTGTGCGCGTCCAGACGCGCCAGTTTTCTTGGAGGCTGACAGAGGCTGTTGGTGCTACTACTGCTGCTGCTGCTGGCAGCCATTGCCTCATCCATGGAGCGCACTCGAGATCGGGTTCGCACAATTCCACTTCCCAATCCCGGGTTATAGCATGCCTTGAGCACTGCTGCAGGTCGCTGTCGTTGTTGCTGCTGTTGCTCCGATAAAGGCGTGGCAGCGCCTCTCTCAGTTGTCAGGCGGTGCACACCACAGATATCACGACCACCATAATCCACACTGCAAGTCGTATGGGTGGCTGTTGTGCAGGACGCTGACGTGGAACGCATAAAGTTGCCATCAGGCGGCAGAGGTGGAGGTGGAAGTGCAATAATTCCGTTTATATAGCCACGACTATTATAATACGTATGATCCGCATGACGGGCATCCAATTCGCTGCTGCTTTGGGGTCGTGATCGGCTAGAGCCTCCTGGTGGACCCAGAGGAGCATTGTGAGTGCGCAGATCCCAACCATCGTCGCTGCTGTTGTCTCCAGTTGGTTCGAGCTCATAGATATTGATGCTGTTGTTGTTTTGGTTAAAGCGCCTTTGACAATATTCATTATAAAGATTTTGGTGTTGTTGTTGTTGCTGCTGTTGATGTTGCTGTCGTCGCTGCTGCTGATGCTGTGCTTGGGCGCTGGTGCTGGGCGTGGCATCCAGCTCAATAACCGTGGAAGCTGAGGGTGTTGTTGCACCAGTAGCAGCTGAATTTCGAGATCGATTTTGTGAATGCTTCTTTTTTTGTGCCGACGTGGTTGTGGTTGTATTTGTGGTGCGTGTATTGGCAAATTGCACATGCTCCGTGTCTGACGCACTGGAAGTAACATCATCATAGACCGTGGAATTGTTGTTTGCCAGCGTCGCATTATTGCTACTGCTTGCCTCAAAGGAGCTGCTCGTGTTGCTGGCATTTGAGCTAAGCAGCGAACTGGAGGGCAGCTCGTACACCACTGTCGATGCATTGCTGGATTGCAACAGCAACTGCTCATCGACGGCATGGTCATCCATAGCGGCGGGCCAAATGCTTACAAGTCGCTCATTGCTGGTGCTATTGCTATTGCTATTATTGATATTGTTATTGCTATTGTTATTATTATTTTCCTGCTCCTCCGTCAGGGTAACCGTTTCAGTCTTACGTTGTGTGTGATTTGGAATGAACTGCGATGCAGCGTTATCTCCTCCGCTACTGATGCTACAGCTGGCACTTGACGACAGTGTGGAAGTGACTGCCGTCGACGTTGAGGAGAGTTCAAAGAACTGTGTTGGCTCCGTCGATCCGCTGACAGTGGACTGTGTGGAATGCACATGATCCTGCAGCCGATTACATCGACACACATCACGTACTCCATTACATTTCCTGCATTTATTTCCACCAGTTAGACTGCTATTTGAGCTTGCTGGCTCTGCATATGACTCTCTATTCATAGACCTTGTCGCCGGCTGATATTGAAACATGGGCACATAACCAGCGGTTGTTGTGGCATCATTGTTGATGTGACTATGACTATTTCCTGTCGGCTGCTGTGGTGATCTGATCTCTGATGTCTGCAAATAGGAAGGCATCAGCATGTAGCTATCCGACAGCGTAGCACGAGGCTGTTCAAAGTAAACCGTATACGGTGAGCGTTCTATAAGGACAAGCATCAGCATTATTAACACACAGTCTTTTAATTACAATATTTGCTTTGGATTGGACTTACGCGTCTCCCTGGAGCCAACGTGAAGCATCACATCAGAGTACCCGAGTGAGACGCGCTGATGCTGATTTCGATGCTGATCCTGCAAATGTCTGTGTCTGAGTTCATCCTGTTCATTTTCCATGCTTTCGCTTTTTTTTTTGTTTTTACTTTTAAAGAGAAACATAAATTAGAAAAAATTTTTAATGTGTACGCGATCACATAAATCTGAGTATTATGACAAATACAAAACATCAAATTTCGAATACATGGTATACTTGTTCGCCTACTACATAAATTTCTACACCCTTTCAGAGATAACATAAATATAATTACAAACTATTTAATCGAACAAAAGAAAATCTTCTGCCAGTTGAACAACTTTAACATAACATAATAACATAATATACAAATCGATTTGACAATTAAAATGATTCTAATTGAAATGTTGCCGAAGAGCGTTTCATCAGTTTAATGTTATTCATATTTTAATAGGCAAAAAACTCGTACATACTTTTGTAATATTAAAAGGGTCCATCAAACGAAACTTTAATAGTAAACAAACAAGTTAAACTTCTGATATTTTGACAAGACTTTCTACTAATGTTGACACAAAGCGGAAATGCTCAAGTGATTCTATCACATATACTACATATATTTATTTATATATGACACAATAAAAACTCCATATGAGTTTGACGTTTTTCGTTAAATAACTTCATTTTAGTTCAATATGCGATTTGACAATATGTCTCGTAAAAATTACACATTCAATGTAGATTACATATTTGAATTTTTACATTAAACTTGCATTAAAATTTCATTAAAGTTTGCAGATGATAAGAAACAGAGAATTGGTCCGAAACAGCTGTGAGTAGAATAAGACAGAAAGAGCAAAATATTTTGGTAGAGAGAGCGAGAGTGAGTATGAGAGGGTCAGCATGAATCGCACGGGGGGATAGGGAGAAGAGCTTACCTGCTGCCCGAAGCCCGACAAGACACCTTAATGGCAAAGTGAGAAAACTGCTAATTTGCAGATAACGTAGTCATTTTGTTTGGTGTATTTTCTAAGCAAACACATGTAGTTATTGCTTGGGAAGGATCTAATTATATAAAACTGCAATTAAAAGTTCCAAAACGGTGCTAAAATTGCAAAAATAGCACAAAAGTATGAACGTCGTACGAAAAAATCACACACATACACTGACTATCATGAACTTCGATAGATCGATACTTCAACTTTTTGATTATTTTCATATCGATAAGCATTTACAATTAAGCGGAAGCATACAAATAAAAACTTAAAATGATTTTTCTTTTAAATATTCATATTTTTTGAGCGTATATTTAATATTGTATGGCAAAGTTTTTATCAATAGTTAAGAAATTATTTTTGAAATTGATTATTTACTTGGTTGCGCCACAATTGCTAGTGCTGCGGAATTCTGCGGGCTGTATTTTCTTGTTTACCAACACTACATCGATATATCGAATCTTAAGTCTCATAATATCGATAGCATATCAACAACCCTACATTCCGCAGGCATGAAAAATCTAAAAGTTAAAGTAATTTGTTTATAATAAAAGTGCCCAGACACCATTCGCATAAAAATTTGGCTGCAGTTCAACGGTATTTGCTAATTCTGTTATACATTTTCAACTTACGAAACGACACGTATGCTATATAACGATTGTGAGGGGCGGGGTGTGGTTGTGCTTGAAATTGAGGACGTTAAAATGTTTCTTTATAAAAAAAGGCGTTTTCTGCTATTCAAGTGCACAAGAACAATATGTCCAGCAACTCTTGACTGAGCTAATTACTTATGCCAAACACAAAATGACGCGCTATATTAATTGAAAGCTCGATTTTTATGCAAATGAGATGAGAGTGCCAGTGTTTTTGTGGCAGGCGGCCAAAGCGGCTGCGACTGCTATTGTGTGTATATGAAAACAAAAAGAAGACTACAACAACAACAGAAATAACAAGCATAGCAACAAGAACAATTTGGTTTTATTTGATTTGCGTTTTGTGCCTTTACTTCGTAGATTTGGCAAACTGTGCTGCGACGAAGAAATTGAAAGCAGCAACCACACAAATAACAGCCAGCAGCAGTCCCAGTCCACTCCCAAGTTAGCCTGCAATGTGCAGCTGCAGTGTAAGTGTACGAAATGTCCCGGCTCGCTGATTACTTTGTAATTGTTGGCTACGATAACGACAAAGAAAGTAAGTGCCAATAATATATAACATACAGTTAGTCATGTTATTGTTTTTATTAAACTATAAAGTGCATATTATTTATTATTTTCATTTTTTAAACTCTAAAATCAATAAGTAATTTTAATAATATATAAGAAAATATTTTTGTCAAGAATATGACGACTAACTGTCTTTATTGTAAATCTTATAGAGACTGTCGGTAATGTCAGCGGTCAACCAATATGCGGCAAAATTGTGCAACGTTTTCCCGAGAAAGATTGGCCCGACACGCCCTTCATCGAGGGCATCGAATGGGTGAGTAGTTTCTTAAATTAGTTCGCCACGCATACACATTTTACTCATTGCATTTTTATATACTTTTATGCTTGTTATCGTTGTGGGGTCGGCGGGGCCACACAGTTCTGTCAGCCACTCGGCTGGAGTTTATCGTACGAGAAACAAGAACCGAAATTTTTCATCTCTGTGCTAACGGACATCGATGCGAACAAGCATTATTGTGCCTGTCTTAGTTTTCATGAAACCCTGGCCATAACACAGACGCGCAGCGTGGACGATGAAGATGAGACCATAGGTAACACCAGTAGAGGGCTTCCGGCTCCGGCAGCCGTGGAGCCTATAACCCATCACAGCATCATGTATGCACCAAAATGTTTGGTGCTCATATCCCGCTTGGATTGTGCAGATACTTTTAAGGTATGTTTGACAATTTAAAGATTTTGATTCCATCTAAATACTTGTGAATTTGCAGAACTGTCTTGGCACAATCTATACGGTTTACATTGAAAACTTGCCATATGCAATGGAGAATCTGATTGGCAATATACTCGGCTGCATACAGGTTCCACCAGCGGGCGGACCACAAGTGCGCTTCTCGATTGGCGCCGGTGACAAGCAATCGTTGCAGCCGCCGCAGAGCTCCTCGCTGCCAATAACTGGAAGCGGTGTTAACTTTTTGTTCAAACAGCTGGGCATTAAGAATGTGTTGATTTTGCTGTGTGCCGTGATGACTGAAAACAAAATACTCTTTCACTCCAAGTGCTACTGGCACTTGACGGACAGCTGCAGGGCGTTGGTTGCGCTTATGTATCCATTTCGATATACGCACGTTTATATACCAATACTCCCAGCGCCGCTCACTGAGGTGCTTTCAACGCCGACGCCATTTATAATGGGTATACACAGTTCACTGCAAACGGAAATTACAGACTTGCTGGATGTGATTGTTGTGGACTTGGATGGTGGCTTAGTTACCATACCGGATGCTCTAACACCACCCGTGCCCATTTTTCCATCACCCCTGTGGGAGCAAACTCAGGAGCTTCTAAGCATGATATTGTTTCCCAATTTGTCGCAAGCAGATCATGCATTTCCCAACCACGAGCGCCCATCGTCCATTCTTGCCAAGACGGAGGCACAAATTGACAAGGAGCTGCGAGCAATATTCATGCGTCTGTTCGCACAATTGCTTCAAGGCTATCGCTCATGCCTGACCATCATTCGCATTCATCCCAAGACAGTCATAACATTTCACAAGGCTGGATTCCTAGGTGCTCGTGATCTCATCGAGAGCGAGTTTCTGTTTCGAGTTTTGGACAGCATGTTCTTTACAACGTTTGTTAACGAGCGTGGGCCGCCATGGCGTGCATCTGATGCCTGGGATGAATTATACAGCTCCATGAATGAGTTGCTTAAATCGGAAGCGCAGAATCGGAATCTCGTGAGTTTTACAATATTAATACATAGTTTTTTTTTGAATCGTTATAATCAAAAATTTTTTTAGTAATTGCTAACTTAAATTAATTTGTTCATTTTTATTATAACAATTAATTTAAATTCTTATTTATGATAATAATAATAATAATCCAGATAATTTGTGAAGAGTTTAAAATTTTCAAAATCAAAAATATATTTTGCGATCTCTGTAAAATTGTATAATGCTTAACCGATATACTATTCATTCCAGGTCCTCACACATATCCAGGAGCTGGGCCGCACTCTATACGAGAACGAATCATCTAATGCGCACGTCACGTACGCTCAGAAAGTCCTACGGCCACCAGAGGGTGCTTTTCAGCGGATCCATCAACCCTCTTTTCCGCGCATTAGCACTGATAAAGTTGAGCTTATCATACAGGATGGCATCCGCAAGAATGGGCAGTCGCAACGTTTTCATGTCACACGCAATCAGCATCGTATCATACCCATGGGACCAAGGCTACCTGAGGCGCTGGACGTTCGTCCCACAACGGTACACAACTCCGCCAGACGACTGGAAGTATTACGCACCTGTGTGTCTTATATATTTGAGAATCGGATTGCTGATGCCCGAAAGCTGCTGCCTGCAGTGATGCGAACTCTGAAGCATCGAGATGCCCGACTCATTCTGTGTCGTGAACTTTTTGGCTATGTCCATGGCAACAAAGCTGTGCTTGATCATCAACAGTTTGATCTGGTGGTGCGCTTTATGAACAAGGCTCTTCAGAACTCGTCCGGAGTAGATGAATACACGGTAGCGGCAGCGTTATTACCTATGTCGACAATATTCTGCAGAAAACTGTCGATGGGCGTGGTGCAGTTTGCCTATACGGAGATACAGGATCATGTTATATGGAAAAATTTACAGTTCTGGGAGTCGACATTCTTCCAGGATGTTCAAGCTCAAATTAAGGCGCTCTATTTGCTGCAGCGTCGCCAAAACGAACACAACAAGGAGGCCAATTGTGTGCTGGATGAAGTGCCACTGGAGGAGCCAACAGCATTAGAAATCACTGCCGAGCAGTTGCGCAAGAGTCCAACCATTGAGGAGGAGAAAAAGGCTGAGCTGGCCAAATCGGAGGAGTCCACGCTCTATAGCCAGGCTATACATTTTGCCAATCGCATGGTCTCCCTACTGATACCGTTGGACGTCAATGTGGATGCGGCCAGCAAGCCCAAATTGGCGTTTCGCCTTGAGGAGAATCAGAGTGTTTCCAATAGGTGAATTATATAACTTACCTGAATGACTAGAGTCTAATATCGTGATTTATTTCCAGTATTATGGGCTCGCACAGCCTTAGTGAACATTCTGATGAGGGCTTTGAGGAAAACGATGCTTTGGAGATTGGCGTTACTGTGGGCAAGACAATTTCTCGCTTCATTGATTGCGTTTGCACCGAGGGCGGCGTTACTTCGGAGCACATTCGCAATCTGCACGACATGGTACCGGGCGTGGTACATATGCACATCGAGTCGCTGGAACCAGTTTACCAGGAGGCCAAACGGCATCCGCATGTGCAAAAGCCCAAGATTCAAACACCTTGCTTGCTGCCAGGCGAAGAGCTTGCAACAGATCATTTGCGTTGCTTCCTAATGCCGGACGGACGTGAAGATGACACCCAGTGTTTGATACCAGCCGAAGGTGCTTTGTTTTTAACCAACTATCGAATCGTTTTTAAGGGTTCGCCCTGTGATCCGCTCTTCTGTGAGCAAACGATAGTTCGAGCCTTTCCTATTGCATCTCTGCTGAAGGAGAAGAAAATCTCAATGCTGTACCTGGCCCATTTGGATCAGACACTACCGGAGGGTTTGCAGCTGCGTTCCAGCTGCTTTCAGTTGCTCAAGATTGCCTTTGACACGGAGGTTACGCTAGAACAAATCGAAACATTTCGTAAAACTCTGAGTAAAGCGCGACATCCATTCGATGAATTCGACTATTTCGCTTTTCAGTCGTACGGCACCATGCTGCAAGGGGTAGTACCGTTGAAGACCAAGGAAAAGTACTCCACGATTAAGGGCTTTGCAAAGAAGACGCTGCTCCGCACCGCCAAGAAGGCCGGCTTCAAGCAGAAGGCGCAGACGAAACGCAAATTAATGCCAGAATACGAACTGGGTAGCGGTGGAGGCAGCGCCGATGCATTGGAAACCCACTCGCTTGACGATGAACTCGAGGATGCTGACGAGTTTGAGATACAACAGAACGAAGCTCTGCCACGCCTGTTGACGAGCAAGGATATCGAAAGGATGCGTGAACGCAGCTATGTGCGTGATTGGAAGCGTCTCGGTTTCGATGCGGATGGACAACGCGGTTTTCGCATCAGCAATGCTAACGCAAATTATGTAACCTGCCGCACCTATCCGGCCATCATTGTGGCGCCCGTGCAGTGCAGCGATGCGGCCATGACGCATCTTGGGCGCTACTTCAAGGGACAGCGCATACCGTTGCCCACTTGGCGACATGCCAACGGTTCTCTGCTGATACGTGGGGGCCAGCCAAATAGCAAGTCGGTTATTGGCATGATAAAGAACACAACGGGAGCAAATACCATATCGCATCATGATATCACTCACTATCCGGAGCAGGACAAGTATTTTATGGCGCTAATCAATACAATGCCCAAACTAACACCCCTGGATCAATACACGGGAATGAATCTCTCGATGAGCTCGCTGCTCGGCCATGGAGCTGTGGGTGAGGATCATCAATCGTTAACGCCAGAACTGATGCGTAAGCAAAGGTCCAATCTGAATGTTCCGGATGGCACCAAATCAGGCGCTGCTGGCAACAAAGGTGGCACCATGAAGGGCAATGTCAGCAATGCATCCGTGCATGCCTTCCGCAAGATGCGACTTTATGCGTTGGGTGAGTAAGAGAACAGCTGGCTGTGCTCTCGGTCTTAAGATTTTCTTCCTCACACCTGTTAGAATGTTTTTCGCCCTTCAGAGCTTCTATGCACTTAATCTTTTACATTTGATTGTTTATCTGGAGGTAACATATATATATTGTTCTTTCACCCACAGGTGAGAAATCGCAGGCCAAATCGAATTTGAATGGAGACTTCTGTGCGGACTTTATACCCGTGGACTATCCGGACATTAGGCAATCCCGTTCAGCATTTAAGAAACTTATGCGTGCCTGCATGCCATCTCATAATGCAAATGATGCGGATGGTCAGAGCTTTGCCAAAATGGTGGAGCAATCCGATTGGTTGCAGCAAATCTCAACTCTTTTGCAGTTATCGGGAGCTGTTGTCGACCTGATCGATTTGCAGGAGAGCAGCGTTATGCTATCATTGGAGGATGGTTCCGATGTGACCGCTCAACTATCAGCGATTGCCCAGCTCTGCCTGGATCCCTATTATCGTACACTGGATGGCTTCCGCGTGCTCATTGAGAAGGAGTGGCTGGCATTTGGTCATCGATTTGCCCATCGCAGCAATCTGAAGCCGTCGCATGCCAGCACGAATATTGCGTTTGCGCCCACATTTCTGCAGTTCCTGGATGTCGTTTATCAGCTGCAGCGACAGTTTCCAGTTGCATTTGAATTCAATGATTTCTATTTGCGTTTCCTGGCCTACCATTTGGTATCCTGTCGCTTTCGCACGTTCCTATTCGATTGCGAGCTGGAACGCTATGACTCTGGGGTTGCGTCCATGGAGGATAAGCGTGGCTCTCTGAGTACCAAGCACTTGTTTGGAGGTGGAGGCGTTGCCAATGGATCCGATGATGAGTGCAATGTTTATCCGCTGGATATACGCAGTCCGCGAACGCCCACCCAGCTGAATCGCATTGGCCATTCCATTTTTGACTACATTGAGCGGCAGCACAACAAGTCACCGATTTTCTACAATTTTCTGTATTCCTCCGACAAGGAGGTGGTGCTGCGTCCGCAGAATAGCGTTGCCGCCTTAGACTTGTGGACCTTTTACACAAACGAGGAGTTAGCACAAGGACCGCCCTACGATCTGGAGGTGACCAATGTCGACGACGAAATCGATCTTTCCGAAATTAAGGGCAAGCGTATGGTTATCAGTGCTGGCTATGACAACATTGAGAAGTGTAATCCCAATGCATATATTTGTCTGCTTAGTGAAGTTAGGCAGGCGGAAACGGAACGTGGACACTTGCCACAGAAGTGGCAACAGGTGTGGAACAATCTGGTGGTGCCACCGGTGGAGCCCATGTCACGCAAAACCTCGCTGAATAGCATGCTGGTGCAAACGCAACAACTTAAACGATCCACACTCGAGATTATCATTAAAGGACGTTTGGCTGGCTATCAGGATAAGTTCTTTCATCCACATCGCTTTGAGAAGCATCCATATACAACACCCACCAATTGCAATCATTGCACGAAGCTGCTGTGGGGACCCGTTGGCTATCGTTGCATGGATTGTGGCAATTCCTATCACGAAAAGTGCACTGAACTTTCAATGAAGAATTGCACCAAATACAAGGCCATAGATGGTGCCGTTGGGCCTCCAAATGTCAATATGTCACAGGGTGACACGGCCAGCATTGCCTCTAGTGCGGCCACCACAGCACGCACTTCCAGTCATCATTTTTACAATCAATTCAGCAGCAATGTTGCTGAGAATCGCACACACGAAGGGTAATCTTTGTTATCTTTGCTCAACAACTGCACATATATAACATTACGATCCATTTCAGACATCTTTATAAGCGTGGAGCTTTGCTCAAGGGCTGGAAGCAGCGTTGGTTTGTTCTCGACTCAATTAAGCATCAGTTGCGCTACTATGACACCGCCGAAGATACAGCTCCCAAGGGCTTTATAGGTATTATTTATTTTTTTATTTTAGAGCATTTTTACATTTTGCACAAAAATGTGTAATGCATTTAATAAGGTGTGACAGGAATAAGCTGAGTCGATAAAGCCATGTCCGTCTGTTTCTATGCAACCTAATCTTTCAGACTTGAAGCTATCCTATAAAAACATTGTATCTGAACCGTCTGGAACGGAACACTACATCATATAGTTTTCATGGAAAGGATCGTCCAAATTAAAATTTTTTGATTCTTGAGAATTCTTAAACGATTTCGCTGATTGTGTACTTGTTATTTTCTTATACAACCAGACGAAATTAGGAAAGGACTTCTATAACATATAGGTTCCATGGGTAATATAAGTCTCAAATTTAATAGTTCTGAGAGGATATCAAATCTTGTTTTTTTTCATTAAAATCATAAATAATTATATGTTTCTGTTATCCATTTTACAGAGTTGGCCGAGGTGCAGTCAGTGACCGCCGCTCAACCCGCGCAAATTGGTACAAAGGGCGTGGATGAGAAAGGATTCTTTGATGTAAATTAAACTTTATGACTTAAAGTTAAATTAATTTTAATACTTCTTTACTTTATTCTTACAGCTTAAGACATCAAAACGAACGTATAACTTTTACGCGATGAATGCAAACCTAGCGCAGGAGTGGACTGAAAAGCTACAGGCCTGTTTGCAGTAGTTCACAACCAGCAGATGCAGCAACATATACCAATTGTTATTTAACCTGGCACTCTTCTCTCGTGGCTTCGGCATAGTCATTTGTTCTATGCACTCTTCGCTTTCTGCTCCCCAATTAATGCTGAATGTTTCGTTTTGTCTTAGGAAAATCCATTAACGTTATTCTTAGCATTTGTCTTTTGTGTATATGCGAGAGAGTATTTATTTGTAAAATCGCGTATTACTCTGGATCTGTAGCTCTGTGTGTATTATTTATATCATAATCATTTCTACATATATAAGTTGATTTAGTGTCAAAAGTTGTTTATTAACACTCGCATAAAGCATAAATTATATGAATATTTAGCAACAATTAACGTAAGCGATAAAAGCTAAAAGAAAACTAGTTAAAAAAAAAATCAAGTAAATGTGCATATAAAGAAAGAATCTATAATATCATGTGATTATACGAATAATATGAAAATTATTGATGATCAAAAGAAAGCCACGATAGCAACTTTTTATATACATTTTTATATACATATATATATTACACATATATCTATGTCTATCTATGGATACATACATATACTTATATAGTAAAAATACCAAAGATAATTCCACCTTTGTTGCGCAATTAAAATGCATTTCTTAATTTCTTCCTTTGAATTAAATTAAAATAATAAACGCCTTCTTTATTTATACTATACGATAATGTATTATATAATGTTATATAATTTACTGAAATTATTTGTGGCTTACAAACTATATACATTTTTAAACAAATGCGCTTTGTATTTATAATTTTATTAATTGCTTAAAAACTCCTAAGTTCATTCAGATCATAGGAACGTAGTCCAGTACACAATGTTGAGTATGAAGAACGAGAACGGGAAAAAGAAGCGCGAGAATTTATCTATATATATGGCGGTGGAATGCCCATGACAGAATGTATCGTATTGTGGCTCAATTATCGACTCCCGGTGATGATGCTGCAATATGCGCAATAGAGTTTCAGTCATTAGTCAATGCCCTGGAGAAACTCACCTTTAAGTCATCTAGATCTGTGATATTTTCATCCGAGTAACCCTTCATTGCTTTAGTGGCCACCGGTCCCATGTAATTATTGACGACGGCAAACTCCATGAGAGACAAGAAAACGAACACCGAACAGGAGGACATCCATACATCAATGGCTTTGACATAAGAGACCGGTGGCAGCGATTGCTGAGATTGTGTATTCTGTGTGGCCAAGGTGAGCAGCGACGTAACGCCCAGAGTAACACGTGCCGGTATGGCCTCCGGCTTGATCCAAAACGATATCCACGACATGACCACAATGAGCGCCGATGGTATATACGTGTGAAATAGATGATAACCCAACCGGCGACGCAAATTAAAGACAATCGCCAGACAGGTGAAGTTGCCTAAATAAAAGTATGACAACATTTATAGTGCATTGACATCGGCCACCGACTTACCCGTTGAGTACTCAATGGTGCAATCTGTCGTATAGTTATTTGATATATCCAGTTGTGGCAGCTCGATCTCAGCATTGACCACCAGCGGATCGGTCATATTCCAAATGAATACCAAATCCTCCACCGTGTGGGACACTATAAGGGCTGATTGTGAATGACTTTTCTTCATACGAATGTATTGAACTTACAGCTTTCTATCATCATGGAACAGATTTGTGTATCGTGCGGATAAGATTCAAATTTCATGGCACACGAAAGCACCAGCGTCAATTTGGACATGTAGAGAAGCGTCTTGTCGTGATATAGCCAGAGATAGTGATTTGGTATGCTCATCTCATGAAATGTCACCTTTTTGGCATTCTTAAAGAAGCAATCGGGACGCCAAATGCTATGCAACCAATCCACGTCCAGGATGCGATATTGTTCGCTCATGTTCTCTGGCAATCGCAGTCGGGGATCGCGCCAACTTTGTGCTAAAAATATGTCCGTCACATACGTCTGAAAATGGGAAAGCATTTTGAGCGTAATAGATCAAATTTCTGGCTTAATAGTTACCATAGACTCCTCATTAATAGAGTCCAGTGAAAGCACGGTAACATGAAAATAAACAACGGTTGGTTGACCGAGCAATTTGGGTGCACGATTCTTGTCATAGGTTTTAGAGGGTATGGGCAATATATCTGGCAGCGAAAGACTTGATTCGTAATGAGATACCAGCTCGGCGCTCTCTGTGTTGTTTCTGTAGAATAAAGAAGAGAAATAATAGATTAATTTTATCTTTGGCACGCCAAAGATTTGATACCCTTGCATTGCCCTATTTTAAGTTTCGGCTCATCGTTGATATGCTATATCATATAGTTATCCAATTCTGATTAATTTTGGCCAGGATGTAGAATACACACTCTGAGACATTGGCTGAGATATCTCAAAGAATTACAAAGTTTTTCATACTTAGACCTGTCGTTCCTGGGACGATAAAATTTGGTTAGCGTGTGTATAAATACACAGTCTGAGGGATTAGTGGCAATTTTTTAAGATAATATTTTCGACCTATTGTTCCTATGACAGCTATAGTATCATATCATAAAGTTTTACCATAGCCTAAAATCAGGGAATAACACCGAAACCGGCACCGGAATCGTTAACCGAAAAACCCGTTTCATTTTTAGTACCGGAACTGAAACCGTAACCAATTGAAAATTCCCTGTCAAGAAACGAATACCGAAACGTTTGTCCCGGTACGGTTGAGGTTAAAGAGTTGACTTTCAGCTGTCATAACTTGATCAGAACTGAACCGATTTTCAAGTGGAATGTCATTTTGATCATGACTTGGACTCTAAATTCATTCTATAAAAACCTTAAACTTGATTCTGAGACCTTTCATTTTTTTGTAAAAAATCATGAAGAATTGGATAAAAATTTTGACTTGTAAAGTGACTAACTCCGAAGTCTGACCAACTTCAAATTGTCATAACTTGATAAAAACTGAACCGAATTTCAAGCGGAATGACATTTTGATCATGATTTGGCCTTTAAATTCATTCTGCATTAAAAGATTTTTAAATTCGTTATATAAAAATCTTTTGGTCGAGGTCTAGCTATTTATTTAAAAAGACATCTTAACATTTTAAAATGTTTCAAATTTGATTTGTTGTACCGTTACCGTTTTTACCCTCTAAAGGGTATAAAAGCGACCTACTGAAATTCAGAGGTTATATTTCAACCTTGTCTGATGCAATGTGCTTTCCCCAGATTGGCAAATAAAAGTGGCCAATTTTCAAAATAATTGTTAGTAGTTTGTTGTTATTGTTACCTGAAACCATGAACACAATTACATAGTTGAATTGATTTTTCTAGTATATGCAAATAGATTGCAACGGCAACCAGGAAATTATATTGTTTCAATTGTCTAAATATATTTGGCATTTGCATTTTGAAAACACACCAACACTCCGTTGCGTTTTATTGTTTCGAAAATCGAAAATAATTTGTTTATTTCGATGTAACGGCTATTTACTTAATTCATTTGTATTGCATAGTTTTGCGCGTTTCACGTATTGTTTTTTACGTTTGAATTTCAATTTCATAGTTGTAGCGCACATTGTTCCGATTTGGATGACATTATTCAAATGGATGGATACAGTCAAACATTTCTAACTGATTTGTCAGATGTAATTGTAATTTATTGGATTATTAAAAAATGCAAGACGATTCTTTCTTTACTTTTATACGGCAAAACCAAACAAATAATAAAAGAGTTATATAGATAGACGTTTTCTGTGCGCTACTCAAGGTATGATAAATACATTTCTAAGGTTTCATTCGTTTTCATTGGCATTCCTCTCTTTGCTATTGTACTTTTCAAAATTGACATGCCCGTGATACGAGTAGTGTGAGCTAAACAAAAGTACAATTGAAACATATTTTCCCCAAGCCGAAACTAAATACACCTTGCAATTGTGCTGCTTCAGATTTACTTTGGTAAATGTGTTTAATGTGCAATAAGCTCTGTATGTTCTAAATAAATTTGTGGCGCTTGCATCAAACACAATGACTAACGAGTTATACCTTTCTTCAAAAGTGTGCAAATGAATATGCGTAATGCTTGGCATACAATTGACAAATCTGCGATTGCGTATTCGTAGCTTAGACAATCTTCACATGTTATACAATCCAATAAATTCAGATAAATCAAATCACATATATTTTTGCAAATCAATAAAAATGCAAGAATGGTTTTAAAAAGTTCGCCAAATATTTTCACCTGTTGTCAAATTTTTGGTGCTGCTAGCTGAATGCAGCAAATCAGCTGTACAATAGTGTTGCCCATAATATCAAATTTCACAAATGGTGGCAACATCGCGCTTCTTAAGATAAATATTGATTTGTTTTACTTGTGTGTACTTGTTTTTTCAAAATGTAACTTAAAAATCAGCTAAACCACAAATTAAAATTAAAGCATTAGTCACATTATTAAATAAGAGTGCAGAGCACAAGTTGAACATGGAGTTTCCCCAGCAAATCGAAGGTGAGCGGTAAATGTTTTTCGTTACGGGCTAATCTCTACTGTGGGTTGTGAAAGGGGGTCGTGGGGTCATCCGTACTTCTTTGTTGCACAGTGACGTGATGCGGCTGCGGCGCAGTGTGCAACTTGTATTGATATTGATTACTTGCAGGAAAATCAAGATACACAAAACTCGAAATACGAAAAAAATTGAAATTTTTAACCATTGGTTTTTTTTTTATCGTTAAAGCGCGACTAATTGGCATATAACATATAAAGCATTTCTTGATAAAAACATACATTATCCCCGTACACACCTTAGTCATAGTACTAAACAAGTGAAAAACACTTTAATTACCAGAGACGCTAGTCTTGGCACAACAGGCAACATATGCATACGATGTCGTAATGGAGTCGCCACTAAATCCCAAGGTCAATAACAATATAAGCACCAAGGTGTCGCCCAGCGGGGACAAGATGAACTCTAGCATGAATAGCAGCACTTTAGACGATTCGACGCCCAGTGATTCAGGTGTACAAATGGATTCGGAAAATAGCGATGTTATGATTGAGTCCATCAGTTCTCAGGCTGGCCTGGATTTTGAGGAACCATTAAAGCCGGCTGCAGTTATTAGACAACAGCCTGTTGACCCCAACTCGAATGTAGCAACGGATGCAACCATGACCACAAGCGCTTGTTCGACCTTTGACACAACTGAAAAGATCGTATACAGGCGCAAGGTGCACAAAACGTCGTCCACGCCCAAGGCACCCAAGAAACGAGTGTCTTTTCACGAGGATATACTGAAGAATACGCGCACCGACAACATCCATATTGAGCATGGCTTTATAACCTACAAAAATGGACGCAAGCTGGCTGTAGTGGGCGGCAACTCAGCAGGCGTTGCTGGTGTTGCTGGCCGGTACTCGTGGTGCGCGGAACGAGAGCGGGTACATGGACCCAGTGAACTGAGCGCAGTCGGTAGAGAGACGGAAGAGACAGGCGGCGACTCTCAGGGTCGGAATCGACGTCTGGTATATCGGAATGCATGCTCCGATGTTTTAGACTACGGGAATACGGATATCTACGACACCAATGAGCCAGTGGGTCTACAATACGATAACTCGGGCGTCTTTGAATATGCACCGTCAGCAGAAGGTAAACAGCGAGATGAGAGACTCCTCTATCGCTGTGCCTGCAGCAGCTCCAACTCGAGCCTGGACTCGGATGAGCAAGACAAAAACTCAAATACCAATTCCAACACAAGCTCCAACCGCAAACAGTACGAGCAGGCGAAGAGCAGCTCCTGCGATTGCATTGGCATGAACAATGCCAACAATAATCTAATTGGTATGTGACATCTCTCTCCAATCTCTATCCAATTATCATTTCTATTCTGACTTTTATAATCACACTTAAATTTTTATATTTTTTTTTAACAGGTGACAATTGCTATTACTCGGAGCCCAACATTGGCGACGCCGGCAGTCCAAGGCAGAAATCAGTGTGGAACAAGGAGAAGATGCCCAAGTCAAGCTGCTTAAAGAAAACCAAACGCCATACTAACATCATCCAAGAGCAGGATCTCAGTGATCGCATCAAGAAGTTCAATGTGCACGATATTAAGCATCAACTGTTAGACAACAGCAGTAAAATGATATTCGGCTCGCTAAAGAGCATTTTCACAATGCCATTACCCGAACGTGGGGTACCCGAGGGCTCAGAAGACTTACAGTCGGTGGTGGAGTGTGTGCCGGAGCTGGAGCAAACGCCAGAGCATAAGCCCAAGCAAATATTGCAATATGAGTCTCCCGACTCGCCCCCACTCAAGCCCAAACCGTTCCTTAGCAAGAGTCTAGATGGCAACAAGCAGACGCAAAGCGTCAAGAAATTTGTACACAATGTGGACGAGCAGCTGCGTCGCAAAAACGATGAGCCAAGCAGCTCGACAGAGGCTTCACCCGTGGACAGCAAGAACCTGCTACGTCGCCAAGATGAGTTCGATAAGGAAACAGCAACGTCAACGGCAACGGCACCAATTGTTACCAGCACACAAAGCGAATTCCGCAGCAAGTTTATCATAAATTGTGAGAGCACAGTCTTTGAGCATACGGGTGTCTCCTATGAGACCAGCGAGCCGCAAAAGCTTGAGCTGTCTATGTCAACAACACAGCACAGCAGTGTGGCCAGTTTATTGGAGCGAGATACACCCATTGCACAGCCAGCAAGTCAACTGCGCAGCTCATTTATGACTGCACCGATAGCAAAGACGTTTAGCAACTTCTTTCGCAGTTTCAAAGATAGTTCCGTCAATACTCCAGTTGACAAGGAGCAGGAGCAAAAGCAGCAGGAGCAACAACAACAGGCAGCAACCGATAGCTATTTTGGTAAGATATTGTATAATATATACAAAAGATTTCCTATAGTAATTTTAGACAAAATGGGGTAAAATATTACAATAGTTGAAAATATATAAAATCTATTATATGTTATTAAAATAGCGTGATGTGTAATAAAACATTTCTGAATGCGGGCTCTGCACATAATTATTTTTTCCATCCATATTTGGGCCTCTTTAAATTGTAGTCTTTGTTTATTTTTGTTTACTTTGTTTTAGTAATTCTTACATTAATATATAATTAAATAGGTAATGTTTATTGTACTATTTCCACAGCTTCTAAAATTCCCAAGACGTCACAGCAACAACATCTACAGCAGCAGCCGCCACAGGCACATGCAGCACCTAGCAAGCTTCCCACTACGCTCTCATCATCCACCATATCCGAGCTTAGCTCAATTAGCAACAACACTAATAGCAACTCCAATTCGTGCTCCAAGATCCAACCGCAGAACAACATGAATGGCCTGATGCTTGGCAGTGTGGAGCGTCAGTCGCGTCATCTTCCCTCGCCTCTAAAGAAGCGTGGGCAGCCGATGCAGCCTCCACGTTATGGCGATCAGCAACAGCATAGTCGAAGTCTTCATAGTCCTAGTAGCTATTTGTTCGCACGCGGCGGATGTGGTCCCGGTGGCAGTGGACGCGATTCAAAGAGCACCATATTGAGCGAAGAGTTTGACGATATATTAACCATAACGACCACCACAGATACGGCAAATGAGAGACCATCTACGGAAAGCGATCTGGTTATTGTGGATTATACGGACGTTGACTATGCACAGCTATTGAAACCGCCGACGCCAGCGGCAAAGACCTCACTTATCAATCGTTTTCTGCGCAACGTAACTCAAAAGAAAATACTCGAATCCTCGATACGCAAAAATGATTTCTTTGCGGATAAACTGCGGGGCGAACAAAAACATGTAGGATCACATCTCTATGTACGCGGTGTGCGGCCCAAGAACTACGAATTGATTGACGATTTGAATGCTGAAATTGCCATGGAGATCGAAATGTCCGGAGCTAACTCACCACGTCGGGAGCTGGCCGTGGGTATCGATCATGACTTGCCTGGCGATTTGTCTCGCTTTGAACTGGGCATTGGAGAAATATCCATCGACATTTTTAGCGGCAAGAATTTATCCATATTTCGTGAGCCCGACGAACAGCTGCTGAAGGTAAACTATAGACAATGAATAAAGTTATAGATTTCAAAACTTTAAATCATACTTACCTGTAGGTATTCAAATTGTACACCGGCTATAGCTGCGAGGGATTCATGACGCCTGTGTTGGTGCTACTAACCGATAGAACACTATATGTGTCCGATTTGGTGCGTAATTGCCTGTGCGCCAAGTTCGTGCTGGCCTACAAGGATCTCGATGTCATATTGGTAATTTAACAACGAAGATAGAATTTCCTTGCGAGTCCCTGTATTAAATTTTTAACTGAAAGCTCTTATATCAGCTATATAATTTTGACAAAAATTATAATGCCCTCTGCAAGAATGTAACCAGAAGACGGCAATCAACAAATAATCTAATTGCGACACTTTTTATAGATGGGTCCCTTTGGTAACACGGTGCTACTAAGTAACAGCATGCGGGACATGCAGCAGGTGCTACTTGCCGGCGGACCTTATCCGGCTGATGCACTGGTGGCCAATCTAGAGCTTTGTGCACGTCGTAGTGGTTCAACGCTGCCCGCTGTGGGTCAACTCACATTGGAGCATTTGGCTCCACTGCAGGCGTTCGTTCGAGCCAACAGTTGTGTAGGAAAAGATGAACAATGGATGTTCTATGCGGTGGTTAATATGCCTGCTGGCGGTGCATTGGGAATGGGCTTGGCCGGAGAACAGGAGCCGCTTGGTCCGCACGTCAAAGGTTTTCTCATGCATCGACGCTTGCGGGAAACGGCAACGGTAGCTGCAGCCTCTAAGATTCACTGGCAGCCAGGTTACTTCTTACTAAAGTAAGTAGATAAAAGGAAAGCTGCCATAAGCATTTGTATCTATTTGTATCTTAATTTCAATCTTGCAGAGCTGGCGTGCTGTACATGTTTAATGATTCCACACAAAAGCTGCCAAGCTGGGCAATGGCATTGGCGGAGTGTCAAGGGGCAAGGCGCGCTGTTAAATCCGCACGTCCGCATTGTTTTGAAATAATGCTGAAGGGCGAACTGCTGCAAATGGCAGCACCGGATGAGAATGTGGCCTCGGAATGGTTACAGGCGCTTCTGCAATCGGCGAGTGGTGTAAGCTACAATTATAACAACAATTGATATGTATTATTTATAAAACTTGCTTTCAACTTTCAGCTGTTTGAGTTGCAGGAGAGGCACAAGGCACTGGGTTGCACTTTGATTGTCACACAAAACCATTTAATTACCTTGCGTGAAGATTTCTCTGCGCCGCTGCGTCAGCTCAACAAGCCGGTGGATATACCATCTGCGGCTCCAGAGCCTAAGCAAATTCTGCGCGATGACGAAATGTTGTGCATCTTCGAGACCAGCAGCTTGGTAAGATTCCCTCTCTATTTAAGCCGAACAATAACTAAATATGTTGCAACTCTTTGCAGTTAAGCTCTACGATGAGCACTCCAACTCGTGGCACACAACGCTCCTGTTCTTCGCTCAACTCCACGCCCACAAGGCATTCACAGGAGGCGCCCAAAGCTATGCAGAAGACTCCCAAAGTGGAACAGTCCCAAAGCATGAGCAGTGCTTATGGAAAAAACTCTGGCCTCGAAATACTCACCTGTGCGGACATTAAAGCGATGACTGGCATTAAGATACCCTCGCACAGTGAAACCTGGTGGTGCATACTAGAATTCTCCTGCCAAGAGGCGCCTGTGGAGTGCCAGGATGACTTGGTCATATTCTTTGCAAGCAGCATGGAAATGCAACGTTTTCTCCGTCTGTTGGAGCAACTGTGGCAGGCCAAAAATGTGTGTATATAACAAGAGAGCATTGACTTTTTTCATATTTATGATTAATAATAAATATTATTCGTTTACAGAATGATCTCTTTCCAATAACTATACTGGACGATGATGATACACTCGCGGAACAGTGCACAATGTTGTATTTGGATATAAATCGCTCCTGGGAGCCGCTTTTATCGGCTGCCCTGGGCTATCCTCTCTAAATTGCGCAGCTAATCAATATATACTCTATATACTTATATATCTGATAATTTTGCTATATTTTTGGCAAACATCGCAAACAACTAAAAGCTTAATATTATAATGTAACACCCAAGCAAAATTGCTGAAAAACAAACTTAACGGTATCTGCATATATATCTCTCTCTATATCCTTAAAATATATTCATACATTTTGTAGCTATTTCTATTGTATTATGATTTGTAATCTGTACATTCGCTTGAACAATTCATTTGCGCTGTTATCTAATATTTTGTGTGATATTAACTCTTAAGTTGCCAATTGACATAGATTTATATACATTTAGTTGCGTCTACAAACCTTTGTTAATTATAATTTAAGTTTGTTTTCTTTTTATACAAACACCGTGTAGAAAAATGCACAAAAAACAATCCCAAGGCTTTACTATGTGTAAAATATTTTTTGATATCTTAAAACATATATAAAAAATAATATTTTGTAAGCATTCGTTAAGAGCTACAAAAAAAGCAACCAAAAATGTTAGCAAATCATTGATCAGTTCAATATATACATAAATACATACTCTAGCTAAAAGATATTATACGTAAATCAATCCATATATATATTCATATACATAATATGTCTGTTTGGGCGGTATTTTTTGATGCATGATCGAATGAAATAACATTAAATGACATGAAAGTATTTAATTATATTTATACAAAATGTAACCTCTTAATATACAATACAATATATGTATAATGCATTATAATGCTGATGTTTTCATAAAGCGCATAGTGCACTTAAATGCCTTAACTTAAGTTTCTTATAAATAGTATCTAAAAAAAATAATTGTACCTATAATTTGCCAAATATGATGTTAAATCGGACAATACATGGATGTTCATACGTTTGTAAGCATACAGCTACTTAAGAAAAGGCTTAACTAGGGACTCCGACAAATGTCGCCCCATAATTTTAATTTGATTATGCAATTTTCAATTAGCAAGGCTTAAGGTCCACGTCTCTCAAATATCTCACACCTTGAATTCGCCATAAGCTGTATGAAAACATCAGATAAAAGCTCATATTAATTAATAAAATGAATAAACCTAATTGTAGTGGGTCATTTTTATTTTCAATGATAAGTCTCCTGATTGATGACACTCGACACAGCTTTACAAAACGAGTTGGGGCTTATCTCCTTGGGTTTGGGTATGTATACCAGATGGGTAGGGCTCCTTAAGCCCCTAAGACAATCACATATCTCTTTAGAATATTTACTAAAAACTAATTAGTAGGAAAGGGTACTGTCGAGAAAACCCAACTGTACGAGACCCTGTAATCTGCAAAAAAAAAAAAAAAAAAGAACGAGAACTCAAGAAGATAAAAAATTTGAGTCAACTTTTGATGCTGATCCATACTTCAGGTCAGGCTTACATAATAAACTAAATATATTTTTGCAGAAGACAAGAAATATTTTGTCATTATCAGGGTATTAAACTAAAACGATTATTATTTCAGTTAAGGTTTCGGTTTCGCAACGATTTGCTTATTTTTTTTATATATTTCCATTTCAAAATAAAAATTAGTAAAAATAATTCAAAAAAGTAAATGTTAACAAACAATTTTTTGATCTAAAAAAGAATAAGCTAATAAGATCAACACTAAAAAAAATGGTTTAAAAAGCGATGATAACACTTAGCAGACCCTTTGTACTTTTTAAATAATAGGTCTTAAGACTCTGGAATGGACTCTGGAAATGGTATTAACACAACACATGCGTATCTTCTTACATAAGTACATATATACATACATAAATGCATATTTTTAAAGGTGTGAGTGTCGATGATGGTTGATCAATGGTTGGGGGTCTTGTATTAGGTGCAGCATTGGATCATAAGCCCTTCCACATACATGTGCATGTATGTATGCATGTGAATACCACATGCATGGTCTTCTACATATGTATGTATGTACAAAGTGATGAGTATGCTGCTGATCGAATTATAGGAATTAATATCGAGGCAAGTATATTTTACATATTACATACAAACATACACATACATATGTATGTAGGTACTTTCAAACCTTGTACCATGGCCGAAGAGCAAATGCATAATTGGAAAATATGCATACAAATTAAAGATAAACACATGTAACAATAAGAGCTCTAAAATTTAGCTAAACAAAGCATTGCATTCAAAGAGACACGAAAAGGCGAGAGAAACGAAAGAGAATGAGAGAATGCGAGTTAAAAAGAACGCATGGAAGTCAAAAACTCCAACCCTCATAATAAGTCAACGAATGGAAGACTACAACAAGGAAAAAACAACAATACAAAAGAAGGAAAACGTTTCAGCAACTTTGATTCTATGCGACTGTATTATGCGCTTCAAAACCAGTTTTAGAATAGCATATTACATCTTTAAATATATATATGTATAATAATAATTTAATGAACGTTTGGAATAATATTTATAATAAAAACTAACTATTCTTATCATAGTCGCTTTAGGAAATAGCCTTTAAATTGCCCTCTTGCCCTTCTGAACGCTTTATAGTTCATATTTTGCATGTTGTAGGGTATTGACAAAAACAATGAAACACTTGCAGGCCAAGCGCAGGCACAAAAACAAATGCATGTGAGTGCTGCTACTCGATGTTCAGTTCAGGCTGAGAGAGGCTGCTGCTGCTGCTGATGCGAACAGAGGCTACTGCTCTCTTATTAGAGCGTCCCATCCTCACACTCACGCACACAGGCAAGTGCTTATGCTGATGCTGCACTCACTTTCATTAACACAAGCACTGAGCGCAGCGGCAGCAGAATTTAATGCAGCGACTGCGACGCGGTCGAATGCTGAGCGCTTCTAGACATCCCAGATACATGCATGCATACATATATATACATAAATACGAATGTACATACACACGTACATATTTATGTAAGTAAAAAAAACGTACCTACGTATGAATGCATATACAGAAAGACTTACATAGATACGTGTGTATAAACAAACATGAGTACATACAAATACACGCTACATGCGCATATACATACGTAAATGCACTGGCCGAACACTGCGACTGCGACTGCCAGGCCACACAACCCCAAAAGTTGGAAAACCAAATAAAAATACGAATACAAGGCACGCTGTTTGTGAGTTTTCTGGTTAAAGATAGCCGACCTACCAATGTCCTGTAATATCAATAATTATTGAGCATGCAATATTAATGTTTGAATATTAATAACTACGTATTTCTTATTTATTACCTATTTATTTATTATTTAGATTAGTAAATTATTTTTTTTTTATTAAAAATCATTTTAGCAACTGTGTATTTCTTATTTCATACATTATTCTCTTTGTATTATTTCACAAGTTTTGTTATTCTCCGAATTAGCAACTAAAACATTCAGTTAAGTCGCATATGCCCTACCAAAAACGCATTGTGAAGAATGTACAAATAAAACGCACATTTTCCAGAGAAGTAGAAAAACTTCCACCCTCAAAGCAGCGAACACAAACACTACACACACACAAACATAGAACACACATGCACACACATACATACATACATATTAGCGAACTAATACAAAAAAGAGAGCTGCGCTGTCACTGTCATTTGTCCACTGCGTCGCCGTTGCCGTCGGCGTCGCAGTCGCTGCCTGCGCCTGATTGCCGTTGCCTGCCCCAGTGTTTCCGCTTTCTTTCGTTGTAATGTTACTTTTAGTTTGATGTCGGAGCCTCGACGAGCCGGTTGTAAGCGTGACTTTCGTTTAATTCTACTTTATTATTGTTGTTGTTCGCGGTCGACGTCGTCGTCGTGGTCGCGTTCGACGTTGCCTCGTGTGTGAGTGTGTTGGTGCTGTGAGACTCTGTGTATGTTTAGTTTAAGCGAAATTGAAAGTTGTACATTTTGCTACCCCCAAAAAGCAAAGCGCTGCATACAATCGCGCGCAGTCATACATACATACGTGTGTGTGTTTGTGTGTGCTACGCCACGCCACACCAACCAAAAACCAACCCCCACCAACAGGAGTAGCAGCAATAATAATAACAACAACAACGCAAACCAAGTTAGCACCACCCACGGTTGAGAAGCACCGTTTAGTAGTCATCGTCATCGTCTGTTTCTGTTTCTCCTTCTGCTCCTGCTTCTATACTTCGATCGTATTTCAGTTACTCAGGCTCAACGCATCGTTAATGTTACAGTTACAATTACTGCTAGTGTTGGTTAGTGCAAATTGAAATAACCAAAATAATCGAAAAAGCGAAAGTGTTACACAAGCCCCAAAAGCTCCATCGAAGAGTCGCTTCTCCAAAAACCAATCGGCAATTCACACAGGCTCCTTCTGCCTTGCCTGTGTGTGTGTGTGCGCGATTGTTTGTTTACGCGAGAGCGAGCGTGCCTGTGTGTGTGGCCTGTGTGTATGGTGAGGCCAGTTAATATTATAAAACTGTCATGATGAATTTCTCCGCGTTTGGCGGCCCCTTCTCTGGCATTCATCAGTTTGCCGCTAAATTTGATGCACAAACACCGGGTGCATTTGGAACGCCACCGGTGAACGCTGCTGCCGCTGCAGCGGGATCCGATAATCATGTGCAGCGCTATCAGACCAATGGCAATCATTTCAATCAGAATGTGCCCAACGGTAAGTGACCACAATCGTAAATATGTAAATATAATACAAATATACTAAGTCAAATATATACCCAATTATGTACATACGTTTGTATATAAATATACGCATTGCATACATAAATAAGCAAGCATGTTTGTGTGGTTGTATGTACAACATAATCACTAAAAATTTATTTTATTTTTATCGATTTATTTTCGCTTTGCTGCCGTCGTCGCAGTTTGCGTCGCCAGCGACGCCAGCGTTGGCGTCACACAAACACAAACGGCGACGATTTGCTTTTCCCTACGCCATGCACTACAACGCGCCGTTTGGGGTCTTTTGAACATGTGTAACTAGAACAACATTCTTGTTTTGATTGACTCTTTAAAAAGAGAATGGAGGATCAAGTTAAGCAATATCACAAATGGAATGAGCGCGTATAAGAGAACTGGCTGCACGCGTTGGTTTCGTTATGCTCTCAGTTAACGAAAGACCAGTTGTTAGAGCGAGACAACAGAAGCGTTTAATCATCCGCTTAGTATTTTGTAGTTTTTTTTTGGTTCACAGAACTGGTTCATAACGAAAAGATGCATTCATCAATATTGCGTTTGCTAGAGGGTTGCCACCTGACTGAAAACAAGTCTTCGACAACATAAAAAATGAAATACAGAATAAATAAACCATAAAATCGTTTTTATCAAATGTAAGAAAATAATTGGAAAATTAACTAATGTTGTGTCAGGCTGATATATTAAATAAGTGATCGTTTAGCTTTAAAATTTTTTAAAATTATAAAAATACGAAAATGGCAATGGTTAATTTGATAATCGACATAAGTATACAGTTTCATTTGGCAAAAATTTATTTTTTTATATTTATATATTATATGTTTTTAATTATAGTATCTTATGGTACTTAGGAATATAGGAACAATCCATTAAGCAATTTAAAAAAGTTAAACAAATAGGTGAATGTTTTAGTTTGTCAAATAATAATATATTTTAACAATTTCTCAAAATGAATTATATACTAGCATAGAATAGCAATTTAATACTGTTAATCGATCTTGTATTTTTTTCACCCATAAGTCAGCCCCTATGAATTGCTTCCACACCATCCCTTCTCCTAACATTAAAAAAAGAGCAAACCCTTCCGGACACTAACGTACTCGAAACTCGAGATTGTTAGCGGGAGCGGGAACGACTGTCATCATAACCGAATATAACGATTTTTGTTGTTGCTTCTGCGTTGTTTTTTATTTTTTTTTCTGCGCTATGTTTTGAGTCATTACCACCCACCCCTGTTTTATGTGTGTGAGTGAGTGTTGTATGTGTTAGTGTGTCCGCTGCTGCCAGTTTCTCTTGCTGTTGCTGTTGTTGTTGCTTAGCTTCGCTTGAAAATGCAATGAACTCAAATAACTTTTGAATTTGCTGCATTTTACTTTGTATAGCCCGGGGGTGGGTTTTATGTCGTTAGCTACTCAACACACGTACACATAGAAATACAATTACAATGGGGGAGTTTGAGTAGCTGAGCATGTGTGTGTGTGTGTTCGTGTGTGTGCGTGCGCAGTTTTCAACCCCAACCCCCTTGTGAGGAAGCGGCGCTGCTTTTTTAATTGCACTGACTTCCTTTAGCCAAGTTGCAACTCTTTGTGGCAAGGGATGACTGCGAAACCCCTATCTACCATTCCTTGCTGTAAGCATGTACATAAGGCAGGCCTAACACCCAAACCCTTTTAACAGCAACACATCCCAGCCCAGACTCACTTCTTTATTAATATTAATTAGTTGCATTCACTTGCATAATTGGATTCTCAAACCGCTCATCAGGTTGCATTTCATAATTATATTGAATTTTTCTCTTTCTTGATATTGCCATTATTGCTCATGCTTTGTTCGCACGCATTTATTGGAAATTTAAGAACCAAACTCAAACCCAACCCAATTCCAATTTTCAAGCCTATTCCCAAACTCGAACTCCAACGGCCAACTGCCACTGTATGTGAGGTTCATTGATCCCTGGTTTTCAGCTCTACGCATTACATTTCCAGTTTAGCGTTTTATTTTATTTTATTTTTCTTTTTTTTTTTTTTTTTGTTACCTGCACCCGGTCAACAACAGGAAAATGTGTCTATGCGTGTGTATGTCTCTTTTATCTATCGAACAGTGCGTGAGTGTGTGTTTCTGTGTGTGTGGCTGCAGTCAGTTAATGCAGGTAGACCACTGTACCCCTCGTCCGGTGCGTTCCCCCTGCTCAGCAAGCTACTGCATTTTCTCATCACTTATTAGCTGGCTTATCACGACCGTAACTTGTCCCACAGTCCAGTCTAGTTGTTTTTTGTTTTGTTTTTTTGGAAGATAGATAACTTAGCCCGATAGCGTGTCTCTTTTTATTTGCTCTACGACCAAATCATCAAAGATATCTACACTCTTGTATTGCCAGCCAATTAGTAAGATAACTGACGGACATTCAATAACGAAATGTCTTCATTTTAGAGGAAAGCTGGATTAACGTTGATATTATTACAGCTGCTATATTCAATATTGAGTTTCCCATAGAACGTGACTGAAAATTATGGGATAGTAAATAATAAAATAACAGCTAGAAAATAAATTAAACACACAAAATTATAAGGATTCTTTAAGTTTTATAATATTTTTGGAAATAAATTTATTATAATTTAGGAAAGTGTGTTGACGGTAGATTATAAATACAAAATTAAAAAGATTCTTTAAGTTTTATAATATTTGGGGAAAAATATATCACTATAAAAAGTAATTCTATACTTCCCAGTATTTCACAATGCCGTTTCTTTTGTACGCTTAGTTAGTTACTTTGATAGATTGGTTAACTTAGGCAATATGGTCTTATGCTCTTATTTTTAGAAAATTTAAATACATATTAAGTATAATCGATTGTTATACATTTGGATATTTTCATACATTTTAATGAATTCTAATATTGTTAAAGTCTTTGTTTTTTTAAGTTACAGCTAAAACGAGCATTGCAATCAGATATAGCTTAAAAGTGTTTTGTTCTTTAAAAGTGCATGCTTTTTAAAAACAAAATATTTGAGTCTTTTTTTTGTATAATTCACATAATTCTTTATTTCCTGTCGGAAACTGCTTAACCTTTAACATCAAAATGATTTGATGAATTTTCAATCGCACTTTGCCTAAACAAATCAGAAAAGGAAACAAAATAAAACAGCAAAAGGAAAAAACAAAAGACAAAAAATGTTCGAAGCTCATAGATTTTCTGTTTGAAAGACGACGACAACGTCGATGACGACAACGACGACGAGTCTTAGACTGAGAGGGACGTATTCCGTATTAAGGATGAGTAATGAACCGCATGGTATGAGCACCAGAGAGAGAGAGAGAGACAGAGAGTGGGGGGTGTGAATGTTAGTGGGAGAGTACAGAGATGGAGATGTAGAAACTGTTAGACATGTGCAAATGCTGATTAAAATTGTATGCCGATCATAATGCCATGATCAGAATTGGGTAAAAGTAATTTTATGTTTCATGTGGATGACCAGTCAAGCGAATGGATATGATAATATTGTTGTATGGCTGGAGGGTCGTTTTTCTATCCCACCCCCAACCCCATAAATAATTTGCACTCATGTACATATTTTCTATGTGTACATAACAGACTGTGGCCAAGTGTGAGAGTGAGTGTGGGTATAAGTGTGTGTGTGGGGTGAGTCGTTGCTGGTTTACACCCCCACTGCGAGACGAGAACCAGCGCCTGACTCTATGCAACACTAAAAATGCGCGTGCTTATAAGTCTGTCAGAGTATAGGTGTAGATATATACATGCATACATATTTGTATATACATGGTTTTTATATACATGTACATGTACATGTACTTACATAGCACACATCATGTTGATATATGACCGTATGGGTGTGTATCTAATTGAGTTAACCCCCAACCAACCTCCCTCCCTTTAGGCTTAAACAAAGCCGACCAAAAATCAAGCAAGTGTAAAATAATAAAGCCAAAACGAAGCTTTTTCTATTGTATGACAGCTTTAAGGCTTAAAGCTGGGCTGCCAACTTTGATGTGGTCTGAGCGATAAATTGCTGTTGTTGTTGTTGTTGCTGGGCGCTGATGACTCAAACTCTGGCGACTGGCGCCGCGTCGGGCCCACACCCTTGAATTGAGCCCACACCCAATCGGGAAACTCAAACCCGAACCGCACAGCGGGCGAATAACCCCCAACTCTAATAGGGGTTGCAGTTTTTCCTAACCTAACGCCACTCTAGACTTACTCTCACTCTCTGACTACTGCTGCCTCACGCTCTCTTTTTTCTCTCTCTCTCTCACTTTTTTATTATGTACTACATGCATATGTACTGGAGTATATGACACATACATATACATATATGTATATATTAGTCTTTCTGTTGCGCGCGCGCTCTCACCGCTTTCACTGCCTCACACGAGCGATTTGTGTGTTGCCGGCACTATAAACACACTTAAAAGTAGGAACACAGACGACAGACCAAGAACCAAGCGCCATGTATTCCAAAACGTTCCTCAAACCTAGCGAATTCCTTTCCATTTTGTTCCACTTTGGATCGAAACTCAAACCAAGCGCACAGACAAGCTGTCAAAGGCCGCCATATTGTGGGTTGGAGAGCGTGCGCCCAACTCTCTCTCTCTCTCACGTCGTCATATGCTCTCGCTCACGCTCTCTCTCTCTCTGTTTCATATACTGCAAAACTCTCTGGTCTCTTTGTAGTTGGGAGTGCTCTCACTCTCGCTTGGCCGTGTTTCAGTTTTCACCGACTTTAACTCGTTGCTAGGCATTCGCAACAACAGCAACAACAACAAGCCATTGGCATGGTCGTGGCGTCTCGTCCTGGTCTCACTTGCTTCTGGCGGCTGTTGTCGTTGTCGCTGTCGTGTGACCCATGTGAAAGTGAAGTGAAAAGTGAAATGTTACAACGACCATGCCGGGTACGATGATGACGAAAATGGAGCGCATGCTTTTAGCTTTGTTGTTGTCAGGATATTCGATGTTCGACGTTGCCGCTGTTGCTGTTGCTGTTGATGTCCTTTGTCGTTCTCGTATCCACAAGGCTTAGCCCAGTATTTCCGTGCGTCTATCATTTGACTCCTACTCTAACATCTTCTCCTGCTTCTGCTCCTGTTCTTCTTGTTCCCATGTTTCTGGCTGTTTTTGTTTTGTCAACTTGCGCCTTGTTTTTATACCCGTTACTCGCAGAGTACGAGGGTATTTTGTATTCGTTGCAGTGTATAAACATTATACATATAATCTTGATCAGGGCCAACAGAAAAGCTAATACAGATTTCGTTTGTATGACTTCTCTTAACCCCATGCTCTTTAAGTTAAATTATTCTTTCAGACCTCGTAATTAATTGAACACCTGTATCTCAGCCACTACAAAGTATAGAGACTGTAAATTCGGTGTAAAAACACGTATTATTCCAACTAACTTCAAAGCGGTTTTAGAATTTTACACGTCCTTTTTTGTCCCGCTAAGTAAAAACTCCAACATAATCAGTACCCCTATTTGGTAGTGAAAATTTCTTTTAATTATTGTCCATCATAATAATTTTATTATATAATTTTTGATGTAAATTGAGTATTAGGTATCTCATAGTCGGGGACTCGACTACTTGTTTTTAATTTTGTTGTTTGTCATTTTTATGGCCAGTTGGTTTTTCTGTCACTTTTTGTTGTCTACTTTTGGGGCTGTTGTTAGTCCGTGCACTCATTTTGTTCACTTGATTAATTACTGTACATAAGCCTTGCATTTGCCAAACTGCTGCCATTGTTTGTTCATCGGCTTAAGGCAATTTAATTGCTCGGATAATATTTGATTATCTTGGTCTTTTTTTGTTTCTTGTCGGTCTCAACGCGGGTTCTATGTACAAGTGTGTTGAGATTTCGGGGTCTGCAAATAAATCGATTTGTCGTGCGTAAGCAAAGAGACTATTTTCCACATGGAATCCTTAACATAGATACAAACTTATTTATTGAATTATAAACAGCTTAAGCTATTTTCACTTTTAATCTATAATGCTTGTAAGATTCATAAGATATAATGTTTTCTTCGGATATAACATTTTATTCAGGTGTGTTCCACAAATCTTTAGAGATATTCAGGGATTTTATTTCTTGGACACTTTTTCGGAGTTGTGACAATTTATTTAATATCTCTGCAAATTAGTTTTTATTGGTTTTTTTTATACAATACACTTTTTTTTTTGTGTCTTTAGTTTAATTAAAAAATTAATCCAATTTTATACATTTTTTTAAATAATTTAATATTTGGAAGCATCCAAAACAGATTCGCTTTTGGGCTGTTAAAGATTTGTAGAACATGCTCTATCAACTTTTATCAAGTTTAAATTTGCTTTCATCTTATAAAGATAAACAGAACTTTATAAGTATTATTACCACAGAGCATAACTCTCTATTTTTCCCTATTTTCTTGTTTTTTACAAACTTGAACTTGTAATTACTTTAATTGTTGTTTTTCAATGAAATCTACGTTACCGAAATAAATTCAGTTCATATGTATGTTTTTTTAAGATACCTTTTACGTTTTACGGTTCACTTGTCAATTGTTTTTATCTTAATCCTCCTTATGGACTACTTACGTGCCTTTATTAAACTCCATTAGCTTGTTTCCTTTCCAGTACCCTCACATATATATATATGTATGTGACCTGCCTAATTGAGATCAGCACATTTAATGCTATGCCTCCCAAAAGTATGCTAGAGTTTATTTTTCGTCTGTGGCACCTCACAGAAAAGCATTAAAGCATAAGAAATTTTGTTGAATTATAACGCAAGGTCACAAGTTAATTTATACAAGGGACAGACAAACAGATGCCATACACAATAGCGTACACACGTACACGCACACAAGCACACGCACACTTGCATATACACGCGCTCACATATTCCTTTTAAAGATTTTTAGCTCAGTTTCTATTTTTTTTCTTCTTTTTTTATTATTATTAAATTTGTAACCTTTTTTGGCTGGCCATGTCACTGCCTGACTTCGTCCCGCCACGCCTCCAGCAATGAGCCCCATTGTGTGTACATAATCATTTCGACAGGAAAAAGGAAGCAAATGTAAAGAAAATACGAACGAAAAAAAACCGGGCCAATTGGCAACAGCCAGAAAATATTTATTAATAAAAACGAGCGCCCGGCAAAACGATAGCGCAAAAGGCAATGCCGAAAAATACGCACACACACAGACAAACACGCACACGCACACGCATACGTATACAAACATACATACATATAGCAGCATATTGAGAAATGTGTAGCATACATTTGAGGCGCCTCGCTAGGACCGGCATTTTCAATTTTAATTTCCTTTTTCCTATGTATGCGTGGCTCGCACGTGTGCGTCTCTGTCAGTATATATGTATGCGTGTGTGTGTGTGTGTGGGTGCAAAATTTGGCCTTGGCAGACGGCAGCGAGGCGACGACAGGCAAGAAGGCAGGCAGACAAGCTCACAGCTGCCTACAGTCACAGCAACAGCAACAACAATAAGGCATACCAACACACGCATATCAGTCAACAGCCAGAGTTGCCAACTACAACCAAAAATGTTGCTGCCCACAAACACAGACAGGCAGTAACTTGATGTATGTATCGGTGTGCATCTCTGTGTGTTTGTGTGTGTGTGTGTGTATATGTATCGTGTATAAATCGTGTGCCACTGGGACATTGTCATCGTTGAGCCGACGAGCAGCCGCCCGCTTTTAGCCGGCACCCGATCCTCATTCGTTGTCTCACATATACATATATGTATGCATTTGTCTGTGTCTAGGTGTGTGTGTGTGTGTTTGTGTCGCCATCAGACGCCAGCTGTAGCTGCTGTGCCAGGCCAGACGAAGGCCCCAGTCAGTTGTAGATAGTCGATGTGCGTTGGAGCTCGCGTCAGTCGGCCTCAAGTTGTAGACTTTTTAACGTTTAAAGAATAAAGAAAAATAATAGAAATAAAAAAATAATACAATTTTATTAACATAAAACATATATTTAAAATATTTATAAACTAAACACATAAGGCTGTGATTGTAGCGCAACTCGAGCATGTGTAAATATATATATAATTTATTTTAATTAGTTAGTCAAGTAATTTTTTGTTTTAATAATAAATATTCACATTTTATTTTTAAAAGTTTAGAAAGCCTCTTTTTTTTTTTAACTTATTTCTTATTTTAATGTAGTTACTTATAAAACTTAAAATTAAAAATATGACTAATTAAAGAATTCTGGTTTTCTGGTGTCAAAACAAAAGAAATATGTATTTGTTGTCAGCCCAATTACTTGACTAATTTTGTCTATAACTACTTTTAATAATGTTTGTATTACTAATTGTGGTTTTCTTTTCATTTATATTACAGTTTCGGCGGCCAATAATATGCAATATGGTCAAAATATATCCATACCGTATTCACAGCCGCAGAGTGATCTAAACTTTTTGAATGCGGCCGCTGCAGCGGATCATAAGGGTAAAATCCATCCAAAAATTGAACGTGACCGGGAAGAAGGTGAGTCGGCGACGCATGGCAGTACGTTGAACGAGGGCTGGGCAGTAGGGCAGGAGGGCGGGAGGGAAAGGTGTGTCAGAGGGGGAGGAGCGCTGGAATAGTGTGTATGTAAAGCACACGCCATATGAACATGTATATTTTCTTTGCTTTTCTTCCTTTTTATTTATTTATTTTATTTTTTTTTTTTTTTGGGGTTTGCTATCTGTATATGGCTTGTAATTTCAAGGACGCCCATTATTCTTCGTGTGCGTCGCCCATCGCTTGTTCCCTACACGGCATTCGGAGGCAGAGGAGCGGGAGAGGGGAGAGGGGCTACAGTCGGCTCGTTTGGTTCGGCTCAAAGCTAACAAAAAAAAATAAAATAAAATAGGAAAAGGAAAAAACAAATGTTAAGTCCTGTCTGGATTAAGATTTCGTAGCATACTTTTTGGAGCGTCCAGCGCTTAAGCAAAAAGTTTTATCTCTACCCAATTTATGGGTGCTGTAAGCAGTCTCTGTATATATAAGCATTTCCTATTAACAAGTTGAAAATTTGTGTTTACTTGTTGTCGAGCCAAAAGTTTTTCTTCACATTTTCCACGTGGGCGTATTAACTTTAAAAGAGCAACTGAAAACTTGAGCTTAGCCCCAGGGAACAGGCTTTTGATGGAGGACATGGCGAAAGAAACAGAAAGAGAAAGAGAGTCTGAGAGAATGGGGGAACAGGGGGAGGGAGAGGGTTAGGGTTAGGGAAGCGGAATGTCATGTGTCCTTGGCGGCAGTAGAAGTGAGGAGTAGAGTTTGGGATGATGTTGGAAGCCTGGGATTTTCAAGAAAATAGAATTGAGCCTACACACACACACAGGCAGACACACCCACACAGACACACGGGTTATAACATTGTGTGTGTGTGTGTTGCCAAGCCAAAGATGTTTGTTGTTGGGGTAGGTTTTTTCATCTCACAGAATGCCGAAGCCAGAATATTATCCAGGAAGCTATTAGATAATGCATGAACTGTTGGTATAGCGTGGGTGACAATTTGAGTCTGGGTGTGTCCAACATCATCATCAGTATCATCATCATCATGACGTTGGGAAAGGAATAGAAAATGAATAAGGCATTATTTAATGAGATATTTGCGTTCGCTTTTACCATCCACAGTGCTCAATCAGCAAATCTTACAGAATGTCAATCAGTCGTGGCAGACGCTGGCCAATAC
Source organism: Drosophila innubila (assembly GCF_004354385.1). Classification (NCBI taxonomy): domain Eukaryota; kingdom Metazoa; phylum Arthropoda; class Insecta; order Diptera; family Drosophilidae; genus Drosophila; species Drosophila innubila. The sequence goes on from NW_022995380.1 coordinate 13,908,718, forward strand.
AGCCAACACTGTCGACTATTCATCGCATTTGCTATCCGCAACACTGCCAATATCCATACAGCACTTCCTCAAGTACTCGGAAACAATAAAGAAGGAATCCTCGGGTGATGTCCTTAAGAATGGCACCAATTTGGCCAGCCTGGCGCTGGGTGGTGTCGCATTAACGCCTAGCAACAATGGTGCCAATGGTGGTGCCCATCACAATGGTGGTTTAGTTGGCATGGAACATGGCGGACATATGACCAACATGACGGATGCGAATGGCGCTGCATTGGCTAATGGCGGTGCCACCAATGGCGTCAATGGCAATGCAAATGGTGCGGTTAGCAATGGAGCCGCTGTATCCAGCACTGCAGCAGTGGGCACCACAAATGCCACAGGTGGCACCACCACCACCACCACCGGCAAGAAAACCAAAAAGAAGAAACCCCCAAAGGAGAAGAAGCCACGTCCCAAGCCCGGCGAAATACGCGAAACGAAAGCGTTAGATGGCTCCACGCTCTATTGCTGCCCCGAATGCCAGATGGCCTATCCAGATCGCAGTCTCATCGAGCAGCACGTCATCTCGCATGCCGTGGAGCGACGCTTCGTCTGCGATATCTGCAATGCGGCACTCAAGCGCAAGGATCACTTGACCAGGCACAAGCTATCTCACATACCGGACAGGCCGCATGTGTGCAATGTAAGTAGGCTCCTTTTTTAATGGTTAACCATCTGACAAAACTAATTTAAATTCTATTCATATATAGATCTGCATGAAGTCATTTAAACGCAAGGAACAGCTCACCTTGCACATTGTCATACACTCGGGTGAGAAGAAGCACGTCTGCATCGAGTGTGGAAAAGGTGAGAACTCCGCTAGGATTTCTAAGACTCGTAAGACACTCCAGAGAGAAGAAGACAAAGAAATGTGTAACGCGGACTATATAAAGATAATACATTCCGGATTAGAAATTAGCCACATCTTTCTGTTTTTTTTTTGCGATCTACATATTGCCCAACCGGCAAGATCGGATAAGTCATATAACTACGATATGTTTCTAAATGATAGGTCGAAAATCAAATTGTTATCTGAGATATCTCAACAATACTCGTAGATTGTGTATCTGTCATTGTCTTATAAATTCTGGATACAGTTCGTTAAGGTCGGACTATATAGTATCATATAGTTGTCGTAATAACTCTCAGTCAATTAAATTGTAGTATAAAACAACTTATGTGTTTCTTGGGGTATTTCAAACAATCTCACAGTCGAACTGTTGTGTATATCCTTTATAAATTTTTTTTATATTTTATATTTTTTAACTAATGATATAGCTGCCTTAGCAACGACCAATCGAAATACCATATAATCAGTCAAAGGAACGATCGACCTTTTTTTTTTGCTAGAGTGTCAATTCTATTACGTGTCAAAGATATCCTATCTAACTTGTTTTATTTAAAGCTAAACTATTTACTAATTACTATTGTCCTATGCTTTTCAGGTTTCTATCGCAAGGATCACTTGCGCAAACACACGCGTTCGCATATCGCTCGTCGTGTTAAATCGGAGGTCTCAGCCCAGCATGTGAATGGTTCAACTGGCAACAATGCGCAGAATAATTCGCTACATGGTTCCTGAGGTTCGTACAAGGACTTTTGGTAAATTCTTAAACACATTTCATGCCACAAAGAGCGGCAAAGCTTTTGGCAGCAGTTCGCAGACAACCAGTGTTGCGAAGTGTTGGTAAAAGCAAAGATCGCTTTTGAAATGTGTTAAGGAGTTTACCGAAGGTCCTGCTGAGCGTCACCCCAAATCCAATAACCCTCTGAAAAACAAAACAAGTTATACTTACAAACCACAATATGCAAGTATTAGTTAAATTTTGTTTACAACACTTTCAGTTCTTTAGCTTTGGTTCTTTCAGTTCAAGTTTTCGCACAAAAAAGTTAAGCAAAGTATAGCAATTTAAATGTACAAAACAAAACAAAACAAAAAAAAAATTAAAATGAGGATTATAAATTTTAAAATATGAAATATGCGCATACATTAACTAAAGAACATAGTTTGCTATCATTTCTTTATGAGGATCTGTGATCTTTGCTGCATAAACTTAAAAGAAAGAAATGGAAATGAGAGAAACTTAAGCTTTTAAGTGTAAGCTAATAATTTTTAAAGAATTTATGTGCAATTTGTTTTTACACATTATCATTTGCATATTCTGTTGTTCAGACAGCTTTTGTTTATTGATCAACTTAAATAAATGTACCTAGAATAAGTTAAAAAATTCATTTGAGAAATTCAATTTGATGCGCATATTTGATAATTAAAATTTTATTGAATTGTGAAGGGTGTATACATATACTTCTAGTCTTATACTTTATTTGATCAATTATGAATGAGTAATTTGAGATAATCAGCCCTGTTGCGGTTTCCACTTTAGCATCAATGTTGCAAAAACTGTTTAAAGTACACATTTAGGTAAATTTATGCCTAGGGTATTTCAGCAAATTAGATCCAAAAGTGGAAGTCGTAACTAGCCTGAATGTCATTTAATCTTAAGCTTTTAAAGATTAAAAAAAACCCACTTCGAAGTGAGCAAACACTAACAGATAAATGCAATCCAAGCTTGCGTCTTTGCATGCCCAACTTCCAGTCGTCGTTTAGATCAAAACTACCTATCCATAAACAGCAAACAAAAATTACTACAATATACCATATAATACTCTATAGCTATAGCCAACTTACCATGCTTACCAAAAAAAAAAAAAAAAAACAAAATAAGAACAATACAACAAATATATATACATCATATAGACACTATACTTGATAACCAATCGAAAAGAAAAACAAAAATAACCGCTGAACAGCTCTAAATGAAAATAAAACGCTAACCAAAAACAATAACTGCAATAAAACTCAATAAACAAAAGGAATATTTTTTATATAAATGCAAAAGGAAACAGACTTATACCAAAAAAAAAAAAAACATAAAGAGTAATACAAAAATGCGAAATGCAAGAATATTAAATGAAATGATGAATGAAAGGCATAAAACAATAACCGAAATAAAGTGCAAACACTTCGTGCAAGTGAAATCGTAATTTACTGTTCAAATACATAGCATTTTTTGAGATTAACGATAAAAATAAAGGTGTAAACAATACCAATATACGTTTTATCATATGTACCAGCATACATATTTACATATAGATATACGAAAGCTTCAAACTAATATACAATACATAAATACAAATAGTTGTAATGGTTTGTGTTATCCTTTTATCCATTTCCTTTTATTAATTGTCACACAAATGATCGCTGGTCACAAAGTTAGTTAAATTAATTTCGTGACCATTGAATCATTATATAAATGCAGATTTTGTTTTGCGTTTTGCTTTCGGACCATACCCTATAATTGATGTAGTGCCCAGTTTTTTTTCTAAAGCATAGTTATGTACGTTATTTGTGTGCAACCGAAAATCTTAAATAAGGATTTAAAGCGAACAGAAATCGTTGGCATTATGCGTTGCTTTGAATACAGAAAGTAATTGAAATACTTAAAGTAAAGTACAAATACAAATAACACTCTCATACACACATATACATTAAATAATAATAATAAAAAGCAAAGCACCCAGAATACAAGAAGTAAGCCACAAAAAGTATTAGCCAAAAGTTACATATTAAATACCATAGAAAGGAAAGGAAGCTTAAAGTACAGTTACTACAATTTAGTATGGCACATTTTGGAAAACGTTTTCGTAGTTTCCCAAAATGTGCCGCCGAGTGCCACACAGAGTAGACGGCAACTATCCAAAGTTGTAACCCCCAATTAAATCTATAAAGTAATAAGCAACCTTCAAAGCCCACGCAAACTTTTAAAAAATTCGCAATTTTTTGTTTAGCGTACGTATATAAATCACATAAGAGATTATAAAACAATAAGTTTATAAAGAAAAAAATTGCAATAAATGACAAACAAAGGAAATTAAATCACTCAGGGATGAAGCCTCCAAACAAACAAAACAAAAAGAAAAAAACCAAATAATGAAAACATAAAGAAAAATGCAATATTTTAAATGAAACTAAATGAAACGAACAAAAAAGTAAACTAAATTTATAAATAAAAGAAAAAATGGTACATTTTAAAGTTAAATATTTTAGTGTAAAAAAAAAAGTAATAAAAAAAATAATAATATAAAAACTCTTTAGAAATTTGCACAAATTTTTGGCATTTTATAAAAAAAAAAAACAAAAGAGAGCATAAAACAGCAACAAAACATAACCTTAAAAAACATTAAATAATAACAAAAACAAACATATTTTTCCAAATATTTAACGAATTGGTTTAGCGAAGGTATAACAGGCAAAAATGTAAAACAAATGATTTAAAATATTGAATTAAAAAAAAAAAAAAATACAGTCCGTGCAACTCTTAGTGAATTTAAATGAAATGTATTACAATTTACATATTTACAAAAACCAATACAAAACAGAATAACTAACGGAAAGATGGAATATGTGCGTAGGAAGTGTGCGGCCAAAGATGAAGATTAGAATTGTAGTTAGAGAAGTACAGCTAAAATTTAAATGACGATGGAACACTTTGAAGCAGGAAGTCAGGATGGTAGGATCGCAGGCAGGAAGGCGGCAAGGAACGTAGGCGGCGAAGTAAAGTTTATATAGTGTAAACACTTTTTATATACCATTAATGGAAATCGTAAATACAAATACCGTATGTATGTATTGTACTGTATTTATGTTTAGTGTCAGCAGCAACTAAATATAAACGAAAGGAATATAAATAAAAAGAATTTGAAAAGCTTAATACATTTTAAGGTTAGGTTTTCTGCGAAAGGACTGAAGTTAAGGCAACGTAGCGTTTAAAAACAAAATTGCGAGTGTTATGGACATGGACGTGAACGAAACAAATACAAATACAAAAAAAAAAAAACAAAAAAAGAAAGAAATGAAAAGCCCGCGTGGTTGGAGAGGACATTGGTTTAAGATTAGGCATACGTATGAATTTTCGAGCTAATTAAAAAAAAAATAGTGAAAAAACAAGTTACAAGAGATGCAGCTACAATATTTTTTTATAATTACAAAATTAAACTAAACTTTGTTTTAACCTTGTTTAATTCAAATACAATTTTGACTCGTTTATATTTACATTTACTGTTTGTGATCTAAGTTCAATGAAAAAGCGATTTAAAAAGAAAATAAACACATGAATAATAAATAAGTTGAAAGATCTCCTGTTGTATGGCAAGAGAAGAGCAGGAACAGTAAATTGTACTTACCTAATATAGCAACAAAAAACAAAAAAAAATAAATAAAAACACACACTTTGAATTATATTTACTTGAATTAAATAATAATAATGAGTATATATAACTTTGTACTTGAATAATATTTTATTTATATATATATATATACCTTAAGTCGATAAAAAATTCTAATAAATTATAATCACCTAAAATGATAATGTTTAATTTGTCATTTGCTACCTCGCATAGCAAAATTGCTATTAGCCGGATTTCAGATTGTGTTAAATATATATTTACAGCTATGTTTTGCTCATCCTCATCCTACAAATTTAGATGCTTTCCAGCCAAAAACAGCTAAAATTCTAAAATTGCGCGCTCGTTTATGAGAGTTGCCAGACTGCACTTCTCCTTTTTGAATATAAAGGCTGCCAGACGTTCAAACTATCGGTATTTTTGTTTTGGGGTTCAAGAATGCCGTATCGTTTTGGGTTTAGGGCTGCCATTTTCTTTGTTAAACTTTTTACATCGCAAATAGGTTGGCAGCACTGTCCAACTCTGACTTTATTATTTGTTGATTTTTAGCGGCAGTCGGACGTGTTTTCAATTTGGGTCCAGCTTACACGTGTGTAATAAACGTGGTTAATTGCTGACTTAAGTCCAGGTTAAACATTTGCTTAAACGAAATAAAAGAATAGCCAAAATGCTCGCCAACAACTCAGACCAAATTAAGGCGCTTGCGTTGAAACTGTTTGAAATCAATGCTTTCAAATTCGGGGATTTTAAAATGAAGGTGGGCATTAATTCGCCCGTATACTTTGATTTACGTGTGATTGTCAGCTATCCAGATGTTATGGTGAGTTGTTAATGGTTTACAAAACAGTTGGCATTCTTAATACCTGCAATTGCTCTTGATTACCTTAGCAAACAGTCTCCGATCTGTTGGTGGCGCACATCAAGGAGCTGCAATTAAGCTCAAAGCACGTCTGCGGAGTTCCGTACACGGCGCTGCCACTTGCCACAATTGTGTCGCTGCAGCAGAACACGCCGATGCTTGTCCGTCGCAAGGAGGCTAAAGCGTATGGCACCAAGAAGCTCATCGAGGGCATCTATCATGCCGGCGACACCTGTCTGATAGTTGAGGATGTGGTCACTTCTGGCTCCAGTATACTGGACACCGTGCGGGATCTGCAGAGCGAGGGAATTGTTGTCACCGATGCAGTTGTTGTCGTGGATCGTGAACAAGGCGGAGTCGCCAACATAGCCAAGCACGGCGTGCGCATGCATTCTCTGTTTACGCTCTCATTCCTGCTGAACACGTTGCTCGAGGCCGGACGTATCGAGAAGACAACAGTGGATGCGGTGGCCAAGTATATTGCGGCGGTACAGATAAACAGCGATGGAACATTTATAGGCGGCGATAAGCGCGATCCCACTGAAGGTAAGTGGAGCACATAAACCCTCAGATATGAAACGATAGTGAATACATGACACATGTGCGAGATAATTTAAGTAAAGCCCGTTATATTTTTGATTAAATGTTGCCCCCAATTGCCAAACCGAGCTACAGATATGAGAGCTGCTTCAATTAAGGCACTTCTATTTCGGTTGTTAGGGACCATGTCGTAAATCCGCTAATTTGCTTTAATTTGGCATAGCTCAACATGATAATCATATCATTTATTGGGCCAGACTTTCATCAGATCCAACTAATATGTTCAGATAGTTAAACAACTTTCTGTCAGCCTTTTAATATGTGAATAAATAGCCGCGTTCACCAGGAAACATGCTCCCTGATCAAGTATCCCAAACATTTTATACTTGTGATAATTCCTGGTGAACGCTATAATAAATTATTTTGACAATGCCGGTGAAAAAATAAAGGCGTTAAAAACAGCTGAATATTGAATTATAGTTAGTACAAATTATGAACAGCGCAGGCAGTAATTAATTTAATTAAAATTACCTTATTGCAGGCGATTGTAAATTGATAACAAAGAAAAATTCCTTCAAATATTTTATGTTATTTTATGGGTGCAAGTATGTCTGGTGATCGCGCCTAATGATTTTTAATAAATTGCCTATCGACGAGTATTTATTCTATTCGAAACTGGGATTGTGCTTCAAGTGACACCATAAAAATAGATCTACTGTGTCATTGTCTAATTGAAAGATAGCGTAGCCCTGCACTTATCTATAATAGCTAATAATACTTGTTTATCTTTACTTTTTGCCAGCCAATGACTTTGCTCGCACTAAACTGACCTATGGGAGTCGTGCCAACTTGGCCAAAAGTTCGATTGCGAAACGGCTTTTCAATCTGATGGACAGCAAGCAAACGAATCTTTGTTTGGCTGCTGATCTGACCAAATCGGATGACATTTTGGACATGGCCGACAAGTGTGGACCATACATTTGTGTGCTCAAGACACATGTAGACATCATCGAAGATTTCAGTGAGAGCTTCATTAGCAATCTTCAAGCGTTGGCCAAGCGTCATAACTTTTTAATTATGGAGGATCGCAAGTTCGTGGACATTGGCAACACAGTATCACTGCAGTACAGCAAAGGCATCTACAAGATATCCTCTTGGGCTGATCTGGTGACGGCTCACACGCTGCCTGGTCGCAGTATTCTGCAGGGACTAAAGACAGCCCTTAGTGGTGATGATGCTGTCAAGGAGCGCGGTGTTTTCCTTTTGGCCGAAATGTCGTCCAGTGGAAATCTAATCGACGATAAATACAAGGAAAATAGCAATAAAATTGCCACTGAAGGAGGCGATGTGGATTTTGTAGCCGGCATCGTTTGTCAGTCTGCTAATTGTTTTGCCTTTCCCGGTCTGATACAATTAACTCCGGGCATTAAGATCGACGAGAGTGTAGATAAGCTGGGTCAGCAGTATCAATCGCCAGAGTCGGCGGTCAAGGAGCGTGGTGCCGACATTGGCGTTGTCGGACGTGGCATATTGCAGGCAAACAATGTCCAGCAGGCTGCGATCAACTATCGTGATCGCCTTTGGGCCGCCTACACCGAACGTATTGCCAAATAGGCGTGTCATTTGTTATCGAAGTACAACTTACCTTAACTTGTATTGCTTCCCAATTTTTATAGACATTTAATTAGTCTAAATGTATGGTTTTGGTCTTTAGATAAGCGCAAAAAGACAAGAGAATTTTGTATCGATTTAAAACACAAATAGTTACGAATTTTCAAAAACAATTTTATATATTAAGTTAAAAAGTTTGCTACAAATACAAATATTAATAAAATGTTTTGTTCAACTTCATTAAAAATGTTACAATTGATTTAGTAAGAAGCCAAACACTGCAAAACGTAGCTATAATCGCCGGACAAATCATCCTGTAAATGAAACGAAAAAAATATATGTTTTTTTATAACTATAATTTTAAAACTGATCGTTCCTTTGGCTTTAGCTAACTTTTATTTGTTAATAACAAGCACAAAATACTACGAAAAATGATTTTTTACAAGTAAAATGTATACAAAATAAAAGAAGTAATAATAAATTAAGTTCGCAAAATCAAGTAAAAAGGTGTAGACGTTGAACGTTATTACAGAATAGAGGCTGCATTTTAAGAATTAACTAAAATGGAAATTTAGCACATCACAACATTAATAATTTCAAAGTATTTTTTGTTCTTGTTGTCGTCGAGAATGCAACTTTTTGGCATTTGTAAATTGCTGGGTACTCGGCCTCATCATCTACCAAGCGACGAGAGTCTCAAGCAAATATCCAACCTCAGAATTTGCATCCTCCTGTGTAGTTGTTGTAAATTGCGAAGAGAAGCGTAAAGAGAGCAGAGAGCATTAAACGCGTTATTTTGTATACATTCTGAGTTGTTGTTGTAGTAGTTTTAGTTAACCGCTGGCCCGTGTTAGAGTTATGTTAAGCGGTAACAGACCGCTGTTAGTAACATAAAAAGCTTTGCAGAAAAAGCTTTTGCAACGGCCAAAACAATTCAAATGCTTACTGTACGAGTACAAAATGTTGCCTAATTTGTTTTGCTTTTATTTTATTGTTTCGGATTTTTTTTTTAAATATTATAAATGAGACTCGACAAATAAAAATAAACAAAAATCATAAGCTACAAATATAGCAAGACATATATATATTGTTGTAGTTAAAATTGAGATAAAACTAGGTGCAATGAGTGTGCTTAATTATGTATAATTAACATGTGATGCGACTGCTAATTTGAAGGCCTTAAATGCATTTCGTTGCTTCTTAGAAAATGTTTCACTTTTGCATTTGTACAATAGATATTGTGTATATAATAAAATATTCTTGTATATACTTTAACTATTCGATAGTCGAACTTTTGTACAATTTGTGTTTATCATTTAAAAATATTTTAAGGCATGGAACAGACACAACAGTGACAATTTATTGTTGGAGGATAAGTGAGTTCTTTTAGAATCCAACAATAGCCAATAGGGCACGCTTATAATCGCCAGATGTATCGCCCTAAAAATATAGAATATTGCAAGTTTTAATGTTTTATGCACACAATGAACGAATTAAAGGAAAAAACAAGTGTGTTTAACCGATAATTTTTAAAACTGCGTTAAAGTAACGATTGAAATTGATTAAAAGTAGAGAGCGAATTAAAGCGATGTGTGAGCTGTGTCAACTGTACACTCTGCTGACTGATAGATAACTTGACGAAAGCTTTTTAAAAGTCGTATTATGTCGTTGAAACTTTTACGCTGTTAAATGAAATGATTTCCACGATATGTTATGGCATTGAGTAGAAATTTAGTGGTTTATTCGATGAGTGACTCAAGTACGAGTGCAACACTAAATGAATGTTAACTAATTTTACAACAAGCATTTAAATTTGTGCCAAACAACAGAATTGTAAAAAGCATGCCAAGTAGTATACACACATATACACATAGATAGAAAGTTAAACGAAATTGTATTTACCTTGATCCAAGATTCCAAGCTCTTGCCATATTTGTTCTGGAATGCTTCTTTGATATCGCCCAAATCGATCTCTGAGCGGCTGACAATGATGCGGATCAGCGTCTTGTCCTTGGTGCCCAGACCGGCCATGGAATCGTGCAGACGCTCGGAGAAGTAATCGATCTTGGACTTGCAGCACTTGACTAAATAATGAAACAAACGCAATGAGTCAACAATTCATCATCTCTTTGTGTATTTATGTAATGACTCACCGATGGCTAGGAAACCCTTCTCGACGGATCCGCTGAACTCACGCTTGATCGCCTTCTCGATGTCATTGCCGGCCATGTTCTCGTATTCGAGGAAAATCTGGCGCAGCTGCTGGTACGAGCGTGTGATCAGAATCGAGTTGAACACGGACTCATCGGTGCCCCACTGACCCTCGCCGGCGTCGAGCAACGCCTGGGCATCGGCAACGGCAGCAGCCTCATCCACACCCTGGTTCTCATCGCGGTTACCCTGAACCAGCGAGACGCACAGACGCTTGAAGTGACCGCTAGTATCGCCCTTCAGATCGGACTCTAGGGACTTGCCAAAGCCCTGTTCGTAGAACTGTGCGATGGTCTTGATGCCATAGTTCGACAGGGTGCACAGAATTTCAATGATGGCCTCCTCATCGGTGCCTAAGCCAGCGATGGCATCGTGCAGCTCTTGGGCATAGAACTGAGGCAGCGGCGTCATCAACGCCACAATAACATCCTCGAACTTGCCACCCAGCTCAGATTTCAGGTCCGAAATCAAGTCCTTTCCATAGGAGGTCTTGAAGGCCTCGGCAATCTCCAGACGCTGAACAATGCCGCGACGGGCCAAGATTTCAATGATGGTCTTCTCATCGGTGCCAAAACCCTTCATGGCCTTGCGCAGAATGGCGGCATCCTCGACGGGGTCAAAGGGATCCGCGGGGTAGACGGTGGGTGTGCACTATAATTGAAATGAGTAAACATCCAAATGAGTAAGTATAAATAGAAAAAAGCCTTGCCAGATGCAAAGAATTCGTCATGAATAATCGATTCATAATCACGTTCTCTATACCCAACTATATGGGTATATTATACCCACAAAAAAAACCTCTAAACGAGGTAAAAGTCTAGTGACGAAAGCAATTTCTAGACCCAAAATTTCTGATATCCAATTTTGTGACGAACAAAATTCAGTTTAATCTAAAAATTTTAAATAAAAATATAAATTAATATAAAAAAACGAAAATTGGCATTGTGCACTGTGAGTAAAAAGGGTGATCTTCTTTGTACATAAAAATAACTTTTTGCGCAGTGCCGAATGCCAATTTTCGTTTTTATTTTATTTTATTTAAAATTTTAGATTAAACTGAATTTTGTTCGTCACAAAAATATCATTTGGTCTAAAACTAACTTTTACCTCGTTTAGAGGTTTTTTGTGGATATCAGAAATTTTGCAATTGCTTTTGCTTTTGACATTGTAACTTTATCATTAATGCAGGCAAATAGTAAAATATAAAAATTTAGTTGTTGAACGTATTTCAAATTTAAAAATTTTTTTCTTTAATTATAAAGAAAAACTAGGGGGCCCCGCCCCCTGCTCGCTTTGCTCGCGTTGCTACAGCCGAGCATACTATACTGTCGGAGACCTCGTACTTACTATGAAAAAAAAAGTTTTTCATACTAAGACTTGGATTTCACCCGATCGGTCCTATGACAGCTATATGATATAGTGGTTCCGATTAGAACCAACTTTGTTCAGGATATATAAGTCTTAAATAAATGCATATTCTATTAGTTTGGTTACGATATCTAGTAAAACAAAAAAGTTTTTAATACTAAGACTTAATATTGGACCGATCGGTCCTATGACAGCTATATGATATAGTGGTCCGATTTGAACCAACTTTGGTCAGGATATATTAAACCAAGTTAAATGCATATTGTATTAGTTTGGTTAAGATTTCTCATTAAACAAAAAAGTTTTTCATACTAAAACCTAATTTTGACCCGATCGGTCCTATGACAGCTATATGATATAGTGGTCCGATTTGAACCAACTTTGGTCAGAATATATAAAACCAAGTTAAATGCATATTGTATCATTTTGGTTGAGATATCTCATAAAACCAAAAAGTTTTTCGTACTAAAACGTGATTTTCGACCGATAGAAAAATGTATTTATTCACTTAACAAGTAATATCTTCCGAACCCCTCAACCAAAATTTATGTTTCATATACCAAAAAACGCGAAATTGTACGTATTACAACATATTAAAATTTAACAAAAATCGTTAGAGCCGTTTTGTCAGAAATCGCCAAAATGTAAGCTAAAAAACTTTATTTCACCTGTAAAATGTTACCTGAGTACTTCAGAAAAAAAGTTTAAAGGTACGCCTAAAAGCCCTCAAACACACCTTTCTAATGATATATAGAACATATCTGTAGCTTCTATGGTTTGGAAACTGTTGAGATTTAAATTTTGGCGGGATTTAGGGTTTTCCCGCTAAACTAGCGGGAAATTGAAAAAGTCGTAGAACAAACATTTCTAGATTTTTGAAAAGGAATCAATCCCCATCATTACATTTAAGCTTATTTAGCGCTTTGATGCAAACAGACAAACAGACAAACAAACTGACTTTTCATTTCATTTTGAGAAGTCCACTAAAATTTTCAAATTTATTTATCTTTTGAACCAGTTATCGGATTTGGGTGATTGAGGTATCAATCGACGCGTATTTTTAAGTAAAATTTTTAAAAAATAAAAAATTTTACCAAAAAGCCCCAACGGCCCCATAAGCTGCAATTATCAAAATTTTTCCCCTCCCACTTACACCCCCGTATCTCATGACCCAGGTTGGTTAGAAAAAGTTTTAGTACGCCATTTTGTAAGTTAGAACTAAACCTGTCGATCGGTATATAACTCGATCTGATCGGACAGTCGTGGCAAATTTTCCAACTTAGCTGTATATATAGTTAGTCGCCTTTCGCACCCTTCGTGCTGCTTTCGTCACTAACGCGAACTGCCGTCCGCAGTGATATTGACTCATGACGCCTTCTCATGCAAATTCATTAACCATATTCGATGACTTCCTATCGAATAGGTTGAACCGATAAGACAACATATAATTCTATACATTAAATGTACAGCTAGTACTTGATTATCACACTTGAAGCGAGCCGATAAAAACTTGATGGTTTATAATTATCAATAATTAACCGATTACACTCAACTACGAGTATATGGTACAATCTGAAGACTGTTTTATCATCCATCAATGTGTGGTCTTTTTCTTACCTTGAATGGATAGTACTCAGCGGAGCTCATGATTGCTTTTTCTTTTGTTTGTTTGGTAGGTGATCAAATCTGTAAATGGGAAGCAGAAATATAATTAATAATGGTTTAACGACTGCAGAGTCAGATTTGATGAGAAGAGGCTTCAAATTTGAATTCCTACTATCAGAAGGTCAGACACACAGCCTATAATAGCTATAGAAACATATTTGTGTACATAAACCTGCCGCCCGGATGACATCACCAAGCATTGGGGAAACATGGAAACATAGCATGTTTTATAGCTGCGTCATTACGTATACGCCTCGTAGTATTTGTGGCGCCACAGCCCAAGTGAGTTGTTTGGAAAGCGAGACAAAAATACAGCAACAAAACGACAAGTTTTCTATGGTTTTATTTCCCTTTGCAGCTGTTTTTAAACGAGTTCAACGCACAGCGTAAAAGTGAAAGTTTGAAGTGGATTTGTGGTTGGGATTGGTCGGTTGATAAGCTGATAGCTCTAGGCGCAGTCAACGGTGCGTATGCGTAATGTAGAACAAGAAATAGTCGACATTGAATGAGCTCATTCGCTATGCTATTAAAAAGAACAGGGAAAACTGAGTTCCCTTTTGAATAAGGCATTATCAAGTGGTTTATTAAGGAAAATGGCTTTAAAAAAAATAACTGACCAAACTCACTCTAACGTTGACCTTACCTAATAGCAAGAAAATCAATAGGCTGCTCAATTTCGATAATAAATTGCAACAAAAACTCTTCTATCAAGCCAACAATATTTGTATGCAAGTGCCAAACGTAGAAAGTCAACAATAAAAAAAGAAAAAAAAAAACAACATGACGTGTCGGTGTTCCAAACCACAACAACAACGCCTCTTCACAGAGCAGTACACATACTTATGCACAGTATTGTACATACTCATAGAAACAAAAAGCAGTCACTAAAGAAATTATTTTACGGGCCAAGCTATCACTGGAACCGCTTAAAATTTGTAGCACAGTGTATAGTATATCCATACACAAGCATCGACTTTTGTTTTATTGGTTCTCTTGTGTGCCATAAATTATCATTCTTTTTGTGGAACACGCAACAACACAATTGGGAAGTGGACAAACCGCTAGAAATCCAGTGAAATTACTGGAATGCCCACAACTAGACTTTTGTGTTCCAGTTGCAGAAAATTGTCACAGATAGTAAGACTGAATACCAATGAGGTGTCTATAAATAGTTGTAGAATCAGTACATTTTCAATTGAAACTTGGATCATGAATCATTGTGTAAATAGTCGTACATGAGATAAATTTCAAGACCGTCTAATTTGTGACGTCAATTCGTGGGCTGCTGGGCCGAACGAAACCTTTCATGGACAGTGACGTAGCAAAGAGAGTGGAAAGAGAAAAAAAACTGGAATATCTGGAAAGTTTCAAGTTAGCTCCAATGTTAAGCAGAGCTCGACTTTGTGATGGTAATGTTTTTATACACATACATATGTATCTATCTTAAGCTCTAACGCTACAAAAGCTCGTGACAGTACAATATGTGTGAATAAATTTAGAGCGTAGCTAAATTAAAAATACTTGTTCAAACTTTATCAAGTACTGAGCTATTTTAATATGTGCCTGACTGTACCTGCTTTGTTTTAATTATTTTTATTTGTTATATTTCATAGTTGGTCAACTAACAGCTCTGTAATGAACCTTGATGACGCACTGTATAAATATGAGCATGCAATTATTTTAATCGACTTAAAATTTAGAATGCGGTCGAGTTGGATATGAAATAGTTTTTACTGGAATAGTCACAGATTCATTGAAAGTAATTGAGTTGATTGCCAGAGCAGCACACAAGATAGCAAGTTAGAGAAGATGGAACAGACAATAAATATGTACATATGTATGTACATACATATAAAAACTTTTGAGCTTAACCACTTGCTAAGTTTGCCTGGAAAAGTCATACGCGTCTGCGAATGAGAAGAGAGCAATGAGAGAGCGCAGTAAAGTTTTATGCAGCTTCATTTGAGCATTGATGATGTCATCTTTTGCTAGCAAACTTTTGAATTTATACATTTTTGCCAAAATAACACAAAAGAACATTAACAGATGTGTGTGTGTAGGCGTGTTGTATGGAAATAAAGAAAACAATTGATATGGGGACACGTAAGAATATAATTTAAATAAATATATGCTCCCACTGCCGCACCCAAAAATTATAATGCGAAAATTCTTTTTATTTTACACTTTGTTTGCACCTCTGATTACTTTTCACTGAATTTTGTTGTTGACTGCGACCTCAACCGATACGAATGTGTGGCACTTTATATTTGATTATATATATACATACATACATATGTATGCAAAAAGCACAACGAAAATAAACAAAATATAAACTAGAGAGGAATTCTGAAAATTTACCAAGTGATATTCTCACAATACGTACAAAATCTTCCGCTAGGCGATGTGGACTCTTTGCGTTTAAATAAATACTGAACACCGTTCACATCTGCCATCTAGTTTTATATGTGCTGAAAAAGCCGGTGTATTGGATCTGAGAGCGGCAGCGAGAGAGTAATGGGTGTTGTGGTTATGGAGGCGTTGGCAGGGTTTCAACATACAAGTAGCGGTACAGTATACGATAGTGTAGGTAGTTCTAAAGAAATGTAATGTATACATTTTTTGCATGTGTGGATAAAAAGGTTTTGTACAATATTATGTATAAAAAATGTAATAAATAATTTACATTATAAATTCACTCAAGTAATTAAATATATAATGTAAATATAATTGTGAAACTAGCAGCCCTGCCGTCGATGTAACTCTCAGAGAGCGAGCTTTCCAGACTTATATTACGTCATGATACTAGCATGACTAGTGAAAAGCTCTCTCACTCATACATCTGCACTTACATTTGTGGAATGCTTACAAAGTTCACTTGTCTTTGTTGCTTTTGATCTCAACTTGAGTAATCTTATGACGTACTTACACAGAATCAGAAACTTTTATAATACGTGAATCATCAGATTGAAAGCTGGATGATGCAGATAATAAAGATTTATCATTGTAAGATAATAATTTTTACCTGAACAGCATAAGAACTATCTATGAGAGCAGTTCAAAATTCAAACTACAATACGTTAAATATTGTTTTAAATTGCGTCGCTCTTCAACACTATATTTGGATGAGCGATGCAGTTCACTTGAACAATGTAAATCGATTTCACGGGCTCGATTAGTCGACTGGTTCATTGACAACAACTCTGGTAAACTTGCAGCTGTATTGCATTTAAATTAATTGTTTAAGTTTTAACACTTCAAAAAGCAGTGTTTAACTTAATTGCTTAGCTTACCTCTAATAAATTCATCATTTAAAAGTAGTTCCAAGCATGTAAGTATAGTTACAAAGGCCACAATTCTCGTTCGGCGTATGGGCCCCTCCCTTTGCTATCAATAATTTTCGATGAAAAAAAAACCTGTCATTGTTTTTATCTATGGCTCCAACGCTGAACACAGATAAGAGAACAAGTCAGTATGTGGAAAGCAACTGCCGGTCACCAAATCCAGGCCACAAGCACCGCTGAAGATGATGATTGGGAAACGGATCCAGATTTTGTCAACGATGTTAGCGAACAAGAACAACGATGGGGCTCAAAGACAATTGATGGCAGCGGACGCGACGGAGGCGGAGCCATTGAGTGAGTCATTTAGTTTTGGGTCAGCCTTTTGATGAGTGTAACAATCAATTTATGTCTTACCATCAACTTCACCAACAACAACAGCATGGCCAAACTGCGCGAGGAGACGGAGAAATCGGATTTGGACATGAAGAAGCAATTATTAAAGGATCAAAATGCTGGCTATGGATACGGTGGCAAATTTGGTGTTGAAAAGGATCGCATGGATAAGTCGGCGGTGGGCCATGACTACGAGGGTAAAGTGGACAAGCATGCATCGCAAAAGGATTATAGCGAAGGCTTCGGCGGAAAATACGGAGTTCAAACGAATCGAGTGGACAAATCTGCTGTTGGCTGGGATCACATTGAAAAGGTGGAAAAGCACGAGTCGCAAAAGGGTAAGCTATACTTCAAGTACTTAAATTATATAATTATTATAATTAATTGTTTGCAGATTACTCAAAGGGATTTGGTGGCAAATTTGGAGTGCAGGAGGATCGTAAGGACAAGTCGGCGTTGGGCTGGGATCACATCGAAAAGGTTGAAAAGCATGAATCCCAGAAGGGTAAGCGCACACTTAAAGCAGATCCTTAAGCAAGCGACTAAACCAAGTCATTTACAGATTACTCCAAAGGTTTTGGTGGAAAGTTTGGCGTGCAGGAAGATCGAAAAGATAAATCGGCCGTCGGCTGGGATCACATTGAGGCGCCTCAAAAACACGCCAGCCAGGTGGATCATAAGGTCAAGCCCATCATTGAGGGTGCTAAACCATCGAATTTGCGTGCCAAGTTTGAGAATTTGGCCAAAAACTCCGAGGAGGAGTCCCGAAAGCGCGCTGACGAGCAGAAACGATTGCGCGAGGCCAAGGATAAACGCGATCGCGAGGAGGCCGCTAAGCAAACGATTGTGGAAAACACGCCGTTACCTTCTGCCGAAGAGGCACGTACGGCCCCGGCTAAAGGAAGTCGCACAGCAATACAAACAGGACGTTCCGGGGGCATTGGCAATGCCATTAGCGCCTTCAATCAAATGCAGTCGCCAGTGGCAGAGACAGCACCGGCGCGCAAGGAACCCATTATCATACCGAAGGAACCAGCGCTTGCTGAACCAGCTAAGCCGGCTGTAGTTGAGCAGGAGCAGAAGCCCGCCACGCCACCACCTGCGATGGTTAAAGAGACTGCGGCACCACTACCAAAAGTCAGTGCACCGCCCGATGTTGTGCCCCAAATTGAGATTGAGACTGTTGCCACGCCCCCTTCAAGCGAGCCACAATCGCCAGTTTATGCCGCAACAGTTAAGTCTGCGCCCGAGCCAGAACCGGAGCCGGAACAGGAACATCAGCCAGAGCCGGAGTCCGAACCACTCTATCAAAACCAAGCAGAGCTTAAGTCTGTATCGCCACTTCCAGCTGCCGCGTCGCCAACTCCAGCTGCAAATGGCTCAAATACCGCCATCGAGGAGGGAATCTACGCAAATTCTGGCAACTTGGCTGACTATCTGGAGGACACCGGCACTCATGCGATTGCACTATATGACTATCAGGCGGCTGACGATGATGAGATTTCTTTCGATCCCGACGATGTGGTCACCCACATTGAGAAAATCGATGATGGTTGGTGGCGTGGTCTGTGTAAGAACCGTTACGGACTTTTCCCGGCAAACTATGTGCAGGTTATTAATCAAGCCTCCTAATTTCTGGCAATGCCAGTAAGCAAATGCTTCCGTTTGAAATTGAGTTTAGATCAAAATCAAATAACATTAACTGCATAACGGCGGGATAATGAATTGCTGATGTTA
The DNA here is from genome assembly GCF_004354385.1 of Drosophila innubila. Lineage (NCBI taxonomy): Eukaryota > Metazoa > Arthropoda > Insecta > Diptera > Drosophilidae > Drosophila > Drosophila innubila. Next base: position 13,927,666 of record NW_022995380.1, read on the forward strand.
AATCTTAATGCAGAGTCATAATTCATCATTATATAAAAATCATGATTATAATTGTTTTCTACATACAACGAAGAGACGTTAACGTTATTATTGTAATTTGTTACATTTACAGCGCTCTCTCATGCCACACGCAATATACATACAAATATATTCCATTTTTTATATCATTCATATTCGATTTTAAAAATTGTAATTTACATTCTATTCTTGTTTTTAAGAGCGTATTTTTAAAAAAATATGCCAACACTATTTATATTCTTATACTTACGTAGACTGGTTTTTATTGATTGATTGTGCAAAATTAAATATATATATAATTGTATGTGTTTCGTATTGTCTGAAATTGTATTTGTTAAAACTAAAGTTAATGTGTCAAAAGTGAGATCACTTGTAATTTGTATAAAGTTTATAAAAGTTTTCAAGAAAAATGTTAAAGTCAATGAAAACAAAAAGTCTGTTCTTTTGATAAAAACAAAAATCATAATAAAAAATGTATCAATAACTTAAATATTACTTAGATCATACAGATGAAATTTAATGTTTTCTCTGGATGTCCCTTCTTTAATTGGCATGGTATACAATATTTTTTTGTAAGTACAATTATATAATGGTATGCAAAACGATATGGAAGCACTTCGCTTCTGTGTGGACACATTCCGGTGTTAATCAGTTGTAATGTCAATGAATCATGTCTGGGGTCGGATAGCATTTCTAGTTGATAAAAAAACATCTGACTGTACAAAGTTTCTTTCTCGCATGTATCTGGTTAAGTATACAATTTATTTCGTAAATTGAAATATTTGTACATTTGAATAGAATCATGACAACACACGGCGTCTTGATAGCGATCTTAACAATTGAATCTCGAAATTGTCATTAAAAATAATTACTAGCTGTTACTGAGTCGATGTTAGGCCATAACAGTTAGCGGGGGATTATGATAACGTGTGCGTGAAGCGAAGAACGTTTGAAATACCGATTTGCACTGTCTGTCAAAATGATTGTGAACTGTCCAGATACTTATGTACACACTATATGTGCTGGCCAATACATCAGGGAGATACTAAGATAAAGATAAAAGAACCTCAGTCAATCGTGTTTAGAGAGAGATAGCAATGAATACGAATTGAGATAGCGGCAGCACTTGTGATTGTAACGGCATTGTAGTCAGAATATTAAGCAGTTTTGACAACGTATGAATATACAAATGTAGTTTTTTTTTTTTGGTTTTTTGTTGTCCTTCCATATCGAATCATAAAGCATTATCAGTAAAACCCCCATCAAAATGTCGGGCTTGCTCTCATCGACGCTATCAGTGCGTCTAGTGAGCGAAATTACACCCTCTCTCAATATATTTATGTGTATATATATAAAGCGGCATCGAATGCCACCGTCAGTCACTCGAAGTCCAACGACAACGCTCGCTCGACGTTAAACGGATGAACAGCTGTTCGGCACAAATAGCTTGCACGATATTCAAAATAGCGATATATCGATTAATCGATATCGCATCCATACCACGTCGGATTTTTGTCAACGTACGAACAGCTGTTGGGTGTAAATAGCTAGCCCGTGAGTGCGAATGAAAAAGAAAGCAGCTGGGTGCGTTAAAGAAGAAGCGACAATCACAATATTGCTCAGCAATAATTAACAAAATAAAAATAAAGTAAAATAAAAACAAAAACAAACAAACGGATGTAGCTAAATTGATATACGCGCGTGCAATTTGATTGAAGAAAACTTGCAAAAATTGACAATTGCTGAGCTGAGAGTAGTGTGTGGCAGACGATGCTCAAGCTCTGACGCTGGCAATTCGACCAAAAAACTTGAGCCGAACGGAACGAACGGTCAACGTCACCGAACGTGTAATTGGTTCAACAAAGGAATTACGTATATAAAGCAATGTATTTATAATTAACTTACATATGTACATACATATGCTTGAAGGCTTTATAGTGTACAGCGTGTGCAATTTAGTTCGGTTTCCTTGTGATTGTGTGATAAATTAATATAAACAGAATCTTAAACAATATTCGCATCACTGTGCATTTTAAATTAAAATTTTTATAATTTACGGCCGCTTACTAATCATCGAGCTGTCACATGTATGTGTAGTTTAACTTGATTGCACTCTAATTGTCGTTAATCATGTGCAAGCTGTGATAAAACAAATTAACTTAAACGTATTTTACATTTTAGAGTTATTGTTTTTTCTGTCATCATCTGTGTGTGCCTTTGTGTGTGTGAGTATGAGTGCGCAGACAGGTGCGCCAAAAACCGAAAACTCACACCGGCTCATAGTACAATAACAAGGTAGCGACTATACTGAAATGATCTTTACCTTAGTCAGACAGCGAATGAGATATTGCTGATAAACTGAACTACGTGTAAGTCCGTTTGCATACGGAATCGCTTAAGACCGCGAATATTAAGAGCACTCTCTGAGTTGTCGCTACCTTGTAATTGTATCATGCACCGGCTAAAAGAGAGAATGAAAGGAAGAGGAGAGATGAGAGATTTTTGTCTGTTGTGGCGGGCAGTTGCCAAGCATTCGACGCTTTCTATTGTTTATATAGCATTTGTACATTATGATAAGCAATGGCTCAATATGAAATATCATTACCGAACAATAGAAAATATTCTCAAATGAATTACATTAATAAGCTGAATTATTTTTTAAATATGCATCAAAAGTTGCATTTTAAGTGATTTATTTTAACACACTTCGATGCCATTATTTTCCCTTATTGTTTCAAGTACAAAAGTAGTTCTCAACTGCAGGAAATTAGCAATAGAAAATTGTCTGTAATTAAGTAAGATTCTTACTATGTATTTTTGCGTTTGGATTTATATCAATAAGCTTATAATTGTTCGTTTTTTGTATCCATTATTAATTAGATGGTTTAAAAAACTTTTCTCTGGCTATTATTAATGGTGCAACAATATCAACAACGCAATTTTCTTTTATTATATATGTATGTATAACATTTGGGTGACAAATAAATACATAGGTAGCATTTAATGTTTGAAATGCGCAGTTCTTCTCAGTTCCCACTTGAAAATTGAACAACTAATTTTATATAGAAATGTGTATTTGCAGTAAAGAATAAGCATTCCAAGAGTTTTTACTGTACTGCATTGTATTGTGTTGGAATTCTTGAGATGAACAGCTCTCATATATTAAACGTTCGTTTGACACCCCAAAAATAGCTATAATAAATATGACCATAAAATAGGTACTTAAAACGTTTATTTGTTCAAATAGTTATCGCTGTTGACGAGCGTTAAATTATTCATAGCTGATATGTATATGGAACTAGATGTACGGCAAATATGTTATGGCACAGTTAGTGCGATATGTGCTAACTGTTTTGTTCCTGCAACTGAATAAACAAGACTCTATACATTTGGTATGGCAGTCATTCTATAAAAACTAAATACTCGTAAGCGGTTGGAGCTTGAACTCTCCGAATTGGCTACAAAGTAAAAAACAATACTTAATTGAGAGCACATTGAGGCCTCCAAATGGCGTTAACAAAATTTGATTTGGAGTCTTTACGTAGCTAGAGATTCAACATCACTGAACCGATGTGGAAACTGATGTGTAGTGTTGCGCTTGGTTTCGTTGCGTTTGTCAAGGTAAACCACACACCGGTATTTCCAAGCGATCTGTTGCTACCTTACCGTCATACCTGCCTATGCACGCTTACGATGTGAAGAGTTTACATTAATGCCACAGGGCACAACGAATCAGCAATAAAAATATACAGAAGAAATCATCAACACAGTTCGCACCTCAAAGGTACTTAACGAAAAAAATACAAAAAAAAAAAAAAATAAAAAAAGCCAACGTAGCAGGTTATTCACCTGCATTTTGAGCAAAATTTTAATGTTGTCAGAATAATCGTTAAATATATAAACATCTCCCATTGCTAGTTGGCACACTGCTGAACAAATCGATCAAACAGAACAAAAACAGTACTCGTTTTTATTATTTTATTCCTTTGTTTATAAGCACATTTTTGTTTATTATAAATTAACAATAATAACACAATCTCGTCTACAGATTGTTTACTGTCGACTAACATAGTTGACGAAATTGTTATCATATAATTTTGCGAATTACGGTAGAAGCTCTACGAACGGACAGATTTGATTGTATAAAGAGTGTTAAAAACATCTCTGTATGTCTGTATTTCAAATCAATCACGTCGGTCCACGCTAGTTACTAAGCATTACTAAGGGTGCAAAATTATATAGGTAATAAGTGGGGTAATTATGATAATGTTCTTATTTAAAACACATTAGCTACAAAAAATAAATTATTTTCTGTATTCAGAGCTAACAAAGTAAAAGTTGAGGGAATGTCCCAATTTTTATGTTCTTTAGAAGTTACTATTATTATAAACTCAACTGATACGAGAGTACTAAGTACTTTTATTTAGTCTTATCAATCTAACGACTGTTGACTAAGTAACAGAAATTCTGCAAGAGATTATATGAACGACTTCTATAAAATTCCTATTTTGCAATCTGTATTTCCGTTTCATTATGTCTGTCAGCTCTGTTATTAGACTTGTTTTATTTGTACAGATGTACATATACATATACACATGTGCATAATAAAAATAATAACAAAATTATGGGATTTTTGTTTAATAAAAAAATAATTGTGTATTTGCTTGCTCATCTTTTGATAATGCTATGGCCAGAGTATATAATAGTATATAATTGCAAAATTGATTTAAATTATGTGCAAATTTAAAGTCAAATTTGAAGTCATCACAAAATCACAAAGCAAAACAAAATTTAATCAAAGTTATATTTGTGATAAATAAAGGTCTGAATTGTGATAACTGTTTTGTCGATGTGTCAAAGTATCACGTGCTAGGCTTTTGTTGAGATACAGATAACAGATACAAACACAAATAGCTTTGTTGCGAACGGTTTCCAATTTACGAGTGCAAATTGAATTGTTTTACAATATAAGTCACGCCCAGCTTGCATACACGTTAATTGTTATAGACTGCTGAGCGTACTAAGTAATTAACTAATATTTTTGTTAATTTTCAGAATGTCATTAAATGAGGGATATCACAATAAAATTGAGCCCGGTGCCGGTAGTGCTGGAGATGATCAAGCCTCGGGATCTGGCACCGCCAGGAGCAGTGCAGCCGGCGATGCTCCTACTTCCAGCAAGGAACTGCATCAACAGATTCTCAATGAGACGACATATTTGAAGCCCTCGAAGCAAGCCTATTTCAGTGATGAAAAAGTGCTTATACCTGACGATGAACGCACAAATGTGAGTTTATTTAAAAATTTTTAAAAAATATTAATTGAAATATCAGATAATTAACTAATTCAATATGTATTCAGATCGGTTTCAGTTTTCGCAAGCTGTGGGCCTTCACGGGCCCCGGTTTTCTCATGTCCATTGCGTATCTAGATCCGGGCAATATTGAATCCGATTTGCAATCTGGTGCAGCAGCCAAATACAAAATTCTTTGGGTACTCTTGTGGGCCACGGTTTTGGGTCTGCTCATGCAACGCTTGGCTGCAAGGTGAATTACTCATTAAATCAGTGTCATAAAAAGTGTATTCAAATGCATACTTTTATATATTATTAGATTGGGCGTCGTGACGGGCCTGCATCTGGCGGAGATGTGCTATCGTCAGTACAAACGTTTGCCACGTTGGATACTCTGGATAATGATTGAGATTGCCATCATTGGCTCTGACATGCAGGAGGTAATTGGTACTGCCATTGCCATATATCTACTATCCAACAAAGCGTAAGACTGCATACTTGATATTATCCAATCCTATTGCTCATCTCCATTTCCTTGTCAGTGTGCCTTTGTGGGGTGGTGTATTGATCACCATCTTTGATACATTTACGTTCCTATTTCTGGATAAGTATGGATTACGTAAGCTGGAGTTCCTATTTGGTTTCTTAATCACTGTTATGGCTGTCACGTTCGGCTATCAGGTAAGCTCATCGAGTAACTCCCTAAAGTCAAAAAAATCACCCTAGAAAAATCCCCGGGACTGTAGCTTTAAAAATAACTACAGCAAAAACAATTATTTGGATACTTTTTATACAGACCACGTTTATTCGTAAAATAAAAACAAAAATAAAAATTGTTTTCCGTAGCTTTTGTTTTGCCTTTTTTGCCTGAAACAGTTTGTAATGATTTTTTTTTGTCTTTTGTCACAAATTGCCAATTGTTATGAGCGACTGTCGGGGGCGTTTTACAATCTCACTCCACATTTCCGTTCCCAGTTCCCGTTGGTATGCATTTTTATTACTGTGTACCCTTTTAAGAGATTTAAATGAGGTATTGTAACTTTGTGCAACCTTATATAACAGGTTTATTGTTCTGTGCTGACAACTAATTGTAAATTGACAGTTTTAATATGCAGAGTATCTTCTAGTTGAGCTCTCTCCCGAATGCAACGTATTCAATTTTTGTCATTATTTGTTTGCAGTTGATTCCGCGAATGCCGCTGAATGATGATAAGTAGACTATTTGTTTAGCTGGTGGTTGTAAACAACTTTTTCTATGTAATTAGTCTGTCGGGTTGTCGTTATGATTAGATTAGAGAACGATCTGTCGGAAAGTCTTACAGACCCTACTTACAAGTATAGTTGTCCAAAAATATTTATGATAATCAGGATATTTTTTTCAGTGCTTATCTGACAGTTGTATAAAAAAATGGGGAGTTTTTAAGTGAACCATTTGCTTATGAAAACATTACATTGTTTGAAGTAAATTTGGAAAGCTAATCTCATAGTTTGGTTGAAACCAACATTATCAATAACTTGTAGCTTTCATTGTAATTATTTATTTAATATAAAAAATAATTGTATCCTTACGAATTTGTTTTATTAAAAATGTAATGTTTATTTGCTATTTGCAGTACATTGTCTCAGCTCCCAACCAAGGCGAAGTTATGGAAGGCATGTTTATACCTTGGTGCTCCAATTGCAATTCGGATGTATTGTTGCAAGCTGTGGGCGTGGTTGGTGCTGTTATCATGCCACACAATCTGTATTTGCACTCTGCTTTGGTTAAGGTAAGACAATGATTAGAATATAAGAAATATTTTTTGAGGTGATTCAATTTAACATATTCTATTACAGTCCCGCGATGTAGATCGTCGCCAGCCAAAGAAAGTAAGCGAAGCGAACTTCTATTTCTTTATTGAGGCGTCCATTGCGCTGTTTGTTTCCTTTATCATCAATTTGTTTGTTGTTGCCGTGTTTGCCCATGGCATGTATGGAAAGACCAATCGGGATGTCGTAAGTAGTTCAAAGTTGACTTAATCTATATCACGACACTAATTCTGTTTGACATTTAGCTCGATGTGTGCGCGAATAAGTCCATGTACGAGGATGCGAAGATGTCATTTACTGACAAACATAATCTAACCGATATCATCAATGCGGATCTATATAAGGGCGGTCTGTTTCTTGGTTGCACATTTGGAGCGGCTGCCATGTATATTTGGGGTGTGGGCATCTTGGCTGCTGGCCAAAGCTCCACAATGACGGGCACGTATGCGGGCCAGTTCTCAATGGAGGGTTTCCTCAATCTGCAGTGGCCACGCTGGTGTCGCGTGCTGGTCACGCGCTGCATTGCCATCATACCCACATTCTGCCTGGCCATGTTCAGCCAAATGGAAGATCTAACCAATATGAATGACATTCTGAATGCTGTCATGTCACTGCAGTTGCCATTTGCAGCTATACCTACCATAGCATTCACCTCAAGCGCAGCCATTATGGGCGAGTTTGTCAATGGAATGTGAGTATTGGAATTATTTGTGACATGTATTTGGTTATATAAATCATAATGTCTATATATTTCTATTTCAATTGCAGCGGCAACAAGATCGTTTCCATATTGCTTACCATTCTGGTTATTGGTGTTAATTTGTATTTTGTGGTCGCTCAAGTGGAAACACTGAGCATTAAAGGCGGCATGTTGGCTCTCGTCTGTAAGTATTTCATATCTTGATTTCGCTGATTGGCCTGATTGATTAATGGCACTCTTTTGGATTTCAGGCATATTCGCTGCTTTATACTTACTTTTTAATTTATATCTTGTGATACACATGGCCGCCTGCATGGGCAATAAGCGTCTGATGAACAGTCGAGTAAGTAGCATGGACATGGCCGGATTCTTTCTACCTTACTGTATGCGTCACGTACCAGAAACCGGCGGCAATTATCAATAGCCGTGACAATAAGCAAGTTTGGGCATTAAGTAGTCTGTCATAAATTGAAAAAAAAAATATGTTAAGACGAGCGAAACATTATCTTTTTACGTGACTTGTCGCATACAGTTTGGGTGGCTTTAATTGTCATACTTTGTAGTAAATATGAAGACAGCTTCGTCTACAAGTGTCTAACGTATTATTTTACTAATTTACAGTGGGTGCAACGTTATGTGTTACCAAGTCAGAATAGCTTTTCGATAAAGAACGCAAACTCAACGTATGCCAGGTATGTTAAAGCATAGTTCGCACTCAATCACAAACCACATATCCTACAAACACACACACACATAAATGCATACATACACTAATGCACACTACACTGATCTCTCTAACTGCCTACGTATATGGAAAACTAACTAAAATATCTATCTATATTGGTACTATCTGTTACTATCAACTGTCGACTTCCCTAGCACTCTAAATGCTGTCTACTTTAATAAACTAATCTCCAACTTCTACTTCTTCTTCTTCGTCTTGTACCATCCGGTTATCCTTGTTTAACTCACATTTACTAATACTTAATCAAAAACGTATTGCTATTCTTTCAACTATTCACAGTGATGTTACCTTAGTTGTAGGCGATAAAACTAACACTGCCAAAGGTCTCGACACTGTTTCGGAAAAGGTTGCTCAGTGATTCTAGTTGAATCATTAGCTTATTCATTTACCTAGTTCATACAGGAGACCACCATATTTGTGATATTAACCATAAATCACTAACAATTATATATATATTTGTACAATAATAACTGTAGAGTTCATAAGAATTTAAAACCCCCATTTAAGCTGCATGGCTTTTGAGGATTTAATTTCATATCTTTTAAAAGTATCTATTAGTTTCTGGTAAGTCTTAGCTTTGTTGATATTGTAGACTCTTAATGGCATATGGCTTAATGGCTTTATTCAATAAATAAACTTTGCATTTATTAGTAATAATTTATTAAATTGGAAAGTGTTTCTTTTTAATTTATCATTCGAAGAATAAGATAGTTTTTAAGTGGATTCTAAGCATACCTTGCGGATGCGGATACTAAGCTTGTGAATTAAATGGATTTAACTGTGCTGATGATGGAAATGCTGGAAATTATAGTTCTTAAATAAAGGTTATATGTTGGCACCGGGAATACAACGTTACTGGACACTCTGTTGCATTTTACTTTGGCATAACAATATAATCATCCATTGAGTTTCTTCATTTGGTGTGGCTAATCCAAACACAAAACATCTTTAAAGTGAATAATATTCTACATGCTGTTTTTTATATTTTTTGTATTATAAATTCTCTTTTATTATATGTTTGTGCGACTACTCTACTCTGTGTATCTAATGACATAATACACATACTCTCACACACGCTAAACTCTCTGTACTATTTTTGTGTGACATTGGCTCCAACTCAAAACAAAAATTATTTTAATAATAAAAATAAAACTACAAATATGCTGTCTTGAATGATATTTTATGTTAATCTAATCTTTGGCTAATTCAAAAACTGTACAAAAAAATTACATATTTCCAAATTGACACTCGACAAAAAAAAAAAAAAACAAATTCAACTGCAAATGCTTTTTTGGCATTGGTACAAAATTAAAAAAGTTTTCAACTGTCAGGCACGAAATAGAAAATTGATATCCAAAGTTTCTTATAATATGTAAAGATTTTCAAACAATCGATAAAAATTGGAGCACTGAACCAAAATTGAAAAGCCAACAAAATAGATTAGCATATTGACAGTTTAACTCACCCCAAAAATAAACAAAAAAATTCCCAAAAAATAAGCTGAATTGAAAATTTCCAATTGTTTATTTAAACTTGCAAATGCGCTGCTGCACGTGCCGAAAATTTGTTTGTGTTTTTTTATTGGGGCAACAAAAAACCTGCGGTACAACAACTAAACCATCGAACCGCCAACCCGCCAATTACATGTGGATGTATCTAGTGAGCTGACGCTGAATGACAATGGAATTTCAATAAATGCCTTTACTAATCCACAAAGAGTTGACGACTCCTAAGTCATTTTTATGTACATAATAAATATTATTTTTATTTTCGTTTTATTTCCCTCAATGTATCTATTAGTTAGTTAAATCTCAAGTTAAAGTTTAATTAAGTATTTATAATGGAATTTACGTATTACATTTTAAGTAATGATAAAAAACATATTGTGACAAAACTCAATCAATTTGTATATACTTATACGATAAATAAATGAAACTAGATAGAATACCTGTTTTTTTCCCCTCCCGAAATAAAGATAATGTTATATGTATATATACTCAGATTCATATGGCCAGCAACAACTTATGGCTTGTCTTTTATTTTTCATATGCGTGTTATATATATATTGCTCACAAATGTATATATGTATTTTTTAATGTTTCTTATGCTGATTGTCCTATAGAAGTACTAATTTTACCTCTCTAGTCAGTTAGTGTTTGTATAGTTCGACTGTTGGGATGTGGGGTGTTTCTAAATTGGCATTTTTAAAATCTTTGTATGTTTGGGTCTTCAATAATTATAAAAATTTCGATTGGATCTATGCTCAACACTTACGTATTACTAGATCAAACTCTACCCACACACACACAAACATCTCTCTTTTCATAACTTTGTCATTAATCATTCATCGCATATTCATATATTGTTCCACTTACAGAATTGCCACAAATGGCGACACAGATGCGGAAATCATGGATGGTGAAGACGCGTAGCCATTACTGTTCTGCACTGATTCCGATGACAGTGAGGAGATATGTTTTAGCAGCAACAACAATGAGCTAAATTGCCACAGCAGCAACTTGGAAATTGGCACTGGTATTTCTAATGGTCATGTGGTCATCAGCTAGCATTGGCTTCAACTCTGCCCTAACAAAATTCAAAAAAATTCTGTCAAAATTCAACCAAATGTTGCAAAGCCTCCTGATGGTCAGTTCCTATCATATCATCGACTTGGCTATCGATATGCATTGTGTTTGTTATTGCAACGTTTGAGTGATTGGGCTTATCTGATCAGGACAAACAAAAACTTCGTTGGAATTAGTGGAACACTTTTATAGCAGAGTTATTTGAGTATACTTGAGTATACCAAAAATGATAAGAAAGGATTTCATAGAATCAAAGAAATACTATATTATATATGTAAAATGCCCCAATAATATTTATACAATTGATAATAATATAGCATATTTTAACTATACGTTTAGTAGGTAATAGTGTCTATGTAATAAGGCTGTGAACATACAACAAATTTGAATCACGTTAAATGTTTTTAAAAACTGTCTGCAAATCTTAATATTTTATTTAATAGAATGTATTTAATATAGTCCATATTTTATTTATTAATAAGGAAGTTTTAATCACAGTTTATAAATTAGTCAAAATTATCAAACCAAATTTTATTTAATAATAAGAAAGTCCTTATCACAGTTTGTCAATTAGTCAAAATTGTAAAATCACATTTTATTTCAGTACTCTTATTGCTACTTACGTAAACTGTGTAATAAAATATAAAAAATATTATCATAAGTACCTGCGATGTGTTTTTATTGTTTATTGTAAGTCTCTACTCCCTACCAGAAGCATTTATATTGTTAATTTATTGAATTATGTCATATACTAAGTTGAATATTAATTGAATAATTGATTGATCTTACAATTTCCATACTTAGCACTTTGCGGGCGTTAATTTCTCTAGTCACTTATTAGCCCATGACGTATTAGGCGTTGTCTATCAACGCTTTTTGTACTTGACGGTAATTGATATTTAAATTGCTGTTGTGAAAACGAAAGGGAAATTAATGGAACGAGTAAATCAATTTAACAAAGGCGTCAACTGCTAATTGCTGTGTAGGTGATACTCGAAGAATAATCAAACGCTTTGTTTGAGTTAAAGGGCAATTTCCGGCTTCCGGCGTAGACATTGGTAATCTGATTATAAAAACGATGAGCCATCCGTGGGATTGTTTTAGTCTAAAGGCAGAGAGCTGTAAAGATGGCCAAAATGTGGAGCTGTGTAACTGTGTTGCTGCTACATAGTATTATTAACTATTTTGTGAACTGTGAGCTACGTAGGTAATCTGAAGTCTATTGATTGGCATTAAAAGGTTACTGCTGTCGTCTAGGGGTCATGTTAGTTGCAGCTCGATCAAAAGCATAATACTTGATGAATAGTTAACTTTTAATGTAAAGGGCTCGTTTCTAACGGAACTCATTAGAATAAGCAAGGGTATTTCAAGTAGTTATCTATTCGTAAAAATTAGTTTATTTAGTTCCACTCATAGTATGGTGACAAAAATTCTGTATTATATAATGCAAAAAATAAGAGTAGTAAAATTTTAGTTTAACTTTTTTTTTTAGAAAGAATTAAACATTTTTTTTAAGGCAGTCCATTATTAAGCTTTGGGCAAAATGTATGGACTTTTAAAAATCAGTAGGGCTGTTAATTTATTTTTCGGATACTTATAGTAATTTAAAATTAATTAAATATTAATTACAGCTTCGGAGATAGAAAAATGCGTTGCGGGTGATGTGATTTGCATTGTGGAGACCATCAATCACATTGTACAAAACTATCCAAACGGTATACCTGAAATTGGTCTGGATTCACTCAATGCCATCAGCTTCAATGGGGTTGTTGTTAGCGAAGCTGTTCCGAATACGCCTATGCAAATGAACTTAAAATTCCGAACGTTGACGGTGCGTGGCTTTGAGAATACGACAATTCTTCGAGCCAAGGGATTCGACAAGGATCTTCGACATGGCTTCGAGTTGAGTGGTTGGACGCCTTCGATTCATTTGGATGGAATATATGAAGCAGATGGCAAGCTGATGATGTTGCCCATACAAGGAAGGGGACAGGCCCAAGTGCTCTTGACCAATTGCCAATTCACTTGTCGTGCTAAGGCAATCGAAGATCTTCGAACAGACGGCAAGCGTTATGCTCAGATAACAAGGGTCAAGTGTCTGGTTGATATTCATGGGTAAGATCATGATTAGATAATTCGAGCGACAGTTTCATACTACAACTTTTTCTTTACAGACTGCATGTGAACTTTGATAACCTGCTTGATAACAAGGAGCTGAGCGATTCTATGAATGAACTTATCAATAGTAATTGGCGAGATGTTTGGCATACTTTCCGTAAAGGCATCAGCTCGGCTGTAGATAACGTGGCCGAATCCATTCTGAAGCGTGTGGTCAATAAATTATCGCATGATGACTTTTATAAACATCTCTAGAAACCACAGAAGATTATTGAATATAATTTATCTTCGATGTTATTAGACATCATTTTAAATTAGGCTCATTCTTTATTATAATGGCTAAGCAATGTAATTAGTTGTAAAACGTTAGAAACTTTTTATTAAGTAGTTGCTAGTGTCATTGGAAAAACAATCAGCTGTGAAACGTAAAAAGCTTATAACCCGCAAAGCTTTATAAACACTTGCAAGTACAAATCTCACCATGATAAGTTGATCTGCAATTAGATAAGTTCGAATTGTATTCAACGACTTGATTTAATTGTTCATATGGTGAATTGGAGAAATCGTGTTATGATAATCAATTTAAGTACTCTCACGGAAAAGTGTTCGATGTTCTTGTCTGGTTTTATTTATCCAATGACTGTATCCGACTCTACAGGCTGCATCGATCTAAGATGAGGGAAATCTTTCCAAAAGTGTTGTGTGTGCAGCTTTTCGTCATTTTAGAGTGCGTAATGTTACGTGGGTATTTAAATTAAGACATATATTCGATTGAATTATTAACTTTCTCATTTCATAGCTAATAGCGTCAAAAAATGTCATTTTGGAGATACAGAATGCATTAAGGACTCGGCAAATGAGCTCATACGACACTTTCCGAAAGGTATACCCGCCGTGGGACTAAAACCGCTCGACGTTGTTCACGTAAAAGATACTGTACTTGTAAATGACTCGCAGGTTGGAGTTGCATGGTATTACTTTCAGTTAGTAAACCAAATTAATTATGGTTTCGAGAATACAACAATAACAGAAATTAGTGGATTCGATGAAGATCCAACATCCTCAAAGATCGCCATTAAAGGAGTAATACCCAGGGTTATATATAAGGGTAACTATTATGCCAAAGGACGTATGCTCTGGCTGATTGATATTAATGCGTCTGGTGAATCTGAATCGGAATTTTTAAACTTCTTTTTCGAATTCACTTTAAAAGTGCAAACGGAATATCGTAATAATAAACGATACCTCAAAATATATCAACTGGTACCCAACATTGGTCTGGATCGGTGAGTTATTAACTTCAACTTTTTACCTTATATGATCTAATGCCTTCAAACAGCTGGATTATGTGGTTGGATAACTTTTTTCCGGAAAATACGGATCTTACAATTGCTATTAATCAATTATTTAATGCGAACTGGGTTGAGTTCTGGAATGAACTAGAAAAGCCCATAATGGAAGTATTTACAGGTGTGTTTCTGGGTTTAATCAATGACACATTACAAACTGTGGCATATGATGATATGTTCCTTTCTGATAAGGATATCAAATAACTACATATACTCATAACCATACTATATATTACTCATAACCAAAAGACGAGTGTTGTTTATTTTAAATCGACTTCAAATCTGTATATAATAGATTTGAAGTCGCTTAATCATCTCAAATTAGTATTACGAATTAAGATTTATATATGATATAAATATATTTTGCATTTCATTAAATGACTTTTGAAAACTAGAAATTCAACATACTATTAACTCGCATATTGCATACTCTCCCCAAAGAAAACTGGTTTTAAAACTATGCTATAAATGTTCAATTGACATAAGTGCAAGATTTTATTTACCGAGACATTGTCGCCGTTTCAACAAGTGCCAATTATTTATTCAACAAATATAAATACAATTAAAAAGCTTAAAAAAATGCGTGAAATATTAATTGTTGCGGTAGTTTTTCAATGTTTGATCGAGTCAAAGTGCCAGATATTACGTAGGTAGTCAAAATAAAGTTCTTTAAGCGGTTCCCATTGATCACATTATACTTTTGTTTAGCAAAGAACATTAAAAAATGCCACTATGGAGATTCAAAGTGCATTATAAGGTCCATGAATGATGTTATTAAGCACAATCCCAGAGGTATACCTGCTATTGGAATGAAACCCACGGATGTTGTGGATATTCAAGATGTTGAATTATGGAATAATGACGCACTTGGTGGTGTTTGGTTTAAATTTAGACTGTTCAATCAGGTGAATTACGGCTTTGAGAATACTACGATAACACAAATCAAAGGCTTTGGTAGGGAACCGACATCTACCACAATGGAAATACATGGCCAAATACCCAGTCTAATACATAAGGGTAACTATGTAACCAATGGACGTGTTTGGCTTCTCGAATTAAATTCCACGGGGGAGTCGTACTCGGATTTTCAAAATTTTCGGTTTTCTTTGAAATTGAAAGTCATAACGGAATATCGTAATAACACCCGTTACTTAAAAATCTACGAGCTTGTGCCTCTTGTTAATATGAAACGGTAAGTTTTCCAACAAATATATTTAAAACAATACAACCAATCATGAATTGCAGTTGGATTTTATGGCTGGAAGACTTTTTCACGGAGAATTCGGACTTAACAATATATATTAATAGAGTGTTTAACGAAAATTGGTTGCAGTTTTATAATGAGATGGAACCGACTATTTTAAGGGCATTTAAAGATGTTTTTACGAATATGATTGAAGGAATTTTTGACAAAATACCTTATGATGAACTGTTTCTTCAAAGTGATACTGAGACTGAAATAGAAAAATAGCGGCTTCGACTATTTCTTTTTTATCATTGTTCTTATTGTATAAATGTTATTTATAAGTAAATATATGTTTACATACGTGTGTGTTGTCTGTAGCAAACTAGTTTTGTAAATAGTTAATAAACTTAGTATACAAACCGTGCAAAACAGAGAAAATCTTGAGTAATTTTTTAGAAAACCAGTTCTGAAACTATGTGAATTTCAATTTAGTTTGCTAGCCTTACAAGTATTTTATCGAAATAATTGTAACGTTTTATTCGATGATTAGCAGCTGAGATCTTTACAAGGAAATATAAACTATCTTGTTGAAAACCAAGCGTATAGTATCTATTCAAAATGCGTGAAATATTATTAATGGTAGTTATCCTGCAATTAATAAGCTCCTCAATGAGCCAAACAATGCGTAAGTGACATATATAATTCATATAGATTACTGGTATTAAAAAATACTTTTTTTTTAGCAACATGTATTAAAAAATGCAGATTTGGAGAATTAAAGTGCATAACAGAGTCGATGAACTCTGTTATCAAGCGATTTCCCAAGGGTATACCCGATATCGGATTGAAACCCATTGACGTAGTGAAACTGAACGATTATCAATTTTGGAATCGTGCTGTTCATAATGGTATTCGGCTTAATTATAAGCTATACAACCAGGAAATATATGGATTTGAAAATACAACGATTACACATGTTGCAGGCTTTGGAAGGAATCCCGAAGTCAAATCTATGGAAATTCATGGTCGAATACCTAGCCTTGTTCACAAATGCAACTTTAATTCCAAAGGACGTGTCTATGTTATTAATGTGAATTCCACTGGCAAGTCACACTCGGATTTTCAAAACTTTAAGTTTTTATTGAAATTTAAAGTCATAATGGAATATCGTAATAATACGCGCTACTTGAGAATCTATAACCTGGACCCGATTGTTACCATAAGTCGGTAAGTTAATAAGTTAAGTTTAGTATTTAAGAAGAACATAATATTTTAATACAATAATATGTTTGTAGTTGGATTTTACAGCTGGATGACTTATTTAAGGAAAATACTGACTTAACAGTGACATTTAATAAGCTGTTCAATGATAATTGGGCAGTTTTTTGGAATGTAATGGAGAAAAGAATTTTAAATGTCGTGCGACATGTTGTCCTCGGTCTTATTAAAGATGTTTTTGATAAGATACCTTATGATCAGATGTTCCTCACGGATCCAATGGATATGAAATGAACAAATTGTGTAAGCTCCTTTCATGCTAAATTCATCTATTCTATTTACGTATATAGTCAGGCAGACTTGTAAATTGAGACTTGAATAATAAACATACAAGTAAATTGGATGTGTAATGCTCAGTACGGATTAAATCAGGTTTTATAGATAGTTATTACAATTCAAGCACGATGTGAAAATTATTATCACAGTCTGCTTGTTTATTTTATTAAGCGTTTGGCTTTTGTTGGAGCAGGTTTACATTGGATTTATTTACTGCAAGCTGAATTTTTTGAATTTGAATTCGAGCTCTAAAGTCAACATGAAAAAGTTGTATTTATCAATCGCCATTTATTACTTTCTAAACACGGCTGTGAAAAGCGCTTTACTACGTAAGTATCAACGTAAATGCCAAGCTAAGTTGTTGGTCAGTTAAAAGTATCTGGCTTAAATTTTCAGCTAGTGACTTAGAGAAATGCCGTTATGGTGACTCCTCTTGCATTATAAAAAGCATCAATGACCTAATTCGACGTTATCCAAAGGGCATACCTGAGATGGGACTACCACCATTAGATGCGACTCCGCTGAATGATATCCCAATACTAAATTCATCTTATCGCGGTCCGATCTGGTTAACGTTTCACATGAGGGACACTGTAAACAAGGGCTTTAACAATGCAACAGTAACCCATGTTGCGGGATTCAATCGAGATCCAAGAAAGGAAAAACTTGTGATTAAAGCACGCATTCCAAGACTTATCCATGAGGCGACCTACGATATGCAGGGTCAGATTATGTTGTTCAAATCAAATACAACCGGAAAACTGCAGTCGGATTTTCAAAATGTTAACGTTACGCTCACCTTTAAGATTATACTTGAATATCGCAACAACAAGCGATATCTCAAGATATATGAACTGGTGCCATTAGTTTCATTAGATCGGTGAGTTGTTAATCAAGTACCCTGTTAAATATTGTAATTTTCTTCTAATTTTAGCTGGATTATTTTGCTAGATAATCTATATAAGGAAAATATCGATTTAACAGTTATTTTAAATCGTGTATTTAATGAACACTGGGTGGAGTTATGGAATGATCTTGAACCTGGACTTATGCATGCCTTTTCCTTGGCATTTTCTAGGATACTTAATAAGGTGTTTGAGAATGTCGCTTATGACGATTTGTTTCTACCGGATTGAGCTTGGTGCAAATGTCTAAAATGTTATAAAATTATTTAGTAAGTAGTTTCGGAGTCATAGAGTATACGCTGTGTATTATTGATACTAGTAAAAATTTATTCAAAATGTCTTAAACACATTTTTATTAAATTTTAAAATGAATTTAATCTGGAGTCTGACTCTTTATTTTTCCGCGATTTTCAAATTTTCCATCCAGTTGAAGTTCATCGTAGAAGATGTGATCGTTGTAGCTCTCGTCTCGATGATACATGTGCTGATAGCCCTTGGTACGACTACCTCGATTGAATTTCTGATGATCGGCGGATAGTTTGAGCAGCTTTTGCCTGCGGTGCGGCTGACCAAGATGCTGCAGAGGCGTGAAATCTTCTTGGGACGCTTTTGTGTCCTGATTGTGCCGCTTGGTGCGTCGCTGGCGCCAACCCCACTGCATGCGTTTGATTTCTGGAGGCGACAGTGGACTAACCATCATTCGAAATGGTCTTCGCCTGGGATTTTTCTTGGATTTTTGTTTAGAACGCCAGAGGTCCTTGTATTGGTCCACAACGGTGCAGGTTTGCATGTCCTTTGGCTTGGGTATAGTGTTATCAAGTTTGGGCGGACACTGCAGCACATAGTACAGGTTGTCTGTATGCTTTGTATCCGTGTCCAGCAGCCTCAGCGGCAGCTTATAGTAGGCAAACATATTGCGTTCAACAACAATGGCAGGTGTGGCACTCAGGTGCTGCAACAGTCCCAACACTAACTGCCACATTTTCAAGTGCAACCTCAGCTGATAAGCAGTGCCACATTTATAAATGCACCAACTTTCAGCTTCACTGACTTTTGCATAACTTGCGGTTGGCAACTTTAATTTGTCTTTAATTTTCATTACGGCAGTGCAGCGCTTTAATCCGGCAACGGGTTTTCCTAGCAACCAGCAAGTTGAACGAACCGCAGTGCACACCTAGACCTAGGTCAATCAATAAAAGTTATTATGGTATAAACAGAAATAGAAACGACTAAACTTTGCAAGCGCAAGTCATGCAAGAAACTGTTGCTTACACCTAATGTTTAGAAACAAAGTTGTCCACAGGCTTAGCAACAATGTTGAGCCAGACGCAACAGTTGCTGGTTTCCGTTTACAGTTGACGCCTGCGCCTGAATTTCCTATAAATCTGCTGGGGAAGTGATTGGGGAAGGGGCTCCCCAATTGTTGCTCATAAGCAACAGTTCTTGGCGTGACTTGAAAACGTTTGCTTTTTATTTTTTCAATTATAATTCTAAGCATTTAGCGGCTTAGTTGTTGACGTGCTGTTGGCAACTTGCCATGCAAAAAATTTAACAAGTTATCCAATTGGCAATTGACAAGTGTTTCTAATCAGAATACGATTGAATTTCAAATTAAGCTTATAAACAGATAATTGCTAAAGAATGATAATCATATTATGTGTAATAATTAATACTAGTAAAAGAGAGGTTGCTTGAGAGCACAAATACCTGTCGGGAATCGAATGCCTTATTTATATTTGGAAACACTTGACTGCTAAGCATATTTATAAATGTTTTCTGAAAATAATATTGTTACATTTATAAATTATATTTTCTAAGAGTTTTGATTAAAACAAAGAAAAATAGCTTGGTGTAAAGTATGTTGATCAAAGGAGGCTGAGATAAAATAGTGCTAGTCAGTTCAAGCCTGTACCTCAGCGAGAACTAACAAAGTATTCTTATTATTATGTTTAGTAACTTTACATTCGCTATAATTTCTGTTCAAGGCATTATTGTACCTTTATTGTTGAAGAAATTGTTATCATAAAATGGTTTTTTTTATTTTTTATTTAATCTTTATTATTGCAACACCATTGCTAGATATTATGAATCATTTTAAATTGTTTTTTTTTTTTTTTGAGATTTTATTTATATTCTAAATACAATTATAATTTAAAAGTTTTTTTTTATAACTGTTAATTTAAAAATACATTTTTAAAATTTTATTGTGATATTCTTAAGTTAATTGCCATTTGTTGACTTAAAAAAAAAAAATTCAGCAGCTCCGTTTAACTAAAGTATCTTCTCGTCGGTCTTTGCAAAAATCAACTTATTAAATTATGTCGCCTATCAATCTAAGAATTAATTCAATTAGCGCCCAATCAAATCATCGACCAAGTTTATTAGGCAACACGCCGACTGACAAAACTTTTGCTTTGTGGTTTGGCGTTGCATGCAACGAGAACATTAAGCAGTTGCAACAGTTGGCCAGGAGCATGGCAACGCCAGGTGCTAGGTTGGCAACCAAGGATTATGGCAGAGGGGAAATAACAATGGTCAAGCGGCAAAATCAACAAACTGCCTAGCAACCGTGATGCCACGATCAGTTTTTCGCTACCCGGTTGACTATTTGCTAACAATTTTGGTAACAATTGTTTTCAGTCAGCTAGCACTAGCACAGGTAAGCAGTCCAATGGCGGAAATAAAAAACCAAGAAAAACATTGCTCAGGAAGAAGTTGACATATGAATGGAATTTATTAAATTAGACAAATACTAATAAAAATTTTTTAAATAATGTACAAGTTTGTTAAATGTGAAACATTTTTAATTAAAATCAATTTTTTCGTATGAAAAAGTGAAAAGTTAAAGAGACTTATAATTTTGACAAAGTTACGTAAGATATTAAAACTGTGACAGTGGAAATGTGATTGCGTAATCAGGAAATTTGCTAAGAACAAATAAAATTACACGTAAATTTTCAATAAATTGGCAGAAATAAACAATTATGAAATTTTTAAAGTATTTTTTCGGTAAACAATTGATTTCTTAGCATATATTGATTGTATGTATATAGTTGTTACTGGTAACAAGGTCAATCAAACACAAACACTTCCATTCTTAACACACACACAGCGATAGAAAACAACAGCAACAACAACAACAATAACATCTGTGGTAACACCACCAAACAAAACCGGGCCTATTGATGGAGCAGCCCTCCACAAGCGCCGAGGCGGCCGCTTCCGCTGCAGGCATTGGCCCGGATCCACGTCTGGAGTTGATGGGTTCTTTTGTTATTAAATCTCTGAAACTGAAACCGGAGAAATGGACTCGTGTTATTACTGTGGAGGAGCACAAGGGGATTATCAAGGAATTCTTGGATCGCAGTGTGCCCGTTGTGTTGATTATCATCTTGACACCCGCCGCCCAGCTGGTGCCCTCCACAACCTTCCCATTGTCGCAACTGAAGAGCAAAGGTGTTTACTTTATTAAGAGGTATGCCAAGCCTGTGCCACGTGAGAATTGTGGCAATTTCATCATCTATGGCGACCTGGCCACACGCACAATTGATCAGCTGTCGGCCCTCGTTGAGGAGGTGCTTGTGCCGTTGCTTTCCAATGAGGATAACTATAGAAGCTGGCCCATTATGGTGGCCCAGGATGTGCAGAAACACGTTCACAGTCTGAAGAGCACTGTGCATCAGGTGAAGGGACAGGTGAGCGGCGAAACAATTCTGGCCATGCCCGTGGGCGTTGAGAAAATAGTCAAGGCCGCCAAGGAGTTGACCGAAACGCAGCATTGCCAGTTCGATTTGTATCTCAAGAGTGCCATTGAGGGCGTTGTCATCAAGTGGGCCACACAGATACACGAGGTCATCAAGGAGAGTCCAACGAACGCCTTTGCCAACGGACAGAATCCGACACCACACACGGGTGAGTGAGAAACCCGGAGAGGTCATAGGTTATAGTCTACCACACAGGCATATCATTATTATATTTGTATATTTTTGGCACAGCTTTATTTATTATTTATTGATAAAATTCAAGTTTTGCAGTTGTCGTTTGTTTGACATATCCTAGCAACCGCCCAAATTCGCATGTTTATGCCCACATCCATACACATACCATATATGTACAGACATATGCACATCGCAAACAAGTATAAATGTCTTCAAAAGTTTCATTTATTATCTGTTTTGCGAATGGCGACTTTCGTGCATGCAACAATATTTCTTTTGTTACAACTTTTGTTATTGGATTTTGTGACGGGTTGACATCATCTCCTCCTGAGCTGAGTGACATGTGCACAATATCATTTCGAACCTCTTGTAGGGGGTTCTTTAAAAGCAAGCGTCGCCTAAAGTTAAAGCATTAATCCTTATTTTATCCTTAAAAGACAGCGGAAACACTTTAATAGGTAGTGCTTGACTACAATATATACACTCAGCAGGCATTAAATTTGATTCTAATGTGGGGTATATTCAATACCGTATATTGGCACCTACATCAATAAAGAAACATTGTATATATTTTCATATCCAGTGGGGCCTAAGATACATTCTTCAGTCTGTTGCATACATTATCACAATTTATTGAGTATAAATTGCTTAGTAAAATTCAATTACATCAATTTATTGCTATTAGTATTATTAAAATTGAACATAAATCATATAACACAAATATAACAAGCCTCCTTTCACTGATTGCAATCATTTTGTTTATTAAACGTAATGCATTGATTGATTTTAATGCGTTTATCTGCTCAATTTCTTCGACAGAGTTTACATTTTGGAATAATCGACTGAAAAATCTATCTTTTATCTATGACCAATTGCGTAATGAGCGTATACGAGCCATGGCCCTAATATTGGAGTACTCGTTGAGTGCCTATCATCCGTGCTTTCAAACGCTCTTCAAGAACGTTGTTACGGGTGAGTGAAGCCAATTTAATGGCTGAACAACATGCCATTGAGCGAATGTATCTATGTATCTATGTACGCCTTTTGCATGCCAACAAACTGTGTGCTTGTGTTTTGGGACTTGATTGAACAATCGCACAGCACTTGCCGAGGCAAAGGATATAACACTATATTTGAATCCATTGAAACGCCCGTTGCATCAACTAGAGGAAATTGATTTTGCCGAATTCAAACCGTTGCTTATACCCTTCATGCACACTGTCTGCACTCTTTGGGGCAACTCACGCTACTATTGTCAGTCGGCGAAGATAACAGTTCTATTACAGGAGATATGCAACTTGATTATACATCAGGTATGATGACTATACTCCTATCTGGGAATCGATTAAAACTTTTGATTGCTTGCAATGGCAGGCGAAACGTTATTTGGATCCATCGTCCATATTTCACAGCGATATTGATGAGGCCATGCAGCGTCTAACACTCTCTATACAAATACTAAAGTTCTTTCGGGAACTATTCGATTACTATAAGGATCGCTTGGCCGCCTTTTTCACGGAGCCGGAGGAGCGGCCACCGATTTTATGGACTTTTCATCCAAATTCAGTTTTCAAGCGCTTTAATGCATTTCTAGAGCGTTTAACAACAATTCAGTGGTAATGTGAATGTTTGCTTTATAAATTGATAAACTGTTACTTTAATATTATATTGTTTAGGTTCTTCTTTACTGTGATTGAATTCCTGAAATTAGAGAAAGTCGAAATCGGTGGACTGCGTGGTAGACAGCTTAGTACACGAATCACAGATGTCTATGTGGAGTTCAATCAATATTTTACTGCATTTGCCTCGAAAAGTTACGATGTCCTGGATCCAGATGATCATGAGTTCGACGAGGACTTCAGAGGTTTTCAAACGCGCATACTTGAGTTGGACATGAAACTGGCAGCCATATTGTGTCAGGCCTTCGACGATTGTCATAATCTAGAGAGCATTTTCAAAGTTAGTATAAATACTTGATTACCTGAATTACCTATAAGGTCAAGGCTGCAAATCGTTTATATTTTACTCGTACTCAGACTTCAAGAGTATATTGTATTCATAGCAATATTTATAGTATATATCGACCCTTTTGCAAAAAATTAAAACAAATATTACACGAGACCGGTTTTTTTTTTTAATTTTTTCATAAATTAGACTTGCGTTTAAATTAGCTCTGTATTATATCGAAACCATATAATATATTACCAGTCGACAAAATTTGCATTTATAGGTAAATTTCATAGAATGTGACATATGCTATAATTCTTGATCAGCATCAACAGCTATGATATATAGTATGCAGTTATGTCGGACAGACAGTACGTCTGGCCTTCTGTATGAGCAACTAGAACTCAATGACTATATAAACCACAGCAACTAAATTTGGCACACAGACTTTTGCAACACTGTTAATATTATTATTGACATTTTCTTTCACTTATTTAGCTAATAAGTATTGTGGGCAGCGTTCTCGATCGTCCAAAGATCAAAGAGGAGTTCACTCAGCGTTATGCTGAAATTGTGCGCATGCTCGATGATGAGATGACAGTCTGTGAGGGAATATACGATAAGCAGATGCAGCTGATTAAAGACGATGGAGCTCTATATCCCGACTACAATTGTCCACCTGTAGCTGCCTTTATACGTTGGTGTCATCAGCTGGAGGCGCGTATAACGGCGCCAGTGAAGCACTTCAAGGCGTTGCAGCATGAGTAAGTCACCAAAAATTGTATGTTATATTTGCTATATATAATATCGATCTATATTTTAAACTTTTTTTTAGTATTACCAAAACAGAAAAATCTTTGGAAATTATCGAACGTTATGAGTGTTTAATTGCCAAGTTGGGAGCATGTAAAACACAATTTTTTGACGAATGGTCAATGAAATTGGCCGACCAAATTGAGGAGGATCTCAAGAAGTCACTCATCGCTCGAGATCAGCATAGTAATTCGCTTATCCTGAACTTCAGCATTACTCTATTCTCCATATTAAGAGAGGTGCACTACATGCAACAGATGAAAATCGAAGGAATTCCAGAGATTGCCATCGATTTTGCTGAAAATAGCGATGTCTTTCGTTCGTATACATTAAATCTGGAGAAGACCATCGATTGGTATAACAGCATACAGGAGGGCAGCTCACCTGTGGAGCTTAGATTGATTGAGCCAGAGATCAAAATGATTGATGATCTTGTCGAAATCGGTGTGGATCATCTCGTATGGAATTCATCCGGTATGAATAAGCAATTTAATTAAATCAATTTAATATTTTCAACCTTCACATTTTCACTGCTTAGATATTATGAGCTACCTGGAGAAGTTGCGTAATCCTGTGGCTGCCTTGAGAAATCGCATGAATCACACTCAGGAGAATCTACGTCAAATACGCAAAATAATGGAGGTTTGGGCGAAGCAGCCGCTTTTCGAACGTCGTGACTGTAAGAAGGACACTGTTCTATCAATAGATGAGAGGCCGGATCGTACTGCCAAGCGTTACTCAGAGATTCAATCAGCTTCTGTGGAGATACATAAACTCCTGCAGGATAATATGCTGCAGTTCGATATGGAGCAAAAACAAAACGATGCCGTCTGGTTGAGTTACGTGGACTTTGTCGACAATATTGTCTATGAAAACATATTGCGTACTGTGGGCGTGAGTGTGGGGTATCTGGCGGAGAATATGGATCCAGACAACAACTATGCACCATTGTTTGAGTCACGCCTGGAACTGGTTGAGCCTCACTTGGTCTTTGTACCATCGCTGGATCCCGACGATCCCATGGGCTTTAATAATATGCTGATCGAGCTGATGAGAGACATTATGAAAATGGGATCACTTGTGAAGCGATTGAAGCCCAATGAGAAGCGCAATTATGTGGAGCTAATCAAGGAGAATCAGGACATTATCGATATGCGTCGCGAGATTCTCAACGGCGTTGACTTGGTCATGGAGGAGGCATCACGTTTCTGTCGCCAGTTTGAACGCTACTCGTATCTGTGGCTCGATGATCGGGAGGAGTGCATGGAGTACTTTCTGGAATATGGCCGCATATTAGATCCAGATGAGATCGAGTTAATACAAATGAACGATCCAACGGCACCGCCTCCACCGCAGCCCTGTCAGCCAACAATCGAGGCATTCCGAGAGCAAATCGACAACTACGAGTCGCTGTTCACTGAGATCGAGGACATTCCAGCGTTTCAAGTGTTTAGCTCTTGGTTTCAAGTGGATGTCAGACCCTTTCGACAGGCCCTGCTTAACACCGTCTGCAAATGGGGCAACATGTTCAAGGAACATCTGGTGACAACTGTCACGTCCAGCCTCATGGATCTCAGCCATTTCATACGCAAGGCAGACGAAGGTCTTCTGCAGACTGTGAAGGAGAAAGACTATGAGGGTCTGGTCAGCATTATGGCCTATCTGATGCAGGTCAAGGAGCGCGCTGCCAACACCGATGAGATGTTCGAGCCGATGCAGGAGACCATTCAGCTGCTTAAATACTACGACATGGATATTCCCGAGGAGGTGAATGTCCTGCTGCAGGAACTGCCCGAACAGTGGGCCAACACCAAGAAGATTGCAACCACGGTCAAGCAACAGGTCTCTCCGCTCCAAGCCACCGAAGTGGTCAGCATTCGAAACAAGATAAGCCTATTCGAAGCCCACATCCAACTATTCCGCGAGGTATTCAAGCAGTACGACTTTTTCCGATTCGATTGCTTTAAGCCTTATCTGTTGATGGACCGCATCAACGACGACATGTATCTGTGCGAAAGGGAAATGGGCGAGATTCAGAAGTCAGGCAGTCTATTCGAAGTCAATATTCCGGAGTTTAAGGTTCTCAAGCAATGTCGCAAGGAACTGCGTATGCTCAAGGTATCTACGAAAACGTCCTCGAACTCTTCTTAGATTGTTCCTTCACAGCTAAACTCTTGCATGTTTTATAATCTACTTACTAAATTCTTACGAAACTTATTACTGCATGCCACATGTGGAATTTTGAGCTTTTACTTTAATTTACCATACCGAAATATTTACTAACCCTATTACAATATCAACAAATATTATTTACTAATTCAATATTTTATATGTGTTTTGTGAACCTTCCTAAAACTAATCACAGCAACTCTGGGATTATGTGAACATTGTGCAAACCAGCATCGAGGATTGGAAGACAACTCCATGGCGTAAAGTTGATGTGGAGAATATGGATATCGAATGTAAGAAGTTCGCCAAGGATATTCGTTTGTTGGATAAGGAAATGCGTGTCTGGGATACGTTCATCAATCTAGAGTCTACGGTGAAGAATATGTTGACTTCACTTCGGGCTGTCGGGGAGCTACAGAATCCGGCGATACGGGAACGCCATTGGAATCAGCTAATGAACTCAACAAAGGTTTATTATATTTTGTTACATTTTCCATTGAGCAGATCTCAAATGCGGACAATTTAATTGATTATAGTCCATTTGGCAATTGTAAATAATTCATGAATATTTTTTAATAATTTCTTACTTTCCAAGCACCTGAGCTTTCTTTGTCCTAGCAACAGGCTGAGGGATGCTCAATTGTATAGCAACCAAAAACCATTTAAATTTTTTCTTTTTCCAATTTGATTTGAATACTAATCGTATTATGAGGCCCAAAGAATTAGTTGTGCCTCGACTGTACAGTTCTTGTAAATACCATTTCATTCCAGAGTCTGGCCGCCTTGCCTAAGGAAGTTACCGTAAGTGCTTTGCATGTGATAAGTAATCTCAAGTAGAATTTCTAGAAATATTTAGAGTTTAGAGCATCAATAGTGGTAAATGAATATAAACAATTAATGGATAATTCATGTTAAATTGCAGGTGAAATTTATTATGGATCATGAGACAACATTGGCGGAATTGTTGGGCTTGAATCTGCATGAATGCGAGGAGGAGGTTAAGAATATTGTGGATAAGGCCGTTAAGGAAATGTCAATGGAGAAAATCTTGAGAGACTTGAACTCGACATGGTCGGCAATGGAGTTCGATCATGAGCTGCATCCGCGCACTGGCTGCAAACTCCTTAAGGCATCGGAAGAACTCATAGAGACGCTTGAAGAGAACCAGGTTTGCCTACAAAATTTAATAACATCCAAGTACATCGCTCATTTCCTCGAAGAAGTTTCAACTTGGCAAAATAAATTAATGATTGCCGATCAAGTGATAACCGTTTGGTTTGAGGTGCAACGCACTTGGACCCATCTTGAGAGTATCTTCATGAGTTCGGAAGACATACGCAAACAGCTCCCCGTCGATTCGGTTCGTTTCGATAATATCGATGCCGAGTTTCGTATACTCATGGATGAGATGTCCGTCTCATCGAATGTGGTGGCATCAACAAATCGATCTGGGCTAATCGAACGTTTGGAGCATTTGCAAAAGGAGCTTACGCTATGCGAAAAAGCACTGGCAGAGTACTTGGAAACAAAACGTTTGGCTTTTCCTCGTTTCTATTTTGTATCATCGGCCGATCTGCTCGATGTCCTTAGCAATGGCATCCAACCGGAAATGGTCACCAAGCATCTGACCAAGCTATTCGATTCAATAGCCCGACTCAAATTCAATCGTGATGCGGCCAATGAGATAGAGACAGCTTCGGGCATGTACGCCAAAGATGGTGAATACGTTGAGTTCAATGAACTGGCCAGCATTCGTGGTCCAGTCGAGGTATGGCTAAATCGCATACAAGCGGCGATGCGGGCCACCCTAAGACATTATGTCACTGAAGCTGTCGTCGCTTATGAGGAAAAGCAACGTGAACAATGGTTATTCGATTATCCTGCCCAGGTGTCGCTCTGCGGCTCACAGATCTGGTGGTCAACCGAGGTGAATATCGCCTTTAGCCGTTTGGAGGAGGGTTACGATAATGCCATCAAGGATTATTACAAGAAACAAATCTCACAACTCAGTTTACTCATAACACTGCTGCTCGGCGAGCTGACCAAGGGGGATCGTCAAAAAATCATGACGATATGCACCATTGATGTGCACTCGAGAGATGTGGTCGCTAAGATGATTCAGGCCAAATTGGATTCAGGTTCGGCTTTTATGTGGCAATCGCAGTTGCGACATCGATTCGATGATGTTGAGAAAGATTGCTTTGCCAATATTTGCGACGCTGAGTTCCAGTATTGTCACGAATACTTAGGCAATACCCCACGCCTGGTCATAACGCCGCTCACAGATCGCTGTTACATAACACTCACACAGAGCTTACACTTGGTAATGGGCGGTGGTCCAGCCGGTCCCGCCGGCACTGGCAAAACGGAGACAACCAAGGATCTGGGACGTGCCATCGGTATTATGGTCTACGTCTTCAACTGCTCCGAACAGATGGATTATCAATCCTGCGGCAACATCTATAAGGGTCTCGCCCAAACTGGTGCCTGGGGCTGCTTCGATGAATTCAATCGCATTACGGTTGAGGTACTCTCCGTCGTGGCGGTACAGGTGAAGTCCGTCCAGGATGCGATCCGTGACAAGAAGGATAAGTTCAATTTCATGGGCGAGATGATCACGTGCGTGCCAACCGTCGGCATATTTATCACCATGAATCCGGGCTATGCCGGACGCACAGAGCTGCCGGAGAACTTGAAGGCACTCTTCCGTCCCTGCGCCATGGTAGTGCCCGACTTTGAGCTCATCTGCGAGATTATGCTCGTCGCCGAGGGATTTCAGGATGCCCGCGTCCTGGCCCGCAAATTCATTACACTCTACACGCTCTGCAAGGAGCTGCTCTCCAAGCAGGATCACTACGATTGGGGCTTGCGCGCCATCAAGTCCGTGCTAGTGGTCGCCGGCTCCCTGAAGGTAAGCTTACGATTCTCTATAACAATTTTCACAAATAATACCCAGACTACACAAAACTAGCGCGGTGATCCCGGACGTCCAGAGGAGGAGGTGCTGATGCGCGCATTGAGAGATTTTAATATTCCAAAAATTGTCACTGATGATATGCCAGTGTTCATGGGGCTCATCAGCGATCTATTTCCCGCTTTGGATGTGCCCCGCAAACGTGATCAGGACTTTGAACGCACCGTAAAACAAGCTGCCTCCGATTTGCTACTACAGCCGGAAGATAATTTCATATTGAAAGTAGTGCAACTGGAGGAACTGTTGGAGGTACGTCATTCTGTATTCATTGTTGGCAATGCGGGCACTGGCAAAACACAAGTGTGGAAAACGCTGTTGCGCACCTATCAGAACATTAAACGGAAACCCATATTCAATGACTTGAATCCAAAAGCGGTGACCAATGATGAACTTTTCGGCATTATCAACCCGGCGACACGCGAGTGGAAGGACGGGCTGTTCTCAGTTCTTATGCGGGATCAGGCAAACATAACGGGTGATCAACCCAAATGGATTGTGCTCGATGGTGACATCGATCCCATGTGGATCGAAAGCTTAAACACCGTTATGGATGACAACAAAGTGTTGACTTTGGCCAGCAATGAGCGCATTGCGTTGACACCTTCGATGCGTTTGCTCTTTGAGATCTCCAACCTGAGAACAGCAACACCGGCAACCGTATCCAGGGCTGGCATATTGTACATTAATCCACAGGACTTGGGTTGGAATCCGTAAGTAATACGCATATAGTGACTTAAGTTAACTATACCCGTTACTGAAAAAATAAGTTAAAGGGTATATTGAGTTCGTTGAAATGTATGTAACACGGAGAAAGAGGCATCTCTGACCCTATAAAGTATATATATTCTTGATCAGCATCAACAGCCGAGTCGATATAGCCATGTGCATTTGTCCGTCTGTCCGTCCGTCGGTCCGTCCGTCTGTCCGTCCGTTTGAGCGCCTAGATCTCAGAGACTATAAGAGATAGAGATACCAAATTTTGCTCCCAGATTTCTACAGACGCCACGCAGGTCAAGTTTGTTTTAAATTTTTGACACGTCCTCCTCTGCCCACGCAAATCGCAAAAAACTACCACACCCACAGTTTTTACGATAAAAAGATTTAGTGGTAATTAACGTTACCTATTACTATTATCTATTATCCCACTGAATCGCAGCACGATCGGACTAGTAGAACGGCAGCTATGGCGATTTAATGTTTTCAAAATAATACAAGTTATTTCTTTAAAGTACTTTTATATTGAAACAAGCAACGGGTATCCTATAGTCGGGATCTCGACTATAGCCTTTCCGACTAGTTTTAAAAATATTTTTCTTTTTTTTTTTTGTTGCATTCAGCTATGTGACCAGTTGGGTTGAAACGCGTAAAATTCCAGCCGAAAAGTCCAATTTGGTCATGTTATTCGATAAGTACATACCGCCTTCATTGGAGACGATTCGCGTGCGTTTCAAAAAGATCACGCCTGTCGCTGAAATGGCCCACATACAAATGCTGTGCCATCTACTAAACTGTTTTCTAATCCCAGCGAATACGCCGGCCGATTGTCCAAAAGAATGGCACGAGCTGTACTTTGTTTTTGCCTGTATTTGGGCATTCGGTTCGGCCATGTTCCAGGATCAAGCCATTGATTATCGCGTGGAGTTCAGCAAATGGTGGGTAAATGAGTTCAAAACTGTTAAGTTTCCAGCAGGTAAGTAGTGAATGATATGGCAAGAAAGTCCATTACTTTATCTTGTCCAATTTAATCCAAACCCAAAGGCGGCACAGTTTTCGATTACTTTTTGGATAGCGAGACAAAGACATTTACGCCTTGGACAGAAAAGACACCCAAATTTGAACTGGACTCGGATCTGCCATTGCAAGCTGTGCTCGTGCATACCTCCGAGTCAATACGACTGCGTTTTTTCCTGGACCTGCTGATGGATAAGAAGCACCCGGTGATGCTAGTCGGCAATGCTGGTTGCGGTAAGACCGTACTGGTCAATGAGAAGCTTCAATCGCTTTCTGAGAATTACGCTGTCACCACAATACCATTCAATTTCTATACCACGTCCGAAATGTTGCAAAAGATACTTGAGAAACCGCTGGAAAAGAAAGCGGGTCGCAACTACGGACCACCCGGCAACAAGACCTTGATCTACTTTGTTGACGACATCAATATGCCCGAGGTGGACTGCTATGGCACCGTTCAGCCGCACACTTTGATGCGACAGCATCTGGACTATGGCCATTGGTACGATCGCAACAAGTTGACCCTCAAGGACATTCATAACTGTCAATATGTGGCCTGCATGAATCCCACCTCGGGCAGTTTTACCATCAATCCACGTCTACAGCGACACTTCTGCGTTCTGGCCGTTAGCTTTCCCGGCGTGGACTCCATAACGGTCATGTATTCGGCGATATTGGCCCAACATTTTGCCAATGCCGAGCAGAAATTCATACCGATCGTCACACGGATGACACCCAACATTGTGGCAGCCACAATTGCGTTGCACAACAAATGCCTTCAGGTGTTTCTTCCTACAGCTATCAAGTCGCATTATATCTTCAATTTGCGAGACATCAGCAATGTTTTTCAAGTGAGTACACTGAAAAAAAAAGAAAAACTTCTAAAATCAAGAAAATGCATCTTAAATATTTTGTTCCTAAAATAAGAACATTTTAAGACCATATTACTAATACTAAGAATATTAATCTAAAAACTCAAAGTTCTTAAAACAAGAATAAAAATCTTTAACTATTAGGAAAGTATAAATATGTACTATTTTGTAGCAGTAACCGCCGGTTCGAATCCCACTTAAATTTAAAAAAATCAATCTTATGAATATGAAGATCATTTTTAATTTTATTATAATTTTTTGATTTTTATTTTAAGAACATTTAAACATTTTTCTTTAGACCAAAATTATTAGTTTTGAGACCTAAATATTGATTTTAGAACATTTTTCTTTAGTGTAGAAAGTTTCGGTACTTTTGAAAAATATGCTTGAAAAGAAATTTAATATTTTATCCTTAAGTTTTGTTTAATTCTATTTTAATTCTATTTAAAGGGTCTACTATTCAGTTCGACGGAGTGTTTGACAAGCTCAACAGATCTTATACGTTTGTGGCAACATGAGACACAGCGTGTGTACTCGGATAAGCTAACTGATGATAAGGATATCGATAGCTTTACCAAAATGCAGCATGACATTGTCAAGAAGTCGTTCGAAGAAATTGACGAATCCGTTATATTCGACAAGCCGAATATTTACTGTCATTTCGCTGGAGGAATTGGTGATCCTAAGTACATGCCCATCAAGGGTTGGCCTGAGCTTCACAAACTCCTTCAGGAAGCAATGTCATCGTATAATGATCTTGTCGCTGCCATGAATCTGGTGTTATTCGAGGATGCGATGATGCATGTCTGCAGGTAATACCACCAACGCAATAACAGATGGAAAGGATACTCTGACAGTCGGTTTATTTTCAGAATCAATCGCATATTAGAATCGCCGCGTGGCAGCGCCTTATTGGTTGGTGTTGGTGGCAGTGGGAAACAATCTCTAGCGCGCTTGGCAGCATTCATATCTAGCTTGGAGGTCGTGCAAATACAGCTAAAGAAGGGCTATTGTGTCAACGATTTGAAGGTCAGTGCAATTACAGTACTACTTAATGCCCATTTCCTCTTAATGTCATAAATCTTCATTGTACTTAGAGCGAGTTCTCCGGTTTGTATCTGAAGGCTGGTCTGAAAAATGTTAGCATCATGTTCCTAATGACGGATGCACAGATACCGAGCGAGGATTTTCTTGTCTTAATCAACGATTTGTTAGCCACTGGCGAGATTCCAGATCTATTTCCGGACGACGAAATCGAGAATATAATCGCTGGCGTGCGTAATGAGGTCAAAGGTGCGGGACTGGTTGATACGCGAGAGAACTGCTGGAAATTCTTCATCGATCGTGTACGCAAGCAACTAAAGATAGTTCTGTGTTTTTCACCAGTGGGTTCAACATTGCGTGTTCGGTCGAGAAAATTCCCTGCCATCATCAATGCAACATCCATCAATTGGTTCCACGAATGGCCTCAGGAGGCACTCATATCGGTTGCCATGAACTTTTTGGCACAAAACAAAGTGCTACCGGAGAATCATCGCGATTCTGTGGCCAAGTTCATGGCCTATGTACACACGTCAGTCAACACAACGTCCAAGGTTTATTTACAGAATGAACGTCGTTACAATTACACAACACCCAAAAGTTATCTCGAACAGATCAATCTATATCTGAAACTACTCAATCACAAGTACGAAGACTTACAGAGCAAAATCGAACGTCTGGAGAATGGTCTGGAGAAGCTGCGATCTACGGCAGTGCAGGTAGCTGATCTAAAGGTCAAACTGGCCGTGCAGGAGGTCGAGCTGAAGGAGAAGAACGATGCGGCCGATGCCTTGATCGAAATTGTGGGCATCGAGACGGAGAAAGTTCAAACCGAAAAAGCTGTGGCCGATGAGGAGGAAATGAAGGTTGCTTTGATAGCCGACGAAGTGAGCAAAAAGCAGCGCGATTGTGAGGAAGATCTCCTTAAAGCAGAGCCAGCCCTATCAGCCGCCCAAGAGGCCTTAAACACTCTAAACAAGGCCAACTTAACAGAGCTAAAGAGTTTCGGTTCTCCTCCTGGTGCTGTTACCAATGTAACTGCTGCCGTTATGGTCCTACTTGCACCTGGTGGTAAACTTCCCAAAGATCGCTCATGGAAGGCAGCCAAAATTTCAATGGCCAAGGTAGATGCCTTCCTGGATGCACTAATTAATTACGACAAGGAGAACATACATCCCGAAATTATCAAAGCCATCCAACCCTATCTAAAAGATCCCGAATTCGAGCCAGAATTTGTACGCTCCAAATCCGGCGCTGCAGCCGGATTGTGTGCTTGGGTCATCAATATTATTAAGTTCTATGAGGTCTACTGTGATGTAGAGCCCAAAAGGAAGGCTCTGGCAGCAGCCAATGCAGAGCTAGCTGCCGCCCAAGATAAATTGGCCGGCATCAAGCGAAAAGTGGCGGTAAGTTCTTTCTCTAAAAAACGAATAATATCTGTAATTGTTGATACACTCAAAAAAAAGCGTAAGAAATTTGATACTAAATTTTAGAAAGTATTTTTCTCAAATACATTTTTTAACCAAGCTCTAAGTTTTACGAATTGGACAGCTTTTATCTTTATTCTATGTGCAGTAAATATAAAAGGATTCTGTATAATTTTCATGAATGAATTTATTGCAAGATTACTAATATAATGAAAAACACTAAAATAATAAGATATTTTGTCCATATCATATCAGAGTCTTGAGGAGCAGCTGGCCAAATTAACGGCCGACTTCGAAAAAGCCATTGCGGATAAACTTCGTTGTCAACAGGAAGCGGATGCTACACAGGCGACCATTGCCTTGGCTAATCGCCTTGTGGGTGGTTTGGCCAGCGAGAATGTGCGCTGGGCTGAGGCAGTCAATAAGTAATGCTGACTCTAAGAAAAGTTCGAAAAAATTACTCATTCTCTTTTTACATAGCTTCGTCAAGCAGGGTATTACGTTACCCGGCGATATTCTACTGATAACCGCCTTCATTTCCTATGTCGGTTGTTTCACAAAGGGATTTCGCATTGATCTACTGCAAAAGATGTGGACACCCTATCTCAAGAGCATCGATCCACCCATACCCACAACTGAAAATCTTGATCCACTTACACTGCTTACCGATGATACCACCATCGCAATCTGGACAAATGAGGGACTGCCAAGTGATCGCATGTCCATTGAGAATGCCACTATTCTGTCCAATTCGGATCGTTGGCCCCTCATGATAGATCCGCAATTACAGGGCGTTAAATGGATTAAACAAAAGTACGGAGAGGAACTGACGGTCATTAGGATGGGACAACGCAACTACTTGGACATTATTGAGAAATCTATTAATTCAGGTATCACAGTGCTGATCGAGAATATTGATGAGAATTTAGATCCGGTGCTGGACTCTTTGCTCGGCCGTAATCTTATCAAGAAGGGCAAGTAAGTGGATCGCTTGAGATTTCCTATTATGTTTTCCTTCACTAAAAATGCTGGGGTTTAATTGTAGAGCTATTAAAATCGGAGACAAGGAAATTGAGTACAACTCCACATTCCGT
Organism: Drosophila innubila; assembly: GCF_004354385.1. NCBI lineage: Eukaryota > Metazoa > Arthropoda > Insecta > Diptera > Drosophilidae > Drosophila > Drosophila innubila. Next base: position 13,963,934 of record NW_022995380.1, read on the forward strand.
TTGATCCTGCACACAAAACTGGCCAATCCGCACTATAAACCAGAGATGCAAGCGCAGACAACACTTATTAACTTCACCGTAACGCGCGATGGCTTAGAGGATCAACTGCTCGCGGAGGTGGTCAAGGCCGAACGTCCGGATCTGGAGGATTTAAAAGCTGAGTTAACCAAACAACAGAATGATTTTAAGATAATGCTCAAAAAGCTGGAGGATGATCTTCTATCACGTCTATCATCGGCGGGTGAGAATATTTTAGGTGACACGGCTTTGGTGGAGAATTTGGAGACAACCAAGAGCACTGCCTCTGATATTGAGGAGAAGGTGGCCGAGGCGAAGATTACATCCAAGGAAATCGACAAGGCCCGTGAATACTATAGACCAGCGGCAGCCAGAGCTAGTCTTCTATACTTTATCCTTAACGAATTGAACACGATTAATCCCATCTATCAGTTTTCCCTGAAGGTTCGTCGTAATATCGTATCACAAATAATTTTCATGAAATATTTAATATATCTTATATGACTTACAGGCTTTCAGTGTAGTGTTCCAAAAGGCCATAGCCAAGGCTGAACCGGGCGAAACTTTGGATTTGCGTGTTTCAAATCTGATCGATTGCATAACGTATTCGGTCTTTCAGTATACTTCGCGTGGTCTTTTCGAATGCGACAAACTCATCTTCGCCTCGCAAATGACTTTTCAGGTAAGAGATAAGGGCTATTAATTAAAAAAAATGATATTTGTTTCTTAAAATTTTAATCTCAATTTTTTCTATTCACTATTTGTAGATACTGCTGATGAACGAGGAGGTCTCATCTGCGGAACTGGACTTCCTACTCCGCTTCCCGATAAAGCCACATGTGACAAGTCCTGTGGACTTTTTGAGTAATCAATCGTGGGGCGGAATTTGCAGTCTGGCGTCCAAAGATGAGTTTCGGAACTTGGATCGCGACATTGAAACATCGTCGAAACGCTGGAAGAAACTTGTGGAATCAGAGCTACCGGAGAAGGAGAAGTTTCCACAGGAATGGAAGAACAAAACCGCATTGCAACGGCTCTGCATGATCAGAGCCCTGAGACCCGATCGAATGACCTATGCTTTGGCGTGAGTATTACAAATAATGACAAGGAGACTTTTACTTAAGTTACGTCATATTTTAGTGATTTTATTGAAGAGAAACTCGGCTCCAAATATGTGGAAAGTCGTGCCATGGAATTTGCAAAATCCTATGAGGAAGCCAGTCCCTCTACGCCCATTTTCTTTATACTCTCACCTGGTGTGAATCCCTTGAAGGATGTTGAAGCTTTAGGCAAGCAATTGGGCTTTTCCATGGATCTCAGCAACTTCCACAATGTGTCTTTGGGTCAGGGTCAGGAATCCATTGCCGAACTTGCCATGGATACGGCTGCCAAAAATGGACACTGGGTGGTATTACAAAATATACATTTGGTAAGAAAGTGGCTGCCGGTTCTTGAAAAGAAATTGGAACATTATGCAGATGGTTCACATCCGGACTATCGCATGTTCCTTAGCGCAGAACCAGCCTCAACGCCATCAGCTCATATTATACCACAAGTGAGTTTAACAATAAATTAACAATAATATTATGAAATATATTTTAATTTGTACGTTTGTAGGGAATCTTAGAGTCCTCGATAAAGATCACCAATGAGCCGCCAACGGGCATGTTGGCTAATCTGCACAAAGCACTAGACAATTTCACACAGGAAACACTTGAAATGTCCGGCAAGGAGGCGGAGTTTAAGGCCATACTCTTCTCCCTGTGCTACTTCCATGCCGTAGTTGCCGAGCGCCGTAAATTTGGTCCACAAGGCTGGAACAAGATCTATCCCTTCAATGTGGGTGACTTGAATATCAGTGTCTCGGTGCTGTACAATTATTTGGAGGCGAATGCCAAGGTCCCTTGGGAGGATTTGCGCTATCTATTTGGTGAAATTATGTACGGGGGACATATAACTGATGATTGGGACAGACGCTTGTGTATCACCTATTTGGAGGAGTATATGCAACCCGATTTGGTCGATGGTGAACTGTTCCTGGCGCCCTCGTTTCCCGCTCCGCCCAACACCGACTATTTGGGCTACCATACCTATGTGGACGAAATGATGCCAGCCGAGTCACCCTATTTATATGGCCTGCATCCCAATGCGGAGGTGGGATTCCTGACAACACGGGCGGAGAACGTCTTCCGTACAGTCTTTGAGATGCAGCCCCGAGATGCGGGTGCCGGAGGAGGGGCAACAGTTACGCGCGAGGACAAGGTTAAGCAAATTGTGGATGAGATTATTGAGAAGTTGCCGGAAGAGTTCAACATGGTGGAAATTATGAATAAGGTGGAGGAGCGAACTCCATATGTAATTGTTGCATTTCAGGAATGCGAACGCATGAATTTCCTGACCAGCGAAATGAAACGAAGCTTAAAGGAGCTCGATCTGGGCCTAAAGGGCGAATTGACCATTACCTCCGATATGGAAGTACTAGAGAATTCATTATTTTTGGATCAAGTGCCGCCCATTTGGACTCAACGTGCCTATCCTTCGCTGTTGGGGCTCAACAATTGGTTCATCGATTTATGTTTGCGTCTGCGAGAGCTGGAAACATGGTCCACCGATTTTGTGGTGCGTTGTTGTTGCCAACGAGTTCAACTCGACCAACAAGTTTGCTAACAAACTTATTTGATTTACTGCAGCTACCCTCCTGCGTCTGGCTGGCTGGCTTCTTTAACCCCCAATCTCTGCTAACGGCCATCATGCAGAGCACCGCCCGTCGCAATGAGTTGCCGCTGGACAAGATGTGCCTGCAATGTGACGTGACCAAGAAGCAGAAGGAGGAATTTACGTAAGTGCCGCCAGATCAAACCGGCAACCAGGCAAACCAGGCCTTCAAACCACTAACACACACACACACACACACCACACTCCACGTTAATACGCAATTTTAATTAACTTTTGCGCTGACCCTTTCAATACATATACAAATGTGTGTGTGTGTGTGTGTGTGTGTGTGTGTGTGTGTGTGTGTGTGTGTGTGTGTGTATTTGTATCTGTGTCTTTAGACTTTGACTGACTTAACGCATTGCGCTCTGTCTCACATTCCGAAGGTGATGCACATTAAAAGAGGAGCAGCAAAGAAGAGAGAGTGCCAGAGAGATCCTTGCCAGTATAAAAACCAATCAGAAGAAACTTATTCTATGTTATGTATCAATATTTGGCTTAAACCTGGCTAAATGCTCATCACTGACAACCCAATTAGGCGCTTCTGTACACTCGTCCCATCGCATTGCAATGAAAATCGTGATGACTTGCGTCAATACTTACAGACAAAGATAGTGTAAAGATCGGCTCATCTGCGCGGAGATCGGGCAACGGCTTCGACAGTGTCTAATAATAGCCGCAATGTTATTCAATGAGAGCTAATTTTAAACCAGCATATGAAAGTATGTGTGCTGTCTATAAATACACATTATTAACAGCATGTAATTAACAATTGTCTATTTGCCAATTGTCTATACTTGATTCTTGATTGTTTATTAAGTGGCGCCTGGTCTCGATCTGTCTCTTTACCTCCCGACCTCCCTCTTGGGTTGGACAACAAAACATTGTATGTTTTGATTTGGCGTGACTTTAAGCAAACAATAGACTGAGACTGAGACCGAGACACAGACTCAGACTCAGACTCAGATTCAGACATGGATAACAACTAAAGATTATCAGATATTAATTTTCTTTTTTTTTTTAATTACAGCACGGCACCGCGGGACGGCTGCTGTGTTCATGGCATCTATATGGAGGGCGCCAGATGGGATATACAGCAGGGCATTATTATGGAATCACGCCTTAAAGAACTTTATCCATCAATGCCAGTGATCAATATTCGAGTGAGTTTGAAATGCAAATATTCGCCTTGTAGCGATTTCTAATCTAAATTGTTGATCGAAACATTGAATTCGGAATGGATCTGTGGCGTCTAAAAATCGGCGCATGTTTGCATACATTTATATCATGAATTGACACGTTTCTATAGTATCTTATTTGTATCTCATTCTGCAGGCCATCACGCAAGACAAGCAGGACTTGAGGAACATGTACGAATGCCCCGTCTATAAGACACGCACCAGAGGTCCAACCTACGTTTGGACCTTCAACCTAAAGACCAAAGATAAGCCAGGCAAATGGACACTGGCCGGTGTTGCACTCCTCTTACAGACTTAGGATCGCAGAAAACACATGATTTTAAGCATATTTTTAGTAGACTATCAAATTTTATTCTTCCCAACAATCTTTTAAATAATTATTACAAATTTCACTGTTTTCCAACTCTAAGCACATTTTTTCGTAAATAAAATCACCTTCTTGGTAGACTTGCCCTAGGCTCACTAGCATAAAACAAACAACTTATATTGTCTATATTCTAGGGGGTTTTTAGTTTTTGATGGGTACAAAAGAGAACTGGAAAGCAAACATATATGCTGATTGTTTTTATTTGATTTGAAACGTGTAAAGTCCCAATAAAAGTCATAAAACAAATAGCACGGACCTTGTGCGATTAATCAGAATATATTCTGATAATTATAAATAAATAAAATTAATTTATTTGACTCTTGAATGAGTTATAAGATAATCGTTCTATATGTCAATGATGACTGAATTCGAGCACTAAAAGCAATCATACATATGTGAGTGTGAGTGAAAAATCTAAATCAAATATCAAATGCGTCGCGCTTCCATAAATAACGACATGCATAACGACATGTATACTAAATATTGCCAAAATATTTGATCATCAAAGGAAATTCATAGACGACGCTCATGATGTTGGAGTGGATTGAACTCGTGGCCGTCGTCGCTAATGAAAATAAAGCAAAATTTCAAAAAAGTGTGTACGTGTATGTATGTATATATAGGTACATAAATAAAATATTTATTTTCTGACGAAATTTCAAATATGCCGAGTAGCAGTGGACAGTCTTGAACGAAACGTGAACGTGAACCAATTAACGAAAGCGGCAGCATCATTTTAGCACACAAAAAAGAAACAAAAAAATGTTTTCAAAAATTTTAGATGTGATGACTGACTGCATAAAATACAAACATAAATAATTCAAATGTAATACAGCAAGAGAAAAAAAGAGCAAGAAGCTGGACAAAGTGACGCGTGACCCGCCTACAGAGCTATCGATCAAACAATCGATCCGATCCGATCCGTTCCGTTCCGATCCCACCGACCGATCGGGCAGCCAACCAGCTAACAGTGCACAGTTCGTACAAAAAAGAGGAGAAAAAAAACAGACATACACACATACACAGAGACACATACAGAACAATAAAAAAAAAACAAATAAAACAAAAGGCAAAATGTACAAAGCAACGAAAAGAAAACTGAAGACGACGACACGAGCGTAAATCATTTTAGCATGAAAAAATTCTATAAAACTAACAGACACTGTGTGGTCGAACATCATTCGTGTGCGCTACACAGAGAGGCAGCCCAAAGCCAAAGCCAAAACCAAAACCAAAGCCAAAGCCAAGATAGCGCAGCCTGTCAGTCGGTTAGTCAGTGAGTCAGCGAGTCGATTGGACGGACAGTCAGTCAGTGATTTTGATTGATTATTGGTACCCCAAACTCGAAACTGAAAATTCAAACAACGAGCAGTGTCCAGTGCTCAGTTCCCAGTTCCCAGCTCCCAGTGCCCAGCATACACTTACACACACATTCAGTTATCTGTATCTGTATCTAACAGCGGCCGGCAGATAGCAGACAGCAATCAGCGAGCAGCAGCAGCAGCAACAGCAACAGCATCCATTCAGTCAGTCAGCCACTCAGTCAGTCTCATCGGTCAGTCTCGTCACAAGAGTCAGAGTCAGAGTCAGCTCACTCTCCCGCTGGCTGGAGGATATCTTTGCGCGGCGCTTTAGTTTCAGTTCGCATTTGGACGCGTGCTGGTGCGGCCTCGCCGAGAGAGAACAAATCGAAAAAGAAAAATAAATATTGATACGGAACAGTGTGCGAATACTTATAGCTGCGAATGTGTCGCGTATTAAACAATCAATTTTCAACAAATAACTCATACATATGAATACAAGTACAAGTACTTGAATTATACACGTGTCTGAAGTTCAGTGACAAACCTCAATCTTTATTAATTAATATATATTCAAAATATATATACGCTATACAAGTGTACATCAACATATATAAACAAACGTGTATATAGAAATCGTGTAATATTTGTTCAACGACGAAATCAAGCAACATTTATCAACATTTACATATGACCCGAAAAGTTCACGCAACGTATTTTCAATAAATCACTTAATTATTGTGCGACCGAGTTTTAGTTGCTATCTCTGTAACAGATCATAGCGAACTTATCTTATTTGACATCATATAAATAAATTTCATATCAATATCTAAAACAACAACAAAATGAAGCTGTTTGCAGTATTCTTGGCATGTACGTATCAACATATATTTCTCGGTATTGATAAAATTATAGAACTTATATTCCATTCAATAAATTTAACGATTGAGAAGCTTTCAATTGTGAACTTCCGGTTATAAATCAAAAATACATTAAAGTAAATATTTAATTGGCGAATTCGCAGAAAATACGATTTGAATTTTAGCAAGAAAATTGTGTGCATAATTTTCCTCATGGTTTACACTGTGCTACGAATGCTTAAATATTTTGAGTATCTATCTTTATCTAATAAATTAAATTTAATTTTACAATGTGGTATTACTTAAATGAAATCGAAAATTTTGTACCATAGTGTTATGACTCATTTATTTGTTTACAACAACAATTTTGCAAATCATTTGTTAACTTCAATATCAACAAATAAGAGAACTGACCTATCATTGCAGAATTTTGATAAATATTCCAAAAAATCTTCTATTCCAGCAATTGAAATATATATTGGAATGTTTTTTAAATTAATTGAATCGATCAGCCCCATTTTATATGGATGATAACTCGGCTATGTTTTGTTAACTGCCCAGTCTAAAATTGTCAACACTATTCACAAAACATTAACTCAGTTCTGTACCTGTCAATCGGGTCTATTATAGAAATTACCGATCGGCCAGACGTCGTGGCGTCGTGGATCGACTGTTTGGGCATACGATTGTCAAATGTATTACAGAGATAGAGGGTGTTGACGTTGATAATGGTGTTGGTGAAGCTAATGATGATATCATATTGGATTGATCATTTGCATTTAGTGTGCAAGGCATGTTAATGAGGTTGCCAGGCACTGATTAAGGCTTGGTATTGGGTTTTTTTGATTTATTTATCTTTGTTTTTGTCGCACGCATTCTGTTTAAGAAACTAACAATGATGCGATTGTGTCTATTTATAGTTACGCTCTGTGCTTTGACGCTGGTGCAGTGCCTCAGCCTGCCCGATCCAAATGTGAAGTGTGCCATGGACTGTGAGATGCAGGAAACTAATTACTTATGCGCTGCCGATGACAAGGGGACTACCAAAACCTATCGCAATATTTGTGTCATGAAAACGGAGAATTGTCTGCAAAATGCAAGTGAGTAAATATTAAATAAGGGTGCTATAATCCTACATTTTCTAAAATATATATATTTATCTTCTTAGATTTTCAAAAGATCAGTGACAAGGAGTGTCCATAGATGCTAAACAAAGATAATTTTGACAGTGCGCAGTATCAGAATCAGATGGAGAACTTAAATAATGACAATAGCTCTTTAAGTTGTTGGTTTCTTTTCTTGCGTGGTATTTGTGTGTGATATTTTTAAGTTGTACTTCAGCAGAATACAAAACACGCCCCCCCCCTCCTACTTCCTCCACCTGCTCCCCGGCATCACACCCAAGCGTAATGCATATTGATATATACATCTATTTTGTAATTATTAATTTTAAATATTTAATAAAGTAATATACAAATACTTACAGTAAATAAACACATGATTTTCGCATAGATTTTTTAGTATGCTAATAATTATTAATTGGTAAACTTTTTGAAATTAAAACATTTGCTAATAATTCCGCGCAGCGTCTATAATAAATGATGACTTCATTTGTTAACCGAACAAATCAGCTCGTTCCAGAAGTTCTTATCTATCGACTCAGTGCTGTAGTGCTAAATTGAATTAAGTCATCTGCCTTGTTTAGCAAATCATTTACTGATAATCCCTATACACCCCTCATAGACACCCTTAAATAGTCATTATGTTGCTACGCATCACGTGTTGGAAAAAACTGAATGGAATCGACGTCAGAGCTAAATAATAAGCTAAATTTAATATAAATAATAAGTACAAATATACCCAACAATATAAATACGATTTTGGATGCAAGTATAATCTTTTAGAGATATTGATGCCACCTCTAAATTATATTAAAATATTTTTACATATTTAGCTAAAATTTCCCAAGCCTCAAATTCCCTTAATATTCAAATGGTTGGGCTCAAAAAACAGATTGCTAAAACTGTATACTTTTTTTTGTATTTTGTAAAACTTGATTCTTAAACAGTCAAAACGTAGTACAATCAATATGTTAAGATAAATTCTTTAAAAAAGTTGGATATCGTTTGATTAAATAATTGTATTGGTTTCAAAAATCAAGCTTTGTTTCTAGATATCAAAATGTTTTGCAATCGACATAGCACTTTGACTTTGTACCAACACCATAAGGGAAGCTTAATATTTATATCGTAGGGGTTGGCAGAATGGCACCCCCTAAAAAGCTCAGCGCGTAGTAAAAGCTCCGAAGCTGTACGTCTGTGTTAGTGTCCGTGGCGTCTATGGTCCATGGTGTATGGTACACGCAAACTTTTCACATCTTTCACCGACAATGCAAAGTTGTTTGGCAATTTTTCGGTTCATTCATATGGCAACTGTCGCTGGGCGTCCAGTACAACAAATACCGTTAGATGGCACAGTCGAAGCTTGGACGGTCGCATATCTTAAAGAACCAAAGAACAAATAACGTCGATAACTTCGACGTAGATGCCGCATTATTTGGCGCCATATTAAAGTGCGTGGTCCGGGTTCAAGTTGAGTTCGGGTTGACTTTGTGTGTGTGAGTAAGCGTGTGTGTGTATTATTGTATCTGTGGCTGTGTGTAATTTCGCGCGCTTTTGTGTCGCCTGCTTTCGTGTTTATCTTGGCCAATGCCTTAGACCCAGACCAACGATTTAGGCAAACAAAGGCATCAGGACAAAGGAATAACGCCCAAAGGACTTTACTCTCTGCCTCAGATTTGTGGCCATATTGATCAACTGCTGGCAGTTAAATTCAATTGAAGCATTAATTAGGCATTTAATGGTATCCAGACAACAAAAGCTTCACACAATTCAAACCACCAACTGCTGACACGGGTTAAGCGGGGTAAGTGTTAACCCTCAGGATGGGACCAACTAGTCCGTATGTCCATATGGCCGTATAAATCAATTATGGAGTCGCTTAAAGCCTGACAGCTGCCAGCTGCAAGTCCAGATAGAGGGACTTGCCAAATGCGGAAAGCCCCAAAGCCTTCGAAGTGCCCTTTTTTATCGCATTAAAGGTGTTTTATACCCTGTAGCTATAAAATGTGTAAAAGGATAAAACAAAGTTGTGCAAATCGACAGATGAGAGGTTGTAACGTTACTTTGTATAAAACACTTTTATCCTTCTGTCAATGAATTCTCGTCATGCTATCCAAGTTCTAAGGACTTTATTTGCCTGTGGCAAAACAATTTATCCCATTTTTGACATTCAAAATAATCCTGAAAACGGCCAAGTCACGTCGGTATTTTGTATTTCCAATCAAGAGCCGCGACGCTTTTGACTCGAAATATTTTCAATTGAATGATGTATTGATGACATCATTACAATTTAGGCCGTCCAGTGGAGCCTTAACCAACAGATTCTGCCTATATTTCATTCAAAAATGTCTCTCTATGGTGTTAATGTAAAGGATATTTTAAGTCAACCACTTTCACCAAGCCGAATTGTTTCTTACTTCGGGCGAAATACAATTTATATTTTTATTCCTTTAGGGCCAGTTTCCGGTAAGTAAATAAGATTGCGTTCTTCCTTCTCTTTCCATAAAAACGTGGAATCGCTTTTTACGCATTTACCACAATATTTGCCAATACATTTAACATAAATGTATGATGTAACCTGTAAAGTAAGTAGAATGGGTAGACTTATGCATACACAGAAGAAAAATTCTTAATTTAAAATTTTTGATCCCGTTTTTTTATTTTTCTTACATTTTGATTTTTAGCTTAATTCACAGATAAGATTTACATCACTAGATATTATTATAGAAGTCATACAACTCAATTGTAGAGATCCCAGGGAAAAAATAAACCTAAACCTTCATTCGATTACGGGGTATATCTATGTCGTGCACTCTAACTCCTACTTGTTTTAAATTTTTACGAGTTTAAAATATTTTAGCATCAACGCTTAATTTGAGAAAAGTTTAAAGCATTTACAGTTATTTTTATTGCACCTCTTTTGCATATTATGAATAAGACATTACGTTTGAATGAAAAATTTTTGCTTTTTATGATTTTCAATACAAAATTGTGCCCCCGAGCCCCCTATTTTGAACCAAAGCTTATAAACACATTGTCTGCTTTCGTTTCAAAATACTTCTAAATTTTGTTGTCAAGGCATTTGATTCAATTTTCATAATAATAACTTGGATATATTGGAAAAGTTTACATTTGTTATTGCGGCAGTTGAGTTATAAGTTATTTAAGTGAGAGTCAACGATATTTTAGGTTCAAAATTCTTACTTGTGACTAAGCTAAGAGTAATTGCGTAATTCTAGAGATATTATTAACAATAATGAAACCGTCGATGGCAATAATAAAAAAAATAAAATTAATGCTAATGATATAAGTAGTTAATGCAAAAAGAAATGAGCATTGAACTTTTTTATATATACACATGCATCCTTAGACCATCTGTCTGTCTACAATTCGAGAAGATTAATTAAGAATACTCTCGACTAATCATCAGCACTCAAATGCTAAGAGTTATTTCTTATTTTCTTTTTACACTTTATGTCTATTTTTCATATACATACGTGTATGCTATAAAAAGCAAAGTAAAGTGCATCCAATCATCTGCTTGTTTTTTTATTATGAACAATTATTTTAAGTGTTAGCTGTAGTTATTGCATTAAATTTAATACACGCCTCTCAGATTTAATGCGATACTTAAGAGTTGGCATAAATGTTAGAGTAAGTTTATGACTTAATTTTTAGTGCGTTGCATTAGCATAAATATCTTAAAAGGGGTTTAAATTTGTGTTTGCCCAACAGCTTTTTAAAGTGGCAAATAATTAATAAGCACCTCAGTCCTGAGAACAGGCAGTAATCCTAACTGGCAGCTCGAAAAGTTGAAAATCTCATGTGTATACAGAAGATTAGCAGCCATAGTGTGGAAATAGGTGTGTATGAGTATGTATTTGACTATGAGAGAGCTTATCATGCTCATAAATATGTGAATTGGGATAAGTTTGTGGATCAAGTCATAGGTGAGACCTCTGGGCAGTTGGCAGCTTACATTAATTATATTTGAATTTCCAGCTTGACAAGTGAATGATTTATTATGCACAACAATCATTCGTATTCGTCTATGTTGAAAAATATGGGCCCTAAAGAACTAAAGAACAGCTTTAATAAATATAAATAGGCAATTTTGTGACACTTTTATATTAATTTAATTCACATTTATAAGAGTTAGCAATTAAAAGTGCTTTTAAAATAAAATCGATATATAAACAGAGAAGCCATTAATACTTCAATTACCCTTACACAAATACATAATCAAACATGTATACACACACGTACATTTGTGTGTGTGTGTGTGTGTGTGTGTGTGTGTGTGCGTGAGTGTGTGTTGCCCATTACTGTTGCTGTTGCCGTGTGGAAATGACTTGACTTACAATTGGGGCAATCAGGAGGAATCACTGCTGAAGAAAAACATGAAGGGAAACGTGCGTCTTCAAATTGATGCATTGTTTTTGCATGCTGGTGTCGTTTTGTGGAGGTTACCGTTGCCAGGCACCCAGCACGCAACATCAACGGAAAATGGAAAATTCTCGTCATAGAAATAATTTAGACAATGGGCCACTCGTGCACAAATACCATCATGCCCATCCTAATGGATCTGGCTGAGGATGTGAATGTGGATGTGAATATGGATACGGAAAAGGATGTTGTTGAAGCCACACGGACATAGATAACAGACACATACTTACACACAGATACACACACTTCTTACCCAATAGAAACAAAACAACAGGCGACAATTTTAGTGCTATTTTTATACCCTTCATCGGAGCAGTGGATGGGTATATTAGCATACCAGGCAGCTGAAAGCTGGTGTGACTCTGATATAAAATAAAGTTATTATTATTATTATTAAAAGTTACATTGAAGTTATAAACTAAGAACTTAGCATGGCCTTCAGATAATAAAATAAAGTATATGAATATTTTGTGTTTATCATACTTTGAAAAAGATAAGTTTTCATAGCTTTCATCTGTCTCTAATGACACTTATTCCTTCTTTCTTTTTCTTCAATATCGGAAACTTTCAAAACAGCCTCATATAAAATTTGTGAATGCAGGATATTTTTCAGTTGAGACATCCTTTTATTTGTTTTTTTTTTTTTGCGGTACATTATGTGGGCGTTATATGAGAATGTAGAGTCGGGAGTCAATGGAAAACCAACATTTCTATGTCTAACATGGTCATAAGCACAAGTACGAGTATTTGTATAAGTTTCACACCTCAACCACAAACAGGTGGTACACTCCAACATTGCTATTATACCAACCATCAAATTGCCAAAGCCAAACCAAACTATTTTTATCTGGTTTCCGGCAAGAGACTCGAACATTCATTTGAACTGCTCCCAAGGACTAGAGAGCGAAGGATAACAAGTGGACCAGATTAAAGCCACTGATGAGTATTATGGCATGGGCCTTGGACCCACGAATGACACAGCTGTCAAAATACGCATCCGTGGGAAACTCCAAGCGTTGTTTCGTGTGATACGCATGCTAAAAACTTTTGTTAAAGCTTTTAACAATGTTTTTTAATGCAGCGCGAGAGTTTCATTTCAATAATTACTTTGCGGAACAATTAAAATGAAGCAAATCCCCACATATAACTTTAATCTTAAATATTTATAAGCTGTATTTAATATGTTTTGCTAAGAATTTGTTATTTATTATTTTGTTTGGAATTTTATGCTTTTGTTACATTGATATTCAAAAATTTTAGAGAATGCTGTCAAGTGTTTTTCGATCATGTTTACAGTTTTTGCCATTAAGGACAAAGTTTTATTAGAATTTGTTTTTCTGCCTGCCAATACATGTACATCAAAGTGTAAGACAAAGATTTGACTTTGTGTTTGTAATTGAGTTTGCTCAAATACGTGCAAAAATTGTAAATAAGTTAAATATCAACTTTTCGATATACATAAACACATTGCTTGGCTCTTAAACTGCTTTCCATTATTCAGCTTTTAGTTTGGGGTATTTAAGTCAAATTCTCAGAAGTTTATAGGATTTGTGGGCATTTCTTAACCGCCCATTCAAGCGATAATAAATGGGGCAATTAATTTTCATAGTAAAACTTTTACTTTTTGATTTCTATCGAGACCAAGGGAAAACTTTGTTTAACTTCGAAACCAATAAGAGGATTATATACAAACTTAACAGTTACCACGATTAATTAAGGAATTTATTATTTATACCAGTTTAATTGGCAAACCAAATACACACGAAATACGCTTGATTATTTATTATTTTATTACATTAAAAGAGGTAAGAAATTTGAGGAAGCACAGCTGAATTTAGAAGGTAGTTAAAACAAGATTCTACTTATTTTAATAGGCATATGGGTTAAAAGAAGTTTTCTCCTTCGACTGGCAGCTGGAAATATTCTTAATGTAAGTATTCCGTTGCGTTGCAAGAAGCTGTCTGGTTGCCAACCCACATGCCACGTTTGCGGCAATATGTTCTGACATTCCACGTAGTCGAAATGCAATTTGAGAGTGGTTGCATTGGACATGCACAGCGAGGCAACGACAAGCAAGGATGGCTGCCACTCATTAAGCGTGCCACGCTGCAGGCATGTGAATAAATGCTGGCTCAAATGAAGTGCACTGGAAATGCAATTCAGAAGATGGCTTTATAAGCTCGCACCTTGAAACAGGCCCCAAACAGCACTTTAGGTGTACATCGTTCCTTACAGCACACACTCACACACTTAAAGACAAGAAATATGGGAGCTACTTATACACTAATTACACTAATTGAACACAATATTATTGCTGTTGTTGTTGTTGTAGTTGTTGTTGTTGCGACAACAGCACGACGTCACGTGGTCGTCTGCTCCATTTCTTGTTGATGTACTTACCTCCAGTTGTTGCCATTCTCGTCTCAGCTGATTATACGCTCAAAGTGCCAGCAATTTTGTTAATATTAAATATGTACATGAATATTAATTATATGCATAATTACACGACAAGCTGGTAATCAGTGCATATGTGTGTGTGCTCGGGTGTGCGGCATAATTAAAACGCGGCTGACGCTGCGTATACGTAACGTGACGCTGCGCCTTTTACTGTTTGCGCCGTTCGTTAACATTTTGTGTTATGATTTTATGATTTCTAATTGAACTAAGACCTACAAGCACATGCATAGCAACTCTTGAGACTTCTGAAAGTCGTTTACATTTATTCAGAAAGTCTTGAACATTATTCCAATAAGATCTACTTGTTTATTTCTCTTACTCCACAGCCCAGCGTATTTATAACATAACATAACAGTAAAAAATACAATCACGTTGAGTCCTCATATTTTACCGTATTGGAGCAACAAGGAGGTTAACAGGAAGTTGCATTACCAACTCGCAGCAACGGTACAAGGCAATCAAACAAAATGGCTGGCGGCGGAAGGACAGCAGGAAAATACGGTTATTCGGATAACAATTATTACAGCAGTATGTATTACACACACTCACATACACAATACATTTACAGGCGAGTGCACAAAAGGTTTGGCAACTTTATTAGCAGCCACTGTGGTGTCATGTAAACAAATATTTACAAAAATGCAAAGCTTTTTCTAAAAATTGCCAAAAGAAATAGTACTACAATAATAATACAATTAATTAGATATGTTAAAAAAATAAAATAATTTGTGTAGATAAAACTAAGCCAAGGACCGAACTAAAACCTAGAACTGTCCAATCGAATGCTCTCCAAATATTTGGATGCTCTAAGCTTTGTTATTTACATTTGTTTAACAACACGTAATTTCAGCAGATAATCACTTGCTAGTTATGTCCTCCACTCTCCCTTTATTTAAAGTCAACGTGGTCGTTCTTGTCGCCCGCTTTGCAGTAATCGGCGTTGAAAAGCAATCTTTTATGTATTCCTATTTCATTTTTTATTTTTGGCCACTTCCCCAGAAGTGTTTTTATTACATCTCAGTTTCTTTACGTTCCACGTTTATGTAAGTAAATTTACTGGTAACTGTGCGTGTGAGTTGAATTTTGTTTATATGCATGCGTGAAAAATACAGGGTGTCTGTCTGTATTTGGGATTTGTGTACGCTTTATGTGTCTTTTGTGTACTTGATATCATTTACCCTTGGATGGAAATGGATTTTCAGATTCAGAACTAGTCGAAACATAAAAGTGAAACCTAGAAGCACCATAAATTCGTAACATACTCGTACTCTGAGATAAACGCATACATAATATGTGTTTGTGTGAATGAACTTCAGACTGAGCGAAAGCCGAGTGTCGAGTGCCGAGCATCAAGAATCTGCTGGCAGACGACTTTTTGCAGTGTTTGCATAAAGTTTTGTTTCCTTTGGCTCCAAATGACCCTAAGTGAGCTTATGCCCTCACGAACACTCTGGGAATGACTCCCACCCGCTGGCAATTTTTACTTAGACTTTAACTTTTTGTTGTCCCACAAAACTAAGCCCTGATGGCACCCACTGTGGTCTGTGTATTTCAAAAGGTTTATCATAGTTTTTGATTGCCACAAATTGTGCGTAAATTATGTATTGTGATCCTGCTAGTATATATATGCTTATAACAATGTCAAACTGTGTCGAAAATCCCGCTCTAAGACAACCTGTCAAGTCAAACTAATTCCAAGTGGAGTGGCAGGAAGAAAAAGAGGACTTGTTAAAGTAAGCTTAATGGTGGTGAGGCAGTGCTAGTAAACAGCACAAAATGAGCATAAAACAAGAGAGAGTGTTAGGCAAGAGAGCTCAAATAAAATATACCCTGCACTAGGAGATTAAATATGTACATTATTAAATTAAAAAAAAAATAAAGCTGATCTGTTATGAATTCTAAGCTGCATACAGTTTCAAATTTTGGGCATACCCATTTTGCACATATTTTACGAGTGCAAGAATACAATGCTGCCAGAAATTACTTTTGCTTGTTTGTTTGTTTGTTTGTTTGTTTGTGTGTGTGTGTGGATTTTTGCTTTTGTCGGATTTATGGACATTATTGAATATAAATATATGCATAGCCATTTGATTGCAATTGTTATGTTATGAAAAGATTTTAGGCGTGTTTGTAGTTGAACTAAAACTGTTTTGATTAAATATGAACAACTTTGATTTACTTCATAAAATTAATTTATGATTTATTTACTGGTTTTCTAACAATGCTCTGCGGCTGATCTAAATCTAAATTGTTTATAAATTCTTGAATGCTATTAAGCATTCTTGGCCCACTCTGGAAATTCCTTAGTACCCGGGAAGACAACTAATCCCCATGTTAAAGCATTCACCCAGAGAAGTATTATGCCCCAAATAGTAGGTAATATTCCAGCCAAAGCCTGATGAAGTAAAGACGTTAGAAGTACTGTTACAGGAAAATTTAATCAAATCCTTACCAGATACTTTGTCTTGATGCCAGCATAACTACATGCAATAGCATTCGGTGGTGTGCTGACCGGTAGATGGAAGGCAAAACTCATGGCCAGTGTAGGCGGCAGTGTCAGAAGTAATGGATGTACCTTTATAGCGAGTGCCTGTAGAAGAGGTTAATGCCGATGTGGTTTGGTTTATATCATTGCATTGGCTTACCATTTCACAAAAGACGGGTATGAGAATATTGCACACGGCTACGTTTGAACTAAAGGCAGTACACATTACTCCCATCGTGATGGCCATTCCCACGACCAAACCACTTGGAAATGAAGATAGAAATGACATGGAATCGCCCAGCATTTTGGCCAATCCGCTTTTAATGCTACCCTCTGCGAGAGCAAAGCCGCCACCTGAGAATTAATAAAGTGAAAACTAAGACTAATAGTCGGCTAAGATATTCTAATTACAACTAACAAGATTAAAGTTGTGCCCTTATAGGAAAATTCTAAGACAAACTTTATATGTTTTGGAATACAATGGAATATAGAAACGAGTTCTAAAGTCTCTAGCTCTTAGAATCTCTGAGGTTTTCATACATACGTACAGCAAAATGATTGACAAACGGACATGACTTTATCAGGTTCGCTGAACGTTGTTATCGACACTTCTCGACTGACACGAAATTTAAAGAAATATTTTTAGTCGAAACTCACCAATCAAAAAACAGAGTCCCCAGGGCATGTTATTGTGAATGAACGTCCATGAGATACAGGCATCCATGGAGCGACCAGTGAAAGGAGCTGATTGCAGTGGGTTATATCATAAGATTGACGTTCGATTTTCATACTTACCGGAGCCGCAACAATATTTCAAAAATGTGTACTGCGTGGGCAAGGCAAATAGAATGCCAATTGCCAAAAAGACAATAGCCGAGCTGCTTACGGCCCTGAAATATACATCAAAATTAATAATGGGTAATAGATAATAATAGGTAAATAATAGGTAATAACAACTCTGAATGGCGGACATCGGACATTGAATTAGACAGAATAAAAAGATGCGACAATTGCATTTGATTTGGTGCCAGGTAAATTATAAAATAAGGAATTTAGTTACTTCATTTTAAGTGCTTCTTCCCAACCCGTCATAAAACCAGGTTTAGCAAAAACGAGTATTAAAACCATAACTGTAAACGTCACTGCAACCTGAATTTCATGACACTTCCACTTTCCCAATTCCTTATAACGATCTTTGACTATTTTACGGAGCACGTCCTTATTTTCAGCAGCTTTCTTAACTTCCTGGCCGATCTTGCTGTTTCCCCGAAATAGACCCATGTGAGTGATTTGTAGCGACAGGTAGAGCAACAAAGTGTTGACAATTACTGGCAAGGGAATTGAATACGCCATGAAAATGGGAAAGTCCACCTCTTCCTTGGAGTCAGGAAAGCGACTGCAAAACTTTCAATTGCATTAACTGATATAACATATGATGTATTATTAAACTTGCATACGTTTCATATAGGCCCTTAAATGTTAGATTCGTGCCAGTGCCGATGAGTGTGCCACAGCCACCAATTGAGGCAGCATATGCAACGCCAAAATAGAATGCCATCGATATAGTTGAGGGATGTGGTTTTCTAATAAATATTTAAAAATTGCAACCGATGAACCTAGCACTTTTTATGATTACTCACTCTCCCTCTTCTACTGGTTCCTCCTCTTGTGTTTTGTAAACCGTAAAAACTTTTTGCTATAATAAATTTAAATAAAATAAAGTTATAGATTGAACAAAAGTACGATTGTATTACATACGTTATCCAACTCGTTCAGAATAGCCTTAACTATGGGGCACATCATTGCAGTTGTTGCCGAATTCGACATCCACATCGATAAAAAAGCTGTGACCACTACCAAGCCAAAGTGCAAACTGTAAATTTATCAAAGTTATTAGGTACGTTTATACTTGAGTATGGTAAAATTTAACCGTCTTGGACTACAGCCGACCAATAGGATGGTACCCAGAGCAATGCGCTGATGAAGATTACTATATTCAATGGCAAGTGCTAGTATTAGACCACCCGTAAACATCACCAAAGTGTTTGTAAAAAATAAACTGCAAGTGGTTTCCGAGCTCTTAGAAATACGAAAGATTATATTAGATCAACTTATCAACTCAACTATCATAATACACCACCTACCAAGATTCCAAAAAGTGGTAGAAATACAACGGGAAATAGGGATGTAACATAAAGTGGTATACATTCTGTTATCCAAAATACAGCCATATTCAATATAAGATAAATACATTTATACTCCTAATTAAAGCATAGATATGATAATTATTATTATATTGTGGATTTTACTCACAGATTTCTTTTCCTTAAGTCCATATATCAAAAACGGCAACGTCACAAGAGGCATGAAGAATATAATTTTTCCTCGCCAATGAAAGCCACAGCATGCTTTTAAGCTTTTCCCTGTCGATATTTTCTCTGTGCTGTTTCCATGTAAAAATTATTATTTCAGAAGAACTTAGTGCTATATATATTCTTCTCACATACTCGCCCATTACAAATTTGAAATATATATATAGAAAATATACATAAAAAGGTTCGCCAAAAACCACAAATTTATAAAATTTATACAAACAATGCAAAAACAACTATCTTACTAACATGAAAATTCTAAAATGTTTAGAAATCCAGTTTGTGGGCTACTTAGATATTTCACATAAATACAAAGAAAATCAAATCACTGACACTCTAATATTTTAATGTACTCTTGTCGCGATTCATTGATTCTGCATTATTTAGCTTTGAAAATATTTGTTTATGCAAATCTACAATTGCTGCTGGAAATGCCCCCAAACATGTCTGATACTGAATCCGGTCATGCTTTGAAGCTACATAATTGACAATTTCCTTTTACACCTCTCATGGAAATGTCAAAGCAACACAATGCAAAATAACAACATCGAGAGGCAAACTGAAATTAAAGCTTTGTCCTTGCTTAAAGGCATAAAGCAATATGGGAGGAGATTGACAACGAAGCTGATGTATAAGCGACGAGTATATCGTTTTCGAAACCTTGTACTTATAACGTACTTTAATTTGACTCAATTTATGCGTTTTTATGAGTATATATATTTATGTTGTCTACAGATAAAATATATATATATATTTATATATACACATACAAATATACATTTGTATTCTTGTGTGTTGCTTCGAAGCAATCAAAACAAAACATGCTGCAAATTCTCTGAAATTCTTTAATGGTAGCCACAAACCATTCGAGACCTTGTGAGACAGACAGTCGACAGATACACAAAGACACAGAGAGAGAGAGAGAGAGAGAGAGAGTAAGAGAAAGTTAGAGTGAATAAGAGACATAGAACAACTTATTATTATGGTAGATATCATCCACTTAGTTAGCTCACATCCATAATAATCATAATACAAATAGCTTTATTGACTCTATCTACTGGGAAAACAATAAACGAAATTTAATACATGAAATCTCCGCCACGTGCCCCAAAAATATGTATGGTATGTATGTCGTGCATAAAATGGCGCCGTTCTCCCACTCTACATTCCTTATTACTCCACGTTCGCTTCTCGTATGCCCATAAACCTTCATAATTCACGTGCTTGTCAATTCAAATTAAAATTTTAATATTTGTGATGATTTTACGCTTTTGCAATAATATGTGCAAGATTTTCGTTTTGACTCTTTAACTTTTTGGACATCCTATAATTTATTTCGTATTCAGCTGACAATGTCAAGAATTTTTGGCTATACCCCTTAAAGATAGTCACACAATGATTTCATAAGCTAGAGTCCAAAAACTTTATTTAATCATAAAGCAAATATTTTAAATGTGATCATTAAAATAACAAAAGAAAGCCTAATTAATGCAGTAATGATAATACAGGGCTAAAGGAAAACATTAAATAAAATTTTCTTTCAAATGTAAAAGAGTTCTTAAGTTAAAATCTCGTAAAAAAAAATATTAATATTGAAATATTTTATTTTAAAACACAGACCTGGTTAAAGGGTATTTTCTAGTCGAACCCTCTTGACTACAGATCCCCTACATGCCTTTAGTTGGCCTTTTATTTAAGGCTTTCATTTTTCACATAGTTTGACAAAGTTTTACTTTCTTTTTGGGCTTTCTTTCGCTAAGTTTTAAATGTCTAGCAAGAACCAAAAAGAAGCAGGATAAATAACGTTTAGCATTCAAATTTAAATTCATTACAAAAGAATATCATAGAATATCAAATGAACAATTGGCAACTTGTGAAAATTGTAGAAAGGGAATATCCTAATGCAAATTATAATTCTTCAAATTGTTGACGCTTCGGCCATTTCTATCTTTAATACGCCGTGAACAGAAACTGTTGCCTACATTTAAGGGCATTAAATGATGAAGACATTCTACACATACGCATTAACCACGCCACTTGCTTTCAATTTATTAGGCCGAATAGCAACATGGATGTTAAAAGGCGAAACGAGTCCAAATTAACAACGTAATTTAATCCCTCTAATTAACATATCCCTCGGCGTTGACTGGCAAACAACAAACGGCGACGCTTGATTTTAATTTGCCAGATGTGCTGTGGAGTCAAACATTTCATCGATTATGTGTTAAGTTACCCAGAGAGCAAACATCTGGCAAAATGAACTGCAACGCTATTTATAGAGCTAAGTCTAAGTACAGTTTCCGCTGAAATATTGGAACATGCAGATATAGGAAATTCCCATATTTTAAATCAATAAATTATTTAGATTACGTTTTGGCCAAATAGAATCGGAAACATTTATTACCCTAATTTTAGAACAATTTTATTTTATGATATATATTTTATTCCTCCTTAGCCCAGGATGGGAATTCCTTGCAACCCGGGTATATCAACAATCCCCAGGTCATTGCGTTTAGCCACAGACATACAAGGGCCCAGATGGTTGGCAATATACCAGCCACCGCCTGCAAAGGTGACACGTTAGAAACACTACACCTGGTTATAGTCGACATTATTTAAGGGTTACCAAATATTTAGTCTTGATACTAGCATAGCCACAAACAATTGCATTTGGAGGCGTACTGACTGGCAGATGGTAAGCCATGCTAATGGCCAACATAGATGGCAGTGTCAGGAGCAAGGGATGCACCTTAATAGCGAGAGCCTATAAAAGAAATATGGATCATAAAATGGCAAGCATCTTAAAATGAAATGAAAATAAAAATATGACATATGATTACCATTTCACAGAAGATGGGTATGAGAATGTTACAGATGGCAACATTGGAAGCGAATGCCGTACAAAAAAGACTAACAATAAGTGTCAGTCCCACCACCAGAAAGGTGGGCAATGAGGAAACAAATGACAGTGAGTCACCCAACATTTTGGCCATTCCACTAGCCTTGCTGCCCTCTGCGATTGCAAAGCCGCCACCTGAAGAAAAGTCAAATTGTGATTTTAAGAACAAATGTTATTTTAAATTTAATTAATGCTTACCGAGTAAAAAACAGAGACCCCATGGTGTATGCTTATGTATGTAAACCCAAGAGATGCAAGCATCCATGGTACGTCCAGTGAATGGAGCTATTTGAGAACAGATATCATATAGAACTTGAGTTACGATTATCGGACTTACCTGAGCCGCAACAATACTTCCAAAATGTGTACTGCGTGGGCAGGGCAAATAATATGGCAAGTGGCAGAAACACAGGCGCTGAGCTGCCAATGGCTCTGAGAAGAAATCAGCAATCAAGGAAATACAATCAATCAATAAATGAAAATGTGCTTACTTGGCATTAAGGAAATCACCCCAGCCAGTCATAAATCCAGGTTTGCGAGTAAAGAGTAAAACGACCATGAGAGTAAACATGATTGCAACCTGAATTTCGTGGCAGGTCCAAGGACCCAATTCTTTATAACGCTGCGTTACAACAGTCTTGACTACGCCCTGATTTTCAGTACCTTTCTTAACTTCCTGGCCGATTTTGCTGTTCTTTCGAAATAGACCCATGTGAGTCATTTGCAGAGATAGGAATAGCAATATAACATTGACTATCACAACAATAGGAATTGAATAAGCCATGAAAATGGGGAAATCCACCTTTTCCTTGGAGTTAGGAAAGCGTCTGCAAAGCTTTAAGTTGCATTATCTGATAGCATACATATGTATATTAACTTGTTTACGTTTCATATAGACCCTTGAATGTCAGATTTGTGCCCGTGCCAATCAGTGTGCCACATCCTCCTATGGTTGAGGCATATGAAATGCCAAAATAAAACGCCAGCGATATCATTGAAGGATGTGGTTTTCTGCCCAATCACAAATGCAATTAATAATAATAATAAGCAGCCATTATATAAATTACTCACTCGCCCTCCTCAACTGGTTCTTCCTCTTGTGTCATGTAAACGGCGAATATATTTTGCTATGAAAATATTCAATTGTAATTAAACTGTTCATGGAGTTAGTGGCACAATTAAAATTACTTACACCTTCCATTTCATTCAGTACAGCTTTTACTATGGGGCACATCATTGCCGTGGCAGCCGAGTTCGATATCCATAGCGATATGAAGCAGGTGACCATTACTAAGCCAAAGTGTAAGCTGAAAATTAATCAGAATTAATTTATCATTCTAAAATGATCATTTTAATATAAGATAGCTTCACCGTCTTGGACTGCATCCGACTAATAGAATAGTTCCCAGAGCAATGCGTTGATGCAAATTGCTATATTCGATGGCCAGAGCAATTATGAGACCACCCAAAAACATAACCAGAGTGTCTGTGAAATAGAAACTGCAAACAACTTCCGAGCTCTACAAAAATAAGATTTTTACCTATGTAGATTTGCGATGACCTTTACTTGTAGTTCACTTACCAAAATTCCGAAGAGTGGCAAAAATATCACTGGAAATACTGAAGTCAAATAAAGCGGAATACATTCGGTGATCCAAAATAAGGCCATATTGATAACCAGATACATGCACTTGAACTCCTAAATATATACAATCAGTAATAATTTATTTTTAATATTATCAATCTTACTGATGAGTTTTTAGAGAATCCATAGATTAGAATCGGCAGCGTTAAAAGAGGTATCAGTATTGACGCTTTTCCCCTCCAATGAAACGCACAGCATTTCTTAAGGCTTTGGCCTGTCGAAACTTTTTCTCCGCTTAAAAGGAATAAAATAGATTTAATAGAACTGATCTGAATAGATGCGATTTTTACATACTCGCCCATTGCTTCATCCAAGCAAAGTTAAATTTTTGTTCAGAAGCTATCATGTAGTTTTAAGAAATGAATTAAATACACTGTACGCCAACTTTGTGTATTCAAATTGAAATAATTTCTGACATTTTGTAAATATCATATTAAATTCTAGACCACTTTCAAGTCTACAATTCAAATGTAAAGGGTTTGCCTTTTAAATGAGCTGATTATGGTACTGTTGTGTTATCTCGCAAATGAAATTATTTCCGAGAATACCTACAGGCATATCTGATTTTGCATAATTGACAATTTTGTTAATCACTTAACCTGAAAAGGACAAAACAACACAGCAATGGCGGAAGGTAAAGTGAAATTACAGCATTTTCCTGGCAGACTGACATAAAAGCAAGGACGAGCTTGGGGTTGAAGGCTTAGGAGTGCATCTACATTTCTGTCAAGGACTCCTACTCGAACATGTTTACAATTATAAATTTATAATTATCATAAATACATCGTTGGATTTAATGGTTATGCTTAATTGGCTGTTGCAAATATATAATTTAATTATTACGATGCATTAACCAAATTAAATTGTATCCAATTCAAATAATCATAATAATAATAAATAAATATTGGAATAAGTTACAATCAAAACGAATTGCGAATTCCAATGTAATTTAACTTTTTATGTTCAATTTTTTATGTTTATTGCCGTTGATTATGTTTTCGTCGTGCGAATCCACGGACTTTTTTTATTCGTATATAAATATATTTACTTTTGTCAATAAATGTACATTTTGATGTCCAAAGGAACAACTGGAAAATGCATGAGACCTAACAAAGCGTTATGCATATTGCCAAAAAAAAATAAAAAAAAAACACACACAAACACACTCAAATAAAATAAACGAATCTCTATCACCAGATGTGGTCAGTATAACATTCCCCTACATTCTTCTATACAGACAGACGGGAGCTAAAGAAATTATAGTCAATTTGTCAATGGCATTTGTAAAGCTGATTCTCTTTATCTTTTTTCTGTTTCGCAGGTCACTCCTACAAGAGCATCAACGATGAGATTATATTGGTCAGCATTATAATGGGCATTACGATTTTGGTACTCATTACCATTGCCCTGTGCTACATTGCGTATGAGAAATGTCACAAGAAGCGTGAATATTTTATCAACGCCTAACGGGACCCCACTTCAATTTAGTATAGCACAAAGAAAAAATAAAAATACAAAATCAACAAAGAGAGCGAAAATAAAAAACAACGTGGCGCTGCTGCATTGCAAGGTTAAATGTCAACAACGCTGCCATTGCAACAATGTTGACGTTGACGATTTAGTTGGCCAAAGCGGGTTATGAGGCAGGCGGCGATGGTTTGTTTTCAAGCCAGCAGCCAGAAATATTTGCCTTCAGCCAACACCATATACGGACACCATACACACACACTCTCTCACACACACAACCACACCTCACGCATGCACACACAGTTATATATAAAATAGTGCAATTTTGCGCTTTTTAAACGTTTTTCCCTATTCTTATCCATGTGCATTTTGAGCTACATTGGGGTTTTCATTGAATGAGGTAGCGGAAAGGAGCGCTCGCCAAAATGGGGATACATATGTGTATGTTTTACTGATTTACAGTGGTTCCAAATAACAAAAAGGGTTAATTTTAGGCATTTTCGTGCATCTGTATTCAATTCTTAGTTACAAGATAATGGTTATTATGCAGTTCAAACTAAAGTTAATTTCAGTGACATTTAGTTCAATATAATTTTATTCAACAAACGAAATGCAAAATCCTTTATATGTTTTCATCAAGCAAACCATTTCCAGCTAAAAGTTACAATTGCGATATTGCCTGCTGTTGAAATTGCTGATGGTGCTGTCAATTTCAAGTATTGACATCGTGGGAGCATTTAACCAACCAAAAGACAACCCACTCACAAGTTGGCAGACAGAAAGACAGGCGAATGAAGTTAGTGACTTTTTTCGTTTTCGTTTTCTCTTTTTTTTTTTTTTGGTTGCTCAAGGCTATAATAATAAAAACAGTAACGGAAACTGGTTGCAATGCACACGAACAAAAGCTAAAAAGGAAACAAAAAGAAAAAAATAGAAAGGAAACAATAAAAGGCATCGCATACCAATTGTTTGAAAATAAAACGAGGTGTACCAACGGGAATTCAATGGCCAAATCAACTTGACATGAAATTAGTGGGAATGGACCGCATTAAAGATTTGTACTTTGACCACAAAACACTAACTTTGTTAAGCATCCCCAACTTAAGGATAGGCACATTGTCCAAATGTCTATAGAAAATAAATGTATTCCACACAAGTGGCAGCTCACATTCCAAAGTAAACATACGCACATACACACACACACACACAAGCAAAGTTCTTTTTGGGACTAAATGTTAATCAGCTTAGCAACCTAACAGGCTATGTAAAATCATGCATGAACACACAGTCTGTCAAGTAATTGTTTTGACAAAATAAAAAATACTTCCATTTATTTTTTTTTTAATTATTCCAATTTTTTTAAGGTTGTTTATGGAATTTCGAACAAGCAAGAATAACAATATTAATTAGGTAACATTGGATTTAATTATTTTATAAAATAAAAAACAAATGTCAATATTAGTTTTATTGTCAAAACAATTACTTGACATACTATACTTAAACAGTTTCTGTGTGCCTAAAAGCAGGCAACATGAAAAGAAAGCAAATGAAAACAAAACAGGCTGACAGAACTGACAACACACATGAGTGGAAGCCGAAACCGAAGAGTGGGCGTTATCCTGTCGCATGCTTTTAAAAATTAAACAACTGATTAATGACAAAGTTTGCTGAACCAAAAATTATCGGTTGACAAATAGGTAGAGCATGATGAGGCCTCATCAATTTTCTAACAGTCGACATATTGGGAACAGATAAGTTAAAGAATATATCCTAAATATATATATATAGTAAAATAACTCAGAGCGACATTTTATCGATTTCACTGTGTTTTCCGGAAAGTATACCTTAAAATATTGCATAACTAAGTTCGACATCTTTAAAATACCATTTTTTATATGAAAGACGACAACAAAAATTGAATTAATTTTACAAGCTAGTAGCCCGATAATGTTTACTTCTTTATGGAGCAAAACAGCAAAAATTGCAACGCTTAAAAGGAAATTATATAAAAGTCATCGCTAAAAACTTTACTAATTACCCGTTAAAGACAAGAATCCAACATAAAACTCTGAGCACGCAAACGGCAGCAATAACTTTTATGTCAGCCTTAAGAATAGCACATACATATAGCTTAGCAGATTGGTTGAGCACGCGAGGTCAAGAATTGCAGCATTTGAGATAAATCCTTATCACTTTGCTTTTTGCAACATTTTAGAGAAGCTTCGTGCGAAATAAATGATGAAATTGTGCAATTTAAAATGTACCATACTCATACATTTACACTGACACACATGCATACACTGACACGCACGCTTAGAGCAGCTCCGTCTACAATTTACAATTTACACCGTAACGTAGTAAAGCGAAATTAACGTCCATTTTTATAGTTTTTTATTTTACTGTTGCTGTCACACTAATTGCCGCATGTGTTGGCAAACGAATGAAAACGAAGCGAAATTAATGAATTACTTTATTGTGGTTGAAGTACGTGTATATTCTATGCATTTAATCTATTACAAATCTATATACCCGAATAGATGTGACCATTGTAGCATTACATTGAAAAATATTCAGATATGTTTGTATTGTATGAGTAGTTTAATTAGAATGCAGCGCACTCTTTTTTAATGAAAAGAGGGACCAACTAAACAGCAAACAAATATGAAATGTGTACTTTATTTTAAAAGTGAGATCTATAAATGTTAAAAACAGAACTATTCTTAAATGTTATAAGTATATACGAATTGTAGTCAAATTGTTAAAATTATATGAGATATATTGTACAACACAAAATAAAAATCTGTTTCAGCATGGTTAACATAAATATCCTGATGTTTTCTAAATGTAGATTTCAAGCTTGCATTCAAATTGTCCGCCATTCAGTTGGCCTGTCAGCGTTGCCAACAGCGACTTAATGGCTAATGATTATTGTGCTATCGAAGTATCAACCTGATATCGATAATACGCCAACAAATTTTAATGGAATTGTAGAAGACTTTGTCAAAAATTGCTTTTGTAGATTAATATTTCTTATTCGCAAATCAACCAAGAGCAATAGTTTCTGAAGTTAACTTGTTTTCGACTGTTATTTAAAGTTAAAAAGAGAGTGCAGCCAATGTTAATGTTATACTGCTGTTATGTTAATAACATGTCTATTTAGCAACAACAAACAAAATGTAAGAAGACGGAACTTGTTGCAAAATTGGCAAAAATCGCTAAATATCTTAGGAAAGCACACGACAGTGCAGCAATATAGGAAGCTACACTGGTTACCATACGGCCAATAAACTAAATGCGCATTAAAATGGATTGTGAAGTGCCAGAGCTACAAAAACATCAGCAGCACCAACAGCTACAGCAACAACAACAACAACAATTACAACAGAGCACCAACAAGTTGTATGCGAGAAAGCCACAGACGTCGCAACAACAGCAACCACAACAGCAACAACAGCAGCAGGAAAGTAGCGATGATGATGATTTGAGCACAACGGAACGCAAGAATCTGGAATTCGCACAGAAGTTGGGCTACAGCGAGCAGTCAATACACACGGCGCTAACGCGTCTTGGCTCGGAGGCTAAACAGAACGAGCTGCTGGCCGAGCTTATCAAATTAACAGCAGACGCACCCCGACCGCCACCCACCGCCAACAGTAACAACAATAACAACAACAACAACAACACCACCAACAACAGCTATGTGTCCGCCAGCTGCAGCAACAACGGATCGCTGCGTCACATTGTCATTGATGGCAGCAATGTGGCATTGTCGCATGGTAACAATACGATCTTCAGTTGTCGCGGAATACGCATTTGTGTGGACTGGTTTCGTCAACGTGGTCATCGTCATATTACGGCCTTTGTGCCCAACTGGCGCAAGGAGCTGGCCAACAATAATATAACGGAGCAGGAGCTGCTCTATGAGCTGGAACAGGAACGTATGCTGGTCTTTACACCGTCTCGTCACTTGGACGGCAAACGTGTGTCTTGCTATGACGATCGTTTCATCCTTAAGCTGGCTGTGGAAACAGACGGCATTGTGGTGTCCAACGATAACTATCGGGATTTGCTGCTGGAGAGCAACGAATTTAGGAAGGTGGTGCAGGAGCGACTTCTGATGTACTCCTTCGTTGACGATATCTTTATGCCGCCCGACGATCCATTGGGCAGATCCGGACCCACACTGGACTCGTTCCTGCGCTCCCAGACGCAGCAAAAGATGACTGACTCCCAACAACAGTTGTGTCCCTACGGCAAGAAGTGCACGTATGGCCAAAAGTGCAAATTTCGCCATCAGACGGCACCGCTGCAGCTGCAGCGTCTGCCGCTCCAGGTGTCGCACAGTGCTCCCTTGCACAGCAACGGTGGACCGCAACTGGTGGACCGCAACAACAGCAGCAGCAACAATGCCAAGCTGGCGGCTCTTGCCCGCACCAAATCGAATACAATTGACAAAATCTCTCAGCAACAACAGCAGCAGCAGCAACAACAGCAACTTTGTCATTCCTTTAACAGCCAGCTGGAGCTGGGTGGCAGCAGCTGTGAGGCAGAGGCGCCACAGCAGCTTAATCGCCACAAAAAGCTGCAGCGACAGGCGCCACAACCGCCATCCTCCGCCTTCCGCCTGCTTGTGCCCACGTACAGTGCACCACAGCAGCAATCGCAATCGCAATCGCTGAGCAACAATAGCTATCATCATCAGTATCTGCAACGTACGCCCTCGGCGCCGTTAACAGATCAACATCAGGCTGCCAAGCTGTCGCTCTCACTCTCGATGCCCGCCCACAATATGGCCCACCTGTCCGCCTCCGATTCACGCATCAACGAGGAGTTGCACACGGCACAAGCGTCGCGGGAGGAGCAGCGTCGCCTGTTGCGCTACCATTTGAGCAGCCTGTTTCCCCAGCACCAGGTGCACGCGGTGCTCCAACTGTACCCGGATGAGACCGATGCCAAGACAATTTGTGCAGCAATACTTAATTTATTTCCGCATAATTAGACTATAACTTAGGCAAACACTTAGGATTGACAGACGTCCGTAAATTATTTCAATTTCTTGTTACAGTTTCAAGTTCATCAATATAATTGTGTATTGTAATTTATTCAATATTTATTTGTTTATGTATGTATATTTATGCCTTCGCATTTACAGCTCCAGACCGACGGTGGCCGCCGTATCATAGGGCAACAATCCATCCGCATTATCCCTTCCAGCGCCCACACGACGATCGTGGGTAACTCTGTGATTCCGTAGCTTGTAAGCTTGCGGGAATCCCTTGCCGCAAATGTCGCAACTATTAAACAAGAGATAAAGAGTTTAATTAAAATCAATTTGAAGATGCATAACAAGTTGTTACAATATTTGCTAACTGGAATACTCTATGGATTACAGAGATTAATCCAAGTTGTTACTTACACGTGGGGCTTTTCGCCAGTGTGTATCATCTTGTGGAATTTGAGCGTGTTGGTGTAGGTAAAGGTCTTGTGGCACACATCGCACTCGTAGGGACGCTCATTAGTGTGAATGCTGTTTCAAATACGATTGTTTACAAAGTCTAGAAATGTTTATAGAGTCAGTTTGTAACTTACCGATGATGCTTATTGCGGGTAGACAAATCCGCAAAGGCTGCCGGGCAATAGCTGCACTTGTACGGACGATTTCCCGTATGCGTGTTCATGTGGCGCGCCAATTGCTGCGCCTGGGCAAAACAATGTCCGCAAATTCTACAAAATATAAGTGATATGAAAAACGTTTCTATTTGGCTTGCAACTGGAACAGTAAGTACTTACTCGCATTCGTGTGGCTTGACACCGGAATGCACTTTAATGTGCTCCGTGAGGCGACTTTGAGAAGGATACATGTTGCCGCAAATGTCGCAAATATACTTGAACTCCTTTTTGTCGCCGACGAGAATCTTGTGACCGCCTTTGGTCTTAATGCCAGCCGACTTGCGTACAATCGTCTCGCCAAATGTGAAGGTCTCATCGGGATTTAAAATAATCTTTGTGGTGGACTCTCGCTTAATCTTTGCCCCACCGGCCTTGCCTGCAGTTGCCTTGCGTGGATTGACGCGTCGCTTGACGGCGGCGCTGGCAGAGCGCGTGGAAATGGAACGCGTGGACACAGATCGGGATTTGATCGGTAGAAATTCCTCGTCCGATGAATTCTGCATTTCAATGTCATCCTCGTGTGCACTTTCGGTAAGCTGATCCTGATCCAGTTGATCCAGATACTCAATGTCCGCCGATAGACCGGACATTGAATTTGCGCCCATATCTTCCTCGACTCCGTCCTCAGCTTGTCCCTCCTCGTAGGTGGTTGGCTGCTCGGCGACCATGTCACCTTCATACGGCTCGTAGACATCGTACAGCTCCTCGATAATGCCATCCTCCTCCACTTGTTCCCTCTTCACATGCACCAGTCTCTCATTGGAGTCGTCCTCTTCGTTCTCCTCATTTCCCGTCATGGCATGAGCCTCCTCCAGTTCTGTGCTTGCCGGCTCATTGTTCTCATCCATCGTGGTGGCATCTTCCTCCGCTGTCTGTTGCTGCTCCACCACAACGGGAGCAATAAACTGTCTCAGGTGTTTATACGATCTCTGGCATACACGTCTGAATTTAAATGCAATGTGTAAATTCTTCAAGCATTTATCGCATATCTTATCCGGATAATGATCGAATTTCTTGATCTGTAAAAGTAACACATGGCATAAACATATATTACACTCTACTGCATAAAATACAAAATACTTACGGGCACGCCGCCGCACTCTAGAATCATGTTGGTCAAGTCTTTGGAAGCGTCGTCATTGAAAATGCTGCCCATTGATTCTTTTGGCTGCTGCAGGCATACTCGACATACTATCCACTTTTGTGTTGGTGCTTCTGTTGTCGTCGGCATATTTGAACTTATATTTCCACAAGAAACGCACAATTGCTAAATTATTGCAAGACGACGCTGAAATGTTAAAAAAAAGTATGGTAAAAATCCAAGCTGTTCTCGTGTTATGTGAATGACAGCGATTAGGGTGACCATAGCACTATTGCATATGGTATTTTTACACAATTATTGCAAAGAAATTGTTCTAAATTGCATATGAATTTAAAAAAAAGAAATTATAAATGAATTATAGTTAAACAATATATAGAAAATGTTCGCAAATTATTATCAAATCATATAAAATTACAAGAGATTTTAGAAATGCACTTAAAAATACCAAAAACTTAAATACTATAATGTAATGGGTGTACAAGTGGTACAGTTTACAATTTGATGAATAAGTTCACTCTTTCATCAAGGCATCACTGTTGCCAACTTAGCTATTTTATAGCTTGTTTAGACCATTATCAGAATTTGATTGCTATGAAAATTTTAAAATGGCTAATAGCTATTTTAAATATTAGTATTTATATATATGATTTGCTATTAGTAATTTATCTAAAACTATGCAAAAGTTCACGCAAAAATGCTTTCCAGCTAGAAACAGCGTTCTTTTCCCCTAAATAGTTGGCAGCACTGTGTACAGTTTACAATTGGCTGAATAAATTCACTCATTAATTTCAAAGACTCGTTCATTGGAACTTTTCAGAACTAAGCGACACAACTCTAGTGTAAACGCAACCTTTGAATGGCAATCATATAAAGGGACGCTTGCATTGTAGTTGTAATTGTACCAATAATAATTGTACTTGCATCGCATGATTTGCAACACTTGAGTTATGAAAACCGATATAAACGAAAAATGGATAGTTTGCCGAGTATGCTTAAATAACGCAAGCGATGGCGAAGAGGTGTTGCAAGATATATTTAGCAAAAATGCCAACACCCGCCTGGACCAAATGCTGCACATCTGTGCTGGGATTCCCGTGAGTATCAACATATCCAGACTTAGCAAGATGCCTCCACTATTTAAATACTTGCAGGTCAGCATGGATGACAACTTCCCGGACAAGATGTGCCGAAAATGTGTTAAACGATTGCGAGAAGCCTACAAATTCCGGGTAACTTGCCAGCGATCGCATCAACATATTGCGGACTTGCTGGCGACGGAATTGAGCACGGGAATTGCTGGGGGCGATGAGGAGGAAGTCGATAGCGAGAATACCAGTGAAATGAACACAGAAATCAAACTGGAGGAAGATGGGGATGAGGCAACATCTGAGTTTATCAACTACGTGGTTTCTGGTGAAGATGCCGATGCTGATGACGATACCATTGTCTATGATGCCACCACAGCTGAGGAGGAGCAGAATCCCGTTGTCTACGATGGCACCAAGATTGTTACTGTGACAGAGGCCGAAATTGAGACAGAAACGGATGCCGAGAACTTCCAGGACTATGAGGAACTGGAGGTTTTGTCAACCGAAGCACTGAATCCAACTGCCACAACAGCTGTAACCACAAGAAGCACACGACGCATTGTGTGGACCGAAGTGCCAGATAACGATATGGTCAATGATATCTTAAGCTCCGATGACGACAGCTACTTGCCAAAGACCAAGGCGCAGCCTCGAATCTTGAATCGCGTGCGCCAGCCCCGAAAGGTACAGCAAAAACCCAAGTCCACTGCAACCTCAATGGATGGCACGCATGAAGAGAAGAAAATCGGTCGCAAGCCGCGAGACAAGCACTCCAACTATATATGCGACGTTTGTGGCAATATCTACCCCTCTCAAGCACGTCTTACCGAGCACATGAAATTCCACAGTGGTATCAAACCACATGAATGCGAGTAAGATTCCCTTTTGAATTGCCTTATATTTCATTCTTAAATGAAATTGTTAACTTGAATTACAGAATCTGTGGCCGTGGATTTGTTCAGAATCAGCAGCTGGTGCGTCACATGAATACACACACAGGAAATAGACCATATAAATGTAATTTTTGCCCTGCTGCTTTTGCTGATCGCTCCACCAAGACGAAACATCATCGGTAGGTGTTCCATAATGAGTTACTCCATAAATCTCTAATCTTTAATCTCTGCAGCATACACACCAAGGAGCGTCCTTATGAGTGTGATGTGTGCCTTAAAACTTTCACATATTCAGATAATTTGAAATTTCACAAGATGATACACACAGGTGAAAAGCCGCACGTGTAAGTTCTGTTTATGATGGTGTTGCACAAATATTAAAATACTTTTTCACATTGCAGCTGCGATCTGTGTGGCAAAGGATTCGTTAAGGCGTACAAAATGCGCCTGCACCGTGTGACGCACGAGAAACGAGGTCCCTGGAAAGCCGTCGATATGGACACGGAGAGACAGGATCGTATTAAAGATGACATCTCCGATATGGTTATTAGCATGTAACTCCCACTCCCGGCCTAGGCCTCGTACAAATTATAATTATAGCCTTATCTTGTATTTGACATTCAGATGTTTTCTTATTTGCGTTTCATTCCTGCTAAAACAGAATAATACAACAAAACATCAAGTTGTTGGTTTCTATATACTCTACGATTCATTGTACTTCAAAGTGACTGCTTAAATTCTAGTTGACTGTTATTCCTCCTCCAGGGAAATCACTGTTATGTCCAAGTCCTTTGCTCTGTGCGCCCGCTCGTGTGTATTCTTGTGGTGCATCTGGGAGAATCGTCGCTCGCAGTACTGACAGCTGAAGGGTCGCTCTCCCGTGTGGGTCTTCAGATGCACATTAAGCACATTTGAATATGCAAAGGATTTGCTACAAAATTTGCATTTATATGGGCGTTCATTTGTGTGTATGCTATAAGATAATATCAGATATTTATAGTTTTCGTATTTCTTCCATTAATTTGAGAATCTTACCGTTGGTGCTTAATGCGAGTGGAGGGATCAGCAAAGGATGAATCACAATAATCGCATTTGTACGGACGTAGTCCGGTGTGTGAGTTCATGTGTCGCGCCAGTTGCGGCGTCTGACGGAATCGCTTGTGGCAGATTCTACGAAAAGATATTGGGAAACAAGTTAGCCGAAACGGATATACCCTTCTTTGATACATATTTACTTAATATATGTATGTATATCTAAATCGAAATAGCTTCTCATTAACTTACTCGCACTCGTGTGGCTTGTGCTCGCTATGCACCTTGAGATGCGCAGTCAGCTTCACCTTTTCCGTGTAAACATTGTTGCAAATGTTGCACGCATAGGAGAGTCCCGTCGACGGGTTAGCCTCGCTGCTGTGGGTAGGGGAGTGGGAGGATGGCACGGCAACAGCTGTGCTACGGCTACGGCGATTGGGTTTACTCGCAGGTACAGTTGCGTGCGCGGGAGATGAAGGTTTTATTGTGACAACGTCAGCACTGCAGTGACTGCCCGTGGTGCTGGCCGTCTCTAGCGTCACCTCATAGGACTCTACGAATTCCGTAGACATGTCACAGTCGCTGTCCACCTTCATTTGCTGCTCCTGCTGCTCTTGTTTCAGCTTTTGTAGTTGCTGCTCCGCCTGTTGGCACAGAGTACGTAGTTTAAGGGCAGCACGCAGCAGTAAAGCGCAACTCGTGCATATTTTATTGGGCAGATCCGCATCTTGTGTTAACTGAAAGACAATTTACAAGAGTTACAAATAGGAACCACAAACAATTACCATTGTTTTCCTTACCAGAACTCCTGTGCACTGTTCAATATTTGCACAAAAATCCGAATCTGTCGGCATAAGCGTATCAATCTTGGGCTGCAGCAGGCAAATCCTGCAAATAGGCTCCGCGTTGTCCATATATTATTAATTTTAATATTGTTGGTAATTAAAAATTTTGACATTGAATTAATACATCGATATGAGCGATAATCTTGATTGCGGCATTTCTGCTATCGCTCATCTCTAGTGTGGAACATCAATTCTGAAGGCATATCGATATACCGATAACTAGTTATAATAAATATCGGACATTAATATCGTTAATTTCGCGATATATGTAAATATCATATTATTCAAATCAGCAGCATCGTTAATTCAAGCTATTAATGGAAATACATAAACAATTGAAGCTTATCATTGATTAAATCATGGTCACAACTGAGCTGGTTATGGATATTGCATCCGTATGTCGAATTTGTCTACAGGACAGCGGCACACACATGGTTTCCATATATGATCCCGATGAGGAGCACCGGGGCCTTTCCATTTGCGAGAAAATTGAAAACTGCAGCGGAATAAAAGTAAGTTGATTTTTGGCCAAAGGAATATATATAGAAGATCATTTATTTTTGCAGATAACTCGCACCTCAGAGTTGCCCACCCGAATCTGCCTGAAATGTCGGGCTTTCTTGACGCTAGCTCACAAATTTCGACAGATTTGTCGGCATTCTGATGATTTCCTAAGAGAATACATATTTCAAGAGCTCAGCGAAGAGGAGAAAAAGCCCATTGTGGACGAGGAACCAAGTCAGATGTATGAACAAGTGGAGGTAGAAGTGCTGCATGAAGGCGTTTGGTGCAATGACGAACTCATTGAAGAAGTGCCTGCCACAGCAGATCCCGTAGAGCCTTCTAGTCCAATAGTTGCACCAGCTGCAGAGCCGGTTGCAACGCACGTCGTGGCTGGAAGGTCACATGTCTGCGACATCTGTGGCAATAGCTATCCGCGTAAGAGCACTCTGGACACGCACATGCGGAGACACAACAATGAACGACCATACCAATGCGAGTAGGTTCTCTACGAAATGTCAATCAAAATCGTTTTCTAATTTTGCTGCCATTCCGAGTAGAATTTGCCAAAAGACTTTCCATGTCAACTATCAGTTGATGCGTCACATAAGACAGCATACTGGCGCCCGACCCTATTCCTGCCAATATTGTCAACGCAATTTTGCAGATCGAACATCTCTGGTGAAGCATGAACGGTAATATTATATATCCACTTACACACAAATTATTTACGATTGGTTTTGCTCTAGACTGCATCGCAATGAAAGACCCTATGTATGCAACACTTGCGGAAAAACATTCACCTATGCCAGTGTGCTCAAGGTGCACTACAAGACACATACCGGTGAGAAGCCCCACATGTGTAGACTATGCAACAAGACCTTTGCCCGCAATCACAATTTGGTAGCCCATCTTCAGACGCAGCAGCATGTCAACGATCCCCGTACCGCTGCCTATCTACAGACTCTCAAGACCGCGACCGTCGGGGCTACTGCTGAAATCAGCTGAGAAGCCTTACAAATTACATTTATTATTTACTATATGTGTTGTATATTATTTAATCTGGTTTTATTTCAACTTATGAATCGTTCACTTAACAAGCCAGTTTACAACTCTTTACTTGTTGTATAAAAATGCCGAATAATTGAAAGTGAAAAAGTGCACAAGAATCTAATTTGATTGGTTACTATAATAAGTAGGTGGAGTGGAAAGGGAGGACCGAGCTAGGCATATATTGCCTTGTTTAAAATATTAAATAACAAACTGGGCTGAATGATTTTAATAATGGGAGACAAATAAGACTTTGCACAGCAAAGTCACGGGCAACTCTTCTATTTGCCCACTATACGGATTTTGTCCTTTAACAAGTTGCGCAGTTCGGTGACCATCAGCTCATGGGACTCCTTAAATGTGGCGGATACATCGCCAATTAGCGTCGCTTCAACTTCCGGCTTCAGTGACATGTCTGCCATAAACGAACTAAGATCACGAGGCAGGGTCGGTGCTTTCCAGGTGCCTACAAGCAAACATATTCCGATTATCTTTAAAAATGGCTCTTTTTCCTTTTCTGTTTATACTCACGTAAGGCTGCGTCGCAAGCTTCTAGTTTATGTTTCAATTGACGCATCAATTCCTGCAACATCTGGCTGCGCTCCTTTTCGCTGATTGGATGTGGTGTGTCCTGTGATTTATTATCTCCACTGGGTTTCTTTTTTGTTTTTGTCTTCGTGCTGGTTTGCAGCTTGTCGTTTAGCACCGATAAAAGGAAGGCATAAAGTGAAAGTATCTGCAATTGGAGTTGGATAGTAATCTTTAGGTTATTGAAACCACATTATAATGTGTACAACTGACCTCCAAACAGGCGGCCACCTTTTGTTGGTGAGCTCGCCGTTTCCAAAGTCCGTCCACGCCATTCCACTCATTACTCTCTGTTATGGTCTGGACGCAAATCTCCATCACGGAAGCGACATTCTCGCTTACCCGCTTGCATTGCAGCGCCAGCTGCGACGCTCCAGCGTACAGGTCGAGCACCAGCTGGGCCAAGTCATCGAAGAAACGTTCATATGGCAGTTCGAGCAGCAGATGCAGACGCGTCGGCAGCAAATTGACTAGAAAACGTTGCGATAGCGGCTTATAGTTCATAAGGCGCAGACGCTGATGGAGACCAGTCCATGATTCGCGTAGTAGCTCTAATGTGGCTGTATCATCGGCCGGAGCCGATGCGTTTGTCTTGGCATTCGACATTGCCAGCTTGGCGCTGGGAGGCGCATGATACAAGTCAATGAATGAGGCAAACAAGCGGAGCAGCAGAGAACGCAATTGTAGCACCTCAATCTCCTGATCGTACGACTCCTTGCGATCAGCTTTGGCGTCGACCAAATGCAAGGGATCCCATCTTATAATTGCTTCCAAGTCACGATTGTCGCTCAGCTCGTTCCAAGCAATCCGATCATCAGCGGGTTCAATACTCATTGCCACATAGGAGGTCAGATTTTGCTGTACATTGCCATAACAGCTGACCAGATCGCAAAGCTGAGCTTCCACCGAGCACGCCACATACAGTAAACTGTTCGTCAGTCGCTCCTTGAAGTTCATGAACTCCTCCATTTTCGAGAATGTGCAGAAACGATAGGTCAGTGCAATGTACTCCAGTCGCTCCTTGTAGCTATTCGTAAAGAACTTTAATGTAGAATCATAGCAATTACGCACACCTGAAAAGCGTCCAGAAAGCGGCAATAGATTACAATGAACATAGCCCATCGAGTCGAGCTGAATTTGCTTAATGTCCAGATAGTCATACATCTCCTGTGCACCCAGCATACAGCCAAACATATGATAAATCTTTAGGCTTAACAGTTTGACATGGAAATTGCTAGTGCTATTCCTCAGCACGTACTGGAGCAAGCACAATGCTTCGAACAGTTGATCTGACTTTTGTTCGCGCAACGAGATATCGTACATGACGTTGGCCGCTAGCAGAGCATACGGATCTGAGGGTCCCATTTCCGTTGACAGCAGCTGTTTACCAAACGAACTGTATCCATGCTCATAGTGCAGCTTCAGTGCCGTATAAAGCGCTAACAGATGATCTACGGATAGCTCAATGTGAACTCCACACATACGTGATATTTGCAATGCACAAATATGCTTTTGCATATGCTCCTTCTGTAAAAAGTATATAGATAATGGTATATACATAATGACAGTTGTTAATTCCACTTACATTCTGAGGCAATGAAGTTGAGCTAATGCCGCTCTCAAAAAGCAGTTTGCTGGCCAGTGCTTGACGTTGCTCCATGCTTATTGAGGGCAGAAAGAGGGCAATGTCGTGCGTGCAACAGGATTTATCGCCAAACAGTAGAAAATACTCAATGATTAGTTGATCAAAGTCGCCAATGAGCTCCTGTGCTGGTAGCTGGATAGCACGCATCCGTTGATGTAGCTCCAATCGTGCTAAGTAGGGGCCACGTGTCTTACGCTCTGATGATTGAATGATGTGCAATAAAAAGTCGTGGCAAGTGGTGAGCATATTATTTTCTGTGCCCTCCTCAGAAGACGTCTTCTTTAACAATTCGAAGCAGCTACTCAGATACTCCTTGTAGTAATCCCAGCGATCGCGACTGCACAGTGGATATAAACCAACATTTATTCAGTTAACTTTTATGTTATTATACTCACTCAGCCTCCAATAGCTGTTTTAGTAGTTCATTCAACTCCTTCCAGTTGCCGAGCTCCTTGAGCAGTTCAAACTTCATGCTAACGGGAGCACCTGGATACAGTTTAGCACACAGCTCGCCAGTAAGAAATTCCCAAGCCTCCTGGTACTTGTTTTGCAATTTTAATATGTGCAAATAGAGGAATGCTTCCTGCTCAGTTTCCAGCTTGCCTTCCTTAATGTGCTTGTCGACCATACGCTGTGCCAGTGCCAGGTATAGTTTACGCTTCTCAGGAATTGCTGATTCAGGACCTCGTATTCCCTGAAATACCACGCTTATAACGGACCAAAAGTAATACGCATTCTTTGGCTGAGCCTTGTACAGCTGCAGTGCAACCGCTTGCTGTGCCTTGTAATCCTCAACCCGCACATGGGAAACAAACAAATGCGCCAGTAGCTCCTCATTACCTGGATTCTGCTTTACTGCGTGCTGATAGAGGTCAACAATTTTGTCCACTGCAATAACAAAATAAATTATTTGATTATTTTAATAACTAGTACAAAACCTAAGCTCAAAAGCTTGTAGCCTTGCTGAGAATATTATAATTGTATCCACAAATGTGTATTTGAAATTTTAGTTTACATCCTAGCCATATCATATAGCTTTCGTAGAAACAATTAATTAAAACACTTCTTTCTTGTTATTTGATAAATACATTTCAGGGCTAGTATTGTTTATCATAAACAACGCAGAACTAACAAAAACATGAACACGACTATTTAGAGATCTACTATAAATGTAGGTATGTGTACATTGTACATATATTCTTGGCACGCGTTTGACACGCTGACAACCGATGGATTGCGCAAATGAAAGTGACTGAGACAATTCTTAATTACCCGGCCATGTGCGCGTGCCAAGAAATATGCTTAAAAATATGATATAGTCTGCAGTGTATATACATACGCATATATATACGCATGTATGTGGCTTACGTTGCTCCATTTCTCTGTAGCAGAAGGAGAGCACCTGTAGCGTGGAATCATCGACGGGCTTCTCTTCGGCGACAACCTGAAGGCAGCTGTGGCTCTCTTCGTAGCGACCCAAGCGCAGCAGTGACAGTCCCTATAAATAATGATAGATTGCATCTCATTTTATATATTCAAATGTACATAGGTCCGCCTTTTACCTTTAGAGCACGTGCGCATAGCAAATTTGGATGCTTACGTAGCAGCTTCTCCGATTCCTGAAGCGCCTTTCGATTGTTACCCACTTCCAGATTGTCTGCCAATTGGTGAAAAACTAGTTTATTGAAATCATCAATAACAAAATTAACATTACTTACCATAGACAGGTCGCAGTCGCCTCTCGAACAATGCCGAATCCATGCCCTGCTGCTGCTGTGCCATGGTTTCTATTATTGATATGCAGGCTCACTCTAACCACACGCTGCTGCTGTTATGCTGCTGTCGTTTCTTTTAACCTAATTACAGCGAGCCACAAGCAACGCGCACGCTTTGTTTTTTCTTTTTTTTTTTGTCCCCCAAATGCCGCCTGTATTAATCCCGGCACGTTTCGTTGTGTGTAAAGGTGTAAGGCCCAGCAGCTGCTCTCAATGGGATTTTGGGGTCAGTAGAAGGCATACAAAACACACACAAGAAAAAACACTATTGTACAAATTATTAACTAACAATTTTTTAAATAAAAAAAATTTATGGCTCCTCATAAATTCGGCAACTAGAGCTGCATGAAATGTTGCCACTCAACCGACAGGCTGCCACCCTGTTAAATTCACCGATCTGGCAATATGCGCCGCTTTGGGTCAAATGACAAAATTGGTAACTTAAAAATTCTCCACCTATTTTTGAAAATTTTTTAAATTTGAAACTAGAATTTTTTAAATTTT
Source organism: Drosophila innubila (assembly GCF_004354385.1). Lineage (NCBI taxonomy): Eukaryota > Metazoa > Arthropoda > Insecta > Diptera > Drosophilidae > Drosophila > Drosophila innubila. Next base: position 14,005,979 of record NW_022995380.1, read on the forward strand.
TGCAGAATTTATTAATATTTTTTTTTTTGAATAAAATTTGTATCTTCTCTCCCCTTGGGATGAAATGCCTCAAACCGTCATTAAAATGTTTACCTTAATTTTGTCTAATTTCGAATTTTATATTTTCATCAATTTTTTAAAATTTTTATTTATTTTTTGGCGTTTTTAAATTTTAAATTTGTTTCAGTGATGGGCGACAATATCGAAAAAATATGTTGAACATCGATACCAATGATAAGGTCTATCGATAGTCAATTCGATAGCACTCCCATACTGAACAGCTGTTCTCGGACAGCTGTTGGTGATGGTAAAGGGACACTCACGAGATTTAATTAAACACGTATGCACTTGCTGCAGACTCAGTTAATTAAGTACGATTAGTAAAAATTTGGCCATAGATCGTGCTTTACCAACAGGTATATATACATAAGTAATTAATAATGCTAAGAACAAGAATTTAAATTTCGTGTGGTTGTAGTTGGACACGATATTCGGTCACTGGCGCTACACGCACCCATCCCTAGTCGTTGCCCCCGTCAAAAACACGCAGCGCAAAAATAAAATGCAATTTAATTAGTTCCGCCGCGGATATTGGAAAGCCGTTTAAAGTATTAAATTACTCAATAAGTTGACTTGTTTTAGTGTTCATATTTAGTTTAGTATTTAAACAACTTTTTTAAACGCCCAGCAAGTTAAGTGAGACAAATAATTTACTGAGTTTTATGTCCATTTTTGGTGAACGTTTTAACCAAACGAAAATCAGCAGAACAACAGCAAACGCGATGAAATGAAATTGAACTGGCTAAGCGAATTCTTGGCCAATATTGTAAACGCTAGCGCTATTACCGAGGCTGTCACACGCCCATTCGTTGGCCTACACCAGCAACTGACTCCATCAAGCATCTATTGCCGGATTAAGTCAACATCGGCCGAAGCACTGGAGCATATACTGATTGCATGTGCGGTATACTTTCTAGTATGCCTGGGACTTTACAAGCTGACCTTCTGGCTCTCGGCGTCAGCGTCCGCGACAGCACCTGGCGCGAGCAACAACAACAACAGCAGCAACGGTGACACCGCCAGCAGCGGCTTGCGCAATGCCTTACAAAGCGGTCTGCGTAGCGTTCATCTGCCCAAGGCAGCGATAATGGGTCGGGTGCTTTTGGTCATCGCACATCCGGACGACGAGTGCATGTTCTTTGGGCCATTGATCTACACGCTGACACAGCGCGATGGATGCCAGGTGTACGTGTTGTGCCTGTCGAATGGTGAGCATTAATATGGCCAGAATATTCGAATACTTATTAATTATCTAAAATCCCATTACAAAACAATTAGGCAACTATGAGCATAAGGGACAAGTGCGACGGGAGGAGCTGTTTCGTGCCTGCAAACGACTAGGCATTTCCGAGTCGAATATCATTTTGGTAAACGCTACCAATTTGCCGGATGATCCGAACGTTGAATGGCGATCGGATGCGGTTGCCAGCTTTATATTGCATACCGTTGAAAGTCTTGATATACAGGCGATATTCACCTTCGATCGCGATGGGGTCAGCTCACATCCCAATCATTGTGCTGTATATTATGCGGCCGCTTCATTGTGTTTAGCCAATTTATTGCCTAAGGGTGAGTCACGGCGGGTTGGCATCATCAGCAGCAGCAGCAACAACAATAACAAATAGGCCACAGACCAAATTGCACATGTTAATTGTCATGTTAATTGTAGGTGCTTTTTTCTTGCTGCTGTTGTTGGTGTTGCTGCTAACGTTGCGTTTTCTAATTATAGCTTCAATAATTTTTAATATTTGGCTATAACTTTTTGCAGCCTGTAAGTTTTATACGCTAGATTCGATCAATTTGGTACGGAAATATTTATCAATCTTCGATTTGTTGTGCACATGTTTTATGTCTACGCATTGGTACGAATAACATATTACATTACATGAATATATATTCACATACTTTAATTTATCGTAGGTGTATTCTCAGCTGGAAGGATGCGTCCATTGTCAGAAGTGCCATGATGGAGCATCAGTCGCAAATGAAATGGTACCGCTGGCTGTATATCTACACTTCGCGCTATATGTTCATCAATTCTATGCGCGAGATTAACCTCTCGGATATCGAACTGGAAATGCAAATTCATGACAATTAGAAGAGATGGGGGGATATTTACGATATTGTTTTTTTTATGTTTAATGAATATATTGTGAAAAGAATGAACACCAAAAGACAAACTACCTTCACAAGTGACCGCTTGAACCGAGCGTCTTAACATTATTTTTGACACTGACGATTCTACTATATTATATACATACTTACATTATAGCATAAGCGCTTGGATTAAGCCAAATTCAACTGCTTTTTGTGCGTGTTTTGGGCACATACAAAAAGTTGTTTGAACATTTAAATGCAAAAACCAACCAGGGAACAAGAGTCAGGCATAATTAGAAACCAAGTAACAGTCCAGTAAACATGCGTGCACACCTAACATATCTAGCTTACTATATAATCTCTTTTAACGTTATTATTTATACTATTTATTCCAAAATTATGTGAAAAAGCTTGCAGTCAAAAATTTAAATTTAATTCTTTTGCGTATTCTGTTATAATTTACTTTTGTCTAATTATTGATTATAATTAATTTATGTTGTGCGTACATTCAGTTCCTTCCTTAGAATACAATTAATTGCACGACTCAATTTAGTTTTTGCGTATGTAAATTTTGTAAAATAGTTTGTTGTAAGCAGCGAAGTACAATAATTTTTATATGTCGTTAAATAGTCTATAATGAGGGAGATTCATAGATGCTGAGAAAACTAAAGAAATGTTAATTATGTATTGTATTTTAATCTTGCATAATTTGAAAACCAAAAACAATCTCATTTATTTCAATTAAAATGTTAATGCAGCACCAAACAAAATCCCGTGATTAATATTCTTATTTTTAATTGTTTAAATTAATTTTTTTTATTTATTACAGGCTTTTTCGTCTTTTACACAGCATAATCGGCTACTTTTTTTTTTAACAATCTCCCAATGTTGATGCCCTCCGTGCTGTTGACAATAATCTTGCGAAGGCCAGTGTTTGATTCGTGTTGGGCACATTTGAATGCCTGCTCAAGCATGCTCCATGGAAACGTTTTTGCAATGAACTTGTGCATTGGTGCACGTCCAGATTTCATGAGTGTTAATGCCGTTGGAAACCTGTTGGATAATTCTAGTTTATCAAATGGACTTAAATCGATTCTTAAACTTACATATTGGCGGAACGAAAACTAGGTATTATTCGTATGTTTTTCATTAGCACATCAAGGGCATTAAAACTTGCACATTCGGACTCGCACTCGGACAGCACACAAACACTACATGGCTGTAATGCCATCACAGCGAGATTCATGGTCATCGGCGCAATGGCACAGTTAATGGCACAGTTTGGCCATTCGTCGAAATTTTTATAGACTGCTTCGAGTACCTCACCGAACAATGCGTTTGGATCGAAATGTATTGTATTGAAGCCAAAGTCCCGGTTGATAGTTTCCAGCGAGGAGACCATTGTACCAGCAATGATCACCTTTTTAGCCCCAATTGCAGCAGCGCACATTGCTGCTGACACTGCAGTAGGGGTTGAGCCAATAATTAGCACATTGCTGGTGGGCGTTATATTTGCTTTGAAGCATGCCTGACAGCCCATGGCAAGCGTTTGGGTGAGAGTGCCCTCTTCCATGCCAATTGTGTCGGGTAGACGATGACACAGATCTGCTGGATGCGATTGATGGGTAGCCAGAAAGCCATTGTAGACCAAATCGGTGCAAATATTGTATAGTCCCTGTTTGCAAAAGTCACAAATACCGCAGGATAAGGCCGATTCCATGACAACACGATCACCCACATGTAAATTTTGAACACAAGATCCAATCTCTTCTACAAAACCTGTGGCATCGTGGCCCAAGGTAATGCCTTCGATATCACGGTTTGCATTCTCGTAGACATGAATATCGGATCCAGTTAAAGCTATGGAACCAGTGCGTATGAGTACGTCTATAAAAAGAGCGCTTGTTATTTAAATATATCGCTTATTGATATAACTGATGTTTCAATTACCATATTTCTTGAGATTGGGTCGCATTCGATGTTCTTTACATATATGATAGGATGCTGGTATTTTTACAACCTCAACAGATCCGGAGGGTATATCATCTTCTTTGGGTAAGCATTCTTCCATTACTGCCTGAGAAACGTACCGTTTTCTGTTATGCGATGAATCGCTATGCATACGCATCTGATTTAAAATTAAAGAGCCCGTTCTTAAGAGCTTATTTCTTTCTACCTAAGTTGAGGAACAGAGTTAGTTAAATTATATTTATCTAGTAAACGTTTTTTACTTTACCTTTTACATCTTTTCCCTGCTTAGTCATCTGCTTACAGATGGCAGGCATCTTCTTTTTGGGCTTAGACGCTTTCTTGGCCATCGTAGGCATATTCTTTTTAGTTTCGCATTTTTTTCTTGGAAATTTAACTTGATCACACTTTCCCTTACAGGATGCCTTTGGGCATTCTTCCGCAAAGGAACCATAGCAATCTGTTCGAAGACCTTTACGTGGTTTCTGATGCTTACGTTTAGGTTGCTTGGATTGAAGCGCATTGCATTTCGATGTTTTAGCTTCATCCTTTTTTGCAAAAGTACGTTGGCTAAGCATTTGTGGCATCCATGCTTTTAATCCCCACGCATTCATCTGCATCTTCGATGGCTTGCCACCATAATGACGACGCACAAGGGTTGAGTACACTGTAAAACGTGGAAGGGTAGTCGATGTTTCTACTTTAGGGAACGATGTGGAAAGTTGACGCTTGGGGTTCCAAAGGGAACGATTAGCATGATAGAATTTCGAAACAGGGCTTGCAAATGTCGAGTACTTCTTCTTGCAAGGATCGTTCTTTTTGTTGGCGCCGCCCTTGCCGCCCTTGCCGTTCTTTCCTTTGTTGAACTTGGCACAAGGGTCCTTCTTATCGCCTTTACCGCCTTTACCGCCTTTGCCTCCTTTAGCTCCCTTTCCGCCTTTGCCATCCTTTCCCTTCTTAAACTTGGCACAAGGATCTTTCTTATCTTTACCGTCCTTGCCACCTTTTCCACCCTTTCCACCTTTGCCGTCTTTTCCTTTCTTGAACTTGGCACAAGGATCTTTCTTATCCTTACCGTCCTTGCCACCTTTTCCGCCTTTGCCGTCTTTGCCATCCTTTCCCTTCTTGAACTTGGCGCAAGGATCCTTCTTATCCTTACCATCCTTGCCACCTTTTCCGTCCTTTCCCTTTTTGAACTTGGCACAAGGATCTTTCTTATCCTTACCATCCTTACCACCTTTTCCGCCCTTACCATCCTTTCCTTTCTTAAACTTGGCACAAGGATCTTTCTTATCCTTACCGTCCTTGCCACCTTTTCCGCCCTTACCATCCTTGCCGTCTTTTCCCTTTAACTTGGCACTAGGATCTTTCTTATCCTTACCGTCCTTGCCACCTTTTCCACCCTTGCCGTCTTTGCCATCCTTGCCGTCTTTCCCCTTCTTAAACTTGGCACAAGGATCTTTTTTATCCTTACCGTCCTTGCCACCTTTCCCGCCTTTGCCATCTTTGCCGTCCTTTCCCTTCTTGAACTTGGCGCAAGGATCCTTCTTATCCTTCCCGTCTTTACCATCTTTTCCGTCCTTACCCTTCTTGAACTTGGCGCAAGGATCCTTACCGTCTTTACCGCCGTCCTTGCCGTCTTTTCCGCCTTTACCTCCCGTGGCTCCTTTGCCATCCTTCTTAGCTTTATCACCCTTACCCTTAGCACAAGGATCGTTACCGCCCTTTTTGGCGGCACTAGCAGTTAACTCAACTTGTTTATTTTGGTTCTTTGGCTTTTGCGGCTTTTGGGATGGTTTTTTGGGACGATTACACTTGTCTTCCTTACACGGATCGTCTAGTTTACAGGGCTTAGGGCATTTCTTCTTCTTTTTGATAATGGGATTCTTGCATCCATCCTTTAGAGATGGACTCGCAACCATAGCTGTGGGACGTGTGTGCTCGACTTTCATGCGCTTCTGGGCTTGATGACGCTTCAATGCCATGCGCGCCTGTGCCGAAGACTTAAGAGGGGAACGATGACCTTCGGAGGGAGCGGAGGAGGAGGATGAGTTGGCAAATAGGTCAGGAGCAAAGCCCTTGTGCAGTGCAGTGCTGCAAATGCTGGCAGCAATTGAGGTGACTGCGTCATTATAATCTGGAAGATTCTCTTCCGTCAGCTGCTCGGGATTGAGTTTTTCCGCATCTATTTCAACGGTTCCCTTGATAAGGGCATTGAATTGCAGGGGAACGGTAATCTCTGGCTCATGGGCTGGATCCACTTTGACCTGGGTTTCCAAGAAAACCATGGAATCGTTGCTCAAGCATTGAGGTTCATTCATAGCTTCGTTCTCTCCATAAAGGATTGCATCGCGTACATTCGTCATATTCATCTCAAATGACAACTGCATTGACGAGATGGCCATTTCAGCCAAATGCTGTCCAAGTGATTCTGGCACATCAATGGTAATCTGGTGAACCTCTGCGTGAGCCGCAACCGGCTCCAGAGCCTCAGGCTCCATCTCAATCTCAACTTCAGCCACAGCCTCGGGAGGATTAGCTTCGTTTTGGGGAGTGGCTGATATTTGTGGCTCCATGGGATCAGCCAAGGGCATGACGCCGGGCTGGGTCTGAGGCGTTGTGTTGGGCTGTGTGTTTGGGTTAACTGGTATGACGGGTGGTGCATTTGGCAAATTCGGAGTGCATGGCGCTGGAATCATTGGTGCAACATCCGCTTGGGTGGAAACAGCCAAGTCTGTGGCCAGGGATGCCACCGCAGCCTGAAGTTCCAGCTCAGTTGCATTCGATTCATTTCTTGCCGGCTGGGCAACAGCATCGACCTCCTTTGTAGTATATGTATCCCACATATGAATATCATCTATTTTTGTTAATTGCTCCGGTTCCTCGATGGTAGCAGTTTCTTCTTTTTTATTTGTTTTTTGCCTTTGGAAGTCTTCAATAATACTGTCTGTGAAGATGTCGATCTCTTTGGCGTGGTTGCGCAGCTCATTGATGACATTCAGTGTATTTTTTAAGCTCTCACTATCCTGGTTAACCAGATCTAGCGGCACTATTACAATCTTCATGTTGGTTCCATTACTCTTATCTGGTACTATAATCCCAACCGGCACTATGCTCGTTTCAGACTCTGAGTTCTGGTTCTGTGTTCCAGAGAAGCTGATCCGCTTGCGTAGCATATCCGAGGTGCTATTAAAGGTGAACACGTTTGTGGTCCTTGTGGAGAAGACTTGGACATGGACTCTCATTGACAAATGAGGCCGGATCTCCATCAGCAAAGAAGGCTGCCAGCAGACACAGTTCGAGCAGATTTTCTTCCATTGCTTACAGCTGCCATGGAGCAAGCGATGTGGTCGGCAGATTGGTGCATGATAGCTTAGACATCGGGAGATCTGCGATAGATATGTCGCCATTCGATTATTTTTAATATTAACAATTTAAACAATTTTGAATACCAAAAGAAATTACAAAAAAAAATGTATACAAGACAATTTATATTTTCTAAAAATATATGTAAATTTAAAAAATGTGTGTATCGAACGAGAAATATAAATCTACTGAACTTTCTCTAGACTGCCCAAAATTAAATCCCAATTTTTAATGTCGAAGGCGACTTTGACCAAGATAAAATTTACAAAAATTTATTTTTTCACCCATCAAATTTAATTACTTATTATTAACTGAGATAATTAATTAAGAAAATTTATTTTTAATATTAATTTCTATGGCTGCACTTAATAGGGTATATTAAGCTATCTAATATAAATTATATATTTAAATTATCTTACCTGAAGAAAATGGGACATTTTACCGAATATCCTCATTATAACTGAATAACGCAATTAACAATTACAATAATAATAATGACTAAACAAAGAACATTTACCAAAAAATGTTTTAGAGGTTTTTAATTATTAATTTGGAGAAATATTAAGTTTCCTTGTATTAGCAGAACATCTGACTGAAAATTTTGAATTTCGTACTACTTTTTTTTTGTATTATTTTGGATGTGTACTCGTTGAGCTGTGTGTGAAGACTAGTTCCAACTATATTATGTAAATCAAATATCAAAATTTTACTAGTAACTACGATTCAAATGAGTTTAAAAGCCTACTGAAAATTACCAATTTCAATATGAAGGTGGAAAACGGCTAAATCTACTCGATTATTGATACTGATCAAGTATATATGTGCATACTTTATGTGATTGCAGATGACTTAATGTTCTTGTTACATGCATAAGCACAAAGCATTTTTTTTTTTAATTTAAGAATAAGGGTAAAAAAAAACACCTACGTCTGCTTCCAAAGACGGTTAATAGTTTATATATACTATACGACTGCATAGAAGCCTAAGTCAATTATTGAACTTTATTGAATTTACTTTGCAAGTGAATAAAACAAATGAAATGAATTTATGTACAAAAATTGACGTACACTTGCAGCATATTAATTAATCGTTTATTGACTACCTTCAGCTTTAACGTTCAGTTTTGGGCACCCCAATGTGAATTCAGTCAGTCAGTAAGTCAGTACTCAGTTGTCGTTGAACGGGTCGCGAGTACTTGGCTCTCTAAGTTCAAATTGTTGGTTTGTTCGCATCGGTTTCGATTTTAAACCGTCTAAAATTGTTAGCATATGTGCATATATATGAACAGCAATGTCGCGATTGCCAAGTTCCACATATAATTCCGTATGTCTTCTGTTGTTTCTACACGTAAGTCGAAAATTCGTTTGAAATATTAGAAGGGGAAGCAATGCTTTATTTATTAAAATTTATTTTCAAGATATTTAACTTTTTTTGGTGCTCTGAGAACAAAGAATAGAGAAAAATAAATTAATATTACATCAGATTAAAAAAATCTAAATTGCAACTCTATTTCGTCCATACAAATACCGCAGACTTTTTTAAATATTCTGCTATGGTTTTATAGCCGAAAATTTGTGTATATTATTCAAGCAAAAAAAAAGTTTTTGAGTTGCAAAAATTATTTGAGCCGGATTTTTAAATGAATCTGATTAAGGCATACTTGTACAACTAAAGTAAATTCGCAAAAAAAATCTATATTTTTTGCTGAATACTGATTTAAAAGTATAGCTTGTTTTTATATATAAACAATAAATAAAATAATCTTTAACCAGTCGCAAAGGCTCATAATATCTTTGCTTTAGGATCCAAAGTCTGTTATCTATCTTTATGCCTCCTGCAGTCCTTATTGAAACATAGCCTTATTAAGCCTAAGTTCGGGTAACTAAAAAAACCTTGAGTGTATTTGTAGGGCATAATAGAACCATTTCAATGTTTGAAAGCGACTCATCGTCATCTGATTAAGGCCCGACGCATGCTTGTGAATACGATCGGTCCAGCATATAAAATGCCTAATTATAATTAATAATATGCATATGGTTTGTAATTAAGATTGAGGTAATAATAACAATTATTATTCTATATTTTCATGCAGTTCGTGTGGCTGTTGTTGCTGACGACGACGCCTGGAGCAACCGCAAAGCCAACCAGCAGCAGCCTGCCAGCTGATATAACCGCTTCCACAGCCACCACTGACAAGTCTACACATATTGTGAGCTTTGTGAATCTAAAGAAAGCAAATAGGTCACGACTGGAGTTCGATTTTGAACGCAACGAGGCAGAGGCTACAAATTCGGTGCATGTGCAACAATTGTTTAGCAGCTTGTTGCAGTTGCAAGGATCCGGCAACAATAGCCTGGACACGGACGATGCACCAGTTAGTGAACGCAATACTTTAGATGATGAGCTCAGTTTGGATGAGACAGTCAGTGAGCAGCATGAAAGCTCAACGGAAACTCCGGATGCTTGGCATCGCATCAAACTGGCTATTCCCGTACTAGAGCCGGTTAAGCATTTGCTGAATGCTGTGGGCGGTGGTGGTGTCAATGATACGCACGTGCGCACCAACTCCCATCGATTGATTGGCCACCACGGAGTGCATCATTCACCGCATTCAAATCATCCCAGCGGCAACGAATCCTCAGCCATTGAGACGGAGGAGGATCGTGAAACAGCCATTGAGAGCACTGGTTTCAATCTCCTTGAAGGATTAGGTATGGCAGGCACTCTGCTCTTGAGCGTGCTGCAGAATCTACGGCAAGTGTTTGTGGCCAGTGCAGGAAATGCAAGCACCGCCTTCTCCGGCGGTGGCGGCGGGGGGGATGATGCTGCAAGTAGCAATTAAGTCTATCTTCCTCGAGTGGGACTGGTCTTGTGTTCTGTGATTAATACCTGGGCTTCTAATGTGCTTTATAATACTAATAAAATATACGACTTTAATTAAATTATCAAAAAAAACATTAACAAAAGAAAAAATCATAAGGAATAATTCAATCATAATAGCGCATAACGAGATTGTTGGTAAACTCGGGGAAGCGCCGTTTAAGCCAACGGAGATTCAGCTGGGCCTGCTCCAAAGCACGTCGCAAGCTGCGCACCGAACACTCCAGCAGATCCTTGTGTGCGTCTATGAATCTCCGCAGCTCTTGATAATCCCGGGGACAGTTAATATGATGTGCAATTTGGACAAGCAGCGAGGCCAATTCGCGTCTATTTGGTTCATAGCTGTAGGTGGAGAAATTAATTATTATATTTTATAGAACATTCTGATACGTATAAAATTTGAAATGTATCAAATTTGGATTTTTGTATTTCTATGATACTTAGAGGAGAGTTTTCATTTTTGAGACAACAATATTGTTAACTTATTGCCTTCTATATGTTTTTTTGGCTAGATTTTGACCAAATTGGGTGAGGATATATGTAGAAGACTATACGAAATTCACAAATCTCTAAGTTTGTTGTAAATAACTCCAAAAATAAAAACGTTTTTTATAATAAAGTTAGATTTTCTTTCGATAGTTTTTAATTTCAGATTATCAATTATAACTTACAACTTTTGCAACATCTCAAATTTGTGCATGAGAAATTCCTTGGCTATGTGAAAGCCCACGTCATTGCGTACAATGGCTGCAAAGATCTGCGATGCATCCTGTTTGCGTATGACTGACTTCTCATTGAATATTAATCTCAGATAGCGCTCAATTTGGCCGACATCGTGACTACAGGTCAGTGAAAGGAGTATCAGACGCTTCTCAGTGGCCACTGTGCTGTTCCTGTAGCGTTGCCACAAGAAGTTCCAATCATCCGCATCGCCGTGCTGCACGGCTGTGCAGTAAATTACGGAGCGTAGATTCTGTGGCACTGGATTTCTTTCATCTCGATTGTTTAAGATGAACCAGCGGTGATAGTACTTCAAGGCCTCCTTCACACAATCCGCCTGACACAAGCGACATGCCCATCTATTTATTAAGGTTTTGAGTGCCACATGATGACGATTATCTGAATCTTCAAGCATGCCCTCCAGATAATTGTAGATGGGATCCAGCAGATGAATCATAAAATGCTGTATTGATAGATAGTTTTAGATATTGGTGTTCCTTACACGCAGTGAATAAACTCTCACCTGAAACTCTTCAAAATCGGATGTTCTTCGTATGATGCGATCAATGGCCGTTAGCTGCTCCAATGCTGCACGCCAGGGCATGTATTCATGCTCGTGCTTCAGGTATCCCAACAGCTCCAAGGCCAGTGTATAGCTCAGATGACCACTCCAAGCCAAAGTGAGGGAATCGTCTATTAACTGGGCACGGTTCATAACATGAATGCGTTTAAAGACGCCACATTGTAAACCCTTAATGATCAGTTCCCAGTTCTTGGTGTCATAGTTTACACGATAAGGTGTGGCTAATTGCATGTTTAGGATCAGCCATTCATCATCTCCGGGCAGATCTTGCAATTCAAGTGGTAATATTTCGTGGTGTTCGGTGCAACGTAGCCAGGCCCTTGGCTCGGTGGATATAAAGTTGGATTCGGAATCTGTGGTATAGCTTATTGGTACAAACCAACAGGAGTCCACTTCCAATGGATGTTGGTTCTCCTTGATTGGAATAGGTTTATCATAAATTAGAAACCGCCTCTGGGTGACAGTTGCCGTTTTCTTTGCGTAGTGTCGATGCACTGTTACCAATGGTATTCCAGTTTGCAATGTCCATCTGTCCATGACGGTTTTCACATCCAAATCCTGCGGAATGCTCTTGACTTGATGCGATGCCTTCGTCAATGCCAACCATAGATCTTCCTGCTTTGCATTAATATAGGAGTGGCTCTCCAGATAAGAATTGAGACCGTTGTGGAAGGCTTTATCTCCTATGAAAATGTGCATCATGCGGATTATAACCGCACCCTTCCGATACGTAATGGAATCGAAGAGTTCAGCAATTTGTCCGCCTCGGCTCACAGGCTGATGGATGGGCCTTGTGCTGCAGAAGGAATCGGTGTTAAGGATGGCTAAAACATTGTCCAATGACTCCTCCTCATATGCATTCCAATCGCTGCACATCTTATCCATGCCCAATGTTGCCACATAGGTGGCAAAGCCTTCGTTTAACCATAGATCGTTCCACCATTCCATGGTCACCAGATTACCAAACCACTGATGTGCCAGCTCATGGGCTATAATATTTGTAACATGCTGCTTATCCGTCAGAGATGATGCCTCCTCTGAATAGAGCAATGATGCTTCTCGGTATGTTATTAATCCCCAGTTTTCCATGGCACCCGCACTAAAGTCCGGCACAGCCAGTTGATCCATTTTGGGCAGGGGATACCTAATGTCAAACAATTGCTCATAGTAATCCATTATACGGGGTCCAATCTCAGCGGCATATTTACATTGTTGGATGACCGATGCTCTTGACCAGGTGGTAAACTTTACTGAACGCTCGTAGGGAGCACTATAGGAGGCATATCCTTCGAAATCATTGATGCTGTAGGCAACCAGATAGGTGGACATTATCTCCGTCTGCTTAAATATGCTCCACACCCAATTCCTGCGTTCGCATCTATAAGTCTTGAGATATGTTGTAAGTTCTTCTCATCGATTTTCAGTAATTGATGGCTTACTTACATGGGTATCCGCTCTAAAAGGGGCATATTGCTTAGGGCATTGTACTGCGCGGAATGGCCAAGGGAAATGTTGAAGGTCGCTTTGAAGTTGGGCTCATCGAAGCAAGGAAATGCGGCACGTGCATCCGTTGGCTCAAATTGCGTCACCGACATGAATCTGTCATTTTAACAATACATATTACCATAGTAGAAGTTTTCTCATTTGTCACTCACTTGATTTGGCTACTGTTGCATCCGTCTCGATAGGAACTCGCATAATAGCCCGACATCGTTCGTCCGAGTCTTGCCCAGAATTGCAGGCGCAGTTTGTAGCGTTGTGTGGGATACAGTTCTGTGTCCAGATGCATAATATAGAAATCGTGTTTAGAATTGCGCTCCACACGTTTAATCTTAATATCCTTGTGGCATTTGCTTGCAACTGACTGCAACCATGTGCCATTTGTGGCAATATTCAGACGTGAATTCACATGCAATGTTATGTTGCTGGTGGCTTGAAGAATGTGAATCTGTATTTCGACATCGCCGGTAAAGAATAAGCGTGATGCGTCTTCCAGATGTGTCAGAACACGAAGATTATAGTGTTGCGGCTTTACGGATCGTGGCAAGCGATAATAATCATAGCTGGCGTAGCAAATAGTCCCAAAATAGGCGCTCAACAAAATTAGTATACGCATTTCAAATCAAGCGCGCTGAACGTATTTTTTTCGATTGAAAACTCATGTCACAACGTTGCCACTTTTTAAAGTTAACATAGACTGTAATGTTAAAGTGCTGTCAGCATGCCTAACAGCTGTGATGTTAAGCAAAAACAAGTTGCCAGCTCTTTAATTCATCGTGACGTCACATGCGCGTATTTTGTTTTCGCTTTGGTTAGTATATCCGCCGCTGCTGATGAAAATGGACGTTTGAAGCGAATCCGCGCGTATTGATGTGAATAATTATTAATAAATCCACTCGCAAAACTCAAAATAATTAAACAAATAATATAACAATCAAGTTCTTAAAGTGTCGGATGTATTCTATAGTTAACGCTTGTGTGGTTTTTGCAATATAAATGCATTTGGGCTTGTCGTGTGGCGCGTTTTGTCTCTACGAACGTGAATCACAAAGAAAAAGCGCGCTAAATGAGCGTGTAAGCCCTAAGAATACACAAAAATACACAAAAATGTAAATAAATAAACCAGTGCTGTCTAATATTTGTTAACAATTGAAGAGTCAAGTTGGACGGGCACAAAGTAAGTCAAACAGGAATCATTGAACTATTACAAGTGGCCAGCAAATTGGCAAATTGGGCAAAACGATGTTGCAACATTGACGTGCGAACAGCTGTTTTTACGTCTACGCTTTAGCTGCTACTTTGTTTTTGTTATGTGCTTTAGTTGCTGCCCAGCATGTGCATGTGCGAGCTGTGTTGTAATGCGTTTAATTTGTTTAATTTTATTTATCTTCTATTTTGCTGTTGGTATTCTTTTTTTTTTGTTTATTTGGCTGCCATCAATGGGCACGGCATGATCCACTTTTGACGTCAGCCGACAGATTCTGCTGGCCAAATGTTGCTAATTTGTTAGTTAAGTAAATAAACACGAATAACATTAACATATGCCTCATTGTAGAGTGCGGTTCAATGTCCAATTGTGAATGTTGCCAAATTCAAATGTATATGTTGCCAATGAAATGTTGCGGTACTTTCAACTGTTTATGTTTGAAAGCAAACCAACTTACTTTATTTTTATCTTCTATGTATGTATTTACTTACTGCAATCTGTTTATTAGCATAACACCAATAACAACAACAACAAGTAGATATATGCATGAGCACGCACACACACTTTACATTTGCGGAAATTGAGAGCAGCCCACAGCATCGATGACGTCGACTGGGCGTCAGACCGACTGCCCCGTCCAGTTGGCAGCCGCATTCGGCTACTGTTCAATGTATCTATCATTTGTATTGTGTCAATTTTTGATTTATGCTCAGTATCTCTTGTTTAGATTGTGCTTGTGGTTTCAAATTTGCAAAAGTGCCTACATACGACTGAATTGTATATATGTACATATGTTATATGTACATAATCAGTGTTGTCAACTTTTAAGAAGCATAAAAGTCGATTTTATTGCATAGAAGTTCGAGAATAATTTAATTTTTTCAAAAAAGCCGTGAATAACACCGTAACCGGTATCGGAACCGTTAACCGAAACTAGCCGTTTTAATTTTAGTACCGGAACTGAAACCGTGATCGAAATTAATTCTCTTTCAAGAACCGATAACCGAAACGCTTGTACCGGTACGGTTGTGGTAAAGTTGCTAAGTCAAAGAGTTTACAAACTTTCAACTGTCATATCTTGATGAAAACTGGCCAGATTTTCAATCGGAATGCCATTCTGACCATGATCCGGTCTTTTAATTTATACTGCATTTAAATTTTTAGCATTTAGAAAATTTTATTATTTTTCGACCACCATAGTCATGGCGCCAAGTTAATGGTAAGGGTCCCCCCTTTAAAATTGTGAAAATTCTAAATTTTAAATCTCAAGTTTTCAATTTTAATCAACTCCTTATTTCGAAATTAGTATAAAGCGAACCTTAAAACTTGATTCTGAGGCCTTTCATTTTCTTGTAAAAAATCATGTCAAAATTAAGAAATATTTTGACTTGTAAAGTTGCTAGGTCAGAGGCTTGAACAACTTCGAACTGTCATAACTTTGGCAAAGCTGTACTGATTTTCAAGCAGAATGTCATTTTGATCATGGTTTGGCATCCACATCCACATTTCGTCGAAAAAATTGTATTCCTCTAGATCTAGATATAAGATGTTTCAAAATTGATTTGGTATACCGTTACGCACCGGTACTGATACCGATACCAACAGAAGAAAAATGAATTAGAACCTTTTACCGAAATAGTTGTTTCGGAACGTACCGGTACCGAAAACTATTAAACCCAATTGATCTTCATGATATGGTTTTAAGATTTATAATAAGCCAGACTTGACCAAACAATTTGTTCTGAAAACTCTCATAGTTATCAGTCATATACACATGACTAGAGATGTCTATATTTATTTAAATTGCAAGTGTGGGCGACAGAAGCTTTTCAAAGCTCTTCATTTTCCGCCTTTGTAATGGGCTTCAAAGTTTATATACTTATGACACTAGTTAGCTTTAAGCTTACAACTGTTTAGATTTTGAATTTTCATTGCTAGAGACGGAGGAAGAAAGAGAGGAAACGAAATAAGTAACCAGATCTGTTCTCTTTCCACCACTAATCTACAATTAGTGGAATTGGTAGAGCTTCGTTAGTATACATAATTATATAAATATCTTATCAACCACTGTCAATAATTTAAGTCACATGAAATAGAGAGACAGAGTGAGACAGAGGTGCAAATAAATAAATTAAAATATTTATTAAAAAAGGAAAAGTAAATTCCAAGATTGTAAATCGAAATAGAATTAATCTTTGAAAACAGGAAATCGTTCCGAGTCAATTTAAATCTCAATTTGAATAATTTATTGAGTTCATTTATGCTTTCGATTGCCCCTTGTAGCTAGTAAGACTTGTTTATTTAATTGATTAGATTTTTTATTTGTACACTCGATTGTTTTGAGATTAGACAAGACAAATTGTTTTGTGCAGCATGTCTAATCTAAATCGGTCATAGACTAGAAACTTACACTGCCAAGAATTGTGAAGCTTTATATGAATTTTCTTAATTCAGTTTTAATTGTTATTTATTTTTATCTAAATAAAAAATTCTTATTTTTACAGAAAACTAACTACATTTGGAACCTCGACAATTCCACCTTAATGTGATGGTTTGGCAAAAATGACCAAAAGAAGGCGCGATTGTTGTTATCGTTGTTTGCGGCAATTGTTATCGGACAATGACTGGCGCCTGTATGTGTAACGTGAATGTTAATCGGTTCGATATCAATGCTGCGTTTTACGGTGGCGTGTGAAGGAAAACTTAAGTGGATTGATGGATTTCAAAGGTTCTTGTAAACTTTGTAGAGGCCCTATGGAACATGCCCGTTGATATGCATAAGAACGTCTCCGTACAAGTAGATAGTGATTTTGCTTTATTACTGCCAAGCGGTGTTTATGAAATCAAGAAAATGGAACCACGATCCAAAATACGAACAATTATTGTATTTTGTCTCTTTCTGGCCATTGCAGGCATCATTGGATTCGGCTACTTTTGTCAAGATCAGGTAAGTGTCAAATAACAGTTGATAAACATCATTATGCGATAAATTTTGTCTCTTCTATTCAATTGGAATTTGTTTGACGCAAAACCATAAATTTATTTTTTTTTGTGCCGTTTTTTTCGGTTATTTTGCTTGGCGCCAATGCAAATAAGTCAGCAGCAACTGTTAAACTTAATAATTTATAATGCTGTTTGCATTTAATTAAAATATATTTTTGTTCAATACTCGACTCTTGGAATTTTTAGTGTCCCCAAACTCGCTTTTGCCAAAGAAACAATTTATTAGTCCGTTTCTTTAGCGGATTTCACGCTATTTATATACAACACACACACATTTCTCCCATTTCCATTCGAAAGCTTTTATTAAAGAAAACAAAAACATTTTGTTGTTTACATGCATTTGTTGTTCTTTTCAAAATTATTGGCGCCGTTTGCTTTTAATTGTTTAAAAATTTGTGTATATTTATGTACACAGGTGCTAGAAAATCCTACAAATAATCAAGTGCATGATGAAAACAATTTTTATTTTGCTTTCCTCTATGTAATTTTATAAACTGTGAACAATGTATATTGTGTAATATATTTGCAAATATAGATACTCAGTTTTGTATATAATAATTGTAATATTGTTGTGAACAATGATAAACAACCAAGATTATTTTTAGAATAAATAAAGTTAGCACATGAAGTATTTTTGAAATAATTTCTTAGCACTGCAATTCAAGTTTATTTCTTAACTGTCGGCAACGTGTTTCCGTTTTTGAAAATATTTATAGAACGCTTTTATTTCCAATTTGTGAAATAATCTTAAAATTAACTTTTGACATAAAAAACTGAACTGATAAGCTTTAAATATGTTGAAAATACTCAAAAATAATGACTGATTTAATGTGTGAGGTGCAAATGACTGCTGTATCCCTCATAAAAGCATTTCCCAAGCATTTCAACGCATTTTATAACACTCCAGGGACTCATAAACTTTGAACTCACCAGGCTATCAGTCAGTTTACAGCTATGTAAATATGGGTACCCCTCTGTGTTAGTATGTGTGTGTGTGCGCATTTATGTGTATGTATGTAAATTATCAATTAATTGTCGAGCAAAGTCATCTCTAATATTAGCGTCTATAAATTCATTAGACGAGCTCATAAATTTTGAAAAGCGCGCTCTTTTTATGTACTGCAATTTCATTTAAATTTACTCACGTCAAATTTTATATATAGAAAGTGCTTGCTCATTTATATACTTTTAGATTGACTTTCAAATACCCGTACCAGTGATTTTTCGATTTATACTTAGATGTTTTAAATGTGGAACTCACCTCATTCACATCTATTCATAAACATGCTCAGGCATTTTAAGCAGTGTACTATAGCGACTTAGCGATGACATTTATATATGGTTTATGCTATACTAAAGTCTTACAATTTATAATATAGACTAAACATACCTTATATGCCCATTATTTAATAACAAGCTAATAAAAACTCGCGTGCGTCCGTCTATCCAAAAATATGTTATTCATGCATAGCTTTCTTAAAATAATATATATATTTGGTTATAGGGGGCATGTGGGCGTATATTTTTAAAAATGAGTTCAGTGTCAAATAAAATCGCGTATGTAAGAATATACTGATATACATATATTTACGAAAATAATTTTGTTTGACACATCAATTGGTTAAAACTTCAAGCTTATCAACACGAATAATTGTTGATATTGTTTTTATTTTTAAGCACAAAGAATTTAGCTAAAACACGCCTACATCTATAGATTTATTTATATTTACATATTAAAATGCTTTATTTTCAGTACTCATACTATTTGTGGCTTTTCTTGTAGAAATTTGAACGAGTGAGCAAAGTGACATTAATTGGGCCCATCTGCCAGTTGGGACAACACGCGATCTTGAATGTAAATACTCGAACTTATACTCGTATTCTTATGCTGTGGTGGTGTCTAGCGAGACAGCATGGCAGACACGATGGGCACGGGCCGTGCCACGCCCCGCTGTTGTTGTGGTGCTTGGGAAATATGTTACAAAAATAGCTTAATTAGTGGCGCGTTACGACAAATGAAAAGTGTAGCGAAATAAATGAAAATCATGCATTGCGTGGGTGTGTTGCATGTCCAAATAAAAGCGACACAAATTTTTTATCATTTATATTTTGATGGGAATGAATATAAATATGGATAAACATCTGTTTATGGGTACAGTCCAGTACCTTGAATCAGAGATGATAAACCAGATATATTTAAAAGTATATATTTTGTAATGACACATCAATGTTTTAAAAATAGATCTGTTTAATCTACTTTATCCCAACACTAAATCACTCTGAATATTTAAGCTCTAGCAGAAATACTTAGTCAATATATTAGATTAACACTTTTGACTTCTATGTCTCTTGACTCATCATTTTAAGTTATTTTTATTTCCCATGTAGGTTCCCAATGAAATCATTATGCTCAACTATAACGCTTGATTGTAGCGCAACAGAAATGTGTTAAACTTATCAGACTCTAAACTAACAAACAAAATTGGACACTCTTACTCTGAATATTCATTAACTCGATGTCGATGCCACAACTTTAGCTGCTCTTTTATTTATACATTTGCATTTATTCAAATTTCGACTAGGTAAACGTCAGGCGAACAAACAAATAAAAAAATAAGAGAAAAAATTATAAATTAAAGTGAGCTTGCGGAGTATTATTATTTCTTTTTTCACCGCTTTGATAAAAACTCATTAATTAAATGTTTTGGTTGTTGTTGCTTTAAATTTTCTGTTTTGTTTTCGAATTGTTTTCATTGTACATTTACAACGGGGGGTGTGGAGGTTAGATATGTCGAATGTGCTCATTGCGTAATAATCGATGGGTACAAAGATTAATTTCAATAATGCAAATGTGTTGCTGATATATATATTGTAATTGAGTTTCTCTATAAGATCTTGTTAGGATGTCCAATAGTTTCGCGCTCTTTCAAATCTTTTTATTTATGTGGTGTTTTATTGAAAGTCTTTGGCTGTACCTATTGCTTCACATGTAAATTATGGCAAGAGTTGTGTGATTTTTGACCAATTTAACAGACGAGCCTAATGAAATGTAAAGCTACGACTATTTATGACTTTGTTATTTTTAGTAGGTTGGCCCTGTAATATAAATTACGGTTGGTGTTTTCCATAATGCAAATGCTTTGTTTTTTGCTACATTTTTTAACAACTTTCCGGCTACAAACAAAGCTCGTTTTATGGTTTTAACATGCCAACAAATAAAAGTACATACATGAATGTTTATGAGTTGAATTCTCTGTGTGTTTATGAGGCGTTTCATCCACCAGGCCAGATTCCAATATCTATTACGAATTTATTGCTCTATTAGAACTGCAAGCACTTGTCCTCAAGCTGTTGCTAAACCAAATAAAAAACACGCAACTGAATTTAGTTTGATCATCAAATCAACTACTACAACGGCAGCCAATGAACATAATGTCCAGGTCTCTCCATATCTTTGGTATTTTATTAGCATAGATTTGGTTTACGATCGTGTTGCTTTATGGCCATGTTAGATTTGTCTTTCGAGTTGTTTGTTTACCATGCTTTTCTCTTACATTTGTACCAAGGTGCGTCTCACTTTTATCAATTTAATGGTGTGCCGGACTAACACATCTACACACGATATGTCCCCACAATGGAAACACAGTTGTTAATTGATGAATCTGTAATTAAAATAAAGGGTCACATAAAAAGAGAATATATTTTGATTGTTTTCCCTTTTCCTTTAATTAAAAAAATGTTTCATATAATGTACACCAGTTATATGATACTTTTGGCTGTTTCGTACATCTGAGCTAAGATTATAACTCTTTAGAACTTAACTTACAGATTGATACTATATTTTAAAAGATTTATTTGTTTCGAAACTTTAGATGAAATTTTGGCAGCTTCAAGCAAACACGACCTTACAAGCAAACTGGAAACCTTCTGAGCGATTAATGGCTTAATTGCCTAAAACTTGGATCGGTTCGTTAATTTATCAATTTAAAATGTGATTCTTAGGAAATTCAAACGACTTTCTTAAGGTATTTCATAATTTATCGCATCAAAATAAACGATAATAGTTTATAAATTATGTCTTAAATTTTAGATTATTACACAAGTTTCTAGACTTAATTTATGCGTGCTTTACGCTAACCGAAGGCAATATACATGATTGTAATTCGCAACTAGTGTAAGCAGTAAATATAATCGGGAATTGAAAGGACATGTATTAATTGTTGGAATTTCAGCCTGCATTAATTAACACTCTGTCAATTGTTGTGTAGCATTCGCAACAACGACTGTCCATGCAATTATCATCAATATTCATATGATATCTTTATTATCATCCTAACGACCCGTAACGTAAAACCAGTGGCTCAACCACAACAACAACTACAACAAAGCAAACTATCAAGTCGAAACCAATTAAACTATCAGCAAAATCTGAGAAATGTACAAAAAGCGCACATGCCAAGACATGTGCTGGGCAAAAGAAGTCGACAACGAAGAGGAGAGAGCCAACGGAGACCACATGTCATAAGCCAGAAGACGCGTGTCAGCGGCACTTTAATGTGGTACCAGCGGTTCTAACAATTGAATACATGAAATTCGGATTAGTGTTGCGGCATCTGCGGTTTTTGTGAGGCAACAACAAAATCTTAAAAACAATGGGGAGCTCAAATGATTTTTAAAAAAGATCTGTGCGCATTATTTACGCCTGTTTGAAGTTAATTTGTGGCCAAGAGATCACTGAGCATGACAGAGAGATGATGGGTAAAGCAGAGAGAGATAGAAGCTGAGATTGGCTATAACGCTCTCACTTTGATGTGAACTTATAATATCGTCTGGCACAAATTAGCCAACTGGCTAAACGTTCCCTCTCACCGTCCATCGTCCGTGTTGAGGCCTAAGTTTTTTTGTTGATAAAAGTTTTCTGATAGCCTCGAACATATCGTTTGTTGTTGCTTTTAAGGCTGGGCTGCATGTATAAAAACTGGTTTTCAGTTTATCTCTCAGGTCGGCGATACCCTGCACAAATTCATTATATTCACTTTGATATGCCGTTTGAAACGACTAAGAAAATTATTGTATTTTATGACCGTATGAAAATTGTAGTTTTAATGTAAAAACTTGTTTTAATAGCGCAGCTTTAAAAGTATGTATTGCAAGCGTAAATATTTTAGCTCCAGTAATTACTTGCAGGGCATTAAAAGTGCGTCGAAGTTTCTTGGCTTGATTGTTTTTATTATTGAATGTCTGGCGGTCTCATGTTTTGAAAGCATTGTAAGCTGATAGCCGTTTATGAGCTTAAATGGCAATGCAGGTAGATAGATGCCTTCTTTTTTTATGCCTTTGGGGTAGTTCATCAAAGGGGATCAAACGATTGGCAGCGGCATCTCATCTACATAACAGTTTAGGCTCAACAAATGGCAAGCGACCGGCTCAAATGAATCTTGGCCATAACGAAACCTAAGAGAATTATTTACTCACACACATAGGTGACTGACTAATGGACTATTTCTAATTAGGTGGTGAAGCATTTCAAGGATTTGTATTCCATCTTGTTTTCATTTTCAATTTATTTGATTTTCTGCTTTTACCAACAACAATAAGTTATTGTATTTATTTTAGGATTTCCTGCTTAATTTGCTTTTTGTACTCATAGCAATAATTTAATTTTAGGTTTCTGCATAAATAATAATAATTCGCTGGTATGTGTACCTAATAATCCAGCCAAAATTGAATATGCCATTGTGCAATTTTGTCTGTATTTTCCAGCAGCAGCTGCTACTGGTTTTTGCATTTTCATTTCGGTTTTTATAGTATTCATTAATATGAAAAACTGTTGTGCCAGCGTTTTGACCAATTACAAATTCAATTCAAAATGTTTTGTAAAATGAAATTATCGTTTTGTATTTCTAATTGGATCACTTCTATTCAGAATTTTTATTCCTGCTGTAGCTGAATCATGTGAATTTAAGCCATGGATAATTAGACCATTTCAGGGAAACAAATTTGAAAATTGTTTTCGGGTTTTGATATGGCCCAGAGGGAAAGTTAAATAGATAAATGTGTGTTAAGTACTTTAGGCTCCAACAAGATGACTACAACATTAGAAGTATTATCTTTTGCATGGTGGATTTCAAATTCCGTTGAATTCATTATTTATTTATTTTTATATCGGTTTTCTTAGATTAGAATTAATTGTCATGTATAGTATAACGTAAAACTAAATAACAATTAATAATTTGCAACTACAATTGAAAGAGTTTACGTCAGGTACTTTTCATAAGAAAAAATGTACTTTATATCAATGAGATGAATTTTTTTTCTTGACACCACATTAATTCCATTTTATAAGCCTAATAAAAAATAATATGATACAACTTTTGCAATGTGCTGCGATGGGGCAAATTGTGCAATGAGCATCCAATTAAAACTTTTTCACACATTTGCAAGGCAGCTGACAAAAAGTCGGTCTAACAATGAGTTAGTTGTGTGGTCGAATAGACTGAAAATACAACAACAACAATAACAAAAAACATTACTACTACAATAATAGAAACGACAACAATTCTATGAATAACTTTATTCTGTCGCCTTTCTAACGAGCTGCAAAAATGTTAGCGTATTATATAATGTAGCGTATATTTGTGCATAAATAAGTATGCAGAGAATGTGAAGAAATGGAAGAGATGTGGGGGATAAAGGATTTCCGCTTGGTTGCTTGAAATATGAGGAGATTTCGACAAGAATGTTATATTCAGTCTGTGCCGAGCATAGGAAAAACTGTCTAGCAATTTATGATGCAGTGGAAAATGTGTTATATTTCTTTTGGACGCCTGTGGTGGCACTCATGATAATCATCATCCGTACGCATATGATGACAATGAGAATGATAATTACAATGAGCACTAAAAGCCGTCGACGAGGACTTCTAAATATAGCCCAAGCCAATGTGACAATGTGAGAGGCGTGTTTGGATTTCGCAATTGCAATACGACTGCTAACTACACATAATACGATTTTATGGTTATGGTTTTTGCTTCTACCCCTCCTTCTCCTTCTCCTAAGTGAAATAAGCAGAAGAGGAAGAAAGTTTTCGGGATATCGACTTACCAGGCGTCGCTCAACGACGCCCGACGTCGCGACATTGAATTGAACGTCTTATGGCTCATGTCTACATCTCTCTTCTTTTCTCACTCTCTCAGCGCTTTAAATCTCATCCCTCGCGCTTATGCTCAACAGTACAAATACATCAGGGCTAACATTGTTTTGCACTTGGCTGACAGCTCGGTGCTTGAAGTATTTTCCAGTTTGCTCACGTATTAATTGCTCGAGTGGAAACGACGACAGCAGCAGCAACAAAAGAGAATAAAAATAAAAATGAGAGAGAAAACAGAGAACTTATCGACCGAAACATGTTTTGTTTTTGATGTTTTCCCTCTTTTTTTTATTTGTGTTTATTTTGCTTTTCTTTTCTGCTTTGGCCAGTGCTCAAATTATGATAAAAATATTAACAAAATCTTTTTGCCTCCACTTGCATTCTGATATCCTTGATATATTTTTATCTTTTGGCTATTTTCATGATTTATGAATGCATAGTTATTTGGGCATTTTTATGATTAATATTTGATAACTATAAAAAAAAACATCTTTTTTAAAACCTATTCCTACACTTCTCGAAGTATTTAATTCATATAAAAGTTATAAATTTTAGCCTCAAGGTTAGTTGTGTTTTCTTAAAAACTTTAAAGAACGTTTTCTCATTGTCTAGTTAAAATCTCAGTTAAGTAACTAAAAGATATTTTGACGTCAAATATACAGAAATGAATATCATATTAAAAGTTCACTATGTGAAAACGATTCTTATTCAATTTAAATTTCAATAAATGTAAATGTACTGCATTATTGTAGATTATTTCCTGTTTATCATTTTCTCGTCTTTTGTTTGTTATGCAAAACAATACCTTTAGCTTGATTCGTCCAGCAATTTTACCAACCCTGAAGTATTTTGACTCTAATCATATTCTGCGGTTTTTAATCTTTTACCAGAATAGCAGACCGCCCGCACAGAACAGTTGCCTGTTTGTGTCCATACACAAGTATTCTCGACTTTCCCCAATGTCTGTTTGTCCGTCTATGCGTTTGTTCATCAGCGCAGACATCTGAGTCGTGAATTGCATATGAAACACGCATTGAGGTTTATATTTAAAATCGAGGCACTTTATGAATGTCGATTGCATACGAAGAAGTTCTGATGTGTGCAGAAGTAGCCACTGAAAATTCATCACGGAAGTCGTAAATAATGCTCCCAGACATGTTCAGATGGACGTGTCATTGTGTGAACCAATGCAAGTACTAACTATGTACATATATGTACATACATATTTATAGCATTAACCCATTAGAGAAAATCACAGAAAGAGAGAGATAGATGTTGAAAGAGAATCTGTTACAATTCAATAGCTGCATGTCTTTCATGTTGACCGACAGGCCACAAACAGCTGCCAAGTGGAAGACATCAACATGGAGGCGGCACAGTGGCCAGCAATTCATCATCCACAGCAAGAACAATAGAGAAATAGAACTGTAAATGCAAAGAAACTTCTCAATATGCATTTCAACGCCCTATTCTATATCACTTAGAGTGAGGCACGAAATGCCACACATTCAACTGGATCTGTTACAAAAATGTGTTTTCATATTTAGCATGCGCCTCTCAAGTGGCCAAATGCAACAACAAAATCTGGCCATAGCTGCAGATCCCGCCACCTCTTTCCATAAACACCCAACTTGCTCTGGTCGAGCAGCGATTGGATATGTTGATGTTTATGTTGATGTATTCTAATAGTTGGCCTGTTTTGTGATCATGTTGAACACATGTTGACAAAGTGTGAGCACAGAACTGCCACCCGGTAGTCTGAGGCATCAACAGCATCGCATCCAAATGCAACCGATACCAAACGGAAGCGTATTCACATTCTGCCTTTCATCATTTCTCTTTGAGCACTAAAATTCATAAGAAACTGAAAAACAAAGTACTTCAAATATTACATTTCACAAATGCATTTCAAATACATAGAAAAACAACAAGTTGGACTATTTTACACCCGACAATGATTGATTACCACATACCCTATAACAATGAGAGTGTTATTGGATTCATCTTCAGTGATTGCTATGATCACACTGAATCATCGGTGATATCCTAACAGAGATTCATGTCCTTTTACCTATTGATTACATTCCAGCAAGCCCCTTTGACATAGATATGCATTAAGTTATGAATTATAATTCATAATTCATAGATAATTATTTAGGGCTTACTTTTTATTCTTTATAGAAATAATACTTATGCAAATACATATTCTAGCATTTTCTAAGTTAGACTCACGCTAATAAGAATGACCCATGGCTCTTTAAACACAAAGACATTTCATTCAGATTACAATGTGTTCTTCTATAAAGAAGATTCTTTATTATTATTATTACTTGTATGTGTGGTTTCTCTGTGATTCATAGTGTTGATTGTTTCTGTTTTTCTTTGTCGTTGTTTTTGTTATTCTAAAAAATAAATAAAAATATAAAATTGCTTATAAAAAAAATGCAGGGTATGTCTCAATCATATACTCTTGGTAATTTCAAATATTGCATTACAAATGAATTATGTATGCTTATTTATTGAACTGTGCTGCATTCATAGTATGAATTTTGAGTAATTTTCATAGCTTAATTTAGAGATCACAAGAGTCGACAAGATGAATCATTTTACGATTGATGTCTGGCTGTTTATAATTATTATACTTGTTATCCCTATATCATCTAATGCTGATTCAGTTACAAGTAAGATTTTCCCTTCAATAACATAGTGCCTGATACACATTCTCTTTTTTAAGAGTGTGGCTATAACGAGGAGTATCGATGCAGTTGCTTTGAGAGTTCGTGCCATCAGTTGCTCTACGATGGAGAGTTATGCCCAAAGAAATGCGAAATGGTCTGTCAGTGTAAAATTGGATTTGTACGATATCGGGGAATTTGTGTGAAAAAGGAAAAATGCTGTTTGGAAGGCGCATGCACAACTTACAAGGAGGAAATAATGAAATCTGTGCGAATCGTTACGGAAGCGTCCAAAAAGATATCTTAATCAACTTAAGCATTTGATGGGCGAAATAAATTAAAGTAAAATTGCACTATAAACCATTTATGACTGACTAAAATAAGAGATGTGTTTGATCAGTTGACAAGACTGAGAACCTGTGGCATAGATTTATTATCTGAAAAAAAAAATACACGACTAGAAATATATTTACGTCTTCCTCGCGCCTTATCGAATTGGTTCGCTATGTTCATTATTCATATCAATAGGTCACAGGGAGTAACTTTTAGCGTGACAGAATTTGTTAGCATTTAAATATAATACACTACTAAACAAAACAATTCAACTAAATTTTAATTTAAAATTCAAATTACCAAATAAGAATTATTCCGTTATTTGAAATATATAAAAAATGTTTAAGTCCGAAACAAAAGACTATTAAAAGTTTGTTTTCACGATTGTTATTTTCGGTCCCCGACACATGTGCCACATACTTACTAAAAAAATTCTTTCTTAACGTTAGGAGAAGCTGAAACCTTAAAGAAACGTACGAATTCGGATTAAAGATTTGTAAAAAAGGGGATGTAAAATCGATACCAACTTCTCACTTGCCACCAACTTGACATTTGCACAATCGCGGCAGGTAAATCTCAGGGAAATTGCCGTTGAGTGTTTGCGTCTCTAATAAAAACACACACACAAAGAATGACGAAATCGGCGAGGCCAACAAAAATCAATGATACAGTACAGAAAGGAACTAAGCTCCGCCAGTATACGTGCGAATTATAAGCCAAGCCGATATGCGACAAAGGGACAAAAAATAGGCACGTTCGAGACGAGGCCTAAACAGGCAGCACTCTTATCAATGACATCTAAACCAGCTACACAGTTATAATTCTACGTTTCCTGTTATTCCCTTCAGTCAGTTTTCAGGTGCCAAACTTGAATGTGCTAATAGAAATTTTTGTTATTTTTTTCGTTACATTATAAAACAGGAAACAAAAGCGTGACAAAAATATATAAATGTTTTTATAGCAGCATATTCTTAAGTAAGATTATTACTCTGACTGGAATTCATTTGTTGTAAAGCAAAGTTGTTAATTTCATTGAATCCATCTAATTGTGTTCCAACTTTGGCATACCAAATCGAATTTATAAATTAATTTTATGGCTTTTATTGTTACATGTCTGTGTATACTTTATGTGTACTGTATGTTAAAAAATTTCAATCGACGAACAGCGCATATTTAATCAGGCGTTAACATTTAATGTTGAAGAACTTCTATCAAATCTTTTCGACTTCCAGCTAATTGTTTTGCAAATTGCTTAAAATGCATTTCCACACAATTTCCCATTCATTTTTTAAGTGCTGCCCTTAGAGTTGAACAACAGATTGGGCATGTACATCTCCATTTCCGTCTCTGTATCCATTTCCCGCTGCTCACATTCGCGACCCGTTTCCCAGCCGTCTATTTTAGAGCGCGATGAAAGTGCATTGACATTGCCCCATTGCAAAATTCATTGGCAGCCCTTGCCAATTTTAATTCGTTTTTTGTTTTACTCTATCTTTAGCTGGGTTTTGATACTCTGTAATAGAATGTGGAGGCAGGCTGCTTGGATAAATGCAAATTCTTGTATGTGCAATGTAATAGACAGCAAGAACATCCTGTGAATAATCTAAAATAAAGTGAAGGATGGTTATTTAATTTTTTAACATGAATAATAATATAATTTCATTATACTATGTACATTATACAACCTATGTATCTTGAAAGTGTAGCTAAAAACAGGGTATCTTGGGGCCGCACATTCTCTGTCAGCTCATTTATTCTTTTCAACCCGCATTCGCTTCGCTCTCAAGTAACGACAAACGACTGAATGGCAAATGCCCAGCCTAGTCAGGGCCAGAGACAGGCCGACGAGTCGTTCCACTAACTGTCGCAAATGCCGCGTGACGCATAGAAATGTTTCAATTCTTTTTTATTTATAAGCCTATACATATGTATAAGTATATATCTTCATGTTGTCAGCATATTTTGCATGTCTCCTGCGGGGTCTTGACGCCTCGTTGATCGCCCATTTGTCCAGTTCAAGCTGCAACTTCAACCCGACTCCGTCTCGCATTTAAAACTAACAACGACAACAATAGAAACAATTGCTTTGTATTGCATTCACATTTCGTATGGGATACAATGGGGCCACAATGCTTCTTCATTTTTGTTGTAACGTCATTTGTATGCAATTTTTCTAATTCATGGCGCGATTTAAATTGTAAACCAGGAACTAAAGTGTCAAGTAAGTCAAATTACTGCTGCAACATAAAAAACAATTTAAACAAAGGTATAGTGTTAAGTAAGCAAATTTTTTTTTATTGGTTTTCTAATTATAATTCAAAAGCATTCTGGGAGATTTTAAAGATATATCAGTTTAAAATAAGTCTTATAGGAAAGCATCTTTTGAGTAGATATGAGCAACATTTTGATTAGGGTTTTTATTATTTATTAAGCAAAATAATTTTAAAAGAAATAAAAAAATATATTCTAATTACAACTAGATTAAATTCAATTAGATTCGAATTAAGACATAAAATAGTATCTTAATCAAAAAATTAATGTATCTAATTGTTATTACGTTTCGAAAATGTTTCAGTTGTACCCAAAGATATGTTAAAGATATAAGCTAAATATTTTCAGGAATTGAGTGAGTATTCAACCGTGGTTTAGCATAGAATACTAAATGAATACTAAAATTCTTAAAGTGTCAAGTAAATTGAAGTTAATTCAATTCGTTGCATATTTTGAGTTTTATCACTTTTAATGCCCTAAATCAACCTCACACGTCACTTAAGCATATTTATGTGGCAAGCGCCGTTCCCATTCGAATATTGAATTATTGAAATGTCGATTATCTTAATCTAGCACTTACACATTCATCAATCAAGCGCCTAATGCCACTTCAATGTGTCCGCGTCGTCGGCGGTGCTGCCGGTCCCAAGAGACTCTCAATGTGGCATCCGAGTGGGTTAGAGACTGTGGGGCATTGTTCTTCAGCTACATCTCGCCGGTGTTGTTGTTGTTTTCGTTTTTGTTGTAGCTGTAGCAGGCATCATAATGTTGACGTTTGTCAACATTAACTACACTTAATTCAAAATGTCACCACTTGCACACACATGCCTAAATTACAGCCGTCTTTTTGTGTGTGTGTGACTTTGTATGTGTATGCGAGTGTGTGTGTGTTCGTGCGTTCATTATTCCAAGTTGCAAAACTTTTTGTCGCCAGTTTAGTGCACGTCCAGTCCCGCAGCGATCAGTCACACGTACTCTCACTCTGCCTGCTTATATCCTATACAAATGTCTAAAGAAGGGTAGCATAAGTATTCGCAAATATATGCACGTAAATATATACATCTACCTGTCTATCCGTATCTCTATAGAAAAATATAGTCTCTCTATTTTATCTAGTAATATTACTTTCAAAATAAAATAATGTTCAGAAATTATGACTACCACAATCTAAAATAAGTAGTACTTGATTGTTAATGCTCTCATATGTGTGTAGAAGGATTACAGGGTATTTCTCAATCAAGAAGTCTTTTTATTAGCTTTCTATGCAGCTGCATAAATTACGCAATAAAAATGTCGCAACAATTGAAAAGTTGCTGTGCGTTAAACTGCATAAGCTGCAACAATTAGAGGCAGGCAATTGTAATGTGCGCCCTTTGCAGCATTTTGTATTGCAATTAACGACAAGTTCTGTTTCCTAGTTACTTTTTTCTTCTTCTTCTTCTTCATCATCTGCTTGTTGCATGCCCCTTCGTGAAGATGATTAGAAGCTTAACATAGCGAACGGTGCGCAATAAATTTGTTCTTTATGACTAGCCAACCCAACTAAAGTGTTTGCAATTTCCAGTTGCATTTTGTAGTTGCAATTTGCATTTGCATTTCGTATTTGCCACTTATCCGGGCGTGTCTTTAATTGTCGATAAGCTCTGTAATTGTTCCCTTGTTTATTTACTTTTCTTTACTCTTTAGTTCGTCTCTGCATCGTCTTTTATTCTTTTGCCGGAGAAGTGTTGAAGTGCAGCTGCTGCTCGAACTGTCTTGTAAGTGCTGTAGAATGAAATGAGGTCAATGTAGCCAATGAGAAGAACTCAATTTATGATGTTTTTACAATTTTATAGAGATATTTAAAGGAAAATTTGCTGTAAAATATACGCGCAGGCAATACACTTAAAAAAATCTTATCAGAATCGAAATTAACAAAAATATATAATTTATTGAAATTCATTGATAAATGTTAGAATTTTACTTTAGCTAAAATTTGGTGCATAAATACTTATTATCTTTTGATATTATATCATACAATTTTCCGTCTATGTTACAAACATATGTAAGTAGTCTTTTCCATGTCGTCAGCTGCTGAATGCTTTTTCATACTCCCGACAGCTTCATAATTTGTGTCTCCTCCTGGTTTCGGTACTCTAATCCCGATAAAATCTGTTGGCATTTCCAGCACTTTTAGGAATCTGTCTGCTGTCAGGCAGAAGGAACAACCAACATGACTGCTGACTAAATTAGCCAAAATGCCGCATACTATCGGAGCCATATTTTAGCTAAAATCACGTTGAAAATATGTGCTTTGCCTCAACTGGAATTCAGCTGAAATGAAAGTTTCTATGATGCCTATCTGAGTGGAGCGCCAGACCAAGGCAGGACTATAAAATTATCCCAATCTTTACGCGCTGAAAACATTTTCATACCCTTACACAGAGTATTATAGTTCTTTATCACAAAATGTGCTTTGCACGAAACCAGGCGTGGCATACAGTTTTCCAAGTATCTTGATGAATCTTGATATATTTAAATCCTTCTGCTGCAGGCGGTATATATGATCCTTTTATTATATACCTGTCATAGGTACGATCAGTTGAAACACAACCTTCAGTAAGAAAAACTCTTTTGTTTTGTATATATCTTATTTTATTAGTATAATTTACATTTACAAAATTGATTACAATCGGACTACGTATTATACCATACAGTTGACATAGGTATGATGAAAATTATATATCGTGCTCTGATAGAGTATCAGATCTTCGACGGACCAAAGATAACCTCCTTTACAATTTTTTTTTGGTAATTTTTGTGTAATTTTTTTTTTTTTTTGGTTCCTTGTGCTGTGTCGTAAACCAGGCGTAGGCTATTAATTTTATGAGTCTACAGAATGGGCAGACTTACACAAGGACAATAAGACATGAGTGCTAGGGGCTGGGGGTGTGGCAGGTGATATTCTATTGGCGCCCAGCCAAGACGGGGTGATTTTAATAAAATTTTCGTACTGTTTTGCTTGGCTTTTCATAATGTGGATTTTATGCTGATTCAATGTTTTGTACTCGATGCCGCCACCGTCGCACGCCACAGATTAAAGTGGAAGCCGGGCGTTAAATTAACAGTCAGAGGGGGACAAGCACCGGTTGACCTTATGCTTATCCCAAAAGAACCATTACAAACTGTGATTAAATCTGCTTAATATGTTTGCCACAAGCTGTAGTTCAATATGCTAGCTTGCCTCTGTCTTATCAATATGCTGTGGGAATTACGCAGAACTTCAACTCAAAAACATAAATCTTGTGTTGCTATTACAAGCTCGGTTCGCGAAAATTTCCTTGCTCTCTGCCCTTTAATAAAGTTATGAATATTGATAAGACTGCCATGCATAATTTGAATGCTGTTGTGTTGAAATTCAAGTAAAGGGCAGATTCCTCAAGACTGGTTTGGCGCACTCCCATTTGGGATTACACACACACACACACACACACACACACACACGCACTCGTATGTCTACATTCTCATACAGATGAAACTACATACATAATTGCCTTTGCATTTTGTTGCCGCAATCACCCCCAAAACATTGTCCCGTGGGAGGGAACTTTCCGAAAATTTTGTTTAATGTGCAGTCGTAGAAAATTAGTTTAATGCTCAGACAGGTAAAAGGCATTTGCTGGAGCTTGCTCGAAAGACTCAACCGAATTATTAGATAAAGGTCGTGTCTTAGCAAATTATAGCGCTGTATGGGTTAATTGAATTGCCTGCCACGTGGCTTGCCTTTTTGATAAGGAAGGTGAACGTTTCGTTATTCAAAATGTGCGCATTAAAGTCCAAATTTAAGCTTTAATCACAAGTACATTAAACGAGAATTGGGTTAGTAAAGATTGTTCTTTATGGCCATTATAAATGTCATATAAAGTTTTAAAAATGAAGAAAGTTCTTAATTGAGCAATTTTTGCTGTAAGTTTCGTTTTAACTTCATCTTGGGAAAAAGCACAAATAATAAACAAATATTTTCACTCCAATCTCTCTGTTATTTAAGCTGCTCTTTTCTTTCAATAGCCAAGATCCAGATATATATATATATATAAATATATTCGTAGACAACCCATCTCCTTCCCTTACCATCTCTCTGTTCTGTTTGTTGCCACAATATTTCATTTTGAATAATTTCCATTAACTAAATACGCGCACTCACTGCACTGCGTTTGTTGGGCAAATTAAAAAATGTGCAAAAGAAAGCAATTTAAATAAAATAAAAATGCAAATGAATATATATGCGAAGTAATAACCGGAAACCATGACCCCCATTTGGTGCTGAAAAAGAAAATTCGTTTGGCCCAAAAAGTGCATAAGAAACGGAAAGGCGGGCAGCATGAAGGCTCAAATGAAAATCAAGCCTTGCAACTAGACGGGGTGCGTACATATATGTGTCGAGATGTAGGTCAAAATGTCGGTTTGTGTGTGAGCATGTGTGTGTGAACAAACAATGCACATATTCAGTTGCAAGCGGGTGCTTAAACAAAAATATGTGGGTGTTGTTGCCAAAGTCAACATGCACTTGCCGGTACTCACACACGCTCACAATATTACACACACGACCGACTAAAGAATACCCAAAGCCCATTACCCGAAGTGTGGTTTGTTGTTAACGCCATGCCAACACACACACACACACACACCCAAACACACATTTACATATATTTGGTTCGGTTGAATCAGTTTTTGGCTTGCGTTTTCCTTTTTCATTTTTGTTGTTAACCTTTTTCTCTGCTCTGTTATTATTTTTTTTTTTTGGGTAGTTCCCATGGCCCTTTAAATCGTCTCTCTTTTTCACAAATTGGTCATTGTGTTTTTTTTTTCTCACAAAGTAGAGTGCAAGTGCTGAAATTGCAATAATGACCACGGCATATACCTACGTATGTGTACATTATTACGTACTCTTATTTGTATAAGCATTTTCTTTTTGTCTTTTGGCCGACAACCTATGTAAGTGTTAGTAAAACAGCAGCTGCAATTTTACCACATTTAAATTGCTTTTCAACCAGTTTGTGTGCAGCGTATGTTGCAACTGCTGCTAATGACACATTTTATTATTACTCTGTTCACTAGTAGAATTGCTTAGATTAAACTTTTGTCTGAATTTAAAGTAAGAATATAAGAAGATTTGACTTGAAAGGCGACCAGATCTCATACCCTAATCAATTTTCCTGCCTAAATTATTTTTATATTCACATTTTTGAATCTATCACTGGATAGCTTAAAAAAGCTTTATGAATAATTAATTTAGAGTTTATTTAGCAAGTGTTACTTGATTTAATATATTTCGCATGCAAAGCGTAGACGGATGTTGTTATTAGCTACAACGTTTTTCTACCATTTGCTGTTTTGCTTTTGTCGTTTTGCATCAGTAGCGGCGCCATCAGCATCAATGCTGCCACATTGTCGCCAATATTTCAGCGTCGGCGACTCTGCCACAAATGAAATGATTTATTAACATCTTGACTGTGCGATCCGATACGATTTCATCTGATCCGACCACGTAAGACAGCTCCGCCTCCTGAACTCGAATCCCAATTGCTAGTTGGCGTTTTATCATTTTTAGCATACCAACTGTAGACTGGGCGTTATCAATGCATCCGCGTATTATATTCATGGAATAAATTATCATTTGCAATCAGAATTACTTATTATCACTTGAAACATATTTTGCGTTGTCAGCAGCCACAACAACAAAAAACTGAACAAATAACAATAATAAATAATAGCAACAAAATTAATGACATTGTCGCGACATTCTGAGGCGGCTTTTTGTTTTGTTGTGATTTTAGCCATCAGACAGCCAGACGGTCGACAGTCGACCAGTGACGTTTTTTTTTATTGTCAGACTTTTTATATGCATATGTTTAACATATTTTTCACAATTGGCTGATTATGGTGTGTTGTTATTGTGTTGACTGATGGTTGAGAATTTCCAGCAGATTTTTATTTGTATTTAATGAATACCCCTCGCTGTGAATCTCACGACAGACTACAAATTTTGGCGCCAGCATAAATTATTCCAGTGTTTAGTTTTTGTCTGTAATTTGCTGGCGTTAAATAAAGTTAGCATAAAGTGTGTATATTATGGAATATATGTATGGCATATTTCGTCTGCTTATACCCTGATAAAAATAAAAATAGAAGTCACAATGAATTAAGTTTATAGAAATTTTATGCAATTATATAATTATAATTTCTATTTTGCTTGTACGGCTTCAAGTTGTAATTAGTTTAATGAGTTTCAGAAAGTCATTAGATATCAATAAGATTATGCATACATATTAAAACTTATTATGCTCTTTTGTTTTTTTTTTTTTTATATAAAAAGCACATGAAATTGTGTTTTGTTGTAAGCCTCTTAGAACCCCTAAAAACGACAACCAAAGTTGATAGAACCCTTTTTATGCATTGCCGCACAAAACTTTCAGGCCATTTGACAAAAACAACAGCCTAGGCGAGACCCAAACTCCTCAAAAAAAAAAAAAAAAAACGGTAAAAGGGGCAAACATAAAAGTTTCTTACCTTAAGTTTTTAAGTACTTTTGGCAAAGTTTCAGGACCTGACTCGGGCCTAGTTGGTCAGTCAGCTGGTTAGCAATTTTTACACACTCAAATAAACAGCATTGCTATACAACTAATTGGTAATCGTGCATTAATGGGGAAAATGGGTGTAGAAGGCGTTACTAACGTTACGTTACGTAAGAGCAGCTTACGTACCTCTGAGCCCCGTAATTATCCTATTAAGCTGAAAGAGGTCGAGCACAAACTGAAACACTTGGCAACTTGTTTACAGCCAAGTTTCTTGTTCTGTCTCATGTCCTGTGTCTTTTAACTATTGTTTTCATCCTGTAGCTCTGACCTGCTCCACTTTAGAAACCCGTTGTTGTCGTTCTGCTTCCGTAATGTCAGGCATTTCGGTGCTGTGGTTTTTCCCCTCTCTTGTGTTGTTCTTGTTAAGTATACAACTCGTTATTTTTGTAACGTTTTCTTTTTTTTTCTAATTTAATTTGCGGTCAACCGACGTGAAACAGGAAAGAAAAAGAAGAGTAGTACTGGAAACATGTTTGAAAAGTAGCTACACTCGGTAACTTTTAAGGGCTTTAAGACGTAGCTAATTTCGTTGCCCACTTCTACGGGCTGACTAAATATAACCCCAAATATTCGAGCAAATTAATTTGAGTCAAGTGCGTTGACTTGACACGTGCTCAGATCCGTAGCTCCTCAATGTTTACTTTGACACTGGTTTTAAATGGGGGAATTTGACGTGAAATGTCCCATCTTACCAGTTTTGCAACTACGTTTAAGCCAGAGACCTAATGGTCTGTGTGTGTATGGTAATGAGTGGCGCCCTCTAGCGTTTGTGTCACAAACGTGGCAAGCGCTTTGCCAGCTACCCAAATATAAAGTGTTGTCCTGCGACCAGATTTCAGGGGTCTGCTCTCTAGGTCCTGTCTTAATAGGCTTTTGCGCCGCTTTTGCTTTACTTGTTCTTTGCACCTAACAGTTCCCTCTTCCCTTTTCTCTTTTTTTGTGTCGTTTCTTTTTATGTATCATATTTTTTTGCTTATACAAACAAAGCTGTTTTTTTAAAAAGCTCTTTTATCTTCTTTTCTTTTTCGTTGCAGGTAAGCACAAGCGTTTGTAAAAATTGAAGTGTGTTTTTTATGTGTGCGTCTCCCTTGCTTTATGAGCAAACACTTTAGACAGGAAAATTGGCGGAAGTAATTGCTACAAAGGTCAATATATAGGAAACAGTGTGAGTGGTACAAAAATGATGCTATATAGAGCATCTTAATCACAATCAAAACTGGTGCAATTCATTTTTGAAATTGTCTGGTATTTATTACACACTTGTGGAGGGTTTTATAATTCTTGTTTTTAAATATATATATTTGTTCTTGACCAAGGCTAAAAGTCAGTTATGTGTCCAAGTAGCTTGTACTCTAATCGTTGTTATAAGAAACTTATGTATAATAGTTACTTAAAAAAAAAGAAATAAAAATAATAAGAATATTAATATATCATTCCTATTTTATTCGATCAGTATTACTTTGACTTCTCTATTAGTTTTTTTTTATAGTCAATGACCCACACCTTGACATTGTATTGAGTTGAATGGCCACTCACAAAGGATAACTTAATTAATTCAGCTCCCTATCCCAATTTTGTGACCCAACTACAATAAGGTGATGACAAACAAGTTAAACCCAACTTCTGTCACACACACACAAACATAGAGAGTGTGTGCAGTGTTGACACCCCCTAAAGCAATTAGGTAAATCATAAAATCAATTTAGCGAGCATTGCATTTCAAATTAACAACGTTGACTTCGCAAATAAAACGCGAAGCCAAACAATTTGATAAACAAATACACATCTATTTTGGGATAACTGCACACACACACACACGCACACACAGGCAGCCAACTTATTTGCCCTATTAGAACATTAAACCTAATGCCAACACGATTGCAATTAATTACCAAAGAAATTAAATTCCATGTTCAACACGTAGCAGCAAATATTAAGCTCTCCATGGCCAAAACTGAAGCCGTCGAAATGTTTACCACTATGTGCACACACAGAGACAAACACAGTTGTAGCCACGTTAATGACACCACATAGCGTCAGGTTGGACCGTGCTCAGGACAGACCCCAAACAGACCACGACAATGTCGCGCTGCACTTAACAAGAACCACGTTTTATGAACCTCTTTTATTTTTCACGCGATTATTTTATCTAAAGCGCCAGGCAACAGCAAATTTTTATTCTCACTGCTAGACCTGCCAAAAATGCCGTTGACACGACATGTTGGCCATGTTTAAGTTCAGAGTCAATAGTTTTTCATTAAATGTATTTTGTGTGTTTTGATCGCAATAGATAAGAGCGTGTTGGTTAGAGGCTTTTAGTTCAAATTAAGGATAACAAAGTCTTTAGAAATATATTTAGTACTATTAAATATAAGCTTAAAGTTAACTTAACTGAAGTATTTTTTGTAAGTAGAATCAACAATTAAGCAAATGAATGTTTAATCTGCACAAAGTTGTGGTATTGTGGTGAGCCCAAAACACGATTTTCTATTTATACGAGTATTTATTTTAAATACTTCATTTAAATACTTTATTTAATTAATTTGGTATTCAACTTGTTAGTTATAATTTATTTTTAAATCTATTTGCAATTTAAGGATGCTATAAACATTTGCTTTTGTATGCTATATGATTTATCAATTTTATTTCAAGTTATCAAAAGCATTTTGATTACAATTTATCCTCCAATTTTATTGAATTATTCAAAGCATACATTTTTGGTTGATTTTGAGATGAATTGATTAAAAATATAACGAAGTTATTTCTACTGTGAAATTGAAACAAGGCTGTAACAATATTATGATATTCCCAATTTTTTTTATCTGTAAGTTCGACTCACATTTCAGCCGTGTCTTTACTGCGGCCTGTTGCTTTAATTGATTTTAGTTTGTTGTTGTTGATGTGTGTACTGTTGCGCTTATATGTTTGTCGGTAATTAATATACATTGTGTCCACTTACCTAACAGCAAACTGCTTACACTTAAGGCTCATCGGCCACACCCACAATTGTACGTAATTGGGTAGCGCCGTTTGCTTTGCTCTTAATGTGATTACTCTGATTACTATTAATATTAGTTTGTATACGTGCGTGCGTGCATGTGTGTGTAGGGGCGATATCCGAGTTTCAATGACGTAAATTTGTCAAATCCTCTGTCCGAAGGCTATTCTCCTTTGCCCTGTAGGTTATATGGAAGTACGATAAAGTAGGAGGTAAATATATATAGTAAGTGTTTAATGGGCGGGTTTACATTTGACCTGTGAGTTGGGTTCCATATATCAGCTATATTTAAATAAACGAGAATAGTATATGTATAGACTTAACTTGACTTTAAGCACGAACGGTATTTGAGCTATGCTTTGTTGAGAATTGTGCCAAGGATTGTGGCTAAATTGATTAAGCTGTTTTAGGAAACCTTGCAGCTTGTTGTCACTGAATACAATTTCCAGGTGTAATTAAGTCTACTGGTCAATGA
This sequence comes from Drosophila innubila, assembly GCF_004354385.1. NCBI lineage: Eukaryota > Metazoa > Arthropoda > Insecta > Diptera > Drosophilidae > Drosophila > Drosophila innubila. The sequence goes on from NW_022995380.1 coordinate 14,045,882, forward strand.
ATGTGTTTATCTTTAAAGGTGATATATGTACTATACTAACAGTTATATATATTTGTAGATATATATGTAGATACAATTGTCTTGAAGCTTTGCTCCCATTAGATATTTTTATATCATTATTTAGCTATGAATCAATCTCCCAGAAACCACACATTGCTCTGACATTTCTCTTGACAGCTCAGAATCATTCGCATTCCTTAATTTAAGCCCATTTCGACAGATTAATTTTCAAATGCCAAAATGGAATTCATTGAAATCTTCTGCTCAAGGGGGATAATTGAATGGGCAAACTCAGCAAACGAAGTCAGCTGCCACTCAACTTGTTCATAGTTAGTCAGGGATAATATCTTATGACAGGCTTTTGAAACCCATTTACAGTTCATTTACTAATGATCCAATGACGCATTTATGGGCACACGCGCCATCCCTTTCCCTATTTGAAGGCTTTTCACTCCTTCTACCATTAAGTCGCCCTCAGTGTCGATGGTTTGACAGCGCTAACTCTACCCTCTGCCATATATAGAACATCCTTATATGGATATAAACTTGTCGATAACCAAGTGAAATGCTGGCACGTTTCATGTGCAATGTTTCCATTTTACCGGTTTGCTCCAGACACATCGGCAAGGTGTTTTCAGAACTGTTAATCCATGTCAAAGAAAGTTCTGTTTGATGCTACGTGCATTTAATATTTCCACAACAGCAAATGTCAAGATATATTGTTGTCAAGTTTATAGTTTAACGTGTTGAACAATGCAAAGAATAAAAGTTAATTTCACATTGTTTTAATTTAGCCGCATAGCCGCATTCCCTCAAACATTTTATATTTTATGTATAATAATTCTTAATTATTATCACCTGGCCTAATATAATTCGAGAAACATATTTGTGTATCCTAAAAAGAATAACAGAAAATTCAACAAAAAACACAAAGTATTTATGTTAATTGCAAAACATTTTCAATCAAATTAATTGAACAACTTTTCAGGCTTATTCCTGTGTGCTATTTGATTCTGTTGGTGTGGGGCTGAGGGCCTTAACTTTTGCTCCCTTTGTATGCTGGAAATTTTAAGTGTTTCTATGTTTAATTGAGGCATACAGAGTGTTGATGTTTTCAATCAAAAGGATATAATTATTTAAATACATATTTATATTTACACGATACGCAAATGTCTTTAATACCAACAAGTTTGAAATAATGAAATAAAATTTCGAATAAAATAATTCAATGAACTTTGTACCAAAAGTAAACAAATATAAAAGTATTAAATAAATGTTTCCGCAACGTTTTAAGGTAATTATTTGGAAATGCCACAGCGACAACCAACTTTCATTATTTTCATATTTCCAGCAAACAAATGGACAAAAGAATATCAGAAAGGTGAGCACATGTGTGTCGCTGACAGCTGTACAAAAGTGCAAAAGAAAGAAAAGGAAAACAGGATGAACGGGAGTGTAAGCCGAAAACAACAGAGTAATGGAAAGACGGCAACGGTAAACGCCAGAAAGCACGAACAGGGCTCAAAAATCTCGCTAAATCATGTGCAAACGCTATGAGCAAAATTGGCTGCTTCCCCTTTCTTTTATTTGACTTTTTTCTTGTGTGCGTGGCCAAAGAAAAAAATGACTATAACAAGTATGCGTCCGACAAACGAAACGTCGAGTGTGTAGAGCAAAAAAAGAGAGGAATAAAGAATGGTGGGTGAGTTTAAAAAAGAGGCACAGGGCAGATGTAGCTAACGTGATTTTCTTTAAAGTTTCGCAAGTTAGAAAAGTTGTTGACATTATCAAAGTTTTTGGTTTTCAAATTTTGTTGCATATATTGCGGCGCTTTTGTACAACCAACAAATGTCAGCGATTTCTTAATGTGAAGGAACTAAACTTGTACATAATATTACAAAAATAAAATATGATAACTGTCATGTGTTTCAATGAAATTAAAAAAGTTTTTATTATAAGAACTTGGCAAAAAGTCATCAGAAATTGCAAGTATACACATCTGGCAACTGTAAAAATGGTTTTAAAATTATTTATCATTAAATTGAATGCTTAGAAGTTGGGATTTTACCATTATTAATGTTAACACTTAGGTTTTATGAGATCCTTTTGAATGGGAGTACTTGAGTTGCTTGAGTTTGTGTACAATGCAATTAAAATCATTTATTAAATGTGTTTGGGCGAAGCCAAACTAACCTGCACATTAATAACTGTCCAGGCATCCACAAGCCAGACAATAAATATTCGACGCCGTAAAACCTGTGAGACATTCAACAAAATAATTACCAGCATATTTCGAATGTCTCACAAGCGGCAGTCGCAGAGCCAGTGTTGGCGTTTTGGCTATTTTATAGATATTTTTTGTATTGGCAAATGCGGGAACATTAGCTAAAATTCCCCAAACTAGAAAGCTATGTAGTTGTTTAAAAAATTATTACTTTACTGCTTTTTAATTTAGTGATTTGTATATGAATTTAAACCTAATTATTTTTTTAAAAGAAGTTAAATGTATTGTTTAAGTATGGACATTGAACAAAATTATTTTAAAATGAATTTGGACTTTTTTGGACATAGTATTTTTTATAGATTGAGCTTTTTGCATTTTAACTTCTAACATGTAACCCAACTAGTTTTCCTTAATCAAATTAGCTATTTTAGCCCTTAAATTTCTGACAACTCTGAGGGAGAACATTTATCTTAACACTCAGAGACTGAAAATAAGTGAAGAAAACCGGGAAAGGGAGAGACAGTAAATAAGTGAAATAGCATATCATAACTAAGATGCTCGGTAGTCATTTATAAGCTCGGGGCTTACACTGGCTGCCAGGACTAAGGAGTGTGTGAATGTCCTGTAACTTGATTTGAACTTGAAACGCAAAAAGTCAAGGCACAGTGGGTGTGGCCTTTGCTTGCAACATAACCATTGAGACTCACTCGCACACACTTGAGACTTGGCATGGTTCTGCAAGGATATACTGGTTGAAGTGCGAGTGTTAGTTGAGTCATAGTTTAGCTACTTCCCAATGTGTTAATGTCGTTGTAGTTGTGTATATATGTGTATATATGTGCACTGTAAACACGTATTTAGTAATTAATTACAGTTGGGACACACACACACACACACACATTACACATGCACATGCACATAACAACAACATTGTTAGCCTCATTCTCAGTCAGTGCTTGCAGCTCAGTTTGACATGCGATTATGCGCTTCAGCTTCACATAAGCTCAAGCTTGCTGTCAAATTGTTAGTGCAACCTCGTTGCACGCACTAATGAGACCTGACTAATGTCATAGCTGTGCCACCTGTGTTCAAGCAACAGCTTCTCTTGTACAATGACATGCTTTATAATTAGTTCAACTTTCGGTTAGTGCGTAAATTGTTGTCTGCCAAAAAGGGATTTGTTCTCGTCTTTGTAAAATTGATGGTGCTCTATTTCAGTTGACATAAGCTGCAGAATTTTGCAAGTGTTTGAGGATTATTTTGTGCATTTCTCCCCTGATTGCAGGATAGATTTACATTGGTTTATTAAGTTATCAAAATAGTTTTAAATCTGAATCAATTAGGGTTTCCTCTTGAAACGAATTCCAATTAAAATTCTAATCAAATTATACATTTCTTAATCTGTCTTCTAAGAGATTTTTTATCCTTGGCAACTGTCTGCGTGAACATATTTAAGCGTAAATCATGCCAACAAGTTAGAAACGGCTTAAGCCCTGGAAAGCTGCTACAATTACCCGGTTAATGCGTATAAAATGGTGTAACAAGTGAGACACAAGTAAGCCAAGGCATGCTCGTATGCCATTCTTACCAACCCGCCCCGCCCACTCCGTCCAACCCGTCTAGCCACATCCCGTCGCGTATATCGTGAACAAGAGAACCGACAATCAGGTTACGCAACAGAAAAGCGTAAGGGAAAATTGCAATGCAAAGAAAAGTTTTCATTTTTCGCACGCGTAGCAGGTTTAATCCGTTTTTAATTGCTTGAAATCCAATTGGCGACCTACATACATAGCAACCTGTCAGGTAGCGGTAAGAAACAAAACAGAGGAACAACTGGAGGAGCACAAATGGATTTCCAACCATAGAGGGATTTGCATGCCAATTATCAACTTTTATGTTAGCAATTGATATGGTTTATTTCTATATGCTTGGTCAACCTATCGTTTCACGAAATTTGCCAGTTGTATTTGCGTGTGGTGATTTACAGGTTTATATTGATTTTTATTTCAATCACTTCTTGCGTATGTGTAACATTTTTTAGCCGTCAGATTACGCATACGCCGCATGCAACTTTCCGAAAATTGAATTTTCATGCAGTCTTTCTAGTTTCGCCAACCTGTCAAGCTAAGTTTGCTTCGCCAATTTTAACTGTAGTACAATACTAGTCGGAAAGGCTATAGTCGAAATCCCGACCATAGGATACTTGTTACTTATTTCAATATATAATAAAAGTATTTTAAAGAAATAAAGAAATTACTTGTATTACTTTAAAAACATTAAATCGCCATAACTGCAGTTCTACTTGGCCGATCTTGATGCGATTCAGTGAGATAATAGATAATATTAATAGATAACGTTAATTACCACGAAAAACATATTATCTTAAAAAGCGTGGGTGTGGTGGCTTTTCGCGATATGCGGGGGCGGAAGGGGGCGTGGCTAATATTTGAAACAAACTTGATCTGCGTTGGGTTTATAGAAATCTGTGTGTCAAATTTGGTTGCTCTATATTTTATAGTCTCTGAGATACAGACAGACGGACAGACACACATGGCTATATCGACTCGGTGTGATCAAGAATATGTATACTTTATAGGGTCGGTGATGCCTCCTTCTCCCTGTTACATACATTAAAACGAACACAATATACCCTTTTACTTATTTTTTAAGTAACGGGTATAAAAAGATTTTATAATAAATGTTTCAACTTAAGCCAAATATCTAATTTTTCTAATATGTATTTCTGAATAAAGCCATAAACAAATCACTCTAAAAATGTATTGAGTCAAAAAGGCCGAAAGCCACTGTATGTGTACCTTCGCTTATCTTTGGTTTCTTTTCAGCTTCTCCACAGCTTTTGTAAATCTTTTAGAAATTCCTGGCTGCCTGACTGTCTGTACTTGACGTTTAGGGCATTTAAAAGGTGTCTACTGTTTGTTACTGTCAGCCTTGTTACTGTTTTTTTCAACAACAATTGCGTTTGACGTTTTCGACTTGCAGCAAAACTGTAGCAGAAAATATATATTTTTTAGAATATAAAATTTCAATAAACTTTGCTGCAGTTAAGGGCCATGTTGCTTAAACTGTTGAAATAAAATTTAAATGATTTGTATATTCTTAGGTTGAGTGCACGATCCATTTCAAGCATTTTAACTTAACTTAAGTTTTCTAGTAGCTGTAATTATTGAAAGTTTTGTTTTATTATATTTTCTACTTTTGCTCTATTTTCCCTTTTCCATTTTGCTGGAAGTTATGTGGCAGCATTAAGTAAACGCCAGGCACAATGTTTATGCATTTATAATACATAATGTGGCAAGAGTGGCACCGAGAAGCAGAACACGCACAAAGTATGCAACAAAGTTATGCAAAGTGCTGGAACTGCAGTAGACAAGAAAGCAAAGCGCTTGCCACTTGAAAAATGCTGCAAATTCCTGAAATGGGGTGGGGAGAAGGCTGAGGTGGGTGATGAAAAATGTCGCACATTGTAATGGGTTAAGAAGCGAAGTGGGAGCAAAAACGTTAAAGTAGCAAAATGGGAGGCAGCATCGGGGTAATGGCATCTGCAACAGGATGCAGGTTAAGTTTTTGACGCCAGTGCCACATAAAGTGGTAAAGTTATGAACGCCTTGCCTTCGCCTCGAATGAACTAAAATGTAGTCCAAGAGTGGGGCTGCCAAGTGTCAACTTGTTTGATTTACTTAGCCTGGCTTAAATAATCAACATAAAAATGAAAGGCAAAAACCTAACGAGTCTCTATTGCAATTTCTCATGCACCAATCAGTGCCTCATTACATGCAACCTTTCGACTGCTTGACTGACTTGCCTGGCCTGGTCTGGCCATTTGGCCAACTAGCTGCTTGGTTGCTGTTGCTGCTTCACAAGTACTGACGTATATCAACTTCCGGTGCATAACATGCTGACGTGTTTCCGGCGCACGCAAAGTTCGCTTATATTTCATGTGATTTATGATCTTTCACGTTTACATTATTATTTTTTCTGTTGTTGTTGTTGCTTTTTTCTGGCATAACTTTTCTCAGCTTGCGAAAAATTAGTTTGTGAAGCGTTCTTGCATTAAATTGGCACTCAAGTGCTGGCTAACAGAAGCCGTCCTTATCGCCATTGTCAACGTGGCGTATAAGTTATGATGGAGTCTAAAAGTAAATTGGTTAAGCTAATCTAAGCTAGATATCCCACTGCCACAATTTTCGTTGTTCTTTGTGCGTCGTAATTACTTTTCTTGGCAATTAATTTGAGAGATTCGCAAGGACAACAACCGAATATATCAACTCAACGCCATCGCTATCGCCTTGATTTTCCTCTTAACTAATTTTAACTTTCGCTTTTTCTGCCTTGGTTGTTTTGTTTATTTCTTGTTAGTATTTTTTATTTATTTTTTTCAAAAAGTTTTGGGCAAGTTTCCACTGGTAACTGCTTTTGGTTTCCCTGTTAAATTAATATTTTTGGTATTTGTCCGCCTTGGATGTTGCCAAGCAGCTTGACTGTTTCGCTTATCTACAACTCCATTTGCTGTGCAAATTCTTAGAGGGGAATAGGGGAAGGGCAGCAACAAATTGTTTCGGTATTTTTTTTTATTTTTGTCTGGCACCGCTTTACACTTGATAAGCAAAACTTTGCCATTGGCCGCCATTTTTCAACGTCTCGTTGTGAAAGTTGCGGTAAAGTTTCGTTTAATTTCAGTTTGTTTTGTAGTTTTACTTTTATGTACTCCAAAATATATGAACTTAAATTTTATTGCGTCCTCAGATTCTGTTGAAACTAATTTTCATCTTTTTCTGTTTATTTTTCAGGTATGCAATCAAAATAAATTATATTTAAACTGGACGGTAAAAATTACAATAACTCTTCAAGGAATTATATTGTCTGTTATTATTTTAAGATATTTTAAAAATGTTAAAGCGGAAATTTTTGATAAAAATGTTTCATATTTCAAATTTTAGTTTAGTTGAGCTCAATGTGAATAAATTGAGATATTAATTTATGTTTTTAACAGTTCTATTTATTTGCTCAACCATTTTTATTGTCGACTTGCTTAAACATGACTCATGTCTCAATAGCTTAATCTATAAAGTTTATTCCTATTCATATTCCTATTATTCCTTTACGGAGTTTCAAGATAAAATACTTGAATTCAACAAGACTTAAGAATTTATTCTTTTGTACTCAAACTTAAATTGCCAAACTACCTTTAAGCTTAGCTGAGCAAGAACATTTTAATGGATTTATTTTTCAAGCACTCAGATGCAGCTCTGGATCATTAATAAATCACATCGCCGCAATAATGTAGTCAACAACGATGTGCAGCAATAGTTTATTTCTTGTGTGCAGCTTCTCAGCTCATTGTTTAACTTTCCCCCGGTGGCAATTCCTCGACTTTTTATTATATTCTGTTTGTGTGAGTTTTTGTTGTGTTGTCTGAAAATACAGAAAGCCAGAAAGGTATTCGAAATATTTGCCAGCATTAAAAAGAGCTTTTAAAAAATCGAGTGAATTTAAGCATTTACTGGATGAAGTTTCTGTGTAATTCGAATTCGATTTTGTGTCGTCCTTGGACGGTTGGTTCGTTACAAAATAACGGCAATGCAATTTCAAACATTTAAAGCAAAAGTACTAAATGAAAAGTTAGCTGAATAAATTGGTTGCTGTAATTAAAAGTTTGTCAGCGACTTTAGAACATTAAATGTAAATGCAAAAATCAAATAGATGGTTAAATACGTGATTATACAACAAAAATTTCAAGTCAATATTTGTACGAGTTGTCGAAGAGAAACTGTAATTTACATACAGTTGATAATGTTGATGATGACGCTGATAAAAACCGCTGACAGCAGGAAATGTGTGAGTGTATTCAAAAGTGTGAGTGAGTGCTGTCAGCAGAGTTGTCAGTTGTGTTTGATTTTCTTGGCTTACTTTGATGGGAATGAGGAGACTTTTTCGCGGAGTTTGCAATTAATTAAATCCTTTGCAAAAATCCTGCATAATTTATTTAAAAACAAAAAACACGAAAGAAACCAAAAAGTGCAAGTTGGCCATATGAATATTTGAAAACCGCAAAAAAAGCAACTCAAATATTAAGCGAAAAATGTTGTGTACTGTTTAAATGAAAGTTCATGCGGCTTGGCACGCATGCCGCTTGCTGCTTGCCACCAGCTCGGCGCGTTTGTCTCTTAATTGGCCTGTTGTATGGCTCCATTTTGTGCTGTTGCTTTTGGCCATTTTTCTCGATTTTGGGCCAGTCTTTTTCATTTTGTGTTTGTGCTTTACGCTCACTGGTGCGCGACGGCATTTAAAATATGCACGGCATTTGACATTTTAATCAACCATGCCAGCCAAGGGGACAAAGAAGCGAGAGGCAGACAGTGGAAAGTAACATTTGTTAAGGAAAGCTGCAAGAAGAAATTTCTTGAGGAGAGCAAGCAGATAGGGAGAATAGCCAACGAAACGGAAGAGGCGCGTCGGGCAACAGGAAAAAACTTGAAAAACTTGCGGAAATTCCTTAATGAATACAAATGCGCTTGTCTGCTGTTTGGTGCCAAGAGGTTGCCAACGGACTCACTGTTGCAGTTGCCAGGGAAGTACGGTTCCTTTACTCTTCAGGGCCAAAAGTGCCAAGAATCGATGCGGTCAACGTTGAAATTTCAAGTTTTTCGACGTTGCATTTCATTTTATGGTAATTGTAAATGCAATTTTGATGTTTAACATATAAATTGTATCTCTCAAGAGTTGAACTCTTCCGCTTCGCAAACTTTAAGCATAATCTACGACCATTCAGCACTTAAATTACTGCACTGAGATGCTTTCTACTGCCACTTGGATACTCACCAGAAAGGAACTTAAATTAATTTTTGTTTTTTCGAGTATTTGACTGATAAATTAAACACATTTCGCCGGGCAACTCAGAAATTCAGCACAGTTCGTAGAAAAACTTTGTTATATACATTTTTCAGTTGACTTAAAAACAGTTTACCGCTCATCTTGACCGTTTTTAGCATTGACTGTGCCCAAGTCGTCGAACATAATGCTGACAATGCCTTTGGCAAGTAGATGTACATACTATGTCTATAAAACCCATATTAAGTACGTGCTTAAGTGCTCGTACATATATCTCAAGTGGATTGGCCTTGATAGTGACATTGACGCAAGGATAATATTACTTGTTTGATTTTCCTCTCTTTTATTGATTTTGCATTAGTCGTACTAATGATGCCTAGCTGACACTTTGACAAAACGTCTGTTGCACTGCCAATTAGCGATATGAAAAGTTAATTTCGAATAATGTGCATATCTAAATGCACAGTTGAGTGACATGCAACGCGTTTTGTCTGCTCCATAAATATAAGCCAAAATGTGTGCAGCTGTTGATAAGTGACAGAAATTGGCATTGTTCGACGTTAATTGCGCTGACTCTAATTAAAAGCACATCGAAGTGCAGCAGCCTGTGAGTATGCAACACTTTGCATAGTTTGAACTCTGCATAGCACACACATTGCGTATACGTAATATCATAAACGTCAACGGCTAACCGTTTTATCCTCAGCTGACGGCAAAAGTTCTAACATTGATTGTCTATCATAAAACGATCCAAAGGGCAATCGTTGCCAAAGAATTTCTAAGCCCTGTTGATTTTTAACCTTATATTAACTAGAAGTAAAACATGTGTTATAATTTTAGTCAAAATACAAAAATTAATTTGATATTAAATATTTGACCAATCATTTTTATTCCTGAAGCTGTCCCATGTAACCAAATATATATTTGGGATGTATAAGGCACACTATCTGCAAGATTTGTTTAAACATTAAATAAATTAAATAAATTAAATTAAATTAAATAAGTTATAATACCCAATTTCTAGAGTTATCCTTAGAGTCCACATGGTATTATTTAGTTTTGTACTTTCGACTTGGTTTTTTTTATTTTACCTGTTTTCGGTTTAGAAATGTCTGTCAGTCAGCGTTAAACGCCGCGGTCGTTATGGTCACCGTCAGTGTGGCTGCTGGTTGAATTTCCTTTGACTTCTGTAGGGATTTTCTCTACTCTCGCACATAAATCACATCGTGGCGACATGTGACAGGTTTTGGCTGGTTGCCCGCTCGCTGCTTGACTTGTCACTTGCTGACATTTGCGGCCTGACACTTGACATTTGTCAATGCACTTTTTATGCCTCCTTTAACTCCGTTTTCCTGCCAACTTCAGTTTGAACCGCGTCCACACAAAATATGAGCACTCGTCATTTGCTTGGACATGCACACAATGCGCCAGACATTTGAGCTGTGGATTGCGAAATGCTTTTGGCATGGTTTTATGTTTGCATTCAAACAGTTAAGTGAACAGTTGGATATACGACTAACAAGCTGAATAGGCATGCAAAAAAAGTAAATAATGAAATGATTCTTTATTGCATTATATATTTACTAATATAACATTCAATTGAATTCGATTTAATTACATTCGAATCTGAATATTTACATTTATGTATTACATAATTGAATAATATATTAATACATTTAGTTTTTGAACATTTTTGCCATGCCATTCGATGTTAGTTATGTAATCTTATTTTGTCGAAAATTGCATTCCAAATAAATGAATTAATTCACTTCGGTCTGAAATTATCATCTTGGAAGTCGAAATATTGATTATTCTTAGTCTGCCACCCCAAGAAGAGGTTTAAGTTAACCAGACATAAATGCCACAGCATGATTAATTATACGCATATTTGACTGCAAAAAAAACAAAATATGAAAATGTGGCCATAAATATGCCAAGCTCTTGCTGGAAGCCACAATTTGTTTATTGACAAAGAATTTTGTTATTGTGCAAACATAAATTATAACTTTGTATACATACAAAGAAGAGAAAGGTGGGGAGCTAATAATAAATTATTAAATGGGGAAAATGTGTTGTATATATATAATACAATATACACCTTCTTGTTTGCGTTTAGTGGTGTGGCTGCCAATAAGCAATCAGCAATAACCACCATAATGAAGAGGCAACAATTAAAGTCAGCGTTTTGTGTTTGGCAACGAAACAATGGCCAGGTCAATACAAATAGACGTCAATGCGGCATATGGAGTCAATCGGCAGATGCAAAATGCCTTGCACATGCCGAGGGGTTAACCACAAGTGTGGTTGATGGTCAGCTGGCAGTCAGTTCGGCCAACCCCATGTCAAGCTAATCAAATAAAATATGAAATCAAATGCTGTGTACTAAATGCAACTGTGCAGAAAACTCTGCAGCACACGTGGCGTATACGGAATGTGTAGAATGCTCAATAATGTAATATTTACAATAATTGTGGCAGCATTTACAATTTGCATTGGAAATTGCGTTCACATTTGCATTCGCATTAGCAGTGACTTTTCTATGTGTTTTACTTGGCAATTGTAGCTGGTGAATTACGTTGGCATTTAATTCAATTATTGGGGTAATTTAACACACCTCATTAATTTTATTCGGACCGTTACAACAACGACAACAACGTCCGATAAAACCAATTAATTGCCAATTAGCAGTGTAATTAAATTAGCGTAAAGCCGGCTGTTTGCTTAAAAAAGTTTACATTAATTAAGAAACTAAAATGGAATATTTATTTAATGCTTGACATTATTAATATTTAGTGGAAATTTTTATAGCATACTTTCATATGGAAATATCTTATCTGAATTACCTTTTGGTTTATCAGTCACATTGATATGTTGCCCATGGTTACAAATAAAATGGCCTAAAGCAGTTTTGTAAGTATTAATTGGCCTGCCCTACTTTTTCAGTCTGTCATAGTCTGTTATCTTATTTCTTATGTTGTCATGACTTTTAAGTGCTATTCAATTAACTGACAATGACGATTTTTCAAGTACGTTTTGTACAATAAATGTCGATAATGCGTTGAATTGGCAATCCTAGAGTTACACACACACACACACACACACAATAGACACTCACACACAAACTGCTACCCACTTAGACAGCAGACAAACAAGCACTTTGTGCAAATTCAATAAAAGCTCGAAACACGACACATCCGTTAGTCCCCCCTCTATTTCCCTCGCTTTCACAACTTGTCGCCTCATCTAAATCGCATTGCTCTGCCCTCCATCCAAATATCGAGTTGACAATTTCGCAGTGTAAATTGTCTACTGCTTAATGGAACTGAGTCACCTCCCTCTCTTCCTGTAACACGCGTAGGGTGAAGCTTTTATTGTGTTGCAATGCGTTGCATAGTTTTAGGCGCTTGCTTTGTGTATAAAAGTGATGAGTGTAGTCAAAAATATCGATATTGGCATTGCAAAAATTCTCACAAAAAAGGTAATTACGAAATAAATATTACTTCGTAGTAAATATTAGCCATATCACATTGAAAATTGAAAAAAATTGAAAATTAATTTATAAATATCAAATATGTAGCCTATTTAACTTATTCTCTCTAACAAAGATTGGCAAAAAGACTTAGACATAAAATCATTCAGCAAAAAACACACACAAAAACAATTCTTGACAAGATATTTGAAAAAATTAAAAGAGCAGAAAAAGAATTAATGGGGTAATTCAGCAAGTAATTTTAACAGGACAAAATTTTCGGCAATCAAAAACATTAACTTTTGATATAATAACAATATATCGTACAGGTAAAATGATGCCTGATACTGACTTTACGAGCGATAAATATAGATATTTCACAATTTACAAATATGACTTGCTGATTTAAATTACGTGCGGATTGCCATCGTTTTAAATACAAATATATCATAGTGATCTCAGGTTTATAGAGATGAGAGCGTGTTAAATCAGCGTGTTCATCGAACATTCGTTATACATGTTGTACAGTGACTTTCCGTCCATCTCTATGCAGCTTGTAGATTAGAGAAGTGTGCTTTCTCTGTGTCGATTGGGCGTGTCTGCTGCTACGAGTACTTCTGCTGCCAATGTAAATAGATTAGCCTAATTAAATAGTTTTACGCTTAGTGCTGCATACTTTTTCGGGTATCTCTTTGCTGGCCAAATGAGCGCAAAATTGCTTGTGCAATTGCATAGACAGACAGATGGCTTGGATGTTGTTGTTGCAGTTTTTGCTGTCGTTGAATGTGTGCCTCGGGTTGTGTAGTAATTGGTATATCTCTCTCTCTCTCTCTCTCAGTTCATTTGAAATTCCAACTTAATGGAATTCGTTCGAGCTGTGTGACAGTTTGAGGTTATACAGCAGCAGCTTACTATTTGGTTTTGGCGTGCCAGTTTCAAATTCTATTGCTCATCCAACTGGGTTAATGAAAAAGGCGCTCAAATTTTTGGCTACAGAAAGCAGCAATTGCTGTTTTTGGCACACATGTTTGACAAATTTCCGTTGGCTTTTTACGAAAAGCGACGCCTAAAAGCTCACTGCATATAAGACACATGCAAAATGTTCATTTGACAGCATTTAGCTGTAAGGACCATAAACTCACAATCACACTAGCACACAAACACACACATAGTGAAAATGCCGAGCAGAACACCATAAAATGGTGTGGTAGTACCACATATAACCCACACTCACACAAATACGCATAAATTACGGCATTTTGTGGGCAGCAACATAACTAACAGTAATTAGCTACTTTATGTGACAGCCACAACACACACACTCACATAGATACACATCGTCAAGCCTGCAGGCTTATGGACCTGCCCTCAGTTTATGTTTTCAAATTTTCTGTTTTTGCCTCCGTCGTATACAATTTGTGGTCAATTGGGAATTGCAATTAACGCGTTGCTTTATTTTTATTGTCTTTTGTATATTATAGTTTTTTTTCCCACATACACAAACACACATATACTCACAAATCGCCGCACTTATTTTGCTATAATAATAAATTGGCTCATTTTGTGGCCAACAGCAGGTCATTGTTACTGTTTGCGTCCCTTAGTTGTTTTCCTTAACATATCTTTTTTCCTTGCCTTTCGCGTGCTCATAAATTTTGTATGTTGCATAAACTGTCTACAAATGCAAATTGCAATCGGAATTTTTTCCGCCGTTGTTCAAAAGTACAAAGTAAATATGTACTATATGTAAAATAATGTTACGCAAACCAAATCCGATTTTAGGGGCGTTTTTTTACAGCTTACAGAAAACATTCGCTTTAATGCCTTTGAACAGCGATGTGGCAAAAAACTCCACTTCAATTTTATATTTCATTTTAAATAATAAACTGTATTTTTTAAGTACTGTGTGCTATAATATCCCAATATCGCTTGCAGCTTTTTTCAAAATGTACTTAAAAGTATTAAATGGAAAGAAAAATATAAAAATATAGCATTTTTCTTTTGTTTTGAGTGCTTTTCTGCCAATCATTTTTTATTCTTTTTACCTTGTTTCTGTAGGTTAGTTTTTTTTTAAATCTGGCTATTTTTATCGTAATAAACATATATATGGTATTTTGCTTATGTATCGAATGATAGTTGTTTACTTGTTTTTGAATACATATTTAAACATTTATTTGAAAATCAGTTTATTTCAACTAATTTAAAATAACTGAGCACGTTAATTTCATTGAGTTAGAAAATAAATGAGATAAAGGACAGCTTATTCAGAGCCACGAGCAATTGCCAATTAGTTCGCTTTTCAGTTAGCGCGATGTCCATTTTTCAACGTCAATTAAATGAATTTAGTTGGATGCGCAACGTGCAAGTTGTAGCTAAATAGTTGGCATTTTATTAACTGAAATGAGTATCAAATGAAGTGGCAGTACAATGTGCAATTCTATATGAAACCCTCAAACTGTCAGGCTCTGGATGTGGATGTGGAACGTGCACAAGTTTATAATTAAAACAAAATACTTATTTTAGTTTGCGGCAAATTCAACAACATTTAATTGCAATTTTAAGCAAAAGGCAGCAAACAGCAAAACCACACACACAGACATTCGCAGACAACTGGACAGTTGGACAAATGGACAGAAAACAGACGGAAGAATGACCACAATACGCCTTCACCTCAAACACCTTATGGTGTTTTTTTTTTATGCACCTTCAGAGCCGGCAGGTGGCAAAATGTTGGCCCACGTTTTGCGTGCATTGTGCGAATGTGCTGGCGTTGCAATTTTGTGCTTAAATTTATCACTTTCCATGTGGTGCGGTGAGTTTAACCTGCAATTTCTTGGCCAAAAAAGAACGCAAAACGAGTTTTATAAATAGCACATGAGCAGCGTAGTAAAAGAATTTAATGCTACTCGAAAATATCTGTATATATGTATCTATCATTGAATGTGTGTTTTCTATCCAACATACTCGTATAAATGTAGCCTTCGGGTTGTTGGGCAATGCGGCGGTTTACCTAATGCTTTCAGTTTATGGCCAACTCTTGAGAGATTATTAGAAATAGAATTTTTTGCATTTTAATGGCATCATTTGTGTTATCTATAAGGGGGAAATTGTGACTGATTTTGATTTATTCCTTGAATATTTGCAATATTTTTCATTTGCATTTAAATTTGTTTGTATTTGATGCTGGAAATTTTTATGTTCTTCACATGACATGTTTATGATCTTAGTTGCTATAAATATGATCGCATTTGCATAAAATGCTGTCTATGTGTAAATATCAACTACCGGGGGGGTGAATTGTATCGATTAGTCTACTTCGAATACTACTTGAAGTAATATTTTATTTATAAGTCAGAAAAGATGTAAAAGACGAAAAACCTAGGTGAAAGAATTAAAGTGAAACAAAAAGAAAACAAATAATACTTAGTAAGACAATAACATTAAAAATTAACGTAGCTGCTCGCTTTAAAATTGATTACTGTTATATTAAAGAAGTAGAAAATCGATTTCTTCTAGATTTTATACCAAATATATTTTAGCTAGCCATTTCTATTCAGTAAAATTCGTCATGAATCAAGCAAACTAAGTAATTGACTGACAGTAATTTGCTTTTAGCAGGCATCAAGTGTTTATTACCCGGGTGGAGGGTGGCAGTAGGTTTTTTAATTCAATATGTCAAAAGTGTCGTCATGAAGCTCTGCAGTAACCATCTAGCATTAGCATGAGGGGGTCAAGAAGGGACTTTTGCCTGATGGCAGCTATGATAGACGCAGTCAACAGCTGCCAGTCAGAGTAGGCGCATTTTGCTTGCGTCTTTTCGTTGCTTGGGTGACTGGCCGTCAAACTGTCAGTCAGTCAACCAGTCGGCCAGGCAGCCAGACAGTTTAGGGAGTCAACCAAGCAGCTGCTTAGTTAGTTAGTTTGTTGGACTTGCCACAAAGCCATTGGGTAGACGACTTAGACATGGCCCGAGGCGCACGCACTAAAAAGTGTCTGCTACGAAAAGGTGCAGTTGAAATTAAATTTAATTGTTGCATGATTCTAGGCCATGTGGAAGGCGTTTTTCTTTTCAGTAAATACTTTGAGTGATATAAAGCTGCATTTAGTAGCAAATTTAATTAAAAATGTGTCTAAGGCTAACATTAATTTGAGTTTAATTTGTATTAAACATTTATATTATAATTTTGTAACAGCTTCTAAATAAATTCAATTCAATATGTTTGTACTTTATTTTTCCGTATTACAAAAAGTAAGTTTGTTAATAGATACAAAAAAAGATTGATTTTTACATCGTGCTATGGCCTTCTTCATTTTCAATTGTTTATACTTTCAAGAGTTGCCACAGAATCTGCAAAACATTAACACAATGCGACATAATTTTCCCTTCAGTTGCACATGAATAGGCCAACATTATGCCCATTGCAATGTGAAATTCATATTTATTTTGATTCACTGCAATGCGGCGAAAAGTTGAACAAACGAGGCGAGAACATTTCATAAAATATGCAACAAAGGCACTGATATTAAATCATTATCAGCTGTAGCACAACGCCAGCAGCAAGAGCAACAACAATGAGTACAAACAACAGCAGTTTGGCTGACAGCTACAAACATTTTACAAGCAATTCAACACAAGAGACAAGCAGCAAAAGCAAATGATGCAGCAAAATCTGTAGCTGGGGGAAACTCAAGGAAATGGCAACACGACATCACGACGTGATGGAGCAGCAGCAGGCGAAGGAGGAAAAGAAAGGGCATTCCCCTTCTCCGTGCCGACGATAAAGTTGTCATAGTGTGAAACAAACAATTCATCAGCGTCAATGTGATAAATTATATTTCTACCGCACAGAAATTGCATGAAATTTTTATCCGGCCAATGTTTCGAAGCAAACAGAGTAAACGAAATCGAAAAGTAGAACATGATAAATGACTTGATTCAATTGAATTATAAACAATAAAACAAGCAGACATCAAGCATACGCACACTAAATAGCAACATTACGTATACGCCGCGAAAATTGATATTAATACCCAACATGGAATTCTCTTAAAGCCATAAAGATTTTTTTTCGTTTTTGTCTTTTGCCAGTTTTATACAATTATAATGGTCAACAAAGAAAATTAAGAAAGCGAAAAACAAAATGTGGCTTTATGTTGTGGGTGTTTTTGCTGTGCCAATTAGATTATGTTGCGGACTTTTTCTGTTCATGCTGCTTGCGGTTGTTTATGTAACTGAGGTCCGTTTTAATGGCATTTTTTCCGCTGTTGCCGTCGTTGGCATTTCTCTTTTTTTTTATTGTAAGAAAAAAAAAGAATAAGTGAAATGCCTTGTTGTGGTTTTTTTTTTTTTTTTGGTAGCAGGGAAATGGTAGCCTAATGCGCATCAGCTCAGCTTAAATCTAAGATTTTAATTTGAGTGAATAAATTTCATTGACTGGCGCATTTATTTATTTATCGCCTTTGTTGTCTTATGTGGCACATTTAAGGGATTTGTAATTTGTAAGCCATATTACCATCTCAATTAGATGTCTAGTCATGGAGTCACAGAGAGACGGACGACAGGTTTGGGGAATCTAATAGGCAATTTTATTGATACAAACTGATTGCTAGTTGGATGTGCGTCAGCTTTAATGTGATTTTAGGTTTAAATTCGACTTATATTTCAGCTGCCATTTAAATACAACACTTCGCTTTCCATCCCTACACTGATTTGCTGAAAAAATATAAATATATATAAATCTTAAACGACGTTTATTTTATGCATAAATCAACCCGCATCTGGAAGACATTTGAGCAACAATTTTGGTTGCCTTTCGCCAATCTTCAAAAACTTCAATCATGCATAAATTTTTATTGCCAGGCATTAAAACATATGCTGGCAGCCCCGTAACATATTTATGATACTGCTTATGATAAAGTCCTTGTGCTGTTGCCAGTCCATGTCCTTGCTGTTGTCGGCTGCTCCTGTACTGGATATACTTGTCTGTCTGGCATGTCACTCGATTCGTCTCTTCCGCCCTTCAGCTTGTGGCGTCATTGTCATTTTTTTTTTTGTGCATAGTTCCTGTTTGTTGCTGTGGCAAATGCTGTGCACATACAAATGGGTGTGTGTAGATTGAAATTTATGCGCGTTGATAACAGTTACCCGCTCCATGCTGAAATTGTAGACAAAAATTGATATTTTATGGTTATGAATTATTGCCAGCGATTATCTCACATAAAAGTTGTGGATAAAAAACGAATTTTTAACAAAATGGGAGTTGAGCTTGGCAAACAGAACAGGGAAGAGAGAAAAAAACAAAGATATCAAGTCAATTGCATGAAAACAATGTAAATAAATAAAAATATCACATATTGAAGTATAGTATATCGCACATAAGCCCTCAACATTACAGAGGTGCTTAAAAGCTCGCTACAATAAGCCAACTACACCAACATTTTTTGTTCACAAAGAGAAAAGAAACAAGAATTTGCAATTGAGTTACATTAAAAAGTTTTTTGAAACTCAATCCAGTCAGTGAGAAATTGCTGTACCCGGGAGTATATTGATATATTCAAACAATATTGTTGCATGAGAAACGGATTAGAATAGATTTGGTATCACATGCGCACACACACACACACATCTACAAAAAAATACATTTTGTATGTATTGTGGCTTTTCGAATTTATTGCAATTTTTTATGTTGATATATTACATTTGCGGGAGAAATTCCTTGAAAATGTTGAAGCTTCACTTTGGCATGTGTGTGCTTGCGTGAATAAATGATAGAGCGATTGTAGTTAACTTTTATGGCACTCCCTCAAATAGTTTTTATAGCATACTTATGGACGCCTGTTGGCCACGTTATCAGTTGCATATTTGCTTAACTGTAGATGGTTGTTCGCTTTTAATAATGTTGTTATGTTGACATTGTTATCATAAAACAGCACAAAAGCTATTATTTATATTTTACTCAATTAGCTAGTCTTTGGAGCCCCATGGCCCCATGGCCCCTTGTCACATCCGTTTTATTGCTTCTAAAATACTTATGTCGATAGCCTATTTGTGGACATATGTTGTTATTGTTATCAGTATGGTTACCAAAGTGCCCTTCTTTTTTTGGAATCAATAAATTTTTTAGACTTAAGTGTAACTGTGCTAGCCCTCTCGTTGTTCATTTTTTGAGAGCACTCACAGCTTGATTTCTGAACCATTTCGGTTGAGCATCTTTGCAGGGCCACTAGACATCAGTGTTAGTGATAGGGCCAAAAGGGATTGTCGTTCACTTTCACCCAAGAGTCGAGAGTAGAGCAATTGCTGCCTGCCACTTGATGTTTAACCCTTAAGTTGGATCCCGTACAGAACTTGACATGGTCACATGCTGCGCCACATAAAGCGACTTCTCATCATTGGCTCTTTATAATCTATATCTAGCCACTAGCATATCTGGTACAATAGTCAGTCATGTCATGAGAATGGAACGGTTGGGCGCTCATGGAAAGGGGAGGTCTTCGCTTGCGTTTGCTGTAAATGATATGTGGGAAAAAAACAAAAGTTGGTAGTACCATTAGCCTGACAGGCAATACGCTGATGATGCAGCTGTTTCTGCTGCTGCAGTTGCAAGTTGCAGTTACCGCTGCGCCACTGACAACTTTTGACAGCATGCAAAGTACATTTGTGCGAATAGATCAGAGAATGCTTTTGCATCATAGAGGAGACAAGAGACAGGAGACAGGAGACACGACCAGAGACAGGGAACCTAACTGGCCGCACAGTTGAGCGCATTTTACTCCAAGAAAATTGTGCTTCTTGTCGTTGTCCCCATTGTCCTCATCACATCTGTGCAACAGCGGGGCGACACGTACTCAAGTCTTAACTGAAGTTTGCCCAGCCTGGCCCGGCATTGTCGAGTGTTCCGTTCACTTCCTGTCACATTTTGTCTGTGTTTGTGTGTGTGTGAGTGTGTATGTATGTGTTGTGTGTGTCTATATGCTTGTATGGATGACAGCGTCATGAAGTGTCTGACTTGCATGTGCGCAGCTGCCGACAGTTGACAGGCGGCGCTCAAACATCGTCCTGCAACAACGGAGCTTGTAACACTTATTCATACCACACATAACCGCACACCTACCCCATTCATAGCCCTGCCACATGCTGAAATGGCGTTGGCTTCCTTAAATTATTGTGCCATGTGCGTAGGTGTCCTGGCATATAATACAGTTACATTTATTATACTCTTACAGAGGCATGTCAGTTGCGAAAATGTCAATCAGTTTGCCACTTCCAA
This sequence comes from Drosophila innubila, assembly GCF_004354385.1. Taxonomy (NCBI): domain Eukaryota; kingdom Metazoa; phylum Arthropoda; class Insecta; order Diptera; family Drosophilidae; genus Drosophila; species Drosophila innubila. The sequence continues at coordinate 14,066,694 of NW_022995380.1, forward strand.
AAAATATATTATTAAAATCCTAAACATCAGTACATCAATTTAAAATATGTAATAAACAAGACTGCAAATTTCAAAAATAAAATAAAGATAATGGTTTTGTTTCAATTTTATACAAAAAAAAAATATTTTATTATATATTCATGATTATTTTCTTATTTTACATAATTTTTAAGTCAATATAAATATTTAATAAATGAAGGCCCAAGTTTTTAGGAAATCTAACTAAAGACATTGATTTTAAAATCAAATTAGAATTGTATTACAGATATCAATATCTAAGCTCATTTTAATACTTCAAATGGCCTGCGTTTAATTAATATTTTAAAGAGTAACTGCGATTCGTCGTCTCGTAGTTAATTTATTTTGTATTTTCCTGATTTTAATAGCCGCTGCTTGCTAACTTCATACACTCACTCACAGTTCGGCTCTTTTGGCGGCATTCAATTTATTTCTACATAAACATTTTGTACACTCGTTGACGATGACTGTTTGCCTGTTCTTGTTTTTGTTATTGTTGTTACTGGCTGGCTTTGAATTTTTTATATGCATGTAGAATACGAGAATAATTCATTCTCAAATACACGTACACTCAAACACCGACCTTTGTGAAAAAAAAGAGAAAAATGGAAATAATTGCTTTTCATATTGCAGTCCTTTTTTTTCTTTTGCGATTTTGTTTTGCGATTTGTTGAATGCTGTGATTTAATTTTAAATGAGTTTTTGATTTATGCATTAAACACATAATTGTAGCAGCTTTTCCTTGGCTTTGTCCCTTTTTTTATTCCATCCCCCCATGAAGTCAGCTGGGTGTCTCCTGATTGAGGATTTCGCTGGCATTTTATGTGCATAATTTAATGCTTAGCGTGATTTATGATGACTTTCTTAAAAATGGTTTTTAATATAAAATCCTAAGGCGGATTTGGTTTAAGCATGTTGAGTTAACGTGGAGTTTGCTTATCCAACTTACGATAGATTGTTTTCCGTTCATTGTTCAAATTTTCCATTTCATTTCATGCTTACTGAATAAAAATTAAAGGCTTTCAATCAATCAGACCTCAAAGAGCTTGCCATTCTTTTTTTTTTGTACTTTGAATTTGTATCTCAAGACTTAAATGATGTGCTCTGAATGCGAACATTACACATTAATTTCAATTGCTTTGAATAGCAAAAATATCTTCAATGTAGACTACTCAAGCACACATAATCCTATTAAAATGTGTTCAAAATACACTGTTACATGCAAAGCCTGAACATTTTGTGGCCTTAAGTATTTTTGAAATAAAATTTCGGCATTGTCCATACATAATCCTAGCTAAATTACTTGCCCTCACTTACGTAGAGCAATTAAATAGAAAGCATTTAAGTGAACAGACAATCACAGTTTAAATATTCATATTTTTAATTGGAGCTTGAGGTTTTTTGATAAAGTGAGTGTTTGATTTGCATATTATGAGGGGATGTAAATGTGATAAAATTATGGAGCGTTTAGTGCGTTTATGCCGTAAAATGGGCAATAGAGTGCAAAGGACTGCGAATATTCTTAGTCGTGCCTTTATTTTTATTGTTCTTTGTTGGCCATAAATATTACGAGTTCTGGGATTGAACTTTTATCGGAATCATGTGCGTGCTTCGTTTAACAAAACTAAAGTGAAACATAAATAATAATAAAATGGGAAATTCCATTAAATGGCTACATGAAATCGGCTCTCAAAGGTCAGCAATTTATGTGCTTGACCGCCGGCTGCAAAGTGATTTTGGATTATGACATTTGACACATCAAGTTTTTATGACTCAGCTCACAATCCGGTCAGCAGCCGATCGGATTAGTTTCAAGAAAGACTTGGAAAGACCGAGAGTATAGCTCTGTGTGTCCTGCATAATAAATTACAATGCGGTTAAAGGTCACCAATGCATAAACCAATTTCCTTAGCAGAATTTTCTGTTTCATTTGTGTTCATGTGTTTAAATAAATTCCCTTGACTTTCTCAATCGTGAAACGTGATTCAAGCATTTATACACTTATTGCTATTTTGCATACATAAACATAACCATGCGGAGTACTCCAATGCTCCTGGCATCCTGCCAAGGTATTGCCCAAAATGTTTCTAATAGCATGTGGTATCAATTCTTTTTCTGTGTGTTTCTAGTGTCTGCTCTGCTGCTGCGGCAATGCCCGTCAACTAGGTCACGTATCACCTGCCACCTTCTACTTCACAACGCTCACAGTTATGTAGCATACTTTTTGGCTGCTATCCACTTGTAAATGTGTCCCTGTATGTGTGTGTGTGCGTGTATGTGTAGCTACGTTTTTCTTGTTCATTGATTTGAATGTTTCTCATGCGCTTTGCTAACATGCTTTCAGTTCTTATTCATTCCCACTCTCCATTTATTTATGCCTGCGATGCTGCAACGATAAAAATTCAATTTTGCTTATAAGGAAACACCCAACAGCGCCTGCACATATTTCTCCAAAGAATTTTATCTTTCATGCCACACATTAGTCAATGAGTTTTCAACGAATTTGTCCTGTGTGTTTGTGACTCCAATGGTAACTGATTTCTGTTTGCTGATATTAATAATGAAGGAACTTTATTGTCTCTGCTAGATAATTTTTAACAATAAATGATAAAAAAAATGTTTTTGATAGTATATCAAGAAACAGAATTAAAAAAAAACAAGGTTTTAATAATTTCTTGACTACGTATCCTGCATATTCAAATTCATAGGTTTTTGCTTCAATTAAGATTGGGAGCCGCTAACTTTTATTCAATTATTCAACAAAAAACAATTATTTTACTTTACTTGCTAAAACTATTAACAGTTACTATTGCCTTTTTTTATTATTAAAATGTACAACAACTTAGCTTCTTAAATGTTTAATTTTAAATACTTAACTTACTTCTGACCTGAATACAGGATATCAGTTCAGATCGCTCCCTCTCTCTCAATCTCTCTCTGAGCCCGCCCCTTTTTCAAATTAAAATTCCGCACATTAATTAACACGCTGCTTTCAATGTAAATGGTTGAATAAGACCTTCATACAATTGATTTATGTCGCTTTAATAACACAACAACAATTATAGATTTTACGTTCAGACAAGATAAAACGAGTAATTAATATAATTAATTATAAATATGCATTAAAAAATAGCGTATGCTCTGTGCAGAATAATAATTGATGGAGAAACGTATTTAACATATGCATAATATTGGCTATTAATTATTATTTCAATATAAATAAAACAAAAATAACAATACATCCCCAAGTGAAACTAAAGGAACTGAAAAGAATACTCGGGCTTAACGTGTTTAAAGTGGCACTTGAATAATGTGTCAACAATGTATGATTATATCGAATACAATCAGCCCAACTCACTTACACACATGAGCAGGGAAAGGGCCAGCAAAATGTCGATTACATTATGTGAAAGCAGCTTTTGAAGTTAATAAAAAGCAAAGAAACCTGCGCCTTTTGTAGGTTTTTGAATGATGGAAGCTCAACAAAGTGCTGTCGATGGTATTTTGCTTTATTTATATAACCTGTATCAATATAACGTTAGGCTTATTCTGATATTCTGACAGTGTAGCATTTTTCAAGATCTTTTTATTAGTGTTTAAAAGCTTGAGCGACAAACAGGGTATTTAAAAGTCCATACTTATGGATTATCAATTATAATTGATATAAGTGCCAAGTCTTTAAAATGTGTGCTTTTGGATTGTGAACTTATTCTAGTTGATATTTTTTAGCTAAAAGTCACGTTTTTATAATTTTTTACTAACAGTTCGGAAAGAAATCAATTGCGTCTAAATTAAGTAAATGTCATTTAGACTTCCGTTTCCGCCAACACAAGCACATTAACAAACAATTGTCAAACACGCACTCACCCACACTCACTTACACTCATTCACACACACACACACACACACACACACACACACACACACACACACACACACACTTATATTCGTGTGACACTCAATGCTGAAGTGTGACAATGTGGCATATGATCCCGACAGGCCCAGGCCCTTGCATAAATGTGTAAGTAGACAATTTTAGAGGCATTATATATGCCAAGCCACACTACTCATGTGTGTGTGTGTGTGTGTGTGTGTGTCTTGTATGTTATGTGATATGTGAGTGTGTGCGCAACCACTTTAAACACAATCTACTGTCAACAAGACAGTCAGAAAGAAAGAGCGAGAGAGTAGGATGGTACATATTGCATATGTGTGCCACCATCGACTTATAAATGTGGTTTAGCTTCCATTGGCTTGTTGTAAGCAAGTATGTGGTGCCAAGTGCTCAGAATGTGGTGTGGTTTCGAGGTTTCTTGACTTGCCTGCGTATCAATGAAGTTGTTAGTCGAGTGCCTCTTCCTGTCTGTCTCTGTTCTCATTTTCCGTTCTATTCTCGTCTTATCCTCTTACTTGTTCTGTGCATGAGTGTGTGTGTGTGTGTGTGTGTGTCGTTGGCTTTATTGGATTATCAGGCAAATTTTATAGTATTCCATTATTTTCTTCACTTGCATATTGAGTTCGCTTCTAAACTTAAATGGTTTTGCCTGAATGAGCTTTTCAAACATATTTATTTGCGTTTCGATAGGATATTACATAAATGGGGTGTCACATGTGATTGGGTTTTAAATTCTTATTCGATTCGGAACAGAGAATGAGAGGCAGTTAATATCCTTGGAAATGAAACTGTTGAAAAAACTTTTAGATCAAATAAAGTTATTTGGTTGTAAAAGACATGTTTAATTGAGATACTACATTTTTAGCACTTTAAGGAATTGATTAAATATTTAATTTTTGTAGTATATTGTATTTAGTACATCAATTATTTCCAGAGTTAGATTTTTATTCTGAAAGATTCGTTTTCTTGTAAAATGTGTCAAATCTGTAAAAACTTAACCGATTTTCAGCGGAATGTCGCGAGCTTAGATACATTTCATTGTACATTGATCAGTAGGGAACATTAAAAATGCGAACTGGAACGAAAAGAATTTGCTTTAAAAGTTCGAACTCCTGTAATCCGCCAGATGGCTGCCAAATGTTGGAGGCGATGCAGCCAGTTGCGTTGTACGCGTTTCTAAGCAAAAAAAAAAAAAAAAAAAACAGAAAATAAAAAACTGCAATGGAAAACAATTGACGTGGCACCATGCGACACTCGTAGCTCGTGCAGATTCACACGTACCCGGGGGTAAATACCGGCAAATAGATGCACACAGAGGCACAAGAATGAGATCGAGAACGGGGGCAGAGTTGGTTAGTCAGACAAAACTACCACAAACTGTTCGTTTTAATTGTTGAACCACAGAAGTGCTTACATTTAGCTCGAGGGCAGCAGCTGTATGAGGAACTTGCTGTCATGTTGCATGGAAGCCAACCAAAGCATAGTGAGTGCCAAAATGGGCGCACATTTCTATTCTGGTTGCAGTTTGTTTGCCTAACCCACATACAAGTCGACAGTGTATAGTCTGCAGTCTAGGAGCGAAATCAACTTGAGCTGAATTCTAATTTAGACACCAATTTTCCATCTACAAAACGGCACAAGACATAAATAAATAAAGTCCAAATTAAAAACGATAGCAAACACCAAATCTGACTGCACTGTGAAATTCTATTTGCTGCACGAAAGACCCCTTTTGGCTTCTACAAAATCTTGCTAAAGGTGCACTATTCGAGGGCGGTGCTAAATCACTGGAAAACAACAGGGACATGCAGACAGGCAGACAACACGACCAGCATGTAAATCAGCCCGAAATGCGCAAAAGGTGTAACAGCACAAAGCTAAATTTCCAATCGAATTTCGTTGCTCACTCGTAAAGATGCGACAAATAAATATATATCTTTTCCTTGGCTGTTTTATGTTCAAGTGCAACGAAAATTGCAACTCTAGATAACAAGTTAAGCTGAAAATTCCATTTTAAACTTCAAAGTAGAGGTTTCATATATGAAATAACCCAAAATGGTGTATTAACCGTAAATTCCGACTGATATAAAAAGATATGCTTAAAAATGTTAATTCAATGTCGTTTATTTTCCATAACACTTCATGATTTTCTTGGCAGGACATATTAACTACAGTTTGCCAGTTGGCGGCAATGATTTATTTATCTACTAGTTGGCAGCACTTGCTGTTTGCTTTCCGCATCACTGACATCAGGATTTGTGTGGACGCATAAACTGTCGTAAATCTTAGCTTACACTTTGCAAAATAATTGAAAATAAGTTTAAAATAAAAACAACACAAATTGGCAGCACATACTCGTATGTATTTACATTGTATATGTATTAACTTTAACTTCTACTCAGTTGGCAGGGTTGCTGAGTAAACGAATATGCTTTCCCGCATAAGTGACATTACGTGTTGTTTCGCTCGCATAAGCCGTTCCACATCTGAAATCTGGAAATGCAATTGGGAGCAGCTTTGGCGCTGCATGCAAATTCCAAGTGCTGCATTTGCAGCAATAAATTTGAGCGTTTGCACGTTGCAGGTGACTTTTTGCGTTCGACTTTCGTTTATTTGGGCTAACAATTTTACCCGGCATGCCCAACTTTTTGTTGTATACCCTTTGCTTTTTCTCACAGCCAATTTGCTGCTCAATTGAACTCGTTGCACGAATTGCCGGCAGTCTGTCTGTCTTTCGGTCTGGTCTGGTCTGGTCTGGTCTGCGCCTGTTTTGCATAAGTTTTGACAGTTTGGAGCAACGTGTGTCGCGTGTTTTGTAAGCTAGTATGCTGCTAACGAAGTAATTCAGCGTTTGTGGCAACGTGACAGAACCAAAGCCCAAAGTCAAAGAAATCAGCCAACCAAATAACGTTGCAAGTTCAACCCAACACAAGGCAGTGTTCATTATGTTTGTCGTGTGCAGTCATCTACTGGATTCATTGCAGCCTCTCTTTTTAGTATATGTATATAGATATAGTGTGTGTGTGTGCGTGTGTGTGAGTGTGTGTGTTTGGTAAGAGTTACTGCTGTAGCTGATTTATGTTGCCAATCAGACATTTTGCTTGTGGTTGGCATCCGTGCAGCTCCGTTGCGTACAAGATTTGATTTGTTACTCATACGCCACGTAAACAACGTTGCAAATGCGTTTTGTCGCTGCCACTGTTTTTGCTTTTGTCTGTTTTTGTGTGTCATCGAAACACACAGCTTTAGCTGATATTGCTGCAGTACAGCTTTAGCGATTTATACCTCAAGTGAACTACATCGCAATGTCATAATCCAGAAATTTGTTGAGCTGAAAAAGGGAATTGCCAATGATAACAGTATAATGGCTTTAACTATTTTTGACAGCCCCTAAATAACAAATGCGATTCATAGAGATTGATTAATTGTATTTATTTACAAGATCTACATATGGATTTAAATTGAATTATAACACTTACAGCCCGAAAATGGTAAAAAAAGAAGAAGATTATAGTGAGATGAATAACGTAAGAAGAAATATCAAAGTTCAAAGGTTTTCCCTTTTAAATGTAGTAAATTTAAAATCTATCTTAACACAAGTATACTCGAACTTTTCATGTAGCTTTAAAAGAAAAGAAAATGTTAAGCTTGGCACTTTTACCTTTCAGAAATTTTACGCAAATTGCGTTAAGTCGAGACCATAATTCAACATCTGACTGTCCCCACCCAGCCGAGTTTCAAGCCATCTAAGTTATGTGGATGATAGCCGGAGTCTGCAACCTTTTTCTCGGCACTTTTTCATTGTGCTTGCCAAGATTTTGCACTTTAGTTGCCACATTTTACATTGAGCAGCAAAAACGAATTAGATTAGCTCGCAAAGGGAAGAGCCTTATCACATTGGCAGCAGAAGAATGTAAAGCAACGGTTTTAGCAATTGATATTAAACTAAAATCCATGAATTTATTAAGCTTTAATTTCGATTTATTTTTTTTTATTACCTTGTGGCATGTGACGCATTTTGATTAAGTATGCGTATATATAAAGACTAAATAGGTAGATATTGTATAGGGATTGTATAGGAGTATAGCACGCTATTTGTGGATAATTCGTGCGGCATCTGTCACGTTTACTCGCATGGCCGCGCGTGTGATGAATACTAGGCAATTAGGCATCCTGTCTGCCTGCCTGGCTGTCGTCCTTTCATGTTGACACAATATTCACCATCAGGATGAAATCAGTTAGGACAACGTTGTAGTCAATTCCGGCTATTGCGAGATTTCGCATTCTAATAACGATCTCGACTAAAAGGGAACAACATTCTCCTCTCGCATAAATTTTTTATTTATTTGCTTTGCTGATTTTCGTAATTTCTAACTCTGCCGCTCAGTGTATGTGTGTGTGTGTGTGTATGGCAGATACGTGCTGAAAATGCTTAAATAGTAAAACAGTCTTAAGTTGACATATTGTAGACAATATGGGCAAAGAGCGTAAATGGTTGAAAATTTGTCTAATTTGAGCTCAAATTAGCTAGCATACGAAATGTGCTACTTAATGGATTAAAGAGTAGCCAGGTAGAATATTTATCGTATTAATAAATAACCCAACTGAATTATCGAACTTATAACTACAAAGTGAATTTTCTGTCTCTCTTACAGGTACGAATGAACGTTTCTTATTTGGATGAAAATGCTTTCAGCTCGTATGCAAACACACGGAACCTTTCAAGTAAAATCCTCAAGGCATACATTTGCCACTTTTAATTGTGTGCAGAGCGTGGGAAGAATGGATGGTGGATGGAGTAAGACATTGACTCAAAGGCTTAAGCCAGAGAATCGCATCACGTACCCTTGTGACGCAGTGCATTTGTAGATTTGAATGCTGTAGACTCCACAGCGCGTGCCACAACAGTTGATAATAATGTGCAGCATTGAAGGCGATGGCGTAGGGGGGCATGAATGGAAAGCTAAGGGAACAGTTAGTGGTGCACATCACGCAGTTGGTAAACTGTTGGGTAATTCAATTTGTGGTTAAACGCAAGTTAGTCGTAAGCAAGTAGCAGAAAACAACAAAAACAACAACAACGCACAATCAGTTGGTTACGTACACACAGCTTGAATAATGGGCCAAAGAAGAGTCGGATGAACGGCAGAAAGCATACAGAAGTCGTCCTGGCAACGTGTAATTGCGGCAAGGAAATAACGCAAGTTTCAACCAAAAAGCAAAGCGGGAGTTAACTCGAAAACTACGCTGTCGACTTGAATTGGGTGTATGTGTGGAAACTGGCAAACAAACAACAAGAACGGTTTGAGCTAACACTGAAATACCCAAAAAATGCAGCAGCGACGCTTTCTGATCTACATGGCAAACGTAAACCTAAACCCAATCCAAATTCCAATCCCAGCGTGGTTCTAGTTATCGTTTGTTGTCGTTGTTATTTTTGGCGCTCAAGCGATTTACTTTTTTTTTCTTGTCGTTTTGTTTTCTTTACTTTTCATGCATTTTGTATTTGTATTCCCTTTGGCGGTGCCACATGACGTATGAGTAATGGCTTTGGCCTGTGCGTCCCTTTGTTGTTGTTTATTTTGCGGTTGCATTGCTTTCAACAGCATGTGCGAGTGTTCAAGTGTGTAGATGCATAAATAAAAGTTTTTTTTTATGCCAAATTGGTCAGTTTAAATTGAATAAAGATGCCAAAGTCTCAGTTAAAATAGATTTTGACAATATTCATTAAAGTAACTTGAAATTGAAGCATGTTAATTGCTCTGTTTTTACAACATTTCCACTTCATTTGGCAACCGCAAAAGGGGCGCTTTGCCAAGTTATATTTTGACCAACATCCAAAAATTCACTGTAAATAACCTATAGGCATGCGCTGTGAGTTAATCTACCACATAATTCAAATTCGCCGCCATACAAAAAGGGATCCCAGCAGTAAAGCTGGTAACTCATTTCTAAAACGAAAACGAGAACACAAGTAGAGTAAAAAAAAAACCTCAAAAGTCAACTAAAGTTTTTGCCGGAGAAAAGTTTTCAGCAACAACTCCTTAGTATTATGCTCCTTGTTCCTGGATTTATTTCAGCGTTTAGCTAACGCGACTTCTGCCAAAAGCAGAGTACAAGCGTCACGCCCATTTTCAGTTGCTGACGCCCTCGAGTGTTGGTAAGAGCGCTACTTCATATTTATATAATAACTTTATGTTTATGTTGTAGCTTTTTGAGCATTTTGCAATAGCTGCAACTACAACAACAAGCAACATGCGAAATACTTGAGAAAGTTGTTGGCAAAACAACCTGAGGGGAAAGTTACAACGGCAGCAGCCGCATCTCCATCTCAGTCCATGAGTGTGCAAAGAACACATATTGTAGCATAACAAAAGGCGAGTCGGATGACGCGAGTAGCGTCTAAAGTTGATTTCTTAATGTTTAGCCAGCAACTTTTGCTGTTTGTCTTGGCGCAGCAAAATGGCAACAGAAGCAAACGACGATATGGCAAACACACACAAAAATACTCACATCAGCACAAACAGACACAACACACACACACACACACATACAGAAACACACACGCTCGCAAACTTGAGTTCATCTCACATGCGTGTAGACAAGTCAAACTCGAGTCAAAAGGAACGAAACGCGAGCATTGGCACCAAACTTGCCCAAGGCAATTTACACTGAAGCTGTTTATTTTGAAACACTTGCCAGGACATTGCAAGCGCAGGAAGCCAAGGATTTTAGCAGCAGATCACGGGACAGAGCTGTAGCAATGGCAAAAGGCAATGAGCTAATATTTGTATTTAGCTTCGACTCAAAATGGCGTCGATATTTTCACAGCAGATACGGAAATGTGCAGTATTTGATTTTACTCTGTTTGTCCACACAAACGCACGCACACACACACACACACACACACTTTTTTAGACACACATTCACACACACTTGTATTCATTGAGTGCACACATTCAAGTGAGTGCCTTGTCAAGTATTCTCATAAAAGAGTTTCCATACTTATTTCTTTTTGCAGAAATTTCAAGTTGATTAACTTTCATTTTTTATGGCTTTTTCTAATATTTTTACTATCTTCTATAAGATGTAGAATGACATATTTCTAGTGTTCTAAATTATTTTAAATTAGACTCATTGTAAACTATTTATGTTATTCATATGGCACTGTATTTTATTAAAGTTGAACTTTAACTAACACATCGAATTCTATCCAATTTATAGAATACTCTCTTGTTTATATTTCAACACCAACATCTGTAAGCCGATCTGAAAATAGCTTGGTTTAGAGCAAAAAAATGATACCCAGATGTTGAGCGAAAATTTCTTGACATTTTTGCTAATTTCCACAAAGCGTTTTACACAAGTTTACCCCAATTAGTCGCAACCAAGGCAGAAACAGGATAAATCTAAAAGACCCTCATCAACCGCAACAGAAAGTGGCACTGTAAAGATTTATATTAAGCTGAAACTATATATAGGTACAAATTGCCCAGGCGCTTAGCGACTAAAACTAATTAAAAACCTAAACTTTTACCTGGGCCCGGAAAAACTATTCTAATAGAAAAGACGCGAACGAAACTCTCTAAGCACCCACTGCCTGCCACCCCGTCAACAACTTTACAGACTACAATGGAGGCCAATTTTAAAGGCAAGTTGTATAACAAAGTTATACAATAATCCCAGGCCAACTATCCAAAAACCAAATACAAACAAAACAAAATCTCAAAACCGAAACTATGTAAAGTTTTTAATCAAACCAACAGCAAATCAAAGCCCGTTGAACTTTGCCACACATATACACAGTTGAAGCGACAAGCTAGTTCATAAAATTCACTAAAGGGTCCCAAAAAAAAAAAAAAATATCGCGTGGCAAGCCAATTAAAATTTTCTGGGGGCTCACACGTCGTATGCGTAACGTTGACGGCCACAAAACGTTTTGGGGGCGTCTGTGGCATTTAAGTGAGCGCAGCAGTTTATTAAAATTTCGCGAAAAACTTTTAATTTAGAGCCGAACCGCAGAGCAGAACGCCGCATGCCAAAAGCCGTAGCGGACATTATGGGCGTGGCACATTTGTTGGTGTAAAGTTACGCCCAAGGGCCTGCAAAATTTACCACTTTTCTGCTGCCCTTAAAATAAAACAAAATTCAACTTTAGTTTTTAGGTGAATATTTTTGATAAAATTTATGCCTGGAGGAACTATTATTTTTGTTCAACATTTTGGTACTTCGAGTATGCAAAGTTCCTCAAATGCGGGATACTTCACTACATTTCCGTTTCCGTCATGTACTCGTAGTCGAAGCTAAGGCCAAAAAGTTTTGTGCGCTTTTGAATATTAACGCGTTTGCTATTAAATTTCGAAGTCCGTCAAATACAGAGCCACTTGAAGTTTTTTTTTATTTGCCAACTTTACAGCGCCAAGAATAACATGAATGTGACTTGTGAAAAGTTTACCTACCGAGAACAACAGCAATGCAAATTTGTGTTGAGTCTTCGACGCATATTGACTTTAATTTGAATGGATTTTTAAGTAATAATAATTATTTAATGAGCTTATCAAATGAACAGAATAATATTTCCAAAACATCTTATACTTCAATCAACAACAAAAGCTGCTTACCAGAATGAATGCATTATGGTTGTAAGAAGTATAAGTACTTGCAATACATGTTTGCCATTCATGTTTATCTCTATTGTAGTAAATGCAGTTTGAGAACGTAATTAAATACTGTGAATTGCATAATTTATGGGATTAAATATGCTTCATCTTGCTGGAGCATTATTCAATATTAATGCACTAATTACAATATGTATTAAAGTGAAATAATGCTTGCTAATCAGTTAAAAAAAAGATTTATATTTTCATTGTAATACATGCGCATTCACTTAAACTTGCTTTCAAGCAAATACACACTTATATACATATGTACATAAAATGACAGTGAAATACCATTAATTAATCACTTTTGACAAGGCGTCGACTTTGTCATCGGCTTACGTTAATTCATCAAAAATACGCTGTACTTTAATTACTTTTAATTACATCTGAAGCCAAGTGGCTTTTTCTTCCATATGCGTAGCATATATTGGCTCTAATACCCAGTAGCAAAGGTTGCCAGCATTGGGTATGCATGTTGCGTCTATGAGTTTAACGAAGAAAATTAAATACATTTAAAAGCTTTATCTTTTATTTTATTATTTTACTATTATTATTATTTTTCTAATATTTTAAATTGTTTGTATGATTTAAAGAATTTTCTTTTAAAGTAGAACAAAAGATGAATAAATTGCAAAAAGTATGTTAAGATATTTCTGAAATAGTCAAAAAACATTTTTAACAGGATATATCACAGTCTAACATTACTGTCAACTGTATTCGATCACATCTTTCACGCTTTTTATATATGCATGTGTATATTCCCCAGGCTTATTATTATGATGTTCATTGGGATCTCGATGCGGTTATTTGTGTGTAAGAGTGTGTGTGTCTGCTAGTGTATGGCATGCTAATAAAAATTGACGCCGTGACAGTCATTTGCTACCACCTTTTCTTTTTTTTTTTTTTCATTTTTTGTTCTCTTTTCTGTTCTATTTTGTTACGGATTTACTTATTGGATTTGGGACTTTGTGCTGATGTAGCATTGGGATTTATTTGGTGTCTGTCTCAATTTCGGTACGCCGGCAAAGCATATAATTAGGTTTGCTACTTGATATAGAACACATATGTACGAGAATAGACTTAGTAGTATATAGCGTGGCAAGTAAATAGCAAATGTGACTGGCTCATTGGCTGCTGTGGCACCTGTCACAACGGTAACCGTCGTTTCTTTATGCAAATGTTGTCTGGCCAAGAAATAGGACAACACACGTGGGGTCACGTGCGTGGAAAACTTTTGATCCCTTCTCCCTACTAGATGCACAATAAACAGAAATTTCCCCGTGCTCAGATATTCAACTTATTCAAATGTATATTGATTCTGTGGTCCAGCCTGATGATAACAATATGTGTTGTGGCTTGTGTCTGTCTGTCTGACAGTCTGTTTACAAGTGCCAGGATCATGATACGCATCAGCAAGCAACCATATAGTGCCATGTAGTACACCTAACGACACCAACAACCGGAATGGGAGCAACCGCATTCAGCCAATTCCCCAACCACGATAGAGCCAAGCGCAAATTGTCCTAGCATACTGAAATCAAGTAACCTCAAGGATATCTGAGTGTATAAGCATAGCAAATAGAAAATGGCAAATCCCAGTTAAAGCATACAAAAGAAATAGAAAGCAGCATAGAAAAAATTTGCATATTTTTCTTGTCGGTTTTCACTTTGTTTGTGTTTCTCTAGGAGCATTAGCCCCCCTCAGACCCTAACCTAACCTGCTGATAATGCTGAAAAGACCTTTAGCTTGTTAATGACAAAAATACTTGTGCATTTGAAAATAAAATCAGGACTAGGCCACAAATGAAAATTGGAATTTTTCGTTGGAGCACACACACAGATTGGGTCTCTTATTTTGACTACACATATCAATATCGAGCTGGACTTTAATTATGTTGCATTGTTGTATACAAAAATCTGAAGAGCTTGAGGGTCCTGCCAGAGTAAAAAAGTATAATGCGGCTTTGAAAGAGGAAATGTGAAAAATATTTCCTTTCTTTAACATAAATTAATTTGAAAAACGGTTATATCTTAGTAAATAAAAAATAAAGTTTTTAAAGGGAACGTAAAAGAGTTCCATTAACAGGTTTTTAACGAATGTATGATCTGCATGATACCAAAATACAAATTGAATTAAAGTAAATGCTAAAGTAAAGGTAATTAAATTAATGGTAACAGTAAATAACAATAGATGCTGAATTATTCTGCCTTTGCTTCAATAAAAAACTGAAGCCATATTCTTAAGGGCATAATTTATCCGATTTTAAACAAAATCCGATTAATATCCCATCATCAAGTAACAGTTTACTTTCCATTTGAATTGGTCACAAAACAAGAAGCTAAATGCATTTCAAAGATGGCTTCATTTTTGCTCAAATAACAAAAATTAGGCATGCCACAGAAAACTTTAATTCTGGCAATGCACGTAACAATAAATCAAAAATCTGCTGCAATTCCAGAGCCAACTCTTTGTCTGCTTCTGAAATTTACTTACTCACAAGCACGCACAGAAGAAACCACACACACATACACACGCAAAAGAAACAACACACACACAAAATTTCACATTCTGTAAACAAAAGGGAGACTGCATAAAAGAAGCGAATCGTCAGCCGATGCAGAATTTCCAGCATAAAAATGGCTGGCCACTTCGGTGTGGCTGCCAATGGGGCATGCCACAACACGCTGCATACAAAATTGAATTTCAATGGTATCGTCACAATAATTGTCAAGCCAGCATGTGTTGCATACTTGAAGGCGGAATTGCATTGCGCACTATTTGCCACGGCTCCACTCTATAGGTACTTTTTGGTATGCCATTGTTTTCTTTACTCCCTTTATTTATAGCATTAACAGGGTATATACACCAAGCGTCCACCACAAACGTAATCTACGAATAATTCAATAAATATTTCACCAAAAAGCTATGGGTATAAAATCAATTACTATCCCCCGCTGACAAACATATAAAGGTGTTTTTTTTTTGCAATAAAAACTGGAAAAATAATAGTTTAATCATAGTTTTAAATTAAAGTCTTTTATTTTTATGATAATAATTTTTAGGACTTAAGGTCACAAAAATATTGAAAACAGTTGAGAGCATTAAATACTATAATTTCTTGGTATCAAATTTATACAAAATCTTGGTCAATGGCATAAGTCACCAAAGTGAGGTGTTGAGTTTTGTGGCTTACAGCCTTGATACAAACTCTTATTTCATGTGCTTAGGTCAATATCTTGTCCATATAATTCTACAGGGTATTTAGGCATAACAACCGCAGCTAAAGATGGCTGTTGTTGCTTTCAGCCAACAACATGAAACCATTAACGCCCTCCAGTAGTGCCCAAGTCAGCAGCAGAAGCAGCTGCAACAACATTCAATGCCGCAGTGGCAGGCGGAGTTGAGCTGCAGTTGCAGTTGCCGTTGCTCTTGGGGATGGTGTTGCATTTGGCATACGTGTAAATCGTAAATATCCGGCACAAAACGATATGAAAGCTGGTGGTAAGGGCCCAGCCCAGGACATGCCTTGGTGCGGCAATAACAAAAGCGAGAGAAACGCCACTTGGGAATTACGCTACGGTTTGCGGATACAATCGAGTGACTGTCTATATGGGAAATACCAGCAAATATATATACATACGAGAAAGCATGTATGTGGCATCATTGTGGTGCCGCCGCAAACTTTACGGTGCAATGCAATTGTGTCAACAGAAGAAATGCAAATTTTATGCGGCAATTGAAAACGGTAACGGAATCACTTATTCATAAATGCTACCCATAGGGAGAGACAATCGCTCTAATGATACATGCTAAAGTTGTGGCTCCATAATCTGATTAATCTTGGTAATTGACTTAACAAAGAATTTTGTTCAAGTAACCTTTAGATATTCTATTAAGGGATTGCCATCATTTCTATTTTAAAGCTTAACATTTTAATATAGTGGCAGTAAACGTTATCTAATCTATCGTGTCAATGGTATTTGGTGCACCTTAACTCAGTCTGCAGCTTTATTAATACGATATTTCAACAGTTTTCTAAAACTCATCATTTGCATATTTGTCAACCGATAGATGCTAGAAAAACATGTCAATTAACGAGAATTTCTCTTTCTCTATAGAAAATACGAAATGGAATCTCTTCTGAAATTCCCGCATGCAGATGCAAATGCGGTTGCTTATTGTCAACGGGTATAATTTTCACACTGCTGCAGCTGATGCGACTGCTTCAGTTGCCTTCAGCGATTTTTGCTATCCATTTCGCTATTTCTCTCTCTTGTCTTTAGCCTTGCTTTCAATCCTGCCTTTTTTTTCATTTCAAGCTTGATTTGATTGCGCTTAGCTTGGCATTTCTTTTGTTTCTATTTTCTTTTATTTTTTTGTATTTTTTTTTTTTGCTTATTTTGATTTTGCTGCTGCATCTTTGCATCATATTCGTAATATTCATAAATATTTATGAGGCTGCAAGTTACCGAGTACATGGAGAAGCCTCGGGAATTATTGTTTTCATAACCTTAAGCTTTTCCTTTGTTTTAAAGCCACAAGCTCTTCCATCCCATTGGCAAATATAATCATTTGAAGTGCTGGAACGAAAAAAACAGTTGAAAGCACTTAATCAAACACAAAATATAAAGATTTTAAAATTTAATGCAAAATGCCAATTTACTCTACCGAAAATCAAACAATTTGTGGCACAAATATTTATGTCGATAGTACAACATCCAATACAATTTCAATTTGCGATGCAGCTTATGATGTGTGTATGTTAAAAAACCACATTGAGTGAAAAAGGTTTATTTTCCACTTTCTATCAATAAATTTATGTATAGAAAGAAAATAAAAAACAGATGCATGTACATTGGTATACCCTTTAATGTTGATCAGCTGTTGAAAGCTAGTTCATTTGATCTGATAACTAAACTTGTTCTTCATACATGGTTTACGTACTTCAAGTTACCTAAATTATTTGTACTTGCATTTAAGTAAGTTAAAAGTTAGCTAGCTTACAGGTAACTATGGTGCATTTGTTTCATGTTAAAAATTATTAAATGTTATCAGCAATACATATTAAAGAAGATTTTTTTCTTTGGAAAAAAAATCTAAATACATATGTTATACATCGAAATGTGACTTAGAAGTGCAGGGTATTTAGTTACATATGCATTTTTGCTTTCACTTTTTCTTTTTTTGCATGCTTTGATTTGCCATTGCTGACAATCTGTCGGTTTTCTGTGTGTGCTGTGTGCGTGTGTGTGCGTGTGTGTTCGCTCAAAGTTTTTCTGTCAGAATGCCAATTTGATTAGTTGCAAATAGTTTTTTGCGGCCTGCCATAAAACTTTTCGCATGGCAATATTTTTGAAGTTATCATATTAAAAATATTTTCTCTGTAGCATTGAACTGGATAACTTTTCAAAGAGATGTGCCATTCGATTTGCATTCGTATTGAATAAAAAAAAAAAAACACAGTCAAATGGCTGAAAGATTGTAATTCAATTTTTAACAAAAATTACCTGTGACATAATTGATTTATGTACATATAAGCTGGAAGAACTGTTGGCCAAAAACACTGCGTATTCGTAATGTACTTCAATGTGTTGTAGCCAGAAACTGTGACATACTTTTGGGGCTTGTCACTAAATAGAGAAAATATTTCTTTAATATTACTGTGTTTTTTGTAATGTTCATTGTGACTTTTGTGCATTTGCTTTTATGGCAACTGAGAGAATTTAGGGTATATGACAGCAGTTGCCGGAAACTTGGCTCTTGTTTTGCTATATAAAACGAATATGAAAAATAACAAGTCTGACAACAAATTGACTCTTTTCACGCACTTTATTTTGTAGCTGTCTGTTTCTGCCAGTTTTTGTTACACATTTCAGAGGAACTTGTTTTGTTGTTCCTTCCATCTTGGTTGCCCGTCAGTGTTGTTCCCCCTTTGCCAAAAACTTAATGCCAAAAATAACAATAACAATAAGTGAGTCATCAGAATGTCACTGTATATCCATATCTTAGAGTAACCAATCAAAAGTTTTACTGCCGAGAGTAAACTCTTCAGTTGCTTTTGTTGGTCTTCGTTTATAAATTATTTCATATTTCATATTTCATTTCCCTTTGCGAGCAGAACTGTGCCACAATGTAAGCAATGAAAGAAATGTGTTGGGGCACAATCAAATGTATGTCTGCCCCGCAGCGTACAAGAAAATACCCGCGTTTTTGTCCAAAGTAAACTTAGTAATACAAACTGCAACTTAAATTTCTACTTCAGTTGGCCAAACAAAAACCAAGAGAAACTCTAAATTATAGCTGGCAAAATGATAAATGCTTCTAGTCTGCAAAATGCTGTGTCAAAACTGCCCATATCCTCTGTACTTTTCACTGCATTTGGATATAAAATATAAGAGTATTGGATATTCTATAATTGTATCTTTTGAATTTCCTAGTCAAGTTGTTTTTTTAGAAATAAATTTATCAGCTCACATGATTTTTAACAAATTGTCAAATGACATGTGCAAGCACGTTTTAGAACTAAATGTGTAATTGCAATAATTTCACATTGTTTTCCTTGAAGATAATAATATTTATTGCTTTTGTCTTACCTACGTCGTCTTACTTACCTATTGTTAATGTTGATAAGCGTGGGGGAAATTGTTACGAGCTCTTAACTTTAGTATTGTTTATAACTTTTAATATATTTTTCTTTTTTTAGGTAATTTTTTATGTGCAACAGTAAAGCTCAATAAGTTTAAACCAACAACTCAGTGAGTACTATGGTATTTTCTCTCCCGTGGCACAGAAGAACCAGTCATCTTCAGGCTTGTGACAAACCCCACCAGGCCTTCTCTCCATATAGGCATCCTTAATGGTGTCATTGAGTTTATTAGGTCTGCCTTCTGGTAAAAAGAACCACAGGTCATATGTCGGATTGTAGGCCAGCTGTACCACTCCATCAGATGGTGTTCTATAAAGCAAATGAACCCAATTCGTTTTAATTTCTGGAAAATTCCAATTAGAAATGCTTTGAATATACAAATTCAACTCACTTTTGAATCAATGTTGAAACTGTTGTTACTAGAACCAAAAGGCCAAATATGATAAGTGTGCGAGCCATGTTCGTTGTTTACTGTTTACCTCACTCGTCGCAACTGCCAATTTATTCAGCTGCTGGCCGGCTATATAAGGCCAGTAGGAGGCCGAAAGTCGCATTAAATATATGTGTACATTTTTGTTTGTTTTTGTTTTCACAAGTTTACTTTATGTTAAATAGCTAAAAAGCGAATAAGTATTTTGCGGTATGACGAATATCATATAGGCTAGCAAATAAGTTTCATAATCTAATATTAAATTAATTAAAGTTTAATAAATTGTACAAATTTTCAATATGCTGTTAAAGATGTAATACGCACAAGCCAACAAGTGTTATTACTGAGTTAATTAACCCTTCGATTCATACACACATATTTACCACCGACAGAGTGTCTAGACGCCTTTGTCCTTTTTGTGGTTGTTGGCTGTTATCGTCCTGCGGTTTTTGGCCAGCACTTGACCAACTTGTATTTATGCACATATTTTTCGAGTGCGAATTTTGCCTTTTATTTCCCAACAAGTATTCTCAATTATGGGCAACAACGAGTTACGTGTAAACATACTTGATATTTGTAGCACAGGCAATGGCGTCGACTGTTATCAATATTTACAACTGGTTATTACCGCTATTTATTGATTGAATTTTGTAACTAAAACCATAACCGTAACCGTAACCGAAGTAAAACTTTATCTCTATAGCGAAACCGAAAAATAATAATTATATCATTAAGGCATTTACCTAATAGTGTATTAAATGTTCGACTTGCAAAGAATGCACGTACTTTGTTGATATTGCTTATCAGATTTGTAACGTTGTGTAAATAATGTTCATCAGGTGTGTTCCAGAAATTTGTACAGACTTTGACGACAATTTGAAAATCGGCTACCATTAACTTATTAAAAACTTAACCAAAACTGTAATTTATTGTTACATTCTATACAATAAATAAAAGCATATAAAAAATTGTCATCAAAATAAAGCGTTAGATGCTTTGTTTTTGGCTGAATGTTTTTTTCAGAATTGTTGTATGTTGTCTTCAATAAAAGACGTTAGAAATTAAACTAATTTCAGTATTAAAAAAATTGGAGTTGATGTAAAGTTAATGTTTTAAATGCGAATGTATTTATTTATTTCAATTCTTTTCTATGTGGAGTGTATACGTAATATGTTAAGTAGAAAGCTTTGAGCGACCCTTTTGGGGCCATAAAAAAAGAGAAAATTTATTGAATAAACACTTGGAATAAACACATTATGAACACAGAGAGAAGCCATACTCTAGTAGTTGAGTAAATAAATAAACACAAAAGGGAGTAAGTCAAACAAAGGCCATACGAGTCTATGTGTGTGTGTGAAACAATTTTTAGCAGACCGTCAGCTACAACAAAGACATTTGTGTGCAACTTTTCTGAATTTTTGTGTGCTATTTTGGCTCTACATAAATATGCATGCGTGTGTGTATGTGTGTTTGTTTTGCCCATGCCACGCCCACTTGACATTATGCTAGCACACATTTTAACAATCTATGTATGTATTTCTTTCTCTTTGCTTTCATTTGTCATGATTTGTTGCGGCCTTGCATGCGATAGCATAATAAGCCAAGCGAACACATTGACACAAAGTCTGCACCTCCCACCGAGGGAAGCGGCAGTCAGCACTCATGCGGCTCGTTGCACGACTTGCCGCACGACTCGTCTCCATTGTTGTGTCATATTGTTGCACATGTAAAACAGCAGCAACAACAAGAAAGGCTGTGGACTGAGTACGTGTCTGGCATGCATCTAAAACTTGTGTGTGTGTGTGTGTGTGTGTGTGTGTGTGTGATTTGAATGCAAGAATCTTGTTTATGGCAACAACAAATATGCATACAGTGTTTCAGGATTTAATTAAATTATAATTGGACACTTTGTGCATGTGGCAATGACCATAGTCAGCCGGACAAACTGCAGTTTTCGGTTTCAATTTGTATCAAATCTCAATTAAGTTACCTCTAAATGGCCAGTTATGGTAGCCCGTGTCGGCAATAAACAAATATTTTTGGCTAAAGCTGAAGCTTATAGTGGAAGCCACAAAAGTCTACGTATACGTAATGCGTTTAACGACTTGTCTAGGCTGTTGTCCTCGAAAACCTAAGAAAACAAATCCCCACGGGCATCAACAACAACAATTGGAGATTCTGCTGCCCAAAAGATTAGCTGGCATTTGATTAAAGTGCGAACATTTACAATAAAAACGAGTCGAGGACAATGGGACCCATGAAATCAAATCAAATCAGCAAAGAAAAAAAATGTAAGCAGAAAGATAAATAAACTACGGCAAACAAAGGCATTGCTAAATCCAGGCCTTTTGCCGTTTGTCGCACAAGTTGAGTTGGTTTTTGCTCCATTTCAATCAGCATTTTTCAGAAGAAGCTAAAAAAAAAACATAAAAGAATACATCAAGGAAATGACATTGTAGAAAAACATTTGACCATTTTTCCTGGCCATGTCACACAAAATTGAATTGTGTCCCCAAATGAGCAAAAAATCTAAATTAAAGTCCAACAGTTTTTATTCCATTCTTAAAACAACAACGTTAACAACCTGCTCACAAAATGTATACCTAAAATTTACTAAGCTCAAATTGTGAATGATATTTTGAAAGAAATATTTACACACATGTGCGTGCAATTTTTCGGAGAGTATTTATTTAATTGGCTTCAACTACACTAATAACCTTTAATCAAAAGGTGTTTCTTTTTACAGGGTATTTCAGTTCTAATACTTTCGGCAAATATATTTGTGCTTGCCTTAAATGACGTTTAAAGTTCTTAAAAGAACCCTTGTCATTGTAATTTATGACAGATGGGTAAGACAAATTCTTTGCGTGAATTTTTATATATGAACTGAGTAACTTACTGGAAATTTTAGTGGATTACCTTACAATGATTTACTATACTCAAGTTACCAAACAACATTTTATGCATGCAAAAAAAAATATGAGGAAAATGAATTATTGTATCAACTTTTTGAAAAGAAATCGCATTTCATTTAAATTTACGTGCCAACTTGTGTGTAATAAAAGAAAATATGAAACTGGCGCAAGAAAAAAATAAAAAGTAAGGTCCAAAAAGTCCACTTAACAACAAAATTGTTTGCATAAGCTGGCGTTGAATTAAAACCGTAAGGCCGTTGCTTATTAAGGCTTAAAGCCGAAGCGAGACAAGCTGCGTAACCGCTGACTCTATATGCATACTTATACAAACTTATTTGTGTGAACGAAGAACTCGTACTTTACACATTTTTATGTCCCTAACAAAGAACCACCCCAAAGGACAACGGTCGCCAATTATATCAAGCACACACACCCCCACCAACATTTGCTTGGCCAGGTTTACGAGTATGAGAAAAGAAATTTCTTTCTGTTTCAGAAAGAGCAATTAAAATGCTTTTCGACAGCGAGAAGGATGCGCCTTAAATTATGCTACACTTACTTAAATACGATCTCAAGGAATACAAAAAATAGCAAATGTTGAACCATTGATTTGCTTTATCATCGTTTTCAAGCCATTTCACTTCATTTACTTCTTGGAAACTTACTGCAAAACCGAAACAATGCCAAATGACGGAGCAATAAGTGATAAATATAAGAGTTCACGAGTTAGCCTTGGCCATCATCATCAACATCGTCGTCATTATCACAACCTTCAGTATCAGCTGTGCTTCATTGTGTTTGATTTGGTTGTGTTGGGCCTCTGTTATCGCTTGTTAACACTTCATAGGAAATGCGGCTTGGTCCCAGCTTCATCATTGCAATGACCTTTATATAACTGTGCGACTCCTTTTAGCCTCTTTTTGCACCCAGAGATCCTTGAGGCCAATACGCTTAGTTAGCTGTTAGCCTAGCCACAAAGCACACACCCTACATCATCCCGCTTTTGCGTGCGAAATGTCAAAATATATTTTAGTTGAATTTATGGTCATTGACCAAAAGCGCCGGACAGTCAACCAACCAGGACTATCCACAGCTATTCAGCTCTCTTTTGTGCCAGGCAAGGGCCTTTATATGTGTCCATGGATGGATGTGCGTGTGTATGTATGTGTGTTATCCGTTGTGTCTTTACTTATTTTGGGGATTTACACCACGCTTATCACACATATCCCATACATCTCATACACATACACTATGAGTGAAGTCGTGAGCTTTGGCCAACGACTAAACTTAAAATATTATGCTACATTTCATTAAAGCACACACACACACACAGACAGAATTTCCAGAGCGGGTGAAACGAGTTTGCCTTGAATGTTTCACAGCCACTTAAAATAGATTAGCTTTCAACGCTGTTCTTTAAAAAATAATAAATTACTTGCCATAATTTCAAGTTTGCCTTTTTGTTGCGATGCTTGCCAGTCCAGCTTTTGGGTCTGCAAATAATAGAAAATCCATCTGAAACATAAGCAACTGTCAATGATTTAATGCCTAAAATCACAACCATTCCCACATACAATTTGATAAATGAAACGAGAAACACTTTCACAGCACTCACATACATTCATATAAAACACACATCGAATACAAAATGAATACATCAATCTGAACTGGTCTCTACTGGCAAATTGATGGTAGGTAGCACATGATCTAAAATGCTTACAACTATCATAACTTCTCATTGAAAACTAGAGGTTAATTTAATTTATTGTTTATACAACATTACAGAAAGGTTCTTTTACATATGCATAGTCATCACACCTTAAGTTGATTCACTTAAATGAGAATCGAGCTCAAAAAGCTTAACTGAAAACGAATATTATCATTTACATATTTATATATTTTCCATTCTCACATTTCAGTGCTTTTGTAAATTTTCAACTCTGTTTATATAAATATTTTAGACTAAGCGAAAGCATTTTCTACTCTCTTTGGATACATATTTCAGCATGAAAACAATCAAGCACTGCAGTATTCTAATAACAGACTATAAAATAGTGAGCTCAGCTAGCTTATACCCTGTTATATATGCAGACAAACAATACAAAAACGAAATTATTTCTTGATTAATTTTGCGTGTATTTGTACTCCACTCTCAAAGCTATTTCAATGTAAATTATGCTAAATTTTGACTATATTCTTCCGAAAATTTTTAAACAAACTCAATGTTTTTTTTATATAGACACATTTCCATTTAACCAACAGGCCAAAAGTATGCTACAAAATATTTAAAGGCTGCATGCTGATTTAATTGCGTGACTGTGGGATTTCAACAGTGAGCGCCAAAAATATTCACAATGCCGTGTAATAATAGCATTGGCATGCTGAAATATAATAAGCGGCAAGTTTATGCACAAAATTTACACAATTTTCGTTGTAAATTTCAAAAACCAGGCTCGCTCTTCCCTCGTCCCATCTCCGTTCGAGGCATTTGTGTGTTTTTGTGCATTTCCTGCATTTGTTTAAATGATAATAAAATGCAGCACTGTAATGTAATTTATCACTCGTCGCATTGTGCAGCCTTTTATGCATCTATGTATGTATTCTGTGTTGTTTAATTTTTTATATTTCCGGTTTTCATGCCGACCACATTGGGGATTGGAATCTTATGCGATTGTTCGCCATGGGCCATGGCTTATTGCTTACCTGTATGTGTGTTTGTGTGTGGATATTTGTATGTACATATGTGTGCTCTACGAATGTCATTTGAATAGTCCTTTTGCCAGGCCATTTTGTGTTTTGGATTGTGCTCCTATATGGATTGAGTGTGCTTTCAAGTTGCCCATTGGATTGTTAGCCACAAAAATGGTCAATGACACCATCAAAGCGATTGCTCTTGGCTTTCATAACTGACTGACAACGGTTTTTAATGCAAACAAATATGAAACCAACAGTATTTGAAATCCATCAACAACGGCACTTGGTAGATCGACATACATAGCTTTTACAGTTATCATTGAACGTTGAATGCTTTATTGACATGAATGTAAAAAATTGTGAAAAATACAAGCATGTTCTACAAAATTTAAAAAACCCAAAAGCAATTGAGTGTGTTCCTAAGATCGACTTTGGTTGCTTAAAAATTACAAATCATACGTC
This sequence comes from Drosophila innubila, assembly GCF_004354385.1. Lineage (NCBI taxonomy): Eukaryota > Metazoa > Arthropoda > Insecta > Diptera > Drosophilidae > Drosophila > Drosophila innubila. The sequence continues at coordinate 14,092,415 of NW_022995380.1, forward strand.
GAGAAATCGTATATCATTTAAAATAAAACTTAATTAATTTTTTTTATTTTGTATAATAAGATATAATATGCATACATACTGTAAAAATAAAGTAATAATGCATAAATTTTTTGATTTTGTTGACATTTTAAATAAACTTAATGCAGACGCTTTTTATTAAAACTCGTTCATTTGTTACTAAATTGAGCACACCTGATAAAGATGTCTTTCGGTTCAGCTTCAACAATTTTATAGCTTGTTTCTAATGCATTATTTGTTAGTCTTCATCTTGTGCTGTATGTAAACAATTTATTATATACTAATGTTTAACTCCCAAGGCATATTAAACTACATATTAATTATTTCTGATTAAATTGAGTGTCTCACAAACTTAGCTAATTGCCATAGCATACACAATTTGAATTGCTTAAAGAGCGTAAAGCCAACTGGTCAACTGAGTTGCCGTTGTTGCCATGCTCCAGGCAGGTAGTTGGTTTGCGTTGTTGTGCCATGTTGTTTGCATTTGCATCGCGTCGAGCTCTAAAATTGCTCAGCTGCTTGTTGGCATCCGTCCTTGCGGCGCCACCTGGACAACGTACGTAACAGAGCAAGAGCGGACTTAGCCAGTGAGTTTTACGTTAATTGCTTCATATCCTTACACCTCACTTACAGCCTGTGGCGATAATGAGGAGCTCACCTGTCTAGGCTGCCATGAGCCAAGCTGCAAGGTGCCCTATTACTATGATGCTGCATGCCCCTATTACAGCATTTGCAAGTTGGGTTGTGGTTGCAAATCTGGCTATGTCCGTTATGATCAATCCCTCCAATGTGTATCGGCTTACCAGTGCGAATTTAAAAGCAAAAATAAACGATTTCATGGAGCTAAGATTTAAAAAGTAAGCGTGAAATATATTAATTTAAAGTTGAGCTGTCGACTGCAGTCTGAATCAAACAGTTTCAACTTTTTGGCCATTTCCCATTTGCTGTCGGCCCAAACGGATAATTTTAACTCTGACGAACTTAAGTTTAAGACTCGTAAGCTGTTCAATCAACAAATATCAAATTAAGTCTTTCTTTTAACAGTTTGTTAATCTGGTACGATCGAAAGCTTTGCGACGTGTGCTAAAATAATATTAATTAATTGTTAAATTTTATGAATCAAATAAGCAATAAACGAAATTGTAAATACAGTCTGTTAACTGACACAGCTTCTAGGTTCTTCAATCTACATTTTACATTTTTACGACTATGTGGTACCCTATTTTCACAGTTTCCATTTGCTGTTCTATTTCTCTTGGCATTTTTATGGCTGCCGACATCAAATTGTATCTTGAGATTCACAAAAAACTTTTATTGTTTACTTTTTAGAGTGCTTGAAATTTACGAGCCTTTACCACTGCATGTATATGTGGGTGTGTGGGTGTGTGGGTGTGTGGGTGTGTGTGTGTGTGTGTGTGCGATATGTGCACTGACACAGTTTAAGCTGTGTGTGTGTGTGTCTGTCTGTGTGCTGGCTCATAAAGCATACAAATCTTAAATCTCAGTGGCCCACTCGTAAATATTAATTTACTTGCTGAAACTTGCGGCTTTTGTGGCTTATTCTAGTTGACTTTTGGTTGCCAGCCATTTTGCGGTTTCTACTCGTAGATACAAGAATTATGACTGTCATAAGCGTGAACAGGATGGTTTATGTCAATTCGCTTCTACCTGTTCTGACACATTGCTCATATTTATGGCTTTGCTACCAGCCATTAACTTAGATTGCCTGCAAATTATGCACTTAAATTGATTGTCAACGTCAAAACGTAATTTTTACATGAACATGAACAATGTCATGCTTTTGCATGAAATAGCGATGTTAATATTAAAGAAAAATAATACTAGAGCTCAGAAATATTTTTATCAAATAAATCCCTATACAATTTCCTATATAAATGTCCCACATAATTTCCTTTCTGTAAAAACTGTTTTATATAAATACATGCTCACAAGTATGCAACATTTATAATTCAAAACTAAAGTAATTTTGCAAAGGAATCATTTCATGGAATTTGAAAGAAATTACAGTGTTTTTAAAATGTCAGAAATTAAATTTCTTGAACACATTTTCAGAGCCACAGCCTGTCTATCAAATTCAAGAATTTAAAATAAAAGCAAAGTAACCGTAGTAAGCTTAAGGAACACCTGCCTGATCGAGGGTGAAATTTTTTTTCATTTGGTGAATTAAGTTTCGAAATGGGAAAAACAATAATTTTTTAAAATAAAGCCCAAATGAATTTATTCTATAAAATAAAAAGTGGAATCCGGAACAACCTGTATATTTAATATCACGGGTGAGCTTTAATACACTTTCAGGACAATAAACAGACCGAATCATGGTGCGACACAAAACACTTATCATTGCGTGTGTTAGTGAACGTGTATGTTCTAAACATTGAACAACAATCAAAAATGCTCACTCATTTAATAAACTCAGAAAATGGCATTGTATGATGTGAATGTGTGTCTATGGGAATTTTCGGGAGCGCGAACATCCGACAAATTTGCCCACTAAATGATTACTATTATTATATTATTACGAACCACTGCCACCATTACCTACAACGTGGTTTGGATGCTTGTGCATTTGTTGTTATTACATTTTTTTTGGTGTGAGGGTTGGTGGCTGCGTAGGTTTTGGTCAGTGGTTATAGCGCTGGTCATAGTCATGTAATTCTTTTTATGTCTGCTATAAAAAGCAATTAAATCGCCAGCACAGTGCTTGTTGTAACACACACACACACACACACACATGCCGGATTGTTATTATTTTGGTATTGTTGTTGTTGATGATATGAAGGCCATTTTAGTGACGTTGGCCAAAATGGCAGCGCGGAAATAAAATTAAATTACCCATTAGTGGTAGATTTTCCTCTCATTTTAGGCAAATTGCATTTTATGCGTTTATACGCTTTTCGCATAAATTTATTATTATCAAATTTTTTTTATTTTCATGCTTTGCACACTTGATAAATTAAACAAGCTTTAATGCAAAGCTACTCTCAATTGCAGTAAAATCCAAAAGCCTGTTATGATTCCCCGTAAATTTGTGGCCATTTTTCTAGCCGGTGTTGTCTGATAATCGAAACAGATTCTTGTTGCCGTTGTTCTTCAATTTGTGATTGTTGTTGTTGTGTAATAAATTTAAAAGTTTTCTTTTGTTTAAGCGGTCGACCTTCACCTCTACCACATACTTTTTCAAATGGCTACAATGGTTTATCGCTCAGTTTACTTGGCTTATAGCTTAACCATTTAAAGATGAAAGTTTTACAAAACAATTTTATACGCATTCATGTGCACATTTCGAGTTCGCATAGAACTTTAAGATAAAGCCTATCGGCCTTACAATCCCATAATGTTCTTAATTTCTTATAAGCCGCCCAACAACTGCCAATTGTTTAATGAGCTTCTCCGTTGCCCCATTACGGTTGTTATTGTTACTTGTTCTGCTGTTCCAGCAGTCGTGATACTTGTTGTACTTCTTGTACTCTCAGCTTTAGGCCATAAGCAGCGGAAATGGTTAGATAAGAGAATTTCGACAAAGTTGCTCATTTTAATCGAGAAACTTTTCTTCATTTTGATTGCATATAAGAAGTTGAATACATGAAACTGAGAGCCTTGTTTGATCTACACTCGGACTTCTGACTTTCTGTTCACATCAACAACAACAACATTTGCAGTTAGTTCATCAAGAAACTTGGCCGAATACGCTTGTTAATTTTAATTGATGTTCTAATAGATACAGAATATTTGTGTTAAATAGTAAGCAATTAATTTTCTGAAACTATTTTAAGTGAATAATTCCAATTAGATCTCATTTCTATCCATTAAATAATTCTAGTTAGAATTTCCATGGAAATGTCAATCAATTTCAACCCTCAGTGTTGATTGGCTTTTTCAATTTTCTGCATTCGCCTGAGAGTATGCAACAAAAGTGATGTCAATTCCTTGTCAATTTTTTACGATATTATTAAAAACATATGATAAAAAGGCCAATAATTATGGAATACACCTGAAGTGCATGGGTAACAACTGTCGAGCGAATTTAATAAATAAATGTGCATTTTTCACTGAGTAAATAAAACTGAAAAGATGCCCACATCCTGTTGGCAATTTACACAGAGTATTCAGTGCTGATATGCCTGAAGATTTTACAGCCGAAGGGACTGGAATCAAAAAATATTCATTTAATCCTGTTGTTCATTTAATTAATGTTAAAAACAAATAAACACCCACACACACACACTATGATTGGGCGGCTTCATGTAATATTTGCTGGAGGTAATAAATTGAATTTTAAGCCCCATGACAGCAATGAAAATGAGTAATGCAATTGTATGAAACATTTTGCAGACACATTTTAATGTTTGCTCTTTTGCTCTTTACTCGAACCGCAGGTATGTGCTCTCTCCAAGCGCGCCGTAATACTCCAATCCTCGGACATGTTGGCCTACAATGAACTCCAGCCTGTGGCTTTACATCAGGCTGGCAGTAACAACAACAACAACAACAACTACAACAACAACAACTACAACAACAATGTGGGTGGCAGCACGGCAATTGCATCAAAAGCATCAGCACCACAGAACATAATAGCCAATGCCGGACTGAGCTATGAGGATGTGTTGAATGATGATTTTCAGTTCGACATGGATGGACATGATGTGATGGTATTTCTGCACATACAAAAGACGGGCGGTACCTCCTTTGGACGGCACCTGGTGCGCGATTTAGACCTCAAGGTGAGTTCCAAAGACCCTTTGTCATTTTCAGCCATGTTCTACAAACCTCCAACAACACAAAAGCAAGTCAAACACAATAGTCGATGTTCCTGAAACAATGCCACGAATCCTTTTAAATGTCTAAACAATTGTTGAAAGATTTGATAAAATTTAAAATTTTCTTAATTAAATTTCTTAATATATTTATGGTATTTAAATGGTAGAAAATTTAATTCAATTCATTTAATGAAATAGATTTAAACTGAGTTTAATTTTTGCACAAAATAAGCTAGAAATTAATAATTTGGTAAAAATTTAAAAAAATATTTGGGAACTTCCTTAGGTGACTCTCTGATGTTTCAGAAATATTTTGTTCGGTTATTCCTTAAAGCAATTGCGACCATAAACTTTACAGATTTGTGGAGCACATCTGTTGTAGAGATTCAAATTTCAAATGATGCTTTTTTTTAGCGTCCATGCGAGTGTCAGCGTCAACGGAAACGTTGCTACTGCTTCCGTCCACACCGCAATGAGAACTGGCTCTTCTCCAGATACTCAACAGGCTGGAAGTGTGGCCTGCACGCCGACTGGACTGAGCTGACCAGCTGTGTGGACGTCGAGCTGGACAAGAACGAGGGTGAGACGGCGAAGCGTCGTTACTTTTACATTTCGCTGCTACGCGAGCCGATCTCACGCTACATGTCCGAGTATCGGCACGTGCGACGCGGCGCCACCTGGAAGGGATCCAGGCATTGGTGCTTGGGTCGCCAGGCCAGTGCTAGTGAGCTGCCACCTTGCTATAAGGGCAAGGATTGGCTGGACGTGGATCTCGATCAGTTTGCTGGCTGCGAGTCAAATCTGGCCGCCAATAGGCAAACACGCATGTTGGCCGATCTCGCCCTGGTCGGCTGTTATAACAAGTCATCGATGCCGGCTCATGAACGTGATCGCGTCATGCTGGCCAGCGCCAAGCGCAATCTGGCCGCCATGGCCTACTTTGGACTGACGGAATATCAAAAGGTAATATTTCAAAAATCATTATTTTATAATATTTGTAATGAAAGTTACCTTAAGAACTTACGCTAACCTAGCAATATTGTACTTGCTTTGCAGATGTCCCAATACATATTTGAAGAGACCTTCAACCTGCGCTTTGCCATACCCTTCGAGCAGCACAATGCAACCATTTCAGCAGCTGCTGTCCAGAATCTGCGTCCCGATCAACGACGTCGCATCGAGAAACTCAATAGCCTGGACATTGAGCTCTATGCATTTGCCAAGAATTTGTTGTTTCAACGGTAAGTACTCCAAAGTAAACTGGCACCTAATTAGTTACTTAAACAATGGGCATCATTAGGTGGTCAATTCAACTATTATTTATGATGTTATTTACAAAGTAAGTAAAAGGGAATATTCAGGTTCTAGTGTAGCTGGAGTAAAGTACATGATGGCCAACTACTTGGAAAGAGAACTCGAGTTATATTTGCTAATTCCATTGAAGGAAAGAGCACCATACTCCATTTGCTATTTGGGATGGGTACTTAATTGCATTTGTCTTAAGGAATGAGAACTATGCCTCCAAACTTCATCATTCCCTTTTTTTTTTTTAATGTCGCTTGCAATTAAAATTCAATTATATAAATCAATCAATTATATTCGGAATGAATCAATGAAATTAAGAGCATGTAGAAAGGAATGCTGCAAAAGCATATTTATTTCCATATATTATCTGTTTACAATTCTTGTCAATGTACCTTTATCTATTTATCTATTATTAATACGAAGATAATTGGTTTATGAGCATTCACAATGATAGCTGATAGTTTTGCACAACGAGGTGTTAACCCAAACAGTTTCTAGTTTCTTGTACGTTACAACACGTTTATCCGGATTGGGAAACCTGATCCTTATGGCCGTTTTATATGCACGTATCTTGCGCAGAGCGTCTGCAACTAAGGTCGATGACTCATTGTCAGTCCTTTACTGCTTTTGTTTCCCTTTAAGGGTAAGATAACCCTTACAAGGGACTTTCCTTTGTCAGCGATCGCTTTGTATTGACATTGCTAGGTTAAAGGCTACAGTTGCCATACACACACACAAGCACTCTTAATTTAATGGATCCCATAGATGTAACTTCCATTAGTTGGCGTTATATTTGGCTCATTGAAATGAAATTAACTTGGGTTATGCTTCGTCAGGCATGGGAAATTATCGGTAGTCTTCATATGTCAAAGCCAGTTGGTCTATAAGGCTGACAGGCCATAGTTTGAAGACTTTCTCAAAGAAGGCATGTCATAGCACTAAAGAAAGAAACTTATGGTGATATATAAATATTAAGTTATTAAACAACATAGAACAGTTTAATAATTAATTATTTTGAGCTATTATTTCAAATATCACTCTTTTAAATGTTAAACTATAATAGATCAACTATGAAGTATTTTAGATTAAATATATTGGACTTTTAAAATAACTACTTTAATATTATAATTATAATTATATATAATGATTATAAAATTTCATATTTAACGCTAAATAATAGAGCAAAATAGTTAAATCTAAGGGTAAATAATAAAGTATCATAACTACTACTATGAGTAAGAGCAAACAGTTTTTCTTAGTCGTATACATTGCTTACTTCCTTATAAACCAAATTGTCTATATAGTCGATAAAACCACTCAATGACCTTCGGAGTCAGCTCAGCAGTTGTACAACATAAATGTCCACACATAAGAAACCATCTGGCTGAAATTACTTTGCACAGCGGGAAAAGTGAAGTAAACAATCTTACTATTTACTTTGTCGTGCCAATCTGTCTATTGCATTCTTATCACATCAGGTAGGCCATAAACTATTTGTATGTATAAATATCTGCGTGTACTTAGGTACTCTTATACCTAAGTCCATTGCCTGTACTCTTCCAGAATTTTCCATAATGTCACAACAACTCAGCTGCAACTTTGCTGCAGGGCATGAAGAGATTATATTGATATGGGTTATTTAATAAAAATAAGAATTGATATCGAAAACGCTTTGTGATCGCAATTCAATTTATAGCTGAGGCAAATCATTTTCCATGCAATTCAATTTAATTTGAGGCGCAGGCGTAACGTTGCCCCTTTCCAGCATTTTCACGTATTTCACATTTTCCTTTAATTATGCGGGTCGAGTGCAACTTAATGCTGGTTGCCAGCTGTTCAAAATAGAAAGGGGGGGCTAACGGTTATTTCAACGATGGAGTTTCTGCTCTAGCTACTCGGTACTCACAAATATGTGTGATTGTGTCTAGGCAGCTGTGTGACACATACATACACACACAGACATACAGAGAGAGCTCCTTAGAGAAACTAAGGGATTCCGATGTCGTCTTGACAATTGCAACATTTGCGCGCGCCAAAAGTAAATTTCTATAGTTCACGAAGATAAAGATAAGGAAGCAAATGTGTGTGTTTGTGTGTGTGTGTGTGTGTACAGTGTGGCACGAACCACCACCAAACCGCGGGACAAGACATACAGCACAGCAGTGTTGTTATAATTTCAATACCTGAAGTAGCTAGTTTTGTCAAAACAAAAAAGTAGCTAGAAATAGCTAAAAAAAAAAAAAGTTGCTGACGTGCTGCAAGAAAATCGTATATTTTAAAAGTATTGACCTAAGCTAATATAATTCCATTATAATAATATTAAGATTATAATAAAAGAATGACACGTTAGGTATTATTATTTTTCTATCTAATAGAATTTCTTCGAATTTTCTAGCTTTCTCAATTACCAGAAATACAGCTAAAAATTGCAACACTGCTTCGCAGAGTTACCCTCCTTTTGCCTTTTTCCTTTGCCTTTACCTTTTCACCGTCCATCGAATTCGAGGGTTGTTTTGTTTTTGTTATTTTTTTTCTGGTTTCTCGAGACGATCTCGTTGCGGTGTCTGCATTTGCGCAGTCGCAACTTGCAACGCTTCAGTTAGGTTTTGACAACAGAACGCGTAGGATCAGAGCTACAGCTACAGCTATAGGGGCAGGCGGGTTACGGGATACAAAAATAAAAAATAAAAAACAATTATTACTATAATAATAATAACAGCAACGGACCAAATACAGTACAGCTCAAATTAAACGGACATTTGTTAAACATTTTATTCAAAAATTTACATTTTTTAAAAAAAATCGTTACAAGTTGTGTTTTACATTGTTTTATTGAGTTTTTGTTATTGACCATAGAACAAACACGTTAAACTATAATTAAGAAAAGTGTTAACAAATTGAAAAGCAAACAAATACCAAATTCGACATGTCGTTCTCCAAGGCCAAATTGAAGCGTTTCAATGATGTGGATGTGGTGTGTGGTTCACCAGCCGGCTCCGTTTCCGTCTCCAATTCGAACAGCTCGGCGGGCTCCGCGGGCAGTGCCACGCCCACAGCAGCGACTGTTGCTGCTGCTACAGTAGTGCCGCCTCCAGAGCGTAAGGAGCAGATTGAGAAGTTCTTTAAGGATGCCGTGCGCTTTGCTTCCAGCTCAAAGGAGGCCAAAGAGTTCGCCATACCCAAGGAGGATAAAAAGTCCAAGGGATTGCGTCTCTTTCGCACTCCATCGTTGCCGCAACGCTTGCGTTTCCGTCCAGCCTCTAGCCATACGGCGGAGAGTGCTGTCGGCACGGGCACAGGAAGTGGCGCCTCCACGGCTGCGTCAACGCCGCTGCACTCGGCTGCCACGACGCCGGTAAAGGAGTCCAAGTCGGTGAATCGTTTGAAGGGCAAGGAGGCACTGCAGCAGGAGATTCGCAACAAGAACGAGCTAATCGAGAGCTATCTCAGCCAGCTGGATGTGGTGCGTCGTCATGTCGATCAGCTGAAGGAGACCGAGCTGAAGATGCGTGAGGAGCATGAGCAGACAACGTCCAAAATGGATCAGCTGGTGCAGGCGCTCAGTGCCGAGAATCTGGGACACAAGGAGCGCAACGAGCAGTTGACTTTGGAGCAGACAGAGCTCCTGGAACGCTATGCCAATCTCGAGCAGCAGCTGCAACAACAACGTGAGCAGCACGAACAGCAAGTGGAGCAACTTCTGGCCGAGAACGAGGCCTACAAGCTGGCCAATGAGCAACTGCAGCAGGTGTGTGAACAGCAGCAATCTGCCCAGGATCAGTTGAAGGAGCAGCTCACTGGGCTACAGGCAGAGGTGGCCCAGGCACGCGACACTTGCAGCGCCGAGCAACAGAAGACGACACAGCACATGGAACTGATCGAGGACTTGCAGTCAAAGAATGCCACACTGCTGGCGGATGTGCTGGTGCTGAAGCAACAGATCGAACAGGATGCCCTCTCCTATGGTCAGGAGGCAAAGGTCAGTCAGACGGAGCTCGAGTGTCTGCGCGTGGAGCGCAACACGCTGAAGAATGATCTGGCCAACAAGTGTACGCTGATTCGCTCGCTGCAGGACGAGCTGCTGGACAAGAGCTGTGAGATCGATGCCCACTGCGACACCATACGCCAGCTGTGCCAGGAGAAGGCCAAGCAGGCGGAGCAGCAGCAGGCGGTGGCCAAGGTCCAACAGCAGGTCGAGAGTGATCTGGAGAGCGCTGTGGAGCGCGAGAAGTGCTACTGGCGTGCCGAGCTGGACAAGCGCCAGAAGCTGGCCGAGAACGAGCTCATCAAGATCGAGCTGGAGAAACAGGATGTCATGGTGCTGCTGGAGACCACCAATGATATGCTGCGTCAGCGGGACGAGAAGCTGCAAAAGTGCGAGGAGCAGCTGCGCAATGGCATCGACTATTACATCCAGTTGAGCGACACATTGCAGCAGCAGCTGGTGCAGCTGAAGCAGGACATGGCCAAGACCATTACCGAGAAGTACAACTATCAGCTGACCCTGAACAACACACGCTCCACGGTCAACATACTGATGGAGCGCCTGAAGAAGTCCGATGCCGATGTGGAGCAGTTCAAGGCGGAGTTGGAGTCGGTGCAGCTGGCCAAGGGTGCACTGGAGCAGAGCTATTTGACCCTACAAGCGGATGCGGAGCAGCTGCGTCAACAGCTCAACGAATCCCAGAAGGCACTTGAGGCATTGCGCAGCTCCTCACAGACACTGCAGAGTGAGGTATCGTTGAAAGAGTCCATGCTGCATGAGCTGCTTGCCAGCGAGTCGGATACGCTGGCCAAATTCAATAAGATTGCTAACTCGTTCCAGGATCGCATCGATGGCGATGCTCAGTTGGCCCATTACAGCGACCTGTACAGCGATCTGAAGCGCAAGGACGAGACACGGGAACTCTACATGGCGGACATGAAGAAGGCGCTCGACGAGTTTGCCACCGTGCTGCAGTTCGCCCAACTCGAGCTGGACAACAAGGAGCAGCTGCTGCTCAAGGTGCGCGAGGAGTGCGAACAGCTCAAGCTGGAGAACATCGCATTGAAATCAAAGCAACAACCCACAGTGGCAATGCTAACGCCCAGCAAACTGAACAAACCGAATACCACAGATCTGGAGAAGATTGAGGATCTGTTGATCGATTCCGAGCTGCGTGCCGAATGCGACAAGATCACATCGTGGCTGCTCAACTCATCGGAGAAGTGTGTGCGTCAGGATAACAACAGCGAGCTGAGCGACATTCTCGCCTGCAAATCGCCAAAAACTCGCACTCCCCGCACCCCACACAGTCCACGCACACCGCGCACTCCCAAATCCGCGAGCAGCACACCCAAGAAATCGCTGCTCTTTGCCAGCGGCAAGGAGAATGTGCCAAGTCCGCCACAGAAGCAGGTGCTCAAGGCGCGAAACATGTAGGAGGCGAAACGAGACAAAAAAAAAAAAACAACAGAGAAACAAACAACTCTCGCAAACTACAAAATGATAACTTTAGGCTACATTTTCAACAACTCTCGTATATAATAAATTATAAGAAATACATATATTTTAGTTAAGGCACGTAATATGATGAAATACATGATGTACATTGTTGCATACGACAATTAGACAAAACTCGTTTTGATTTCTATTTTCCCAGAGCAGTCAAGTTGTTTCAACCCTTAACCCCCCAAATGGAAGGTAACATTCGACGCTGATTGAACACGACACACGTGCGTCTTTTGCCTGAGACGCATTCAATGAGAACTTTTTTTTCATTTGCTACTTAACCGACTTCCTTGTCACTTCCTCAGGCGTAACGGAGCGGAAAGGGCGGGCCGGGGAAGGAAGGCAGATGTGCAGCTGCGCATGCGCTTCTTAAGGGTGGACTACAGTCCATCATCAGCCAACAAACTTGGGCCGTTAAAAGTGTTTCCATTCACAGACTTGAGCGGGGTTTTTCCTTGAGTTAAGTCTGTTGTAAAATCTGCTGCCTGTCGCCCCCTTGGTTTGTCTCTGGGTTATTCTTATTATTTTTCACTGCTTTCGTTCAGGTTCTACGTTCGTTACGAACAATCGCTGCTTATGACCTTTGACATATTGCGCGTAACAATGGTCCGGGTAAGGTACAAAATTGTATTCTTGGTCTCTCTTCTAATTGCACAGCTGCAACAAGCGCAGCTGCAACAACAATTGAATTACGATTTGTACAGCGTACATGTCTTCGGATTTACTTACTTACTTACCATCGATCGCAGAAGTGGGATGGTAGCTTTTTAGAAATACCAAAGGTTGCAGGGTGGAAGGAAAGACATTTGAGCAGCCTAGACTTCCTTTCGACGAAGCCTATTACAAATAAAGTACAGTACAGACTATTTTCTGAGAAACATGTTCTCTTTGTGTTTTCCAAGTTTATGTCAAGTCTTTTAAAGATTTTATTGTGTAGTTTGAATTTGGCATAGAGCAGGTATTCTGGGATTTGTCCGACCATACAGGTAGTTGGCTTAAATTTGAACAGTTAAGAATCTTTATGTTCAGAGAATGCAAATATTAAAAATATCCCTGAAGGACTTCTTTAGTTTATAATAATACAAAAAAATATTTTAGTCTGTCAATTGCTCAAAATGTTTCTAGAATTGTTAAGCCAATAAATTTGTTGAGTTAAATAATATATTACTGACTTTTGATTTATTACTTTTAAATTTAGCTAATTATTAAAATAAACTAAGTTTATATTATAAATAAATCGTAAATATAAATATTTCTCCTTCTCTCTTGCAGGTTTGAGCATCTGAAAGCAAAAGATGCCAAGTTTGAGCAAAGATTTGCGAATCTGGGCAACATCTACTTTAAACAGGGTGTTACGGAATTCAATTGGGATAGCAACATTGAGGATGCGCTGAGCACGGATCATTGAATGGATGAATGATTGAAACCAAAAATTAATGTTAAACACTTAGTTATAAGAAAGAAACCCCCTCATACAACGTAGTAATAACAACAGGAAATTAAAGCAGCGAAAAGTAAAAAAAAAAATACGCTTTAATGTTGATGCAGTATAAAAAAAAATACAAAACAAAGGACTTTAAATTAGTGTCTAAGCATAATGTTACTGAAAGCAACAAATTCGAATTATAACTCAATCAAAACTCAATTGCAATAACAAAGCTAAACGAAATAATATTGCATAAATATTGATGTTAATCATTATTTGGCATTGCAGCTGCTCTCAGAAAAGGCAACAATCTCTATGCGCATATAACGTTTAATGAATGATTAAGCTGTTAGGTAACTACTTATAAATTAATTAACTAACTACACTTCTCGATAATAAGTCACACTCCAGACATTACTCGTATTGTACATAGACTTCAGAATATATCCCATAATTATAAAAGGATTAACTAAGGTAATTGTAATTCACCCAGCGCATAAACTACACGCCATAAATTAGTTATACTCATCAATTAAAATTTGATTTTAGACTATTATTAATTATTTTATATTTGTTATGTAAATGTTATGTCTTTGCGAAGCCAAATCTACATTTAGTGCATAGCTCTGAAAAAATGTTTTCGATCCAAAAATGCATTTATTTTATTTAACGCTGTAGCATGTAACCATGTAAATATCATGAAGAATCACACAATCCACCATAAATTTAGAGAAGAAAAAACTAAGTACCAATTAATAAACATTAAATTTATACTACATTTTTACATAAATATTAGTTGCAAAAGATCTAAAAGCGAATAAGTGTAAAGCGTTAATATTGTTAGCTGGCATAGTTGTTTAAGACAATAACTAATTGGAAAAATTAACAACAAAAAACACATCACATAACATAAATACTGAAAATTTATTGAATTCAATTCGATTGATAAATGCAACGAATTAAAAAAAAATTAAATTGTCTACAATAAAGTTAAAACCAGAATTAAATGCAAACTTCTTTGAAAGTATTGAAGTTCTAATACCCTTGCGGATGGCAGCTATATAGTATCGATCTAAGAGATTCATATGCATACGCTGCAGGGATCCAAAATATTGTATGAGTACTCGAATTTCTGATTTAAATATAGAAATCAGCTCAGAGATAAATTGCATATAGTAAGAAGGCATCTGAAATGTGCCATTTTATAGCAACACACAACACAAAAGCTAACTAAATAAATAAATAAACAACATGACTTTGCGATAAACATAACCAAATGATTATTTCATTTTTGATTTAAAGTTTCACAATCAGAATATCAAACAAACAGTGCGATTTGTACTGCGAAAACTGAATATATTTTAAGAAGCTCTAAAGTTAAATGCAGGTCAACATAATAATATTGTTGCATTTTCCATCTAGGACAATTATAAGCAATCTATTCCAGCTCGTTGTTAGTCAATACAACAGCTACGAGATACCCTGTAAACAGTGGTCGTCGACAAAGATTATCTCTCTTTTTCGATCACTTTAGTTTATAATTATAAGCATTTGACCCTTTTCCTAATATGAGATAAAAACTGATATGCTCAGATGCTCACAGGGTCTGATCGCTTCTCCACAAAACGAATTCTTATTTTAGATAATATTATTTGCATATGGCCTTACGTAGTTCTCATTATGATACAAAGTAAAAAGAGACGTCGCGACGTCAACTAATTTGCACCCAATTTGTGGACTGAGCTAACAACAAAAATAAACGTGAAATATATTTTCCCAATGCGGCATAATCTATATGGTCGATGAAAAATTAGCGAAAGCTCAGTACGCGTGTTAATGTCAGGCTGATCATGACGGCCGTGGATACAATCTGCCAACGTCGCAAATCCTCTGCTCCGCATCCGGGCGTGGATATTGTGGAACACATCAATGGTTCCTTTGGGCGCTGGCAACTACGTACCATTCTATTGATCTTCCTGTGCAAGATACCGACAGCATGGTTCATGGCCTGCATCATCTATACGGCACCATATCCTCAGCGGGGCGAGCTAGTGTGTCATTCGGCCTCTTGGAATGGCAGCCATGTAGTGGAAGGTCGGAGCAGCATGTTGCACAGTCGCAACACGGATCGACTGTTCAGTGTGCAGGTGTGCAATGCCTATGCACAGAGCTTGTCTCAGACATTTGTCCAACATTATGCACAGACCTGGAATGCAACGACATCGACTCAGGAAACGATGCCTTGTGAGAAAGTAGAACACAATACGGCGTACAAATCGCTGATAACACAGTTTGATTTGATTTGTTCTCGTCGCGTTTTGGTTGCAGTCACGCAATCCTTTCATGCTCTTGGCGCACTCCTCGGCGGACTGTTGGCCCATCAAGCGCTGCGGCAGTGAGTCCTTCGTATATTACCCTCTGATCATTACTTATTCTTCCATTTGGTCAGCAGTATTAGTCCGCGTCGCCTGATGCTGCTGGGCATGCTAGGCCAGATCTTTTGCGGCAATCTAACTGGCCTGGTGGACACCTATCAGCTGCACATCTATTTCCGTTGCCTGACCTCCGTTTGCTGCACGGTAATGTACACCGCGGGTCACTTTATCCGTAAGCGAAAACAAAAGACTTAAGGAACAAACTGATTTCATATTCAACTCTATCGGCAGTGACGGATATTACGTCGGGTAAAGCACGCATTTTGGTGGTCACACTGTCCGAGTTGTTCTGGTCGATTGGCCTGGTTCTATTACCTGCCATATCCATCTACTTTAATAACTGGAGTCATCTCTATGTGGCCATCTCATCGTCGCTCATTGTGCTCGTCTGGCTGCATCGCTGGATTACGGATGCGCCACGTTGGCTGCTGCGCCAACAGCGTGTCGAGCCGGCACTGCGAATGCTCCTGGAATCGGCCACATATAACAATCGCATGGTGCCCTTAACCCTAGACGTGCAGCTAACTGTCTACGCTGCAGAACTGAGTGCAAAGCCGAAAAGCAATTACTGCCAGATTTGGGATAAGGAGACAAAGCGTCGACAGCTTATATATATACATCTTATCTGGGGCTGTGCTCAGGTCTTATATAACATTATACTGCTGATGATTCGTAGCCTGGGCGAGGCGCAGGTTCACGTGAATACCGCCGCACTGGGCTTTGCCGAAATGGTGGGCGTCTTTGTTGGACTCTACTTTATACTCTACACACGTCGCTATTTCCGCTGGGCTGGCAATCTTATGATTGTCGCAGGTCTGTGCACTTATCTGGTCTGGCTGCTACCCGAAAGTGGTAAGCATACGAGTATTATCGAATAATATACAATATTTAAGTTATTCGCTTTCATTCAGACCGCAACTCACGTCGCGTGGGATTGGAGCTCATCTTTTGGATGCTGTTGAAGTTTGCCAATTCGGCTTCCATAGCCGTGCTCACCACCTGCACGGGGGAAATGGTTTCGCCCGAAAAACGTGTCCTGCTGATGCTCTCCGTGGTCAGTTTTGGCCGTTTGTGCTTGGTCTTCTCGCCATTATTGAGTACCTTGACCGTGATACATCGACTGCTGCCCATTACCATAATTGCCACCGTGGGCTGGGTGTATGGCATCGCAATGCGTTTCCTCAATCGCTACTATTGGAATACAGAGCAACTGCAAGTCGGTCAGGTGCCCACACCCAACACCTATCGTCGCAATTCCGCCGTAATTCTACGTCGCTGCAGCACTGCCAGCTCCGATGTGAGTGGATATAGCAATGAGTTGATCCGAAACTTTGAACAAAACGTTGCCGTAAGCATAGCCGATCTCTGGCACATCAATTTCAATACAATTCACGAGTGTGACAGTCTAACGGAAGTCAACGAGGCTGCCGTTAAGCCGCACAGCAGTATGCATAGTATTTGAATTCTGACTTTCAGAGCCGCCCGAAAGTATGCAACACTTTATTTCCGTCAAGCAGTGCAAGAAATTAGATGCCCAATGCGATTAATCGATATAAGTCATAAAATGTTATTATACTATATCATTTAAAAATAAATTATATAAATAGTTATAAAATTATTAAAAATCCGCCTTTCGCACATCTATTCGGTTTGACGTAATCGACAATAACTTTAACACAAGAGATTGATGGTGGCAGACATGCGTTAATCAATGGCTAATTGAATTAAATTGAAATATATCCAGTATTTTTAATTAATAACTAATGTGAGAGGTTTGAGTTCAATTAGTATTATAAAATAATCAAAAGGCGTGATTTAATTTGATTTAAAACCTTTAGAATATTTTTTTATAATATACAACAATTTTTAAATATCTCCTGGCTTTTCATCTAAATGTTTAACTCTTTATTTTAAATTAATTTTCTAATTTTAGTTTCAACTGTATGTTTATTTTTTTGTCGACTGATTTTTGTTGACTTTGAATAAGTAATAAACAAATCAAACAAATAAATGTAATATTTATTTTTGTATATCATTTATTTAGCAATTATGTATATCACTAATAACGGCATAAATATTTACACAGCTTTACTTAAAAAAGCAAAGAGTATCCGACAAGCATATTAAAGAGTTCATTAGTCGATAAATATATAGATGAAAAATTTTCAAAAATTGCAACCTGTAGATAATAAAAATGCAGTTCGATTGTTGGAAAGTAGATCACAATTCGAATATACACTGCTTAATTGGCATTAACCTACGGTTGTCAGAAGTTGGCACTATTTTTAAGAATTTATCTGTGTCAGCGATTTGAAAATAGATTACAATGCGTCACTCTACAAAATCAAATTCAAGTATAAATACGACAGGTACACTAAAGATTAAATAAGCAAAACACATTTTAAGCGGAGGCAACTTAAAGGGTGTTCTTATCGGCTCTCAGTCGTAGTAAGTGGATTTACTCGATTATAATAAGTTTAATGACCATTATCAGCACTCACTCAAGTAATAATCTATTAAAGATATATCGCAGTGAATACCACAGAAAGTACTCGAGCTTGTGTCAACCTTAATAAAATAAAGAATTTATTGATTAAGTGAAGATAAAGGGGATACCAAACTAGGACTCACAATTAAATACAATATCCTGTTGAAACTTGATGATGCAGACGACAGTTCCGGTTGGACCTTGAATTCAGTCGAGAAATGTAAAACTCGACTAGTTCAAGCGGAAAGAGTTCGGTTTGAAGAACATTTTCAAAACCAAGCAGTCAATATTTTTTTATTATTTGCACAAATTCATTAAGAAAATTAACGCACCGAGTGTCGAACCTACGATAGTGCCTTCGTCTTCTATATCTATAAAGCGTCTCGTCGTCAGTTCGATTCCGTTCCTCGACCGATTAAGACGCTCGCGCGCTGTTTGAAACCGCTGCTCGAAAAAACGCGCAACGTGCAAATTGAAACGCTACCATAAACGATTGAACATAGTCGTATCAAACAAATTGTTTATTGTTGCTTAATAAGTTTATATTCATTTGTATGCTATCAAATAAATAAACATAGAAGTACAAAAAATCAACAAAACTAACACAGAAGGCACAAAGTAAATAATTATTGAAAAGACAAAAGCTTGGTGTTAATTAAATTCAAAAAAAAAAAACTATATGAAAATTGAGTCAAGATTGTAAAATACGCGTATGTAAATAACAAAAGTAAATAAAATACAACTAATGTATAGATCAGGCCTAAAGTTTCTAACTTGTTTTCATTTTAACGATTTCCATCTACAGGAATAAATTGATCCAGTTGCGGAAATTGATCAATTGTCACCTGCATATTTGCTTAGTTAATTAATTTAAAATGAAATTCTAATATTGCCCACAGTCCATTAGTAAATTGTGCTCTATTTAGTATAAGTATAGTATATCAATAATTTGCATTTGCACAACAAGTAATTCAACTAATTGTGTTTGTCCCATGGTCAGCTAATAGAAAAGTGCCAATCAATGCTTTGGAATTCAAATGGAAAACTCAAATATGAAATATTGGGGAACCAGTTTTGTAATCTCCGTACCAGGGCGGACCCCCGTGCAATTAACACTACCGGTTAAATTTGAAATTAAAATATTTGCACGCCCCATGCGACGGTTGACAGATGTCTGCGGCATTGTTTCTGCTCCACATGAAATCGCACTCCTTGCATATTGATAGATCAAACCAAGTTAGCACCTCTCTCGGGAAATATGTAAAGTGAAGTTGCTAAAAGCCAAGTATTAATCAAATGTCAATATTAACGGACAAATAACGAATATAAATATGATTTTGGTAACCCAGTAGACATTACAATTGAAAGATATCATATCACATGTTGCTCGCATTTTATAAATACTTGAGGATAACCCGGTTACAATCACGATAAGGCTGAAATGTGTATTATATGTGAGTTCTTTTATGCCTGGAACTTAATGAAGTTACCAAACCACGCAAAGTTCAAGAGGTATCTCTTTTTATTCTTAACTTGTGAAATAGTGCAAAATTTGCAAAGAACACTGCTCGGAATTATGATAAAAATTTGTATTTAAGCTCTTCTCTATTTATAGTGAAGTGTTTCCAACAAAAATTATTTAATTGATAAAATTAGTTCAGGATTTCAGTCCACGAAAAATTACTTGGATTTTATCTCAACTAATTTTTGGATCAATTGTAATGCTTAAAAAAACAAGCTTTCAGTACAATTGCTAATACTTAGTACTGTGTGGTTAAAGAGAGATTACAGTTTGTGACCCTTTATTATAAAGATTTCGACAAGAGTATTCAAAATCTTTAATAAAAATTATTTAAAGTATTTGCATTTATTAAACTTGTGCTTGAAAGTAAGACACGTTTGACACCATTAAAACAGAAGTTTCACGTTGGTTGGTCAAAGCTGAATAACACACACAAAAAAAACTGGATCAAATTTCGAACCACAGGCATTTGATGAATTTTACTTTGAAATCCAATGCCGTCGTCACGGGAAGTCAACTGATTTTAACTGGAACTGTTTTCAATTGATTTCAATTGAGCTGGGCTGTTGGTGGGCAAAAGAGGAGAGAGTAAACAAATGTTTTTTTATATATATCGCAGGCTAATATTTATCCATAAATAAAATGAATAAATGACAAATTATGTCACGCATAGCAACTAAATGGTTCGCTTTCGATTGATATTTACAGAAGAGTTGACTTCGTGGACAATCGTAAAATGTTCAACTAGAAAATCATTGGAAATGGTCAATCAAGCGTCAACAATTCAAGGCGGTGGACGTTCCCCGGTGCCAAGTCCACAATTATCACATCGCAATGTTTTGCACTCCAATCAAATTGATAACGAGAGAACTGGAAGCATTAGGAGAGCAGCGACACCATATGCGACAGTGGCAGCTCCTAGCAGCGATATCATTGGCGATGTTGTGGGCAACTTTGGCATCTGGCAGCTGCGAACCATCCTGATCATCTTTCTGTGCAAGATTCCCGCCGCTTGGTTCATGGCCTGCATCATCTTCACGGCTCCCGAGCTGTATCCCCGCACGGAGTTCACCTGCGATACGAGTTACCTCAACAGCAGCTCCAACTACAGTGTCTCGGATAACCAGTGCCAAGTGTTGGACGAGATTACGAGCAGCAGCAGCGAATGCAAGCAATTCGAGTATGTGTCCAGCTTCGATTCACTCATCATGCAATTCAATCTGGTGTGTCTGAGGGACATCTTCATTGCCTGGACACAGTACTGGCATCTGTTTGGAGTGCTTGTCGGTGGAGTGCTGGGCACCAAGATGATGCTGGCCATTAGTCCGCGTAGCACCTACTGTGTGGGTGCGATTGCCCAGATCCTCTGTGGCGTTGTCACTGGATACGCCCGTGACTTCAGCCTCCACTGCGCCTTCCGTTGTCTCTCGGCAGTGTGTTGTGCCGTCATGTTCACCGCTGGACAGGCCATATGTAAGTCAAATCTATCCAAGTCTTTAACTAAATATATCTAAATCTATATCTGAAATAAAATTGCAACTTAATGAATCAATGTAAAGAAAATATGATACAAATAATAAGAAATAAATTTATAATTCAATCCATATTAGCAAAATCTGATTTAAAGAAAACAATATTCTTTTATAATATGTTTAATACAAATCGTTTCAAGCTCTTATTATCCACTCTGATTTCAAAATATCAACATACTATAATAAAAGCATTTCCGTTTTACTAATATAGTTTTGAGATAGCACAAACTTTTAAGCTTTCTCAAAACAATTAAATAAATATAGCACTAATTTTTTATTTGTTATCTTGTAACATTTATTTTAAAGCCAAGAAACGGATTTTCATAGTTTTTTATTGAAAAATCGAAATAAGTGTTATTCCTTTAAATACATTTTATTTTTATAAATTTTTTTTTTTTTTTGAAAGAAATTACTTGTATATTTATTGCCATATATATATTATCTATCTATTAAATTAAGGTGTATTTCTACATTGATATTTATATCCATATCAATCTTTCAGTTACCGATATAACCGCTGGTATGCATCGCATTGGCGCTATTATACTGTACGATACCTTCTGGTCCATTGGCGTCATCGTGCTGCCCACATTGTCGTCCTTCTTCAACAGCTGGTCACTGATCTATGTGGGCATTACATTCCCCACAGTTATGCTGATTGTCCTGTTGTACTGGACACCAGACTCACCGCGCTGGCTGCTCAGACACGCCTCGGATCGCCAGGCGATCGATAATGTGGAGCAGATGGTGCGTGAGGGCGCTGAGATCAATGATCGTTGCTTCAAAATACCGCCAGACTTCAGGCTGCAACTGGAGCTGCTCAGTGAGAAGCTGAAGGCACAGCCAGCAGCTGCACCCTGGACACAGTTGTGGCAGGGTAAACGAGCCAAGACCCACATGGTGGCCTCCCACTTGGCATTGGCGTTCTTTGTCATCAACTTCATGGGCATGCTTCTCAATATACGATCCTTTGGCAGAGATTATCTGGTGCCCAATACCATAGCTATGGGTGAGATATCGATATACTTAAAGCAGTTTATGGAATGTCTTTTAATGTGCTGAGGTTACAGGTTTCTCAGAGATAATTGGATGCTTTCTGGCGCTGCATTTCACCCTGAAGCACAACAAATGGAAGTGGCAATGTGCTGGCACCTTCAACATTCTGGCCGGGATGCTGGGCTGTCTAGGTTGGCTCTTCACTGGCGCGGACTCAAGTGAGTTTGGATTCGACATTCTATACATACTTGAACTAATCATCATGGTTTTTCAACTCCTCCCCAGTGAATGCTGATCTGAAGGTGTCTTTGTGGATGATCATCGCGACCATACCAAAGGCTGCGGTCTCCTGTGCCCAGTCCATGCTCTTGGCCTGCATGAATGAGCTGGTGCCGGCCAATAAGAAGCAACTCTTTGTATTCTCCGTTGTCACTTGGGCACGTGTGTGGCTCCTCTCGGCACCGTTCTTCAACGTACTTAAGAAGATCGATACGGCACTGTCCCTCACCTCCTACTGCGTCTTCAGCATACTCGGAGGCATCTGTACCTGCCTGCTCCTAACACCTCGGACCAGCACAGTTCCTGTTGTGCCCCAGTTGGAGCAGCAGGACAAGAAGGAGCAATCGCCATTGAATGCGCCAGTCTGGACGATAGAGTCCGATGTGCATAATACACGCTTATAAGTATCAGGATCGGTTGCAAGATTTTAAAAGTAGCTAATAAAACTCAATTCTCTGTGATTTGCACAATCTTAACAAACATTTTTGCTTTGTCGTTTATTTCAATCTGACTATAAAAACACATAAACAATCATCATATAGAAAAAGAGATGAGCGAAAATCCAAAACCAATAGACTCTAGGAGATTTCAATGTTATTTCATTTAAAATGAAGATTATAGTCAATAATGGAACTCACCTGGTCACCTGCATTTTATTCGCATCAATTGTAAACTTTTCACGATGTAAATATCTGTTAATGCCTATCATATGACACCGGATATAATCATCGTAATCGAGCTCATCCAGATTCCAGTAGAGCATGCGAAATGTTCCATTCTCAATCAAGTCCTTAAAGTAGTATCGACTGCGATTCTTAAAGATCCATTCATTGAGCGAAAAGAAACTGCCTAAAATAATGCCGAAATGCTGTACTTGATTAATTTCGGGATTAATCTAGCCTACCTGCCAAGCAGGCCTGTCGAAATCTACTGGCAATCGGCGTGACGAAGCGTTTCTTCTGTCCCAGGAGAAGCGTGCGCAGATCCATGAAGATGGCGGGCACAAAGTGAAGCAACCACACGGCCAACTCGTGTTTTAGGGAATTGCGACGATACTTGAAATTGGGAAACATGATCATGCGCTTTGTGGGATAAATGCGTGACCATTTCATGGTAAGTTCACCCAATCTCTGCCAGCTGATGGGATTCGTAACACCCGAAGTGGCATTGCAAATGCTGATGCTACAAAATGAAAAACGAGCTTTAAATAAGTATTTTAAACTGTCCTTATCTACTCACCTGCCGAGCTCTGCTTTGTGAGCCATCATTATCATTGCATTGACTACAAAATCCACTGGAATGATATCGCAGATGAGATTCTTGTCGCCCAATATGCTGCTTATGCCGCCCTTGCCAATCTCCATCATAATCCCACTGATCGCCTGTATATTATCAATCCAACCTGGATAAGGTTCCTTGTACGCTGCCGTTACAATCGATGGACGCACAATGACAATGGGTATCAGGTCCTTGTAGGAGTTAACAATCTGCTCTGCTATTGACTTTGTAAAGGTGTAAGTATTCACATGTGGACCCTTTATATAGTCGGCCATGCGATTCAGATAATCATCGGGTATCTTCTTGGTGCACGTGAGAAACTGTAGCCAATCCACGGGTGGAAGAGTTGGATAGATGCACTCATCTACGTATTTACGACCCGGATTGCAGTAGGCAGTCGAAACATAGAGAAAACTCTGAAATAAAGAATCAAAAATATGTTGTAACTTGATTCTAAGCTATAGATTAGTACTGAAAATATAAATTATTTGGTGGTTCTTAATATGCAAACTTTTATTTATATTATTGATAAGAAATTCAAAGTTTTATTTTAAAATCATAAAATGTTTCATAAATTATATTTTTAAAACCCTTTTTTATAACAATTTAATAAATTTTGATTAAACCAAATTATATTTTGTTGAAAAATACTAGTTATTGCTAATTTTTAAAACAAAAATATAAAACAGTAAAAAATATATGCTTCACCAGAATAATTCAAAAGAAACAAACTAATATCTAGGATCATCTCGGTCGTTATCTATTTTTTTAACTCAAACCTCTTATTTGGAATTCTTGGTTTAATCTATCTTTAGTCAAAAATACCTGACGTTTTTATTTACTGATATTCTCAAAGTTTCTCAATAGAACTTTACACAAATAAATCAGGTATAATAAAATAATAATCATTTATAAATTAATAATAACTACCTTCAATTGTGTGATTTCCCTGCACATCTCTAGCAGATTGTAGGTGGCAACTGAATTGACCCGTGCTGCCACCTTTAGACACTCATTAAATCGCACCTGTAAGCGATAATGACATATAAATTGATGAGTATAGTGCGGAGTAATGAAGTATATCAGATTTCAACTTACTGTTGCTGCGCTGTGAAAAATAATTTGAACTTGGGCGCACAGTTTGAGTTTGTCCAACTCATTTAAACCTGTTGGTATTGATTTATTGACTCTAAAGTAGTTTCCAGTCATTTTCACTCTCTATTCGCTTGTCTTACCAAAGTTATCATCCTCAATGTTGCCAGGAAAGTAGGCGATTTTCTTCAGGCGTTCAGGATAAGCGCTTCGTAAACGCTCGAAAATCCCATTCTGCAGAAAATTTTGAAATCGCTGCTCGGCTCCGACACCACCTTTGGGTCTGATGAGTATGTAAATACGCTCGATTTGTGGAAAACTCCAGAGTAACTTCTCCAGCAATGCCTTGCCCACAAATCCAGTGGCGCCTACAAAAAAAGTGCACTTGTAAAACAGCATCAGTCACAATTTTCAATTTAAAACTTGCCTGTTATAAAGACGACCGAGTCTCGGTAGATATCCAATTTGGGCTCCATATTATCAACCTCCATAGCTTGGCACATGTGTTCACTTTAGTGGCAGGCAGACAACTGATTGACTTTGCTTTTCTCCCAACACAGACTGCAAGTGCACCATCAATGTTTGTTTATTTTTTCTGCACTGAAAGTAAAAAGCTTAACAAAAGACGTTTTTCAACTACTAATTTTAGTCTACAAACAGCATCACAAAAAATCCTACAAAAACAAGTTTTCGTCACAAGGCGTCATTTTGCAGATCTGGAATGAAGCTGGACTTGAAATGGCACAAAAGACTCGACGCAAGCTAAATTCACGTAACTTTCTTGCCAGAAATTGCGTAATTTTGTCCGAGATCTCCTTCATGTAAACAAAATTAG
This sequence comes from Drosophila innubila, assembly GCF_004354385.1. NCBI lineage: Eukaryota > Metazoa > Arthropoda > Insecta > Diptera > Drosophilidae > Drosophila > Drosophila innubila. The sequence goes on from NW_022995380.1 coordinate 14,117,890, forward strand.
ACAAGTATTACAAAAATTAGATAAGATTCCAAACGAAGATTGTACTACGCAATTACAGGCAAGAAGGGCAGTGCCATCCTGAATTAACTTGCATGAACTGGGTATGAGTTCAATGCTTCTTATTGATCAATTGCGAAAATCAAGATTAATGGCCCAATTGATGTAAGCTGATAGCTTTCGTTGATTTGCCAAAGATGGCGCTGTAAAAAGTTGTTTGGTTGGTTGCTGTCTTGGCTAACGTAGTTTCAAGCGAGTTGCCAACCATTGCAGAATTTTGCAGGCGCGCGATTTAAGTTCACAATTTTGAACAACAAACAACTAAAAATTAGAATAAGGTAAAGAAGTGCTGGCAGCAAGACATTGACTGCAAAAAGTTAGCATACGCGTCAGAATAAGAAAATGATTTTATGCAAATTTTGCTCAAGATCAAAAAGTAATCTACCCGCCTATTGTCAAAATCAATTAGGAGCATTCGATATTTGGTTTCGCCGACAATTGATATTGTCTGATTAATTTGAGTGACAATTTGATTAGCGACGATATCGTTGGCTAGCACCAATTGAAGCCGTTCCCCTCGATTGTCCAGATGTTTAGCTGCTTACGCAACGCCATAGCGAAGTCGCAGTTATGCTGGAGGGTCGAAACCAGCAAGACGTGGTTACTAAATTATACAGTTAGTCAAGTAATTGATTTGACATAGAAAAAAATTCAAATACCTCTTTTTAATTTACAAAAAAAATAAACCCTATGGATCTCATTAGTTATATTTTTTTAACTTGTACCAAAAATCATAGGCAATTATAATAAAATTAGAAAGCAAATAAAAATAAAACCAGAGAAAGGTATAATTTTAATATTTCTAAAAAATATACAAAAATAATTGATTTGACAAAAAAAAAGGTTACATATTTTTTATTTAAAAAAAAAATGTCTTTTTTCTTGAATAATATATTAATTTTTTTTGTTTAACTAATTTTATGTAATTCAACTTTTGATTTAAAAAAAATTCTTTTTTTCTTAGATAATATATTTTTTTTTTTTGATTAACTAACTTTATGTAATTCAACTGAAAGATGATGACTAAAAGCTACCGCATCAATGGCGACAATCCGAAGTCACGTCGCTCGTCGCCGCATCCCGACGCCTTGGCTCAGATATCATATTGTATACACGGCTGCCCGGACTCGGAGATCCGGAACGGACCAATGCAAAGCGAGTCTGATGACATTATCACACAGATTCTTGGCAATTTTGGCATCTGGCAACTGCGATCTGTGCTGATCATCTTTCTGTGCAAGATTCCGGCTGCTTGGTTCATGGCCTGCATCATCTTCACGGCTCCAGACATCTATCCCAATGAGGAGTTTACTTGCGACACGAGTGTCTATGGAGTCGCCGAGAACTGTAGCGTCACAGAGGATCAGTGCACCGTTCTGGTGGCCTATGGCGATGGAAACTATGCGATGCGTCAGTGTCAGCAGTTCAACTATGCTCCGGGCTTCCACTCCCTGATCATGGAGTTCGATCTGGTTTGTCTGTGCGACATTTTCGTTGCCTGGTCTCAGTACTGGCATCTCTTTGGCATGTTCCTTGGAGGTGTTGTCTCCACCCGCCTGATGCGAGTTCTCAGTCCACGCAGTGTCCACATCTCCGGCATTTTGGGCCTGCTCTGCTGCGGCATCTGCACGGGTCTGGTCAATGACTTTAGCTTGCATTGCTCGTTTCGCTGCCTCTCCGGAGTATGTTGTTGCTTTATGATGACTTCCGGCCAGGTCATATGTAGGTACACTTTCAGCTGTAGTGTAATCATATAGTTAAGTCATGTTCCCTCTTTGTTCCCACAGTAACAGACATTACGGCGGGCAAGTATCGTCAGGGTGTCCTGCTGCTCTACGAGACCTTCTGGTCCCTTGGCGTCATCCTGCTGCCTGCGATCGCTGCCGGCGCCCACAGTTGGCGTCAGATTGTAATTGGGATAACATTGTTGCCTCTTGTGATTGTCCTGCTGCTTCCCTGGCTGCCAGATTCGCCACGCTGGCAGCTCCAGCACTCCCGGTCCATGGATGATGCAGTGGATTACGTCATGGAGCTACTACTCAAGGCGGCCAGCGTCAATGATCGAAGGTACAAGGTACCCCACGACTTGGCTGCCCGGTTGGAGCACTTGGGTGATAAGCTGAGAGCTCAGCCACCATCTGCCCGTTGGTTGGAGCTGTGGCGTGGTCATAAGCGGGCCAAGATTCATATGATGGCCACTCACATGGCACTGGCCACGTTCCTCATCGGCCACGTGGGTCTGCTGCTCAACATACGCTCCTTTGGACGCGACTATCTGTCGCCTAATACCATTATCATTGGCCTGGTCGAAATCCTCGGCTGCCTGTTGGCCATGTACTTGACCTTTAACCACAATGCCCACAAGTGGCAATGGGCTGGAACCTTCTGCATTCTGGGCGGCGCCGTGGGTTGTCTTTGCTGGTTCTTCAACGATGTGGACTGTAGGTGAACAGTCGGTAATATCTTATGCCCAGCTAATCCGTTAACTCTTTCAGTGCCAGAAGTCTATGGGATTGCTCTCTGGATGCTCTTTGCTGCGTTGCCCAAGGCTAGCATCTCCTGCGCTCAGGCCATGTTACTCACCTGCATGGGCGAGTCTGTGCCCTCCGAGAAACGTGACCCATTCGCGTTCTCTGTGGTCACCTGGGCACGTGTCTGGTTGCTGTCCGCCTCATTTCTCACTCTGCTCAGAGAGCTCAACATTGCCCTCTCCCTCTCCGCTTTCTGTGTCCTCGTCATCTTGGGCGGCATCTGCACCTGCTGCCTCCGCACGCCCCTTGAGAGGCACCACGAGCAGGAGGATCCAGAGGAGCAGCATTATAACGATGCTGTCAGCTTCAATACGCATTTGTAGCATGTGATACACTAGTGAATTATGCTTAGTATTATTTAAATATTGCATAAAGTATGTGTACAATAGTAAAATATTTATTAAGCTTAGCTAGGAATCAATTGTACAGTTAAAATATAGAAAAATAAAAACTATAGAAAATATAAATATGCAAATGTAACTATCGTAAATTTAATGCTCGTTATACTCCAAACTGCGAATCGAAATGTAAAAATCGAAAAAGAAAATCCGGCTTGTTATTAGGACCAAAAATATAATTAAGTTTACTTTCCATCATGCAGTACTTATTCTTCATATGATAATTTTAATAAATTTATGTTTCCGAATATTCATTGTATTCAAGGAGATCTAATTTTCATAGATGAAATAACATAAATTATTTTATAAATAAGATATAAGCTAACCAAGAAATAAGATCAATTGCAGAGTAATGTAATTCAACCAACATTTATGGTATAGAATTTTGCGTAATAGACCAAGATAAATATATTTAAAATAAATTAGCACATTCACATACACCTAAAATGTACCCCGTGCCAGAAATAATTTGTCAGTTTAACACTCATCATACCGGATCTAGTACAGAATAAATTCCGCCCTCCGCCCGCCTCTCTATGAGAGTGTGACACAAAAATATAATTGGTATAGATACATAGATATGTTAAGCGCATTGCTCTACTGACTGTTTAGGTGTACCCGTAATTTCACCTGCTCTACGTGGAATTGAAAATCGATAAAAATGAAACCATAAAATTGCGAGACGTCGCAGCGCTGAGCCGTAAAATGTTTTGGAGCCCGTCATTGTTGGAGCAACGCTGGTGTCGATAGGACGTTGAGGGCAGTAGCTATCTGGATGAGATGAAATCCAAGAAGTCTGCCTTTGCCAACACATCGACAGGCTACGGCAGGCACAAGCACAGCGGACACGGCAAAGGTCACGCCGGCAATAAGGAAAAGTCGGATAGCGGCAAGACCAAAGGAAAGGAAGGCAAAGAACAACCGTTGCATGAGCACAAGGAGGAGCAGGAGAAAGACTTAAACTCCGGCTTCGGTGATTACCTACGCACGCCGGAGGGTCTGTAAATACTTAATGAAATGTGAAATTTTATACACAAATTAGCTTGAGTTATTATTATTATCAATTTTCTCTCATTACAGCATTTGAGATGATGAAACTGTTTGTTTTTGCCAATACTATTATGTTGATTGGTACCATGGCCTGGCCCCATATTAAGGAACAGTTCTTTATGCTTAATCAATGGTGGGAAAGTTTTCGCGAGCACCAGCAGCAATAGAATAATATTATTCATCAAGTTTAAATCATGGTGGGCCCATTTATGCAGGGCATATTACTTATAGGCATCATCTATTGGTATAACCTCTTATCTTTTATTTTCAATAATGATTACCATATAGCTCAACTCTTCACAGGTATTCCAAGAGCATGATGTCTATGATCAATGATTATTATCGCAGCGAGTTTCAACGCAAAATCAAAACTGCAAGCGACTCGAAGCCAACGGAAGAGACTCCTCTTAATGTGGATAATTTTATGGAATATGTGCGTGACTTGGATTCAGAGCATCAGGCGGAGAAGCAGTCAGTCGACAATGGATTGAATGACATTTTAGAGCCGCAACTAGGCATTTCCCACATCATGCTGAGATTCATGCAAATCACAGGCGCATACCCTACACTTGATATTTGTGGAGCTCAGCGAACCTCTGCAGACAGTTCTATAAGCTAGATCACAACAATATTTAATTATTATACCTAATATAACTATTATTAGTTTATATAAGTTTCATAAAATACATTCATAATATGTGCTCCAAATGTCAAGGCGCTTTTATTTAAATTGTAGCAGAATATATATTTCAATTTTTCAACATTACTTTAACCCGACTTATAAGCATTTCGGGTTGCTGCTTTCTTCAGTTTTACTATAAATACTATAAATGTGTACGATTTCCATTAACTTTTGTATAAGAGTTTGGTCTGTTTCAATACAAGCTAGAAAAATTGCACTTTTACTAACAAATTTCATAGATATTGCTTGGGTTTATCCAAAGTTTTGGGATATTATAGAAAGAGAGTTATAATTTTAGGCATTACTTGGAAATGTTTCGCTCAGGTATTCAATTCAATTATGGCACAAATCTTAAAATTTATCCATAATTATAAAAGGTAATTGTGAAATTTGAAAAGTTTTTGAGAATGAAAAAGGTTTATAGATTAAAATTTTATAGAATAGAATAAAAAATATTTATGTGCGTTATTTTTAACTAGTTCAGCATTAATTGGGAATAGGATAAAATAATTGAAGAATAAGAATATTGTCCAGATAAGATAAGTTCCTATTTTGAATAATAGAGCCACATCAAGTATTATTTTGATTAGTGTTGTTACTTACAAATTAATTTTTCAGATTTTCCAATATAATATCATCTATAGTTGCAATCTTATTTAGATTTTGTTTCAAATAATTCCATTTCAAATAAAAATAATATTCAAATGACTACTAAATATTTGTTTAGAAAATCATAATCACTTTTAATGTATATTTTATATACACAACAAATCTTCATACATTCTTTCATTATAGAAAAAAATTATAATAATAAAAGTAGTTGCATTAAAAATTAATAAAGCAAAAAATACAGAATACATCAAATAAAATTGATAAGACTTCAATTCAAAAAATATGTACATAATAATAAACGTTTAAGCGTCGAATATTGTCGCCCTTGCATACAAATAAAAATAAAATACGATTAAAGGAATACACATTGGTTATAATTCTTCGATATAGTATAGCCCAAAATAAACAAAGTACAAAGCGCAACGGATTTAAATTTCATTAAAATTTCAAATTTAATTAATTAAATTAAAGAATCACACTAGAAATTGTCTTTCAAAAAAATGGGGGCGCAACAGAGCAACACAAAATTAAGGAAACACAAACCCTTCTCTTCATGTCTATCACAACCTTCAAATAAGGATATTAACATATTAATTAATTTAAAAAAAACCTTCGCTTGGGCTTATTTCGCTTGAAATTTAGATAATTAAGTTAATTAATGGATGCCTACTATAGACTATATATATATATATATATAATGTATATATTAAGTTTATAGATAAATGTATATCGTTTATGGATATCGTTTTGACATATGGCTTAAAACACATACATTTCAAATTGCTAATTCACAATGCAAAGAATACAAATGCAGAATACAGAATTAAGTTGCTTTCTCTCCAAATTGCATATTGTTGCTATATATTGATATATATATCGTGATGCCGTCAGCAACTTATTAAGAAGCTTCGTTTAACTAAATTACTGTGCGTTCAAGTCTTACGATTAACTAAGAAAGCGCCACTGTAGCGACCCATAAGGACTCTCTCTATCTCTCTCTTTCTCTCTTAACCCCTAATCTAATCTGCCTGTTTGCGTATTGACGTCGGCGGAGGCGGCGCTGGCACCGTTGGCCTTTTGGGCGTTTGAAATGAGTTTGGCGATATGGGCGTGGTAGGCGTTTGCTGTTCTTTCTGTATATTATTTGCCGATTCTGGTGCCAAATGCTGGTTATCATGGTTATGATTCTGCTCCCTGTCCGCTGTTGGAGCTGCTGCTACTGTTGCAGTTGTTGTGCTGGTTGTCGTTGCTGATGTTGGTATTGCATTTGTAGTCGCCTCCTCCCGCGTTCCGTTTGTATCACAATTTTCCTGCCGCAGCTTATCGATAAACTTCTCGGTTGTATAACGCACGGTGCCATTGCCATTGTCGATTTTGGCCTGTGTGGGCGTGATGACCTCATCATCGCTCTTGCTGTCGCCTTTAGGGCCAATCCCATTCCCGCAGCCCACAGCCAGCACAACCGGACGCTTAGGCAGTTGTGGCTTCTGTGGTAAATCTGGCTTCAATCTGAAGCTACCAATGCTGTCTACGCTTCTGCGATCAGCTGTGGGCGACGGCAGATTGTCTAAACCGAAGAACTGTGTGCGCGTCATCGGTACAGGCTTAGCCGGCGTCACTGGCGGAGGTGGCATCGGTTCTAACTGCGTGTACGTAGGTTGACTAACGGCAGACTGCGTGGCAGACTGTGTTGCAGGCTGCTGAAGCTGTGCCAAATTAGGCAGCGGTGGCTTGACGGGCTTCTCCTGTTTTTCCGGCTTGTCATGCTTGTCATCCTGCTGCGGAAACAACTCCTTGGCATGCGGGCGCGTCGAATGCGAATGATTGGTCGGACCGCCTCCATTGGTTGTGGCTTCGATTTTGGTAGGCGGTGAAGGTGCATTGGGCTTCTGACGTCGCAATGTGCCATAGCGTGGACTCTCCATGATTTCTGTTAACAAATACAGATTTAATCAAAGACTCTGAGGCTATCTCGAAGAATTACTCACCACTGTCATGCCTGTCCAAATGCTCATTCGAGGAATTCGATTTGCTTTTGCCTTCGACAAAAAGTTTCTGACGCTGCAGAGTCAAATAAAATTCAACATCCCCATCAAAGAAGTAATCCCATTGACTTATTAATAGCTCAACGATGATATTGGCGGCCGAGGAGCTGTTTACCTGGCCAATGTAGTCAGCGGGTGCATTACTGCTCTTGTCAACCCGTGGCCAGAGCATGTTGGGGGACATGACAATGGCCAGATTCTGGGAATTCATCTTATTGTGCACGGCGCGCTGTTGCAGGAGCGCCAGGAAGCGTGTAAGGTAGCGCAGATTGGCATAGTTTTCCTTGGGCAATTTTCCCAGTATTGCTTTAATCTCTGTCTTTCGCTCCGCCTCGCTGTGACGCTCCGCAATCCGTATAAAGTCCTTGTACAACGCATACGTCAGCAGCGGCTCGGGCAGTTCACGCAGATATAGCTTCAATATGGAGCCAATGACATGGGGATCCTGATACTCCAACGGCAGGGGCGTCTTAACATGCTGTGCCTCCAGCGCATGCTTCATGCGCCGCAGCTTGGTGCTGGCACATCCCACACGTAGCAGACCCTCCTCCTCCAGACCATGCTCCAGCAGACAGCAGCAACAAAGCTCCACAATGTAGGAAATCTCACGGTTCGTCGATGTCAAATGCTCCTTGAGCGAGGTTCCAAAGCGCGACTTCTCTGTGCCCTGTATAGTGTCCTGGATGCGTGCCAGGGATGCATTGACGTGCTGCAATGCCCGTTCATGATAGTTTCTTTGGTTGAGCACATATTCGCGTATGCAGTTGACAATCTCATCCTCTTTGGCAATCAGCTCCAGCATTTGTGCCGCCCACGCATCGCGCTCCTTCTCCAGCTTCAGTTCGCACTCCTCCTGCTGACTCTTTATGTGGTTCACCTTGGCGGCGGGCTCATCCAGCCGTATGGCGGCCTAAAAATTATACGAAAAACGTTGTTCAGTTAGTCAAACATTTAAGATAAGCTCAACATTCTCTCACTTCACTTCACTTCACTTCGGTTTGGTTTTCTTTCTTTTGTTTACATATATTGCCGGTGTCATTTTCACACGCTTCGGGCTTAAGGGTGACGATATAGTTGCCTCTTCTTCACTCACTTACTTCTCTCGCATTTATCTATCTTATCTCTCTAAATGTGTTGTACGATCTTGAAGCATTACAAGTGAATGTGATTGTTTTACTAAAACACATCTATAAATAGACCCTTTGACCAGCTGTTCCAATCAATTTCTTTGTTTCCTTTAACCCTAAAACATACGTGGTTCAAATGTCTCGAAATATATATTGGCGGCTGACTGATATCGCCAAGTCGATACCCGATTTCAATTCGTGCCCCTATTGACTCACTTGCGCAAAAAATATGTTCTCAAATTTATGGCATAATGATAAGAAAATATACGTAGAAGAACTCTGAGCAAAATAAAAAAAAAATACAAAACCACAAAACTGTTTGATAATTCTTTGGTTAAATTACTTTTAATCGACTTAATGAATGAAAATATTGATTTCGTACTAAACTTAAAGATAATAATTTTAGATGCTTCCATATTTAAGATGCTACCATCAAATACAGTTGGAGTTTGATAACACACTTAAAAATTTTATTTATTACTATATACATATAGTACTTCCCAATGAGATAATCACTTAACTCGCTCAACATTTTACTTCATGCGGATCTTTCATTGGCGCAACGTAAGTTTGCTAAAAATAAACAAATCGTGACAAATTGAAATCTAAGCCCCCCTTCGACTTCGACTGCCAATCAATCTGCAGCTCAGAGTGAGTGGAACGATGGAAACCATCTAATTATAAGTCGCAGTACCATCTTCAATGGCATTCACCGTGTGACTCACTTCACTTCACAACACATCACATCACATAATTTCCATGTGGGTAACCTCTAATGACCTACATGAGAATCGTTGGGTTGGCATATCATTACAGGCATTCCAGAGCCCAGACCAAACTTAGCACTTGCAAGGTACATACCAAATATACAGTACATGTAAGTGTGTCATATGCTCATAAGTATGTACAATGTACATAGCTCAATTAGAACGCTCCCATTAGAAGGCTAGACGTTGATTAGCAAGCGCCCGCATCACTTTTATGAAGGCACTTTGCAACGGATGATAAGATTATGGTTGACTGTAAATAGCTGTTGACCAATATTTGCAAACGAGCATAAGTTGAAGTTCTATCAAATTGTATATGACATTTGAGTGGACAATTGATATACAAGTTAATGCTACTTATTCAACGAGAAACTCAACTCGACTCGACTCCATTCACTCACTCAATTTTCAATTATGATGTCACTGTGCAAACCAAGTCAATGAACGTCTTCCGACACCTTAAACAGCAGCAACAACTCTAGAGTCTAGACAACAACAATGACCAGTTGTACTCGACTGGGTGACTCGACGACATACATAAATACGTACATACATATATGGCATAAAGCGTGTCGTCGAGTTGTCTTGACTTGTGTAAAACGGAAAGCAATGCCAAAAACAATAACAATAAATATAAAAAAAATGCACCAGAAACAAAAAACGTTGTTCAAAAATTTGTCAAGTAATCGTAACAGTTGACAGAACTTTAACGGAAAAGACCTAAAAGTACAAAACTCTTAAAATCTATTTAGAGAAATTGGAACAGAACATAAGAGCTGGCAACCTGGAGCCGAGACTCAATAGGAGTCACCTAATCCTCTGGCATATCATAAAGAAACTTGACGCCAGAGTAAAACGAATAGCTTGGCAAACAGCAACAACAATCAACAACAACAACAACAGCAACAAATCAATTGTGCGAGTTTTATAGATAAAAAAGAAATAAACTGAAATTAAAAAAATTGATTGCTTTCTTGCCGGCGCTTGTCATCCGCTCGTTGACGCACAGTGCTTCATAGTTCATTTGAATAGTAAGGAAAAAAAAGAGACGGTTCTGATTACTATAAAATTGTAAGTAGTTGTCGTGAAGTTAATAATATATATATGTTTCATTAAGTAATATAAAACTGTACTTGAATGAAAGCTGATCGAGTAGCCAGAAGGTAAAATTAACTCATTTCCGCTCTATTTTTAAGAATTATATCTAATTATCGCTAGACAATATTCTATATATATTTAAAAGAACTTCCGATGCATTTTAAACAAAGATTATGCATTATACCACTGTACAAGTCACTAGCCCTCTATTAAAAGACACACACACGCACGGCAACAATCGAGAAGTTGTATAAATATTATTGCCACTGCCATTGTTATGGTTATTGTTGTTGTAGTTGTACTTGTATTTGTTATTGTCGCAGTTTGCCGCTTTTCTGCCATTGTTCGCTTTCATCACAATCAGAGCGAATTCCTCAATTTGGATAAGTGCTAGTGCTGTTATCATAAAGAACTGGACCAGCTGTTGCTACTGCTTAAATTTCCCAATTAACTAAATATCATAAGAGATTTTCCGTTTGCTACGGATATGTTCACAATGAAGAAGAAGTAGAAGCGAAGATTTATGAGGTAGGCTTTGCTTGCTTGGGGCTTAAACTTACCTCATGACTGCGCTTCAATGAGGTGTATTCCTGCAGAGTGCGGGACACATTACGCTTTAATGTTGAGATCTCTTGTATTTCTTTATCTAAGATGTTTTTCAAACGCCGCACAACTTTGGTCTCCGTTTCCAGTTCGCTCTCGATGCTGCACTCGGCAATTGTCTTCTCCAGTTCGCCTGTAAATTGCGAAAGATTTAAAATAAATATAAAACTATACTTGCTTTTTACAGCCACAAGATGATGTAAAGTGTCTGCACTTATATGTATGTATGTATGTGTGTGTGTGTGTGTGTGTATTGGAGTGTCTAAGTGAGGAAGTCAATGCTTATTTAAGACCTTATCGCAGGCGAGGACGGTAGCAACATTATTGTTGGCGTGTTGTTGTGCCGGTTCAGAGTTGTGGGCCGCACACTGTGACAACGGCTGTGGCAGTGGCAGTGGGGGCGTAACGAGCCTGACGAAGCTGAGTAAGCAAAATTGTGATAATTGTGTTGAGTGCAACACAGACGCCGCGTCGCTGCAGCCACTGAGCGAATAATACAATGAAGGAGACACACGAGAAGTACGAGGAATAGGCAGACCGGGCGACAATGCCACTGGAGTATTACATTTAAGATATGCATGGTTTTTTCCTTCTCTGTGGCAGTGAGACGATAGATAAGGGGAAAAAAAACTTAAATTGAAGCGCGTCGTGGCTACGAAATAAAGTTGCAAAGGGCGCACTTGCCACAGTGGAGCCAATCCAGTTGAAAATGAGGTTTAATTGTTATAATAAAGCATTCCGAATTTTAAGGACTTACATTTAATATACATTTATTCATAAGTTAGTACAAGTTATGTAAACTCTTCTAAATTCTTAATAATAATAATAGATTTTTTCAAAACTGAACAGTAAAATAATTTAATAGAGCAACCACCGAAATCATTATATTTATTCACTGAATTGTGCATTTGGGAACGTGAACTTTGTATAAATACGATTACTGTCGATAGGTCAAAACACATACAATTCACGTACTGAGCTGTAATTGGGATAACTGTGCACATGTATTTCTAGTCTGTTTTTTTATTTTTGCGAACAAAGGCTTAAGTTTTTCAAGTTGTCGTAATGTTGCAAATGCAACGCTAATCAAATACACTTGAACCAAGGTAAGTTACAGTTGTAACTGCTACGCTGACGTCGCGCCGCTGCTGTCAACGCTGGCAGAGCGACTGAATTGCAATTGTCACACGCATTTCTTACGTTTGCAAATGTACATATGTGTGTGTGTGGTATGCGAAAAGTGTAAGTGGAACCAATAATGAGTAATACAACGAAGAGTAGAGAGCGCAGAAATAAAATAAAGGTGTGGGGGTTGCGTTAAATATGTACATATGAAGGAGTTTAAATCTATCAATGACTATTGGCGCAACTCTTACTTATTATTACAGTTCACTTTTACTGTAGTTTTTTTCTTCTTCTTTAATAAAATGCACAATGAGTTTTTATAGTTTATAGAAAACCGCAATAAAGCGGGTCATATACAAGCGGGAGTTGCTGAGAAGGGGGGGATTAATAGAAATAAACACAACAAAAAAACAATGACGAGGAAAACAAATAAAAAAAACTGTCTAAATAGATAGGCAAATAAAATAAGAGCGGCAAACCACAACAAAAGACAACAGCGAACGGGTGTTGAAAAGAAAGCAACGAACAAAAAAACATCATGAAAAATATTATACATAATGATTAAAAAATGCGCTAAGCAGCAGCGGCAACAAACAACAACAACAACAATGAAAATCGACGTCGAAGTTGAGAAATGTAAATGCCACAAGGCCAAGCGCAGACAAGGCGAGGCCACAAACACAAACAGACAGACACACACACAACACACACACACATACACTGACTGTAAAGCGCACGCAAGCCCGTGACACACAGTCATCAGCAGCATATGCATAGGTATTTATGTGCTTATTTCCATACACAAAAACGCACACACATATACAAATTATTGTGCACACCTTGCTCTTTTTTTGTATGTGAATTCAAATTTTCTTAAATTTTTCCTTTAATCGCAGCCCGCATGTGGCGGTCTTATCACTGCCTTATCACACAGGCACACTTATACACATTCAAATGTGTGCATGCACATGTGAAACTCACCGCAATTCGATAGGACCTTCTGCAGGGGCATATCCTTGGGCAACTCCTTGGCCGATTCGTCCAGCGCTTGTGCAATCTTATAGTGACTATTTTTCTTAATCCTCTTGTCGTGCTCCTCATTGGTAACTGTGCCATTGCTGCTGCTACTGCTGCTGTTGCCGCCACTGCTCAGAGCTGGTAGCTTCCGCACAATCTTCTCAATAGTATCACGATATCTGTCCACTTGTTTTTCAATTATCTCAAGCTCTGAATCTTTGCAGTCCGTCTTCGTTGATCTTTAAAAAAAAAAAAAAAACAAACAAGATGTGGTATGGTTTATATATTTATGTATACGAATGTATTGTGTGAGAGTGTGTGTATGTTTGTGTTTGTGGAAATGCCATTACACAAAATATGAGCTACAAACTGCCGTTAGGTCATCAGCGGCGCAGCTGACGAGTCGTCGATTGCAGCGACGAACGTACGAAACGTAAAATGTAAATGCAGCGCTTTATTTGTATTTTGGCATTGATTTCTTCTTGTTGTTGCTATAGTTATAATTGTTGTTGTTGTTGTTATGAGGCAACACCTGCCCGTTGATTGCCGCTCGCGCTCTTGTCCAGCGTCGTGCGTCTTCTCTGCTCTTCTGCTGTCTGCCCTGGCCTTTGAACTTACCTAGATAAATTTTCTGCAGCAATTTTAATTTTCGCAAATTGTTTCTTCATTTTGCTGCAGCTTTACACACAATTCCGACCGCCGATTTACGTAAAAATGCACTTTGTTGTGGTTTTTCTTTATGTTATTAGCTCGGCATCAAGTAAATACTACTTAATAAGTAAATACACTTGTAACACTGACGAAATTAGTCATTCTTCAACAACGTTTTCATGAAAAATGACAACCACTGTTGCCAACTTATCTATTTTATAGCTAGATCTGGATATTTTCAGAATTCGTTCGCTACAAATATTTTTAAAATGGCTATTAGCTGGAAATCTGGCTATTTTAAATATATATTCAGCTTAGTTTTGCTATTAACATTTTTGGTAAAACTGTGCAAATCTGCCAAAAATCACAAATTTAGATGGTTTCTATACAGAAATATATATGTTCGCACTATAAACTTGCCAGCACTAGTTTGGAAGACTGCCACCAGGTGCAAGAGCTGCCACCCTACAAAATTTTCATTCTGGCAACTTGTTCTAAAATTTGGTTGAACCCAAGAAAATTCACCTAATTTGGAATTTTTTTCTTATATTGAAGATACAACTTTTTAAATTTTTTCAGGATTTTTGTTAGAATTTTGTCGATTTTTTCATATTTTTTTTAGAATTAACTTTGTAACTTTTTTTCCCTGTGGGTGACGAACTTCAAACCTTCATAAAAATGTTTTCCTTAATTTAATCTAATTTAGAATTTTAAATTTTCATCAAATTATTAATTTATTTCAAGGTTATTGCATATTAAAATTTACATTTACCTTCATTTAAATTTTTCAGTGTGGTCACATACTGATTCAGTATTTTTTACTTACCATCTGAAACAAGAACAGTCTGGTATATTTTAGGCATAATATTTAACGACATTACTCCACATTAGCATATTGCTCCTCACTTAACGCGCGCAGTTTAAATTTTGTTTAGTTTTTTTTAACAATAATTCCAGAGATGCTGATTTTAAGAAAGTGGGCTAGTATTTTAGCTATTTTGCATCGCGAATTCAGCTATTTTTCGGATTTTTCCAGCCAGAAACAGCTATCTATTTCTTTAAAAAGTTGGCACAATAAGTTGGTCCCAGAAAAGATTTTCGATCTGGCAAGTCGTACCATTTTTGTTTAAATAAATGGCAACTCTTTTTCAGACAGCTGGCAACGTCTTTAAAAAAAACTTATGCACGTGTGTGGCGCAAATATATTTTGTTTATTAAAAAAAAGGAGGCAAAATGGGTGTGGAAGAAATTGAACAGAGTTTAGAAAAGTACTACAATCGTGAGCATGGTCTGGAGCAAGATTCTGCCGTGGATGAGGATGGGTTTTCACATATTGTGGAGCCTTTTCAACAGAACGTACTCCACCTGTTGAAAATGTTCAAAGTGCCTTATTCCAAAAAAGAAGGTAAAGCCGTAACTATCTTTTTGGTTTCGTTATAAATTGTTAAACTTTCTTGTAGATGAAGATACCTACGAGGATTATTTACTATCCGATGATGAAAGCGCACAAAAAACAAAAGGCAAAAAGAGGAAGCTGATGGACAGTAAAGCTGAATCGGGAGATGAGGACGTAGACGAGCGCATTGCTTCTATAAAGAACAAACTGCGACAGAAAAAGAGGCCAACAACAGAAAGGCAACAGAAGAAGCGGGAGGCAAAGAAACTTAAGCGTAGCAAAGGAGTTCAAAAGTTACTGCAAACCACTGCGAAAACATTGAAGAACGAAAACATTAAGCAACATAAATTGAAGGGCGCTGTTGTCAAAATGGAACACAACGGAGATGCGGATGCGGTGGACAGCAAGGAGCTAATCCAGCCTGTCAAAATAAAGCCCGTGTATAATGAAGAAGCTAAAATCGTTTACTCCAAAATCGATTTTGCTGCCAATCCAGGCTCAAAAGCCAAGA
This sequence comes from Drosophila innubila, assembly GCF_004354385.1. NCBI lineage: Eukaryota > Metazoa > Arthropoda > Insecta > Diptera > Drosophilidae > Drosophila > Drosophila innubila. The sequence goes on from NW_022995380.1 coordinate 14,133,560, forward strand.
AGTCACACCAAAATCCAAAAGAAATATTGAAAAAATTGAAAGACACTCGTCAACACATCAACGAATTGAAGGAGCAAGGCGAAACCGACAAAGCTGCAGAGATCCAAAACGATATTGCCTGGAAGAAGGCGTTCGATAAGATTGAGGGCAAGAAAGTTAAGGATGACACAAAGCTCCTACAGAAGGCAATCAAAAAGCGGAAGGTAGAGAAACGTGTCGCGAAGAAGAAGTGGACAGATCGTAAGCAAAAGGTAGAGCACGATATTGCGAAGCGACAGAAGAAGCGACAGGAGAATTTGGACAAGCGGAGTAAGGACAAGAAGAACAAGAAAATGAAAAAGGCGAGCAAAAAGGGAAGAATTATAGCCGGCTTCTAAAAACTGTTGACAATTTAAGGCAGTTTAACAACTCAAATAAAAATTGACAGACCGAAATTCTGTGCTTTTAAAATTATTATTTATTAAAATTTTACCTTTTTCGGCCGTAAAGTTAGTCCAAATTCTTTTGTGTATTTCGGAACAGATGTTTATCCCATTGGTCGCTTAGTGTCATTGTTTGTACCACGGTGCGTAGCATTGGCAACAAAGGAAGAAGAAGAGCCGCGCGCAACAGCTGTTATTTACCAGCAGCAGCTGCGACTCAATCGCATTGTTGTATTTTGTGAACTAAACACAGCTCGTTTGCACAAGCACGCAAAAACAGTCACACTGTAGCTGCAGTGGCAACAAATCAAAGATTTGGTTAATGTTTAAGCAATTATTAATTTACTCCTTTTATTAAATTTATGCCATGGATTGACGAAGTTGAAGCTTTCAAACAACACATTGGTAAGTGAATGGTTCATACGCGAGAAGAAGCAGCAGCTGTAGCCATCGCGCACGAAACGGCGTGTAAAAAGAAATCAGAAAAACGAAACACATTCACGCATACATATACACAAATACGCACACACGGCCAAACAAGTGCAGAGATACAGCAAAGCGCCGAGCGCAATCTATTTTATTCACATTTTCCACACAGAAAACCTACAGCACAACAGCGCAGCAGTGAAAAAGTAACAATTGCGTCGTATAACAAGCCTGAAGTAGTCGCTAAATATTTATAATTTGTGAAAAACAATATTTAATTGAGGGTTGTGCAAAACCAAAACCAAATCGAATGATCAGCACTATTTGATTGTCAAAATAGTCGAGAACAGGCTGGCAAATACAAATACAAAAGCAACAACAACATCAACCGAGTAGCTGGAGGAAGAAGAGTGTGTGCGGGCCCGCCAGCTGAGATTTCCGTAATAGCAGGGGCAACAACACAGCTCCAGAATGAGCATGGTCCGGCGCATACTATTACTGGCTCCAAAATACAAAATTTGGACAAAGGGTAAGGCTAAGAAGGGGACAATTGTTAACTGCAACTCACTCACACACACATACGCGTAGACATAATTTGTGCTTGTTGTGCAAAACCGCATACGTAACTGCGTCATTTGCGGAGAGCGGGCGTCACGTAGCACACACATAATGACATATGTACATATATACATGCATGTATTTACGATCAGAGTAGATCAACCGTGAGAAAATGAAATAATTAAAAGCAACCACAGCATGTACAATTGTTGTCCAATTGAGACAGAATGCAAAACTCGCTTATCAGAATTTTCTAGCTGCTCTTACGTTTCTTCATAAGATTTCTGCGTTTCTCTCTCTTTCTCTGTCTCTCATTTTGGCTTTGGCTTTGACGAAGGTCGTAATTCGATTTCAATGCAGCTAATTCTCAACATGGATCCAAATAAAGTTTTTTTTTTTTGATTTAAATTCATGTCAAACAGGCCATGCCCGAAGGTCAGCGTTACGCTGCTTTGGCCTAGTCGTCGGCAAGACATTACGTTTCCAATCAGAAAACGTAGCGTGTATCGTATTGCGTTGATTTGTTGTTATTACTATAACTCTATCATTCGTTTACAGCCAGCGAGCGCGTTTTTGAGCTGAACTTGAATTGTTTTTAAATGTGGTCGAGGTTTAATTATTGCGGTTACAGCTTTGACGCAACAAGTAGCCGGTTGATATGTTTTTTTTTTTATTTTTGTAATATTTATGTTTTGTTTAGGTGTAATTTCAGTCATTGCATGAGTAGTTGGTAATAAACATTTTTACGAGACAAAAGTAAGAGTAACGTAACGATTATGAGGAGGAAGAGGTTTTTGGAAATGTCTAAAATAGTCTTAAACACTAACATTAAGGCATATTATATAAGCATAATTGCAGTCATATTATTGTTTTAATAGTACCTTCTGTTTGAATTGTTATCTAAAAAGTATCTTAACCGATTATTTACAATATCACGTTAAGTTTCCGCCTGTAACTTGCAACTAAAACAGCTCTAATTGAATTGAGTCATTTGTTGAATGCATAAAGATGATAATTGGCCTTGAATTTAGTTCGGTTTCAACACTTTCCTCCTAGATAAATAATAGATAAATAGTAAAACTGATAGGTGAGTGATTATCAATCTGTTGACAAACAAAGGAGAGCATCCAGTATAAACAAAATTCTCACACACTCTCTCTCTCTCTCTCTCTCCCTTTCTTGCAGGAACCAGCGTGAGTCACACACAACACACATCCAGATGCATCATAGTAAGCACAGGATGCACTCGACACTTTCATCTGGCCACAAGGCACCTTTCCGCAAATGGACGGGTCATGGTGCAGCCATTGATGACGATACCTGCCTACATTGACATAACAAATGGGGTAACCACGATGTCAGATGGGGAGAGTAGCAGTAGCAGCAGCACAAGCGGTGCACATGGTAGTGGTCCCGCTAAGATACCTGGCCAGGGAGCGGGGGGCGGTGGCGCAAACACAACCGGCGGAAATGATAAGTTTCTGTCTTGTCCAAAGTGCGGCAGTGCCTGCACCCAGGTTGAGACGTTCGTCAGCTCGACACGTTTCGTCAAGTGCGCCAAGTGCAATTATTTTTTCGTGGTGCTGTCCGATGTTGAGACAAAGCATCGTGTCAAGGAGGAGCCGAAGAATCAGCGCAAGCCACCGCCGCCGCCACAGAAGATCATGGAATATCTGGACAAGCATGTGGTTGGCCAGGAGTTTGCCAAGAAAGTGCTGGCTGTAGCTGTATACAATCACTACAAGCGCATCCATCACAATCTGCCTCAATTGCAGCAGCAAAACCAGAGCTCCACAAGCGGCTCTGGCGGAATGGATGGTATACCGCGCTCGGATCTGCTGCACATCACCGGCATTGGTCATACACTGAGTAGCACACCAGGCAGTGAGTTGCCGCCTAAGCCGGCACAGATGGGCTTGGGAGGTGGTGCTGGACTGACTGGATCAGGGCTCGGTCTCCATGGCAGCGGCAGCAGTGCTTCCATGCCACGCGGAGATCAACGCCCCGGCTCTGAAATACTGGACAATCAGAACAATGATGTTAAGCTGGAGAAGAGCAACATCATAATGCTCGGACCAACAGGTTCGGGGAAAACACTCATTGCCCAGACAATTGCCCGTTGCTTGGATGTACCCTTTGCCATCTGCGATTGCACAACGCTCACACAAGCGGGTTACGTGGGTGAGGATATTGAGAGCGTTATTTCCAAGTTGCTCCAGGATGCCAACTACAAGTATGTCCAAATTGCATGACGATAGATTCCTTTAATTTAATTCAATGATTTTTTTCAATTAGCGTGGAACGAGCGCAAACTGGCATTGTATTTCTGGACGAGGTGGATAAAATTGGCGCCGTGCCTGGCATTCATCAGCTGCGCGATGTGGGCGGCGAGGGTGTTCAACAAGGCATGCTCAAGATGCTTGAGGGCACCGTTGTCAATGTCCCTGAGCGCAACTCTCCCCGCAAGCTACGTGGCGAAACAGTGCAAGTGGACACAACCAACATTCTTTTTGTGGCATCGGGAGCTTACACGGGTCTTGATCGTCTCATTGGCCGCCGCCTCAACGAGAAAGTAAGACCTAGCACTCTGATTAAAGGTTTATTCTCTAATTCGAAAATGTCATTTCAGTATTTGGGCTTTGGCATGCCCTCAACCAGCGGCTCTGGTCGTCGAGCCGCCCAATCGACAGCCAGCCCCATGGACAATGATCAGGAGGAGCGTGACAAATGCCTGACCAAGGTGCAGGCGCGTGATCTCGTTGAGTTTGGCATGATACCCGTAAGTAAATCCTGGCTAAGCCTTTTCTACATAGCTTAAACCCATCTTTGTCTTTATATCCAAAACAGGAATTCGTTGGTCGCTTTCCGGTCATTGTGCCTTTCCACAGTTTAAACGTCAACATGTTGGTGCGCATTCTCACCGAGCCGCGCAACGCTCTGGTGCCGCAATACAAGGCATTGTTGGGTCTCGACGAAGTGGAACTGTCATTCACCGAGGAAGCGGTTGAATCAATTGCCGCATTAGCCATGGAAAGACACACGGGTGCACGCGGTCTACGCTCCATAATGGTATAAAATATTCGTACAATACCACGATTTGACAGTTCTTAATTATAAAGATTTCATCATTTTATAGGAGCAACTGCTACTGGATCCCATGTTTATTGTGCCTGGCTCAGACATTACAAGTGTGCACATTACCGCAGACTATGTGCGAGGCAATGATAAACCGATTTATAGTCGTAGCACGGATGCTGATGCCGTGGCGAGTAGCGGCTCAGAAGAATCACCAGACTCGGAGCCCACCGACGATAATGATAAGAACTTTGAGAATAGTGAAAAAGTACGAATTAAACAGTAAATTAGCTAATGCGCCTCCAATCCAAAAACAGCATAAACAATACATAAACATATGCAAAAAACAGCTCGCAACAAAAGAAAACATTTTACCAATGTATTGCTTTTCTTAAATTATTTCTTAAAAGCGTTTGTGCTTCATTCATTTAAACTCTTGATCACTTTCACATATTTGCTTGAAATGCTTTAACTATTGAGTTGTCGTTAATATGTTATATTATTTTTAGTCACGTTTAAATGGTACATAACCCCTCGTCCTACAATCCCTTCCCCACAAACTTTGAATGGCATTTGCGCAACTAATATAAACAATTACAAATCAATATATATCACCTGTGATTCAAAAACTGACGAGCAGCACAGATTGTCTCTTCATCGCAGCCGTTCATCAATCAATTGTAAACAACTAGCAATTGTAATAAAAACACACAAAATAATTTAGAATTGTAAACCAGATAATAAAATTTTTTCTAAAATTCAATGTAATATCTACTACAATTGGACAGTTGGCCATGCGTGAACTGCTTATACATATATATATTTCAATTACTTCAACCATAACTATGTATAGAAAACAAATTGTCTAGGCAAATCAAATTGCGTATCTAAAAATGTTAATAAATTTTTAGTATCCTTATAAGATAACGATGACAAAGAGAAGCAAATTATATTATTAACTAGTTTAAGTTGTAAAAGAAAAAGTTAAAAAAAAATGAAAAATAATTTAATAAAAAAAATATAAAAATTTAAAGTACTTTGTTTAATAAATATATTTATTAGTTTCACTCATTGGCGATATATCTAAACAAAGATAGTTAAATATTTGATCAGAAAAGTCATAACAGATTTCATATTGTGCTAGATTCGGCATTTTTATATTATTTTAAATCAGTAGTCATAATAGGCTGCACAACAAATCGAGATACAATTTAAATATAAGAATCAATTCCAGGAATTTACTTTAATATTAACAACATTTTAAGAGTTCAAGGAATTTTCTATTTCACTATATCAAAACTGATCCTTTAATTTAGATATTGTAGAAGTTCCCACAGACTATTATATTTTAATATTCAAATTAAATAATATAACAGCTCGACGTGAAATTAGAAGTAGATATTAATTCTTTTTGATATCCCTCTATTCATCGGGAATCAAAGAGTTTACACATCTTGCAATGATCATTACGCATAGATTATTACAAAATCAAATTAATGAAATTTATTATTATTTTATTTATCATATTTCAACTAAACAAAATTTGCACAAATTAAATTGACTAAGGTTAACTACTCAAAAAAGGAGTGACTGATGCAACTTTTTATATATGTATATTCGAAACTCATTTCGGAGTGTTCCGCTATTCAGTTTCGATTTCAGCCTAAAATTGATTGGTTTAACAGTGCAACTGAATAACGGAATAGCCCTATTAATAAATAGTTTTTAAGTTTATTGCACATTTGCACTAAAATATTTTTCTTTTTGGGTTTTTTCAGTATTTTCTTTCACGTAGTGTATAAATTTGTATAAAAATTTGTAAGTTAATAAATATCTTTGTCATGAGTGATTATGGGTGTGTGTGTGGGTGTGTATATATAGATAAGTTGACAAAATGAGTTTTAATCATTTTCCTCAGATATAAGCAGTTCGTACTCTTGTGCCGCAAAACGATCCCAATCAGAGTTCTGAAAAACACAAAAGCCACGTAAGTATTTGCGAACTTCGAGTGAGTTTTAAGAGAAATACTCACAGACTCATCCCGCTGGGCGGCGAAAGGATCACGCTGTTCGTGATCCAGATATTTCTCGAGATTGAAAAAGGTATCGAAAAACACATGCGTCATTTTGCAGCGTTTCAAGTCTCCCAGCGTTATGGAATCACGGTTCGCAGGCTTAATCATGTCCAGCATCTGTGGGAGAACTTTTATACTCTGGAGTTTCATTAAGGATTAGAGCTGTACCCACCTGGCAGAGACAATCCTCAAAAGGCAGACACTCAATGCCGATGCCCTCCATGCGCTGTTGTTGCTCCTCATAAAAATATTCCAGCTCGTACATTGAAAGTGCGCCATCGCCATCGATGTCCATGCAGCGGAACCAGTATTCAATGGCTGTGGGCGTGCGCTTATCCTCCTCAGAGAGTATGAACCAGACGAAGTCTGTGTAGGACATCTTTGGTTCATCATCGGGTGCCTTTTTGTTGTCGCTCCGTGTTACGCAGCCGGAGAAGATGCGCTCAACGATGCGGGTAGAGAGGGCATTATCGCTGTGCTTGGCCAGATCGTCCTGATTGATGAGCAAGTCGTGATCCTTGTCCAATTCCCAGAATTTGCAATAAATCACATAGAAATGCTCGTAGCTAAAGAAAGCCATTATCTGATTGATATCGTCCTCCTCCTCCAGCAAACTGATCATCTATCCAACAAATGCTTCAGTTGTGAGTGCAACCCTTCTTTTAAAACTTTAGATTGACTCACCTCTAGCAGATCGGATCGCTTTAGCTCCGATATTGTTATCTTGCCGCTCCAACTGCGATTCACCGAATAGAAGATGCGCGCGATGACCGTGTGTACGTATCTGGAATGGAACTCGGTGGCTTCTTTGAGAAAGGCCAGGCCTGGATGCGTATCAACCACGTCCTGCACCATTGGCACCAGATCCTCCGGCACAATATAAGAACGAAAACGCTGACCACGAGACAAAATATAAACAAATCGCGAGGCCGCCTCATGGCAATAGACATTCATTCTGTCATAAAAAGAAAAATTATATTAAATGGATATATGTAACCAAATCAACTTTCAAAGTTTGGTGGCTCTAGCACTGAAGCTCGAGTGTAGATTTCCTACCACCTTAAATGATGGGAAATGCCTTTCACTTACTGTTTCCAGAACTCAACAAAACGCTGACGCTCTACCAGACCCGTGGTGCCTGCTTGGCAGAAGATCATGACAGGCATGCGCCAATAGAAGGGCAGGCCGCATAGCTTCAGTATGCGTGGCAGCTCATCCTTGGTCACCTGGTTGTTCGGAAAGCTATCGAAGGCTGATAAAATGCCCCGTATAACCCGCTCCATGGCAATTGTTGGCTGTGGCTTGCCATGTGGAAAGTAGAATCTGCAATTAACCAAATTGTATATAGTTGTTTCTCAAATTGAAGCTGGAATCATCATCTTTACCGGGGAATATAGACACTCTTTGAGCTTCTAATCTCCTTCTGCAGGGAATTCTGTTCCTGTGACGGCGGCGGAGGCGGTGTCGCGTGTAGTTTAACCTGAAATATAAACAGATCGTAAATCAATTAATTCCTAATTCAGTTAATAATTTTTACCACATCTTTATATACATCACAAAATGAGCATGTGGTTTGGTATGGTGATGTAGAAGCACCGCTAAATTAAAATTCCATATTTATTTTAAAATGTTTGCCAAGTTCTTTTCTCTGTTTACATTTAAAAATTTTCGAGGAACGCATTTTAAAGTACCACGCCCCATTGCCAAAGCCCTTAAAATTTATTATAATATTTATATGCTAACGCATATAAATAAACAAATTGAATATTGAACTAAGAAAAAATGGGTATGATCACATGGTGTCTTCGTTCATATTTGATTCTATCTGTAGTTTGTTCTTCAAAAAAATCTTATTTGTTCTTACAGAGTAGCTGCGAGTCGAGGGTGCCCAACTTTGCCTGGTTTTGATTTGGTTTAATTTAAGCACTGGAATTTGTATAGTTTACAAATTGTTAGCAACATATTATTTCTTTGTGTGGGCTCTCTTTCGATTTAATTTCCGAATTATATAGTATCTCCATATACATACGTACATATTTTTAGCCACATAATATTTTGTGGAAATCAGTTGTATGTTAGAGAAAGCAGTCAATATATTGTTTTTCTTTGCGTTTTTGCACTACAAATTGTGCGCAAATTGAAGACAAATTTAAAATATCTTAATTGGCGCCACAGATATGATACTGATCTATATAATGAAATTTTTATATGCAAGAGAGATCTTTAAAAACACATAAATTTATTTAATTAAGTGTGATTGTAGCCGCAAGTGTTAAAAGTTAAGTTTCTCCAAATTAGTTTAATTATTGAATTACTGTGGAGATATTCCATGTTTTAGGTCCTAAAATGTAGGATTAAACTATCAATAAATTGTTTTTTTTTTTTACATTTTTATTAAATAAGTTTTTTAAATTCATGAAAATTCATTTTTTTTTTTAAATTAATCTAATTACCCATACGTTTCAATAAATATTTGCTCGTAGATTTCCGCACACAATAGTTTATCGAAAATTTCTCTTTTGTTGTTCTAGCTGATCTTTTGTGAGGTTGCAGCATTTGTTTCAGTCGTAGCCAGTCTTATATGTAGAACATTTACTTTTGGTCGTTATTCTTTTTGTTCAGATCCAACTTAACGGAATCTTCATCAATTGTACGCTACGCACAGACCATTCATGATTTTAAAACTGTCAACGGCAGCATTAATATTAATCTTGAAAAGACTTCAACGAGAAGTACAAACACTAACACACACACACACACACAGATACGGTTGATTGCATGGGGCATGTGGGCATATTACGTATACGCACGGATACACTCGATAGCAAAGCAAAATATTACGCATACGCATAGTTGTTAAATAAATAAGACGAGAAGAGGTGAAAGAATAAGACTTCAATTGTGTCTGCTAAGAGCTACTAATTGCACAAATAATTGCCGACAGAGTTGTGAATTATTTTTAGCAAATATTTACTTTAAAACTATAAACATTATAAAAAAAAGAAGAACAACAAATCAATGCTGAGGGAATTTCACAATGAAACAAAGTGGGCGAGGAATCACTGAATAAAGTAGATAATTTGCAGGCACACACATGTTATTAAATTCGTGTACCTCTTTTCATACATATTGTAATTAAATAATTAAATATAATACAGAAAAAAAAACTGCCCAAAAAATATAATATAAGCTATAAACATGACAAAAAGTGTATGCACTTTCCGTTGCTTAAATAATCATGTGCTTTTATTCTATTTGTTGTTGCGCTGTTTTTTTTTTTTTTAACATTTTTTGCTCCTCTGTTTAGTTTTTTTTTTGACTATGCACGATCGAGCTGATCGTAAATGCTTGATTTGATTGTTTGTATACGAGAATATGCATACTCAACAGGGGTATTCAGTATATTGAATATATTAAATGAGTCAAGGCTAAATAAATAATTCAATACATCTTTTTTTTTTAATTTTATATCACAATAAAGAAACCACAATGACAACATATTTATAAACTCTCAACTCGGTTGGAAACTTTTTAATATTTTAGTAAGTATTACAAAAACAAAGACAAAAGCTAAGAATAAAGGAAATTAAAAATATTAATAAGGAGTACAATCATTAAAAAAAAAACACATTACAAAGAAACTAGGGTTGATGTAGGGAAGTTTGGTATAGGGAGTAGATTTAAAAGTATTTTAAAATTTGTAAAAGACATTGACCTAAAATGGTGTACCATGCCTACGATATTTCTATATTTTAAATCAAATGTAGTTTGAAATTTGCAGCTCAGTAAATCATTGCTAAAGCTAAACCCACTCGTGGAGTGAATAACCCTAATGGCTTATTGGCAAAAGTATTGTTCAAAATGTATTGTTCGCCCTGTCTCTGTCTCCGCTCTGTTGGCAAACGACGGCAACGTGGCAACGTGGCAGCGCTGGCGATGGCGATGGCGATGGCGTCTTGGGGTAACCTTAAATCAATCAATGATGCTACAGCGGCCCGATAACAGCAGCAGCCACGATATTTTCAACCGCTGGGCGAGTCAATTGGCAAAGGAAGGCAGGGAAGGGGGGCAACAGAAATTGTTGCTGCTGTGCTCATCTGCTGCTGCTGTGGTGATTTTGCATTTGCTATTTGCAATTGTTAGATAACAAATGAACGCACTCACACACACACAGATAGACAGATAATTCTGTCTAAAAATTATGGTTTGTTTATGGAATGGTATTGGGAATGGGGTAAGGGGTATGCTTGGAGTCTCCTACCTTAAGTAGACTTTTGGGCGGCGCTTCCGCGGGTCGTTTGATGTCGAGAAACGAGTTGCGCACATCCGGACGCTTCTCAAACAACATCACGCGCTCGGCAACGGAGCCACGTGTTAGGATTGGTCTGCCCACTGGAATGGATATGGAAGAGCAACAACAATATGTTGTGTTTGATTATGTTAACGAGTACATTATTCATTCAATTATATTACAATTCTTATCCTGGCCATTGCTGAGCGCTGCACGGCTGCCGCTTGTCGGTTTGATTTTATTCAACGTTGGCATCGTTGTGTCCGCCGATGTTGCGGGCGATTCAACGATCGTTGCTGTTGCTGCTGCAGTTGCAGTTGGTGTTGCTGTTGCTGTTGCGGTTGCGGTTGCCTTCGCGTTTGCGACAATGTTGCTGGCGTTGCTGTTATCAGTGTTGCCGCCGCTGCCACTGCTGCTGCTGCTGTTTCGACTGTTAGCCATTTTCCTCGTGATCGTTGGCTTTTCTTTGGTTGCATTCGTTGCTGTTGTTGTTGTCGTTGTAGCCATTGCCGGCTTCTGTTGTTCACTGTTGTTCTCTTTGGTTTTGCTTACTTTACGATTGCTGCTCGTGGACTCGCTGGCGCCTTTATCTGTCACACCTATCACTGCCACGCCCACACGAGTACCGTCTACATTATCCACAGCACTTTCGCTGTTGCTGTTGGCTTTACTTAGTTTCTTGCTGTTTAGTGATGTTGCTGTTAACTTGCTGTTGCTGCCGTTATTGACTAAAGTATTGCTACTGCTACTGCTTGTTTTGCTGCTGCTGTTACTCTGTCGCTTTTTTGTAGGTGTTGCTGCTGTTGTTGTTGCTGCTGCTGCTGTTGCTGAGGCCGCCGTGACTGCAGTTGCTGCTGCTGCCTCTTTTTGCAGCAACTCGCTGATTTTGAGCAAGTGCTGCGTCTGTTGCTGCGACAAATTGTTAACATCCAGATGTAAATTGATGTCATAATTGAGATTTACATCGGGCAACGTTTTACTTGCAACTGCAGCCACTTTTTTGGGCGATTGCAATGCCTGATCGCTTTGACTCGGTTTACTGCCTTTGCTCGTTGCAGTTGTTGGCGCTGTTGCCGTTGTAGCTGTTGCTGTTGCTGTTGTTTTTTTCAGCTTCCCATTGCCAATCGTCTGTGGGGTCACGCCCACTTCCGATGATTTTTTAACACCGCTTTTGCCCCTCTGTTCTTTGTCTTTGTTCACAAAGCTGGTGACCATCTTCTGCAAGCCCTCAGTGCTGCTAATGTCCGCCGTTGCCGTCGCAGCTGCAACAGCAACATCCGCAAAATCGCCCGAGGCCGCCGCGTTTGTGTACATTTCAAGCAGCTGTGCGGGCGGCAATCCCCGGCTCTTCCACGTGTGATAGATGGCGTCGGCGTGTTCGCTGATCTTCTTTGACAGCTCTGCGATCTCAGCGTGCGCATCGTTGCTGATCACCGGCACAGCTTTGGGTGATTTGGGGCTTTGTCCAGCAGTTCCTGCCGGCTTGCGTGTTGTTGTCGTTGTTGTTGTTATTTTACTGGCACTCGTCATGGCCACCGAGCTGACGGGGCCGCTGCCGGTGCCGCCGTTGCTGCTCAGCTTTTTAGTTTTGGTCGTTGTTGTTGTTGTCGTCGAAGACGCTTGCATTTTGTCAAATGCCTCTCAACAATTGAATTCACTTAATGTAACTTTCCCTTTAAATTATTCTTTTCACTGATATTTATCTGCACTCACAATTTATATGTACGAAAAATTCACATTTTAGTCGTTGTCTATTAATATATATCCGAGTGTGGTGCATTTGAACTGTATTTGTCTAATCCAATTTGATTTTGATTTGTATCTCATCAAGTTTTCTCACTCGAACAACTCACAATTTGCTCAATTCACTCTGGCCGCATTGTGGCCTGTAATTCGGTTTGATTTTTAACAAATTTTCGTGCGTTTCATTCACTTTTCACATTTTCCTCGTTTTAACTTTTCTCCGTATGGCGAAATCTATTTATAAAAGAAATACCAAAATTTCCTATTTCGTTTATTTCAGTTGCCGAAACACACAGACCGCGGCGATCTAGACGGAGACGCACATACAGAAATATACGGCGGCATTAACATCGGGATCGGGGCATCATCTCAATACGTAAAACGCGCACACAGTGGCCTACACTGGTTCCAGTTCAATTGCAAATGTGTGATGGAGCAATACGAAAATTTTGAAAGATCACGTGCTCTACTAAGATTACAATTTACAAAATATTCTTAAAATATAATTCTAATATGTTGTCATTAATGTAAAAACTTTAAATCAACAATAATATTTGATATTAAACTGAAAGAATGCTGTAACTATTTCTAAGGAATATAACTGGGCAACTGACTAACATACATAAGATATTCGGACAACAAGTAATTCTATTTCTATTTCTAGTTGTTTTATTTTATAATTTTTTTTCTTTATCTATGGTATTTAATTTTCTAAAGTGAAGGTGTGACAATCCCTGAATTTTGTGGAAAGCAATAACTATTTATCACATGTTGGTGTGAAATATTCAGCATACATTGGATAACAAGCAATATAATGTAATTGTATTCTGACAACAATTAATTACGAATTCATTGGCATATTTTATAATTGGTGGAAAGTAAATCAAGTGCAGTACACTGTGCAGGCGTAAGAAAACTAAAAGCCTCCCCTTAGCCCGTTGCGTCGTTTTTTTTTTTTTGTTGCTGTTTTTACGTGTAGCGGCTGCTGCTGCTTCTTCAACTTTGTACTATTTATTCGAAAATAAATTTCGAAGTAGTTGCTGCTGAGTCTGATGTTGCTGTTGCTCTTCTGTTGTTGCTTCCTTGCCTCTGATGATGTAGCTTGCCACACACACTTTCCTATTGCACTTAACATACGTAAATATGTGTGTACACTCTCACTACTATCGAGTATATTTTGATGTTTGTCTGACTTTATTAATGATTTAATTGCATTTATGCCCCAAAGGCATGCGCACGCTGACGACAGTCGACGATGACTCGTTCTGTTTTGGATTTCGTCATTAATTAATGAAACCAAACAGAGGTTAATAGAAATTTGCAATTTGACATTTCATTTTAGCCACAAAAGAAAACAAGTTAACAACGATCAAAGATCAGCACATCGCAATTTTATTAAAAACACAAACACACACATTACCACATTTACACATTTTCAATTTTCACATACAGTATTTGTAAGTATGCATCTGGCAAGTTGGCGGAAAATCTTTTGGAATCTTTGACCGCGGCGCTAAATTTAACAGAATATTGCCGTGTACGTTCAAAAAAAAAATTACCGAGCGCAATGCACGCGGACGCGAGCGCTGCTGATTAGCTTCGTGTTGTTACTGTAAATCTTTGGCTGCTCTGCTGGCCGCTGAAAATAACATCAGCCTCTGCCGCAGCCGCAGTCGCAGCCACAGACTCTGTCGTCGTCACAGTTGCCGTCGCCGTCGCTGTCGCTGTCGCCGTTGGTGTTGGCGAGCGTAGTACGAAGTGGAAATGATCTCAGCTGTTGCTGCAGCTAATGACGCTGAGAGCACTCGATTAGGGCGCTCCCACACACACACACACACAGGTATACATACACATATCCACTTATTCAGATGCTAAGGAGAGCGCCAAACGTCGCAATTACTTTGGCGTTCTTTGAGCAAGAACAGACACAGCAGACTGTCACTCTCTTTCTCTCTCTCCCTCGGTCGCTCTCTGCGAACTGCTCTCTAACTTACCCCCACACAGCACGCACACTCAGACGCAAACGCAGACACTGACGCAGACGTAGACGCAGACGCAGAACACTTGCCGTACCCCCACACAACACACAACACACGACACACACACAACAACAACAACAACAACAATAGAAACATATCAAAGCAAAGGTGTTTGTTAATTATACGCTGCTCAACGCAATGGGGTATATTGCATTTTTTATAATACTTGCGATGTAAATTCCACAAATTGTATGAAAAAAATCACAAATTTTATTTGGCCCAATAAAAAACTATTACTTGTATTTTTATTTAGTGTTTTTTTATTTGCTTATTATTCGAAGAACTTGAAAGAAAAAATGCGGGTCCATTGGGTTTATCTTATTTAAAAATTAAATGAAATATGGAATTTTTTTTTGACAGCAATTATACTGTTGCTGATAATGTTGCTATAAATACTACTTTCAGTCTCATAATAACGCATGTGGTCATTTCGCACCTAAAAATTAAAATTGATAAAAAAAACTACATTTTTATATTAATGACTAAAAAAGTTAAAATATGTTTTACAAAGTTATGACAGTTTAAAGTTTGAAAAAAAAAGTTTGACAAAGCGTCAAGGGAATAAAAGGGACAGTGAAAGAAAAAAAAATTGAATTTCCAGTTTTGGTTGATATTTAAACAAATAATTGTCAACAAATAATCGAGTTAAGGTAGTTGAAAATCGCTTTAGCAAAAATCAAGTTGTCAATTTTGTGATGTAGTTTTGTGTCGGCCAAAATCAACCAATTATAGTGCTAATCAAGAGGCAATCAGTTAACAAATTTTAATATTCTTTGAAAAGGGCATACAATATTCAATATTGTCGGATAAGCCGCCACTTGACTATTTTTGTGTGGTACACGGGAAAGAATAAAACCTGAAACATTTATTTCGCTTTGCTAATGCCAAATTACTTATTTCTGTCGTGCCTTACATCTATCCACGATGTTTGTTGCAGTCAGTTTTTTTCTTCTTATTATTCAGTTAAATTTTTTGGTATTTTTTGCTGTTTTGTGTGTGTAGTATTTTGTTTATATGAATTTTGCAGGTGGGCGCTTTTGTTTGTTGAGAGAAACTTGAAATGATGTTCAAATTCTGTGCGATCATCTGTCATATAAATGGTACGATGAGGCATCTCTATTATTTACCTGTTTGTTGTTCAATTTTACACATGCAAACACAGACAAACACAGATGCACACAGACATGTCGGGAGGGTTAACCGCAAGTGTTGCAGCTACTGTGATGACGATCTCAAATCAACGGAGCGCAGCTTCCGGTTTTCATTTTGTTCTATCTTTATTATTGCATGTTTTTGTGTCTTATTCGTTTCTCATTTCGAGCGCCGTTTGCGGTAATTGATTTTAACCAAAAGATCTCAACCTTTACACATGTTGATTGTCTCATAAATTGACAGTTATTTAGTTTAGCTGTCTTGGCGCTCCAGCGTTCCATACCCATATAAGGGTGTCGCATAAAGAGCGCTCGGCATTCGGATTAGCTCTCGAGCTCTGACTGCCGACTGAGCTGACCCAATTTATGCGAATGTGTTGAGTTAACTGTGCGCATAAAACAAACAAAGAGCTTTATGCCCCAGACTAGAAGATTTGACATTGCCCAAGCGCAAGCCCCACGCCAAATGTTACACCCCCACACCCTCTGATGGGCCACACACGCACCACACACATACGAGGGTGGGCTAACAAGTCATTGGCCGATGTTGAAAATATTAAGTTGTTTATTTTAAAGCTGAAAACCACCAAATTTTTGGAAAAGAAGTTTTCCCAATTATTTTAATTGAATTTATAATAAATAAATTTATAAATTATGTCCTACTTTCCCAATGACTTAGCAGCCCACCCTCGCACGCTCATTTACTTCGACGCTCTCTGACATGTGAGACAACACGTAAACAATAAAACACGAGCGTCACAATTGAAGTGTGAATAGATCAATTGGCACACTGGATGAATAAGCAGCTTACGAGCAATGCTGGGGATTCGATCATTAAATATAGAACTAATTGTTGTCTACACTCATTTAGACACGATCTACAATCTCCGAGCTTAAAAGCAATTAAAACTTAATTAGATTATAAATATTGTGGGAATATGATTTAAAATTAGTAAAATTTAATAAATCGAAATCCTTTCAATTTTTGAGAAAACTACTATAGAATTATATAATCATTTTTATGCATCAACATGTTCTTTAGCTCAGTTTTTCTATTTGAAAAATAGTTTTATAATACTCCGAGACATTTTAACTATTAACCTTTTAGTTTAAAATTTAAGCTTAGATATAATTTCATTACATATTCTTTTAACCTTTTAACTTTATTTTTATTTTTTAACAATTTTTTACGACTGCTTCAAGTGAACGTTTAATAAATAAATAACTTAAATACCCACTACAGTGCGTATGCGCAATCATGCAATGTCTTGGCTTACGTTACGCATACGCACCGTAAAGTCAATGTGCTATTAAGCTGACTTATGTATAATTTGTTTACCTTTTGCTTTCTTTGACAGCCTTTTCAGGCTTATTGATTATCTACGCTGCTCATATTTACACATTGCATTGACACATTAAATCACTGACTTTCCACGCCCCCTTTGTGGCACAATGTCAGTTCAAGCGAAGCGGCTACTTGGCGGGCTGCCAACGGGCAAAGAATCTGGAGCTTGGAAACCTTTGAAATTCTAAAGAACTATAACTATTGACATTGTGCCGTATCTTTTGTGTCATCGCGTCACCGCTGCAAGCGTAAATAATATTTTATATTTCATTTTATAATTTGTTGTTTCTTGTTTTTGCAAAAACGCTTATAATATAAGCCGAGAGCTGTTAACGCTGATATTTTTAGGCCTTTTGAATGAAACAACGTCTTGAGCCGCGTGTGGCGCCTAATTCAATTTGTACGTGCAACGTTTGACGCTGCCTATAAAAACGCCAGTTACAAGAGTCAAAGACGCAGGTTTCCAACGATAAATCGCCGCGAATAGTCCGCTCTAGTGAAATTTTCAGCAAAACCAAATCAAAAGCAAGAGATTTATGTAAAAAGTGTTTGAAATTTAAAAGTGTTAACTTGCAGCTTTTTATGTAACGCAGAAGTTGGTCTAAGTGAAAGCCGGGATATAGTGCTAGATCGATAAGATAAGAAAATATTAACAAAATGGAGAGGTAGGCTGAAAAGTTGTCACAGTGTTGCTTGAGCATGTTTGAATGATTGAATCCTTTTGCACAGCTTTTCAGCAGTAGCCACACAACTGGGGCCACACTTTGCAGCATTGTCCAATGGATCCGTAGTAGATAAGGTGAGATCTTGATCAAAGAGATGGGATTAGCTAAGGGTCTAAGCATTGCTACTCTTCTTTAATAGGTCACACCCGATATGGCGCACTTAATCAGCCCATATTGGAATCAATTTCCC
Organism: Drosophila innubila; assembly: GCF_004354385.1. Lineage (NCBI taxonomy): Eukaryota > Metazoa > Arthropoda > Insecta > Diptera > Drosophilidae > Drosophila > Drosophila innubila. Next base: position 14,151,599 of record NW_022995380.1, read on the forward strand.
GCTATGGATCCCATTTGGGCAAAAATCCTAACTGCCTACATGATCATTATCGGCATGATCTCCTGGTGTGGAAATGGCGTGGTGATTTACATATTTGCCACAACAAAATCGTTGCGTACGCCTGCTAACCTACTGGTCATCAATTTGGCTATTTCTGATTTTGGTATCATGATTACCAACACGCCCATGATGGGCATCAATCTGTACTTCGAGACCTGGGTGCTGGGACCAATGATGTGCGATATCTATGCTGGTCTCGGATCTGCCTTCGGTTGTAGCTCCATTTGGTCCATGTGCATGATATCGCTGGATCGTTATCAAGTGATTGTCAAGGGCATGGCAGGCCGCCCAATGACAATACCTCTAGCATTGGGAAAAATTGCCTACATTTGGTTTATGTCCAGCATTTGGTGCCTGGCGCCCGTCTTCGGCTGGAGCAGGTGAGAAAATATATCAGCTAATAGAAGTTCTAATTTATTATTACTTAATATATTAAATTATTCAATGAAAAAAAAATTTCAAATTTACAATTAATTTTAAAAATATATCAAATTTTAATAGTTAAAAGTTAGTTTTGTAATATTTAAAATACTTTATTGTTCGCATGTATATTTTGATTAGGTATGTGCCCGAGGGTAATCTGACATCGTGTGGTATTGACTACTTGGAACGCGATTGGAATCCACGCTCATATCTGATCTTCTACTCCATTTTCGTCTATTATATCCCACTGTTCTTGATCTGCTACTCCTACTGGTTCATCATTGCTGTAAGTTGTTGACATATCAAATAGTTTCTCAGCTCGTCTCTGACCGTCTCTCCTCCAATAGGCCGTCTCTGCCCACGAGAAAGCTATGCGCGAGCAGGCCAAGAAAATGAATGTCAAATCTCTGCGCTCGTCGGAGGATGCCGAGAAGAGTGCTGAGGGTAAACTGGCCAAGGTTGCTTTGGTCACCATCTCATTGTGGTTCATGGCGTGGACACCATATCTGGTCATCAACTGCATGGGTCTATTCAAGTTCGAGGGCCTTACACCATTGAACACCATTTGGGGCGCCTGCTTTGCCAAGTCGGCTGCCTGCTACAATCCAATTGTATATGGCATCAGGTCAGTTCTGGCTAACTCTCCTCTGGATTGACTCGCTATAACACTTTCATTTTCCTTATAGTCATCCCAAGTACCGCTTGGCACTGAAAGAGAAGTGCCCATGCTGTGTCTTTGGCAAGGTGGATGATGGCAAGTCCAGTGATGCTCAGTCCGCAGCGACAGCTAGCGAGGCTGAGTCCAAGGCATAAGAGACTACGACAACAACAAGAACAGCAACTACTTACAACAGCAACAGCAACAAAAAGAACAACATCAATAACAATACAAAAGAACAACAACAGCAAGAACAACTGCAGCAACAGAACGAAACGCTTTCGAATAACAATAATATCAATTTGTTAAATAACAACACAGTTTAAATAACTTATTTCAAAATCAAACTTCTGCAATGTCAATAATGACTAAAAATCTAAAAAAAAAAAAATAAAGGCAAACGAACTAGAAAAGTTACATTATTGTTTCTTGTTGCATTATGCATTAATCATTTCAGTTTTTAATTTAAAGGCACTTAAATTCCATTTTATAAATTAACATTTAGAGTTAATTAAAGGCAAAGTTTCGCACGCATTGAAGAACTTCAAACTTAATAATAGGTTTTGCAACTGTTATTAGTAGCACAAAGACAACATTTACAATTAAACAGAATCAGTAAAAACAACAACAATCGATGTATGCATCTCTCTTCTCTCCTGCTTCTATTCTAAATCCATCAATCCACTAGATCCTTAATTCACCAGGCGGCTTAGTCATTCGCTGCACGAGGCATATTCACTTTCACTTTTTTTGGGTTTTGGCTTGGCCAGGCTAACAACGTTATCATCAGCTACATTAGTGGTTATGGTGTTATTGTTGACTGGCTTGTGATATGTGCCCGGCGGACTTTCCATGCACTCCGAGGTGCAGGCTCGTTCCTGTATGATGAGTTTCCATATTCTCACTTCGATGCCAACCCTTTGAAAGATCAAAAAGGAAGAATTTTAGTAATGTTTAAGAAATGGGATATGTTGCAGAATGGCCGTACCGTAATCCCAGGCGCATGAGGTCCAGCTTCTCCATGTTGTAAATGAAATCCTCAAATGTGAAACCTTCATTCAAAATAAGCGTTTTTGAGAAATCATCAATGTCATGCTGGAACAACCATTGCTCCAATTGCTCGTCTATCTCGTGCAGACCAAAATTGTGCTTGGTTAGTTGGCGACGGGGATTGGCATTAATAGATTGACGCACGGCAACGTTGCCAGCGCCACTGGGACTCATTCTATGGCACTTCTTGTTAAATCCGTTGAAGCTGCGTCTGCAGTTGAAGCCAGACACATGAGTGTATCACTTAATATTGTTTTGTTGCTATCACTCACCTCAAACGCTTCCGTCCGCCCATATAAATGTGCGCCAGTTCCTGACTAATATTATGAAGAGCGCGCATACTCTGTCGGTTCTGTTCCATAATCTGTAACTGTAGCTGCTTCTGATTGTCGCGTATATCACGCAAGATGCGGACACACTCAGCTGAGTTGCCGACTCCATCGCACTGATCTGACTGTAACAAGGGGCCGGAACTGCTAACAGCCTGCTTCTCCTGACTATCCAAAAGAACACTCGCTCCTGCGTTATGAACGCTCTCATCAACATTGCCAGACAAATCCTTATCGGCCAGATTGGCACCTAGTTCGGGTGAGAATATGGTAACGGCCGCCTGCACAGCTCGCTTAACGAGATTGTCCAACGCAAACATCCAATGTGGTTTGATGCAGTGCAGCCGCAAGGCACAAACAACTGCATCTTGAAATGAGTATAGCGCCAAATGCAAATGATCCAACGCCACCGGATCGTTATTGAGTTTCGTTTTCAGTTCATTGATGGTCGCCTCCAGATGCTTTTCATTCTCGTTCATAATGTAGTCGCGCAGGCCGCGAATCAGCATCTCCAAATCACTCTTGTGTATGGCTATGGAATTCTGATCCGCATTTAGCTTCTTCTCCCAAAGCTCACAGATCTTTGACTCGTCCAGTGCCAGCACCTTGGAAAGCGTTGTGCGCCTTTGAGAGTCCTTTTTCAAGCGATAGAAGCCATCCGTTTCGCTTGTGTCACTGATGCTTGTTCGCAGCGAAGGTGTCATTGGTTCTATTTCCGGTGAAAGTAAAAAGCCAGAGGAGTTACGCCGCTCGATTTGATTGGTGCCTAGGTCAATAATGTCGACAGAGGATGTGCTGAGGGTAACTCTGTTAAAAGAGCTATTCAAATAAGAAACAGTTTAGCAAATGCAACAGGAGCGACTTACTCCAGATCCGGAGTGGTAGGCGTATTCGACGTAGTGTTGTACGTTAAAGGCGGCGTTGTTTTCTGCACCAAACGATCTGCGGGTACGGATATGCTGCGGCCAAACTCCGAGGTATTAATGGGCAATGCAGGTCGCAGTTTGCGTGGTTTGCTGTCAAAGTAGAAGACAGAAAAATAATAGACGTCTAGCATTACTTCTAGGGGTGCACTTACTCTTGCAAAAACGGATCCTCGAGTAGCTGAGAAGCAGAGGGTCTGTCCTGAACACTGATGGCAAAGCAGCGCAATATAAAGTTCTGAGCATTCGGTGACATCTCCTCGGGTATGGTGGGATGCTTCTTGTAAAAGCCCACCTTGAACATGGCAGCCTGTGGGTTGCCCAGTTCACTGAACGGTGGGCTGCCCGTCGCCATTTCGACAACTGTGCAGCCAAAGGACCAAATATCAGCTGCCGGTCCGTAACCACGTACTCCCTGGTCAATCACCTCCGGTGCCATGTATTGCAATGTGCCGGCAAAGGTATCTGTCATGGGATTGATGCGCGCCAGTCGCTTTGAAGTACCAAAGTCGGAGATCTTGACGACGCCACTGTATGTGTTGACCAGAACATTGTCGCCTTTAATGTCGCGATGCACAATATCCTGGTCGTGTAGATATTTGAGTCCTTGCAGTATCTGCTTGGAGTAGAATGCCATAGTAGATTCGTTATCCTTGAGTGGACCCCATTTGGTCTTAAGCAGATCGGATAACGAGCCACCGGGCACCTGCTCCATGAAGATCTTGAAGAATCCACCCTCGGAACGCGATCCCAAATACTGTACAATATTGCGATGGCGGAGCTGCGAATGCAGCTTAATCTCCTCATGCAGCGGCTGCACATCTTGTGAGTTCTTCTCCGGCACCACCTTAATGGCAATGCGCACCTGAGTCTGCTTATCCCTCGCCGCATAGACAGTACCATAGGTGCCCTTGCCCAGCGTTATCTTTCGATTCTGATCATTGTAGTCGTATTCGTACTGCACACGAGTTCAAGTAGATGATAAGTTATCGAAAGCTCTCCAGTCAGTAATCAATACTTACCTCGATTTGCGATTCGTCAGTCTGAAGATTAACAAAAACCTGCTGATCAGCGGTCATTTCCAGAATCCGATCGTAAAAACTCTGTCGGCACTCGGTGGACGGAAAGTAGATTTGAAAATCATCCGAGTTGTGATGCACATAAAGATACGCACAGAGATTGTCCCGTTTATACAGGCTGACGGATTTGATTTTGGAGGCAACAAAGAGAAAGTCGTGCAGCTTTTTGCAATCATTTTTCGAGTGCGCCAGGCAAATGTTCACAATTTGTATAGACTTCTCATCGGCGTCCATATTCATGGTCACATAACTGGGCATATAAATTTTGTTGGGTTCGAGTATCTGCAAAACAGAAGATGTGTCCATGACTTTCGTGAAAAATTATGCCCTCTATGATAATTACCAATATAGGAAATCGTATGCTATTAATCTCTTTGTTGATGGCCGCTAGAAAGAAGTCCATCCAGAACTGAAACGCCTGCTCTTCGATGGTCAGTTGATGATCCTCAGGCTTGCGTCGAAAGCGATGTATCAATGATATATTTCCAATGGTCGACTTGAGTGACCAAATGGGTGGCTTTAGCTTGAACATGCACTCAGCAGCTTGTATTGCCTTGGTATAGTCCTCGACCAGTACTGAGATCTCAAAAAATGTTGCCACATCCCAGTATCCACTCAGCGTTGAAAAGCTGCCTTTCTTTCCAATGAGATTGTTGAGCGTCATACCAATATCACGCAACTCCTCCGTATTGCTAAACTCCTTGCCCTCAATCACCAGCAGGGTGGCCAAATTGATGCCAGCATATTCATTTGGTTGCACCTCGAAGCTCTGACGATACCATTTGATGGCATTTTCCAGACTCTTCGTATCCGTACAGTCTGACTCCACGAACATATCCTTGTAGATGCGTCCACATAGGCACAACATGTCGGGAAACTGATTCTCTTTCTTTTCCAGCGCTTTCAACGATGATTCAAGTGCCTTCTCCCGATCCCCCGGCCGATTGCGACGATTTAAAGCAAACGCATACAGGAAACTCATGTTGCCCGTCTCGACATACTTGCGGGTGTTTGGTATATTCTTCAAATCGTTTACCAGTCGCACCATCGCATCATAATCCTGTACATCCCGAAGAGAGAACATAAAACTGTGCAACACCTCACCAGATAGCACATGCGGATCATCCAGACGTTTGCGCATCTTAAATAAAACAAACACATATTAGTTTATCGGTATTGAGATCATTATAGATGTGGGTCACATTATAATTGTACTATAAAATTTGTCACAAAAAAAAAACAAAGGTAAAAGTTTTATTTTTAAAAAAGTTGTTTTGTATTTGAGTAATTTACTTGAACTATAAAATCGCTGTACTTAAGTAGTAAGTAGAAAGGGTATAAAAAGTTTTTTTTTTAACCGTTAACCGAAACTAACCGTTTTATTTTTAGTACCGGAAATAAAGCCGTAACCGAATGAAAATTCTCTGTCAAGAACCGAATACCGAAACGTTTGTACCGGTAAGGTTGTGGAAAAGTTGCTAGATCAAAAAGTTGTCCAACTTCTAACTGTCATAACCTGATCAAAACTGAATAGATTTTTAAACGAATTGTCATTTTGATCATGCTTTGGCCTCTAAATTCATTCTGTATTAAATTTTTGTTCATTTAGAAAATTTAATTATTTTCGACCAAGATTCGATTTCGATGCTAAGGGTCCCCCCTTTGAAATTTCGAAAATTGAAAATTTTAAATCTCAAGTTTTCACTTTTAATCAACTTCTTATATCGTAATTAGTATAAAACAACACTATAAACTTGATTCTGAGACCTTTCATTTTTTTGTAAAAAATCATGTAAAATTGAACAAAAATTTTGACTTGTAAAGTGGCTAAGTCCGCAGTCTGACCAACTTCCAACTGTCATAACTTGATCAAAACTGAGCCGATTTTCATGCGGAATGTTATTTTTATCATGATTTGGCATTTTAAATCACTCTGCATTTAAACTTTATTAAAATCTTAAAAAAAATTTAAAAAAATTTTTTTGAAATCTTTAAATAGGTACCTTGAATATAATTTTGGATAGAATTTTACAAGATGTGAGTTTATGATCAATTTTAAGTTTGTGACCACTGTAGACTTTTGTGTGAGAATTCTCATATGCAGTTTTATAGAAATAGATAAAAAAAAAAGCACAAAAGATAAGAGCCCCAAAGTTCGCCATAAGTACATCCAGAGTAAACTAATAATAATTTTTTATATTAATCTTTTGTGCAAATGACTTCATAAATAATATCATAAAGACAACAGTAGAAATTGTTTTAGGGAAGATGGAGAAGCTCTAATGAAAGTTTATTTATTTGTATCTATATACATGCATCTTACCCCATGTAGAATCTCCTTCAACTTGCTGGGCCCATGTTCCTCGCGAGACGCGCGTAAATCGCTGAGAAATTTTTCACGCATGTGTGCCCTGCAAATTATAAAAAAAAAGGTGTGAATACAAGAATTTACATTTGATTGCAACTTGCAAGCTAAACAATGTTGTTGTTGACGCACTTTGATTGTATTTCGACATCCTGTAACTTGCGCGCGAGACGTGACTGTAATGTGGCGGGTGGTTCTTTGTTGCTGGACTGATTTGTAAGAGTGCAGGTGTTGGTCTCCCTATTAAACTTATAGCTGAGAAACAAGTAGTTGGCACATAAAAGCTGCAAAAGAAACAAACTCTATGAATTAATAATCTTAGATCATTTTTCTTGGATGCTGCTGAGGGCAAATTCATATGTTACTAATGCAGCTAGACATGTTTTTATGGACGCCGCTGTAACTGCAAGAGGCGCTTTGATTGTTTATGTTGTCCATGTATGTTTTTTTTTTTGACTTGAGCGTGTGTGTGTGTGTGCGGCGTGCGTGTTGTTTTGTGTTTTGCGTTGGCGTCCGTGCATTTGATGTGGTTTTAATGCTTTTACTTTTCGTGCTGCCGCGGCCAAAATGTATAATAACAACTTTTTCAACGGAACGGAAGCTCAAAAAAACTAAAAAAAAAACAACAACAGCAACAAACACACTATCGGCTGCTGCGATAGGGCGCTGTTTTAAAACTATAAAACAAATGCTTATTGCTTGGTCATTTATCTTATCGGCAACAGTGTCGAGTCGATTATGCTGTTGTTGTTTTTGTTGTTGTTTTGCCTGCGGTTGCGTTTTATTACAAAGATCTTTGCTAATCAAGCCGCACACCTGTTTTTTTTTTTTTAATACACACCTTAAGGCTGAGCGTCTGTTTGGAATCCACATCGTTGTAGATTAATATTGTTTCTTTCATTCCGCAACTCTCTCGAACTCCACAATGATAGAACAATGGGCGCTGTTGGGTTAATATGCTTAGATCTATAACGGCTACATCGGCATCAATAAATGTTTCCGTAACATTCGTTTCCCCAAAATCCAATCTCTCAAACTGCAATACAAAATATGTTCATACATATGAATATGGTATATATTTAATTCAATTATTGTATAACAATTGTGTGTTAACCGCCAACGCAAAACGCACCTGAACACGTTGAAAATTGGCACCCGCCGATTGTACTGCCTGTTTGACCTCCTCTAGGGCACAGAGGCGGTCCTCCAGATGATCGCCCACAACTGTATCAATTACACAAACAACATCCATAGCTGCTACTGTGTTAGTTAGCCTATGGGCTATTCCTGGCACTGTGGAACGCCTAGGGGACGGAAACGAAAACGACGCAAAGTTCGTACTATGATGCTAACGTGCGTTTGGTTTGTTGTGCGCGTTTGTACAAATCGTAAACAGCCTCATTACCACTCACTTGCTGCAATCGCAATGCGCTAAATATTTTATAACGTATAAATATCTCTGAATACGAAATTTTATCGAAATGTGCGCAGAGATGTTGACGCCGCTGTAAAATAGTACCAGTGTTGTTTCAGTGCTGCCAACTGTTTTTAAAAGTCATGTCGCAACAAAAAACAGGTTGGCAGGCTTGGGTCATGGATTCAAGCCCGTTTTCATATTTTGATCAATTTCCAAAAAAAGCTTCATTCTGAAACCTGCCATAATTTTAAAAATGAGAAAAGCTAAAATTTTAAAAATTTTTGTTTATGATAGAAAATACCAAAATGTTTTTTACTGCTTAAAAATACACTAAATTCAATTTACAAAAAAATACTAATCATTTCAATAAATACCCAAGTACACAATTCATTTAGTTAGTGGCGGTCGAAGTTGAATTGTAATCATAATAAATACGATATAGTTAAACTTATGTTCCAAAACTTTATTACATTTCTACCTTTGTGCTTAAAATTAAATTTAACAGAGTGAATCACAAAATAGAAATTAACTAGCGTATTCTTTGAGTATTGAACCTGCTACAACCAAGCGTTGAATCTCCGAGGTGCCTTCATAAATTTCCGTAATGCGAGCATCTCGATAGTGCCGCTCTGCTGCCATATCGGTAACATAGCCCATGCCGCCCAAAACTTGTATACACTGATGGGCGCACAGTGTAGCCGCCTCTGAGGCAGCCAGTTTCGCCATTGCAGCTTCTTTCGTATAAGCCAAGTGGTTATCTTTCAGCCAAGAGGCGCGCCAAGTCAAAAGCCGTGCCGACTCAACAGCCATCGACATGTCAGCAATCTTTTGCTGGATTGCCTGTAACTTTGATATAGGCTTTCCAAATGCCTGACGCTTCTGCGCATAGTCAACGGCAAGTTCCAGTGAAGCCTGCGCAATGCCTAGCGCCTGACCGGCAATGCCAATGCGTCCAGCATCCAGTGTTTGCATGGCAATCTTGAAACCAAATCCCGTCTCGCCAAGCAGGTTTTCCTTAGGTACTTCACAATCTTCGAATATCAATTGACAGGTGGAGGAGCCTCGAATGCCCAGCTTATCCTCCTTCTTGCCAATTGAGAATCCCTTAAGGCCTTTGGGCACAATGAACGCCGAGATGCCCTTGTGCTTCAATTGTTTGTTGGTTGTGGCAAATACAATCGCTGCCTCCGCCTCGAATGCATTGGTAATCCATGCCTTGGTGCCGTTCAGCACAAAATGATCTCCCTTCTCCGTTGCTATTGTGGAAGCAGCACCCGCGTCCGAGCCATTGCCAGGTTCGGAGAGTGCAAAGCAACCAACCCGTTCACCTGTCGTGTATGGCGTAATGTAGGCAGCCTTTTGTGCAGCATTTCCAAACTTAAGCAATGGTCCAAGATACAGAGAGTTATTCACCGACATGATTACTCCAGCGGAGGCACAACCCCGAGAGATCTCTTCCATGGCAATAGCATAGGCTAGATAGTCCAATCCAGTACCGCCGAGCTCCTCTGGAATCGCCACTGCCATTAAGCCCAGTTCGCCCATTTGCTTAATCTGTTGTGCCGGATAAAGATGCTCTCGATCGAATTTGGCTGCATTTGTGCCGCACAGCTCAGAGTTGGCAAAATCACGGCATGTTTTCTGCAGCATCTGATGCGTATCGGGCAATGCCGCAATCGATGCAATCTGGCGAAGATGCACTGCATTTCGGGCTGCACCATTATTTAATTGATAAGACAGCAACAAGTAAAAACATCTGTATATCAACAAGTCAAAGTCCAACTCAAGTGTCAACTTACCAATATTAACAGTTCTTCTCATAATGGACTGCATGATGTATATTTCTTAATTGCTAGACAATAATGTATAAAAAGAAATAACTTTACTATCAATTAAAAACTTTTAAAAATCTAATAAAATATCTAGTCACTACAGAGTTTTTTTTTTTGGGTTCAAGCAATTACCGAAGGTTGCCACACAGTAAAAATGTGGTTCAATGTTTCTTACCCAAAAAAAATCGGTAAATTTCAGAAAAATATACATGGAATAAACGTACCTTATTTAAGTTTGCTTAATTTTTAACCTAGAAGTTTTTTTAATTTGTGCAGAATTTTTGTTAGAATTTTGTCGATTTTTTTGAGAATTTTTAAGCCTTCATAGAATTATTCAGTGTATATTATTCACCTTAATTTTATTAGATTTAAAATGTTTATCAAATTATTAGTTTATTGCATTTTGCAAATACTTAAATTCCGCGCTTGCCAAAAAATTGATATCGATAGCTTTTTATTGTAACAGAAGAAAAACATGCGTTAACAGTGTCCGCTAGCCGATTTGGTTTGCAGAGCAAAAACAGTTACCGAACTGTTGTTTAACAGTGTTTTTAAATAATATGACTTGCCAGATCGCAATTTTACTCTGGGTGGCAGCCCTTGGGTTTGAATTGAACAATAACAACAATGGAAAATTAATAATTTACTTGATTTCAATTACACTAGAACTTAAAATAATAAATTGAACATTGTTGAAGCTTGTAAAATTAAATTTGTTAGATAAATAGTCGCTAAATAAGGACATTATTTTGTAGATATATTATCGGTTTAAGTGCGCCGGCGCAATTTAAATTGAAGAGGAAGACGAAAATTCGAGCTCGCACAAACTTGTTTAACGTTATTTTATTATTGCACAATTAAATTTAATTCAGTAAAAGAAGCACATAGGGCACTATTTATTTAAAGCGACAATAAGAACTAGTGATTAAAAGTGAATTGCACATGTTTAAATTGGCACAATAATTTTTTATTGATTTGCAATCAATTTTGTATTTTTTTTTTTTCTTTCTGTCAAGTTTTTGCATTTGTGTTTCGTTAATTTAATTGCGACGCTATCAATTGGTGAAATATTGAGCTAAAGGTATGCATTATACACATATTGGCTTACCAAAATCCAATTTGTTTATTTACTTCGATAATTAACTAGCTGCATTCCGAGATTTCTACACTTTGATGCTGGTGATAAGGCGGTAACAATAGCATTGATAAGTGTGGGCAACTCCTGTTGTGTCAAGCTGCTCTTATCAATTACCAATAGTTGATTTCATTGAGAATTCAGTCAGGTTTTTATCTTATGCTCTCTCAAGAATTCTCTCTCTCTCTCTCTCCTGATCGCGCCACTAATACAAAGTCGAAGTCTGATAAGAGTGTTGGCTATAAAAGGGCGTCTCGCATCTGGCCAAGAGCCAAGTTGCTGCTTGTTACCAGATCTGAACGTGACGCGTTGCTGCCAGTCCGTTCCAGTGCCATTTTGTGAGTTCTTCGCGTTGTTTCAGTATCCATTTATCCTTGTGCCAAAAATATGAAGTATAAAGTGAATTTAAAATATCCAATTGACAAACAAACCTGTTTTTAAAGTGAACAATAACTGAAACTTAATATTGCAACTCAAAACAAATTTTAAAATTAACTCAAAGTGAAGAAAGTTGTTCCGAATGCACTACAGATAATTCCAAAAATCAGTTTACTCATTTTTCAAAAAAAGTTCTCCATGTCCTGATAATAAATGCCAATCAATTCATGGTCTCAAATGAAAATAAATCACTAGCCAATTTTATTTTGCCAAGTCAGCATGATAATGATTCAGTTTATGGCTATAATTATCATTATATAATTGGTATACAAATACAATTTGAGAAATATGGCTTCAGCCTCCCGTACACAGATAAGCTGTGCTATAGGTTGACTCAATCGGGTTACAATAAAAATCTTATCAGTAGTCAATTTTATGACGTTCCATTCATAACTAGGAATAAACACTATTTCAGTCAATCCATGGGAAACTAATATTTCTATATATAATCCACATTACAGCGGCACTTGTTGAATGATAAAACAATCAACAAATGACAAGTTATTGAGATATTAAAACGACCCGGATAGAGAGAAATTAACGACCGTCAAAATGCAGTCCATCAACGCCGATGAGCTGCCGCCGAATCCGCGCGAGAAATCGAATCCGTTGTCATCGCTTATGTTTTGGTAAGTCCATTAACTGCATCCCATTCCATAAGCTTACAAATATAATTAAATTTTTTTTAAATATTGTTCAGCTATACGATGCCCACATTTTTCAAAGGACGTAAAAAGACATTGGACGAAGGCGATCTCTATAAAGCTCTAAAAGAGCATAAGTCCGGTAAGTGAATGATTCACCTCTTATACATACTTCAGTTATTATTCATAAGCATACTTTACATTGTTTTCAAGTGTTTATGAATAATTACATTAAGGCCGAAAAAATTATTGGATTAACTGCGCTCTGAATATGAAATGAGTTGCCCTTAAAAGGGGTTATATTTTGAAAGATGTACTCAATTACCGGAAAAAAAAACTCATTAATTGCCAGTGTATATTAAACTCAATCAGTAGACGGCTTAAGTTATGAGTTAGCTGAGGGCATAAATAATACTTTGTCTGCTTTGATAATGAAAAGACCTTCGCCAAATTTTTTTTTTTTGGGAAATCATCCCACTATAGGGTTCAATGTTCAATGACGGCATCTATTAGGGTTTGGCCTCTGCTCATCACTTGACTTGGCTCATTCGTTTAGTTATCTGTTTTACGGATTGACTTCCTGTCATTATGGTAAAGCAATTGTCAAAGTTTTTTTTTTATTATGTACGCTTTTATTATATATAAAGCACAACATTACCACTAGGAATTTTCTATGGAAATATCAAGTCTTCATACACATTTTACGTGTGGTTTGAAGTGGCAAAAACAATGGCAATGGGACGCCACTTATAGGTACAGGTTTTAATGATTAGATAGAATTGAACATGTGGCGAGGTTCTTAGTCTGAAACTTGTGTCATACGTTGGATAAGCACATTCATATATTCTTCTAGTTTTTCTAACATTACAAACTTATTGTTATAGTCAGGAAAGTACATATGAACCCACATACATATAGCAGTTAAAAATTCCTATATATAACTTATCTATTCGGTATTATCTCATAAATTTCCAACGGTCTTCATAAATCAATGGCTTCATTATCCCCAGATAAGATGTCTGCCAATCAATTAGTAAATTGAAGCTACAATGCCTTAAAAGAAACAAATATTTTTTATCCAATAAGTTTTAAGATTATTTAAAGCTAATCAAGGTTATTTCAATGAAATTACGAAAAAAGTAACCTTTGAGTTTTGTAGAACTATTAAAAAAAATCAGGTGCCCAACTGCCGAAATGTTCATTGATAAACGATGATAACTTTGACAACTACCATTGCCGCAATTAATGAATTTACTTTTGACCGAGAATGATATATGAGATATACAATTAAATATCGTGCGCTTATTTACTTATAATAAATGAGCCCATAGAGACAAAATGCGTTGACATTAAGTGGTTCCTAAACAATCTTATCGGGGCGTACGACTTGAGTAAATATTTATTCAGTTAAACAGTAAAGAATAACTAATTTTTTGTACAATAATGTATCAATCTCTACTTATATACTTTAATATATATTACTTAAACCACTTAAGATAATTAAAGCATGGGGTTAAACGTTGCGGAAGTACCCATGACTATTTGTTAGAACAGTTAAAGGAATAAAGTCTATATGCATTTCTTTGGGATTAGCTTGTTAACTGATAACTGGCCAATGAAATGGACAGCTGGTTGAAACTTGGGGATTTTATGGCCAGCACAGCCATAACTCACAAATAAACCAAAGACAATAGAAAATAAATGCTTGACGTAAGCGATAAAAAGAAATCATAGTCCAAAACTCTTTTTCTAAAAGATTCGTAGAGTTTACGAATCGATTGAAAGCTCGTATAGGTAATTTAGATAGGGTTTTATATATATAATTAAAGTGACTGTCATATATAATGGGTTTCATTTTCAGATACTCTTGGCAAGAAACTCAGCGATGCCTGGGAGAAGGAGGTGGAGCAAAAGCGCAAGAAGAAAAAAACTCCCAGCCTGTTTAAGGTCACAATGAGCGTCTTTGGCTGGAACTTTGGTATCCTGGGCTTCGTTTTATTTATTCTGGAAATGGGCTTCCGGTAAGTTGAACTGAGTGAAGGCACGCCCATACACTCAACAGAGCTTGAGTTTTTTATTAGTCTTATTAAGTGTTTATTATTTATTTTGTATTTTTGCCTTAGCGTCACACAGCCTTTATGTTTGGGCGGTCTGGTATCCTTCTATGCCGATCAGAGCAATCAGGACAGCGATGACCGGAGTACGGCATATCTATATGCCGGCGGCGTGATCTTGTGCAGTGCTTTCAACGTTTTATTCATGCATCCATACATGCTGGGCATGTTCCACACGGGCATGAAGGTGCGCGTTGCAATGTGCAGCATGATTTATCGAAAGGCGTTGCGTCTGAGTCGAACTGCGCTGGGAGACACGACAATTGGCCAGGTGGTTAATCTTATATCGAACGATGTGGGACGTCTCGATGTCTCCGTTATTCACATGCATTATTTATGGCTGGGACCTGTGGAGATTGGAGTGGTCACTTGGCTCATGTACAGAGAGGTAAATGAACTTGAACTTACTTATAAAATAAGTACATCTTTTTAAATCAAATATAGGGATAAAATTTAGCTGGTAAACCACGTTGTTGCCCCCGATGTAGTTATACGAATGTGATTATTTGAAAATTAATTCTTATTACAATATTCAATATATTGTAAAAGCGTTCGTTCTTTGAAGTCTATATTCGATAGCGACATCAAGTAGGAATTTTCAATCAATAATAATCCGAATCATAGACGTTTAGTCCTTTACATTTGATCTGTGTGGAAATAGTTGTTTTTGACTCACCTAGAGGTTGAAGATACCAAACAGACTACTCTTAAGCTACAGTCTTCTGGCTCTTACCGTTTAGAGCCCAATTGTTATATTTGTTAGCTTTTTTTTAACAATTAAATCCTTTTCCAATATAGATTGGCGTCTCGGCGTTCTTTGGGGTGGCTGTGATGTTGCTGTTCATTCCACTGCAGGCATATCTGGGCAAGAAGACATCGGTGCTGCGTCTGAAGACGGCATTGCGTACGGATGAGCGTGTTCGCATGATGAATGAGATCATATCGGGCATTCAGGTGATCAAGATGTACGCCTGGGAGATACCTTTCAGCAAGATGATCAACTATGTGCGCGGCAAGGAAATGAATGCCATTCGAAAAGTGAACTACATTCGTGGAACTCTCCAAAGTTTCATCATGTACGTGACCCGAATTTCCGTATTTGTCAGTTTGGTGGGCTTTGTCCTACTGGGCCAACTGTTGACCGCCGAAAAGGCCTTTGTGATAACCGCCTTCTACAATATTCTGCGAAACACGATGACAATTTATTTCCCCATGGGTATTTCACAGGTAATTATGACTATTAATTTTTGATTATTTGCTTCAAATATTCTTTAGAAGACACTTTACAGTTTATAAATATTGTTAACTTACATTTCTATTTTTTTAATATCACATTTCTTTCACAATTCGTAGTTTGCTGAATTGCTCGTTTCCATAGGTCGCATTCAAAAGTTTATGTTGCACGAGGAGACGAAAGTGCGCGATAAATCCAATGATGTCGATGAACAGAAGCTGGGCAAAAAGGCGCCGGGTAGCCTAGTACAGGAGCCAGTAGCCACAAGCACCGGAGTACTCAAGCCAAGCAGTCGTCGTCCAAGCGAGGCGGAGAGCAGCGTCAACATCAGCAAGATGAAGGCCAAGTGGGACTCCAAGGCCAATGAATACACTTTGGATAACATTAATTTGAAGTTTAAGCCAAGACAGCTGGTGGCTGTTATTGGACCAGTCGGCTCTGGCAAATCCAGTCTGATTCAAACCATTCTTGGCGAATTACCACCTGAATCTGGCACAGTCAAGGTCAACGGCAGCGTGTCGTATGCCTCACAAGAGCCATGGCTCTTCACCGGCACAGTGCGTCAGAATATATTGTTTGGCCTGCCCATGGACAAGAGTCGCTATCGCCAGGTGGTGAAGAAGTGCGCTCTGGAACGTGACTTTGAGCTGCTGCCCTACGGCGACAAGACGATTGTGGGAGAGCGTGGTGCATCCTTGTCCGGTGGCCAGAAGGCGCGTATCAGTCTGGCACGTGCTGTGTACCGTAAGGCGGACATCTACCTGTTGGACGATCCTCTCAGCGCTGTGGACACACATGTGGGACGTCATCTATTCGATCAGTGCATGCGAGGTTATTTGCGGGATGAGATTGTGCTGTTGGTCACGCATCAGCTGCAGTTTCTGGAACAGGCAGATCTTATTGTTATTTTGGACAAGGGAAAGATCAGTGCTAAGGGCACCTACGAGTCCATGTGCAAGAGCGGCCTGGACTTTGCCCAAATGTTAACGGATCCCAGCAAAAAGGATGAGGGCGCCGGAGATGCTCCCGAAAAGCGCAAACTGTCGCAGGCAAGCGGCAAGCTGCGCAGTCGCCAAAACAGTGTCTCGTCAATGGAATCAGGAGCCGATTCGGTGGTTATGGAGTCACCTATGCAGGTGCAGGAGAACCGCACCGAGGGACGTATTGGTATGGGTCTCTACAAGAAATACTTTGCTGCCAACGGTTATTTCCTGTTTGTTGTGTTTGCTTTCTTCTGCATTGGCGCCCAGGTTCTGGGCTCTGGAGGCGACATGTTCCTGTCCTACTGGTGAGTAATCATTTATTGATCCATTTGCTTCATACTTAAGTGATTTTTAAATTTTCAGGGTAAATAAGAACGGAGATATTGATACGGAATCGGATACATTTATATCACGTCTGCGTCGCTCGTTTACGCCAAGGATTAACAGTGACACTGATCCCATCGATATTTATTACTTTACGGCCATCAACATTCTGGTCATTGTGTTCTCCTTGGTGCGCAGTGTGCTCTTCTTCCATTTGGCCGCCAAGAGCTCGACGACGCTTCACAATAGGATGTTCCAGGGTGTAACGCGAGCGGCAATGAATTTCTTTAACACAAATCCATCTGGTCGCATTCTCAATCGTTTCTCCAAGGATCTGGGTCAAGTGGATGAGATCCTGCCTTCGGTGATGATGGATGTCATGCAGATCTTTCTCTGCATTCTTGGCATCATTGTGGTCCTTTGTATTGTCAATATCTGGTATCTGTTGGTCACCTTCATCCTGGTCTGTATCTTCTATCTGCTGCGTTCCTTTTATCTGACCACCTCGCGCGATGTCAAGCGGTTGGAAGCCATAAGTAAGTGCTCCTAGCAGTAATTGTTCGTGTATACTTGATTCACTAACACTTTTCCCCACTTGCAGCACGCTCGCCCATTTACTCCCATTTGAGTGCATCGCTGAATGGTCTGCCCACGATTCGTGCCTTTGGAGCGCAGAAGGAGCTCATTGCCGAGTTCGATAACTTCCAGGATCTGCACAGCTCGGGCTTTTACATGTTCCTGGCAACCAGTCGTGCCTTTGGCTATTGGCTAGATTTGGTCTGTGTTCTTTACATTGCGATCGTTACACTCAGCTTCTTCCTGTTCTCTCCGGAGAATGGCGGCGATGTCGGCTTGGCTATCACACAGGTAAGATTCAATACGTAAACTTGCAGTCTATGAAATCTAACACTTCTTTTTATCTTTTGCACAGGCTATGGGCATGACTGGCATGGTGCAGTGGGGAATGCGTCAGTCGGCGGAGTTGGAGAATACTATGACGTCTGTGGAGCGAGTAGCTGAGTACGAGGATCTGGAGCCCGAGGGCGACTTCGATTCGAAGCCCAATAAGAAGCCACCAAAGGACTGGCCCGATGAGGGAAAGATTGTGTTTGATGATCTTAGCTTGCGCTACTTCCCCGATAAGGATGCAGATTATGTGCTTCGCTCGTTGACCTTTGACATTCAGGCATGCGAAAAGATTGGAATCGTTGGACGCACTGGCGCCGGCAAATCCTCACTGATTAATGCCCTGTTCCGATTGTCGTATAATGAAGGATCAATCCTCATCGATCGCCGCAACACCAGCGACTTGGGTCTTCACGATTTGCGCAGCAAGATCTCAATTATTCCACAGGAGCCGGTGCTATTCTCGGGCACAATGCGTTACAATCTGGATCCGTTTGATGAGTACTCTGATGCAAAGCTTTGGGAGTCCCTGGAGGAGGTCAAGCTCAAAGAAGTGGTGGCCGATCTGGCTGGCGGATTGTCGAGCAAGATTTCAGAAGGCGGCACCAACTTTAGTGTGGGTCAACGACAACTTGTGTGCTTGGCGCGTGCCATTTTGCGGGAGAATCGAATTCTAGTGATGGATGAAGCCACTGCCAACGTAGATCCACAAACGGACGCGCTCATTCAGAATACGATTAGGAATAAGTTTAAGGATTGCACGGTGCTCACAATTGCCCATCGGCTGCACACAGTCATGGATTCGGATAAGGTTCTCGTTATGGATGCCGGACGTGCTGTTGAGTTTGGATCGCCATTTGAATTGCTAACGGTCAGCGAGAAGAAGGTATTCCACGGCATGGTCAAGCAGACCGGCGACTCGACATTTGATGTGCTGCTAAAGGTCGCACAGAAGGTAAGTCTATTGGGAATCATATTGAATATATGTAAGTTTTAATATGCATTTGAATTTACAGGCGCATGAGGACAATCTGCGGGCGAAGAAAGATTCTTGACACTTTGCCGTTCCGAAGGCATTCAAAGACTACATACTTAAGATACTGGAACCAATTACGAACCACCCGGCGGCCAATGCACGCATCCAAAAGACCTTCCTATTTGCGGAGGCCTCCAAGCAAAAATTATTAGGGTAGCAAAATCAGAAACACTAATGCAACCACACACAACAACAAAAATAACAACTAGAAAGTCAGCTAAGAATTTTTATAACACACGTGTACAAACTAAATGTTAGATGATTTGATTATAGAATTGTAGATTCGTGGATGACAATAAGCTAAAGATTGAGAGTGCTAATCAAGTGACAACTCTGCCTGACCTTTAAAAGGTTGGTTGCATTCCAAGTGTATTAAATGTGTTCCGTAACGACAATAACGATTACAAAACAAAACAAAAAAGAAAAAAAAAACTATAAAACTGTTACGTCTAGTATTAATGTATGTGTGTTTTTTATAGTAATTTATTAATGTACAGGTATACAAAATAAATGTAACACTTTATTAACTTTTTATTTCCTTTATGATTTATATCCTTTATGTTGCGCATTGCCTTTTTGTTTGAGATAAGTAATCCTAACAAGTAGAACTGCATTTAAATCATCTACAAAATAGAGATGCATTTAACAAAAAGTATCTTCCATTTGCTGTAAACTTAAACTGATAACAAGTTAAAAAAGGAAATCTTAAAATGAATTTTTAAATCACTAGAACTTACATTTAAAACTAATATATTATATATAAAAAACGCGCTTTTGAAAAGCGCATAAATATATATTTATATATATATAGAGCAGCTGCTGTACACTCGTAACTTCATCTAGGCTTTAGCTTTAGCTGATTTTATAAATAGATAATTGTAACGTATTTATGTATTTCCATATCATGTGAATATCCCATTTAGACCACCAGAGATAGCCAGGCGCCGATCAAACAAAATCCTCCAATTGTAGCATAATGTTGAAGTCGCTTTTCACCGGACAGAGCACGGTAATACATGCAGCCGGAGAAAAGTGCGGTGCCAACGGTCATCATGATGCCAGTCTGCAAATAGTGAATTTAACATGGGATAATTCAAAAACAAAATATTTACTTGAAGCGCTGCATTTAAGTGTTAGACAATATACAATGTATGGCCTGCATATTTTGATGTTAGCTTTAGTTGTTGGCTTTGAAACCCGAAAAAAAAGCTCTACGATTTACTTATCGAATAAGGCTGAAAACAAAATTATTGAACAACCATTGAAAACAAAATGAAATATAAGCAGCGATATTTAAGCTGCATTTTGGTACGTTTTTAATCAAAGTATTTATAATTAAGATGAAAATAAATGAAACATTTCCTATATCCTAAGCCCATATCAGCTATGAACCTTTCATATCACCCTAAACAATGTTAATGTTAGCAATTATCGTATACAAGTTTCGTAATGTGGTATTGAAATTACTTTTAAGCTGCAATTAGTGGTTGTTGGACATTTAGCTTTAGCTTTAAAAACATTTCATATACAATCTTCACATCTTTATGAAGAAGAATTAAGAGAGCGCGTAGCATAAATCAAATAACACTCATGGTTCAATTTTTTTGTATCTGAAAAATTAAACAGCGCATAAGAATTTAACTAAGAGAGGAAGAGAGTGTGTCAATTACATATATACAAACATACAAAATTGAAAACAGACAAAAAATAATAATACATATTTATATACATATACTATATCAATGTTGAAAAGCAAATGAAAATTGTGCATAAATCAATTATTTCATTCAAAAAGTAACGCGAGTTGTTGTAAATTCCGTTCAGAAATTTAACTTTACAAATGACAAATAACAAAATAGCTTTATGATGCTCAAATAAATGGTAAATAATCAAAATTGTCCAATTTATTGCATACTTGACATTTTTCCGTATGTGTTTGTTGGCCAACAAAACAATTACGGGAAAGCCCCCCGCACACACACACCAGTGTTGCCAGAATCACAATGGATATAATAGCTAGCTTGCTGTAAAAAAAACTAGCTCACTTGTTTGCTCATAATATAATAATTTCAGAAGAGAGTATAATGATTGCAAATTATCTGAGATTATCAAACCGTTTTACAGATCACCATCTGGCTATTAGCTAATACGACTCATTAAATTTTCATAAATTTAAAATTGTCAAGTATAGCTGAAAAATGGTTATTAAAATGGCATCACTATGAAACACATTAATACTTACAAACACCGGATAGTGAGCCAGAGGCATGCACAAAAGCGCAAAGGAATGTAGGAAATGTATTCTATTGGCAACATCAGCAAATGCTTGTGCCTCCTGCTGCTCCTTTGGATCGTGGACATCTTTCAGAAAATATTTGCAATAGGCTCCCATAAAAATAGCCGACGCTCCGCCCAGGCCGGCAATTCGCACAAAGTGATAGTGGTTTCCCATTAGGCTATGCAATGGTGCTCTCAACTGCTGAGGTTGAGCTTGTATCATTATTGGGGCATCCTTCCCAGATATTTGCTTGGGGCGTAGGCCCTGAAAAAATGGTGAAGAAAAGCTATTATAAAAAATACCTGCGAAAAATGCACTTGCACAATATATGCACTTACTATCACACGCAACATGGCAGACGATGAAGAGATCACAGCACGACTAATAGGATTGCCAAGGGTTATGTATTCCATTGCATCGGCGACTGACATCTTTGTAAAGTGTTGATGACCTTCTGTATATTTTGGCGCTGGAACCAGCTGGTTTGTGTCTTTTGTGCTTAGGACTTGAGGACAATGCCAAAGCGTTGCCAGAGTGGGTGTAGTGCGCGAGCACTTTTTATCGATATTCGATTGTCCCCAAATTGTGAGTGTGAATGTTGATTTCAATGCTACTGTGTTCAGTGCTGCCAATTTTTTAGTGAAAAAAATAGGTGTTTCTGGCTGAAAAGCGTTCGAAAAATAGTTTAAAGTACGATGCAAAATAGCTAGAAATAAGCCAACTTTTTTTAACCGTCGAACAAACAACACGGTTTGAATTTATATATTTAAAAAATATTGGCTTTCAATTTACTTATTTCGGAAAAAATCTCTGCTTGTCCTTAAAATTCATTATGCAATTAACATTAAAGAAATTGGTATCTAAAGATACTTTTTAATTTACTTATTAAGGAAAACATCTCTGCCTATGCTTAAAATTTATTATGCAATTAACAATAAAGAAATTGGGATCTAAAGATACATTTACTTTGGTATATATTTAAATTAGCTAAAGTTATGTGGTCAAAGCTCCTTTAAATCCTCGCGCTAATAAAAAGTGCTCCGATGAGTCGCCACGACTGGCGCGCGGTTTAACGCGTTTAACTTTCTCATAATAGCACAGTATGTCTCGTTCCAGTTTTGGCACATCGCCATTGTCCCAGATCTTGATCACCAAATTTGCTTGTGGTGCTGACATGGCCAGAGCAAACTTAAGCACTTCATAGCATAGATTTGTGATGCTCTCCTGGTCCAGCATACGAACGCCAGTTGCATTGGGTGCCATGTCAGAGAGCACACAGTTCACTGGACGACCTGCCAGGGACTCACGTAGACGTTGCTTGGCCAGCGATGTTGTGAAATCCATTCCGCCAAAAATAGTCGCTCCTGGTACTGCATGGAAATGCAACAGGTCTATGCTGTACACTGCACCAAGAGGTGCACGTTCTATCTTCCCATTAGCGTTGGTACGCTCAACAGCCACTTGTGTCCAACTTCCCGGCGCAGCACCGCAATCCAACACGACGTCGCCCGGTTTCAGAACTCTATATTTATCATCCATTTCGAGGAGCTTAAATGCGCTGCGACAACGATAATTCAACATGCGCGCCTTTTCTACATAGGGATCGGCAAGCTGCCGTGTCAGCCAATCCTGCGAGCTTTTGCTTTTTCCTTTAAGGTTGTTGGGCTGTTGCTTGGCATGTTGCACAGAGTTCTGAGTTTGCAGGAAGCGTCGGATTAATAAATTGGCGAACGGTTGCCGCATTGTGGTAACAAAACAGCTGTTTACAATGGAAAGACCACGGTTTTAGTACATTTCACTGTTGCCAACTTAGCTATTTTATAGCTGGATCTGGCTAGTTCGTTTGCTGGAAAAATTTCAAAAATTGCTATTAGCTAGAAATCTGGCTATTTGGTTTTGCTATTTATATTTTTGGTAGAAATGTGCAAAAGTGCCGACAGTAATAAATTTAGATGCTTTCCAGACAGAAACAGCTATTGTTCCTTTATAAACTTGGCAGCACTGGTGTAGAAGGCTGCCATCCGGTCCAAAGGCTGCCACTCTGCAACATTTCCCGAGCTGCATTGCCAGGTGGCAACGTTAAAGTTTGCAGCTCTTCACGAAAAACAGTTTAGTTAAAAAACGCTACGCGACAATGACGAATGAAAGAAATACGCATTAAATAAATCTAAGCTAATGCAAGAAAGTGAAGTGACAAATAGAATCAAAATAATTAATTCAATAGTGTGAAATTATGAAACATTCGATCAACAGCAATTAATTGCAAGAGCATAAAGAAATCAACCGCAAATATAGTTTTTTCGCCGTGTTTCACGCGATGATAACAACAAAGGCGTCGTCGACGTCGTCGTTCAGAGTTTGCAAAATGAAATACTACGTATTTTGTTGCGCGTTAATTTTGCTATTGAGCGGCGTGATTGCATCAGCAACAAAGCAACAACAACAAACGACAGGTGCAAATGCCGACTCAGCAGAAGTTGTTAGCAGTGTCGAGGAAAAGACGGTAAGATTCAGCGAATATGCGGGTGCTGCTTGGTGGCCTTTGCCCCAGAAACGGCACTGCGACACATTCATTTTTAATGACAATTAACAAATTGTTTTGGTCTTTGGATAGGATTGTACGGACCTTGCCCGCGACGAGGAGGCATTGATGGTATTCTCAACGTTGGGTGGCGGGCTAACGGCAATCGATCCGATTACAAGTGAAATACGCTGGACAATAGCAGATGGTAATTACGAGCACACACACACGCACACACATACACTATTGAAAGAACGAAACCACATATTACTGTACATCAGTTGTACTTTGTTTTATACTTGTAATGCAATCGTTAAAGGTAACCCCATTTCACTCCGCGTGTCACTCTCTCACAGTGCGCGAGTGTATGTGTAAGTATACTAAGCATACTAAGCATATGGCAGCAACAATGCTCCCGCTCTCCCACTCTTCCCCACTCTTCCACTCTCTCGACACCGGCACTACTTCGACCCCGAAACTGTTGCATCAAAAGGCATTTCGCAATAATTGCTTAAAACTGCAACATAAACAAGAGCAACTTGCTCTCTCTCTCTCTGATGAGCTCATCACGCGGGCAACAAAGCATAACATGCGTGTATATATCAGAGAACTGCAACGGGTATGAAATGTTCGATCATACTCAAACATTGACTCGAACCCGTTATGATTTTTTTGCTTTGGTTAAGCGACAGGAGCGGACCGTTCGAACTGAGCGCTCGGTTCGTTCGCTCAGTTCGAACACATTGCCAGTTTGTGTTCATGACCATTTGTGTTTGTTTGTTTTTGTTCAACCACGAGCATTGATCGAACCGGCAGGCTGACTTGATTTGATGCTTACTCATTTTGTTCAAACGATCAGGTTTGGGTATGGGTATGAGCAAGGGTAGCGGTTTTGGGTATCTAAATGGGTATGGGTATGGGTATGCGAATGAGTGTCGGCTTTTGGGTATGCAATCAGGTATGGGTATGGGTGTGAGAATGGGTATTGGTTTTGGGTATCTAAATGGGTATGGGTATGGGTATGAGTATGGCCGTGCGCATGGTTGCCTGCGTTTGGTTATGCAGGCTTGCAAGCGAATACATACGCGTATGTTTTTTTTTTGTACTCTTGTTAGTTAGTTGGTATTAAAATTATTATTGAATGGCAAAATAAATTTATGACAAAGAAATAATAATTGAAAATATATGAATAGCTTTATTTTGAAAATAATAAAAAAAAACGTGTTATTATTAATAAATATTATTTTTGCTTTTTTAAAATGAACTTATGCTTAAAGTATTTTACTGACTGCATTTTTTAAATAAATTAAACGAAGGAAGCTAATTATTATTAACTTATTTCTAGAAGTTAATTTTAAGGTTTATTTAAAATTATTGACGAAACTATAGTTGTAAATTTTATTTACCCAATCCTAAAAGTTATACTTATTCAAGCAAAAGTAAAATTTTATCTTTTCTTAGACCTGTACAATACATACTATTTCTTTCACATACACATTTTAGTGTAAAAGTAAACGCCGCGCGTGCTCGCTATTGCGCGCTCTGTCGCACTCTTGTTAAGCACAGGCACTCAAGCTCATACCCATACCCATACCCATTTAGATACCCAAAACCGATACCCATGCTCATACCCATACCCATACCTGATTGCATACCCAAACGCCGACACTCATTCGCATACCCATACCCATACCCATTTAGATACCCAAAACCGACACATGTTTTCACACCCATACCCATACCTACCCAAGTTCGAAGCATACCCAAACCAAAACTTGGCTTTGGGTTTCGTCACAAACGAACCTCAATCCGGTTGAGTAGTTCGTAAACAAACAATCACGCTCGATACTCGATCGTAAACAGAGACGCGCGGAACCTGATCGAACACGCTGCGCCCGAGTGGTTGAGTTGATTTGGTTGAATTTTCTGCACACATGTTCGATCATACTCGAACATACCCAATGCAGCTCTCTGGTATATATATACATACATATATACGTATGTATGTAGGTATAAATATTTACATTTGTGTGTGTAGGCTTTTACCGCCCGGCTTCGGATTCGTCTCCAAAGTTTCCCTCTCATCCGATTTGTTTTTTTTGTGTATGTTTTACTGATAACAGAAATGTTTACTTGTCTACGTATGCATGCGCACACACGCAATCACTTTCTATAGAATAGACGACAGATTTTTTTAAATTAAACTGCCATCGCAACTAAAACATTTTTTGAGGATACGCTAAATTGTTTGCATGCATAAGAATACCCAATAAAAGACCACAAAGAAGTATTATAACTTAAAGTAAATGTTTTTAACTGGCATAATTTAATTTTTAGTCTATACAAATTTCGTTAATCAAATTGTATATTGTATCTAGTTAACTAAACTCTGTTGTACTTTTGTGACATTCTAAAAAAAATTAGATAAGGTCGCAAGCTATATAATAGCTCTGTAGTAATTATTTGTACAGGGTATAATGGTATTTGGTTAATTTATAGTTGAAAAATTGTCAACGGAAAAACACATAAATATGTATCTTTGAATTTGTGTGTTATTTGTTTTATGTTTGCTTGCTGAATTATTGCTATTAATAGAGCATGTTTGTTTGTTTTTCCCTTGATTGTGTGTTAGAATTTGCTTTATCAAGAAAAATATTGTATTGGTATTCTCCCGTTGGTTATCTTTAAAACCCAGACGATTATTAAATATTATTTGTTATTTATGAGAGTTGAGTAGAATCACCATGCGGCTCTAGTCGGTAATTTAGACAACGTGCATAGACTGGAAAATTGAACGCCCCCTTTTAAGATTGTTGGAAGCGATAAATGAAACAGGCATGTCAATTGTACATAGATATATGACCATATGTGTATGTGGCGAGTGTAATATGTATTTCAAATTGAAAATTTAACGCTGCTTTCTGTGTGGCTTTTCATTTCCTGCAAATGAATTGGAAAACACATGTGGACAACATCTGAGCTCACTTTTTCAGGCTAGTCAAAGTATTTGAAACATTTAATGGCTGATTATTTGGAACAAAGTTAGGATCACTAAAATATGACAAATTATGCATTAATGCAATTGGTCAGCCATAACAGATATATTTAAGATTTATCGCTCCAGATATGGATATGAAAATGGTACTGAGTATTACCTCATCACATGTCCGAGCGGATCGATGTCTCTGCCGTTATTTGATTAGAATGCGCATGCTAATTAAAGTGAGCGGTGAGGCGGGTTAAATGACCTAGCATAAGTGTAGAGAAATGTTAAACCCTACTAGCTCTAAAACTACTTGTATTATTTCTCTCTTTTGTGTTCTCTTGCTCTCTTTTTCGAGCAATTAACATCGGCTTGTGTGGGTTAATTAGTGATAAGGCTCGACACGAGAAATGGGCGCGCAAGCAACGCAATTGCCGATAAAGCCGTCACATTGTTTCCTTGTTGCCGTCTACCCGCAACATCTCAAATTCTACTCACTACAACAAATAATAACACCTAATTTAACCGATATGGCTTACTGCCTGCATTTTATGATTATAAAATGTTACAAAGAACTCACAAACACATTCTAGAGCTGGCAGTGATAAATGGTGTACGGGTAGTGGCTGTACTTATATGTATATAACCTGAAATAAGTAGTAATATTTCACTATTTGTCATTTTGGCCATGTATATGCACTTGTTATAATTACATCAACTCATTAAACAATGGTATATCAGAAATGTGTATCAACGAAGTACATTAAATTTTATACACAGTAACTGATTGATTTGAAAAATTTGTTTATGATAGTTTGATTATATATTGAAATAAGATTATTGGTTTTGTAACTAAATACGGACATTTTTCTCACAGGTTATTATATCATGAATCAAATTAGTTGAGGTTTCTTTCTTTAAGTGCAACTTTATTTATAGGCTGATAATTTGCTATCTTAAAAGATAATTGCACAGAGAATGTATTAGCATACACCTGTGCCAGGGGAGGCACCTGCACTCGCTAATCAAATATGTGCTCAAGTGTTTTGAGACTCCTTATATCAATAGAAGATTGTCTTGAAATTTACCTCCAAGACAGTGTGGTAGTTATTTAAACAACAAATTTTGTTTATTCCCTGTGTACAAAATTGTGGAATAGGCGGTTTCTATCGTAGGTATTTCTTAAGTTTCATTAAGATCAACTTTACACAATCTGTAAATTATTATTAAAGTTATTAAATTATTATATTAAATATTACGAAAAAAATCTGTAAATTAAAAATATATATATCTGCAAGGATTATTTTTACATTCATATCTTTTATTACAGACCCACCTATTGTTGCGGAACCACAACAGAATGTGCAGGTTCCACATTATCTGCCTGATCCACGTGATGGCAGCATATATCAATTAGGCCAAATGGGAAACCTTAAGAAGTTGCCTTATACTATACCACAGTTGGTGGCCAATGCGCCTTGTCGCTCCTCCGACGGCATTTTATACTCGGGCAAGAAGAGCGACACATGGTACATAGTCGATCCCAAGACGGGTAGACGTGAGAAGGTCATGGACTTTGGAGATGCCAATATGGAGGGCAAGGAAGGTGATCAGATTGGCTGGGCCACGTCGCGTGCCATTTATTTGGGACGTACTCAATATACGGTCATGATGTATGACAGCCTGGCCAAGGATAAGAATGCAAAGCCCTGGAACATAACATTCTATGATTATAATGCACTCAGTGCACCGCCAGAGTTGGCCAAGGAATACGGTAAAGAAAAACAATTTTAGATTATTTGTCTTTGTCTTAAACAGTTTCTATATTACAGAGTACATTCACCTGACCACCACAAGCAATGGTCAAATTGTCACCCTGGATCGCAAGCAGGGCAAGTTTTTGTGGCAACGAGACCTAAACAGTCCTGTGGTTGCGGCATTTTTACTGGGACCTGATGGACTGCTCAGTGTGCCTTTTACGACGGTCTCTGATGAGGCCTACGAAGCTATTTTGGAGGAGTCAAAAATTGGCAATGTGAACACTGTAAAACTATTGTATGTTGATGAATTCATCAAAATCGAAACCCAACTCGACTAAATCTATTCATTTCTTTATATCACAGCCAATCCCTTTACGTTGGCGAGCATCAGCGCGGTCTTTATGCGTTGCCATCGTTGGTGGACAAAAATACGCCCCGAATTTCTACAACGCCTCCCATCAAGCTGTTGGATGGCCCTGTTGCGGAGCTAAACAATAAGAAAGATCATGATCCACGAACAATTTATATCAATGATATGCTTCAGGGCAATCCGGGCATTATGCTTGGTCATTACAATATGCCCAACGAGGGCAAGGGCAATCTGCATCTTTCACCAACGCCGTCTTCAAGCAAGGATGTACACAGTCTGGCCACAATACACAACTATAATGATGGATATGGCCTATTGGCCAACAACGAAAAGAATGCAGCTGATATTGGCGTGCAAACGGAGCCGGAAATAGTGGAGATTACCATCGAGCCGCGACCGAACACAATTAATCGGACTAAAACCATCATTATCGCAAATAGCAACAAGGTTCAAGCATTCATTAATGAATGGTTCATGGATCATCCAAGTGGAAAGGTGCATCAGATACTGATTGTCATTGTTATGGGAATGATTGCGTTGTTCTGGTACACATGCAGCACAATGAGGGAGTTGCAAAAGCAGAGCGAGAACGGTTCCAAGACGATGGCTCAGCAGGCCGCAACTGGCAGTACAAATGGAAGCAATGGCAGTAATGGTAGCAACATTAGTGCTCAGGATCTTGTTGATCTAGGCCAAGGACAAGTTCGTGTGGGCAAAATCAGTTTCAACTCCAACGAAGTGTTGGGCAAGGGCTGCGAGGGCACCTTTGTCTTCAAGGGCAACTTCGAGGAACGTTTTGTGGCCGTCAAGCGTCTGTTACCCGAGTGTTTCACTTTTGCTGATCGTGAAGTGGCACTACTACGCGAGTCTGATGCCCACGAGAATGTCGTGCGTTATTTCTGCACCGAACAGGATCGCCAGTTTCGATATATTGCCGTGGAACTATGCGCAGCCACACTCCAGGACTACACAGAAGGGGATCGTTCATTGGAACTGCGTCAGCAAATAGATATTTGGCAGGTGCTAGTTCAGTCAGCAGCTGGACTCAGTCATCTGCATTCTCTAGATATTGGTAAGCATATAAAAAAGTTATTATCATTATTATGATAATTTGCCACGAAATGTGTAAGGGTATTAAAGGAGGAGTGAGAGACCTCTCTGGGCGACGAGCTAAGTTGCTTTAAGTTAACAATTTCTCTTCTTTGCAGTTCATCGGGATATTAAGCCACAGAATGTGTTGCTGTCGCTGCCTGATGTCAAGGGCAAGGTTCGTGTTATGATCTCGGATTTTGGACTGTGCAAGAAACTAAATTTTGGGCGCACCAGTTTTTCGCGTCGATCGGGCGTGACTGGCACTGATGGCTGGATAGCTCCTGAGATGATGCGTGCCCAACGCACCGTAAGTCCAATATTCGTAGAGATTATCTCAAATTGAGTTGCTCATGGTTTCAATTATTACAGACTACAGCCGTGGATATCTTCTCACTCGGCTGCGTTTACTACTATGTGTTGAGCGGTGGTCATCATGCCTTTGGTGACACACTCAAAAGACAGGCCAATATACTCTCCCATGACTACAATCTGGCCAAGTTGCGTGCTGACGGCGCTGAAGAACATAACAAAACTGTAAGCTCACGAATTCTCGATAACTCATATAAAATATTTATTCATATACATTTTTAGATATTGGCCGAGCAACTGATATCTGATATGATACACAGAGATGCTCAATCACGTCCACCGGCGCGTTGCATTGGCAACCATCCACTGTTTTGGGATGAGCCCAAAATGCTCAGCTTTTTACAGGATGTAAGCGATCGTGTGGAGAAATTGCAGTTTACAGCCGAGCCACTCAAATCGCTGGAAAAGAATGGACGTATTGTGGTCCTGGACGATTGGAACGTGCATTTGGATCCGTTGATAACCGATGATCTGAGAAAGTATCGCGGCTACATGGGCGCCAGTGTACGTGATTTGTTGCGAGCACTGCGAAATAAGAAGCACCACTATCACGAGCTCACTGCAGAGGCTCAGGAGCTGCTCGGTTGCGTACCACATGAGTTCACCAACTACTGGGTGGATCGATTCCCGCAGCTTATCTCACATGCGTATCATGCATTCAGTATTTGCTCGAATGAGCCCATCTTCAAGCCGTACTACAGCACTGGCTTTCACTTTTCGCGTCCCTGGTACTTTGATGCCGACGATGCGCTGTTTCCAATGCTGATGCGAGATCCCAAGCCGCTGCCCAAGGTGGGAAGCCCCAAAAAGACGCCCCCGGCGCCCTCATCCTTAGCACAACAGCAGTTGAAACAGCGTAAGGGCGCCTACAACTTTCGGAAACAAGTCAACGAGGAAGTGATACCTGGCGTGGGACTCCAACGTAATCTGGATCTGGATACGCAGATTGCGAATGCGGATATAGACAGACGTGATGTGTTTGCGAATTTTAAATTTCGCCGATCCAAACCAGGTAATCGGAACTACACAGCTAATCCTAAGGAGCAGGACAAGGAGAAATATGTTAGCTGGACCTTGCCAGCAGCTACAACGGATTAGAATGAAAACTGAAACACAACATCACTGTTGTAGTTGTAAATCGTTTATTATCAATAATATTAGTATAATTATTATAATTTCATCTGTGCAATTTTTTTATGCAACTATTCCAAAACAATTCCCATTCAATTTCGTGTTCTTAGCTAAATGTTTAGATAAAATTTAACGAGAAAATTGATAAAACAAAACGTACTGATCGAAATTCATACGAAAGCTAGATCTATTTTTATATAAGTATGTATAATCTCTAGGCAAGTGAAAATAGAATGAGAAGTGTGTTAATCGAATGCACGGAATTTAACTGTGATAATTTAATGTAGTTTTGTTTAATGCCCAAGTGCAAGTTTTTATAGAAAATAGTCCAAGTTTTATATATAACATTAACGTATGTATATTTATATTAGTTAAGTACTCCTCAAGACCCTGCTCCCCAAGACGATAAAAATAAGATACATTTTGTTAGAATTATCTACAGCTATACAACTAAATAATAATGCACTTATTAGTATTAAACATTTCGTTATAACAACCAAATTTCGTTTCAATTAATAACATTTTTTTTGTACTTTATTGAATGCCTTAATTTTACTAAATTGAATAATAAAATAAATATATATTTAAATAAATATTGTGTTTATTTTTTGTTTGATTTCTTTTAAATTAACAACAGCATTTGTTTGTGTTAATTGCTCATAAAGTTCTCAAATCATATAACAAAGTTTGGCATAACGAATTTCGTTTAACAAATTCAAAAATAATTTAATTATTTAACAATAACAAATAGTTTCTTTTAAGTACTTTGAGCTAACACAAGAGATTTGAATTCTTTGGAAGAAAAAATTGGTAACTAGAATTTTGTTTTGGTTCATTTTGGCGTAGCTTTCGATTCATCTTCAATGCAGCAAACCTGGATTGGATTAGGACTCCACGTATTCGTTAATTAGTTGGATCCTTTCTTTAACGCTTTCATTTCGTGATGCAGGCAGAACTTAAAGGCATCCCAGCCCTCATTCTTGGCCACTGACTGTAAGGCAACAGTTGGCTATTAGTTAATACCACAAATTGAGGAACACATATCATAGTTTATTGTTGTTGAACGAGTATGAAAGTGGGAGATACGACTAGTGAATGATAAGCAGCAGAAACACGGAGAGCGAAATAATACTGGGGTTTCACATGGCCTAAACTAACCTTTGCATCGCCATCGGATTTATTTGATTTCTGACCATCATCATCACCAGTCTAAGAATAACAAAAAAGCAAATAAAACTGATTGCTAATCGCGATACGTATATCTTTGGACTCGTATTATGTCGTCAGCTCAATTTAATCGGTCACATTTAAAGTGAGTCACATCGCTGGTAAATTAAATATATTTGATTAACTAATAAAAAACAAGTGCTAATTAACTAATGGATGTGATGACATTGAAGATATGTGCAAAAGGTGTGAATAGAAATCAAATGAATTCAAGGAAAACGAAAAGACTATGGACATACTATAATTGAGGTACTGTTGTTGTATTGCAGAAATGTCCGTAAAGTTTTGTTATGCATTAAATAAAGTGATGAATAATAATTAGAAATATATATTAATATTTTAAAACATAAAAAATAAAAAGTCAAAATTATTGTATGTATAGAATTTTAATATGTTTATGGCCAATCAATATTTTAAATATGTAATATTATTATTAAAATTGTATAATGCGTGCTATAGACCAATTGAGTCGTTAAACAATTGGTCACAATACAAATTAAATAATTAATAAATATAAATAGATATTAAAGCTTAAGCAAAAACACAAATATTAGGCTTAAAAGTAAAAACCAATAAACAAGCACAACATTTAAGGCACTTTTACAAGGACACACAGTTAAGCGGAACAACAAATAAAAGCGATGTAGATGTTTAATGCCAAAGCGCATCGCTGTCAATGTAGAAATCCAAGTGACGACAGACGCTATGGCGCCAGGCTTGGAACATGGGATACTCAGGATCATCGTATGTATCCAGCGCCTCATTGTAATCAAAGAAACGACCACTTACTCTAAAGCCCCGATGCAATCGATCCTTCATAATCGCTATAAACTCCTTATAGTGCAACAGTCCATCGCCATCCGCATCGAATATGGCAAAGACAGTGTCAATCAAATGCTCACTAAGACTGTACCCAGTGCAGATCTTAGCGGCACGTCCGAACTCATCTGGAAAGTCAAACATTTTAAATCAATCAATGCAAATCTGATAGAGACAATTTCTCACCCTTGGAGATGGCACGATCGGCCAGCGTGTACATTCGCATTGCAATGGTGAAGTCATCCAAATTGTTCAGAAAATGACAAAAATCGCGAAAATCATTAAAGGAAATTCCCTTCTCATCCTTGACCCGATGCAGCAGTCGCTCTAGGAACACATCGTACTCATCCGTGGCCAGATAAGTATAGCGTAATAGAATTTTGGCAAAGTCCAACTCAGTTATATGAGTTTGGCCCTTGGAGAACTCGTTGAACTCCAGTTCGAGCACCTCCGTTTGCAAATTGTCCATGAAGCGATAGAAGTTGTCATAGTTAATGAATCCCGTGCCGCGTTTGCCAAACAAATGCAACTGCAACGTAGTGGATACCTGATGACGTCGCTGCAGTCCCTCAGTATCATTTGCATAATCGCGCTGTAAATTATCATAACAAATTGTTAATATCTTAGTTGGATTCGTTAAATTATGTTAGTCACGCGTCATAAGTTCAGGCAGCATGCTTGACATTACCTCGTCTGGTTGTTCAGGTAAGTCCTCTTCATCTTTTTTCAATTGATCGCCGTGCTTCTCATTCCAAGCGCCACTGAATATGCGCTCCATCTGGGATTTTATATACATTACGGATATGTGGAGGAGGATAGGGGTCGTTAGATGGGGAGAGAAGATAAGTTAGGTGGTTATACGTGGGTAATTGGTAACATTTTCAGTTTTCGGTAAAGAACGGGTTTGAAATAAACGTAAAGAACAAAACAATTCGTAACATAAGTGCAAAAACGTGGCAAAAATTCATAAGCATATAAATAAAAAAGTGGGGGATGAAAAAGTATAAATATACAAAGCAAATGGTGGTGTTGTTGTCTCATAAAGCGCTGTATATAACAACAAAACCAAAAATAACATAACTTAACGTAAAACTATGCTAAGCTGCTACATATGTGTTAACAGTTGGGAACAGTTTACAATTCGTGTCACAGTCAAAAAACAACATAATCAAATGTAACGTAACATAAGGAAACGTATAACTATGCGCAGTATTTTTGGAAGCAAAGCCAAAGTTCTGATTCGTAGTTCTCAGCACACTTACAAATCCCCTCGGTTTTGGACTTGCTTCCGAAGTGCGCTTATTGTCCTTAGACGTATTCGGCTCCTCATAAGGTACTAAACGAAGCAGCTAAATCATCAAATCAAATAAATTATATTGTAATTAAAATCAAAAAGAATTCTCGACTCATCAAACGCTTACTTTCTTGCGTCAATGCTGGCTAATTTTGGTTTGTTTTTTAAATAGATTTAACGTTAGTAAAAAAATATATTAAAACAAAAATTAAGCTTACAATTTCCTTTGTTTTCGGATCAACGTCTTGTATGTGTTTAAAGGCACCGGCCAAAATTGAAACAATCTGTTGGTTGGGTAAGTTTAAGAAATTATACAAAATTAAAAATAATAGTGAAGTACAAATTAAAAAGGGGACACTTAAACAAACACAAACATAGACAAAAGACATTATTTTATTGATACTTACGACTAGAAACTCGATCTTTTCCACGCGCTGATTGCCATCGGTGTCGAACATGTTGAAAGCAATGCGAAAGCCCGATTTGGGCTCTGCAATAAAATAACATTAGTAAAAAGTGTTTCTAAATATATTATGGATTTATTGTTAACTTACTTGTCAATACGGAGAGCAAAAATAAGTACTCCGTGTAGGAAACGATGCCTTAAAAAAACGAAAGATTATTTAATGTACGTGTATAAGCCGTTGTCATTAATATTATAATCAGGGAGTATCACAGCAACCGTTTCATTTTCAGTACCGGTTATCCTATTATAAATCCAAATAAAGAGTCGAGTAATCTTACCTTTATCTCTGAGATTACGAAATAGACGCGAGGAACCCTTTTTCACTGGTGGCGTTTGATCCTTGTATTTCTCCACCTCTTCTGTGCTGAGAACACGACGCTTAAGACGTGCTGCAAAAGTTTTAGAACTTGATTAAAGCAATGCCATGATTTGAAGAGTGTAGTACTCACGTCTGGGTTCCTGTTCCACCACAGATTCAAGAAAGTCCTGTGGGGTCATGTACAACTGATCGTCGTACTCCACAGAGGCGAACTTGATGAAACGCCTTTCTCGAGCGGTGAGCTTGATATTCTCCAGCTCCGTCTCGTCACGGTGCTTTATTGATAGACGATAAAAGATGAATCGTTGGGTAATTTAATACATGTCCACATACATATATGGTAAGAATATATAATTGGCATAAATCAGCGAAGTGATTGGATCGCCTTAATTTCCGCCGATTGCTCACAAAGGCCGGCGGCACCGCAGACAGAGTCAGGAATACTGATCGATATCGGAACTCTGGCTGAGCGTCTGGTGACGTTTTGATTAATGTTCAATTCACGACTTGAAGTTCATTTAAATATCAGGATTTTGTAGTCAGTTGTGTGTGGGGCTTTAAACTGTGATATTGATGAGCTGCCGTCGCTGGACAGGATTCCCACGTTAAGCATGGCTAATCCAATTGCCAAATAAAGTGCATAATTGATACGGCAACAAGAATTTTGGTCGCATATAATAAATTGACATAAGCTCCATAAATCTGACATTTAATGCCACACACACAACATGTAGCCACTGCCCCAGGAATATGACTCAATTTGAACTCAATGTACGCGTTTTTCTCTCTCTCTCTCTCGTTGTCTGGGCCATACATATGTCTGCAGGCAGCCCCCAAAATATCAAGAAAAAAAAAGGCCAATGCGCAATTTGAATGTTAGACATGTGCAACAGCAGCAACAGACGGAGCACTTTACGCCCACACCCACGCCCACGACCCGCAAGAGAATCGTGTGATAATTCTTCATAACTGGGCTGACATCATCCAGACAAGACAAAACAAGACAAGAGAAGGAGAACCACAAGTCGCTGCAGGCACTGGATTTATAGTTAACAATTAAAACTCATTCATCATCATCATCAGGCGCAATTTCAGTCACAGTCGCAGTCGAAGTCGCAGTTGTCATAACTTGGCTCAGGGACTTGGCACATGTCAGGGACGCCTTTTGGACCAACATCCAAATGAGAAACCACGCCTGCGTCTGGCATTGGCATAGTGGGTGTATCAAATCGGTAAACAGATCGATTGATAGATAAATTTTCAGTAACTGACACTCTGTCAGCATTCAACAACATTGTCAGTCAGGTGCGTGGGCGGAGTTCGCAGCTACTTGCCACTTCATCATATAACCAAATGCACTTTTCATTCTTCAAGGTGTGTGGCATGATTATCTATTCGGTTTCAACAAAAATTCTGCTGCATTTAGATTAGAACTTTACATGTAAATGTTTCAAAGTCGACAGATATCAGGATTAAGATGTTGTGACAGATATGTTAATTGCACTCTTGAAAGTTGTTAAATATTTACAAACCAATATCAATGTCAACTATAAAAAGGAGAGAGTTTTTACAATGAATCCTGAATATTATTTGTTTAATTGATTCTAATAATTTCTTAATAATATATCAACTGCATTTTACTACCAAGTAATTTCCCAAGAAACTGCGATAAATCGTAATGTAACCCACATTAACTTGGCGTTTGATAAATAATTCCCCAAGCACTTAATGTAAATATTGGTTCTTCACACCCTAGAAAAAATATATGCTTATCAGAGCGTTGGCACGCAACTCACGTCAACAATTTTGGGTCTGCCCCACTCAAATCAGACAATGTCAACAGGTTTGAAAACTACTCGTTATTGTTGTTGGTGTTATTTGTTCAATGAACTTGAGCACGAAACAACAACAACAACCACAGCGCTGTAAACGGCGTCCCAAAAAATGATTCAGACCATGAACTATTTCTAATGCTAGAAGCGATTTCAAAATGAGTAATCGTTTGTAGTAAGCAACAGTCAAACTAAAAATTGCAGCGAATGCTTTGAGCAAAACAAAAGCAAAAATCATTAATCGTCAAACAGCTGATGTATTAGGTGTAACGCAACGTAACGTAACGCAACAGCTGGCTGTGCGTAACGTAAGCTGCCCCAAGCTAAAAATAACTGCGCGAGTCTTTTACGGTCATTTATTGACTTTTCCACTGTGACTTTCCCACTAACTTTACACACGCACACACACAATTCACTGTAAAGACAACTGTTATTGTTTTTCCTTTGTTTACCAGGCTCTTTTTTCTCATTGCATTCGCCTTATTGACGGAACTTCGAAATGTGATAAATGCTGCCAGTGCCGCCAAAGAGACAGCGCTGCAGCCCAAAAGCGACAGCAGGCGACGATTGTTTTTCGGCTGTAAGTTTGGTCGATACCCGAAGCTGGCATTTCTGTAGAACGATTTGCAAACTGCTAAACGCTGTCTTGTTGTAATAAATGCACTGGATTTAACCGTTAATCGCGCCACTACGTTTGCCATGATGAAAGGCTTTGAGAGAAAATACCTAAACCAAATGACAAATAGAAAAACGTAAGGCCCTCTATGCTGCGGTCTTATCACGTAGTGAGAGCATAGCGTTGCCACATAGGCAAACGGTGCGCAGAGTTGTATGCGACATGCGGGCAATTGGCGGGTATTTAAAATTTGTATGTTAAATAGTCAAACGTAAAACTAGAATTTAAGCATTAGAAAATGTCATTACTTTTTAAACTTGTTTATATAAAATAAGAATATTGATAATTTACCGCAATTGACATTAATTTGTATGAATCACTCATAAAATAGACAATGGTAAAATTTGAATTTAAATTTTATGGAGTGTAACTATGTTTTCTACTAAATTTGTTACTTCATATTTGTAGAGTGTCCGACAATAGCTTATGCTAATTATTCATAAATATTAAATCATTTTTAACAAAAAATATTTCTGCAAATTAATATTCAATGGTCATGTTTAGATATCAATCAGAAAGTTCCTTATAATTGGATAAATAGAAAATCCCCTGATAATTTGGAATAATAAATAAATAAAAAAATTTCAGAAAGTGGCGATATTCCCTCGAATTGTCTAATCGCATTAACAAGAAAATTGCAAGCCGCATCAAAACCACCGGCGTATAGGGGACTACGTGCCCAAATTCACACAAGTTCCCCATTAACGCAATTCTTAAAATGATTTTAAAATCCTGGCAACGTGTGGTTTTACCGGAACAGCAAACATTTGACGCATATTTGCTAATTTCGGATTTTTATTAGGCATGTCCGAATTGGCTTATGACGCGCCCGCACCTTTTGAATCGCTGCGTCAATTTCCAAGTCCAAAGCTCAAATGACTCACATGAAATACACGAAATACAAATGTATGACAAAAATGCGGCTAGAAATCAATAAAAATGTCGAAATATGCTAAGGAAAATAAATATCCCAATGTACCTCGATTCAAAACAAACCGGTTTAACACAACAAATTCAATAGAAATGTTCTGTGTTCGGCAAAAAAAAAAAAAATGAGGATGGAAAAAAAATATCGATTTCATGTGAGGCTATGTGCGACACTTGTCTTGGGGGAAACATAAGATGCGCCCTTTGGCTGGCCACAGGCGCAGGTGGATCAGTTGACAGTTGTATAGAGCATGCAACACATGAACTCAAACTGGTATCAAGTCTATGAACCACATGGCATTGTTTTAATCTTGAAATCCCAATGCCTGCAGACGCCGTTTGCTACGGTTTCCATTTCTGGCCAGTTATGAGCTCGTAAATTATGAAATTCTTCTTTTATTCTTTGTGTGTGTAGCTCATATTTACGTTAAGGATTGTGTTTCCTTTCCTGCGAAAGTTGTAAAATTGAACATTGCCCCAGACCGAAGCGCCAAGTTCCAAGCGCCAGTCGACGATCACCGATCGCCAATCGACAAATCGGTCCATCGTCTTCCGTCTTGGTAAATACAATTCGTAAGCCATTAAAGCATATAAATATCCGTTGGCACATAAAAAACTTCTGTTGACGCCTTCGCCAGAGACTCTCTGCTGTAAATATCCTGCGGCTATAATACAGATATATGTATACATATGTATGTTCATTTGTATAAGACCATTCAAAAACGTTCCATATTTTTGGTAGTAATAAAGTCGTTTCAATTAGCTTTTGACTTGCAGCCGCAATGGTTTTTATTGCAAACTCTGCAAAGACAAAAATTCACAGAAATATATTAACTTGGCCCTTAAGTTAGCGCCAGCCTTGGGGGCAATATGGTAAAAGAATATCAGTTAATTTATGCTTTGTTCCAAAGTTAATTAGTTTGGCATTTAAGAGCCCAACAAAACCAGAATAAAGTTTAAAGTTGACTTTCTTCGGCTATTAGGTAATAATTGAATGGCTTTTCATTCGATTAACGCATTATCTAACGGTAAACTTATGAGATTGATATATGAGCTGATTGGTATACATATATATTTATATGTATTTCTGACATTTATGCTTCCCCTCTTCTTGTTCTTTTATAAAGATTATTATTGAGATATGTCAACGTGGAACGTTGGGTATTCTCATGAAATCTCTATGGACTGTGGGATCAATTTTTGATCGTTTTCGATAACACTTGAATACAAAAAGTTCAATGTCAATGCTCAATCAGTTAAAAGAGCATTTTGTGTCAAGTGATTTGGGCTGCAGTTGATGCATCTTCTGTTTGTTTTTGGTCTTTATTCTTTTAAATTTTTGGGCGAGCAGGGGAATTCCTCAGGCACCACCTGTTGGGCGAGTTCAGTCGAACTCATTGAGTTGTAATTAAATTGAGGACCACACGCGATCTTTAACCAAGGCGTTGCCCTGTCACACATACTCGTAAATCTTAACGGCATTCGAGTATATGCGGGGCAGGAACAAGACCAGGAGATGCATCATCCATTCAAAGAATGGCACCCTTTCTTGGACCCAACTATCCCATTACCTAAGGACTGCTTGGGGATGGGGGATGGGGGAGCTACAGCAGCCGGTTTGTAGGCCTGTTTAACAAGTTGCAATGTTCTTCGTACCATGGTCGGCATCTAACATCATGTTGGGCTCTTGATTTATGCTGCGGCTGCTGGCCAACAATGCTGCCGGCAGTTGTGCGCGCAGAAGTCGCTGCCGCTCCAATTACATCACTCAAACAACAGTTAAAAGTGCCCCAAACATCTGCAACGTCGCTTGGCTGTCACATTAGGCCACACTAATCAGACGCAGAGCCAAGTTTATCGCACAACAAGATCTCAAAAGGATTACAGTCTAGACTCCAGACTACTCTCTACTTGGATTAACGGTCCCATCTGGCCGGTTTGTAGCTGCTGCTTTACACTTTTGACTTTGGCCAAAAGACGCTTTACGACTGGCGCTAGACACACCGAGCCATATCCAAAAAAAAAGATGCTCAATGCAACTCTTTTGTCTCGTCTCTCTCACATTTGATTAAGTTTTGATATCGGCGTAACCCGAGACCGCATCCCATTGGCCACCAGAGCTGCCTTATCTGTGTGTTATTCTATTCTCTGGATACTTATACTCTAGCAATAGGTATTCTAATTTTGTCACTAAATATGTAAAGCATCATTCTACATTTTTCATCTGTCCGTTGGCCGTGTGTCTGTCTGTTTTTATGTATAAAAGACTGCCAATTTTGAAGCAATCATTATAAAACTTGGTTCAGCTTAGTCTATTTAGTCAGTTTATCAAATAATTGTCATGGGAACGATCGATAGAAATCGTCTTTTATTATAAAAATCTTTGCTGTTTCTTGATATATTTCATTCAATCTCCAAGAATGTGTGTTTTGTATTTTGAATGGATAAGAATACTAACCAAATGTCTTTAAAAACTGACTAATATGGTTCTGAAAGTGTATCAAATCTTCGGCGTGTCGAATCAAACCTTTCTTTCTGAATTTTTTTTTTGTTTGGCTTTTCTTCTAATTTTATTAATTGTTATTGCCACAAAGTTCAATAAATTGTTGTCAATCGTGTGATAGCCGTTCCACTGATTTGGTTAATAGCCGCGATATTGATATCGATTTCGTTGCAGCCACAATAAAAATTGCTCACATTAAAGCTTCAACAAGAATGCAGCAGCCACAGTCTGTGGTAAACTGGCACATGCATCATTCAACAGGTGTCGTCGTCTTTCAATGCCTGGGAATATGCCACAGACAAGTAGCCTGCCACACTTTAGATAAAAGTCAAAGAATTTCGTATAAATTCTATACGAATATTTGAAATATTAATTACAAATGTATGTCATATATTTCAGAATTTAAATATTTGAATTAATGCATTTTGAAAATGCAATTTGACACATTTATGATGATTTTTTCATATTTAAAAAATGTAATTAATTAATCATATGTCACAGTATTTGAATCTCTTGCAGATGCCTTATGGTATCTTCTGCTAGTTCAAGGTTTCCATTCGCCAACTGAAGGTGCCCTTCACTCGCCCATCCATCAATTGCTCAACACGCACCCGAACTTATGCGATCCCATTAAAATCAGGCTCTTAATTTATTAAATTGCTATCGATGGCTGCCAAATTAAAATGTCAGCCGCGTGGACAGAAACCAGCTAAAAAGTTACCCAAAATAAAAAAATAATGAACCAAAAAAAAAAAAAAGGGAAAGAAAAGTGTCATAAAGTTGGGTGACAGATTTGTTTGATTCATAAGCCCCATAAATTAGGGGCACATTTTGGGCGTGCCGCAGTCCAAGTTGAAGACAAAATCAATGCCAAAATGCGGAATGCATAAATATTTTAGCAAATTAAATGAGATTCATTTAGCTGTCGTCATGTGGGAATGCAGCTGGAATGGGCAAACCGATTCAGTTGCCTCTTTGCATGTGTCGAACACATAATTCTGATGCTGACCAGCTTGATGATGACATTCATTGGGATGTGAGGATCTGGCGAC
This sequence comes from Drosophila innubila, assembly GCF_004354385.1. Lineage (NCBI taxonomy): Eukaryota > Metazoa > Arthropoda > Insecta > Diptera > Drosophilidae > Drosophila > Drosophila innubila. The sequence continues at coordinate 14,194,168 of NW_022995380.1, forward strand.
AGGCGCCAGATGCCAGTTGCCAGTTGCCTTATAATAATATGAATCACTCGAAATGGGTCAAAATCGAATCAACTTGCACTCTTGCAACATAAATTGTGACGGCACCTGTTGCGATCATAGAATATGCTTTTAATACTCATAAATTTTCACTAGGAAAAACTGTCTGCTAACTGAAGGAGGGAAAAGCATTCTGTCTAACATTGTGGCCAACTGGCTGAACCACTTCCAACTGGTGATTCCATCGATCAATGGCCAGCATACTGGCTGGCCAATGTTGATTTTGGCCAACTCGTATTGGTAACTATTTTATGCACAGTTTATGGACTGTAAAACGCCTTGGGGCGTTGAAAAGTCCACTAAATTAGAATTAGGCTGGTGACTCGCCTTCAAAACGAGTTGGTTTATTGCAAGCGATTTTATAAAAGATCGACAAATAGAAAAAAGAATAAATACTAAAGGTGGAAAATTTATACGTTTGCTGATTACCCATGGAAGCTCAAGACTAACTTCTAACTATACTGGAAAAAAAATGCCAAGTTGTGTGAGTGAAGGGGTCGGGGATATTGCATAGTTCTCATTGTTAATAAGATGATCAATGAGAGCAGAGTTCAGTTGCTCTATTAAATCAGCAAGATTAATTAACTCCATGGCCGCCGATGTGTTAACATAGTCAGGACTTGGACCCACATTGGTAAGCGCTGATTCCAGTTGCTTGGAGATCTGCAGAAAAATACGAACATTAATTAATTTTGATGCCTAAGTAATTTTGATGCTTCCTACCAACTCAAATCTCCTCCTTAACTTCTGTAGCCATGTGATCCTATTCTGGGTAATTATACATCTGACAATCTCAACTTGTTGACGCCTTCCTGTTTGGGTGCCAACCGTAGTTTGTTCACTTGCTGGCATTATCATCTGACGAAAGTTGTTCCAATGAATACGGATGACTTGTCGCACATTATCCAATAGAGAACGTTGCCTAAGTTGAAAGCGGTACATGCACCGCTGTCGACTGGCATTCGTTGAAGCGGGTGTAACTTCGTTGAGTCGCAGCCAGATGTGTAATAATGGGACTATGCAATGGTTGCCCACGGGCAAACTGGCCCGTCTGTTTAGTCTAATATTGCTGGATATTGTTTCAGTTCGGGGGCAGGTGGAGCGGGGATCCTGACCGCCAGGACATCGCCGATTGCATTGATAACGCCAGCGATTGCGGCTTCTCTTATTGATCGCATAGTCTGTGCGTCTGTCGTCAGACCTGATATGAAAAGATGATCAACTGATTACGTAGATAGCATAGAATATACTCTATAGTTTTTACCGTCTTTTAGCTCTTAAGAGGTGCCGCAATTGCTGGTTAAGTATCTCATGGATGAGCGACATTTCTTTTTAGATTTTTGTTTTTCAATTTTGAATTAACATCAAATTTTAACAATTCACATCCATTTGTCGAAGCATTTTCTGAATTCCCTTTCAAATCTTCAACAAATGCATGCTTAAGCGTCTCCAGCAGTCCTTGATCCTTTATTTTGGCTGGATAATTAGTTCCGTGAGACATAAAATACCACGCATGCTGAGTTTGTTTTCATCAGGCAAAAGTTTTCATCATAGATTTGTTTTTTCTGAGAAAAGTCTCGTCTGTTTGATGTCTCGATCTTATGGATTTATAATTTATGGCCCAGTCTGCATTTTAATTAACATTGCAATCAATATCAAAATATTTACAAATCAATTATTTTGATTAGCGACTACCGCAATCACTTCCAGCATAATCGATCACCCAGCTGGGCACTCCAATGCCATCGGCGACTATCTGGCGACGACAGATCAAACAGAGTCCAATGCAATTTGCATATAAGACCATAATAATATTTATACCATAGTTTCCGTCAACGAATTTTCCTTGAGTTCATCTAATACCAAGTATCTCTCATTCAGGCAAATATTATTCTTTATTTAATTTTCTTTTATATAATTGGCCGGAAATTAAACAAAAATTGAAACTCTTCTAAATGATTTGTTTACGAAAACTACTCTAGTGATATTAATAAAGATGTGATTGGGTCAGTTTTGATTACATACATTAAGATTTATAGGCTATGATTGGATTTTACAGGACTTATTGATTGCTTAGAATTAAATGTGTATCTATCAACTAAAAATAGGAAAATGTGTATTTTACAACTATAATTAAATTATGTAAAATTTAGAATTTTCCGAGTTTTCCTTCTTGAATTGAAAATATTCTAAAGCTCTCTTAAGCCAAAGAAATATTGCGTGTTTAAAGTCAAGATCGTTATCATTAAAAAGATGTTAGTGGGTTAAAGCTTATTTTTATCTAGAGCAAAATCATTTCATTGGCAGTTGTTTATATTAATCAGTCGATTGGCTAAAGACAAAAGACAGCAATGGGCATAACATTGGCAACTACAACTTGTAATTGATTCAATTCGATTTAAAGTGTCTGTCTGCTGGTTTAATGCTGTTCGTCGCCAATCGCTGACAGGCCTGCTGCCTGTTACAATTTTATTAACATAAATTATCGATTGCTGGCGATAAATGATGAAAAATTAATGCCGATTAATGCAATGTGGCGAAACTGTTTACCTAAATTAATAAATTGCCGGAATGCGCATTTGATTGGAACAACAAATATTCTGCGAAGTTATCAATTGATATCAAGCATTAACAATTGTGTACAAACCAATTGCGGTCTAGTGGGGGATACTCGACTGTGGGTTGTCCTACACACATTTTATAAATAAATCGATTGATTGCCAGCACTCATGTCTACAGCTTTTATATAATACCCGTTTAACCTTGAATACAGGGTATACAATGCTTACTACTTTTCAGGCGACATAACAAATGTCATATCATGACACTGTACATGACAATATATTTTGTAATTTAATCTGGGACAATCGCAGAGATGCGGATTGCGATCTGGCAACCGGCAACTGGGGACACAATCAGCAAATCGACAGCTTACATGCAGGAAACGCGTGCAACCTTGGGCATGGGGAGCGCGCGTTTTAAAACGCACGAAAATCGCCCGGCTCTAAAACAAGGTGTAAAATAGGCAGTCACGTTTGTCAGGATCAGCCAACGAAGCGTTTAATAATGTGACAGCTTAGGGAAAGGGCAAAACGAGCAGCTGCAAAGGCAGCACTTGGCGAACACCTCAGCAGAAGCCGATGCCGAAGCAGGATCGGGATTGAGATCAGGAGTCGCAGTCAGAGGCAGTCGACGGACCAAATTGCCACTTGCTGTGGCTACGCTTTAATTAATCTAACATCTTGACGGGCTGCAGTTACACGGAAAAAGGGTCAAAGGTCGGCGGCTGTTGAAGCGAGCACATTAAACCGAAACACTCAACATCGCTCGGGGGTTAATTAAGTCATTAGCTCTAAAATGTCCTGCTGCTCCTCAGACTTAATTAATCATTTTAATTGTGTGCGTGTATTGTGCTCTCTTGGCTTCCTCAGGCCAAAGTCAAGGACAATGAGTGCAACAGGAAGAAGTCACCCATTAGCTGCGGGGGAGCGTATTTTGTCTTTGGTTATTTATAGGTCAGGCCAGGGTAGGACAGGGCAGGGTCTTAGCATTTGGCATGTGCTGCCATTGGCACAGAAACTGTTTCTAAAATGTTGGGCACAAAATGTTGAATGTGGTTTGGTAATTAGGTCCACAATATTGGGGTACGGGTTGTTCTTTCGACTCTCTAGGGAAAAAATAGTTGAGTTGCACTTACATTAGGAATTTTGAAAGCGTGGGGTTAAGTTGGGTGACACTCTGTATATTTCAAAAGCCTTAAAATGCTTTTAGAGTTGAGATCAATTTTTAAAATTGAATAACAATCGTATGTATTAAATTTTTATTTTTATTTTATTAAAACACAATTTTGTTTACTAAATCATTTAAATTTATTTGAGTTAAGTGCGAGTAGATTCGCGGTATTGGATTGGTTTTCGAATACTCCAAATACTCCTTTGAAGTTTCAGTCTCGGTCTAATTAAAAAAGTCATCATAATTTACAAAATCGGATATTTTTCTTTACAAGAATGTAATAATGAATAGATAAAGGTTCCAATACATTTACAAAAGTCTTGTCTGATTTCGAATAGACATACATATTTCTTTTTCTGGTTATCGCTTATCAATGAATTTTAACATATTTATTATCAGCTATGACGCACTCTGAGGCGTCTACCCCAAAACATTTTTTTTTTTTGCCATTCTTGGCCAAGCAAGCCAATTGCCAAGTTCATTGTACACAACGTTCATGCAACTCATGTGATTTGTACCCCCTTTTAAGGAAAAAGATAAGGTAAATATACGGGTATCTATTTGAAAACTTTACGGGTTTCGTATAAGCAAGAGGCTTTAAATGCATTTAGTCGCTGTCAGATGGGAAGTTTTGGTATTTCGAGCAACTGACCAAATGGTAAATTGGTTTAACATTTTATAATTAGACTGCATTTTGATTGCCAAAAATAAATTTTTATGAGCCTGCGATAAGTTTCGAGGGCAGAGAGCATACGAAATGGAATCATTAAAATTATATAGGCCAACGTCACAGACTGCCTATTTAAAACGCCCACGTCTTCATTTGCTTATCACAGCTTCGCTTTTTTTTTAGACTTTTTTCTGCTCCTTGGCTAAGCAAGCTATCTAATAATTTGGCTATTTACGTCATTTACGAGTATCTGTACCCATTTAAATAGTATCACTAGCAGGTGTGAGTGAGCTTTGAGTTATTAACGTTTTTGTTTTTTTCATGCTTAGTTTTTTGTGCTTGTCAGCTGCACTTTGGGCAAATGTTAATTGTATGTGTGCACTTGTGAAATCGGAAAAAGTTGACTACGCGCGAAAAAGCACAGACGCCAGTATGCGCTGTAATCGCTGAAAACGCTACAAAATCGCTCTGAAAACGCTAGAGAAACGCGCGCTGATTTATTCACGTAAAAGCACGTAGCAAGGAGAAAATGCAGCAAATTGAAAGAATTTATTACCGTATTATGGGTGCTCCTGCAGTTGTAATTTACAGAAATGTGTGGGCCTAACTTAATATTATAATTATTAATATGATTCATTAATTAATTAAATGTAGTAAGCAAATCATGCATATTTTAGAACTTTGTATTTACCAACAATTAATGTAAAATACAAGTTAAATTTGTTTAAAATCTTTTACTAAAAAAATGAACATATAAATAAATAATTTGCAATTATAGGAATACCGTTACTACAATTTGTTTAAAATATACTTATAAGAGTAACGCTGTATTAAATATAATTCAGAAGAATTATTTAAAGTATAGCATATATAGTTTGATATTGAGACTTACGCCCACTAAAATAACTATATATTAAAAAATATTAAAATTAGGAAAAATAAATCTTAATCATTTTGTAAAATACACTTAATAAAAATATATTATATTACTAAGCCTTTTCCAGAGAAGAAGCGTCACATATAGGCAGAAAGGGTATTCCACCTCGGAAATCATAACAAACAATTACTATATACACAGGGAATATTGTAAATATTGCAGTAATCTAACGAACGTCATCAATGAAGGGCGGTCTCAGATACTTCAGCTACACTTTGGATACTTAAGATTCGCTTCCTAGCTAATGTTTGAATTCACCCTACAGCTCGAAGCCGAACTATATTCAGCCGAATATCATCTAGCACTAACTCAATGCAGAAAAAAGTAAAAACGAAGAGGGCACGACACGAATACGAAGCAACGACTGAGCAGAGCCGAGCGGGTGCTTCGCGTAGTACGTTTGAATGAAATTTTATTTTAGTCACTGGCTGGCAAACGATTTGACAACACACGCTGAGCGGAGGGTCCGCTGACTGCACCGTCGGCAGAATTTTCATTTTCGAAATCGAACTGTTTTTCTTTTTCGATTCATTTCGATAAGTTCGTGTTGTTTGTTGGTAGCAAAAAACCAAACAGAAGAGAGAAAAAAATATAGGATTTCGCGTCGATCGTGTTTTGAAATCGTTGTTCCGGTTTTTTTCAAATAGTTTTCACCCACAAACCTTGTGAATTGGTGCTAACATTAAACAACAACTAAATATAATAAATAAAGAAAGAATCTTGAGAGCAGACCTCGCCGGTCATTGATCGTCTTCAGTTTCGAAATCGGCGCTGTTTCCGTCGCTGTTAACGCATTTCTTCCCATTTTCGAAATTTGTGCAAAAATTTAAAATACAAATAAAAAAGTTGTTAGATTTTAAAAGGCCAAACAATGTTTTAAAACCATTGGAAAAATTTAAGAATAATTAAAAAGTAAAGAAAAAAATTTCCAATATAAAGTCTAGCACTGATTGAAGATGTTTGGCAACATCCGAAATAGCTCTATTTGGCCAGCCAAAAGATTTTTACACAATTTATTAACATTTCATTAATTATCAAATTAGTGAAAAATATCTTTTGAGTTGAGCTAGCCCTATTCAAAAGTTCAAAAATACAACTAACACAAAAAAAAAAATAAAACAAAAAATTACAAAAATAACCACAAGTATTCGGTAAAAAATTAAAAGTGGAAAATTTGTGTTGTGTTGAAAGTGCAAGCAATGAAAATGTTGAATTCTTGCTGTTAAAAATCTGTGAAAAGTTTTCAAATTTCAACTGATTAATAAAATTAAAATACATACACGACAATTTTAAAAAGGTGCGTAAATTTTTTTTAGAATAATGAAAGAAAAAATTCTTAGAAAAGTGTCGTTACATAAGTTTTGTTTCTGCTTTCATTTGTAAATTGCGAAACATTTCTTGCGATTAATGCTTCATGTGGCTTGAATTATTTTTTTTGGCATTGATTTGCAATTTATCTGAATTCAAGACAGTAATTAGTGAATGGTTTTTCATAAAAAATCGCTTGGATTAACGCAATTGGAATATATATATATTCATATGAGATTTTTTGACACCAAAATATAAGCATTTCAATAAATTGAAATTTTTTAAACTTGGCAGTCAGCCGAGTAATAAGTGAATTTAAATGTTTCTTTCTTAAAAAGCTAAAGACAAAAAATTTAAATTTAAATACAAATATTGAAAAAATTCTTCCGCAATAGAAATGACGTTAATATTAAGCTTAAAAAAAAGTGGCGTTCTGTGTTTTGTTGAATGGTTGATTTCTCTGGCAGCCGCTAAGCAAATGAAAATAATAGTAATAATATTGGTAGAAATTGGCAAAGGCACATATTCAATTAGCTAACCGTTAATTGTTATAAATTAAATTCTATTTGATTAGAATGAAACTTTTGTAAAAAACAGCAAAACACAAAAACAACCTCTAAGTCAACATGAGAATACGACAGCTCTTAATCGTATTTTTGCTTCTAAATCCCCATTTGCACTTGTTTATAAACGATTGCGATTAAATACGCTAATTTTTTGCATTATCAAAAATAACAACTCATTATTATATCAAGTAATTTTCCGCTTAATCCATTTTAAGATAAAAGTATTAGGTAGATTTAATAAAATACATTTATTACATTTTTTTCACCTATTGAAAAAAAAGTGCGACGAAGAAAGCGAAATTTGTATAAAACAAAATTGCTCAGCTCTCCTCATTCACTTATTTATAGTTCTCTTTTGCAAAAGAATTCCCATCAAACAGTATCTGAATCTGTGTATGTGAATGTATCTGTGTGTGCCAACATGCGTATCTCACGCACACAACTTCTAATCGCATTTTCTGTTTTTTGCAAACCTTTATATTTAATTTTTTTTTTTATTATTTTGCGAACTGCTGTTATCTAACAGGCTATCCGAGTATGAGGGTTAATTATCTAAGCTTAGATACTACGAGAAATGTATCTGTATAGCCGACCGCATGCAAATTTGCGTTATTGTTACGTCAAGTTGCGTTGGGTTCAACAACTGCTAATCACATGACGTCAAGCCTACAGAGATCGTAAATCAGTTCAGTTCCGATAGTGCTGAATTTAAACAAAAATTTCTTTGAACAAATTCTGCAAATTCTTACTTAGTTGTATTTTATCTACAACAATTAAACAGAGACAAGCAATAGAAGGGCAAACAAATAAGAAGAGAACTATAAACTATAGTTGCATTTGTACTAAAATGTATTAAACTAAGTGTAATTGCTTACTATTTAATAATCCGAATTCCATTTGACTATAAAAACTTCATCGGACCCCAGAGAGTCGCATGTTTTTTTGGCTGTTATCATAAAAGTTTTACGATTATAGGAAATAATTTATACGACTTTAATTGTAAATACGCTGTCAGTGGGTCGCACAATTTCCTTATGAATTATGTAACGCATTGCAAATAGATGAAATTTAAACAATTCTAATACTATTAGTGAAATACACAAAAGTGAGTTTTATAAAGGTGGAGAAGAGTATTTCCAATTCGTTGTGTTTAGGTTGTAGTTTTTTATTTGCGTAATTTGTTAGGCAACACTCATCTGTACTTTGACACATTTCGTGGTCTATTTATGCTTGATTGATTGGCGTGGAATTCTATGCAAAAACAAAGCTACTTTCCAGTTTGAAATACAACCAACTTAGATACCATCGATGGCGAAGAAATAGAAAAAAATAGTGATGGAAGAGGCGATGGGGGTAGGCAAATGGCAGATAATGCTTATCGCTGGCAAAGTTTTATGGCCGTGCGTAAATAGTGTAAAGTACTTTAGCTGAATGTGGCACAAAAACTGTCAGCAGAAGTGTGGCAAGAAACTGCCACAAAACACTGCAAAAATTGCATTACATTTGTTTTGTGTTTGTTTCTCCTTTTTTTTATTAACGAAGCGTGAACACTAGACCACATAATGTGCGGCACACATTCGGCAAGTGACACACACACATTTTTACAACCAACTTTTAGGTACTCTTCCCAACAACAAAAAAAAAAAAAAACAAATTAAGTAAGAAAAAGATAAAAGCAGACAACGTAGAAAATTGTCACGCATTTTTTGTTGTTGGTTGCTTGACGCGCTTTAAAAATATCCTAGACGTAATTATTGTTGTTGTTGTGGTCTTTTTAAGATTACTTATACGTCGTGTTGTCTTTGATTTTCATTTAAGTTTACGCGCGTAAATGCTTGTCAATTAATTAGACTATAATAAATGTGGAAATAACTTGTGGGAGTATAATTTCTTTGCTTTTGTTTTTGCATTTTCAAATAATTTGTTATTGAAGATACTTTTGTTAACAGCTTATAGCTATTAGTATTCCATTTGTAGTAACTATTGTTACTTTCATTGAGAGCTCATCACATATACGTGTAAGCTTGAACTGCACGCGCAATTTGAAAATATATTCTTCAGATACAATTGTCAATATCTGAGCTAGTGATATTTGCTTTGTAGTTAGCAACCAGAGCAACGCATGTGATCATTGTGCCACTCACTTGAGTGTGCCTATGAATGTGGCTTTGCCCTCGCCTGTCTCGTGCACTAAATATTTAAAATAGCTGAGTCTTGAGAGGATTGCGGTGCCCCGATTGCTTCCGGTTCAAGTCGATTACACAAAAAGCGCCCAGCACTTTTCTTTTCTTCTCAATTCTTCTCTGCTTTCCGATGCTTTCTAAATAATCGTACTCGTACGGTTGGCAAGTAAGTACATTTTGTATCTGACAGTATGCGCTCAAGTGTCTTATGCTCTTATTGTTGCTGCTCTGCTATTGTTTTTGTTTCTATACAAATGAAGTGCACATCGATTAGTGCATTTTAAAGGTAAATGCCGTTTGTGTTTGCCTTTGTTTGAGTTATGTTTCGGTATCTTTTTCATTTTTTCTCCTCTTCTACCATCTGCATTTCTTGTTTTTCCAAAGAAAATTAATTGTTTTGTAAACACGTGAGTTTTAGCTTATGGTTGCGGTTGAAATTGGGGTTGGGGTCATCAATGACAAAATCCAGCATTAAAATCGACAATTGCCGTGAGACTGAACAGAAACAGAGCTCCTTATGGATATCTGTCTCTTTCTCCTTTCTTGTATATATGTATTTATTTTTCTTGGCAGCATTTTCAGCGACAATATCCATAAGCAAATGCATCTTAATATATTGTTGTTTGCATTCAAATAGACATTTATCTATAGTCAGTTGCTGTCGCTGTCAGCAAATGCCGCCGCACATCAATCAGACTTTAAGCACTTCTTACCTTATAGAAATATATAATACACAAGTAGAATAATATTTCCCATTCAATCTTGTGACTTTTAGCTAATATACAGCAAAGCACAAGACAAGTAAATTCACTTGTTTTGCTGATTATATGTGAAATGTTTGGCATTGAATTGACCGCATTGGTAGAAGAATTAAATAAATATTACCCAAAACTCTTACAACACGAATTTGTTTGTTTTCTTGCGCGAGTTTTAATTGTTAAAGCCATTTATTTTTACTACCTCGCTCACAGTAGTCCCAACTGAAATCTATCTAACTAGGAGTACGAGTATCTACAGAAACCACAGTAGTAAAAATAACAAAAACAAACCCAGAAAAATGAATAATTTGCACATAAAGCATAATGTAAGTGGATTTTGTGGTTATATAGACGGGGTATGTTGCATTACCAAATTGAAATTGCGGTTATCTGAGGCAATATCTTAGAAAATATACAAAAGTGTGACAAGGAATTTTAAGAGTATAACTTATAGAGATTGTGTTTTGAAATTGTCAACGAGCGATGCAATCTACAATGTTAAGTAAAAACTGATTAAGATTCCTATATATATATAAAGTAGTTAAACTTGTTTGGTTTGTCACTCATTTATTAAGTTATTTCATTAAAAATAAAAATAAAATAAATTTATTTAATTATACTAAATGAGATGAAAACGAGAATAACAAAAAAAAAACTAACACACATTTGCATGCAATAAAAATAAAAATTGAAAACAACAATAATGCGTAACTTTCAAACGTCAAATCAAGCTGGCTTTCAGGTATTGTTATTTATATACATAAATAAATTTATTTTATGCAAATATCTACGCATAATAATATTAATAGACAATATTCAGTCAGTTATAATATTCAGCTGTTATATTAAATTCGTTTCACATTCTTTTCTTAGCTAAACTAGTCATGAGATACTCTCGAATTTGCATATGAAAAGCACATTCAAAGTTAATCAAAAGCCAAAACAAAAACAAAAGCCAAATTTACATTTCAAATGTTGTTGAGGTGATAAATGTCCAAGAGCGAGCCCCCATTCCACAGGTTGGGGGAAGTGAATGTCGTATTGCCGCCCCAGCGATACTGACCGACCGATGGATGGATGGATGTTTGCCCCAAAGCGCGGGGTAGCCAAGCGTCTGACATGAACTAATTAAGTTGCGCACTTTGATCAGACTTACTGCCGACCAGTTTGCCACAGCGATCCGCGAACGATACTTTCTCAAATTCACTCCAAAACCTCCCAGAAAAATAGGTGATGACAAAACTTAACAAAAGCAAATGTCACATTCATTTGAAGCGCATAAATTTGGCACGGTAGAACACAACAAAAACATGATAATCAGTCTTGGGATACGCACACAGTTCAATGACTAGGTCTAAGCACAGCTTGGCAAAGCTCAGCTGGGCGAGCTGAGTATGATCGGTCACTCATATGGCTATATACCCTGTAACATTAAGAAAATGAATGCAGATGCATTAGTAGTAGTAAGTAATATTAAGTTGCCATATTTGACTTTTTAAATACCCTAGTAGACACTCTGCACATTTAAAAGTTTCCACAAAACATCACATAGAAATCGATGAATAATATTGCTGTTTAAATTAGCTGCAATTAAGAGCAGATTTTGAATATCACAGAGTACCCACTAGTCGCATACACTCTGAATTCTCACTGAATATGTGTAAGTGTATGTTTGCTGTGTCACTGACTGAAACGAGTTGTCGTCAGGCAAGCTACAAGATGAATTTGCTTAATTTATTAAACGAACTCGCCGCACTCGAAAATCCGTTCAAAAATCTAGCGAAAATTCGTACAAAATCTTGAGTGAAAATAGATGAACATTTGAAAAATACCTGAGAAATTTATGAAGTCAAATTATGTTTTACATTATACAAATGGCATGCCGAAACACTTCAAGCAGTTGATTTGCCGTAATTTGACATATTCAAAAAATTTAAAAAAATTAAATTTATTTTTTCTTTTTCTCCTCTTTTTATACGCCAAATAAAAGCTGCCGCCACACTAGTTTTCTTCCGTTTTTATTAAAATGTTTATTGTTGGCTTCAATTTAAATCATCGTTTTATTTGCACATTAATTTGATAAAAGATGCCGCTTAAGTTGTACTAAGAATTTGGGTTATGTGAACTGCCAATAGGAGTGTCGTCTGTTCTAATGGTGATGCCTTACATAAAGTGCGGGGAAGTTAAAAAAAGGGAAGGGTAGTGTATTAGCTGGGCTATAAATGCTAGCGATAAGATTGGCTTATCAAAAAGGGGAGAAACTTTCGCTTTCTGAATTGAAATTGGGCAACTCAGTCAGCTCTGATATCAATGCAACAATAACAGTTATTAACTTGCCCCGCACAAGTTGGCAGTTCCTGCCTCTCGTATCGATATCAAATGATACGCCACATTACATAGGGCATTAAAATTTTGTTTCATTATTTTTTATGCTCTTCATAATTTGTTGATTATGTGCCTCTGGGCTTATGAATGACAGACGACAGACTCCGAGTGCGGAGTCCGGATCCGTCGATCATTAAAAGATACATTTCATTTGGCTGTTGGGGCCGACGTCTAGGTGTTATTTTATATACAAACTACATATTTAGCTATTTTCGGTTATTTTTATAACTTGGCACATGTGTCGCTTGTCCCTTAAATAAATTTCTATAGGCACTTTTTGTTATTCTCTTGTATTTTTTATGTTGTTCCTTTATTGTGGTTGTTGTTGTTGTGGCTGTGGACGCTGTGGTCGGAGCTTTTGATGCCCTTACAGAATTTAACATAAATTCTACCAACTGGCGGCATAAACAGCAACAACAACAACAAGAATGTAACTCTGACTTGGCCTGACTTGGCACACATTTGGGTCTTCTTTTTGGCAGCTGTTTTGGGTGAAAGGCATAAAAGTCAAGCGAGATGGCAATGCCAAAGGGTTATGCATATTTTAAATGCTCATAACGTTTTCTTATTTTTTTTTTTATTTATTTACAAGCGCGCTGGCATGCCGACAAAATTGAAATTAAGTCACACTTTTTACTTGAACCTAAGTTCAGCAGTTCAATTCAATAATTGGCCACAGTCTGGTTAGAAAATTAAACTGTTAACCTAATGCTATTAAGGTTAAATGTTACATTGCAGCTTAACATAACAAGCAGCTGTTAGTAAAAGAACGTAACAAAATATTTAATTAAAAAATGAACAACTTTTAAAAAATCTAAATAGCATAATAATTTAATTTACGACTATTCTATTGCTTAAAGTTAAGCTGAAAGAATGTAATATATTGGAGAACTGGTTGGCTTTAGAACAAACTGTCCAGCCCTGGCTTTGAAATATGTACTTGTGTATCTTTAGTGGTGTGCAAATTCCGTTTGTTTTTGCTTCTTTTCGACAACTTTGAACGGTCGTAACTGTTTGCGTTTTATGTGCGTTTTAAAACGCGCGCGTGGCAAGACGACAAATTTGAATTTCAACGCCTTTGTACATTGCATAAGTGGCGCGGGAGGAGTGGTTGAGTGTACAAGTGTGTCTGTGTCTGTGTGTGTGTGTGTGTGATATGAGTGTGCTGATTATCTGCAGTTCAACGTCGCGTCGTCGCAGCAGAAAGCAATTAACATTTTGATGCTTGAAATTCGGCCCACAGCAGACAGTCAACCGGATAGACAGACAGATGGAGATTGCAACTTGCAACTTGCAACTTGCAACGTGCAACGTGCAGTGTGGAACGTGGAACCTATGAGTTGTATATTATTTATTTTTGTTGTCGAGTTGGTAATTGAATTGTTGTTGTTTATAGTAATTAAAAACGGGGAGCACTTAAATGTTGCATAAAAAATGCTGCTACTGTTTTCAGCCTCTGCTGCTGTTGCATCTATTGCTGCCGCTGCTGCTGATGCTGCTGCTGCGTAGGCATCTGAACACGTGCCAAAAAGTCAGCCTACAGGCAGTATAGCGCCTAAGTGCAACGACAAGCATCACTCAGCCGCCCCGTTATACGCCCTGCGCCACTTCCTGATCATGTATCTGATAGATACACTTGCCGCCAGTGTCGGTGTCGCTTTTGCTGCTGCTGCTGCTGCTGCTGCTGCTGTTGCTGCAGTTAGTGCGTGATTATTTTCAAATTCGACACAGTTTTATGCGCGAATTGTTTTTGTTGCCACATTTATTTTTAAACAATTTGCCAGTCGGTGAGTGTCTTCGAGTTTTTCCCTTGCTTAGCTACGATTTTTGTAAGTTTTATTTGGCTTTGTTTTTGATTTTTCTTTCTCTCTGTTTTTCTTGCTTAGTTGGCCAATTTGTGCACTCTTTCAAATGGGATGGGGGAAAGTCAATTTCGATGTTTCGATGTTTTCACCGAGTTTTTTGCATAACTACCTCTGCTGGCTCCCTTTTTAGCGATAAGTCGTATTTATGTAACCCGCTGACCATTTCGACGCGCCCATAGATACAATTGTATCTCAGTTCGTTTATTGTCGCTGAGACTCGATGCCAAAAATAAACTGTGCCACTTTACCGACGTCGACGACAGTCGCTTAATATAGATATACACTAATTAAATGTCAAAATTTCGCATAAAAACAATTAAACTGAAGAATTTATATACAATTCGATTAATCTTAAATGTTGTCGTTGGAATTTTCAAAAGCCAAATCGAGCGTACAATAACTTATGATAATAAAAAAATGCAGAAAATATGTAAAAAATGTCAGATGACTTTAATAGATACATAATAATCACAAAAAGATATTTCATCGAATTAGCATCGTTTTAAAAGGTTACTTAATTTTTTTTTTAATATGATAAATTAATAATCTATGATTAATATCTTCTCTTATTTTTACAGGTCTGAAACTGAAACATGTTGATGTTGCAACGACAAACCTAAACATTCAACAGCAACAAGATCATCAACATTATAAACAACAACAACCTTGTTTGATTTCCACTCTTGTAGACTTCTGTTAACTGCTCTGACATGACAAAGAAGTTACTGAAGTTGATAAGATGCAATATCAGCGAGGAAGACGAAGATGAAGATCTGCAACAGCAACAACAACAACAAAAACAAGAGCAACAGTTGAAATTGAAAAGTGTTGAACAAGTCTACGATATGATAACCTAATTTCCTGTCAGCAAGCGGCGAATTTTCAACTGGAACAGAGACTTATAAAAGAAACTAAGAAAAGTTTATAAAAACAACGAAACGAAAGTAAAACGATTTTTTTTTTGAAAACGGGGCGTTCATATGTTTCAACGACAGTTAAGGGCGTGGCATACGCCCAGCAACGGCAACAGAAACCACTGACAAAACTGAGGGGGCAGAGCCCAAAAAAAGGCATAACAATAAACTGCAGCAGCAAGGGAAGCGGCAGCAAAAGCAACACTTTAAAAAAAAGCAAAAAATCAAGCAGTAAAAGCATTAACAACTTGAAAACTCTTGTGAAACTGCAGTTGTAATCTTTCATGCGAATAAACCAGCGTTTGGATTGGAGGGCCCTGGCGCTGCTGGGCGCCCTCCTTTCGTTTATCATAGCCTGGCCGGGTCTGGTGTTTGCCATGCCAGCGCTAACGACGATGTCGAACCAATCTATAAACAATATGCAAGCAAATATAAATATTAGCAATACCACTCATAGCTACAACAATTACAATAACAACAATCTAAGTAATCTAATTGATAGTAATAGTTCTATACAAAGTGATCATAGTCGTAGTAGTCCTCTAGTGCTGAACAAGAAGGAGAGTGAAAATAGTTTAAATCAAAATCAAAGTATTAGTGCTGAATTTAACATGCGAACGTTAACCACAACCACAAATCAATCAACTGCCATAATAACAATAAATAACACAATAACAACAGCAACAACACCCAATCCTGACAGCAGCAGCATCAGCAGCACAACGCCAGCGATAATTACCGATAAGGATGATGAATATCAGGAACAGGAATCGGATGCTTTGGGATTTAGCATCTCGGTGGCGCGTCGTGAGCATCTTGCGATACTTTCACGGACAGAGCGTAGTATACGACATCAGCAACAGCATCTGCATCATCAGCAATTGCATCATCGGCAGCAGCAACAACAGCAGCAACAGTCGCCAGCTAATGCTAATGGTAACAGCAATAGTAACAGCAATTTCATTGGTTCGAAATCGAAAAGACTGAATAACTTTAGAAATAATCTAAACATAAATAGCAGTAACAACCATCCCAACATTATCAACAACAACAACAATAACAACAATTTGGATCGTAATGAACGCTCTACAATCTCCCATCTAGCTGGACCATCCCGCAAGATACAATTATATATCAAGAATCGTTTTCTACAGCTGCTGCCAGATGGCACTGTTAATGGCACACAGACCGAGCAGAGTGAATACGGTGAGTACACGTTATAAATGAACACAATCTTTTAAATGCAACTATTCACTTACATAATTTAATTAAAATACTTTTAAACGGGTCGCTATTTACTTAAGGCAACGTGCACAAGTGTTAGAAACTTTGATTAAACAACTAGGGGAAGGTTTTATTAAGCTCCACTTTAATCCGATTCTAAAAATATGAATAATTTATTTATAGTATAGTTTTGAAAATACCTGTTTTCAGAAAATATATATTAAAATAATACAAGCTTAGAATAGAAGAAACTTTTATTAAAATAATGGGTTCAGTTTGAAAATATATGTACTTTCTAAGACATACGAGTTTAATGGTTTTATATAAATTAACAGAAATTTTAAGATGTCAAGTTAAGCAAATACCTGAGTGATATTATGAAATAAAATGAATAGTACATTTTTTTATGTTCCTACTATAAAAATTTAAGGTTATAACTAAATTTTTCCTCTTACTGAATCGAATTATTTATGTTTCCTTATTGTCTAACAGAAAAGGAGAAATCATTTATCTTAATAAATCCAAAAATATGTTGCTGCTAACACTGTTTAATTGAATTGCAGTCTCTTCAGTGTAAAATGCTGTGAATTGTTACTTTGACCTTATGTACAGCTTGCAGATGAACTTCAAAGCTGACACCCCGTTGTTTAATATACCATGGAGATGAAACTCCAGAAAAATGTTGTTTAGTTTTTCTATCATGAAGACATAAACAATCAAATAAACTAATGCGCGTTCTCTTCTCATACGTAATATTTGAAATACTATATATCAGCAACAATATGTAGCATACACATACACGCCCACTCACGCAGCGCCTACAAGTTGAAAGTTCTCATAAAATGTGTATGTTTCAACGCAAAAGCTGTGTTAGACACCGTAAGAATCTATAGAGGGGGCTGCCAAGAAACAAAATGAACAGATACAAAAAAAAGTAAAAAAAAAAAAAAAAATAAAGGAAAAATCAACGAAAAATTTAACAAAAATTTTTGTAGCGAGCTGTTTATGTTGAGCATCATTAAGTCAGACACTTGATTTGGCAATCTGCTAACGTTGTTGTTGCTGTCGTTGTTGTTGTAGCTGCTGAGGGCGCCCAGGAGAAGAATCTATTGTATTATTTGCCATATAAATTTATGTTGTGCGTAGTGTGTGTGTGTATGTGTGTGTATGCTGGCATAAATCTTGTTTTAATGAACTAAGCGACCTGATTAGCTGAACTGCTATGAGTCAGAGCCAGATCAGCTGCTGGCCATTTGCATAACCTGGTCAACAGCAATCAGCGATAAGAAGGCAACGGCAGAAAAGCGCTTGCCAAATTAAATTTACAACTTGATTTTCATTCACCTTTTTGTATATTTCTTCTTCCGAATTTGCTGCGGCAATTTGCAATGCTGATAACAAAGCGACAAGCGGCAAATCGAAAACTTGTTGTACAACACGGTAAACGGCAAGCGACGAGCGATTTGCGGCCGGTTTGTGCGCGTTTTTAACCGCGCTTGCGTTATCGCGCCAACTGATCGCGTCATTGAGACTTCAGAGTGCTCGATGCCGCATAGATAGTTGAGATGTTGTGTTTTGTCGAATTTTATAAACTTACCTTTTGTGTTGTTATTGCTCAGGTGTTAATTTGATTTCATTCGCCTGCCTCACGCGATAATGCGAACCGGGTGCGATAAGATTTACTCCTCCAAACGGTGCAGCAATCCGAAAGAGCTTTTATAAGGCGCCTGAAATGATTTTTATGGCAGCCATAACAAGTGGCCATTGCCCAATATCTAGCTGGCAGACCATTCACCCACTCAACCACCTGCCCAATTGCCCACTTTCTCAAGCAAACAGACCTATTTCTGGCTTTATTGTGGCGAGTTCGTGAGTTCTTTATGTGCCTTAAATTGCGTCAAGTGCAACAAAATAAAAGCGAGATAGCTTAAGACTTCTGTCGACTACTAAACCAATAAAATTATTAACAATTTTGACAATTTACTCAAGTTGATTAGACTGAATGGTGAGTTATTAACATGACTGTCGCATTTATCCCACCATTTTACTTTATTATTTTTCGAAAGTCAGAGCTTAAAAGGCTTTAGCAGACAAAGACAACTGTTGAAAATGCGTCTGTCCAAACAGTAGAAAATTGTCGAATTTTCCGCACTTAGCCGCTTAAAGTGAAGTTCATCAAGTAGTTGACCTCCAAATGCCAACCACAAAGACCTCAAGCTGCAGTTGCAAATTGCTCAAGAGGCGGCTAACGGTGATTGCCACAATGGACCGGATCCTTGCACCTCATACCTGACCCTTTTTCGGGGCGTACATATTTTCATAATGATATATGAGACTACGTCCAGTCAGTTCAGGGTCTGAGCACCGTCGGGTATGGGCAATTATGCGACTGATTTAGTGCGTGGTGGTGCGTGGTGCGAGGTGTGAAGTTGACTGAAGCTGTTTTCTTTTGGCCAGTAGATGCTAAAAGCTTCCGACAGATTTTTTGATAACTTAATTTACGGCACGTCTTCAGCGAGTTGATGAAGTTGCTGCTGATGCTGTTGCTGTTGCTGTTGTTGCCACTTGCCACTTGCATCGATTTGAATTGCCGCCAACGGACTTGAGTTACTTTCACTGTCATTCGAATTGTGGCTTGTCTGTTAATTGCTTTTAGCATATATGAACAGGCTTATATACTTATACTAGATTTTATTCATTTAATTTATTAAGACACATTAAAGAAACTTCTTTTTTTTTAAACAAATTTGACTATGAACATAAATGTCAAACTGTAAGGCAAACAAATGTCTGCATTGTTCTCATTCTCAACCCAATTCTCAATCAATGATGATTTTATTTTTATGATTTAACTGCCTGCTGGTATTATAAAATAAATATATGTATATTATAGCTGAAAGAACTTTCCAAACCTGCTAGACTTCAAAGCTAGACATTCCTAAACAACAAATTAGTTTCTTAAACATTCTTCAACTATTTATAAACTGAAACTCAAAGGGAAATTGCATAAACTACGTTAATCCCTACCAAGAGCATAATCATGATTAATATTGTAATCATTTGAAGGCAAAGAATTTCAACACAAGATCTCATCGTGCCATGTCTAAATGACCAGCTATTACGATCTACGCGTATGTTTATCATTTTCAGCACATAATATCATAAATTTATTTTTACAGCAATTTTTGAGATGCTACGTCACATATATACAAATGTATCTAGATACATTCGTGAGTTTCTTATGAAAAATTCAGAAAATAAAGATAGTTTCACACACATTTTGGATAGACTCTAATGAGTCTGGCAGTGGCAACACCGTGTGGTTCAGTTTACGTGGGTGGTGCAGCACCACTTGACATGCTATTGTCAGCGAGTCGGCTCATCACAGTGAGCGTGTATCTTGTATCTTGATTTATGCGGCGTTCGTTCCACAACATGGAAACAGAAACAGAAAACACTGTGAAAGTGTTTTGTTTTAGATAAGATTATGTAGTGTATATGGCAACTGAACGGACAACGCAATATGTCAAATGGATTTATAGTTGGCGTCGACGTCAACGTCAAAGTCGACGTTCTCTTTGGATCTCTGCAAAAGATTTCCGCCTCTATTTTTAGTTTGGTGGCAATGAACTGTACGCTTAGAAATTGCTCAAGTGTTTGCTTTCGATTACGTAAAAGGTCTAGGCCATTAAGCCACTTCGGTTAACTTGGTCAACATATATGCATGCACCCACAATTTTCTGTAGCTGTCTTTTTTTTATGGCCGAGTGGCGCTTTTAATTTTCAATGTGGTTTCTTCACAGCGCCCAAAAAAAAATAACCAAAAAAAAAGTATTGACAAGAATGTTAAATTATGCGTAAAGTTCGTAAAAATTTGTAAGGCAGACCAGGTTGGATCGTAATATTTATGAAGTTGGGCTGCCTATATAAATTACCATGATTAATGATATTTTGCACGCAGTTGTTACCATGCTGCTGGCTGCTGTTTTTCTCCTTCTTGCTGTTGTTGTGGTTGTTGTTATTATCGTTGTTTTACAAGCATTTTTACGAGCAATTCATTTTCACCCCGTCCACAAAACCAGCAGCAAGTCAAAAGTTGACCGCTGCCCAGTGGCAGAAACATTGACACAGAAACCAACTACATGAAGAGTTGAATAAAAAGCAATAAATTTATTGTATACACATTAAAAGTGCTTAAAAACATGCTTAATAAGTTTTGGTTATACTTCAATATAAGCATAGGCAGATTGGCTTACTTGGCGTATGCGTAATTTTTAGTTAGAATATATTTCCATGGCAAAATAGCAAGTATAATTTTATTTAATCACTGATTATGGCATCACAGCATAAATAACTTAATATATATGATATAAATATACCTGTGCATAATTTCTGTCAGTTGTTCACCCCATTAAGCTATACTTGAAATGCTTTATACTGACCGACATATTTACTTTATTTCTTTACAAAGCAGCTTAACTTCCTTACATGAATTGCAACTCTCGACAAATTAGAGACACTTTAATAGGCCGATTTCTGGAGTCCATCTTATCTACAAGGTATATAAACGACGAATATCATTGCGTTCTGGTTTCTTTTAGATTTACGATAGCATACACGATTGCCAATTAGAGTGCAATTAATTTATAATCCCAGTCACTACTTATAGGGACCCACATTCGATTGTTTGACACACTTTTCGTCATACATTGTAGCTCTATGTGGCAATATGAACGATAATGTGATTGCACCTGCTGTCCGATATGAAATTTATTGTTTATTTAATGGAGTCATGCATTAATATATTCGTGTATGTGCATGTGGGGAAACATGAGGCGCCAGTGCATGAGAAATGGTTTTTCGAGGTGTTATGAGCTTGAAGAATTGGGCAATGAGTCATATATTAGCCGCATGCCACAAAGGCTGAATAATAACTGTACAGATAACTGTTAGCCTGGCTTATCGGTAGAGCCGGTAACAGCAAATTGTTTGAACATTTCCATGTTTCTATCATTTTTTTTCTCTCTCTTTTGATTAATTTGGCATTTTAGCGACGGCATCGCTGGTCCAATTGACATGTAAATTAATCACATAATTTGCATGCATTTCAAAACACGTTGCAATCGGCATTCAATTACCAAAAGCTGCAAGCTGAAAAACCTGAACAGCTTTTAGCTGAGCCATGCGAATTGGCTTAATAAATTGATCCAGTTATTTTCTGTGTAATGGATATATTCCGGACTAAGACTTGTAGGTGGTCATGTTTTGGCTGTTTACCACTTGTTGCTGCCAGATCGCACTCTCTGATGTTGGCCGATTTGCTCGCCATTTTCCCCCTCACCTCGTTGGCTAACCCAAATTTTCTATAGTTTCAGTTTTCTTCTCGTCGTATTTGTTTTTAGCCTTTTTTATTTTGGTGGGAGACGCGTGTCTCGACCACTGAGATTTACGACTCAAATGGCCATGAACGTGCTGGTATGGGGAGTATTACTCGTATAGGCAATTCTGTTGAGGGTAAAAATTATCGCGTTGGTATGCGAATGAAACGAAACGAAACGAAAACTGAGAAAGAAAAATGAAGTAAATGCAGTAAATGGTGTGTGTAAGTATCTGAGTATCTTGTTTTGTGTTGTGTTGTGTTGTGTTGTGCTATGCTGTGCTGTGTTGTCTTGTGTATGTATAGAAAGTGTTTACTTAGTGGTTTTCTGTTTGAAAAGCGACGTTAGAAAGGTGTAGGGTGCTCGGTTATACGACTCTGCACTACAGTTTATGTTTGGGTGGGTCGTGATTGTGAGACTCCTCCAATTGAATTCATCTTCCGGGTAGAGTAGCTAAAGATACAATTTATTATTGTATTGTATTTATACAAATAACTAGATGTGTTAACCCAATACTGACAAGATTTTTATAGAGATACAAATTCATCTTTAGTTGATCTGAAATTTTTTTAAATTTAATTTTTAGACTAACATATCTGAGTAAATTTGCAACAGATGCTTAAGCAAGCCAAATGTTGTATGGTGTGGTTAGAGGTTAAATTTTTACTGATAAGCTTTTAATAAAGTTTAAAAAAACGACTCAGAATATTTGATTCTCTCCCGCATTTAAAAACACGTGCCGCTTTTTATTTTCTGTTAGGATGACTGTAATAAATATTTGCTGTAATAAATTTTGCATTAATAGCTTGTCAGTTAGACTGCTACGAAGATAAAGAAAAGTAGGAGTTAATTTGTAGATGCCATATCGATGTGATCTTTATTACTGTTACGGTAACAACTGCGATAGTTGTCCAAGTTAATTACCTCTCTAAGATAGCCTTCTGAAGCTTAGCTACCTTGACTTTTTCCATTTATATTTCCTTGAGTTACCCACACGGTGGCAGGGATTTTGAGTGGTTGCCGCCTTGATGGGAATTACTTACTTATTTCTCTCGTATTTCGCGCAAGTCTAAACAATTTATTAGTGACAATTCGCCGGCTTGTAAATGATATATTAATGACCGTCTCACGACAACAACTACAGCAACCGCCGCACACGCGCACAAAATAACAAATTTAAATTACAGCGCACACTTTGAATCCGGTTTAAAATGAAAGCCGTACCATACACAGCCACCCAGCTACACAGTCCACATCGAGCTGTAGCTGTAGCTCTAACTCTTTATGATACCCACCTAATCCATCCGCCAATCCACCTCTTTGCAGTGCAGTTTACGCATAGATATGTTCGCACTTAATAGCTCAAGTTTACGGCAATCGACAAATTGGCGCGTTAATCTACACTGAGAGAAACAGAGCGAGAGAGAGAGAGCGGGAGAGAAAAAGTGAAAGAGAGAAAATAAACTAGTAGGAAAGGCTACAGTCGAGAAAACTCGACTGTGTGGCAAACCCTGTACTTATTCTAAAAATAAAAATAATAAAAATATTCTACCTTTTATTTATAATTGATCGCAATGCAATTTTATGCTTACATAACTAAAAAAAGTAAGTTAACTTGTTTTCGACGAATTTAATTTACCCCTTCAACTGTGTAAGTACAGGGTGAACCAAATGTATTTTGGGTTAAGGTTTTTTTTCTTTGGAATTTGGCATGCATAAGGCGTAGGACACAAGCTACTCTTAATATGCGTCGCACCGCATGACACAGGCAATAAACATCCATCGCACCGGGGCCGTCAGGCGGCATTTTTTGTATACATAGATGGAAAACCCGCTCCACATACGGCTACTGGAAGCGGGTTAAGTGCGTGCAATTTGCGTTGATAAAATACAACTTAAAAAAAAAATGAGTAAGACAGCGATATGGGGGGAAAAGAGTTAAAGAAAATTAACTCAAGCGGCCAAATGACTTCCGTTGGAAAAGTGAAAAGTCCGCAGTCGACAAAGTAACAAGCGTTGCCATTAGGCAACTGCTGCTCTGCGGGCTCTCCTTGGCGTATCTTGCAGATACATTTGTATCTTACAAGTAGGAAGTGTACCCAATTGAGGTGATGACACACACACGATGTCGTTCGCATTACCCCTTGTGCGTGCTGATGTTGTGCAGTGTATACAAAATTCTAATGGCATGCGTGTGCAATGTGCGACAAGACGAGTCTAGACGAGACTAGACTGCTATACGCTGCTATCACCCTCTCTCTCTCTCTCTCTCTATCGCTCTGTGCATGGCTGGGCCATTGACTCGAAGCCGAGCCGTTGCCTGGCAGCTTTATTTAAACTAATTGACGCCCGCCGCAAAACGCAACCATATGAAAGGTGTGCGGGTTCCCTCTCAGCTGCGAGGTGCAATTGGAAAAGTGTCAATTGCTTGCTAGGCTCTCGGTCGACTCGACTCAACTCGACTAGGAACTAGGAATGTAGTATGCCCGGAGAGAAGGTGAGCAAGGGGAAACAATTGATGCGCGTCAAAATGAACAATGAGTTTCAATTAGTTGCCACATTGGATTCTCCTCCAATGGCCATTTTTCGTCATTCATTTGCTCTGCAATGAGGAAGTATGAATAGCTTGCTGATTGAGCTGAGCGGATTACCATGCTACAACTGTGTGGCAACTCTGGCAATTGTGGGTGCTTGAACTTGCAACGGCACGATGAGTGTTGAGTGGGGAGTCGTGTACTCACACATATATACATACACATCTAACTATCTAACTAAACACACATATATTCTGAACTTGAGGCGTTAATTTGCGCAAACATTTGCACAAATAATTCCGTACAAAATTGTTAAATCCAATATAAGTAAGCATCGATACATTGAAGTGCTACTTAAATCGAAGCTGCCAACCTGTTCCAAAAAACGACGCTGTCAAAGCTGCATCTTTATATTTATAAAAAAAAAGGGAAAACTTATTCAAAGTCAATTTATAATGAGTTCTGCTTTCTGTAACAAGTCTGAAATGGAATCCGAGCAGCCAGTAGATCAGGAAAACTTGAATTTGGATAAGGATGAGCCAATAATAGAGGTTGACTCAAAGCTATCACTGAAGAACAATATTCTTTTCAAGCATAAAAATCAATTAGGTATGTACAAAAATAATAGTCAGCCATTAATATCAAAATTTATGTTTTGAACTCAACTGTTTGCACAGAACATTCGCATTTGGCCAAATTGATTTTACCTAAGGATGCGCTCGAAGTGCTTCAACAATGCAAGGACATTAATATTAGTAATGTCAACATTGAGGGGGATGCTGATGGTAATTTCATTGCAAATGTCAATGTGAATTCTAAGCAGTACACGGCCAAGGGACATTCTAAAAAGGAGGCCAAGAAGTTGGTGTGCGAATTGGCTTTTCGTGATTATATCATCTCCAAAGACTTATCATCAGATGACGAGACCTCAAAAATGGATGTGACTATATTACACTTGGCCTCATTTGCCATTTACAAGCTATGTGAGGAGTGGAATCGAGATGGTTACGTGGCTCCATTGGCTGAGAGCTCTATGCCAGCTTCCATGTGCAACAAATTGCCAGCTAAATGGGAGACAATGCATCCAGCCAGTGTATTGCACGTTATGCGACCAGGATTGAAATATATCCCCATCGATGGACAACCTAATGGCCTACAATGCATGACAATTGTCGTAGACAATCAGGAATTTATTTCCTACGGAAGATCAAAGAAAATCGCTCGTCGCAATGTGGCAATCGCTGCCTGCAATGCCTTGTTCAGCACTAATTTCCGTAATTGAGAAAACAATAAATTAATATATAAAAAGTAATATTAAATTTAGAATAATGGCGTTGGAAATTCCTGAGATTAAGATTTCCGCATTGCCAAAATGCCGCATTTAATTAACATTTTAAGCTATTCCATTCATAAAAGTGAGGCTTTTAAATGCCCCCAACCAGATGAACGACCAGACTCATTTCCACACTCTTCTAACTTAAAGTCTTTATGGACTAGAGATGATCCCGTCCATTAAGATCAAACACTTTCGTCAGACAGCGGTAAAATGCTTCCGTGGTGGTGGCATTTTATGAGCTAAGAAGCTGCCTGCCTGCCCCAGAAGGAGGCGAATTGAGTGCCTGCTGCACTTGATTGCAACTTCAACGTGCGGCTCTCAGCTTGTTTGTTTTCAATGGCATTTTTGTGTATGTGTGGTGTCCATTGGAAAAACCAATGACTGACATATCGAACCGCTCTCTGTCCCGCCCTATGGCCATGCTATGGTTTTTAACGATCTCGCTAATTTGCCAAACACCAAATGCGGCTTTTTTTTTTTTTATTATTTACACTGGCTAAACACAGACGCCAGCCGACATAGAAGTCGATGTGTAGGCGAACTGGCCATGCTTGTCTAGTCAGCCAATTGGCGGGGCAAACATCTTTAATTGAAGAGCAGATAAACTGCACACCAGCTCGATATTATGGCCACTTCTTCACTTTTATGACTCGGCCAATTGCATAATGATCTGTTGATGAACCCAGACTCATACAACCACTGACCCACTAACAAGCTATAAGAACAGTTATTCTGCAAGATGCCAAAATTTAAATACTCTTTCACTGACAGTTCACATAAAAATGGAAGATCAAAAAGATTCTCCGAATGGGAAAATAATTTCAATTCGTATCTTTTGGAAAAACTTTATTATGCATGTTCTACAAGTCTAATAATCCAAAATCCAAAATATATGTTGGGAGACTTAATAAAAATTTAGATTTTGCTAATTAAATTAATATTGAAATGGGATAATTGAATTGATTTTTTATATGAGCTGTACCAATTATAATTGGACTATTATTGATTGTTAATATTGAGATTTGTTGAAATTTAAGAATATGCCTCCGAAAACATATTTATATACATATATAACATAGTTTTTAAAATCTTTAGAGATTTGTGGAGCTTTTCTGAATGATATTGAATAGCATTAAAGCAGGGTATTGCAGGCAAGTCAATAAACTTCAAAAAGACATTTGGGCAATAAAGAAAAGAAAAGGGAAAAGTCGCCCACCCACGTAGACGGGAGACAATCAATTCGAAAAGGTCCAATTTAGTCGCATCAAATTGCTGGCAGCCTGTTTACTTTGTATTTGGACAGATTCTTCTCCGAACATTGTTCCGTCCTGCTGTGCGACAATTGAAAGTGGGGCCCTGGGGCCAAACAACTTGTTAACTTGTTGTACTTGCAGTGGCAGTTGTTGTTGTTAGTGTTGCCTTTCTTCTTTGGCAGCAATTTGTGCAACTTGCTTCGATTACTTCATTTGGCTTTAGGTTCTCTGAAGCGTGTGACCCAGTTTTGTGGTCAGGCTTTTGTGAATGCCACAATTTGATACTGCACAAAGAAATAATAAAATTTAACAAATTCGTACAATAAACCAACTTATAAAAAAAAACCATGAGATGCAGCGCCCACTAAATTCGTGCACCACTAATTGACCACTGCTGTGGTGCTGTGGTGCTGCATTGCGATTGTCTGATATCGCATATCATTTGGCTCAGTAAATATGGCCATTTAATATTAGCCAGCGGTGTAGCTGGCATTGTTTGGTCAATAGTAGACATTAAATTTATGACCCAGGCCAAGTTGGCGCCCCCGAGTTGTGCATTTCATTTTGACAGATTGTTGACAAATGTCACGGGAGTTCGCATTGTCCGTCCGTCCCCTCCACTCTGTGAGGTGCTCTATGCTAATTACCTTTTGCAGCCTACACTGACAGCTGTGACAGTTTGCTCAACTACTGTGCCGCCCACGCACAGATCCAGACCGCAGACGACAGAAGACACTGTGATTCATGACAACTTGAGGCAGAGACTCTATAATTGTGAGTCTGCAGTTTATACGCGACAGTTAATGCAATAAATTTATTAATTTTGTTAAACAACTATTAAGTATTTTTTGTCTATCTAGAAGAACTATATTCCGTATATTGTTTTGTCCAAATTTAATACGAAAATAAATCAAATATTAACCATTTCACTACAAAGAGCAGCTATTTTTTAAAATAACACAAAAAGTGCTACTGTTAAATTTATAAAATTATGCAACAAAAAAAAAATGTAATTTAATCAAGAATTTTTAGAGTTTTTCTTTATTTGCTATTTAGAATGTCACTACAGAATTAGAAACCTTTACGCTCCCAGAAAGCAAATGAATATATGTTTTATTCGTTCATAAAAACTTTCGCCGTTGCATAGTGTAATTAGCATCTACATCTTCAAAATTTTCCTTAACATATTATGATAATTGCACCTGTAAACCTCATCTTATCTTATTATATGATGCGACTGTCGCCTGTTGCCGTGCGCAAAATTAACTCAAAATCTCCCAGATATCACACACACAATAAACAATGCGGTTAATTATTCGTGGTAAGATCTGAACGTTAAAACTGTACTTATGATCAGATAATTTCAACAAATTCAAATATATAATTGAAACTCTATTTTTTTCGGCATACTTTTTTAACCAAATGTGAAGTGTTAATGTGGAATCTAAAATTTTTGGGGGATAATATGCTCGTAGTGTGCAACACAGTTTAATCCAATACTAATCGTCCATCAACGCTGCTTGACACTGGCACGCGCACGAATTTGAACAGTGCATTTGAGGAATATATTTGTATCTTAAGAATACATAATCAACGAGTGCTTAACTCGATTCATTTACATGCACAACCTGCACTTTATTTATATCTGAACATAGTTGCTGGACCGTGGGTGTTCTCGCCGCTGGCAGCTGCACTTTCGGGATTACATCTAAAGTGATGTACTTGGAGGCCTCCCTCAATTAAAGTATTAACGGCACAATGTACTCCAACTCCGCACAGTGGGTGTCTGAGCAGCTGCTGCCCAATTGTAGATCGTTCCAGACGACACTTCAGATACAGACTCTGACTGTCTGCGGATCAGCATATGAGCATAATCGATTGGTTGCATTTGCATGAACATCTTGCGAGGATTTTCGCTTAACAGGCGTTGAAAATAGAACATCAATCAGCGCTGTCTGTTTACAGGTCTCTTCCATTCCGGGGTCTAAGTTTGTTTTTAATTGCTTTGAAATTCTTAGTCAAGCTGACAAGCATGGCTGGCGATTAGAGAGATACTGATACTGATCTCTTAAATCTGGCTCACCTGCCTAACGGTGCTTTGATTAAATTCAATTAAATTCAATTCAATGATAGATATTCCCCCCCTCTCCATTCGCATACCCATCTAGATGCCTGCACCCGCTTTCAATTCATTTCATTTCAATAGCGATTCGATTTTGTTTTGATTCAGTCTGAGCGCCTGGCTACCAGTTTTTCCAGTGTGTTTTTCAGGCGGCGCCTGTTGAACCTGTTGATTTGCCTATCAGCACTTGTCGCTGTCGTTAATGTGCGTGTTACTGTTACTGTTGTTGTTGCTGTTGTTGTTCTTGTAAATGCTGTGATTGTTGTTGTTGTTGTTGTTGTCTGGGGACGGCTTTCCACACCATTGCCACACAGTTGGCAAATGAATGAAATGAATGCCTATCTATGGCATTACATCAGCCGACCATCGATATTTACATTTGTCTCCACCTCTCGAAACTTACTTTGATTACATTTTGATTTGGCAGATTGATTTGTATCTGGCAAGGCTAATGAAGACAAATGCCTTTTGGATTGAGAGAGCTAGATACCAATGATCAATGTCTGTGCGGTCTTTGGCTCTCGCTTAATTCAGTGCATAACAGAAATTAATTCAACTTAATTGAACATTTTGTAAAAACCAATCGAAAATCGCTCTCAGCTTTCTTTTGGCAATCGCTCTTGACGTGTTTATATTATTGGTAGTGGGTCGCTGTAGGCCAATATTTAGTTGGCATCACCTGTCACTTTTCACGGCTTGTTTGGCCATAATTTCGAATAGTTGACTCTGACGCACGCGGCGTATGCGCAATTTTTATGTCAACGCCATAAACTTTCAACACGCTTGAAAGCTATATTAAAATAATTCTGGTCATGGAGTTGCGTTCAGGCTGATGAAAAACACTCAAAGTAAAAGTAAATATATCTTAACGATATTCAAATGGAGTTTTTAATGTTATACAAATTTTTATGGAATTTTAAAATATAGTTTTTTATAATGTTAATGAGGCTGTGGCCTAAAGATTAAGTTATTTATTATAACTTGTATTACTAATCGCTGTGTTGTATAACTAATTAACCCATCTTTCACTTTTTGTACAGATTTATCAAAATAGATTTAGTGCAGCTCGATAAAGATTTAGTTTAAACTTTCCCAGTTTTTGACTGAACCTAAAGCAGGTTTTGCTAATATTTTCAGAATATTCGCTTCTTGGAATCAGCAGGGAATCTGCATGTGAACTAACCGTTATCTGTTTGAATCGCAAACCATCCATGTGATTTCTCGATCACGTTGAGCACAAATCAAATATATGAAGATGAGAGAGACTTGACTCCGTGTCGGATATGTGGGCTGCTACATGCTAATAGAAAAGCACTTTAAGAACCAACAAAAAGAAAACAAAAATAAAAGCTGCGTTACACTTTAGGTGTGAAAAAAAGGCTGGAACGGTGTGAACAGTCAGCCAGGCAGGCAGCAAAGATTGTTGCCGAACAAGAAATTGCAATTTAAATGCGATAAATTAAAAAGGAAAAGCAAAAGACAAAGCGAGAATTGAATCGGGATTAGGGAATCGGGAACTGGGCATAAATAATGCCTGAAGTCAAGAAAATTGACGCGCCTTGCAAATGAAATGAAAATTGAAATCGCAGGAAAAAAGATATAAAATGCATTCGGAGAATTTTTTTTTATCGGTGAGCTGGAAATCGCGGCCTGCAAGTCGCCATTCGGGTGATAAATCTTTCTATTAGCCAACTGGCAACAAGAAGGCAACGCGTTGCAATAACTGCTGTTGCAGCTTTGTTAGCGCCGTGCCGCGCCGCCAACGCGACTCCACCCCTAGGCGATTTTAATCGCGCCGCCAGTTTCGCTGCATAATTTATAAAATCCATTTTAATCAGCGCGCGCTGCACAATTACTTTGTCTGCATTTAAATGCCAAATGGCTAACAGGGCCAAGACCTGAACTTGGCCCAGCGGCAGGTGTCTCGACTTGAGACTGATTCTCCAGTCTGAGTCTGTGGCTTGCTTCTACGTGCCCTAGGTGTGTTAATTCGAGTTGATTGCGTAGCACGTTGCTCACTTTGCTCATTGAGTTGTCAGTGCGTTGTCTCCGCCTTGCCAACTGCCCATGATAAATAGCCTACAATTATGTCTAGTGCGTTCACATCGATGTTGCTCTTGCTCTTCTTCTTGCTGTTATTGCTCAGTTCAAAGGCAGCACAGCCGGCAAACAGTCCACAGCAACAGCAACAACAACAGCCGCGACAACAACAACAACAACAAAAACGCTAATTGAATAAACACGCCGAAACCGCAGCACACAAAAGTTGCTAGAAAGCAGTGCCGAGGAACAATCTTATATAGGTATTTGTCTATGTATGTGTAAATACACATACGTGTATGTGTGTGTACTTATGCTCTACACAAATTGGCAGAAGTGACAACCAAACAATTCACCCACTCACACGCACACACGAAAAGTCAACGCATTGACAGCCAATTTTGTAGCGTCTAAAATCGCGCGCGTTTTTTTGTATTCATTTTCTAATCACTGTATTACCTGTGCAATGAGGGTCTGTTTTAAATTTTATTTAAATATTATTTCTGCAATAACGATTTAAAAGAATGACGTTCTTCAATATAGAAAGCACATTTCGGTATTTAACAAAAGTGGTCAGCTGATTTTTTTTTGGGAATTTTATTCATTGATAGTTCGTCTAAGCGAGGCAGATTCTTATCAAATGCCAAAGGGTATTAGCCGATAAGAGTTGACATATTTAGCTAGGTCTTTATAATGGCAATTATAAAATTGTTTGTGGTGGGCATTCTTATGCCATTTTCTTAAGACTTAATACAACTATTTTGGCGGGTTTTTAGAAACTGAAAGGCTATTAATCAATATAATTGATGACAATTGGCGAGCTAGTTTTTTTTCGACTAGAAACAAAACGCTTATCGGCCATGAGCGAATCTAACACTATTAGTCAATGGGATCTGGTACCAGCTGTGTCCGCCCATATCATCAATTTATCAGAGAGTATGGTGCAGCGATCTATCTTAAAAGTTGCGAATGCATTCCTGATCAATTGCCAAGAGACTGGGAGGCTAGTGGAATTGTAGTTGGAGTTCGAGTTGGGCAGCTGATTTATGAATTTGACCGGACCGTTCGACGAGTGCAAGAAGTCAACGCGACCAGTTAATGACCCTGTGCCACGGAATTTTGCATAATGATCATTGAATTTATGGAGCACCACTAACTCACAGACAATTGCCTATCACTTGGCGCTGATTTGACCGCTTGATTGTCACTAAGTTAGTCAGGCAAAGGGGATTTCAAAACAAGCTCCAATTCCAATTCCACTTCCAACTCCAACTTCAACTCATATTGATTGAACACACACTGCTAACACAGTCACTAACTCATATTGATTGGCTCACAGATTGACAGAGTGACCCAGAGTCTGTGACAGCGACAAGATCAATAAATGTTATTGTTCAATTGACAACACAACACAGCAACAACATTGAAATTTCTTCAATCTTCAGCGACATTTCTAGATTAGAGGCCAAGTATTTCAAGATAATTCTCAAAGGATCTTTTTCTAACGTGTGAATCTATTCAGATTCTCATCGCTTTTGTGACAACAATCATTAGATAGTCATCATTTTATGTTTGATTTTTTTTTGCCCCACCCAAGGCATAAGTTCAAATAAGAAAATGGGCAAACAGGAGAATGAGAAGGAGAAATAGAAAGAGCAACACACGGATGCGGCATAATTGATTTGTCTAATGCACATGGCAAACCGAAACTCGGCATGTGCTTGGCAATTACACTCTGGTAACGCTGTTTGTTTTTCCGTAGATGCAGTTGCCAGATAAAAAGATACAAAGATACAATTCTGCTCGTTTAATTGCGGACTACACGCTGAGACCCCCGGTTACACCCTCTACCCCCTCCAATCACAACCGAGCCACCGAGTTGCCAGCGCGCTGATTAGCTGTTGAGTTATTAGCAAACACAGACAGATATCTAAGATCTGTGGGATCTGGGAGTTCTGCTGTTGAGATCTAAGCTGATAGATACTGATAGCTTGTTGGCGCAAGCTGTCGGCAATCATTCAGTTGCTCATTCATTGGCCAATGTTTGGCAATCAGGCAGGCATTGTGCAAACAAAGGTGCCACACGGAGCGTGGAAAGCCGACCCTGGATTGACAGTGAGACAGTGAGACAGTGAGACATTGAGACAGTCAGCCAACCCACTTGACAAAGCTCAAAGGTTTCATTGCTTAATGTCAGGGGCTCCACAAGCGACTTAAACTGATTTATAATTGCGATACGATACATTCTTTCTCCTCTGCCATTGGCAGTCGGGCCTCAATTCAACTGGGCAAATATGTGGGCAAGAACACAGCAGAGGAGCAGGCGACACATCTGTATAATCGTGTGTGTGTGTGTGTGTGTGTGTGTGTGTGTAAATTGAAACCCATTTGACTTCACGGACTAGCAACGGAACGGTCCATCGCCTCGAACTGGGTGTTAAAAACAAACCAAGCACTAGATCCGACAGACCAGACCACCGACTGTGTCCCTGCCATTTAACAGCTACTAAAACCCTCAACCGATGGCCACTCAAATGAAAGAAAATTTAACTTAAAAACATTGCAACTCGATCTATTATTAACACCCCGAACTACCTTTGCTCTTGAATCACTTTTTGAATTAGAGTTTAATTGTAAATGTTTTTTATGATCGACAAAGTATCAGCTATATGATAAGAATTTTTATGTAGAATATCAATACCTAAACCAAATTGCTGATTTTGAAAACTATAAATATAATTTGATACTGTTATAATTTAACTATCAATAATTTAATATTAGTACGACTTAAGAGGTTTTTAAAATAAAATCAAAGCATTAAATTAAATTTATTAAAATGTTGGACGTTTTCTTAGTAGCACATTTGACTTAAAAAACTAAGGAAGATTGAAAAATACATTTTATTTTTTTTTTGTAACAAAATTTATTGAATCAGGATTGCTGTCCTCCTAGTCTTTCCACTGAACTTCTTGGCAACGGCCTGACAAGCTTATAATACCCACAGCGGGTAAGGGCATGCATGCAAAATGAATAAAAACAAAGAGCGCCATCAAAACAGGCAACAAAATATGCGTAATTATCGGCTAGTCAGTTGGTAAGCAAAAAGATACAGCTTGAGACTGCCGGCAGCTGCCGTTGCACGTATCTGTCGGAGGAGTCTGGACCTTTGTGTCTGAGCCGTCATGGTCCGTCCAGATAGTCTGTCCAGTTGGCATCCTGGCGCTAAACGAAACCTGCGAGCCGCAACAATGCGATAAATAACCCGGCAGCTAATTTAAATGGCATGGGCAATGCGGTTCGCGCAGTTGCGACTGTAAAGCGACCATAAAAACCCAATCGAAACTAGATCTGATTAACTTTGATTTATCGTAGGCGGCGTTGGCTGCAACCAACTTGCCGCTAAATTTAGCTCAACTATAGAATGGAATAACTAGCAGCAATGCGAAAAAGTATCTTCAGACTGCAGCTTGAGCTCAGCTTCATTTGGTTGCGGTTAAAAGGGCAGCGAGCCTTTTTCTGAATTGAATTGTATATCGTTTGGGCGTGAGTTTGAGTAATGTGGAGGCGTTTCTAGCATGGTGGGGGCCACATATTTGCACTTTGACTGCCAGTGCAGCCACCCAGACAGACACGGCTCTCTGACTGCGGCTGGGCCAAGTTTAACGGCCTTGTTAGCACAACTTCCTCATAGCACTGTAAAACTTTCATGCAATTTACATGCAAATCGTTGACATTATTTTTGGGCAGCAACTCAACTAGCGACTCGTCAAGCTCATTCTTTCACTGTTATGAGCCACTCACGACTCGACATCCCACACTTTAAAAGTTCTCTCCTTCTTCACCCCCCTCATTGCAGTCATTACATTAGCATGCCAAATAGGTGGGGTTCTATAAATGATGTTCATGTCTTCTAAACGAGATGAATCTGAATCTGATGCATGGATTTGTCCCCTGTCAACGCACGGTTACTTCGAGATTAGATTTAATATATCTCAGACTGGAAAACACACTCATTGGCCATGTCAAGAAGAGTTCAATGCCATTATTTTGGATTAATAAATGGGCAACAATCGAAATTCGCATGTCGCGCATAAATCGCATGCAAAACGCGCATAATTTTTTACTGTATGAAAAGCGAGGATAAGGGGAAAATTGTGAAGGCAATTTGTCAGCTTTTTAAAAACGCAATTAAGTCTGAAACAAGTCATAAGTATGGATATGGCATAAATTAATTTTCAGTAGCTCATAAAAGTGAAAAATAAAGGCAAAAAATAATTCAATTCACATTTGCATTCGCATGCGGATTCGTAATCGCGTATCTGTCAGATACATAGCCTGGCGGCGCCATCGACATTGATCTTGGCACATGTTCACTTTAATTAGGCTGACATACGCCGAAAGCCTAACCGGGTATCCGTCCATTAAAATGACAAAACGTTCCAATGTGCCTCTTCAGGATCTTTTGTGTCGTTTTCCGTTTCATTTGCGTGCATTTACAACTTGTTTTTCAACACTTTTTAATCAGCTTGACAACACACTGTTAAGGTCACGACGGATCACATTAATTACAATAAAAAGAAAAGAAATACAAAAATAAGCAAAATTAAAGCAAAATAAAACTGCAACACGTAGTAGCCATTAAAGATCAGTCGGTCTTATGGGTGCGCCCTCATACGAAATGCTAATGAAAGCTACAAAGCGACAATAAAAAGCTCATCCAATTAGCTGATTGTGATACGTGTTTTGGCAAGGATTCCCATTGGCTATGACAATCCGTTAAAAATTATGTGATCGAAGCATGCTCGAAGACGATGTCGGTCAATGGAGCAATTGTATTGGCAGAACAGATCACTTCTAAGTACTTATACACTTGTATATTTGTGCTTAATCTATTGATAAGCATTTATTACATGTCGCTAAGCGGAGCTAAACGCTTAGCAACGAATAACTTGTACACTTACAGACATCTTTTAATTAAAGTTTTTTATTTTAAACATTTTAAACATAGCAGATTTCGCCAGAATTCGATTTCGATGGTAAGGGTCTAATCAATTTCAATCAATTAATAAATTTGAATGTACATGTAGATGGTAAACATTTTTGTAATTAAAAATACAAAACGAATTGTTCACACGCTTTTCTCAGCCATAGCTTAAATGTCTGAACAAGTTGTAATACCCTGTACACATAAATCGCTGTGGCTACCACAGAAATATGCAAGTAAATTCCAAAAGCTAACAAGCTGCAAGTACTTGACTTTAAGTGCATGTGTGCTGCGTGTGTGTGGGATTGAGGTTCAGATTTGGATTGGATTGAACGCTTATCGATGCGGCACGAACAACGGCACTACGACAAATTAAAAGTCATAAATTTAATGAGCGATCATAAAAACGCACTTGAGTGGGACAACGACAATTACGATGACAGAGGCTGCGATCAGAAGCCGCTGCATGGGGATTAAGTACATATTACTTATAGATACTTTTGTATCTAGGCGATAATTAAGTGGCGCACTTGGATTACCACTCATAAAAAGCCAACTGCAGCGGATCTCAAGTACCACATTTATTACAAACGTCTTCCGGTTGGGCTTTTGTTTATGCTAAAACAGTGTGCTTATGAAATTTTTATTGGAATTGGACCTGAAATTATTTTCCCAGACACATTCAGTGAAATTGCTCTGCTTGAGGTGCATTGAAGGGGTCAGAAATATTTTAATTGTTTGTACAAGCTCGTGAAATGAAGCTGAAGTTAATCATTTCATATGATTTATTCGTTAAGTGTATTGAAATATGATAATTGTTTATGGAAGTAATAAAAAAATTAGAGGATAACTTAAATAATTGCTTGGTAATATCTACAATAAATTTATTTAATTTAAGTCTCTTGTTCCTCTCTTAAAAAAGTGAGTTTGCAGCTATCGCAACACGCATAAACATTGTAAGCCACTCGCCAGACTGAAGTAAGTAGAAAAGTGGTTAGATAGCTGCTCAGATAAGGCTGAGTTACAGCCCAACTATCAGATGCAGTCTTTACGAGAGAGTAACCAAGTCTAGATACTCTTATTGCCCCATTCACACTCAATCTGAATACAGACATCCCATTAAATTATGAATGCGAATATCATCATCAGCATCAATGATTGCAAAAGGATTTCGCTTGTAGTCAACACATCAATTTGAAATGGGGTTATTGACGCATGTTTTGGCCTCTCGACGGTGTTTGGTTGTTTTCATTTCGGCGTCTGCTCGCAAAAACTATAAATAACAATAAAAACAAAATGCGAAAAACGCAAAGGAAAAAAAAAAAAAGAAATCAGAACCGAACTACTTCAGCTGGCTTTCAAGCAATGCGGGATTTTGGCATGTGATTAATGCCTGTCCGTGCTACTCCGTTGCTATGCGTTGAGTTCTGAGGTCTGTGTAGTTTTTATGGGGTGTAAGAATAATTTTCCAAAGAAAATAATAATAGAAATGAAAACAATCGAATTTTTGTGGCGAATTGTTCGTGTGTGGGTTCATTCGTTCCTTCTGACTCGACTTATTTTCCAAATCAATAAACAGTCGGCCTACAACAATATCAACATGCCGCATGCCGCATGCAACAAGCAACTGAGCTAATAACGAGAAGAAAGTCCAAGAAAATGTTCATTCATGACACATCCACACACACATACACAGCTGCAAAGCCTTGCCTTGGCCAAGGTGTCGAGCTATAATTTGCATAAATCACAATTACCTGTCAATCGATAAACGATCTCAATAACAGCCGTACACGCTGCCCGGACTGGCTAAAGTGTGAACATATTGTGGCCACCAAAAGTGCAGTTATCCATATATAGCACTAAACAACAACAGCACGTACAAATCGGTGGCAAGTGTTGCATGCTGCCTACGAGCATGACAAACGTACCATGTTGCACCGTTGGCCTGGACAGTCACAGAGTCGGGCTGGCATTGCGCCAGACAAGACCAGACCTCAAGCATTGTTAAACGTTTTCCAAATGGGGGCTTTTATTGTGGGCCTAAACAAAAGAAGGCGACAAATAGCCGACTGCCAACTGCCAATTGCCAACTGTGAGTTGGAAATGTATCTCACAGGTGGTCCCTCTAATAATAGCAGACACTGCAATTGACAACTAGATAAATTGTATAATTGAAAGATCAGCTGCGGAAACTATCATTCAATTAGAGGCAATTACTAGATGGATTATACAACTACTTGGATCTATTTCACTTTCAACATTAATACCAACACCCTCTATGGGGGAAATTTACTGTTCAAGGTTATATTTGAGAAAGTTAATGAAGTTTATTATATTAAAAGCTTTAAATAGAAAGTTTATTTCTAAGTAACTGTTAAATATACTCATGTGGCAAACACATGCCTCTAGGTCAATATAAATACAAAAAACGTGAGTAACGCCGGGTTACATCAGTTTATTATACTATCGTCAATTTAATCTGTTGATTGCTCCTAACTGATTAGCTTAATGTACGAGTATAATAGAACATAATCTACAATTTACATATTATTCTAGATTCTCTTAATATTTAAATGTTCCCACATCTTTAAAGCTGCACTAGCGAAAGAGAGAAACAGAGGGAGAGATTCCCAGATGCCAAAGACAAGCAATATTCATTCAGTCAAGCACTCATTCAATCAATTCAAGCGTGCAAATCGTTGTTTGGCTCTTGGCTTCAAGTGTAGTACAATTTCATGCTGCATTATGAGGTCAATTAATGCAAACATTTAAATAATAATAATAAGTCAAAACGAAAATAGCACTAATTCCCTCAAGAACCACAAAAAAGGAAAATTTCCATAATAATAGTTTAACACATCGTAAAGATTTTCTCAGCCCAATAATATTGTGGCTGGAGTTCCATATATAGTACCATCTCAAAGAAATTTATTTTTTGAATTTTCGAAACGAAAAAGTTACAGATGGCCGCGATGAAAGCTAAAAATTTCTCATTTATGATCCATGGCGGCGACAATAAAGTGAAAGATAGATAGATACTTACGATACTCGTAGATACGATACTGTTAAGGCCATATCAACGATTGTAAATGGCTTGTTTTTATTTATTTAGTTTTGCTAAACAATTTTTATGTGCATTTATTTATTTGTATTTTTTTTTATGGAATTAGAGCAACACTTTCACTTTCCATTTGCTCTCTTATCGAGAATTTAGGAAATGAAAAACAGACTGTGTTATCGAACATATTTATAGATATCTTTATTATCTGTGGCATGTTTTAATGAGTGTCGTCTACACGCGTTGACAGATTTCTTATGTCTTTATTATAGTCTTTAACTTTAATGGGAATTTTTTCATCTTTTGTATACATTGATCATAAAATACTTTTAGTTCTGTTTTAAGATAACTCAATTAATGCACAATTAAATGGGCATAACCAAAGATCATTTTGAATTCACTGGAAATTCTTGTACTATATTTATAGCCTGCCAGTTCTTATGAAGACTGACAGCGGTCAAAAGATATAATAATACTAACTGCTGTCCAAGCTAATAAATGCTTCAATCGGATCGAGATTGAGTAATATGATAGTTTTCCTATACGGGAGATTGAAATTCAATCTGAAATGGTCATGGGCAAACCTTGGGTGAGGGCACTTAAGATACAAGCTCGGCAAAGTTACCTCATCGATTTATATATTTAACAATATTATATCTGTATCTTCATATCTACATATACATGCTGCATCTGTACCTATATCTCGTGTGGTAACACTTAAGAGTTTGTATTTGTTTTAAATTTTAACTGCTTGCAATGCCAGTTCGTATGGTGGGCGAGAAGTTTGTTTATCACATTTAGTTTAGCTACTTGCAGTTTTGTATCTTGTAGATACACACACACACACACACATACACACACAGAAAAAGAGACAAGCTCGCCTGTTCATTTTTGCTTTAGTGTGAAGTGTGAATTACCAACAACAACAATTTGCATTTGCGTTCAATGAGCCACTGACCTAAGTCAATACATTTTGCATTGTGCTTGGCCAATGTGTGTACTTCGAAGTGTATCTGTATCTGTGGCTATGAGTGTGTCTGTAAATGTATCTACGGTAGGCAGAGCGTTTGCTCAGCTCTGCTGCTCGGTCCGACACTCATTTGCGCCGATAATTATGACGTGTGCGCGCAATAACAACAACAACAGCAGCAACTACAACAACAATCAAAATTGCTGACGTTGTAGTTGAATTTGTTGTCGTTAAGCGATATCGTTGCACTTTTCATTTTTATTTTTCGCTTCGGCTTCAATTGCAGTTCGTTTTTGAGATACATTTTTGTTACAATTACATACACAAATGGTTGTTTTTGTTGGTTTGCTAATTTATTTGCAACATTTGCTGTTTGCTGTGAATTAATTGCAACTGCAACTAAGCTCGCTTTGCGCTATTTACGCTCACACACAGCTGCAAAAGCGCGACGCGCGCCTTTTGTATCGACAAGATACAGATACATAGGTGGCAAATGTTAGATTACACTTACACACACACACACAATGAGACCAATACACTTGCTATCAACTGGAGCGCATACATTTTTGCAAATGTGTCTGTAAGCTGTAGTAGACATTGTATCTGTATCTGTAATCGTCAACATTTGAGGAAGCATTAGCTGACGTTTACAACACTTTGAGTACAACAATTCAACTTTAACTAATTGAAATATTTGCCTTCTTTTCGGTCATAGCGTAGGGCAAGTAGATGGGCAGGAGGTGAGAGAAGGGAGGCAACATGTCAAATGTCTTTCGGATTGACAGCTAAAAAATATATATATGCCCCTTGACGTTGCCAGCGTTGCTGACGGGCGACAATTTGCCTGTTCGCACAACAACAACAGCAACCACAATTCGTTTCGCTCCAGTTTCGAAGTATTTCTCCATTATTTTTGGATGATTTACATATAGTTTTGGGAGGCGAGCGTATAATATGTGTGTCAGTTCGGGAAAGCAGCCAACAGACAACAGACAACTTGCAACGCCAATGCCAAATTCTATTTCAAACCAAACACAATCCCATGACATGGCTAAATCATGTCAAACAGACGCAAATGAGCCGCAAAGCGGCAATGCAACACGCATATAAATGAAAATGCTTTGAACTTTGACTGCAACTTGAATTTATATGATGCGACCAAATGGGCCACCAAATGGGGAACTGATTGTGGGGCACCCGGGGAGCTATTAGCAGCTGTCTGGTCGAATTGAGACTGGAATGGAATTGGAAATGGGAATGGGAAGAACTTCCTTTTGACTTTCTGCGAGTTACGATAAGAATATAAAGAGGAATTACTTGTACTGAGTAGTGATGTAAATCCAAGTAGAGCCTCGACATTAAAAAGAGGAAAAAAATAAATATAAAAACTACTTGAAGCTACTTTTGATTATATATAACTTTTTTTTAAAGAGATTGTTTCTGTCGTAGAAATGAAAAATAAAGAGCTAAATATCAAAAAACATCGCATTTACAAATAATACCTCATTTTGATGATTTTTCACAGAGAGTCTGAGGAACTTTTTATACTATTGATAGAATACATTTATTGGTATTGACTCAGATACTTTAGAGACAGCCCTCGTAACTTGTAGGTTAACTTGGAGTCAGTGACAAGCTTCAGTTGTAGCTAGTCTGGCATGGGAATCTTGATAACTACAGTTTGTTGCAGCTTCTTCAGCATCGCACTTAGTGCTAAATATTTGCAAATGGTATTAAGATGATCTCTTCTTCAGAGCAGACGACTTTACTATCTATGTGACACATTAATGCTGTTAGTATGAAAATAGTCAACAATTTTAAGCGATAAGAAATCTGCTTCCGTTCCTATGCATTTTCTGGACAGCTCAGCCTCAGCAAGTTTTCCTATCTATAAAGCTGGCTAAGTCGACTAATTGCTGCCTAATAGGCACCGTCAATTAATTTGCCACAAATCAATAAACAATTTGTCCAATGTTTGATTTATATGCAATGCACAAGGAGCCTGGCTTGAAATATATGAATATATATCTTTTAATTACACGGTATGACATGAGGACAGCGTCCAAAATAAACTGTTATAAGCCGCATGTTTTGCACGCATCGCTGTCAAAGCCAAAGCTGTCAATTGCCATTTGCTAGATACCCAGTCTTGGCCTGGTCCAAGTCCCAGTCTCAGTCCCACTGCCACTCTGCCTGTCAGCGCTGTTCCAATGTCTGGTTAGACGGCATTTTTTATGTCACAAAAAAAAAAACATATTCAGAAATAGTTGCTACATAGAATCCATAAAACATTTTTAGCATTTGCAGACGTGCAGCTTTTAAAATTGTTTGATGCTGTATTCCGTCGTAGACAGATACAATTTTAGTATGCGGGCAGATTGTTTAGGACTGTCATCAGATGCTGCTGTACAGGCACTTCTGGTGTCAACAGATCCATGTTCCGTTCTCATATTATATGGGTTAAGCGAATGATCAATGAGTTGTTGTTTGCGGTTTGTTGTTTGCCAAGAATAACACAGACTGACGGACTGAAGGTTCTTGGAAACGGACAAGATCAGTAGCTGCTATAATTTGAGAAACCATTGACAAATTGACTAAGAATTATGGTCGGCATAGACTAAAAGTTAATACTGAAATCATTTCTTACTCTGTTAAATCTTTTATGTGGAAAAAATATATGGATTTGCTATAAAATGTATTCGAAAATCTTGTGATTTACGATATTCTATGGAGTTGACTTGACAATTGCCAATGATAAATGTTCTCTATTATAACATTTGTCTAGAATGTCTTTGTATATCAGGGGAATCCTGTCAAAAAACAGTTATAGAATAAATAGAACGAAGTGTCACTTCAAATATATTTTTTTCTTTTCCGCTGTCATTGCTCAAGCACTCATGAAAAAAAAAATAAAATCAAATCTGTTGTGTTTTTATGTATAAAGCTAAAAACATTGAGATCTGAGTACAGAGATTTTAATTGTGTCTGTTTTTTAAGAAAAGTGAGTTGATACATATATTTACTTTCATTTTATGTACTAAACTTTGAATATTAGGTTAAGTCTGTCAATGATCTTGATTGATACTACTTTATTCTGATTCAAATTTACAATTATGATCGTGAGATAGGGTTACGAATATATATATGTCTTTGACTGGTGTCACTCTAAGCTGCTGATAATGATATGATCAATGGGTGCATTTAAAACCGATTACAGCCTCTAATGGACAGTCAACCAAATGAGTCAACACCTGCCATCTTGCAGTTCTAGTTCCGAAGAACTATAGCTGGACCTAAACCTGACCATTGCTATGGTCTGTCTGTCTGGCCGTCTACCTGTGATCA
Source organism: Drosophila innubila (assembly GCF_004354385.1). Lineage (NCBI taxonomy): Eukaryota > Metazoa > Arthropoda > Insecta > Diptera > Drosophilidae > Drosophila > Drosophila innubila. Next base: position 14,237,787 of record NW_022995380.1, read on the forward strand.
TTCTTGGCCTAAAAAGCTCTGCGACTAAAACGGCAGGAGGCAGTCGCCGTGGCTGCCACAGACGCAGCCACAGACGACGCCACTTGTCGTGTCGTGTCTCAAATTAATTAAAGACTCATCTACATATTTCATTTCCACTCCAACTGGTTGCCATGATACTTGTACAGGAAAATGCGGAAAACCAAAACTTGGCGCTGACCGCAACCGTTGACAACGCTGCTGACATTCCTGCAGACATAGATGCAGACGCCGATGCCGACATAGACGTCGACGTTGACGTCGACGCAGGCAGCAGAGTGCGCAGCGGGCGTCTTAAAATTGGCCTGTCATTGAAACACACTGGGCGGCAGCAGAGCACGGGGCGTGGCATGTTTTCGAAATGCTTTTACAAAGTTTGTTTTTACAGTTTTTAACATCTTCTTTAAAATTTTTTTTGACATTTTTTAACATATTTTTCCATGTTTTTTTTACATTTTTACAACATCTACAAATCGTGTCGTGTATGGAGAATAGACCTTTTTTTTGGTTTTAAAACATTTTCATATTTGTTTGTTGCTTAACGCTCGTATTAATTTGTAAGAACAACATGTTGCACATTTCTTTTTATTTGTATTTAAATGAATTGCCGCATCATTTCCCCAAACTTTCACTGCCCACTTTTACCAAAGCGACTTAGGGCAGCTCCTTTGGTGGGCCACTTGGAGTTGGATTGAAGTTGGACTGTGTGCCCATACTTTACACATTATTAGTCTAATTTAATCAAATCAAGGCACCCTCAATATCTAAGTTCATTTTTCATTAATGAATTGGACCCGAGATTTGGGCTTTTGTTTAAGCAGTTCGGTTCTCTCTTCGGTATTTCCAATAGATGGTACGCAAGATATTGTTATTTTTTCAAACGGTAGCTGTGCTGGGGGAGAGGGCACGTCCCATAAATTAGGGTACAACAGTGAAAGCTACTAAGAGGTATAGATAAATAGCTTTAGATACTCGCAGAAGTCTTCTCAGCTGGGGCTGTGTGGAATGTGAATGACAAATCCCATCAATGTGTATGAACATAATCATCACAATAGATCTGAAACATCTCGAGTCTTATACATATAGTATGTATGCATTTTAATATTTTTGGAAAGTATCAATTGCCCATATGCACAGTTTTGGGGGCGTTTATTGGATGGCAAAACTATGCCAATCTATTGCAACCCCTAACTGACAGCTGTCAAACGTGTTTGTAATTTATATTTATCGGATATTGGCGAATATATACGGAAATCCGCTGCCAACCCTCAAGAAAAAACACGCAATTCGATTATTGGCAAATCTTAACAATGGTTGCACAAAACATGATAATAATAATTACAGATATGAGGGTAAAAAAGGTAGCCAACTGTGAATTGCATTTTCGTGCTGAAGGGATTATTTGGAATGGCAATTCTCTTGTCGAACTTTTGCACCCATCCATGAAATCTTTTTAGCAGGGTGAGACAATACTTCTGGCTTTCCCACAGTCTTATTTACATAAGAAGTTTTCACTTTTATAAAGTTGTCATAAACGTTTTTACTGCAAAATGATAATAGATCAAGATAAACTTATTACGCTTATCATACCGCCCACAGTTGCGGGTTGTGTTACAAAAGCTCCAAATTTATGGGTCTGTGGATACAAGTCAATAAGCTGGCACTAATTAGTATTTAATAGCTGCAGCATTTTAACTTAAACTGAGACATTTCAATTTTGATCATCTGTGCGACATCTTTGACACTGAATTTTGTATCTAAAAGACACAATTTTCATGATTGATATACCCGACTCCACCATTAAATTGTCAAAATAGGCAACCCACGTTCATAAATTATAAATAAAGAAAGAAAGACAACCCGATCATAAAATCAGCGTGGCACAGTAGTGAAATATCCATTGTGATAATCCCTTATTATGTTAAATAACCACAAAGTGTTCATAAATTTTATTATACGTCACACATTTCTTTTTTTCAAGTATAATTAAAAATATAAAGAAATACATTTTACACACATATATTTAAATGCATTTTTTTATAAGTTGACTTTTATGCTTATACTCGTCTTTAAATATGTGTTGTTGCGTATTGAAAATTTTCGTCAAGTTTTATTGAAGGCTCGATCATAAATTTGATTATTACGGTCTGTCGACTCAGCGACGAAACTCTCCAAATTAAGGCCTCATTAGCATAAATAAAGGCGCAAGGCGACCTTTAACGGTGATTAACAGAGGAGAAGTTCAGATACCACAGGGGGGTGAAGGGAGAGAAAGACAGACATTTCAATTGCCACATAACTCAATCGAACACCTTTAGAACTCCTCTTCAATTTGACAGCCATAATTTTTTGACATTTTAATTATTGTCAGTGCGTGCTTTTGTTGCTTTTGCTGTTGCATTTCTTCGGTCTACGTGCTTAATATCTGGCCAATTTAAAACAGCTCAAATGCCTGACTTGAATATCTGATATATAATCAGTTTCGAATTCAGATTCACATATGGATTTGGTTTTATTTTGTCTGTGCTTCCCGTACTAATTGTAAAATTTCACAGTTAGTTCAATGAACTGCTGATCAATTTGTGTGGTGCCAACTCATTTATTGTTCAACTAATGATCATTTCAATTGTTATTGTTTATTTATTCCACACCCCCTAAGAGCGAAAGGCATAAGTTAATTGCTTGTTCCGCGTTGCGATACGATTAGCTGTTTAATTTTGCCAAGTGTAATTTAATACTGTTTTTTAGAAAGTAAATATTATTAAAAAGTGAAAAAATATATTATACATTTTCAATAATTTTGTTAAATGAAAAATGTTGAATTTCTATCAGATATTCAAATAACTTAGCAATGTGCATTGATTTAAAAAAAGCAGCAAGAAAAAGTTCAATTGCGCGAATTTCAATTATTCGCTAGGCCCCGGCGAGATTCGAACTCACGATCTCCTGTTTACTAGACAGGCGCTTTAACCAACTAAGCCACGGCGCCACATACAAACAACGCGCACAAAGTTCCACTACAAGCAGAGAGAGCGCGAGCAGCTATGCTTGTGCGTATATGCGTGCCGTATCGTTCTCCCTCTCTTTATCTCTTTTGGCAGCTGTCACATACATACAATTCGTGGTTGTGTTGTTGTTTTTGTTTGGAAATAAATTTAGCACAGCAACAGCGACGACGCATATCGCCGATATAAACAACAACAGCACAAATGTTCATATGCATGTATTAATAATAATTTTGAGCAATTCGTTCGGCAACCCACACTCATAGATATATGTACAAATGCCCATATGTATTCAAACAGATAAAAAACAAGAAAAATTACTTATGTTAACTCGAGCTAAACAAATCGTTTTTTAAATGAGCCCCAAAGAAAAGTCACTCACAAACGCGACCCAAGTGAAATGCAACACCAAAAGCGCCATTTGGACACAAAGTGAAAGGCTGTCACTTGCTACTAGCAACTACCCCGCCCCTTGCCACCGCCCTCTTTCTCTCAAGAATTTAATAAATGAACTGAAACGCTTAGCATGTCATTTGTTTAGTTTTAGTTTTTGTTTTTTGTTAAGGGGTAATCACTTAAATGTCTAAAGGGAATTGCATAAAATCGAAGTAATGGCTTATGAAAGGGAAATTATAAATCTAAGCCTATTTAAGTGCACGGAAAGACTAAATTTTATTATGTTTGTGGTTTTGGATGCAACTTTATAATTTCCGTGTGTGTTGTAAATAAACCAAGAAGTCCATTCAAACATGCCTCATAGCTCTAGTTTTTTTTTTATTTTTGTTATTGTTGCCGTTTGTTTAGCTTTAATGCAGATACAGATACAGCGGCAGATGCGGATACAGATACTTTTATTGGTTAGGCATGACCGTAAATCGCAGAGCTATTGACAGCATTTTTATTATACTTATTTGCGCCGCCGTGGCGTCTGCTTATCTTTGACACAGTTTCAGTGTTGCATTAAAACATTGAGGGAATTTTTGTCATAGCCGACAGCTTTATTCACTTTCCCAGTCATTTTAAGTTATAGCAAATTGCAAAAGTTTGCGCCCTTTATCCATGTTGTACACAATAGTTTTTCATTCTTTTGTATTTTCCTTTGTTATAACTTGTAATGTGCTAAATTATTGACTAAAGTTGCTTTTATAAAATATGATGGTAGAAACATTAGCCTACATATTTTGCAACTCGTCTGTTTCAATGTCCAAGTGTAATGAAATTTAAATCAATTGTTTATATCTGATTTTATTTTCTAATTTTTTATTAAAAAAAGAGTAACTCCAAGTCGAGCACTCCTTGCCACTTACATTTTAATAGCGCCATCTGCTTGTTGCCAGGCAAGTCAGTTGCCTTTTATGCTTGTAATTCATAATTTTACATTACGATTAAGTAAACAAAACACACACTTAGAATTTGGCGTCAAAAATCAATTTGTCCATCAGTCAAGTGGCCACTCAAAGGGTTGGCATGAGGCATAATTCGAATTCAAAAGTCTGTTCCGGCATTAAATCCCTCTAATAATCTGCTTTTTATATTTTTGTGGGTGCTTTGATGATCTCCGCGGCAGCTGCTAAGATTTCAATCGGTTCATAACAAGCTGCAGTATTTATAAAAATGATTGTTTATTATGGAAAAAGTGCAGAAGGTTCATTGAACGAGTGTGCGTGGCAACAAAGTGCTGACACACTTTATCCAGGCTACACTAACAGTACAACAACAACAACAGCAACAGCAGCTGGTGGGCAAACTGGGAATTGACAGGCGGGCGGGCCACACAAGTGGTTTGACCTTTAATGAAATCACACGGCGCCTGCAGACGACGGCGACGACGATGTCGACGGCACTGAACTTGAAAATTTTCTAAAAACTCAAGTGTGTGTGCGCCACAATTTCAATTAACCTCAAAACACGCCATTTATAACCTCACATTCAATATGTACAGTTGACAAATTTGCACAGCAGTCGTGGAGTTAAACTGCACGTTAAGCTCTTGCCTCTCTATGATTAAGTGGGAGTAGAAGGCGGGTTAGCTTGCCCAGCTGGACAAGAGGGCGTATTAATCTAGCTGATTAAATGTTGTTTTTATAGCAACTGGTAATAGCTTTTTATGTGCAAATATCGATGGATATTATGTTTAAAAGCCCGCTGGTCGTCTTTAAACTACACCTTTGACCATGAGAAGCATTTCTTTTGAGAGTATTGCATTTTTTTAACATCAAGAGTGTCAGACAGGTAATTAACAGCTTACAGAGCTGGACTGGAACTGGGCTGAGATTGTGCTTTGGGCAATCCACTGACATCCTGACATGCTGACACCGACTCTGGTTCTGGGTCGGTTAATCAAGGGGCTTTTGTGGTCAGATTTGGTGGTTTCTTTTAAGGCGCAGCTGGAAATTGATTGATAATTAATTAATATGTCTGCTTTCATTTCTCTTTCACTCTACTTGCAGCCATTCTGCAGCGCTCAACTGTGGATGTGGGACGCATTAAGATACAAAGTGTGGCCACATGTTTGTATCTTTGTATGGATGCCTGTGGCGCAGTCTATGCCTCGGTAAGTAAGCAACCCTGTAATCTAAAATCACGTATATCCCAGAATCTGTAGTATCTATAGTATTTGCACGTGGTGACATTTTGCTCATTCGCTCTCGTCGAAATTTTGATGGATTGCTAGAAGAGTTTTTCAAACTGTTCGTTCAATTTCAATTATGTGGCATTATCTTTTACTGGAGCGGCAAATTTCGATTGTTCCCATAACAAAGCAATGAGTCAAACACAAACAAACAAAAGGCCGTTAAATTATTGAGGTGCACCTCAACAAACTCCAAAACGCAACGCAATAAATAACAACATTAAGTGCGCCGACTGAAGTGAACAAAAACAAAGCCCTTTTGGGACAAGAGCAACAAACACAGGCAAACGCACTCAAAGATACGAATATCCTTGGGCCAACCCTTGTCCTTTTTTCATTCTCTTCGGTTCGATTTGGTTCGTTTCGGTGCCAAGTGCCAAGTGAGGACGGTCGCATGTCCTGTCGATAATGAATGTGACACTTTTTGCCGCAACTCCTCGACTCCCCGTGGCATCCTCATGATTATTGGCGTCGCATTTCTCACCGCCTTCGTCTGGCGCCAAGACTGGCTGCACTTTTCATTTTGGTTGCGCCTCACCGGTTGCCCGGCATTGGTTCTCTCTCTATCTCTTTCTGTTGGGTGGCAGCTTGTCGTCGCCAGAGCACTTTGACCTTTTCTCATGCATTTCCGAAATAGACGCATTTGTGCCAATTCTGTCAGGCCAGGCGAGTGTTTGTGTTAAGTATCTGCCAGATACAGATTCAGATACAGATGCAGATGCAAATAGAGATAGTTTTGCACTCTCTGCTGCCGTGTTGATTGATGCGCTTCAACAGCGGCAACTCTGTAACAGCCGCGGCCCTTTGAAGGCGCCGCAAAGCGCATTGCAGGCATTTCTCAAAGTTGGTCAAGTGGGCGGCGTTTTACTGGGCGGCTTTTGTTTATTTTGGCGACCATCGGTTACAGCGGAAGAATCTGAAAACGACTGGTCTATAAATTTCAAAGAACTATCTAAATTACATTTAAGAGCACAATTTCCGCTTAACTTACAGCAAAGATATTGAATACTCTCTATATTCCAAAGCAATGTGAGTTTGCTCTTAAGGGAAACGGAAATAGCAGTAATTAGATTTGTATTTGCTAATACATTACGGATCTGATAACATTTTAAATGAAAAATGTTTTTAAATACATTTTTAAATATTTATTAAACATTGTATATAAAACATAATCATAATCACTAATAAAAATGTAACTATTCATACTTTGATTAATTGAATGAAATGTTGTAACATATAAAATCAGTAAGCAAAAGCAATGATATCATAAAACCACAATACGTTTAAATATATGAAATATTTTTGAAAATTTTGTAAATAATTCATTATTTATATACTTAGTTAAAAATAGTTCAAAATGCACATGATCTGCCTACAATTGTCTACGTTGTTTAAACATGTATATTTATATTTCCATTTTAGATCCGCTTTCTCAGCCATTTTAATATAGATTTTCCTTATTCTTTTATTGCTTCGCATTTCGCTGTGTGCCAAAATGCCAAATACGACACGATCTTGTGACCGTTAGGCAGCTGATTTGATTAGCTGCCTAATGGGGCAGCTAATTGAAATCCCAAAACGTTTGCCAATTCATAAATTTGTTTAGACCCACACAGCTGAGTCACGTATGTGTATGTCTCGTTGAACGGTGTTGGCCAATTAAAATGTTATAGCCATAAGTATATGAATGTGATTATTAATTTGCATAATTTGCTCTGTGGTTGGTTGCATTTTCGACCCAAACCAGAAGAAAAGCTGAAAGCAAGCTGAAAAGGAGACCGCCCGCGGAGCACGTGGCGATCAATTAATGGCCAGTCATGGCTAAGGCCAATGAATATGTTGCATCATTATCATTGTTATTGTCCTGTTCAGATGATAATGCCTACAAAATCGAACCGAAAAGAATGTGGAACGCGTCACGGCTTGAGACTGGATAAAAACATTCTCATTTCTGTATTCTAAGTGGTTCCGCTTGCAGTTGTTGTAGGTGTCTGTGTATCTGGCCTAAACGTTGACCCTTTCCGCCTGGCGCCACTTGATAAGACCTCAGACCTGCGACTTTCAACTTGCGACCTGCTAATGGCTTTGATAGTCGGCAGACAAATGTATTTACAGCTATCTATCTAACTACAACTTCATTTCCCCTTTGGACTGCAATTTTTACATGAGCTGTCGCCTATTAAGCTAAAAATAGCGGAAAATGCTAGGAAAATCATAAAAGATGCAGACGACACAGCGAGACGATGAGGCAGACGACTCCGTGCCACATTGTGTTGTCACATATGTCAAAAATTTGTCTGCCCTCGAGAGCAGAGATCTCGTTGTACTTTGAAATGGCGTCAACATTTTAACCATATTTTGCAGTCTATGCTCAGGTTCATCACATCTCCCATCTCCCCTTTTGGCCATTTGATGGCTCATTTCATATCAAATTGGTGTAGCGGCAGCCGGCGCGCCATTTGGCTGATTAATTTCTAAATTTAAGCGGCGACATTTCCCCATGGAAGTCGAGTTCTCAATGCAGTTTGCAGTTTGCCGTTTACTTTGAGTTTCACATTGTCAGTGGAAACAATTTTAATTGCCTGACAAGCGAATTAATTCAATGTTGTTAATTGAATTTGATCTGTTGATCGCAAACAAAGCGATGCGGCCAATTTAAAGGCCAGACACATCAACAGATACAAATCCTTTGTAGCTCATTTACATTTCTACCTAACAAAAGACTAAAGTCTCGACAGATTCTTGCGACTTGTTTGTTGTCCTTTTGTGTGGCTGTCATCTGGTATTCATAAAGTAGGCTACTTTATGGACAGGGTCCAGGGTTTTGGGTCAATGCCAGGGGTCAGGGTGCCGGCGTCTATCGATCGCAACGCCGATACCGAGCACATCCTGTGATAATGAGCACATTTATCTAACAGATTCAGAGTTCTTATAGATGAAAAAGGAAACCGACGACTGCCAATGCCAACTGTAGGTAGCTCAGATCATTTAGTTTTTGTTAAACCCTCTCAACTTGAGGGTTCCTCCTTGCTAAAGTTACCCCAGTTGTTTGTTATGCATATGAGAAACCATCAATGCAACCATAAGAATGTTTGTCATCTCCATAGAACATAGAATTCTTCTCATAAGCTAATAAGGTATTTAAAAAATACTTTAACCAGCATGTGGCTTTTATTTCAAATTATATAGCACTTCAATGAATCGTGGTTAATGCTTGGCATTCAATAAATAGTTAGCAATTCAACAGCAGACTAACAGTTAAAGCAACAAAGCAATTCATCGGTATAATAAGCCAAATTTTTAGTGTATTATATCTTATAGATAACAATTATTTCTTGTTTTTTGTTGACTTTCTTATAGCCAAATAATTTAATTATAGTTCTCAACTGTTACAGAAAGACTTCAACGACGACTGTGTCTTCAACGAGAACATGGAGCTGCATAACTACAACACCTACTCCTCCACATACAACTCGAATGCGAGGCGGGTCTTGTATTTGGCACTTAATCGCCATGGAGCACCGCGTCGCACGCAAATTCCGGCAACCAGACCATTGGGCAATCTGTCGAAATACACGAATGCGATCACTGAGACGGTGCCGCAACAGCGTGTGGAGCAGCTGATAGCCAAGAACTTTGGGGCCAATCGCGTGAAGCATGGCGTGCGTCAACTCTGTGATACCGGCAAGCCGTTGATCGACCTTATCGATGCGGCACACTTCAAGGCGCGCCCGAAATGCAGTCCAAGTAGCAGTAGCAGTAGCAGTAACAGTCCAAGTAGCAGTAGCAGTAGTAGTAGTAGTAATAGTAGCAGTAACGTTCCTGTGCCTGCGGCCAGCGCCAGCAGCCTGATTAGTATTAGTAACATTAGTCAAAGCGTCAGCGGCCATATTAGCAATAGCAGTAACAGTAACAGTAACATTAGTAGTAACAGTAACAGTAACAGTAACAGAAACAGTAACATTAGCAGTCAGCATCAGCATCAGCAGTTACACAAACCGAAACGAAAGAAACTGCGCAAGTGCCGACCGCATGAGAACGAAGAGTCGCACAATTGTCAAAAGCGACCCGGAGCCGGAGCCGGAGCTGGAGCTCTACGGAAGCGTGGCCCCAAAGCGCAGCGTTGTAAGGAGCTGCGGGATGAGGCGGCCGCAAAGGGTGAACCACCACCGAATTGTGGTAAGAAGCCAGGTGCAGCCGGCGTGATTGGAGCTAGGCGTCATGGTGGTGCAGTGGCAGCCGTGGCAGGTGCAGCCAAAGGTGCACTACCGAAGCCCAGGGGCCAAATGAATGGCAACCAGGGCGGTAGGAAGAAGCCACCGAAAGCGGGCAAGCAACGTCCCAATGCGGGTGGCAAGAAGCAGCGTGGCGGTGGCAACAACAACAATAAACGCAATGGTACAAAGCGGCAGCAGCAGCGTTTGCTCGACTCCATCAGTTCAACGACAACAAGCAGATCAACAACAACAACAACAACCACCACAATGGCCAGCAGCTTGGCCACACCGGGTGACAACATCTGGGAGAGCAGCTCACCAATGCCAGCATTGGCGCTGAGCGAGACGAGCGATCGTGTGGAGCGCAATGTCCGCATGCCCATGACAAGCGACGAGGAGGAGCTCGACGATGACGAGGAAGAGGCGGAGGCGGAGGCAGAGCACGAGCCAGATTCACAGGAGGATGCCAGCAGCTATGAGGATGCTACGCTGGAGGGGCATGCACGCAGCGGTGCCGCCGACGATTCCCTGTACTACGATCAACTTGATTTGTGAGTTTGCCCAAAACTATCCTAACCAATTCAATTCTCTGCTATTCGATTGTAATTTCTTATTTTTCAAAATTAATCAATTTGTTCCTATTGGAAACTGATTTATCTAATTGGCATTAACTTTTTACCTTACATTTTCTCACATTTTGTACTGTTGCGAAAATTTTATTTTGGTTGTTGTGTTTATTTCATTAATACGTAATCAATTGATTTATTTTCAAAATTTCTTTTTATTTTTTTTTGGTATTTATTATAATTTTGTGGTTTAAAAAAATAAAAACGTACAAAGTGTGGGTAGTTTATAAAATAATGAATTTTGTTTACCTCAGAGCAGTTTTAATGCATTTAAATGCAATTTCAAATATCTATGGGCCTCATTTTGTAAACCCACTCCATCAGATTCTTACTTATGTCTAAGAAGTTCAGGAAACTCTTGTAAAAAGTTTGCCTTGAGTATGCGATATTGTAATTTGCAAGTTCCCAAACACAAACACAGATACATCACATATACGCACACATACACACACACACACACACACACATATATACGCATTATGCTGCACAACATCACGTACATACGTACCACATGTATATTCCATTTATTTGTACCTATGTACTATATGTACGAGTATATCATGTACTATACCAACGACTGTGGTTCAATAAAGTATTTTTGAAGCAGCGCTAAAGTATTGACAAGTCCATATATATCGATACAATGCGTGTCTGCCTTACTCAATGCAATCTATATAAAAGAAGAATATCAAATCAAATGTATTACAACGGAGTCTCGAGTATTTTTTAAGACTTTTCCCATATCTTCCTATTGGCATCGATCATTATACGTTTCATCATTTAAATATTATTATTATTATAACGATCAATTAATTGTCCTAGCCAAATATTTAAGTTATCGATTAATTATTTATTTTTGAGTTAAATACTTGAGTCTCTGCTAAATCCTAAAACTGATAACATGAATAAAATACTCAAAAATACGACCACTCAAACTCAAAACTCAACAAATACAAGAAAAAAACTTGCAAAAACAAGATATACGAATGAAATATGTATCCCTTATATTTATTGTTGTTAAATATTATTTAATTAACAACAAGAACAAGAGTCTATGTATGTAAAAGATGTGACAATTCGAATAGTTCGCATGTGACATTTGTTATGTAAATATGTATTTATGTTTAAGATTCAAAAAACGTTTATAATGTTTTTTTGTGGTATTGTCGATGTCGAACCTCGCTGCCTCTCAGTGCGTACTTTAAGCTGTAAATCTATTTTAAATGCAATTGTTTTAAAGCCATAAACGAAACAAGGAAGCCAACGAAAAACGATATAAAAAAAATAAAAACTGAAAAAATTTTAATTTATACAAAGCATACTGAAAGCAAAAAACTCACAAATCAAATATTGTATTTTAATTTACATTTTATAATAGACTAACCTGTAACATATGTTAGTTTATACAAAACGAAATGTGTGTGAAATTATTTGATATAAATATAATTTAGACTATTTATTTATTATATTTTTTACATAAATATTATACGTATATTTATAAATTCCCATTTTAAGTTGTAGACTAACCACTTTTAACTTAAATATTATTGATTAAAAAGTTTAAGAAAATCGACGAAACAACAGCATGAAAAGTAAAATATTAAAACTTAAAATAAATTATAATTTACAAAAAATTAATACAAAATAAAAAACTGTCTTTGCAACTGAGTGGAGAAAATATAGAAAAGTCTTATTTTGTGGTAAGGAAAAAAATCGTGTTATGTAGTTGAACCATTTTAGTTGGTTATTTAAATTTTTTTTTGCATGGTTTTGACAGTTAAAAAATTCACCTGGCACGTTTCAAAATGGGAACAACAAAATTTTTTTAATATTTTTATTTTATTTTGGCATGGTTACCCGGAATGCATTACATTTTTAATGCCCTACCTTTAGATAGAACTCCAATTCCAAATTCCCCGAACTATTTCCTAATTTTCTTCTGTGCACTTACAGCATCAAATTGTTGATAATTCATCTGCTGATGCTCTGGATACAGAGAAGCATCGCCCTGTGAGCCCAGTATACAAATGGACCACCACCGATCCGCACAAGCAATAGTTCCTGATCTTCTAGAAATAAGTTTTATAATTGTACATAATTACAAATTTACATATACTATAGATTTAGAACTAATAGCCCTACATACATACACTGTTTATTTAGATTAAAGAAGTTCGATTATTTAAGACTGAAGACTATGAAAGAAAATAAATATAAAATGGAAATAAATTATACTATGCTTAAAACATTCTAAAAATATTAATGAGTGCTTTTCTTTTGGCTCTATCTGGATGGTTTCTTAAACGATCTATAAATTTGTGTATGAACATATTTCATTCCTTTGCCGAACCACTTAATTTGCTAAAAATTTATGCGATTTGTTTTGTTGCCTGCCCTAGTAAATCGCTCGACACCCCAAAGAGCGACGTCGACTCTTTGTATAAACAACAGCAACGGGCGGTGGGCGTTCTGTTTGTTGATTTTTTCTTGGTCGAATCAAGTTCTTAAAAATGTTCTTTTTATTGAGCATAATAATCCTCCTCTATGATGCACTTTTTGGCTATTTGCTGCATCTCTCAGTGTTTGTTATATTTGTCTGATTTATCTGTGTGGCACACATACTAATGTTTTGGCGCCCAGGGGATTGTTGGCCGAATAATTGGCGATTATAACCTAAGCTAAGCCTAAACACTTTTATCTGACAACTGTTGAAACCCATTCAGTCAGAATAGTGGTAGCACGTGTGGCAAACATTTAAATCATGTGATTGAGATTGTTAAGCATACGCAGCGTGTGCAGTATATGACAATAATAAAATAAATAACAGTGGAATAACAATTTGCGCTCAAATTACGACCGACTAGCACATACCCATAGAGCGGGAAACATTTGAGAACGCCCCAAACAACAGTCGCTCGGCTGAGCGAGAGAACTGAGGAGACTCTGCACCCGGGACCCAGACCCAGTTCCATGTGTGAGACAAGTCACGTAGGCCTTGAAATGGCGAAATTGTGACGACTGTCGTTGCTGTTGTTGTTGCTGTAGCTGCTCGCGCAAGTTCCCACATTCGCATTCATTCATTCAGCACTGCTGAAATTTTCGCATGAATAGACGAAATACGAGGCAAAAGCCAAACCAAGCAGCAGCCGCATAAAAGCTCTGCCCCCACTTGGCAACAAACAAGCAATTGAATTGAACTTTTGATGTAGACGCAAATGCTCGATCACACAAAAAGAGAGTACTCAACTACAATATACCCTGTTAGGGCCAAGTGTTCTACATTCTGTGTTTATTAGCCGATCGTAATGAAATTTTCAAGAGTTATAAGGGACATTGTTATTTAAGGCTTGTGATTAAAGGTAAATTGTTATATATCCAAGAACCTACATATTTCATTGGATAGCCTTGAACTTTTGAACTTCTAAGCATTCCTTCCGGCATACAAAAGTTGACTCAATTTTTTATGTACAAAATATAAACTCTTTTTTTTTTTTTTTTTGCTAATTTTCAACACTAACAGGGTATACACAAAAGTCCAAACTCGGCATAAAACAGAATACTCGTATATCAGAATGGAAAATAAACCACAAAGCGTGATGTCGTCCCAAATCTCATTGCTCGGCACGCGCACTTTCCGTTCGTATCTCGTGTTCGCCCGAAATTTTGTTAACGCTTATCAAGTAATCTGATGATCATAGTGACGGCGCCTGATCTCTCCTACACACCCTGTCAGCCGTTCTCTCTCTTTCTCACCATTTCACAATTATCTCATATCAGAGCTGTCAGTTTTTAATTGTGACGGCAGATTAGAAGCAAGTGGAAGTCTAAAAGAGAATCGCCGGTTGCTGGCGCTGCCGTTGACGTTGTTTTTATTTACCTTTCACTTTTGCGGTAATCGCGTCAGCTGATCGTGTGCGTCCGTTGCCATTAATTCTAATTGGAATTTTGCCGAGAAGCTCATTGAGCTTTTTCCTGTGTTGGGAAATGTTTGTTATGGTAGATTGATAGATCTGATTTGTAACGGTTATAATCACATTTTAGTTGACTTGCGAGACGACCTTTAGATTAGATAACTGTTAAATTGAATCATACTAGTTAGAGTTGAAGTCAAGCGAAATTTCCTGTAGCAAGCCTTTTTCTATGTTATAATTATAATAAAAGAAAAGCTTTCTATTAGAGTTGTTTCTTCTTCGACTTATGTAAGATCATTCTGTTCTTACATAAGTAAGATCATTCTACAAATCAGTAAAAGTCTGCAATCGATTGTTTATGATACCTGAATTGATTTTGCAGTTTAAATTTCGTTTTGCACAGATTTGTAGTCATTTGAGTACGACATACAACAACAATTGATTTCCATTTTATGCATGAGTGTTTTCGCTGTCTACGTGACGTATAGAGAATACACCGTTCCGACTTAATCACAAACAAAAATTTAAAACAACGCAAAACATCTACGTTTTTACTCCCCAATTACATCTGGTTCTCTGTGTTTTGCTGAATGTCAGTGTCAAATCCATTGCCAATGGCAATTGATAGAAAGCGAACCTCAAGTAGATATTTAAGATTAGCTATGATGATTTTAGGATTTATTCTTATGAAGTATTAAGTCATACAGCAAATTAATGCTTTGACTAGGATTTTTAATATTTTCGAAGACAATTCAGTAAAGTTTAATTGAATAGATTTCAATTAGCTCAACATAACGGAAATGTCAGCAGTTTTCAGTGTATTCGAACACCCCAGACCACTCTCTGCCTTTCTACCCTCCTCTCGGCGGTATTTTGTTGCATTTCTAGTTCATGGCCTGCATTTGCGTGAATATGATGAATATGCTTAATTGGATTAGCTGTGTCGACATCTGCCCCAGCTCCATTTATTCTTCCTGCTTTAACTGATGGGTGCACAGCCGGGAAGAAACTAGCTAATGAAGAATCTCAAAACCCGATTGCATAACATAGAAGGGAAATGAAAGCGTGTGAAAGTTACAGTGAAATTGAGTAACAACTTAGACAGTCATTTTTGCAGCTTTAATAAATAATTGGACAGTTCCAGTGCACAAGTGTCACAAATTTTTAGACAGCTTGTCAATCAAAAGTCATTCAACTAGTACTTAATAAAATAAAAATGAAAAAAAAAATCCTCTGGAGATGCGGGGCATCGATCCCCGTACCTCTCACATGCTAAGCGAGCGCTCTACCATCTGAGCTACATCCCCTTGTGACAATCTAATAGCTTAGTTGCATGTTAAGTGAATTCCCACTATAGAGTAGTCGAGCCCATCGAAAAGACTGCAAAAAGCTTTTAGCTGCTTGAGCAGCATTTAAGCTTTTTAATGCTAACAAATTCTAGAGCTAGATGTGTTTATGGAATTAATCCAACAAAGTCTTTCACGTTGTTCATTATAGAGGCAACTGTTAACTGTTAAACCTTAATATAAAATTTTACAAAATATACAAAAGAATTGTTCCCGCCCGGGTTCGAACCGGGGACCTTGTGCGTGTGAAGCACACGTGATAACCACTACACTACGGAAACCTGCATGACAGGATTCACCAACTGACAATGACTTTAAGCAGTGAAAGTAGACTACATGAATATGTGAACTCTGAAGGGATAAATGACCCAAAACTCAGTATATGTACTCGTATTTTCTTTTCATATACATACTTGCATCTTTATATGAATGTATGTATATAAAATGCACGGAGGTACTTTAATATGTTGTTAATTTCAATGTTATATCCATCAACTAAATCTATAAAGTTTTAATACTACTTTCTACAATTCCAAAGGATTCAATAGAACAATTCGCTTCCTCTATGGGTGGCATGCGTTGAGAGAGTGCTGAGCAATAAAAGACATACAAACATGGGTCAATAAATGAGAATCATAAAAGTGTCAGGACTGGGAAGTCATGAAGGGGCTGACATTGTCGGGTCGTTAAACAGTGGAAATAGGTGCGTGCCGAGGGTTGAATGTTTATAAATATAACACACCTTAATGATCGTTAAACAAGACTCATTAAAAACGTATAAAATGTGCATGCATCGTACATGTACGTACATATACATATATATGCATTTGCGCTGATGCTGTTGCGACTGCAACACCGAGCTTGCGTGAAACTTGCCTCCTCACGCATGAACTTGATTATTAGCCATGCAAAATATTTACATGTGTACATGGGTGTACTTTAACATCTCTGCCTTAATCGAAAAAAAAAAATAATATGCACAGTAAAAAAAGAATGTCTTGTTCCCGCCCGGGTTCGAACCGGGGACCTTGTGCGTGTGAAGCACACGTGATAACCGCTACACTACGGAAACACCTGACGGTCGACCGGCATAAAATTCAAGTCGTAACTTACGGCGACATTGCATAGATATCGAAAACGATTCACTTTTTCTTGGATGCAATTAATCAGTGTTTAATTTGCATATTTCCCAAATAGGAAAATTAATGACAACGTTAATAGACGCGAGCTTTATTTATGGGCATTGCGATAAGCGAGTAAAAGTGTTTGTGTTAGAAAGACGACTAGACAACTCGGCGGCCATTGAGACAGACGGCCGGGCCGCCTTGGCGTTCATTAGTTCTTGAACTTGTTTTTGAGGTCTTTGAACTTGAACTAGTGAAAACATTGCAGATGAACGCAACACGCATGTGGGATTTTTAATTGCACAATTTATAATTGCAAAACCTATGAATACTTGAACATTTTAACAAAATTTTAACAGGGATGCCAAGCTCTTCAATTTATTAAAAATAATATATGTAGTTAGTACACTTTGCCACTTTAGCTTTGTTTGTCTTATTAAATATTAAGGTAAGTGAAAGTAAGTAAGGTTCAAAGACTTAAGTTAAAAAACATTTTCTAAAAGCTAAAATTTATGTAGTATTAATCGTTTTATAGCGCCATTGGCCCATTAACTAATTGCTGATAGCCGCCTTCTTCAGTGGCTTATCTGCAGACCGTACAAGGGCAGAATGCTGCGTACCCAAGAAAATAAAAGGAGAAGAAAGAGCAACACAAGTAGTAAAGGTAAAATAAACAATTAGTATTACTCTTGCCAAAATCGATTGCAAATTACGTGTGCGGCGGTGTTTGATAAGGTACAATCACTTGGCATTTAAATTTCAGTTCTAAAATAGAAGTGGACACCCACAACGAATTCAACTGGCGATACAATTGACAAGAGAACATGGAAAACTAATTTGTGTGTCGCATGCAACAGACGATGCCACGGGATGGGAGAGAATTCTTCTGTGGCATTGGTCTCAATGAAAGTTGGCACCATGTTCATTGGGTTAGACCTTGACCCGAGTGTTGGGTATGGGATCAGGTTGGTACTGCGAGTGCAACGGTAATATGAAACCGCTAAAATACTTTAGAAGAGCCAAGTGATTGCAGTTTGGCTAACAACATTTTGCTCTTAACAAGTTTTTTTTGTTTTTGTTTTTGTGGGCCTGCGGGCGACGTGTTAAGAATTGTGTCTATCGCAAAATCTGAGATATGAGCAACAAGTTAGCCGGTTTCATCTTGGCCACAAGGCATCCGCATATCACTTGTCCACAGTTGTTGCTGTTGTCGCTTATTATTGACCAAGTTATGCTACAGCAATGTGTCATGTTGGCCCGCTGGCCATACACATCCATGTGGCAGGCAGCAACATGTTGCCAACGTTAACACAGCTGCTATTGCTGTTGTTGCTGATGCTGATGGTGATGCTGATGATGATATTGATGCTGCTGCCGCCTCTCTCCATATTTCACACCTCCCACAACGGGCGGCGGCGGCGTCCTCAGTGAAAATTCGCGCTCGCTCTCCCGCTGCAGGCGCCAGTCGAACCAAAACAGCTGGCCACACCAGACATGAGCCACTGCATCCAGATGAAGTTGCGCTCGCTGTTTCTGTCCCTGTCCCTGTCTGAATTGCGGCCCATCAGCAGCCCAATCGATCTTCATTGGAGCTATCTCTCTTTTTCTTTCGGCCTGTGTCTCTGGTGTCTTCTAGCATCTTCATCTTTATTAATCGGTACATTTATTTGATTATCTTGCCACAACCGCTGCTGCGGTGGATGGAGTCGACTCCACTCGCTGCTGAGATTTATGCTTCGGCCGCGTTATTTACGCGCTAATCATGCAACACTTTTCATTTTGACACGTTCGTTCGGCTCTCATAAAAGCACCGCCAGCGGTACGAGTAATTATGTAAATTTTTTAGCTGTTGCTCTTGTTTCCTTACCATTGACCATGGCCGGGGGTTGCATTTTATGATCTATGCTGGCCGATTCGTGCTTAGAAATGAACACAAATTGATAAAAGCAGCAATAGCAGCCCGAGCAACGAGTTTCGACTCTATTTTTACAGCCCGACACGATCGATTGAGTGGGAAACACGTCGCTAACATAAATTAAACCAACTCGCTACCCATACCTATTCCCACACCCGTACCCGTACTCGGAGCCGGCCGAAGGATCCCTGACCGGCCGGCCTTATTCCATCTGAAATTCCAGGGAAAACGCTGAAGATGAGGTCTTCCACTGCGCGTGTTTTGACACCAAACATCCGCCCAAAGCCGCAGTCGCATTAGTCGTATATGTATCAAGGGGTTCCAGCTTATCGTATGGTTCAAGGGGGAGAGTGAGGGGTGATGAACAGACGTTGATCTTGTTAGCAATTGCCGCTCATGCGCATGACTGCAATTTAAGCGCCATAAATTGTGTTCTCGGCGTTTGAACGCTGCTCCCATGTCAATGGTAATGTGTCAAAACTTATTGCAGGGTATTGTGGGGTATTCTGATAACTTGAAAGTTGTCATGTCATTTTCCTTAGCATGAGAGGTGGTCTCCCAATCGCTTAGTTTTGGTTAATTGGTTAACAAAAATCGAAAGAAATTAGTTTATTTCTATGAAATATAATAAAATAAATATCATTATAAAATGAGTCTTCTACAAATAAAATGTAAAGGATTTTGTTCCGTATTATCTTCGCTTAAATTCATTTTTCATCTCAGTAAATTCTTTGGCTATGAAATAATCTATATTTAATAACTATTAAATTATATACTCCAATTTTACTTGCCATTAAAAAACTTCCCGAATGCCCTGAAATATCTTTGCCAATCGACATAAGCCAATAAGTACAGTTACATGGAAAAAAGTAGACCTAAGACATTTATTACACTGTTTAAGAATTTTGTTGTAAATATTTGCCATTATATATTTAACAAATTCGAAATTGACGTTGTTAGCTTGAATTTCTAAGATCAATAATAAATATTAAGTTGAGAGTCATAGATAGGGTATTTTATTGTCAGCATTAATGACTTATTTCCTTTGTTGTTCCCTGGCCTGCACTTTCTGCAATGAGACGCTGCATTAGATGACTTAATAGGATTTTTCTTGTGCATGGCTTAGATTTAGTCTGGCAGTTGTTAAGTGGCTTTGAGTGCAACGAGAGAAAGGGGTAGACAACAGCTGGGCGGGGGGTCCATTGCTTTGACATATGCAAATGTTAAAACTAATTAAACAATCCTTCAAACAGCAACAGGCAACCCTGACTGGCATAAATAAGTCTTAAGTATTCGTAAATAGCGATAACAACATTTTTTATTTTTATATATAAAGCGAAAAGTATTTTCTAGGCAATTAATAACGACTGTACGACTGACAAACTGGTCGACAGTTGCTAATGAATTAATCAGTTCGGCTTCAGAATAGATTTGAGATCTGAGATATGGAAAATGAGATATGCGATCCGTGATCTCTGATCAGAAATCATTCAAAGAAAACACAGCGTAGGCATTTAATTACCCATGGACACATTATTACTGACAAATGATAATTGGTATTTGCATGACAATTAGAGTCGCTGTCGAGCGCTGATCAAGATCAGATCAAGCCAGGTTTAAGCCACGTTAACCAAGTTGGCGCCAGGCAGCTTTGAAATGTTGCTGTTGATCTTGCTCCATTGCTGGCGTCCCGAGACTAATGCAATTGACTACGCCTTGCACTTCCTGCATATTTGATATGCCTGAGATGGTATACCGCATACCACGATCATCATCGTCAGCATCATCATCATTAGGAAGGGAGGCATGATCAGTGACAAATATATCTTAATGCCCCAAAAATATACATATCATACATTTCACAAGATCGTATTTCATTGAACTTGACATTGAAAACAGCAACAACGAATGCTCTTGACTGTCAATCAGCTTAAGAGATCATTATCAATGCAACGATCCTTGTGATCGTGCTGCAGCCCAAAATGCAATCATTTCATTTTGGTCTTAAGTGCCCACAGCAACCAAACAATTTGAGTTTATTTTTGGGCATTGCACCCAAGCATTGCCCATGATTCACTCGGCAGAAGAAAAGGGAGATCCAGCAAAGTATCCAATTGCAATGCTGACAAGATCACGTACAAAGTGCAACTTGGCTTGGCTGTCAATCAAATACATTACATACGAGTAGTTTTGCGTCCCCCTTCTAATCTTAGGTAAAAGGGTTATTGAACTGGAATGCGGCTAATAATTAGAGTTAAGTAAGCTAAGTAAGTTGGAAAAGAGATGCTTTCAAGTAATCTATATTGAACATTTTTTTTTTTTTTAATTTTTCAATTTTTAAAAGTAATTTATAAGCAGGTCTGCATTAAATATTTTGTTAGTATATTTTTATATATGAAAAGATAATTTAATTTAAATATATATCGTATCTTTATTATCAGCTGCAAAAGATAGCAGTTTGAATTTGATTGCTATTAAATAATAATTATAATAATAAAAAAGTTAACACAGTTTCAAATGCTTTAAAGCATGATCTGTGGGCAATTTGATAAAATCAGGTTTTAAGTGGCTTCAATTACATTTATTATAATTATTTACAATTATACATATAAAGTCAAGTTTAAGGTGAAGACTCAATATTATTTAGCATTCACTTCAATAGATATTTTGGCTAAGACAGTTTGTTTATATTGCTAAACTTTTTAAGTCGCCCTCGTTCCACATAAGTGCCGTAGGGTGCCGTAGATTACGAATTTTTGTGAAATAAAAAATCGGTGCACCCTAATGTATATGCTGGCAGGTAATCATTTCTTTTAGATAAGCGTACGATAATGCCAAAAACAAAGCCAAAATAAATGCTTTCGATTATCTAAAAAAACTTTTGGCCGGTTTCCGATTCGTTTCATTATTTTTTTCTGTTTTGGCAGTACAACAACAACCACAATAGCAATCATTCAATCAATTTGTGAATACTGGAATGTGTGAGTCATCTAAATAACTAAATGCCTAATAGTAAGAACTTAAATCTAAGTGGAAATTCTTAGCGTCCATGTCCATTGCGATAGTCGGACCACTTTTTGCCCAGTGCCTGGTCACGTGCCTGTTGGCGTAGGACTTTTCCACTGCCCGTCTTGGGCAGCTCGGGGAGAAAGAAGACGCCGCAATGGAGCTGCTTGTGGGTGACAACCAGACGCTTCGCCACATACTCAACAATGTCCATTTCGGTGAGGCGACTGCCGGGTATTTTTACAACGGCGGCAGCAGCGGGATCACCATCGACCTCGTTCCACAGGCCAAAGACGCAGGCCTCGATGACATCGGGTAGCTCGGCAATGACCTGCTCCAGCTCGTAGGGACAGTATTGGGCGCCATGGAAGCGAAGCATGTCCCTTTTACGCTCGACAATGTGCAAGAAGTTCTCATTGTCAAAGTAGCCCATGTCACCGGTATGAAACCAACCCTGGTAGTCCTGTATGTGCTTCGATTCGTTTGGATTGCCGTAATAGCCATTCCACACTTTGCTATTATGCACCAAAATCTCACCCGTTTCGCCATGGCTCAAACTGCGTCCGGCATCATCAAGTATTTTCACTTTCACGCCAGGCACAATTCGGCCCACCGATGAGGGCTTTGCCACGCCCATATTTGCTGCCACCCCACCGCATTCAGTCAACGCATAGCCATAAGACATTTGTCCATTCAATAGATACTCCTGCAGCTTCAGCAGATTGGCCACATAGCAGTTTCCTCCACCGATGCTAATGAATCGCACGCTGTTCAATCTGTTCTGGCTGAGCGTAGGTGCCTTCAGTAGCGACGCAACCTGCTGGGGAACCAAGGTCAGCAACGTCACCTTGTACCTCTCGATCAGCTGGAGCATGTATTCCGGCGTATAGGCGCGATCACTGATGACCCGCGTCGAGCCGTGGCAGCAGCTGAAGAGCATGTTGAACAGACCCGGCGACCAGTCGATGGTGCTGAATGAAAGCAACACATCCTGACCGGTAACAAAGCTGTAAATGGGTAAGTAAGTCATTGCCAAGTTGTATATATCTATTCTCAATAGTTAAATTACCCGAAATCAAAGAGACAAGCGGAGTTCGAGATGCAAACTGCCTTGGGAAGACCCGTTGTGCCGGAGGTGCAGAGTATGGCCACTGTTTGATCACCGCCCAGCATGAGTGGTTCAGGTCTGCAAGGAACTGGGTTATCGAGTGGTTTAAATTGGCTGCCACTGCTACTCACACATAATACAGCTCAGTCTTGGTGGGCTCCAATAGATCCTCGATGCGTGACAGCTGCAATCGATGATCCTTGAGCGTATACACCGGAGCCTTAAGCATTTTAGCAACAACGCCGAGTCTCTCGTAGACGGAGCCATCACAGAAAATAAGCCTCGGTCGAGTGATGCAAAACAAATGCTTAAATGTGGCCTCATCATGCCAAGGGCTAACCGCATGAAATGGCGTGCCATTGAGCAGGCAACCCAAAACCAACGGCATCAAATAGGTGGTGTTGGTCCCAGCAATGCCAACCACATCATCCTGCCTCAGACCCAGAGCCTTCAAATGCTGGGCAATGCGTATGGCAAAGCTGATCGCCTCACCATTCGTTAATGCGGTGCCCTCCGTATCGGAAATCTGCAATCAATTAAATAACAAAGTAATTTCGCTGAAGTTTCGATAATCCATAAAGATAATTCTACCTGGCATAGACTTGCTGGATGATTGCGCATAAAGGCAAACAGTATTTTGCCAATTGAACAATCGGCGTCAAAGAAATGCGCCGGCCTTGGTCCACTCCATATTTTTGTATATTTATCGAACTGTGTGGTGGGTCCGCCTTCCATGTTGGCAACTGATAAGGGTCGTCGGTTTTTACGGGTCCAAGCGTCGCGCAAGTTGTTCAGCAACTGGCGACTGATGCGTGGCCAACAGCTTGGCAGGTCACTTATCAGTTACCCGTTACACGTTACCCTTCCAAACGGTTAGCAAACGTCACTTATCACACATTCAAGCCAAAAGCTCTGTAGATAAGCAACCTTAGAGATAAGCCCAACCCAAAGCTATACTAGATTGTCCAGCTGATAGCAAACGATGATAATTGAACGATATGATGGCCTTGACTTGGATTTCTTTACAGAGCTGTCTATCAATAAATCAATGTATCAATGCTTGATTTAAAAACTTGTACATTTATATATAAATATCATAAATAAATAGTTTAACATTGTGCAAGCATTTACTTATTTTTATTTGCTACGAACCTTTGTTTGAATGATCAACACGAGAGTTGTCTAACTGTCATGAAACTCGCAAGCAGTGCATATAAGCAGTACACAGAGACCCTTGCTCAAGCAGTGTACAGTAGTAGTTCCATTTTCTGTCGCTAGAGTGGTCACACACAAGCACACACAGCTGGGATCCGCAAATAGTTTATTCAAGCAGTTCTTAATATTATTTCAAATTTTTGCCGCTGCACATCAATGGCGACACTAATAGCTGTTTTTATTACGCTATTAAATTTGAGATTAAAATAATAATTATTTCGCTTAGATTCAATTCACTTTAAGGGCCGCATTTTAATATCTTAACATGTTAGATAGCTAATCTATTTCTTGACTCTATTTGACAGATTAGCAAATATTATTATTAGTATCTTATTAAACAATTTTCTCATTTTTTGCATCCGAGTGATAAGTATCTTGTCCTTTTAAACTGGTTGGCAATATATGAAAAAAAAAAATACAAGTAGGCTAATTATAAAAAGCTTCATTTTGTGACCATACCACAGCAACTTTTTGTGATGTAGCTTGATCATTTGTTTGGGTATATAAGCAGGATAACATGTATGAAAATCTTATAGAGAATTCCCGTAGAGACAGTCAAGAGTATTTGTATCATCATATATACTTTATTTATAGAATTTTATTTAATGCTTTATTTTCTATCCTTAATGTCGAGGAAATGCGCCTTTGTAGCTTGGCGATTTGTTTTTCCGTTAGCGCTGCGAATTAAATCGTCCACAATTATAACACCACCGTGCAATTGCTTGTACTTAGCGTCAGTGTGACTTTTCACATAATCCACTATATCCTGAGCCTCTATTTGAGAACCAACTTTCTTGACTACAGCGGCGGCTGCTTCGTCGCCGTTAAATTGATTCCAGATGCCAAAGACACAGACCTCGGAAACTTCCGGCATTTTAGAAACGATTTCTTCGATATCGCCCGGGTAATACATGATGTTCTGGTACTTCAGCATATCCTTTTTGCGATCTACCAAGTAGAGAAAACCGTCGTTGTCCATATATCCTAAGTCACCACTGTGAAACCACAGATTAGTGTCGCGTATTTTCTGTGACTCCTCCGGGTTTCCGTAATATCCGGCCCAATATTGACCATTGTAAACGCACACCTCGCCAACCTCATTCGGTCCTAGCGTTTCGAGCTTTTCGTTAATTATCTTCAGCTTGATTCCGCCCAACAAACGGCCAGTCGAGTTCGGTTTCTCGTCAAAGTTTCTGTTCATGGAAATGGGTCCCACTTCAGTAAAAGCGTACACCATGTGCAGACAGTCGGATAACAGACTGTTCCTTATTCGGTTCTGGACTTCTACGGAGCAATGACCTCCCCCGTATAGATAGTATCGAATGCTGTGCAAATTGGCTTGCTCGAATTCCTTACAATTGACCAACATCGCCATGTGGGATGGAGCCTGCAGCAGCCAAGTGACCTTATATTGTTCAATGACACTTAAGAGACGCACTGGATCAAACAGATTGTCGGCGATAATCCGTGTAGTGCTGTACACACCCGAGGTGATGGTGGTCATGAGTCCTGTCACCCAATCCAGAGTGCTGTGTGTATACTGAACATCATCGACTGTCAAATGACTGTGGGGATAATTAATTAAAAAGTGAGAAGGCATTTTTAATGAGATGTAGGATGTTTTGACTCACGTGCAGGTGCTGAAGATCTTGCGATGGTTGGTAATGGTTACCGCCTTGGGCGTACCCGTCGTTCCTGAGGAGCAGAGTATGGCCAGGGTCTGATCATTGCCGTGATCCAGGCGGGAAGGCGTAAAGTCGTCTTGGACAGGTGTAGCCAGCACTTCCTCAATACTTATGGAGTCCTTATGATGATTACGCATTGTAACGATCATAACATTTAGATCGGCAGTCGCTGACTTAACTTTCTCGTATTCCTCGCCGTCACAGAATACTATACGTGGTTTCGTAATGTTGAACAGCTTCTCAGTAGTCGACTCCTCGTAGCTGATGTTGAGTGAGTGAAAGGCGATGCCGTTGAAGAAACAGCCATAGACCACGGCAAATATATGCGTCGTATTTCTCGCCATGATTCCCACAATATCCGACTGGACCATGCCCAATCTCCTCATGAAGCTTGCCACCCGCATCGAGTTCAAATGAAGTTCCTCACGGGTTAGCACTGTGTTTTCAGTGGCTGAAATCTGTGAGGGAATCATTTGTAGAATCTGATGGTCAAGACCCACCGATTACTTACTTGAGCTGTGAGTTTCGGATGACGTTTCATTTCTTGGAAAATAATTTCGCCAATAGATAGATCCGGCGCGTAGTACTCACGATATGGCGAGCCACACCAAATCTTTTCTTCCGCATCGTAGGTGTTTTCTGGTTTAAAGCCCATTCTGATTGCAACAAGCTACTTTTGTCGAGTGCTGAATTGCAATGAATTCCGTTGGCTTTTATATCTGGAATGTAACTTGCTTGCTAATCTAAGATAGCGTACATACAAATTGTATACTCTCCGTATTTTCTAGCTACAAACTTGTTTATATATATGTAAGCTTAATCTGAGAGCGCTTTTATACTGAATGCAATTCAGATCGCGTTCACAGTGACTTGGCAGTTTTGATACTTGTTGCGGGGTTAAGGGGTCTCACGTGAATGCCAATTGAGTAGATTACACAAAATACATGTAATTATTTGCAAACTCTAGTATTCTTTATGTAGTAAACTGGTCTGAAATCAAACAGCGCAAGACCTGCTTTCTTCAGTTTCGATCAAACATCTAAATTTCTAGGTGTTGAATATTTTCATATTTTATTTATAGTTAACTGATGAAATTCTTATCAGTACGTAAAGATCAACTGACATCATGGTTATCTTAGCTGATGCAGCAGATTTAACAGGTTAATGTCCAAGTCATTTTTATGATATGTATTTTGCCGAGGTATATTATCATTACAAACAGTGCAAATTTTCCATGCTTATCAAGAGACATTGGTGTGATTACAATCTATGTAACTTTTTGGGGACATTCACGAGTTCTCCGTTGAGATAACTCAATGAACTTTGAGTCGCTTGTAAACAGTAAAAGTTTAGAATTTAGACTTTACTTTTCTACTTTAGAGATCACAAAATTAAAAAAAATAGAATTAATAAATGTTTAATTCATTTGACGAAAATCTCAGATCGTCGTTGTCAAATTAGCCATCCAAGTTGTGCTTCTCGAATGTAGTTTTGATAGTAGCATAGTTCTCTGGCAGTTCAACAGTACTTATTGTTCGAATTTGATGAAATAAACAAGGCAGATCGGAAATCGAGTACATATTATGTGTGTCACTAGATCCACACTATTAATATTGGTACTGACCAGTTATGTGCAGATGGGAAAGGAATTTTAAAATTTAAATTCTATAATAATAATCGGACATTTCTATTTTCCTGAATTATAATTGTTTTTTAGAGCCCAAATCAAATTCGGCACAATGCCTTGAGACGGAGGGAGGCATCTCTGACATTATACAGTATATATATTTTTGATCAACATTAACAACACAAACAATATAGCCATGTCCGTCTATCTGGTTTGATGAACACTTTGATATCAGCGCTTGAGTAACATATTAGGCACAATAAATTCTATGGGCAGATCAGTTTTTAAGACAGAACGCTTTTTTTTTTTGGTGATGAACGTTTTTTTATTATCGTGTATTCTTTAATTTATCGTGTGTATTTAAGTAAGTGTGTCTACAAGCGAAAGTTTGTTGAGGCAAACAAGAGTAATTGTAATGACATATTTATTGATTTAACTTCAAAAAAATGATTTATTTTCTATCCTTAATGTCGAGGAAATGCGCTTTTGTAGCTTGGCGATTTGTTTTTCCGTTAGCGCTGCGAATTAAATCGTCCACAATAATAACACCTCCATGCAATTGCTTGTACTTAGCGTCAGTGTGACTCTCGACATAATCCACTATATCCTGAGCCTCTATTTGAGAACCGACTTTCTTGACTACAGCGGCGGCTGCTTCGTCGCCGTTAAATTGATTCCAGATGCCAAAAACACAGACCTCGGAAACTTCCGGCATCTTAGAAATGATTTCTTCGACATCGCTCGGGTAATACATGATGTTCTGGTACTTGAGCATATCCTTTTTACGTTCTACTATGAAGAGGAAACCATCATCATCCATATATCCCAAGTCGCCAGTGTGAAACCAAAGTTTAGAGTCACGCATTTTCTGCGACTCCTCCGGATTTCCGAAATATCCTGCCCAATATTGACCATTATTGACACAAATCTCTCCCACCTCGTTTGGGCCTAAGCTCTCACGTTCTTCGTTAAGTATCTTTAGCATAAAGCCCTCAGCGATACGTCCAACCGAATTAGGTTTCTCATCAAAGTTCCAGTTCATAGAAACCATAGTTCCTGCTTCCGTAAGGCCGTATGCCATATGCATGCAGTCTGATCTTAGACTGCTCCTAACACGATGTTGAGCTTCAACGGAGCAACGACCTCCTCCGTAAAGGTAAGCTCGAATGCTGTGCAGATTGGCTTGCTCGAATTCCTTACAATTGGCCATCATCGCCAAGTGGGACGGAGCCTGAACAAGCCATGTGACTTTATATTGTTCAATGACACGCAGGAGGCGCACTGGATCAAAGGGATTGTCGGCGATAATCCTTGTGGTGCTGTACACACCAGTAGAAACTGCTGTCAGAAGTCCTGATATCCAATCCAAGGTGCTATGTGTATACTGAACATCATCGACTGTCAATTGACTGCAAGGATAATTAAAGGAGCTGTGAAAACTCGTTAGGATATGCATATAGTTATCCTGTCTTACGTGCTGGTGTTTAAGATCTTGCGACTGTTCGTAATGGTCACCGCCTTGGGCGTACCCGTCGTTCCTGAGGAGCAGAGTATGGCCAGGGTCTGATCAATGCCGTGATCCAGGCGGGAAGGCGTAAAGTCGTCTTGGACAGGTGTAGCCAGCACTTCCTCAATACTTATGGAGTCCTTATGATGATTACGCATTGTAACGATCATAACATTTAGATCGGCAGTCGCTGATTTAACTTTCTCGTATTCCTCGCCGTCACAGAATATTAGACGTGGTTTCGTAATGTTGAACAGCTTCTCAGTAGTCGACTCCTCGTAGCTGATGTTGAGTGAGTGAAAGGCGATGCCGTTGAAAAAACAGCCATAGACCACGGCAAATATATGCGTCGTATTTCTCGCCATGATTCCCACGATATCCGACTGGACCATGCCTAATCTCCTCATGAAGCTTGCCACCCGCATCGAGTTCAAATGAAGTTCCTCACGGGTTAGCACTGTGTTTTCAGTGGCTGAAATCTGTGAGGGAATCATTTGTAGAATCTCATGGTCAAGACCCACCGATTACTTACTTGAGCTGTGAGTTTTGGATGACGTTTCATTTCTTGGAAAATAATTTCGCCAATAGATAGATCCGGTGCGTAGTACTCACGATATGGCAAGCCACACCAAATCTTTTCTTCAGCATCGTAGGTATATTCTGGTTTGAAGCCCATTCTGATTGCAACAAGTTACTTTTGTTAAGTGCTGAATCGCAATCAATCCCGTTTGCTTTTATACCCGCAGCGTATCTGCTTGCGAATCTCAGATAACGTACATACATATTCTATACTCTCCGCATTTTCCAGTAACAAGCTTGCTTATAAATATGTAGTATAATATATCAATTGTCATGCAATTCAGATCGCGTTCATAGTCACTCTCTTATATTGAATCATGTAGGGTGGGGGAGGGGTTGAGGGGTGATTGCAAATTGTGAGGATCATTTTATATGCATTTAATTATATTGATAAGACTGCACATTGCATTTAACTTTTGCTATAAAGTTAATATTAATTTAATGCTATAAACTGGGAGGATAAAAGCTCATTAAACATTTAACTTCAAATCTCATCAACCCACTGATATTAGGAATCGTTCAAATTCTTTCAGGGAGAATTATTTGTATTATTTTGTTGTAATATGTAATGAGTAAGTAATAAGTAGCGCCAAGTATTAATTGGTACATACTTGTAATCAAACCCTGAATTTATGAAATTGTTTTTACTTTTGAAGATCAACGGTCCTCATGTTTATCTTATTTGTTGCTACAGATTCAAGTGGTAAATGTCCAAGTCACTTTTATTACATGTTTTTTGTTGTTGTATATTATCATTACGAACAGTGCAAAATTTCCATGCTTATCGTTTAAGAAGAAGCTTTGTCTGAAGACATTGGTGTGATTACATTATTTGTAACTTTTTGGGGACATTCACGAGTTCTCCGCTGAGATAACTCAATAAACTTTGCGTCGCTTGTAAAGAGTAAAAGCTTGGAGATAGAAAATATGTTTATTTCGATAGATTGTTCAGAATCTACTAGACGCATGCTTAATCACAATAACAACAAAGTTTATGGGGGTAACGAGTGTAATTAATTAAAGGAAAAAGTCCTATGAATCAGGTGTGTTTAATTGCTTAGCTGCCTTTAGATAGTTTTCCTTTACGGCTTTTCGATTTACCTTGCCATTGGCGCTCTTGGCCAAATGTGGCACAATCTGAGCCCCTCCATGTAACTGCTTATAGTTGACGGTCATGTGTTGAGACACAAAGTGCAGCACTTGAGAGGCATCGAGTTGACCTCCTGGCTTAGGGACCACTGAAGCAGCTGCAGCATCGCCTTCGGTCTCGTTCCAAATGCCAAAGACGCAAACTTCGGCCACTTCGGGCATTTGGGCGATCACTTCCTCGATCTCGTGTGGATAGTACATCATGCCCAGAAATTTGAGCATATCCTTTTTGCGCTCCACGACGTGAAGATAATTGTCCTCATCGAAGTAGCCCAGATCGCCGGTGTGAAACCAACCCTCCGAGTCCTGCATCTCCATTGTAGCCTTGGCATTTCCATAGTACCCACTCCAGTGTTGCCCATTGTGACAGTAGAGCTCACCCAGCTGATTGGGTCCCAAGGACTTTCCAGTGTCGCTTACCACCCGCATGCGAATGTTGGCCATGAGGCGACCCACCGACTTGGGCTTTGTGTGAGTGCTGTAATTGCAGGAGATGCAGGTACCCAGCTCCGTCATGCCATAGGCATTCCGAAGGATTCCCACTCCGCGCAGATACGACTGCATCTTCTGCAGCGTGGGCACCAGAGTGTGTCCGCCGGCGAAAAGAAGATGCCGTAGACTGCGTAACTGGGCGGCATTGGCACTTGGGCAATTGGCCAGCATGGCAATATGTGAGGCGGCTAACAAGGTCCAGCTTATGCTCTGCTGCTCACACATTGTTGTAAAGTGGGCGGGACTAAAGGGATCCTTGGAAATGAGACGCACAGTGCCGTAAACAGCCGCCGTTACGAGACTGATCAGACCCGTCAGCCAGTCCAGCGTACTGGGAGCATACTGTACGTCATCTGGGCTGAGATAGCTGGTGAATGTAAAACTTAAGTGATTATGACTCAAATGGAATAACTGGCTGGTGTGCTACCTTTGAGATTCAAATATCTTACGGCTATTCGAAATGGTTACTGCTTTTGGCGTACCCGTTGTGCCAGAGGAGCAGAGTATGGCCAATATGCGATCTGTGCCCTTGTCAAAGCTTTCCGGCTTGTAGTTGTCTATCAACGTTGTTTGGAATACATCAAGTATGCTTGCAACATTTGCTATACTGCCATCGACTGTTAAGATCTTCGTTCCCAGTGTCCTGGCTATATTCACCATCTTATCGTAGTCCTGAGCATCGCAGCAAATAATCCTTGGCTTGGTAATACCAAAGAGATGGCATATCGTATGCTCGTCCACATTGAAATTAACAGCATGAAAGGGAGTTCCATTGAACATACAGCCATAGGCCAATGCGGCCAGATGCGTTGAATTCCTCGCCAGGATACCCACAGTATGTGTCTCCTGCTTGAATCCCTGTTGTCGCAGATAAATGCTTACCTTGACTGCATTCTGGAGCATCTGGGAACGGGTCAAACGTGTGTTCTCGCTATGCGAAATCTGAAAGATTCGCAGGGGTTCAGATTGAAGCCGCCTGAAGATAATCTGACCAATAGTTAGGTCATCGTTGTAGAAACTTTGTTCACTGGCCCCGGACCAGATTTTATGCTCGGAATTGTAGCTTGTCGCCGGGTTTCCATTCAAGTCCAACATTCTGCTGCTTCTGATGCATCTGGTTGGCGGTCGAGTTCTATTTAAAGGTCAGCCAAACTGCCACTACTTCCCGCTGATCTTGACATAACTGAAACTGATAAATCCCAATGCATGAGACACGCGATCGTTTCCCCGATTATCGATGCTATCTATAGGTACAACGAAAATTAGTCGGCAATTTGTAAGGCTAAAGTGTCTGTTGTTTTCCAGCCCCTCCCCCCTTTACTGGTACTATCTCTATTCGATGTTGCATGACGCAGCATTTCTGGTGTGAGCCGTGTTGTGGGAGGTCGTTAATTATCGCTAGAATATTGAGTAATCTATGTAAACAATTTAGCCAGTGTTTCCAACTTTTTAATGGAGAACATAGCTGGAAATTTAAAATTGTTGCAAATTTTTGTTTAAATGGTACATTTTTTGCAAAACCATTTCTAGAAAGCTAAAGAAAATTTAAATTGCGCGCCACAATTCTTGAAAATTTCTTTATACTTCTTACAATATCTGATTGGTACATATGCGGGCACTGCTTACGACTGTCTTCAGTAAGCAGTCCGTGTCTGGTAACTAACATATGTTATTTTTCAAAAATAGAAGAAACCCATGTTAACTGTTTACTAGCCTGCTTACAATAGCTGGTTGCTATATACGCATGAACTGCTTGCCAAATAAGCAGTCGCTTACTGTTAACGGACCTTCAATTAAAATGGCAGCAATTTATTAATTTTAGAGTTGTCACAATCCCAATAAGAAAACACTTCTCAAAAACGTACATATTAAATTTTGGTTTTTATTTAAACATGCCATGTTGAGTATCTTTCTTTTTTTCCGTTCTTTTCTCTTTGTTTTGCTTCATTTTCAGTTATAAACATTTCACAAACATTTTATTCTGGGGTTTTACACATTTTTATTTTGTTTATTTGTTCGTGTGATGGCGATACAACAATTATCTCAACTATTTTGTATATTTATTTTACTAAATTTCACTTATGCATAAAAATGTTGCCGTTTTGTTATTTTCGAATTGTTTTTAGTTGGCGTTATTTTTGGATTTATTTTCCCATTGGGTTGCACTACAGCAAATTGTTCTTGTGTAAGTTTCACATTTCAACGCATGACCTATTCATTTATTATGTGATGATTTAATTTGATCTCAGCTAAATTTTTAACTATTTTGGTTTTCAGTTGTGTGTGTGTGGATGTGTGTGTGTGTGAGTCCACTTATTAACTCTATAAAGTAAGGGGATTTGCGGCGTTTGCTGATCTTTATTTACAATATGTGTTCACTAGAAGAAACTATAATTGAAGTTTTGATTGTTAAGAATGAACAGAATTGAGGCCCCTTTTGCTTGAAGATATGTGTTATGATTTAGAAAGTTATATTTCCATTTTTATCTATTTATTTTCACTTGTTTCTTCGCCTTCTCAATTCGTGCAATTTTATTTATAATTAGTTTAAGTTTATTGTGACTGAAACACTATGTGTGAGAGTGTGTAAGTAAGTAGTTGGTGTGAGTGTATTTGACTGTGAATGCAAAATGGATTAGGTTTGGTGTTGACGTTTAGTATATAGTATTAATATTAGTAATGTTTTGACTATTCTATCTGAACGCGTAAAGCAACATCCATTTGTTGATGTTGTTACAGTGACTTAACCTAACTACACATATGTTAACTTATGTGCTACATTTTCACGTTAAATGTTTAAGTTTAAGTGTTAAATTTCTGTTAGTTCATTTACTCAAAACTTGTAAGTCTTTTTGGAACGCATCTAGAAGTTGTGCACTTTTTATACCTAATTACCGTATAAGATACGTATGACATTTATTTATTTCATATTTTTCATTTAGAAACTATTTACATTGAAAACGTTTTTGGACTGACGCTGCTAAACAACTTTCTGCCTAAATGATAATTGACCAAATTGATGAACGATCGGCAACTGAAGGCAGCACACAACCTATGCCAAGTATTGATCTAGTTCTAAGATATTTCGTGTTGAACTGAACAATGGGCCAACTTATTGAGATTATCGCTCATTGCTGCAATTCATTTTCTTCTGCTTCAGCTTCTGCTTCTTTTATTTTTAATTTTTATTTATGATGTCCTAAGCTACGTGTTTTTTGGTATTCATTTAGTGTTCCATTTGGTAAATACATAGATACGTTTACAATCAACATTAATTAACACATATCAAACAACATCATACCCAACATTTGGCTGCTACGAGGCCTTCATTGATCGCCCAGACATCTGCTACTTATTTGCTCACATTTAAAACCCTGTATGTTCAATAGCTATAGCTTCATATACAATACAACTAGATTTGCGTCCAATTTCTATATACTTATACACTCGTATTTATCAGTAAATTATTTTCTCTTAGGTTTTTTTGGTTTTTAAATTTTATCTTGCTTGGCACGAATTTTACAACATTAATTTCCTTTCCATTTGAGGTGTTCTTAGTGACAATAATTATGTGGGTGCGTGTTATCATTGATTTTGATTTGATTTTCTAATTTTATATTTTCATATTTTTTTTTTTATATTTATCTTACCTTTATGTTTGTATTTGAAAATCTAAGCGAAAATATGAGTTAAAGCATATTATTGAATTATATTGAATAAATTGGATAAAGTAAAAAAGTAGAAACAAGCTGAATATAATAAAAATAATTATTTAAGGTAAAACTACAAAATAATACTTCCTGTTTTTTTTTTTTGGTATTTTAGGAAATTTACGTTTTTTGTTTGTCTTTTTTTTAATAGTTGTTACTGTGATATTGCTATGTAGAATTCAGTTTTTATTATTTGTTCAATACCGAATGTCGAGTACGGTTAATGCTTAGATATGGATTTGGCATTTTGATTACGAGTAAAAGGTCGAAAACGGCTAAAAAGAAGAAATTTCGAGCTGTAGTAACGGGGTTGGCAGGGCAGACAAACAACTCTTGTTAACTGCAGGACTCACTCCTCATACAAAAAGGCACTTAATAACAAAAGAATCTAAGGATTCAACTTATTATTATGGATGTGCTTCACTGGTTTTCATTATGTTTTGAATTGTGGATTATTGAATGATATTCTATTTGTATTGTCTGTTAATCGGTTTTAGGTTTTTGTTCATTAATTATAAGACTACGAATACTTAAAGAAAATAACTATGTTACTTGGCTTCGAGCATAAGAAGCATAAGTTCGAATCCTTGTTTAAATTTATTTATAATTTGTCTTTCTTCTTATGCCACGTTGCCGTAGATTATTTGATGACTGGTTATTCTATTTAAATATATATATTACTAAGAATATAATAAAAGAAGTAAAGCAAAATAGTAAAACAAAAAATTGCAATGGTTTTATTTGTCGTACAATATTTATTAAAATGTATTTAAATAACTACATGAATTAAATTTTCCACTAGTTGAAATTGCTAAAATTGAAAACAAGCAAAAAATTACACTAGGCATGTCAATAGTAAAAAATACTTGCAATACCCACCAGGTCCAGAAAAATAACTAGATTGTTTTTTGCCTATGCCGAATTGTAACATTTGCAAAAATGTTATGTATGTTAGAATAATAAAAGTAAGATAAAAGAAATATCTTCAGTGCCCTTACAAAAGTACCAATTCAAATTTCACTAATTTTTATCAGGTTTGTTTTGAGTGTCACTCTTACACTTCCTTTTTTTTCAAAATTAATTGCACGAATAAATTTACCCCTGAATGGTGTAAAAAGTAGAAAACTCGTTTTGTCTTGTGCTGTGTGTGCTTGAAATATGAATTCAATAAACAAAACATCAAAACATGTTATGTTTTTAGTTTTATTTTTAATTCGATTGTGAACATAATTGAATTTGCCTAGGATTTAATAGTTTGTAGTTGTCGTTGCTGTTGTTTGTTGTTGTTACCTTATTAGTATGTCTAAACTTAAATTTATCTACACACTTTCGTTTGTCATTTTAGAATTCGAATTGTATATAAACTAGTTTGTCTTAAAACTTATTGTATGAAATATTTACAAACTTCGACTTTTTACAACTAACTTATCAACTTTTAAGTACAAATTAATATTAATTTGTTTCGGAAAGTAAACTATTATGAACAAAACTTGTCTGGATTAATTTCTAAAATAATTAATTTAATTTTTATTAATATTATAACAAGTTCGAGAATTAAAACCAAATCGAAAGAGCAAGCGTTTTTAAATCGTTATCAAATCGTCTTGATAATATTTTCTATTTTAAAATACACAAATTTTCTTCGTTTTATGCTTTTTTGTTTTTCAATTTTTGTTATCTACTATGCAGTCGTACTCGATCTATTTAACTTACAGTTAGTTAATATCTGTTTCTTTTGTATTGTGTATAGTGGATTTGCTTGCCCCATTTGATTAAGCAAAGCGTTTACTGCATCAATATACAAAATACACACTCTCGCATGTATGAATGTGCGTGTGTGCGTTAACGCATATTAATATTTTCATGTTGGATTCTACATAGCCTTTTGTTATCAGGGACGCGCTTTAGAAGGTCCTTTTTGGAGTCAAATAATTGGAATCAAAAATCATATGCGAAAATCAAGCCAACAAATCGAATCGCAAACACAATTTTCAAATAAGGGTAGAAGTTGTAAATGAAAGTAGAAATAAAAGAGAATAGGTTAGTACATTTTTTAGTGTCGTAGTGCCATCGATTTCTATATAAAGTAATTTGTAAATTGGTAACGGCATTTACTCATCATCCTCCTCCCTGAAGAGATATGTGCTCCAGTAGACCAGATTGAAGAGCGCAAAGACCAGCGGGAATGTGATCCGTGAGATAACATCGATTCTCTTCGATCTAGAACATTGTCTTGGATAAATATTCAACAAGTACAAAACACATTAATGGATCATCTAGAGATTGGCTTTTTGATTTGTGATTTGTTTTGTTTTTCTGTGTGGCCTTTTAACAATTTTACTTTGATTTTTATTTCTTTTTGTTTGTTTTAAATTTAAAGGATATCAGCTATGTGCGAGAAACTTAAAAGAATGTGAAATTTATGGAGTGAAATACTATTAAGAACAAAGGCGAATCGGTTAACTAGAGGGTAGTATGGAATTGGAATGCGGTTCGGTACTAAAAGGATTATCATTTTTCAAAGACTACAACGAAAAAGTTGTTTAAAACAAACAAATCAACAGAAAGCAAAGTACATAAAAGAACCTTTCACTGTAAATTTTTAACTGTTGCAACATTTCTTAGCAATATCTCAAATATACTTGTTTTCATTTATTTCTGTTATATTGTTTTGAATTCCATTATTATATTCATTTATTAGATATGTAAATGACTTTTCAGTTGCTTCAGAAGAATAGATTTAATCAAATCGCCTTAAAGTATGCTTGAACTTTTCTAAAACCATTATTTACATAGTTGGATTCATCAAAGGTCGATTTCAAAGAATACTTAAATCTTACTGTTTGACTGTTTGTAATGCTGACTTTAAATTTACATACACTTTAGCTGTTTAGGGCAGGAAAATGTATACTTGAGTTTTGTTAAAGCATTTTGTTGCACAGTGTTATTAGCAGAAAGCATTAATGAAATTAAATCTTTACATTTACTTGACTGGACATTCGGGCCAGATGCAAATCATTTGGCAAGCATATGAAACAAAAGACAGCGAGCAAAAACGATGGCAAGCAGCAAAGCAGACGCAACTGATTCGGGTTGTCTTTAATAACAAGTACGAATACGAATACGTGTACGAGTAAGAGATCCAATTGGAGGATTTCAATTACTGTTAGTACTGTTTGTTAGTTAGTTAGTTAGTTAATTAGTTAATTAGCAAAAATTCAACAAGAGTTTAGATATAGATAGAGAGAGACAGAGATATACATATTCACAACATCAAAAAGGAAATCCATCAACTACTACGATAAACAACTAGATTGAATACTAAGGCCAAACGGTGTGGCACTGTTACCTGGTGGGGAACTTGGATAGCCAAGTCTTACAGCAGCTTGGACGTTTCGGTGGCTGCATATGCACCTCGCATTGGCGCAGCTTCTCCAGAGCCAGCGGATCACCGGGATGACGCACCAGCGGTTTCTGGAGACCGCCACCACGTGAATATTGCGATGCCGTTTGAGATGGAATTTTGATTGTAGTTGATGCAATGAGGGGTAGAGTCGCAGGCAACAATCGCACCACGGCACGATTACAAAATGGCAACGGAAAATGGTAATGGCAATAGCAATGGCAATGGCGATGGCAATGGCGATGGCGATGGAAATGGCAATGGCGGTGGCAATGGCATGTGCGTAATTTCATTTAATTTCGTTGCAATTTTTCATTTAATTCCAGTCGGTTGAATCAATTTGGTTGGTTGAGTGCCAGCAGCAGCGATGTTTGGTTGATGGTTTTCGAGTTGAAGTTGGAGTTGGAGTTGATTGTTGGATGTGTATCAGGTTGAGATTGAGTTGGTTTATATGTGGTTTGATTTTGGTTAGTTTTTTGTGGTATTGCACGTTTGAAAAAAAGTTATTTCAATTTTACGTTTGTTTTTTTTCAACGTGTGTGTGTGTGTGTGTTCAAGTGTGGGTGTGCGTTTGTATTTTTGTATTGTTTTTTTTTTGTTTAATAAAAAGAGGCAAATATAAAAGGAAATAGTTGTTTTAATAGTTTTATCATAAACATTTTGCAATAGCCAATTTGAGTTGGTAATAAAAAGAAAAGATTTGTTTTTTTTAATGACTATTGACACATTCTCAAATTTTGTTGAACTGTTTAGATTTCTATAAATACCTTCTTTTTGACTATATGACTTATGACTTTTCGAGACGGATACTAATCTTTCGTAAGTGTTTAGATTTCTATAAATACTTCGTTTTTAACTATAAAACCTGCTTCTCTACAGCAATACTCATACATACTTTCTGTTCAGTATGTTGGTAATATATCTATCAAGAACTCCAGCTTCTGTGAATATTTTAAACTTGGCATTAATGTCTTTATTATAGTTCAAATGTTGTTATATCTGATCCTCTTCTATCAAGCGTATACTTCCTTGGTAAAGGATGACTAGGTTACTCCACTATCATAATCTTATAGCTATTTAATTATTGGCAATTCGATAGTAATATAAGCGAACCTATACAAATACGAAATCTATCTTTTTTCTGTAAGTAGTTTTCATGTATTTAGCTACATTTCTGTAATGTTATCCCAGTCTACTGCTAGTAATGAAGTTGGATCTGTTTGTGAAAAATGTATTAATATATAATTGAAAGGTAAGTACCATTGCAAATGTTGCATTGCTATCTGTATCGAGCAGATCTGAAGCGGCATCTAAACTGGCCTGCTCCAAATCGCGACGTTTCTTTTTCATATTCTCCTTATGCATGTCTGCGGCCCGATCCGTATATGTTGCATGTGGTAGAAGATTTTGGACAAGAATTTATTTGTTCCACAAAAATTTTGAAAGTCGATAGACATTGCAATTGTTTTTGGTTTTGATGTAATTTACAGTTAAGTTTAATTAAGTTTGTAATTGTTTTCAGATTTGTTTAGTTAAGATGCATAGCACATATTTATACAGTTATACAGTTAGATAGCGACAGAGACAGCGAGTGAGAGAAAGAAAGAGAGACAGAGATAGATAGTCACACATACAGAAACATTAAACCGTTTAAAGTGTTTTCAAAATCAAAAATTTTTAATCAAGTGCATGAGTTTTTGTTAGAGATTCAGTTGAGTTGGGTTTGTGTTTTAATCAAAATTATAAATTATTATGTGTTAAACACAGAAATGTAACAAATGTTCAGTTTATGTACAAGCATAGACATCGGCAAAGTAAATAGAAAATGTTATGATAAATAAAATCAAATGGAAAATTTGTCAATATATTTGTTGAAACATTGGTCCAATTTGTAATTTTGTTTTTGTATTTGGTTATATTTTTTTCAAACGCGTTGTTTAGTTGTTTTGTGGTTTGGTTGGGTATGCGTATGTTTTTGTGGGTGTGTGAAGTCGATGAGTGTGAGGGCACAATGAAATAAGAGAGTAAAACGAAACAAAAAACATGGATTAGTAGAAATATATACATTGAAATCATTTTGGAGATACAATATTTATCAGGCGTGCTCTACCAATCTCTAAAATCCCAGAAGCAAATCCTAAAATTCCCATTCAATTTTTTTAATACATTTTACAAGTTTTAAATGGAATTCATATTTATATATAAATGTGCCAATAATTAAAAATTTGATGAACAATTTACGTCGATTTGGCAGCGGATTATTTTTGACGACGGAAATATTACTGAATAGTTAAATCTGTCATATTTTTTTTCGCTCTATTGCTTTCAAAATAAATTATCATTGAGATCTGTAGAGATTCGTGGAACACACCTGTCTATGGATGAAAACAAAAGTAAAAGAGAAATGATATTTAAAGAAATGCTACTAGCTACAGCTAAAATCGTTGGGCTTTATCGTAATCGTAGTACTAAAAATTGGTTAGTATTTATGGACCAAAAATCAGCTTGTATTTTGCCCAAAAACTGTGTGCCACGCCGAAGGTGTAGAGTAGCTCGCCTAGCTGTGTGTGTGTATCTGTAACTGCAGTATCTTTTGCCTTTGTCTGTGAGTGAATTAATCTGTGTGCTTGTCTGTGTGTGTGCGACAGTCCGTTTATTTAGTTCATTTAATTGTCAGTCATCGTATGCAAATATATGTATGTATATGTAGGTATACACACAAAATACGTTACAAACACGCACGTATTTATCGTCGTTATCGATACAAAAATAAGTATTATAAAAAAGGAACAGTAGTAAAAATAGATAAACACCATCGATTAATACATTTATAAGTTTGTTAAGAAGCATATCAAATCTCAATTACTAGCTTTATTCGAACCTGAGCGGGAGGCATAGTTCACCAGAGCAAATTCGAGTAGTGCCCCAAAGACAAACGTCAGACAGACGCCGGTCCATACATCAATTGCCTTTGTATAGGAAACTGGAGGCAGTGAGGCATTAATGCCCGATGTTTGTGTGGCCATTGTGAGCAATGTGGTAACACCTGAAATTATTCGATTTCATAATGTAATTATCAATTTATATATGTACAATTTCTATCACTTAATTAACTAATGAGTAAGAGACAATAATTAAAGTTATTATTGGCAAAATGTATCCGAAAGTTACCACAAAGTCACAAAGTCTCCTAAGAGAGTTGAGTTCAGTTGGTTTCAGCTGGAAGTTGGAGCCATATTTAGCAGCACTTACCTAACGATACTCGCGCTGGCACTGCGCCTTGATCCAGCCAGAATGATACCCATGAGACAATGACCAACATACAGCATGGTATATAAATTTGTATTAAGTAATATGAGAATTCTCGCTTGAATAGTAGATCGACTTTGAGGCAACTGTATTCACCTATGAGTATACAAGGTATATAAATTGTGTCAAACTCAAAATGTATGGGAGGATATGTACTCGATAAAGGCGTTTTTATTTTTTCTATTTTCAATTTCATCAATTCACACATACACGCACACATACAGATGCGCACAGAGCGGCATACACACATACATACATATGCATATATACACAGCTGGTTTTAGAAAAATGAGTTACACACATGAAGAACATACACACATTTCCAATATTATAATAAGTACATAAAAAAATAGTCATCCAATAATTGAACAAATAAATTGTTTCTTGCGTTTACAATTTTGGCAGATAAAAACAACGAATCAAAATGATAAATTTTACATTTTCATTTTCTTTGTATCTTATGTACAGGAAATAGGTTTGACTTTAAATAATAATATGCATAGAGTAAGTGGATCGGGGGCATTGGGTTAGGTGTAGAAGAAATGTATTTACACAAAACAAGAAAAAAACAGGAAAATATAAGATAGAGAGAGATAGAGACAGAGACAGAAAGACACTTAGAATGTGAGTTGGAAATTATAAAATGGCATCATAGGCAAAATGTATCAACATCAATTCAATTTTCTGACTTTTGCAACAAAATTCTTAACGGAAATGAAGTTCGTAGGCTTTGTGTGCTATTGTTTTTGTTGTTGAAGCTGTACTCGTTGTACTCGTTGTTGTTGTCGTTGTTTTTGTTGCTCCTGTCGCTGCTACATCAGCTTCCGTTGTAAACGCCCCCACATGATTGCCCACGCCCCCTGCTTGTGCTTCATTTCCGTTAATTTGTTGGCAGTGCGTTCCATACTCTTCAAGACAAAGTTGTTTATTATTTTACATTCTCATATTTTCACTTTCATTTGATATTTTTATTCAGTTTGCTCATTAAATTCTCTGTGCTTCTCATGTTTGCATTTAGCTGCTGCGTGGTTTATTTGCCTGGCTTTTTGGGCCGCCTCTTACTGGGTACTGGTTACAGGGTACTGGGTACTGGTTACTGGTTTCTGGGTACTGGTTTTGGTATTCGCCATCACGTCAGGCTTATATCGCACTGAGGTCGCATTGGTTTTAGCCCGGCTAAGGCGGTATTTACTCGATGCCATCAATAGGTTTGCACTCTGTTTGCAAATGCATTTCTCATACTCGTTCAGCATTTTCAATGAATTTAGCTTTTCGTATTAGGTCTAAAGTATCGCCCAGTTTCTCCATTAATCGCTCATAGAAGATATAAAATTAATAAACTTTATGTGAGCAACTAAGTTCAAGGCGAGCTAAATGAAACAACTACGCAACGTCTAAATGGGTCAAAAGTATGTTCATAATAATATATCTTTAAATGATTTGAATTTGTTAATTGAATATTGAAGGAAATATGACAACAGGCTCATGCAACTGTTTAATACTGGGATGAGCTAAGCAAATGGATTTAATGAATGATGAACATATCTATTGACTGAATGTTTATGAGCGCTATTTAAGTGAATAGGAGTTTAATGGGGCTTTAATGATTTGGTGATAGCTACAATTTAAGGAAATTTAAGTAGTTTATACATATTTAATAAATCTGGAACACATTCATTTTGGCTTCGATTCAACTATAACCGTTTCAGTTCGCTTTAGATTCATATATTAATTTAAGCAGTTTTCACCAATAAAAGTTGTTAGGCTTACTCGCTTAACTGAAGCATAAGAAATGTCTAAGAAATATTTAAAACATCGGAAGCCAAACACAAATCTGCAACATTACTGGCTATAAATTATCCACCTAAGATGCTGACACACAATTTGCCAGAGTTTGTGAAAAGCTTTGTGTGTTTGCTTGCCTCAATTTGACGCCATC
This sequence comes from Drosophila innubila, assembly GCF_004354385.1. Taxonomy (NCBI): domain Eukaryota; kingdom Metazoa; phylum Arthropoda; class Insecta; order Diptera; family Drosophilidae; genus Drosophila; species Drosophila innubila. The sequence continues at coordinate 14,281,310 of NW_022995380.1, forward strand.
AGTTACAAGTACATATATCTATTGATAAAAGTATATATGCTATATAGACATACATAAACTCGAATCGTCATCATCATCATCATCATCATTATTGGCGATGTCCTTTGTGCAAGTTTAAGCAACTACGTCGCAAACAATTTCCTCGATTAATTTACTTTCCGTGCGCCTTTGCCATTTTCTTAGCATTTTCCGTTTCGCATTTGCCTGTCGCAGTCGTCGTCAGCTCAGATAAGTAGTTCTTGGTAGCCAAGGTAAACATTTACTTAAAGCGCGAACTGATTTCAAAGTGCTCATAAAAACTCAACTCGGCAAGGTACGCTTGACGGTATGCCAAACTGCACTAAAATGCTTCTGGGTGCCTGGATGTGATGGTGTTCACTCTAGACTGTATGGGTGTGTGTGTGTGTGTGTGTGTGCATGTGTGGGATAGTTTGTGAAAGTGTGTGAATTACATCGTAAAAAGTTGGTTTTTATGCGATTCGGGTATTGATAACGTCCCAACGCGATGTTCATGTGTAAACGGCATCATTACATGTGTGTGGGAGTGTATATGATGATATTGTTTACCTGTGTGTGTGTTTTGACTATGAAGTGCTTATGATGCCGCTTATAAAATATTCGAGCCAAAAACTATATTGAAATAAGGATAAAAAAAGATCTGCATATACATATGTGATTGTGGTAATAGTTTATTTGGGATCTGCCTGAATGCCGCATGCAGCGCCTATCAAATTGTTCAAAGGGTTATTTAAAAAAGTCACAAAACCTTAAACAAAAAACCGAATTAGCTAAACGTAAAGCAATTAGCATATAGATAAATGAAAAAAAAACTAAAGTTTGCTACGATTATATAGTACAAATAGATGAACATTTCAAAAGTTAATTAAAAATATGGATAGAGATGGATACATATATATGAAGATAGAAATAGAGAAGTCTCAACACAATCAACACAAGTGTGAACACACACATAACGTACCCGTGTTGGTTTTACTGTTACAGTAATCAGTCAAAAACTTCTCCAATGTGAAGCGAGGTAAATGTAAGTTCTTTACCACTTGCACAGGATCACCCTCCTTCCAAAGGAACACCAAATCGTTGGTCGTCCAGCCATCTATCAAGTTTGAAAAATCAATTAAAACTCTTTCTAATATTCATGTACTCTTTAGAGATTCTTAATTCCCGCTTACAGCTTGCCATGCGAAGTGAGCAAATTTGTCTATCCAATGGATACAGTTTGAGATTCATTGGACAGGCTAATGTTAATGAGATACGTATACTGTAGAGCACGGAACCATTAGGAAAGATGCGTATATACACATTTGGCATTATGATGTTGTGAAAATGTCCCTCCTTCTCATTGGAGAAGAACAAATCAGGCATCCAGACACGATTAGCCTCCGTCAGTGTGAGATATTTTAAGCGTCCTGTAGAGGTAGAATATAGTTAACGAAATCAACGGATCCCAATAAATCTGCGAATATTACTACTCACCCTGTATGTCATCGAATTTGAGACGTTCATCCGTCCACTGCTCTCGGAATGTCAGCTGGACGCTGTATTCCTGCGATTTGTCGTCAAAGTGGTTTATTGAAAGAACGCGAAAAGAAGAGTTTGGTTAGTATGGGAAGACAAACATTCTTTTATTGTTCAAATTCAATTTCATCCTCAATTTCAATGCAATTCAATATGAACTACAATGCAAATTTCGCTTTTGTCGAATTATAAAGGAACGCTCGAGCATTTTTAGACAGTGTTTTTATTTTATTTTATATGTATGTTGTTAGTGGTGGGGCTTATCAATTGGGTGGCTGGCAAATTGCTTTTGCATGGGGGTGGTGGGTAGGAGTTTTAGCTTTACATAAAGACTGTTTGTTTGTGGCACGGTATTAATAAGTAAGTTGTAAGTAGAAATAAGAGAGCGAGCAAGGCATGGCGAGGCTTGGCGAACGTTTTATTTCTTTCGAGTGTTTTTAATTGTTAATTAAGAATAGTTGTTAGTTAGTTAATATATGGTGGCTAAATATTTTGGAGGTGTTTAACATTTGTCTTATGTTTTTAAGCTTTTGCCTTATGCGAAATTATTGTATTTTTCTGCTAGTTGCCAATTCTCTCTTGATATTTGATATAGTGTGATGTGTGTAGGGTATTCTTTTCATAGACATATAGTACATGCATATAAATACATATATCATATTCGATTCAAAATGCAATATGCAATATGCTCCCGATGCTGAGCATGCAACATACCATCCAGCATCATTATTCAATGCATTGTTCAACATTTCAACGTCTTGCATACAAAATACAAATCAGACAGTAAGCAAAAACAGCGAGCAACGTGCCAAAAATGTATAAAAAGGAATTGGCAAAAGGAAATTGACAAAGCAACTATGAAACAGCGTCAAGCAAAGCAAGCATAGAATAAAAAAGAATAGAATATTTAAGTGAGCCTTATACCTAAACTATTTATATACTTTATTATTTATTAACACAATAAATATCATTATTTTTTTACTTGCTTATATATACCTTAAGATTCAAACCATGCAGATCATTCGAAACATACAAAATATTAACCCTTATTGATCCAAAAAGCTGTCGGGGAGTATGTTGAACATTATTAAAAACTCAATATACTCATACTCAGAATGCAAATATATTTAAGTATTATCTCTGGAAATTTTGTAGATGATATTTCTATAGATAATAAAAATTCAACCTCTTAAAATTCCACACGAGGGACCTTGTCATAGAGGTACCATGCACTCGGCAATTGGCCCAGCTATGCTTTTGAAGTAATATGTGCACTATTTAAAAACGGACAGAAATTATTGAGTTTGTTATTTAGTTTGGCTTCATCTGCTCGTATAAATTTCAATTATCTCATTTTAGTAAGTTCAGCTTTAAGGGTTCTAAAGATTTTATTTTATATTTAGGAACTGCAACAACATACATGCTTAAACAATTCTATTAACTTTGTTTTCATGCTATATAGTAGTAGTATTGTGTTTGTATTAAATGAAAGATTGGATTTGTGTTGAATCATTCAACGAAAAAGTAAATAAAATACGAAAGAAAATTTGTAATTGATTTATAATGTCCTATTAACCTGGCAAGCTTTTCGATTATAACTCGTAAACTATCTGAGTTTAAATTATAATGGATATTTGATTTTTCTTTTTTCATGTGACATGCCAAAGCGACATTTTGACAAATTTTTAAGCAAAGTGAAATGAAATAAATTTTCAAAAGTTATTACAAATAATTGGTTTTTATTTATGGGATGACAAAGAGAGCATAAATTGATGACAGTTTTTTATATGGGATCAGCTGTCCGGGCAAGTTTTATTATTTAGTATTTTTTGTAGTTGTTGTCATGTGTTCAGGGGCATTTGTAATTTGTTTTTGTTTTTTATGATTTTATCCCAACGGAAATGTGGTCTGACAAATGGGTGACCCGTGAACACACACATACACATGTACTAAATAAAATGACTGTTAACTATATGTTAGTATTTACGGTAACACTTGACATTTGCTTTAATAAATATATAATATATCTATATATTTTTTTTTGTAATTGAATCTCGTTTATATTGTTCTATGTGTGGTAAGCATTTTGTTGTTCAAGTGGTTCTTATTTTTAGTTTAAAGATTCCTTTCGCAAGTGTCAATGATAAATCAATAGGTTAAGCACAGTAGCTTATGGTTTCACTACAAATAAATAATTAATGAGGAAAGTTAAACTGAACTAATGAACTTGTGGCTGGTAATAGTTGTGTTTTATTTTTTACTTTTATCCTAATTGACTTAAATTATTACAAGTTTAAGTAAACTATGAGAACTTACATCAGCAACAATAAACTTTACATTTAAAACTATCTTAAGCTCTAAATAAATGCGTTTGTAGTGATGATCAGAAGCTTGCGCCTGTAGAACCTGGCATTATTTTGATATTTTTCTTGTTGAAGTAAGAGAAACTAAAGTGAAGTAAATACAGAAAATATTGCGGCACGGGAATAAAATAAATATAATTTATACATACAATTTTAAATGTACACATAGTTGCAAGAAAATCAAATGTATATTTGTACACAAACCTCGTACATGTATGACTTATTTCATCTTTTTTTTTAATACAAATTTTTTTTATACAAATTTGCAAGACGGATTTCATAATGTTAATTTGTTTTTAATGATTTCAAATTGAATTTATATATATATTTATATATAGGTTGAATACATTTGAAGTTCGTTATATATAGATTTATGTTTAACATATTTTTATACATAGATTATTAATTTCAATATACATATATGATATTCAATATAACTTAAGAGTACATCTTGTAGAGTATTAAAAAAAGCGAAGCCTTTGTGTTTTATAATTTATACACACAAACACACACAGACGCATACACGCATATATATACGTACCATCACAGACACTCAGATACACATACATGTACAGAGTTAAATTATACATATGTGTGCTTATAAATGTTAAGAGCAATGTTTTTAAAGCGCTTGGGATTGTACTAGTTCGTATTCTTATTCATATTCACATTGATATTCATTTTTTATATTTATTCATATTCGTGTAGGGTGATGATTTTTGCACTGGAGCCGAAACTCACCATTTTGTAATCATCGATTTTCGAAATGGAGCGCAGAAACATGTTGACCTTGACTAGTGTTGCTAAATTCGCTAAAAAATTTTCATATCAGAATCGAAGAGCATTTCATAAGCTGTTTTTTTTAATGATTATATGTTTGGATCTTCAAGATGTACTTTTATGAATAACGCTTAGCTTAGACTTAAATTAATCTTAAATTAAACTTAATTTTTTGAATTTCATGTGTGTATCAAATGTTTGTCAATTCAAAATAAAAAAAAATTAATTTTAAAAATAATTATTAAGTTGAATTAATAAAAATCGAATTCAAATTCGTACAGAGAAATGTCTGCATGGATCTCATTGAATTATGAAATTTCTCGCTTACCATAATAAAAAATTCGTATTAAAATTTTTTTTGTAATGCATGCCACACATTTTCAATTAGTTGCAAATCGATAACTATTAGCTAACAATTTTCTAGTTGTTGTCTGCATTAGATGTAAAAAGTATTCCTCTTGCTTTGCAGTGTAAAACGAAAATACACAAACCAAACCTTAGTTAATTGAATTTATTGATGATTATTTTGGGCAAACTGATAAAGTGTGTGATGAATGAAGGGTGGTAAAAGGGGGTTACATAATCAATCAACACACGTACAAAGCACACAAAAATTAAAAAACACATTTTGATAATATTTTCAATTGTTATAGACAATCATTATTGTGGTTGTTATTGTTCTAAATAAGTATATTTATTAGCATTAATGAAATGAAATTATTGAACAAATTGGTAATGGAAATTAAAATTTTTAAACAATATAATTGTATGTCATCATTTAATGCTTAACAAATTTATATTTGATATACTGAAATATCTGTCGGTCAGCAATCATCATCACAATTAGTAATAATTTGATATGAGATAATTAGTTAATTTATGTATGTAGGCATAATTAACACTGAGAGAGAGAGAGAAATTTATAATTCATAATTTATTAGAGCGAGATATATATATTAGAGCGACAGAGACAGTAAAAGAGTGAGAGTCAGATAGTTACAGAGAGTTAAGAGTAGACAATGAAACTTTTGTTCGAAATTAAGAGAGGTTTAGAGAGAGAGAGAGATAAAGTGAGTGAGTGAGAAAGACAGAGTGTTGTATAGGAAAGAGATCCAAAAAGACATTTTCTATATGTTTTGTTCATTTTGCTACAAAACAAAGTTATTATTTTACATTTTTGGTTAGGCAAACGATAAAATAAACTAAAACTAGTTTTCAAATGCAAATTGTTAAATTAAACAACATATTACAAGGTCCAATTATAATGCTTAATCAATCACTTAGCCAATTACTTTGTCAAAACATTATTAACATTTTTTTGAAATTGATAAATAAAATTATTTTGTTTATTTCAAAACGATATAAGTATTAATGGAAAATGAAATCACATCGATAGTAAAACAATTATACGATTGTATTAAATACCAATATCCGATATATATATATATATATGTATATATATTATCATTAATATTTATATTGTATAAGTATAGGCAAAAGTAGTGTGTTTTTTGTTGGTCAACGGCTGGGCATAGATTGGACATAAAAATAACAGCCGATACATAAGTTACTCGTACTACTTATATAGAATCACCCTCACATAGAACGGAGACTATGAAAACAATCAGAGAGAAAGGAAAAGAGTCTTGCAGAAAGAGACGGAGAAACAGAGATGGGTCAAGTGAATATTGCGACTATTTTGAAGTTCATTGGCATATGGTTTGAAATGCGTTGGCAAAACTCACACTGACATACACACACATACATTTACATGGTCAAAGCTGAGGCTGAGAGTGTCTGGCTTAATCTGTTATCTAAAAAGTATGGTTTTTTTTCCCTTTTTTTATTATTTGTTTTGGTTGAGGTTATGGTGGGGTTGGGGAGGAGGTTTTTTGTAGTTTTTGATGCGCGCACTTACCATGGTTACATCATCGATTTTCGATATACTTCTAACGAATATGTTGACGCGCACAACGGCGGGACCATCTGAAGGATAATATATATAGATAGACCGTTTTGTACAATGTGCATAGTAATAAACAAATTTAACAACTGGCCAAACAAATCGACTGGCTACGGCGTCAGTATCTTCATCTCAATTCGCACTAAAACTTATCGTATAAAATACTTAAAATGACCAAATGCTACCCGGATACCAGATATGTACTCGTATTCCAGCTACTTGTGAATACTCATAAAGTTCCCTTCCATTTCGCCTTAGGTTTTAAGCGAATTTTACTATTCTGTAATAAAGTTTTACTTTTTTTTCATTGACCTGTTTACACGTAGAAATATTATGCTTCCTTACAGAACTAAACTTAGAATTTCCTTTGACTCTAAATTTATAAACCTAAACTATAGATATTTTAATATATATACGTATTATCTAAAGTTTTATTGCTATTAAAGATAGTAATTACGTAGTATGACTTTTCCATGAGATAATAATGTATTTTATACATAAAATTTAATTATAAAGCATAATAATATATTCGTGTGAAAATAAAGAGAGTTTGCTGTTTACTTGTGATAATTGATGGACATTTTATTGTTTATATATTTTCGTTTATTTTTTTTACTATTGACTTTTGCAATTGATTATGTTGTGGTCGAGTGCTGTACGATTTTATACATATCAGAAATTGTAATGATGACGGTGCTGCGGGTAAAGTCAACAGACACACAGACACGCACACACATACGCGCTCACACACACGCAGAGGAAAAGAAACACATAAAAAAGTTAATTGTTAATGAAATCATAGCTGGTTTATAATTGAAATGGAAAACAAATTATAATTATTGGATGGGAGTAAGAAGAGCACAAAATATGGTAGAAGTACACACACACACACACACACACACACACACACATACATTGAGAGTAGGAAATATAAAAGTACAAACAAAATAACATTTACTTGTTTATTTTAAAAAGGTGTGCGGGAGAAAATAACCTGAAACTCACATTAAGTATTATACTAATTGATTATTGTTCGTTGTTTTACATTGTTAAATGGAAAATATATGTCGAGTCAATTGTTAAACCTTGTTTGAAGTACTCTCATGTTGACGTGTTCTTTGCATAATTCTTCCATGTTCAATCAATTTTATACGAATTACTAATACTCAGGTACATATTTATTTGTGAGTGTCTGTCTGTGTGTGTGTGTGTGTGTATGTGTAAGTGACAGGCACTGTTGCCAGCATATCAGAAATTATTTGTAAAACAGTAGGAAACAGTTTTGCTTCAACTGCAAAAGAAGGTTTTATTATCGATTTGCTGGAACAGCCGCTTAATCCTCTAAAGGTTTTCTGCACTTACTGCACTAGTGTGATTGTGTGTGTTTGTGTGTGAATGTTTGTGAAAGTTAATGTATTACAAATCAAGATAAAAGAAATGAAACTTAGAACACAAAAACACTGACAGCTAAAATTGCGAGTAGTATTAATAGCTGATATATGAGTATATATTTAAGTTTAAGCATATAGTATAACTGCTTTTGTCTATATAGTAGATTTAAACATGTTTTCTGAGTAACTGATAACTTAAGTAAAAAAAAAAATAAATAGTAACTGTGAAAAATGCAACGAACAATGTATCTAAAATTTGCGTAGAACCAAACTGAAAGATAATACACAAGAATATCCAAATACATGTGTCATAAAATTGGCTTTGCTTTCAAAAGGAAACACGAAACAAACGAAAAAAAAAAAACGCAAATTTCAATAGCCATAGAAACAGCAACAAAGTTAGTTATGTGGAATCATAGCTATAGATTCGAAGAGAGAGGATGAAGACAAAGAAAGAGATACAGAGATAGAAAGGGAGAGAGAGTTTAAGGAGTGGAGCTAAAAGGCAGTAAAAGATTGAAACTCAACTTCAACACAAAAACAAACAAACAAACAAAGTGTAAAATTTCAAGTATATTTTTCGATTTGTGTGTAGTTAATGTTGTACATACATATGTACTCTTACGTTCATATATGTATGAGCATAGTAAATAGCATAGAGTAGATAGGTAAGTAGTTGGTATTATATGTATGTAAGTAACTGCGCACTACCAAAAACATTTTGGAAAGACCGGGGTTTGAGTTTATCGTGTATCTTATGCATGTCTTAAATTTGAAGTGCTGTTCATATGATGAGAGAGGACGAGCAACGGGCGGAGGCAGGGGGCAGGGGGCAGGGCAAGGGTCAAAGGGTCTGGTTCTGGTTTTGGGTCTATTGAATTTTGGATGTTAAGACCAAAGCATTTGCGAATGCAGTTCAATTAGAATGGTTTTTAGGTGTATGCGGGGGCTCAATCACTTGTGCGAAACTTACCATTTTAATATCACTAATCGTCATAATACTGCGTACGAATAGATTGATTCTGACTATGGCGGGACCATCTGGCATAGAGTTTGGTTTTAAATTGTGAGTTAACATAGTTTCGCAATTATGTAACTTAATTGCTGATCTAACTAACTAACTAAGCTACTCAATCAATCCAGATGCTTTTCTGCCTAAGCTAATTTAGATGTTTTTGTACTTATAAAGAGACTTACAAATATAGATAAGGATTATGTTTTCGAGTTTATCACCAATTGTTGTTATAGAATCTTCTTTTTTTTTATGATTTTGTCCAATAAAATTAACAATAAAACAGAATGCAAAAAACACAAACTTCAAATTAAATGTAAAGTTGGAAAAGTTAAATTTTATATAGGAATATTAGTTATATATAGTTTAGTAATTATATATCGATACATTTTAATATTATATTTATAATGCTCACCTGTGCCATTTATTCCCGATGGTCGAATTCTGGCATCGTATTTGCCTGCACCTAAAATTTGATCTAAGACTTTTTTCTCCTTTTCTCGGAAATTTATTTTGGCATTATTTGCTCTGAAATCAGGATATGGATAGGTACGCACGTATAATTTTAATTTTGGAGTTTTACTTTGTTGTTTTTGTATGCAAGAGAATTTTGGAAGAAGCTTAGAGGAAATTCTATTTTCTGATCATATTTATTAATTTAATATTGTGTGTTCTCTTTTTTCAAAGCCAGAATTGCAATAAGAAAAGAAAAGTTTTTGCATAAATTTACAGCAAGAAATTTTGGTGTGATTTTTAAAACAGTTTAAATTTGTTCGAGATTTTTTCAAATTCAGCTTTATGTACAAATTGGGTGGAGTGTATTTGGGTATGTGAACTCTGAAGACATCTTCATTATACACTGTCGCACATATCAGAAGCCCAGGCAAAGCCACAATTGCTGTTGGCCCTGTCCTCGGCTTGAGCGTAAATAATTCCAAAATTTATGCTCCGACAAAAATTACATGAAAATTAATTACATTTTAATGATGTTGTGAAGTGAAACTGTTAAAATGCATAAAAACATGTTATGGAAATGATTACGAGTATGTTTAAGTGAGACGGTGGAGAGGGGGTGTGGCATGGATGAAAAACAACAAACGCAAGAGCAATACTACAGCTGACTACAGAACTACTTCAAGTATTATGTATGCGACAGACACTCTATATACGAGTACGTATGTGCCTTTTTGAGGTTCAAATAGTGAACGTTGTGGGCGTGGCCAGTGGACAGTGGCCACCGTTCAACGCCCGACAAAATTAACGGCAATCGTATGCAAATCGCCCTTTAAAGCGCCACTCACTCGAGTGTCATGTGAAGTAATTCAAGAAGTGTTGGAAAATAAAAATAAGTGGCATACTTATTGCAACTACTGTAGTAAGTACTAGTATGTGGCGGTGATGAAACATCTTAAAGTACTTACAGTGAGGCGCTGCACAGGCTGGTGAAGTAAAAGATCGCCCAGAAATAGTGTCCGGTGCCCATGGCGAGGCACAAGATGTTCAATTAGCTGAAGGAACTGCTCTCCCAAGAGTGTACCCAAGTATCTCCTTTCACTGGTCCAAATGTTCAATGTCTGTCTGCAATGTAAGAAGTGATCTAGAACAATATTAGGTTGAATCGATTAACAACATGTTCATTAAAATCCAATAATTGTGAAATGCAACACCAACACACCTTGTGCTTGGCGTGTGAAGATAAATTCAAAATTAAATTAGGCCAATTAATGTGTCACTCGCATAGTCTCCGCAGCAACGCAACTGAATCTCTGCAGATGCTTGTCGCAATTCGGAGCTATAAATTCAATTAAATTTAGATATTCGATATTCTGACTATTTCAAGGGGCCAGTTGCGACTTGAGCTGATAAATACCAAATGAAAAGTGTAATAACTAGAAGCTTGCAACAATGATATGGCCACTTTAATGCTCGACAAGGCAATTAATGACACAGCACGATAGACAAAATAAGTACGATGGAGTAGCATATAGTGAGGTGCTTAAATATTCCTTTGATGAAGAATGTATTATTTTATAAAAAATGTATATATCAAGACTATAAGATTCGAGAAAATTTAGGGTCGTCCTTTTGAACACCCTTAACTCCGAGACTATAAGAGTTGTCGCAACCAAGTTTTGGTAACAGTACCTGTAAATGGAAAAAAATTGAATAACAACAGCCATTGGGAAGCCTTGCTAAGCGGCTCAGTTGGTGCAGGGTCGACAGTTTTATCAAGATGGATTAGTAAACACATGAGATATTTATCCGAATGATAACCTTGATCTCAGCTAGGTTAGAACCCCGTCATTTTAAAATTATATATTGTATTGACCGGCTTAGAAAGTTTTCAAATATAGGTCTTATTATCTTGTGTACACAAAAATAATAATAATAATAATTCTCATTAAAAACATAAATATTGCAATAGCTAAGCTGTTCCCAAAAGTAGTTAGAGGATGTGTCATAGATGTGTTGTTGCAAATATAAATGTTAGCTTCTAGTACTTTTTATCTACTTTTAATTCTCAGTATTTTATAAAAATTGGAAAATGTTAAAATGAAAACTAGATAATTTAAATCATAAGTACGAGTGCTCATCGGTAACTACTACCTAGAAAAGTAGATTAAAATGCTATTGTAGCAGCGGTCGTTAAGGCCATAAAAAATCATTATGTTCAGGACAATTAAAACAATGCTGATGACTGGCAATGGGAAGTGACTTTAAGCGTATCGGAATGACACTGGCCAGATGCAGGGACATACTATACAACGAGGACCATGCAATTGTGAATATTGCAATCGAATTAATCCTTTATAAGCATTTTTGTGCACTTCAGTGGGCGACGTCGACGTCGACAGTGACTTCGCTGTTGATGCTGATGCTCATGCTGACGATGCTGCTGACGTCGATGTCGATGTCGACGACAACGTGCTGTGAATGCCGATAAGTGGTTGTGGTGCCACGCCCAGCTTTGAATGCGGCTTTTATGCATATCAGTTGCAATGGCCAGGAGCAGGACAGCCGGACAACAGGACAACCGGACAGCCGGACAACAGGCACAACAATTGCATTTGTGTGTTGAGTATTGCTAATGGCCATGACCGAGTCGAGTCGTGTGCAGTGTGCAATGCTCATGTGTGGGTGTGTGTGTGTGTGTGTCCAACCAAATAATCAATTTAACGATATGAGAACTGCAATGGGAGTGGGAATGAGAATGGCAACAGGCTGGCCAGGATTCGTGCTGTGTTAATTTGCTGCTGTGCCCGCAATTTCGTGCCATAAATAAACAAAGTTGCTGTTGCTCTTGGTGCTGTTGTTGTTGTTGCCTCTGCTGCTGGTGTTGAGCATTGTCTTGTCACAGTTGTTGTTGTTGCTCTGGCCAGTCTACGTCAGCATTGTTGACTCTTTTGCAGCTGATACTGAAACAACAACAGCCACAGCAACAGCTCATACATATAGACACAAACACAGACACACACACACATAATCGCATACCCACAAAGAGGCCGAGAGCAACCACGGGCGGTCTTCGTTTTTGGCCCGCTGTCAAAGAAAGTTAACAATGCGACTGCAATTGCAATTGCAACTGCGTCTGCGACTGCCAAATGCCCCACATTTGCAGCCTGCCAAGCAGTCGGCGCCACCGCAGCGTCTCACACCCCGTCTCTATCCCACATCTCACATCCCACAGCCCGCAGCTTCCACCCACCAACCCAACAGTTCGTTTGCGCATCCTTCTTCTGGTTGTGGTGTAAATGGGTTTACTTTTATTTCATTTGTTTGTTGTTGTTATTGCTGTTGTTGCTGCTGTTGCTGCTGTTGCTGTTGCCAAGTCGACACACTTTTGAGCTGCGCACAATTTCTTCTACACTTTTGTCTACCTCTCGGCCTTTTGGCCACTGCTCGGAGTCTCAGTTTCAGGCCATTTGTGTGTTTGTGTGTGTTTTTATTTTATTTTGCATGTCACAACGTTTGTTGTTCCTATTGTGGTTGTTGTTGCTTATACTGACTACAAGTTGAATGAACGCCCGTTCAAAAGGCTCTGTGAACAATATTAATGGCCAAGTTGGATTTCTTGCCACACAGCTGCTTGCCATTTGGCATATTATTTGCATATGAAATTCATTTATGAATTAAATAAATTTTTTATCGTTGTTGAAATTGAAGAGTGTAATTAAATAGTAATTATACTAATAGACAAATTAATTATAGATTTAATTTTAATTTTATGTAAGCCTAGAAGCCCACATTTTTGAGAGGTGTCGGTTCGATGCTTTGTTTTCCATATTTCCTTCATTTTTCAAGCCTTAAAATTAGTTTTAAAGAAGTAACGAATTTAATAATTTTTATTACTAAATTTCCACTGTTCCAAAACCAAGCTTAAATTATGCAATAATTATAATTATATTATAGATACATAGTAAAAGAGTGAATTTCATATTTTTTAGAACGGCAGCCCGATTAGAAAAAACGATTTTCTTTCTTACTTGCTGAACACTTAACTTTTTAAAATTAAAGAACGCTATAGATCTCAGAGGCTCCTAGCAATAGCTTTACATATTTTTAAGACAATGATTTGAATGTGGATTTAGTCTCATAATATAATAATGGCTAGAGCCAGATGGACTTGATTTAAGCCAAGCATTTCCGCTTGCCATGGCAACGATTTCAACAGTATGCAGTGCATATTTGGCTAAGGGCCTTTGGACGAGCAATGATTTTACAACTACGGAATACCATTCCATTCTGCTTGGTGTAACCCTTTTCCGGTTCGGTGTCTTGGGCTTATGGCGCTCTACTTGGCTTAAGGCGTCAGTCACCCCGGCAACTTGATTTCGCGCAGTGTTCTCTGCCAAATAGCGTGTTGAGCGTGTTGAGCATGCTGTGTGTGCAATCTCGACACACACACACACACACACACCACACAGATAGACACCCACAGCACAACTCTGTATATATGTATATATATATAATTTTTTTTCATTTTATGCCGCTCAGCGACGTTTGTAGCTCGTTATGTTGATTGGATTTTGTGCCGCCCGCTTGTATAACGGCGAGAAAGTAGTCCACACACATGCATACACACACATACACAGATTTTCCCTTACGCACACTATTAAGGCACTTGCGCTGCAAGCAATGAAATAAAGTCAAGTATTTTGTATATGTCTGCAAGCGTGTGTGTGTGTGTGTGTACGACTATGCAACTGTATTTGTATGCGTGCCATAAAGCTGGATTCATTTTTTTCTCCTCACGCTTCGCTCGTCGTTTTTATGTATGCAAAATTTTTTTACACTCTCGTTTTCGCAGTATGTTGTTTTTTTTATTATTATTATTCTCTCGGTTTCGTTTTTTTTTTTTTTTTGTTTTTTGCTAAATTGTAAGTAAGTGGGCTTAGTAGCATTTCGCCGTTTAAACGTTGTGCGAGAGTTTCATGTATGCGTGTGTGTTTATGTGTGACATTTTGCGGCGCAAGGATTTGCATAAAGCCCACCTCAGCCAGAGACTTAACTTTAACATTTATTTATTTTTGCAGCCATTTGATAAAAAATTTCAAATTTATTTTCCGGGCTGTTTTAGGAGTTTATAGGAGTGGGAATAAGTCTTTTTTTAAAGGTAAAGGTCAAAGTGCAGAGGCTTTAGGCGAGGTGTGTCCAAGAAGATATGAAAAGCAATTCAATTGAAGTATTTATAGCACACTTAAACGATTATTTTAAAATCAGAGTAGCAATCCACTACTTGACCTCGTTTCCCACAAGTAATCAAATGAATACTACACGTAATGTAAGTAAAATTCTAAGTGCGTTATTAAAAATATTTCAGCCCCATCTCGGAAATGTCAGCCATGGTGGATACATCATGCAGCCAAAGGTCAAAGCTTGTATCGCCAAAGCTTTCAGGCACTTAATTAATTGAAATGTCAATACATTGTTCGCATCCAGGCGCAACTTTTAATGAAAGTGGCACTGCAAAGGAGTAAAAGGAGCAGAGAGAGAGAGACCGAGAGAGATAGATGCTTTGGGCAATAGACCTTTTAGGCTCCCAATGCTATTATTAGCCCCAAAGAGTAAAATCATCTATCATGGCGCATGTCATAGGCGGAGGGCGTGTGCGTTCTATTTTTAGAGGCCGTCAAGCGAACCCAAGCGAGTCTTAACTCAGCCTTAACTCAAAATTAGCTCGCATGAAAATGTTGCTCCAAAAATACTCAGTAGATTGGCTAAAATTTATGGCTATAACGCTGGGTGAACACATCGAAGCTGCTTACAAATTGCCAGCCTGTTACTTTACCTAGTTGTGGGTCAATAAACTGAACCAGCTTCTTGCCAAGCGTCAGACGATAAAAATTATACACATTCTCCACAAGCCAAGAGCAAAAGCGTCGCGTGATAAGCTCGATAAGCAGCATGGACCTGGTCACGCTTCTGTTATTGGCTTAAATTGCCATAGTGCGTGTTAAAAAAGCACACCTACACCTACACCAACATACAAAATACGTACATACTATATTGGGTACTGTACAATACAGACTGTCCACAGATAAATCACACATTCTAACGCTTTGCGGACATTTAATGGCTGCCACGATAAGCTTCGACCGGTTAGCAGCGTACCAGCCTGCGAGCAAAACAAATAATTGACTTAAATTGTGGGGATATGGTTTACATACAGGTGACTAATGACATTACTATCTTGCATGGTCGGTAAACAGCAATGGGAAAGTGCCATTCGTTGTAACAGCTAAATATTGTTTTACCAATAAAAATTAAACAACATGACATGCACAAAAGTATAATAACCCCGATCTAAAATTTACAATTAAAAAAAAAAAACACCATTAACTCTAATAGTAATAAATCCTTGGACTGCTTACAGATATACTATTTTCAAATTATTTCAAATATGAAACAAATTTAATAGTAAGTAAGTCACATATAAGGGAATATACACTAAGTATAGGGCATTCCAATATTTATTAATAATATTGTTTTCAAACACACTCGAACATACTATATGCATGAATAATTTCAAAAACAAAAGATTGATTTGTGAAAAAATATACTGAAGTTTTATTCTAAAAAAAAAGTTTTTTTATTAAATGAAAATTCAATTAAAATGCATATACATATTTTTCAAACTGCAATCAATTTATTAAATAATAATAGTGACTTTGGCGTACATGCAAATAGCTGGTAATTCAATGGAAAATCTTTTATATGCTCTCACGTCAATATACGAGTTCTTTCCTCAATTTCCAGGAAAAAGAAATTATTAATACCATATCAATTTATTTTAAATGTTTATACTGCTTGAAATTGACTTGGATATGTACCCAGCTTGCCGGGGTTTTGTTCCATTTGAGTAATTAATAACACGGATGTTTGGTGCCCCCGCCACTTCTTGG
This sequence comes from Drosophila innubila, assembly GCF_004354385.1. Taxonomy (NCBI): domain Eukaryota; kingdom Metazoa; phylum Arthropoda; class Insecta; order Diptera; family Drosophilidae; genus Drosophila; species Drosophila innubila. Next base: position 14,297,758 of record NW_022995380.1, read on the forward strand.
CCTTTTTTTCCCCCTGTCCTTTTGACTGTGCTGTGTTTTGCCGTGTCAACCTGTGCGACCCGCTTAAATGATTAATGAAGCTAAAAATGTCAACTTTTTGCCCATTCGCCAAGGTGAACTAAAGTTTGCTTATGAGCCACCACAGCTGCCACTCCTTCAACCAGTTTGTTCGTCAGTCAGTCAGTCAGTCAGTCATTCATTGCGTCACTCAGTTTGTTAGTCCGTTAGTCAGTCGGTGCAGCTGTCCATCAATTATTCATTAATCAAGGCTAAATACATTTAAGTTGATATTAATTTCCTATGCCAATTAATTAGCGGAAGTGCAATCAGCAGCCCCATCCGCTTCATCACTTTTTAGTGGAGGTAACTGTAGCTGTTGCTCCGCTGTGGCCTGCAAGAGCCAAAATCCAGAAAAGTTGCAACAATTTCAATTTGCAATGTCGACGATGACTGCAACAAGCGAGAAGCGCTCAAAGTTGGCGAGTAAACAAAGTGGTAACCGTACACGTTGCCACATTGAAGCAAAACGAAAGCAATAAGCAGCTGCTACAGAGCCATAAAACAAACGTGCCATCGACATGTCTGACTTCACCAAAAGGCGCTGCCACAATGCACTGCACGGCACTCGATTTGACCGTTCTGTGAGTGCAGTTGCAAAAGTGTCAATTGACAATGAAACCGAAATGCGATTTGATGCGATGCGACCTCGCTGACTGTCGTCCAGTCAAGTGCCTCAGTCAGTCAGTCAGTCAGTCAGTCAGTCCGTCAGTCCGTCAGTTCAGTCAGCTTTGGGTTGGCAACAGCAAGAAATTCTCGTAAAATCCGTATGGGGAGTGACTGTTGGCTCAACGTTAACGTTTTTCCCGTTTTGCTAGAGCACTTTTATGCGCCACCTTTTAACCTCGCCATGGGCACGGGGGCGTATGAGCAATGCCAGTTATTTGGCTAGCTGCTCAACTGTTCAACTTTGTTGAGCAACCAACTTGGGGCATTGCACAAATGGCGATGTCGATCTCGGAATTCCACCAGGCTCATCCATTTGAAACATTTTCCCGAAGCTAAAGCTGTAGCAGAAACTTTCCCGGCTGCTCCCGAAGGAGCGTTCAATCTTCAAAGCTGCCTGCCAAGTTACTTAATTGAAATGCTGCATTTGCTTTCGAAAACTTTTTCTACCGGGAATGTATAGTACTACGAAACGGCACGAGTGTTGGCCCAATTGAAGTGCCGAAGCTCCACATCAAGTTGTTTCACATCATTTTAGCTTGGCATTCGCTTAATTGATTTACAAAACGTGTGCACGATTCATAAAAATAATATAATAATATTAAATTAATCGATTTATTATACAATACATACAGTTTAATGAAATTTATTGTCAAATTAAAAAAAGTTATTAAATTGGTTAAAATGCTTGTATGGCTTTTGCTAAAACTCGGTTTTATTAAGAATTTCAATTACAAAATCAAAGCTAAAATATTTCAACTAAGTGGACACTGCCTTACTCTCTCTCTTCTTTTCTTTCTCTTTCTTTCTAAACTCTCACTATGTGTGCTTCAAATTTGATTCAACATAAACAACAGGGCGCCAACTGTAGTCAAAGTTTGCTCACGTCCCATGTCCACATACAGCTATCTCTGTCCCTCTCCCTCCATCCTACTCTGACTCGTGAGCGAGTGCTTCCTTTCGAGTTTTGGCTTTGTTCGCTTGCCCGTAACCAGAAAATGACAAAAGCCATGTCAACAGCATCTGTAAGGGTTGGGAGGTTGGCACATTTAACCATAGGGGAGGAGTTTCAAGGGTGGCTAAGACAATGCCCTGTTCCTAGTTCTACCACCGGTACTAGTCCTGAGTCCTACCATGCATGTGTGTATATCCGTGTCCATGTTGCTTATGGCCAAGTCTTGGTACACACTTCGCTCCTAGCTGGGCACTGGCAAGTTGGTTACGTTTCAAGCAGCAAACAATAGCCCGATAATTTATTCATATTTGGCTACAAAAGTGCCACACAATTCACACACACACTTCACTTGCACGTGTGTGTGTGTGTGTGTGTGTGCGTGAGTCCGTCTGTCTGTCTTTGAATTTTTAAATAACTATAAATTTCTAAATTTACACAAGAGACTTTACACAAAAACTGTAGACACATTGCACTTGCGATAAGCCACAAAAATCTGTTGGCAAACAATGGAAAAATTTAATGAATATTTTGGGTCGAGAGAATGTCCTGAGAGTGTTGTTAATTGCCACATAAATTTGCGGACGAATATACAAAATATAACTACAGAAAAAGTAGTTTTCATATGCATGCGACTATTATATATATATGTATACATACTATATACACAATTTGCTTAATATTTATAAATATGTTTGCATAATAAAAGTAATTAAATGTTGCCACGCAAAAATTTGGTCACCTCTAAAGATCATCTTTAATGATTTTAAATATCTAACAGCACTTTACAGGCAAAAACAGAGACAGAAAGATTTTATATATATTATTTTATACACCATGTGTAATTGTATTAAATCATAAGATTTTCTAAATCATTAGTAAAATAAATAATATGGAGATCTACATAATTTAATGTACTCTTAAATAGCAAAAATTGTATTTGAAGTATATTAATTTGGCAGAGTCCACAATTTGAAGTTTGTGAAGTGACTGCGACCTAGGTCATGACAAGTATACTCGTATTACTATTTTGTTATATTGAAACAATAGTATTAAATACCCTAAAATGCCAAATAGCATTCAACTATGTAGCAATCTCAAATTACCCATGGCAGCTACGCAAAATCTATAGATATTCAATTGGAATGTGTTTGCCTGTGGTCTCCATCAAATTGCATAACGCATACGCCTCGTATGCCGCAGCAAACACACACAAATGTGCCGACAGCGTCGCCGATTTCAAGCGATGCTGCGTTGTTGTCGTTGTTGTTGTTGTCAATGATGTTGCCATTTCAGCTGTTGTTGTTGTTGTCATCGCCAGTGTGGCTTGGGTTTTGGCATTAGTGCCAAGAAATTTTGCAGAGGGACGAGCCAACTAATTGCGGCTGAATAACTTGTTGCGCCTCAGCTACCGCACTTCTACCGCTCGCTAAGCTCAGCAATGCCAGCATGCATGTGTGTGTGAACACCGCAAACAGACAGTGGGGCAGACCATATAGACAGCGGCTGTCGTCTGTCTAAGAACTACAACCAACAACATATAGTACAAACACAAGGCCAGCAGCGAATTGCATTAGCAATCTGTGTCTTTGTAGAAATCTATGTACATGCACACGTGTACGTGCCTAAAAGATTGTAAGTGTGCATGTGTGTGTGTGTGTGTGTGTGCCACGCCCACGCCAACACATAGGAGACCCCGAGGCCACATCGCTTGTCTGTTTACCATAAACAAAGTCAAAGTGTCTTTGGCAAGCAGCTTGACAGGCATTTTTGTTTGATTTACCAGCAAATACCAGCAACCACGTCAGCTAATGAAATAAATATCTGAGATGAAGCCTTCCTCCCTTCCTTCGTTTCTACCCTCTATAGCGCCGTCGGGTCAATAAAATTATCTAGTGGGTGCTTTAAATGCAATTTGGCTGACCGGCAGGAAGCTCGAGAGTCAACTGAGAATCACACAAGTGCATAATTAAAGCTACAATATATGGTCACACTTGACCACATGTAAAATACCCTTATTAGTGTAATATTCATTTGGATTGTAGATACAAATATAATATACGTACGCATAGTACTGTAAATTGCAATGTCCAATGCATTGGACAGTTCATATAAAATGAAACAAAAATAAATGCGTTTCATAAAATGTCTATAAATAACTTAAAGACATTTTTACAATTTCGCAGACAATCTTCAATAAGATTGATATTTCTAATTTAATTGTCAGCTCACTGTACGCTTGCCGGATAAGAAATGTTATTAAAATAAACATCAAATATTTTTAGTTGCATATTGAACATAAATTGTGCAACATTTATAAATTAGAGGGGGAGCAGTAGTAGACGTAGCTTTTTAGAATAGTTCTGACCCTATTTCCATGTGTTCTTGAAATTCTTTTTGCGGCAATCAAAAGGTGAAAAATATTTTGCCTCTGTAGGAATTCGAAAGTGACGTTACAAACATTACGCCTAAGTGGTATGGACCACTTCAAAGTTATTAAGCAACATGTTGAACCAGGCAACGAACCACAAACAGACGCTGGCAACTCAAGACCTGTTCGGGTTTATGGACGCTGTCTGGCTAAGAGCTTAATAAAATTATGTGACGATGATTGCCGCTGGAGTATTACAAGATTGAGTGCGAGTAAGAGTGAAAGAGAGGGGGAGAGAGAGAGAGAGAGAAAGAGCAAGGGGTAGCTGAAGCCATTGGCTTGTCCGGTTGCGGATGTGGATCGTTGCCTGACTGCAAAATGGCCGCCTTGCCAGCTGCTTCCGTTGCTCGTGTTGCTGCTCTTCCTGCTCCTCCTGCTCCTCCTGCCCGTCTGGCACTTGAAAAACGCATTAAGGCTGCAGTTTTGTGTGCCATTTGTAAGTATATTATATACATATATACACATACATAAACTTATAGTCATACGTACATGGCACTTGTATAACTGCCCTATATGCATGCCAGAGTGGTTTGTTGATTGCATGTTAAAAGGCTACCTCTGCTTCGGCTACATCGTCTGCCATGAAATTTAATTAAAAACTTGTGTGCCATGAAATTACATTTCGACGTGCGTACAGCTCGCTCTCTTACTTTGTATGTGTGGGTGTGCTTGAAAGCGCAAGCGTCACGTGCAACGCCTAAAGGTAGGCAACGCACAAAGGCAAACGCAGCTTGATTTTTTTAGTTAAAATATAAAAGAAAGGAAGGTAACCAGCCAAGTGCTACCACAACCTGCCAGGAAATGGCCGCACTGCAATAATCAGGATATACTTGACGCCTCAACGACACTGGAGTGTATATTAAATGGCCATTCCATTGAGAAGCTTTTTAAAAAAATGTGAGAAGTATTTCACAAATTCATTGAAATTGAATCTGAAATGCGGATTTCATTAAAAGTTTTTCAACTACCCAAATTTGATTAAATGTAAAGTATTTAGTAGACGCATATGCTAACAAGTTAAGGAACTCTTTTCCCAAAATTTTAAATAAACTTCATCTGCATATGGCATATACAAATTTGGTTCCAAAAGGCTCTCAGTTAAAGGTGATTACAGCGTTGAATATACAGAAACAAAGCGAAAAACTATTAGACTTAGAAGGTCAAAATTATATCAAATAAAAGTCGCTTATTTGTTGCTAAAGTTCTTTATGCAAATAGAGAATATAATGCCACAAATTTAAGCTAAGTTGAACAATTATTTACTGTATCAACTAATCTGATTGCTGGTCATATTATGCTAAGCTCGCCGTTCTCAACTCATAACCCTTTTATGAATTCGCATTAAAAATGCAAATCTCGCTTAGAGATGCAATCAAATTGCAACACCTCATTTTACCCATTCAAAATAGCTTAATTTGTTATTCAAAAATCACTGGACGCTGCCTCCGCTTGCATATTTCAATTAAACATAACACATACGCCATGTACTACAAGAGCTGCCATTTGCCAGATGGTTTGGATGGATGGATAGCCTGCAGTGCAATCCGCTTAAAACTTATTTAATTAAACTTCAGGCAGGCAAACAGCAACAAATAGACGACAAATTGGAGTCGTAAAAATGCAAAGCAAATGGCGAGCAGCAAATGCTATAAACTACGAGATATTCCTTACTATCTTCAAAGTGTTTCCAACTAAATACCCTTGAAGGAAAATTAATAGACTTGCTCCCTCCGTTTTCTGACTGACCAACGGACTGACGAAGATTCTAAGTTTTTGGGTTATCTTAAATGCTAAAAAAAACTTGTTGGCATTGCGAGGTCCATAGAGATGGATTGTCGGACATGGCTATAAGAAATCGTGTAGCTTGTCTCTCTTCATCAGCCAGGGTATAAAAATATGCACATAAAGTACGTATAATACGTCCGCACAATGATAAGGGGGATAGTGGGAAGCAGCAACAGAAGCACCAGAATATGCAGCATAATAAACTCTATGAAATGGGAGAGTAAAAGTGCGGTGAATAAAAATAAGCTGTCAGTTGTCTGGGTTGTGGTAGGGGGTGAATGGCCAGGTATACATATAAATAAGCGAATTCCTAGGGTATATGGGGTATGCATATGTGGCAATGCATATGTATATATTATTATATGATTAAATGCCTGACTATATTTTGTATAAAACGAGAAATTTGTGCAACAAAGTACGTCTAATAATATTAATTGATACAGCTTTAATATTGACTGTATTCAAAATATTTTAATTTCTTAACGTCTCTCAAAAATCGAACCTTCTTAAGAAGGAAGAGCATTTAAGTAGTATTTTATTGTAGGACTAGACATGGATTCCATCTGTCTCTCACATGGCTGGGCAACGCATTGTTGTTGCTTGCTGATAATAATCTGCAAATCAGCTTAAAAGGTACGCTGAAAATATCAAAGTTCTCCCGTTCAGCTTGAACCGTACAACTTTACAAATCAAAAACTTTTTGAATACCTCACAGCATCCCCCTTAGCCGACGTCGCGTAACTTTCATATCAACCATTCTGTTTTGCTCGCATTTATTTAACATTCATTTTGGCATTTTGTTTTCTATAGTCCGTTGCTTCCCTTGACTATTTTTATATTTTTACTTGCCCGCAGACGCCACAACAAAGCACATTTTTAGGCAATATATATGAGAGAGAGAAAGAGCGTGTGTGTGTTGGATGGGTTGGGGAAGACAATGCCGGAAACGTGACTTATTTGGAATTTATGTACTTTTTAGCCAACGACAACGGCAATGGTAAAGGCGAAAGCAAAACTAAAATCCTAGCATTTTGTTTATACAATAAAAACCAAAACGTCGCCTACAGAGCATGAAATTTATAAAATGGGATAGAACCTCCAAAAGGCAAAAAAAAAAACATACATACATATGTATGTAGCACATACATACGATTGCATGTTGTCAGCCATTTTATGCTTTTAATTTCTGCTGGCGCTTAATTAGAAAATGATTTTTTTTTGGTCTTTGCTATTTCATTTTTGTTGTAAGTACGTGCTTGGGTCTGAGCCTGGGCCACATGGCGTATGTGCAATATGCAAATGCGACTGCATTTCACATTCACAAATTGAAATCAACGAGCTCACAACTTGATAGGTTTTTGTGTCCCGCTTTAGTTTTCTTTCTTCTCCCTCTTCTCGCCCATCTTGGTTCTCACTCTCTTCAGTTGGTTTTGTTTCTGTGTGCTTTTCGTTTCGTTTTTCAGCACATATGTAAAGCACACACGCCACTCAGTTGTTGTTTGCTGTTTGACATGCATCGATTACATAAATGGGAAACCTTGTCGAGGGAACGGGAAGTGTGGGTGACAGCTGTGGAACGACATAAGTCTCGAAGCATTTGCTAATGATGAGGACCCTCATGATTTTTCAATTAACCAAATGTGTTGAAAGATTCCCTCTATGTTATTTTAGATCTCTTACCGTTGACAAGACACAGAGAGATGACAAAACAACTGACAATTACAGCAATGATACACGGTTCACATACAGAAAAAAAGCTTAAACTAGTAAGATCGCTCTAATCAAGACCCTGACTGTGAGATACTTGTTACACAATTTAGATATATATTAAGTTTGTCTATGAACTATAAGTTTATAACGTATAAAAGGCACAGCATATTTTAGGCATTGGCAGTGCCTAAACTTAAAATTGCAATAATTACCTTTATATCCATATTATTGTATTATTAAAACGCTTAACCACTAACGAATTTGTTGCTGTCATCGGCTCGATGAACCACATTCTATTTTCCACTAATTTTACTGAGTAAGAATTGTAAAATGACAGAGAAAACTAAACTTTTCAAGCCATATTTCGTGTATTTTTAAACCGAGTGCTTAAATTTGATTTACAAAATTTTAACGGAGCTTTGTATAACCTATTTATATAGGTGAAAACCGTGCCATCTTAACAGAGTATTTCTCATCGCTTGAAAAACAATAACATTTTGTATATGTATTGTATAACGGATATGTTTGTTTTCCAAACATCCGACACACAATTAATTTCCCATTTCATTTTTGTTTTCTATTTAATAAATAATATTTATATTACTTTATCATTATTTTTTTCCTTTTTAACAGAGAAATAAAAGCTTATAAATTTGTCGGTCTGTTCTCTTGACAAATGGGTGTTCAACAAAACGGTCAATTTAATTTAAAAAAATGGCTGTTGCAGCAACCGTTTTTTACAAAGCAACCGTTTATATTTGATCTCAGCCCGTAGTCACCATTATTTTTTGTGACACTTTACAGCACTATAAAATTGAACAATTGATAGCAAAGCCGGCAATCGACAGGCGATTAAGTCCTCATTGAAAATAATCGATCAAGAAATTTAAATCGAACGATAAAACACAATGAATATTAGCACAAATAAGTTGTTGATCAAGAATTGCTATTCCTAAGGAACTGAAAAAACGATGCAGATGTCAAGGTCTCTCGCAAGAGACTATTATAGAGCCTTAAGGCTTCCTTCAGCGAGGAGTCGACGAGCAACAGAGGACACACCGAACAAGTTGCCTAATTAAATGGGGCGAGAATGAACCAATAAATTGCTAAACAGAATCAACAGTCTACAACAACAATCCAGAAAATGGTTGTGGCTGAATGGGTCTTCAGGAATGCCCAACTAACCGACTAATGCAAACTAAGTGCCAACATTTGACTCTTGATGAATGTGCAGCCAATAAATCCATTTATGCTAAGCACTTGCTTATTATTATAATCCTCTATATTGCGCCCACTAATACATTGACACACCCTTGCTCGGGCACATGCACACACACACACACACATACATGCACAGTCCACATCAACATTTAACCCTAATTTGCATTTATGTGCACATGGAAGCTGTTTGGTTTATGGAAGGCCAAGCTGCGATTACCTGGCAAGCTCTTTGTGTCTTTGGCTCTATATAAAAGTAATAAAAGCAATTCGCAAAAAAATTGTACCTACAATCACATACATATATGCTTAGAGCACTAATACACATACAACTACTTATAAACTCACCTTAATTAAACGTGATTAAGTAGATTTCCTCGTTTTTCTGCTCAACGAACTGTTTAGTTGTCGATGTGTTTGTGTTTTTGTATGCTTGCCCTGTGTTTATTAGTGAACATTTATTATTCTCTTACATGCCGGGGCCTAGTACCAATTCCCAACAAGTTTGTAACCCATAACACCAACAAAAAGTTGCATATAAAAAAGAAAATGGGTAAGTGTTAAAAAAAGCATTTTGAGTAAATTTAAATTCAAGTTTTGCCTTCATATCTAAATATAAATAAAATAAAAATGAACTCTTAATAATATATTTATTTTTGGTATTTTACCGATTATAATAAGAACATATTCAATAAAAAAAAGTAAAAATAACATGTTTGAAAAGAACCTTCTATATATAATTTCACATAATATTCCTGTAACAAACGACGATTTTTCGCCTTGACCAATAATATTATACGAATCCCATTCTCATCCAAATGGCTAGCTTAGATTCAGTTGATGCTCTATCTTGTTGTTCATTCAAATTGAAGCTTAGAAGCTCACGTTGTTGTAATTTAGTTTCATTTGTGCATGAAAATGAATTTGTATTATTGTTTGCATTAATTTGCCTTATTAATTACATTTATGCCATTGCCTCTCCGACTGTTCGGTTTCTTTTTTGTTGCTTTCCCACAACTTTGTTAGGCAGAAAGAAGAAGGAGAGAAAGTGGGGGATGCCATTCAGTCGTTATTTTGCCCACTCTCCCTGGGGGTAATTTGAGCATTGGCTGTGCGGGCAATCAAATAAATAATGAGGCTGCCGCGAAGCTGCTGCCCTCTGCCACAGTCGCCGCTGGCGTCGCAGTCGCTGTTGCTAGTGACGTTGACGTCGTCAACTTCAACTGTGTTTAATATGCGAAAAACGTTGCAGAACTTTTGCAGATACTTGTCGTGGACTTGTTGTTGCTGTTGTTGCTGTTGATGTGATTGTCTATGGCAACTTGCTTTTATTATTTGTTGCTGCTCGTCTGTATTTCTATAATTGCCTTTTTTCTTTGTCTGGCCGAGCGCTAACTATCTCGTTTCTATATATTTCATTTATACTCGTATCTGAGCTGAGTATCTTCTGCTGAATGTGGCACTCCTGAAGTATCTCAACATTTTCAGTAGTGCCATTTACAAAATGCTGTTTGCTTCTTCCATTGGCTTCACTTGTTGTTTCCATTCTTTCTTTCTTAATATATATATTTATATATATAGTATGTATGTCTACCCAGATACATATTTCAATTTACTCTGACTTAAGATGTAAGTTGTGCCACTTGTCGATTTCATGTGCATTCCAAATTTTTAAGTGAATCTGTTAAGTCGTTTTGACAGCTCTTGATTTTCCCTTCAACATCTTTTTTGTCTTAATTAATGCACAAGAATTATGAAATGGCATTTAAATTTATTGGAAAATATAAGGTCGCGAAACTTAATTTTTCTGTTAGTCAAATTATAATTAAGTGATTCAATTTCATATTTATATAATTTATGAACGAGAAATATTCAATGCCAAATTTTAATGTAAAAATTATTAAAATAATTCCTTACGATTTACGATATCAAACTAACTTATTATTGCATATTCAAAAATCATTTGGAGGAAACGTTTCACAGACATTCTTCTCATTCTAGTTTAATAATTCATTTGATAGAAATATTTGAAGCACAAGTTGGAGAATTTACAAATTGCAAAATAATTCTTTGTGAAGAAATTTAGCTTAGTACTAACAAATGATTACAATAAGCTCCGAAAGATCGTGTGTTAATGCAGGTGGGTCCAAATGCTTGTTATCATTATTGATGACTTTTAAGCAGTTTTAAATCTGAAACTGTTTTAATTCGATTGACATTTTGAATAATTTAAAAGCCATTTATTTGCGAAAACCTCGTTTGTCAACTATAAAATGGAGCCACAAAGTTTGTTGTTGGCTTGTCAGTTGCTTGCTTGCTGACTCCCTGTGGAAACTCTGGGACCAAGTGAAAACTTAAATGTCAACTCGCTAAAGCTAAAACACTTCACAATCAACTTGTGCATAAAACTCGCAACGGTGGAAACACAAAAGCCAGCGCACGTCAACCTCAAGCAGCGCACTAGGCCACGATGATTTACACATACACACACATACACACACACGCGCGGAGAACAAGAGTAAAGTAAAGAAAAAAAAAAATAAACAACAGGCAAACAACGAAAAAAGACTTCCGTGTTGATTGTTTTGTTTTGCTTGTGCGAGACGTCAACGTCAACGACAACGACAACGACAAACGCCATAAAAAGCGACTACGTCTGCGAAAATCACTTTAAAAACAAGTGAAAGGACACTAGGACCGAGGACCAAAGACCGAGGACCAACTGAGACTACGACTGAGACTGAATGGCAAACCTGTCCATCAACAAAACTATTGCAACAATAAACAAGAACAATTTGACAATTGAAGTGCTTCCCAGCAAGACAACAAAAAAAAAAGAAGGAAAGAAATAAATAAAAGAAGAGTCAAAAGAGAACTGACGACGACTTCTGGCAAGTAGCCTCATCTCGCATTTGGCTATGTGTCTATGAGGCAGTTTTTCATCATATTGTTGTTGGGGGAATGTGGAGCACTTGAGCACAGTTTCCGGTCATTTACACGTACACATACCGCACATGGCATGCCAATGTCTTAGTATTCAGTGCGTGTGTGACTGTGTGTGTGTGTGTGTGTGTGACTGACACAGTATCCTACATTTTTATTGGCTTGCCATCAAGATGGCCATTGCCTGCATTTGCTCTAATTGTGCTTGGATTCAGCTGTTATCGTTATCTCTGGCTCTGCACAAGGTCAGAGCAAGCAGCTTGATCCAAAATTCAATTTCATTTCACGTAATTGTTTAGTTTTGTTTACACATTGTATCAATTTTCGTGCACGCTTTCGCCCAGCGGCAACGCTCAAAAATTGGCCACTCAATTATAACACAGACATACGCACACTCTAACAATAATCGCAATAACAACAATAACAACAATATCAGCAGCAGTAGCAGCAGCAGCAGAAAAATCAACTCTGCTTAAGCTAAGAAAATGCTGAGGCAATAAAAACCTGAACAAGCATAGGAAAAAGAAGAAAATCGCTGTGCTGGCAGCATAAAAGTATGCTACGAAAAATTACAAAAGACAACTGAACCAAAACTTTTATAACTCGGATACGATGGATGCCAATTGCTTTGCACAGACTCCACGTGAAGCAGCTAAGAGAGAGAGAAAGAGAGAGAGAGAGAGAGAGAGAGAGAGGCCAAGAGACTGTGGGAGAGTGAGAGTACAATTGCCAGAGAGCAATTGCTGCTCTTTGCGCAGCTGCTGCCTGTTGTTGTTGCTGCTGCTGCTGTTGCTGTTGCTGCTGCTGCTGATGCTGCTGCTGCGGCCGCGGCTGCTGTTGCTACTGCTGCCGCTGCCGCTGCTGCTGTCGCTACTTGTACATCTCCTGCAGGATCAGGGTGTGGTGAGTATGCTGCTGGCGTTGTTGTATGCTCTTACTGTAAATATATTGCTTTGCCCTACCTTCTGCTGGCGTCGCTGCTTCTGTTGCTGTCGCTGCCGCTGTCGCTGCTTCTGCTTCTGTCTATGTTGCTGTCGCTGCTTCTGTTGCTGTTGGTTTTGCCTTCTGCTGTTCAACAAATTTCTTTGCTGCTGCTGCTGCTGCTACGCTGCGAGTTTTTCCACGGAACCTTATTTCTTTTTCTGCTGATATGTGACATGCAGCACTTACACACACACATACAAACTCACTGTCACATACACTCACGCACACGCACACACTTGGGCACACTCACACTGAGCCACGCGCGCGAGACTTTTGACGTGGTCAACGTTGTATTGTTATTGCAATTGTTGTTGCTGTTGCTGTTGCTGCTGCTGCTTTTTATATGTACATATAGGGTTTTGCTAATGCGTTGTTTGTGTTTCACATTGTAATAATAATTCGCTTTGTGCACTCTTGTTGTACATTTGTTAGCATTGATGTGTTGTCGTTGGCGTGGTTGTTCTTACTGTTTTGCAGGCAACTCAATTTCTCTATTGGGTCGCGAAATGTTTAGCGCATTTCCGCTTCACAAACCGTACACGTCAACTGTCTGCACCTGACTGACTGAGGCAGCGGCGCTCTAGTCCAGAGTCTAACGATGCGAGCGTTGCGTCGCTGCCAGAGAGCGAAAATCGATGCCAGCGCCGACGCTGTCGTTATGTGGATGCTGTAAAGCTAAAAGCAACAGCAACAACAACAACAACAACAAGACTGAGCAGCAGCAACAGAGACAACATCTTCGTGTGCTCTTCGTTTTCGCCTGGTATAACGCCTCAGTCGCTGTTGACGTCGTCGTCGTTCTCGTCGATGTTGATGTCGCTGCTTTGTTTTGATTTATTTTTTTTTTGTGGTAGGTTCTGCTGAGATTGCTAAAGAGCAAAAACTAAGAGCAACTATAGCAACCATCGGCAGCACAGTGGCTCTGGCAGTGGCAGTGGCCACAGCCTCAAAATTCACATAACTACGGCTATTTTGAGAATTGCCATTCATTTGCAATTCATAGCCATCGGCGCTGACCCAGAAACTCCCCAAGGAACTTGGCTGGTAACTCATGTTGACAACTATAAATAAAACAAGCCAAGATTATCTTACGCTCATACTTACTTATAGCTTCCTTTAATCTCAATCAGTATCAAACATTGTAAGACACGTTGAATACAATTTTCAAGTCAGACGCCACTAACAAAAGACACGACTAAAATAAACATCATAAAAATATGAAAATAAATAAATGAGCTTGGCCCATATATCAATATTTGGTCAGCTTCTGTTACTCTCGCTGTTAACAAAAGGGCTGTTTCGTATATGATTGGTAAAGGGCATTTGGGTTCGTTATTGGTATTGTGATTGTGTTTGGGGATGGGGTTGAGGTTGGGTTCAGGTTAGCGATTGTGCTCTAAAGGGAGTTCATTCTTTTTTCTTCATTTTTTAAGCGGTGCCTGCTCTTTATACAAGCTGCCATCTCTATTTCTAGTTGTTGCCTCTTTGTTGTCGTTGCTGTTGCCTGTTTTTAGCGTGTTTGTGTGCGTAAGCGGCTCATGAATATGTAAATTGTTATTATTGCATGTTGTTCAGTGTCACAGCTAAAGCCAACACTGTGATGCCGAAAGCAAGCAGAATATCCAAACAGAAGCAAAAACAGGTAAAAAATAAAAGCCAGCAGCAGTAGCAGACACTAAAATATAACTAAATAAATAAATAAATACACCAACTTGTCGTATACTTAATAATGCAAAGCGAAACTAAGTAAAAAAGGTTCTTAGCTCTATAAAAACGATTGTTAATTAATTAATTAAATGGTTCTTATTTTGATAATTAATTAAAGAATGTACACTTATGCAGTAGTTCTTTTGATTTGTACTAATGGCAAACAAAGCTGAGAATATTCTGCAGACTTGTTGAGATTTAAGTGCCGAAATAGATAGCATCAAGTTAAGTTACCTAGAATTATTGTCAATAGCAATGGCTAGGCAACAGAGTAATGACCGTCACACACACACACACACACACACTCTAACATATACAGACACACATACAATTTACTCGTGCTTGTACTTGAGGCAGCCTTGACAACCTGAAGCATAACAAAGAACAAGACATTTGCAGCCGTTGGCTCTGATTGGCAGCCTCGACAAGAAGGCAAAAATCATCATCGACTACGCGTACTCTGTGTGGATGCCACACGCTGTCGTCATCGCCGTCATCGTCATCTATAATAACATCAAACAGTGCTGTCCAGACCAGCCCATAGCAAACAGTGCCAACGACCAACGACAACCACTCTCAGTTCCCTAGTCCTCATTTCCAGTAATATTTATTCCCACTTCCCACTTCAATTCTACAACTCCCCGCTTGTTATCACGCGCAATAAAAACCCGAGTTGGAATTTTTGTTTTTTTTTTTTGTCTATACTCTTACAAGGGATACTGTGAGTTTGACTTGAAGTTGGCAATATGTCAACGTAAGTGACAAAGAAGTAGCTCAGTTCATTACTTTTATCGAGATGCCAGCTTAGTCTTTGTTTTGGCGCAATGCAAGTGAAATTGTGTGCTCTTTAAAAAGTTATTTTCATTATATTCGTAATAATATTATTTTTTTTTTAAATAAAAAAATCAATGGCAAGGAATACACCTACAAGAAAAATAATAATA
The DNA here is from genome assembly GCF_004354385.1 of Drosophila innubila. Classification (NCBI taxonomy): domain Eukaryota; kingdom Metazoa; phylum Arthropoda; class Insecta; order Diptera; family Drosophilidae; genus Drosophila; species Drosophila innubila. The sequence goes on from NW_022995380.1 coordinate 14,313,155, forward strand.
ATAGGATGAACCTGGCAAATAAATTTGTAAATTTTCGATACGATTTGAAAATGATTGATTTTTATGGAATTTCATCAATGATAATGATAAATATTGAGCAACTTTGTACAAATCTGACTATATTCACTGTATTTGAAACAAAAATATATATATTACGTGAAATCACTATTTTTGATGTTATTTTTATTTTTTATCAAAATCTAAATCACTTACTTGTCCTTTTAAAAGGAAAGTGAAATAAGTCGAAGATTATGAATAATTTTCCATAGCTCGATTACTTTCCCTGAATCTCAGTGCATATTTTTAAAGACTGACAAAGAATTAGTGAGAAATTTAACAACATTCAATATAATATATAAAAGGGTGTACTGAAATATGAGATAACAATTTTTTAAATATGCCTGCTGAGCTATATAAAATTTATATAATTGATTATGGGAAAATATTTGAAAACCATAAACAGAAATGAAATATATTTTTATTACGCATAATCTTATCTTTGGTTAATGTGCAGTCATTAATTTCCACCGTGGTATTCGGTAAATGCTCAATCATTTTAATAGACTCTCCCATCAAGGGAAAATTATCTTCGGCAAAGATAAATATACTTTTTTTTTCATTTCTACGTTTTTTTATGCTTACTTGATTTTTCCTTCCTTACGATTTTCAAACATTTACTTTCGCTTTTTGCAAACGAAAACATAGGCAAACACAAACATACACACACACTCACACACACACAAAGCACACAGCACACAGAGAGCAACTCACACGTATTCAAATTATTAGGGTTTGAGTTTTGTACGGACAAGAAGAAGGGGGCTGAAACGGACGCAGGGAGGCAGCAGTTGTAGGTACAACCCAGAGGCTGCCAGTTGGCGCATAAAAAACGCCGTGTACGCAGGCGAAAATTGTTGTTGTTGGTATGGGGTGCGGCACGCCCAGCAACGGCAACGGCAACAACAACAGCAACAACAACAGCGATGCCGACAGCGACGTCGTCGCCTGAATGCGCGTTTAGTTTCAAGTGTTATTTTTGTGCTAGAAGCAGCCACCAACGAGGACATCTCTCGTCGTCTCGTCTCCTTACGAGCCAACAACAGCGCCAGCTGCTTCGTTTTTCTACGTCTTCGTCGTCGTCGTCATCGTCGTCGTCTATTTTGGCTGAAGTGCGTAATTGATGTGAAAAGTGGCAACAAACTGTTTTTTATTTGCGCTTGCTTTCAATTTGTTTAAATTGCTGGGCGCTGTCGTTGTTGAGTGTGCCAACACACACACACACACACCCACACACACAGACATGTATATACATACACATTTAAGAACGCTGATTGAAGTTTTATTGAATTTTAAATTGTATATACTGTCCCCGTCTGGTTCTGTTTCGGTTTCTAGTTTATGGTTCTGGTTCCGTTTCGGTTTCTATTGCTCAACTTTTCTCTACTTCTAGCTCTCTTTTTTCTCTCTCTCTCTCTCTCTCTCTCTCTCTCTCTCTCTCTCTATCTCACACTTAGCTGACTGACATGTATTTTGAGTGTTTTATTGTTGACACAAATAATGTCACTCAAATGTCAAAAAGAGGCCGCTGTTTATTGTTGTTTTCTTCATGTTTCCAAAGCACTGAAGTCTGACATACATTAAAGTGAGTTTGTCAGGTGCGTTAAGAGGAATGTCTAAAAAGTTCAGTATGCTGAATGGCAGCAACCACCGCAAATAGGCCAAGATGTCATTGGAATGCTAAAAAGCTAAAATAAACTTTCAGCCAAACAAATTGAGTTTCCTGTACTTTCTAAGTACTTCTGACATTTACAACTGTAACTAACCGATAACACTGATAGACTTTAAATGATCATTTCACTTACAACACGAAGCATCTCGATATAAGCCGATAAACTTTTGATTTCCAGTATATAGAGAAGAATATTAAATGACAGAGCCTATTTAAATATCAGTTTAGCTAGTTGAGGACCAGTTCAAGTAATTCAAACGAATATTATTCATTCAAATTATCCTATAAAAAGCTATGCGATATAAAAGTAATTACCATATACTAACTAAAATTATCGTTATTATAACGAGAGATGAAATCTGTTACTCATAAGAAAAATCCAGTTCATTTTCTTTTTTGTCGTAATCAGATTAATGCTGCTACCCAAAACAGATTCTGTTGACCTTCGTAAGCACTATGGGCCACATTGGCTATTAACACTTTAGCTGCGGCAGTCAACCGTATTGAGCCTGCGTAACTGACCCAGAGAGACAATAAAGTTCAATATTAATGCACCCTTTGACACAGCAGCAACAGCCAGTCCCAAAAACAGGCGCCATAAATATAAGACAAACAGGCTACTTAAACTTAAACCCCCTCACAAAAAACAGAAATAAAAGAATAAGAAATTTTAATGATCTGTCATAAAAGAGGACGAGAGGGAGGGAGAGAACGAAAGAGAGAGAGAGAGAGAGAGACAACCGCAAGGCAGCAACTGAAAATTGAACGCTATTTGGGGCCCCAGCTCGCATAAAACTGAATTTATTAGCATTGCATACTTTTGAGGGCAATCAAGTAACCTAAGAAGAAGTCGCCACCCACGCTACACACGTTCCACACTCAACCCGAAGCGGTCAAAACTGTTGCGGGGGCAAATATGTACAAATCCTTTTAAGCACTATGGCGCCACCTAGCGGGAGCGCGCCCAATTGTGTGTCACAGCGGCAGCAATTAATTCTGAAATCACAATAGCCATAAAGATGATGCGACTACAATTTGAATGCCCTCTACCCTCAATACACCCCACTAGCCCGACAACCCTCCATCTCCAACAACAGACGCAGCCTCTGCCTCTGCCTCTGCCTTAGCCTCAACCTCTCGAGGCATGTCAGCAGGACCCGCTGTCAAAGACACGACCAAATTGACAACAATGGCGACAAGCAGCGGCCGTAATAAGTAGTGGTAGTGTTGCTGCTACATGACCCCCTCTGTACCCCACACCCTCAGGAGGGGGGTTGTGACCATTAAATCAACGCAGGACATGGCAGGACAGGGCTTTGCCAATGCGGCACAATATATCAAACTTTATGTTGATTTGAGTGGCGCGCCGAAAAGTTTGCCCAATCCGCAGAACTGACGACACTGAAACTGGAGCTGAATCTGAATCTGAAACTGAAACTGGAGCTGGGACTCAGGACTCAGGATTACGATTGCTAGCACATTTTGTCTCATTGTCTTTTTTTTTATTGATTTATTTTGCTTTGTTGTTTTCTTTATTTTTATCATTTGTGGATTTTATTTGTGCGCTTATTTTTGATTAGATTTATTTATTTTTATTTGTGTTGAGCCGTCGCAGAGCTTTGCCCCATTTCGTTTCCGTTGCGGCAGCCGATGAAATTTAATAATTCCACTTAATGCAATAATAATTTCGTCGCCTTTTGTTGGTCGAGCTGCAAAAACAGAGACAGTTGAAGAGCAAAGGAGGCACAGGAGGTATCGACATCGTCCTAGTTGTCGTCATCGTCATCATTTGTGGTCGCCGCATAATTTGTGCGAAATTTGTCAGATTGCTGGCACATCTCGAGGCGCTTAAGTCTGAATAATAGCGCCAGACGGCGATGCCTTCTTGGTAGTGGAGGAGTGAGAGCAATAGTAGAAGCTGGAGCGGTTGAGGCATTTGTAATATGTTTTATTTGACTTGTAGCAGCTGCAGGCATCTACCCATGGGTAATAAACAGAAAAACTTCAAGTAATTGACGCTCTTTACTCAAGGGAGTCGGTCGCCAAGGGGCGTTTGATTACAATTGAATGCTTAATAATTGTCGTTAAATGACTTTCAGTTAGGTAAATAAATATATAAAAATATGGTGAATAAAATAGCGCGTAGTGTGGGTAACGGACCCAAGAAAAGATACAATAGCTAAGAAAGTTGCTGCTCCCCAATGGCTAGGATCATCGTCAAAAGCACAATAATGAGTGAGTAAGTAGATCGATTGAAACAAGATAATATCTGAAATTTTTATGGATCATGTTAAAAATTTAGCTTGTGTTTTATTCAACATTATGAAAGTCAGGTATTCTAAATCAGTCTAAAGTCATGAGTCATGACTTTAAGTAAATATATTTCTTAAATATACATTATAATAAATCTAAAAGATAAACAATTAATGTAATAAGAATTATTGTAGTATTATTTGATCCCGTCCACTTTATTCATATCTTGTTTGTCTTGACATTTTAACTTTATTCACTGACTAAAGGAAACTGTACTAAAATATTTAGTGTAAGCAGTATCACCTACATTTTTTACTTTTAATTAACTCTAGGTAATCCGCCAAATAGTTTTAAAATATGCTATAAACAAAATCGGTTACAAAATTGTGTTACAAAATTGGACTTGTGGACACACAAAACCATGAGAATTAAATTACCAACTGCAAAACTATATAATGAAAAGGCCGTGTACTTGAAACTCGTTAAAAACATAGAGAGCTTAATTGAATACACATTCTCTTTGTGCTACTTTGTCTGTAACTAAAACAAAAAGCTCAAAGTGATAGCGACATTTTTCAATTTGATTTGATAACTCGAAGCTCTATTTACTTCTTATGTCCAAAATCACATACTCAACTTGTTTTCCAATAAAACAGCTGTTTGCTTTTAAATATAATTATGCATGCGAATATACTATAAATATATCTTGCTGCATTATTTTATTTTAATTTTTTTTGTGGATTGGCGAACATTGCGTATGCGTAATTTGCAAAATGTGAGTGCTTTTCATAAATTCTGTGGCATGCGTGCGACGTTGTCGATGTCGTTGCCCTTATTGTTGTTTTTGTTTTTGTTTTTGTTGGTGGCACTTTATTATTGAATATGTCGCCGTGCCCATTTGCATAATTGATCGGCAACGATGCGCGAATCGCAAGCGAGTATTGTAATCGGCTGCGAGGCATTCGATTTCGGCATTTGCTAAACAATAAAACTTCAGTGCGTGACATGGTCTGTGTTCCTTGTCACTCGTCTCTCGTTTGGTTTTCGTGGGGATTCTATTATTTCTTTTTTGGATGCACAGCAATGCCGACAGAATTCAATAATTGATGCACATGTGTTGGATGTGTGTGATTTATGCGCGTCCTCGCCTGCCATTCAATTGTGCAAATCAATTACAATAATCGACGCACGCAACTTGAAGAGGGCGTCGAACCGAATAGATCAAATATGTGTGCGGATGTGCGTATGTGTGTGTATGTGCGGGTGTGAATAAAGTTGAGCATGTGTGAAAGTGGAGGGTGTGCCTGTAGCCTTAATAGCATGTGGCAGGTGAGTCCCTCCATGCTTCTTAAATGTGTATATAATCGATTTATTATGTTTTAGACAGATGTTTTGTTTTATTTATTTTATATATTTAATGTATGAATTAACTGCGGTTGAGGCAACTTACGTTTTGGTCAGTCCAAATTGAATGTCTTTTACTTATAGATGTATCCCTTATGTTACATATGGGACATTGACACTTGGAACCAGGGACTGCAAATAATAGCTATGAATTTCAAAAAATTGACAACGTACAAATTACTAGTAAAAGTAACTTTAAAGTGCACCTTCGATCATTAAATGTTGGACTACTAATGACTAAAAGTCAGCTGTGCGTATCATTTAGCCAAACACAGGTGTATTGCTTTATACTCAAATAGTGTTTAGTCCACACTCATACTCACACTAACACCCACATGAATGCCACCGGCAATCAGTCAGCCTCAAATTGTTTCTAATTAAGAGTCAGGGTCTCTCTGTTTTGGGTCGCCCCTTCAAAATGGCTCTTGTCTCCTGCGCAGTCAAGTGTTGTCTATGGCGACGCCATCGACGATGTCCGGACGCAGTTACACAGCCTGTTTACATGCACAGTTTGTTGCACAGACAGCCACTCAAACAGGCATAGCCACAAAGACACACACCCATACACATATTTTGGCACATGCAGCTCCTGTGTCCTGTCCGTTCCTCGAAGGAATTTAATTATAACTTCTGTAACTAATTTCCGTTTTTGGCAATTTGGCAAACGGATGTGTGCGCATATGTATGCAAGAGGGGCAGAGTGGCAGAGGGTCAGCAATCTGACGAGGGGTGCCACTTGGGATCGGCGTTGGCACAAACGTTGCACAAATTAATATTTAATGCAACCAGACACAGACTTTCAACTGCTGTTGCCAACTACTCATTGAATATTACGCATACGCCGCACTGGTCGCTCAGCGAGGCAACAGAAATATAAAATAATAAGAAGGAGAGAGGAAAAGTTTGAGCCCGTTGTGACAGCAATGAACACGTAGATGGCATAAACATCATCATCAGCGGCATCAACATTATCATCAGCGTCATTTACGTGACTTGCCATGTCCATTAGGCCGCAACATGAGCGGCAAACAGGCAGGCAACGTGGCCCAAAGGATTACAGCATCCCAGGGAATTATTAGACCTATCAACGTTGGACAACAACGGCAGCAACAAATACATCTACACATACATAGATAAATATGTAAACACACATATAAAGCTACAAGGATATATACAAGTTGCATATATAAATAAATGACAAAAAGAAACAAAAAAAAAAACAACTTTTTCTGTCAGAACTTCGGCGTTGACTTAACCCTTTGCGCAGCTTAACCCCACTTAGGCGGGACTTGCCGCATGAGAGGGGTCTGAGAGCGAGGTAGAGGGCTAATTTAAAGTTTGTTCTACTAAAATAAAATATTTATAAAAGAATATTAGCCAAGGGACGTGGCGCGACATCGAGGACCTTTGGGCAAAAAACATTTTTATTTGCACTTTAGATAAATTAATTAAAAGCGAAAAAGGGTGAAAATCTTTAAAGTAATTAATTAAATAAACGGGACGACATGGCATGCAAATAGCCAAGAATGAGCCAAGCCAAGCCAAGTCAACCAACAAAAGCACCAAAAGCAAAACCAGATGAAAAAATAACACTGAATGCCAAATGATGAATGCGCATCAAAGCGCCGGACTGTGAGAACGGATAGACGGTCGGACAGACGAGTGCGAGCTGAGTTGAGCTGAGTTGAAGCCAAAGCCTGAAACGAGCTGAAATTATGGAAACCAACTGACACAGAAATCCATTTTTCATTTTCAGCCAAAAGCAAAGATGGCCAGCCTCTGGGCGTGGCACTGGGCTGTTGACTGAGACTCGAACGCAAACTGGGGACGAGATGGGACCAGGCCATTGCCTACTTATTTATGAGCTTGTATGTTGTAGTTGGTCAAACAAAAAACGCCACAATAGCAACAACAACGAGAACAACATCAACACCAGCAGCAGTACAAGGCAAAGGGGTACAGATTACAAACGAAAAATAAATAGAAAAAAAAGCAACAGCAGCAAACATGCTACTGATTTCTGTTGTTGCTTTCGTTATTGTTGTATTTGCTGCTATTGTTGTTGTCATTGTCGTTATTCTGCCGCTGCTGGCGTGGCCAAAATAGTAAAGAAACATCAGCACAACACTTTAGTGTCTGCTCGAAGATTTAATACTCTATTCGCCGAATAAGGAAAGATAGTAATAAGTATGTCGGCTCATAAGGAAGGTTATCATCGACAATATTCGATTAATTGTTCATAGGATAACATCATCAGGATGCATAGGACAATAGCAAATACACTTCCAGATATATATACATCAAGATATCTCAAGACATAACAACAATGCTCATATGTGCAGTAACAAAACGCTTAACATTTTTTGTAATTCAGCTGAAATTATTGTAGTATTCACTTGAAACACAATAAATATTCACTTTTGGTTAAGCAACGGCATCACCTATGAATACAGTTTTCCAGCCCTTAATAAATTTCTAAAGAGAAGAAAAGACAACAATTTATTTAATTATAAAAACAAATGGAATTTCTAAGATATCGCATTTCGTATGCTGCTGGTTATAATTAACCTTACAAGTAGCTGCACAGCGGATTGCATGAAATATCATGCTCCTCGATTCGGCTAGGGCATTAAAAAGGCTCAGTCAAAGACCTTTTCTTATATATTCTTTTCAGAGTTTCTTCGTTTTTATTTTTGCCTGCCATTGTCTGCGAAATTACGTATACGCCTGGCAGCGCACAGCGTCGTGCCCGTTTGTTGATCTGTGGGTATCAGCAAGTGTGTGTGTGTGTGTGTGTGTGTGTGTGTTTGTGTTGCATGCAAACAAAAGACGCTTGTCTGTCAGTTCGAACTTGAAAAGTTTTGCGTAGAGATTTCACAGAAATGAGTTGTAAATGTCGAAAGTGCTTGATATGCCATAGACAATTTTCAAATGGCGGCAATCTGCAAAGCAATTTGAAAAAGAAATGGAAATATGCGCAATAATTTACACTCCAGGGCAATTTTTACTTCAGCTGCCACTGCTACATTTTGTTGTTGGTTGTTGTTGTTGTTTTATTTTCTGATTTAACTTCTGTATTTTGTTTTGTTTTGTGTTTTTATTTTTTTTGGTATTTTCTTTTGGGTATGCCATGACAACTCTTCAGAGGCTGCTGCGGGTCTGAGCCTGGCTCTGCCATGGCCTGGCCATGTTTGTGTGTTTTGGCTGTAAGCAGCTGTCAGTGATTTCTGACAAATTGATTTGACAGTCGACAGGCGACCAACACGATGGGTGGCAACTGGCGAGAGGACGAAAGGAAGAGAGTAGGGGCAACAGCAGCAGGAGCAGCAAGTCAGGCGCGTGTGCTAAAAAAAAGATGAAAGCTGACTGTTGCCATGTCTATACGCTGCGTGAGAGTCTTTGCCCCGCTCTCTAGCCAAAAGAGAGAGATTGGCAGCAACAACAACAACAACTGCAACAGCATCAACAGACAGCTGTATGAAAAGAGTTGCTGCCCCCAAAGAGCAAAAGCGTGGTGAGTATTTTTACTTGGGCTACACTTGTCAGTGGCTGTAAATGTATATGTACGTGTATATGTACGTGTATATGTGTTGTTATTGTTTTGTTTTACGACATGCCACAGACTACAGTTAGTTACCTGCTGATTGACAGGCACAACTGATTGATTGACTGACTGACTGACTGAATGACTCTTTGACTGACTAAACAATTGCATATCGCGGAGAAGTTTTAAGAAAAGAACAGATTCTGGGAAATTCACAATCGAATGGCAGCTGTCAAGAGCAATCACATCACATGTCACTTTTATTTATAAACTGTGCAAATAAAACTGTAAATCACCAAAAACGAAAAGCAAAGTCCACGCAGCTGACCTACATTGAAGCAGCTGTACTCTGCTGAGCTGAGTTGAACTCAGCTGAGAGCCGAAATGGCCGCCACAAATCAAACAATTAATTTTGCTGTCTGAAATTCCAGCACTAAATCAACAGTCAAACAATTGAACCATTTAACTATGTAAATAAAATTAATACGACGACCACAGGCGTGGCACACACGCATGCACAGAGAATGAGAGAATGAGAGATTGAGAGAGAGGAAGATAGGAAGAGGAAGAGGAAGAGCCCCCTTATGGGTAGAGTCCACGAAAAATCCATTAAAAAGCAATCAATATATGGAAAACAAATGCCAGTCACTTTTCCTCAGTCCCAATCTAGTTAAGAGCTTGCTTTCTCCCATCTTTCTCTGAATATTTCTCTTCTCCTCTGTCTCTTTCCACCTCTATCTCGCTCATACGCTAGTAGCCTTATAATGCAAATTTACAAGTAATTTACCCAACACAGCAAGAATTTAAAAAATGTCAAAAACGCAAAACATAAAAATGAACCTGAACCTTTCGACCAGCGGGTGGCCCTAGACCTTAAGGAGAAAAAAAAACAGAGACTCAGCCATTAATGACCAAGACCCTAGTCGAGGTGAGACGGCCGACAAGCTAGCCAAGCGGCTGTTTCTACAAAAAAGCCAAGAATTTATGTACATTAATCTATGTATAAATATGTATGCGTTTGTAAGCATTACCCAGTGAGTTTCTGTTTTGAGTGCGCCCAAAACTCATGAACTTTGTGCTCAGCCTCTGCCTGGTGTTGACCTGATTTCAGTGACGTCATTTGACCCAAAAACCTCTCCCCTTTGTATGTATGTACACAAAAGTGCAATGCAGCAAATGGGGTCGATGCTAAGCACTCTGAAGAAATCATTCTGCTACCGAGCACACTGCCAAAGGATTTCACATTTAATACAATTAACTCCATGGGATTTGATCCAATTTTTTCAATGTCTGCTTAAGAGGTTATATTTCTTACTTGAGCAAGATTCATTTTTATTTTTAAATGTGTTTTTAAGTTAAATAAAAAAATACTAATAAAAAGAAAAATTAGTTAAAAAACAAACTTTAAGATATTATGAAGCATGTACAATTTTTAGAAGTTAATGTTAAATACGAAGAAATTTCTGAATTATTAAAAAAACGGGCCATAAAATACCTACTTAATCAGGGATGAATCCGGTGTTGAAAACAAAAGTAGAGATTCCATGAAAGAAAGTCGGTTTTCAGTCGGTTTATTCCATGACCATTCGAATACTCTAAGCAAATAGCTTAAAAATAATTAAATGGAATATCAAAAGTTAAATTAGAAAATTAAAAAATAAATAAATAACTGTTTAAGGAGTCAACTAAGCAGAAGTGAGTGAGTAAGTAAATTATTATAACGCTGGGGAGAAAGTGTAGAAAATCTATGGCAGCGTTAAATCGAGACTTCTTAATTAAAAAGTTGCAGCAAAATAAGAGGATATTATAACGGGCACGACACCTTGCAAGCTGCAAATCAGTGTGAGGCAAAATAAACCGCTTAAGGACTTGCGACTTGGCGCTTTCAAAATAACAAGAAAACTGCCTCCAGTCAGTGTAGCACTCGGACACAAGTCCAAGCTGCTGCTGTCTGTTGCTGTTGTTGTTGTTGTTGTTGTATCTGAATGAGACGCGGCGGCGGAAGCGCTAGACGGATGCGGATGTGCTGGCCGAGCATTGGTTCACCGCAGCGACCAGTTAGCAGCAGCAGCACTGCAAAAAAATTCAATTAAAAGCAACAGCACGTAACTGAAACTTTTCTTTCTTTTTTTTATTATTATTTTCTTCATTTTTTTTGCTGCTTTTTTTTTGCAAGTTTTGTATCTTTTTGGCTGTGCCTCTGCTCGTTGTGTGTATGTGAATGTGTATGTGTGTGTGCTTATATTTTTCTTGGTAAAGCAGTTGCCCTTAGGGCACAGACAGCGCACAGCACTACACAGTCTGAGCCTCTCCCCCCTCCCTCCTCGTTCCTGCCCCGCTCCATCCCCAGAGCTGTAAGTTGGTGCCAGCTGTCAGTTGCTCTGCAGCTGCTGCTGCTGCTGCTGCGGCGAGCTGCTTAAAAGTTGCAGCGGTTTCATCTACTTCCCTTTAATATCGTTGGTTTTGTCATTGGTTCTTTTTCCCTTTTGGGGCGAAAATTGTTTGGCTGCAGCTGCAAATGAAAGCGAAGCTATCAGTTATTGGTTGTACATGTCTAATAAAAGCCAAAACTTCACAATGACCGTTGTTAAGTTTGTACTGCATTTCAAGTAATTCTTTAAGCTTTGCATTTAACATTTGACGGATACACAGTTATTTAGATCGACTGACTTAATTCAAGTAAATTTATTTTCTTAACTTCAAGTTTAATTAGAGAATATATTTAACTGTGAAGAATACATTACATACTTATGTATATTATATGTTAAGTTTACCTATATTTCTTATATTCAGGCACATAAATCGAATATGATTAAAAGTAATCATTAAAATATATTGTATCATCATATCGTATAGGTAATTACTAAGCAAAGGCTAAGGTTTGAATCTTTTGTTCATAAATAATACATACTTACCTTTCAAATAAATATTTGTTCCTTTTTTAATGCAAAATTGAATAGGCAAACTTTGATTATGCCAAGGGCTTACAGTCAGGTAAATTTATCCCTTTCAACAATATTTAATTAACCTTCTCTCCAACTATATATTTTCTACAATTTGTTGCTTTTGTCTGCAAATAAGTTTGATATACATTTATATATATATATTATATGGATACATGTATAAATAATACTTCTGGTTATCTTCATCTGAGCGTGGGAAGCTCATCCCTTTACAACACCTCGACTGAAGTAATTTACTATGCTCGCCTGCCATTTCCCACCATAACACTCAACTCATTTATCTGGGATGTTGCTCTCTATCCATGTGTGTGTATCTGTTGGTTTGAGTGTGTGTGTGTGTATGTGTCCCACAGGCGACCACTCGAGTGGCCTCTCAACATTGGAGCAACACTTGGAGCATTGTTTGTGGGTAACGTAAAGCTTAGGCCCTTACCTCTAATGAAGCGCAAATGTTGATGTAAAAATTTAATTTAGTTCCTAATCCGAGACACACACGCATGGACATGGATGGCCACGCCCACTCACACACATTGGCTATAGCCGGTTGAATGTCCAAATGTTTATGCAACGTGTGGCAGAAGCGTGCTTACCTTCTAATATGTGCGTGACATGTACCCTCCTGGGCTATGTTCATACCCGTGCCACACAGCATGCGTCACATTGCGTATACGCAACGTAGTCACTGCTGCTGATGCTGGAATGTGGCAAAAATAATAAATGATGCGCCACGTATATGTATTAAAAACAAAGCGCAGAAAAATGCTGACAGCAAAGCCTGATGCTTGCCACAACGGTTGCGACTCCCATAAAAGCCAGGACACAAAGCAAAGCTAACAAACTGAACGCCGGCGACCGGAATGAAGCCTCGCCTGGGCATTGAATGGCGAATTCAGTTGCTTGTTTCTGTTGGTAGCGCTTTATGTTTGTTGCCACAATGCAGCAGGCAAAACTAACAACGACAACGACATCGGGCGACATCAGCGTGTCCTGCGACCAGGTTGCCAACAATATCAAACAGACAGGGGGCGAAGTCGGATGGTTCTCGGTTCTTTTAGCTTGTTTATGGCTTTGTTTGCACTTTTGTTTATGGGTGTACATTTTAAACGCTATTTATGTGTATGTGTTTCTGTGTGTGTCTCTGTGTGTGTGTGTGTGTGTGTTTTTGTGTACATGTGGGCGAGTGTGTACGTTTGACCGTTTCGTGACTGCTAACAGCTACCTGGTTCTGTACTTTGTCGCTTGGCAAACACGAGGCAACATCTGCTGTCAGATGCAGTGATTTTAAGCGTCCATCAAAAGCGCCTGTTTGACATTTAATTGCTGCACATTGTTGCTGCCGCTGCTGCTTACTTGCTGGCCATCATCATTATTATCATCATCAGCGTCATTATTATTGTGGTAGAGTCAGTGCTTTGTTTTCCTCTGCGGATGGTCATGGCCCTTGTTGGTTTAAGGTGTGTGTGTGTGTGTGTGTGTTGCCAACTCTTAATACGAAGCGTAAAGGCCCAAAGCCAAAGTCATGAGGCTTTATTGCACATTTCACGGCAATGCGACAAAGATTACACAAATGCCAACACTCACACACACACACACACACACACACACACACACACACACACATTCCTATGCAATGCATACATTATCTCTTTCTTTTTCACTCACCATCTCTATCTCTCTCTGTGTGTGTTTATAGTGTTGACTTTGGGCAGTATTGCGTACCTTGCGCTGTTATTGTCGATCGTAATCACAGTCTTAAATTAATTTTAAATACATAGAAACCATCTACATTCAAAAGTATATAGATATAAGAATTCATGTTTATTTATAATTATATATTTATTGCCATAAAAATGCGTTGTAATGTGTTTTATTTTATTCAGCTAACAACGTTCATATTTAACTATCAATTTCACAAAATAAAAGAGCGTGCCGAACTCAAGAATAATTAAAGTCTGCGAGGCTTAGCATCGTTTGATTCTCTTCAGATTAAATATATAGCTTAATATGTTGCAATTTCAGAGATGTTTTACTTGGCTATATCTATGTTAACTCGATAGAGTTGATTAGATTTTCAGTTTGTAGAGCAGCAAATAAATAGGCATTTAGTTAAAGCCCATATCTCCGAAACATGGTTTAAAATATTCAATAGACTTAAATTTATATTACAATTTGTACAAGTACTAAGCAAAGTAGAATTACAAAAGTAGAATTTAAAGTTATTCACTTGATATGATCCGGTGTTATTTACAACTGACAAAATGTTTATATCTTTTACATTTTCCACAGTAATCTCTGTCTGACTAATGGATAATAACGACTGTCTGCGAAGCTGAACAGCACTGTGATTGATATACAGACATTTACACTCAAACTCTCACACACATATCCATACACTGAGTCTCATACAGGTAAAACTTCAAAAAGTTTACACGTGTTGTCAAACGTTTTGCGGTTACATTGTGCAAAGGTTGTGGGAAGAATTCTTTTTTAGGATTTGTTTTGCTTAATTTGAACTGTCGCAGCAGCAGCCTTTACGAATATATGTAGAAGCTAACACACACACACACACACATACACAGAGAAACACACATACGTTGACCATTTTCTAATGGCCTTTTCGTGGTCAAGCATTTAAGCTTCAACTCTGCCCGTAACCTCAACCTTTACCCTCTCGCTTGGTCTACTTTGTGTAACCACAAAAGTCGTCTGTACTGCCAACACTCACACACACACTCACTTACACACACACACACACATACACACACACAACCATACACTGACTGTGACTGTACACCTTTTCGACCATTTTGCACACGATGTTTTGTGGTCGTGTTGACATTTTAAATGCCTTTTCATTTGTCTCCCGAAACAAGCCACAGCTGAGCAGCTGCCACAGCGTCGCTAATTTCATTTCATTTCGCTTAAATTGCCACAAAATTTCAACTTGCCATTAAATTGAATAGTGCGGGTTGACCCTTGAACCCATTTTTCAGGTCCCAGTTCCCATTTGCCATATAACATTTAACATTTAGCATTTAACATTTGCATATTTGTTTTTGATTAGCGCCAAACCAAAAAGTTTACCCTCAAAATTCTTGGTTACATCTTTTGGCGCTTTGGCTAATGATTCCAATGCGACACTTAAGGGGCATGTTCAACTCTTATATACGACTATGCAGTCAACAACCTTCATTCTCCCTTTATCCTTCTTTGCTCCTTTGCTCAGTGGGAAAACTTTTGCTGCAACTAGAAAATATTTACCAAATTCGTTTGGAATTTTCTCATATTTTACTTTTGCGACGCATTCTCTACGAGGTTCACTTTGCTTTAGCTAGATTTGGCTTTGCTTCACTTGGGTTCGAATTTACATTGTCTGTTTCGGTGACTCGCAGTGAGCATTAATTAAATTCTCATTTTATTTCTCATTATTATATTCCTGAGTTAGTTTTGTTAAGTCTTTTGTAGAGAGGGGGGACAATTAAAACAGCATTTTTTATCATGCACAAGGCTTGGTTTTTCTTGTCGTTCTTGTGTAATGTAATTAAAAAATATCACGTATACGACGCATGTGGCCCCAGGGTGCGATTTGTTGCCTATTTATGGGCGCCATCGAGGGCAATTTTTGAGTGTGGGCCAAACTTATTTGGACGATTGAAACACAAGCACGCACACTTTACGCTATTTATGCTCCATTTTATGGCTTATGATGGCAGTCTGGAAAAAGCAGGAAGGGAAAAGAGAACACTGAGCTGGGAAGCTGTTCTTCATTGAATAATGATATCCGACGGGGCACAGCTGAGACTTAAGCTTGTTTAGTTGCTTCATTAAACCAACAATGCATTGTTGAGTTTTATTTAAAGCACAAAGTGAATGACGTTATGAGCATATTATGACCTTGCCGCTTATTATAAATGTATTTTATTACCAGGGAATAATACCCGAACCGTTAACCAAATTTTTTAGTGACCAACGCCCTAATTTAAAGGCTTTGTCTTGTGTCGTTAGAAATCATATCATAAATAAATTAAACCAACCGTTTTTACGGAACCGTATCAAAAAAAAAATATTCTTGAAGAACCGAAATTTTTGTATTATTATGGGTTCGGTACTAACTTCATATGCAGGAGTTCTTAGGAATTGCATTATCGGTTTGTCATTAATGTTTACAAAATGTTTTTATATATTTGTAATAAAACTGTCGACAAATTGTACGTTGTCATCGCTGAAATGACAACAGCAAAATAAATTAAGCACTTTGGCCAATATTTGCGAAATTCTAAGCAAATCGGACAGAAGAGACGCAAAATTGGATGTCGGATGTCAAGTCAACGCTTGGATAAGCGGCAAGTGTGCTTAATGACAAAACTTTGCAAATCAGTAAAGCATTTTATTGCCCCACACACACCCAGTCACAGGGAGAGATACACACATCAAAGAGCAGCTAGATGACACACATATGAAATATGAAAACCTCATAATCATTTGCTGCACAAATGCTCATATCAGTGCCGGGCAGAAGGGGGCTGAGTGTTGTAGCTTAGCTCAAAAACTTTATATCTTGCGTGCTGCCAGGACAAACTCATTTGACTGCATTAAAATTAAAACAGAAAGCGGAAGAGAGAGAGAGATAGAAAGAGAAAGCGTTAGTAGCAGGGGCTTGACAACATTTCCTGCTGTGTTTCCGCGACAGCCACATAACAAGCCCAATACAAGACACAAAAAAAACAAGTGGGAAATGCTATAGTCGAAATCCCGACCATAGGATACCCGTTACTTATTTCAATATATGTAAAACTATTTGAAAGACGTTATTGCCTAATAAAAACTACTGCATACTTTTAGGAGATTGTATTGAAATAAAAACTTTATTAACCCTCTACCGCATACAAAGCCATATATGGCTTCTCACTTTCAATTTTTTTTTTTTTTTTTTTTTTTTTTTTTATTAAGTGTAGAACCTGTACAACATAAAATGTACCTTAACAACACATGGATGGAACATTAAAAAATAGACCAAACCTCATAGTTCAGTATGAGGATTCTTTATATAAGTAGGATATATTTTACCGTTGTTCAAATGTCTTTGCAAAGCCTTGCCGTTTAAGACGCCTTAAAGGTCGAGCAGGCAGTAGTCGTCTGGCAAGTAGGCTGCGGTGTCTCAACAATCTGTCATTGTATCGACTTGTGTGCCTTCCAATCTGCTCTTCCACAGTATGCAGATTGAGGTCTCTATGGAGTGTGGTACCGCGCACGTACCAGGGACAGTCTGTTATGTTGCGTAGTATCCGATTCTGCAGTACCTGGATACGCTTATAATTAGATTTGGCTGCGATTCCCCAAATCTGTATTCCATAAAGCCATATTGGCAGAATGCAATGGACATACACCGCCCTCTTACATCTAAGCGGCAGGGTGCTCTTTCTACTGACAAGCCAACGCAGTTGCTGGGTCCTCTGGTTACATTTTTTTACCGTGGCCTTAAGATGTGGCTTGTCCAACGTAATGCCAAGATATTTCGCTTGCGACGGCTGGTCCAGGGTAACTCCTTCTAGCTGGATTTCTAGAACGCTTCTAAACGTTTTGAGTGTAAAGCAGGGGTTTGTTGTTTTCAGCGGATTGATCTTCAGGTTCCACCGTTTGCACCAGGCTGCAAGAGTATTAAGATACTCCTGTATCTCACTTTCAATAATTTTTTTTTTGCAATAAAACGGTACATATACTAAACCGTTTGTTATCAATTATTCTCTTTCAACTATTTTCTGTTAGATGTCTATACTCAGAACTTCTTTGTGTTGCCTTATCTCAAGTTTCAATCAGTTTTTTGAACGCGTCTCAAGCAGACGAACGAAAGTGAATTGTGGTGAAATTAAAATTAAAATTACTGCACTAAAAATCAGTTTTATCACTGAAAAGTATTTTTTTTCTAAGAGAATATAAAGTTTTCGTTCATAAAAAATAGAATTTGACTATAGGTGAGCATCACATATACTATTCTATGCAAAAAACTGTGGACGCCATATATGGCTCTATATGCAGTATTCTTTCTAGTTACGTGGGAAGCAATCCTGTTACAAAAAAAAACCATTCAGTAAGAAAGACAAAAAGTATGTAGAAATCAACTCTTCTAAGGCAGTTGATGTTTACAATAATTATATGGGTGGCGTTGACTTACTGGATTCTTTACTTGGACTTTATAGAATTCAATTGCGCTCAAGAAAATGGTATAAGAAAATATTTTTTCACATGATTGATATGTGCGTAGTGAATTCATGGATTCTATGGCGTCGTAAGTCAGATCAGTATATGCCACTCTTCGATTTCAAGCTTTTAATAGCTGAGCACCTGTGCAAGGCAGGAAAAGTAAAGAAGCGCGGACGACCTGCGATGACTCCAACTTCATCCCCGTGTACAAGTAGGGAAGGTACTCCTACTACCAGCAAAAGACGAAAGCACCAGGAAATTCCATTGAATTCTGTTCGGGAGGACCATATTGGGCATTTTCCCACCTGGAAAAAGCAAAGGCAACTCTGCAAAAACGATTGTTCTTTCCGCTCATACACCTTTTGTGAGAAATGCAATGTATTTCTATGCTACAACGACAAAAAAACTGTTTCACCAACTTTCACATGAAGTAATGCATACATGCATACAGAGCCATATATGGCAAACTCTGGAATCAGCTGAATGCATACAAAGCCATATATATTTATTTCCCCACCCCAAACTATGCCCCAAAAAAAAAAAGTCCAAATATATATTATTTTGGCCTAAATAAACACATAATTACATTCAAAAAATTTTTTCCTTTATTATTTCTATGCTCATGCAGTAGAGGGCTAATACTACAGTTCTACTTGTCCAATCTCGCTGCGGTTAAGTGAGATTATAGATAATATTCATAGACAACGTTATTTACCATAAAAACTGTATTATTTAAAAAACTGTGGGTGTGGTGGTTTTGCGCGATTTGTGGGGCTTAAATTTTAAGCAAACTTGATCTGCGTGGGGTCTATAGAAATCTTCTTCTCCCTGTTACATAAATTCCAATGAACACAATATACCCGTTTACTTATTTTTTAAGTAACGGGTATAACAAGTAAGTAAACTTTAGTCAAGAGTGCTCAACTACAACATACCCCCGTTTAGTTTCTTAGCTACCCAGACAACCAAAAAATTTGAAATTATCTGGGTAAACACATAAGCACATATCTGGAGTCTATATTCCAAGTTTGTTATATCAAAAATAAGTATTCCAGATCTACACAGAACCGATTTATCATGAACATCGAGCTATTTAACTCGATAATTTAATGCAAAAAACAATATACCAATGCTCCAGTGTTCTTTACATCAATAATATCCGCTAGCCGTATTTATTTTTAAAACAATTTAATACCGCAGACTATCAATAATGATAAAAATGTCCAAAGAGTCAGAAATCTGCCAGTAACATGCCTCAGCAATAATTTAATAAACCCTTTTACCCTGTAGACACGGGGTATTACCATATACATATTACGCATACGCCGAGTGGAATGTTGCTCGAAAAGTTTTGGCCACAAACGTTGCATATTTGTTGCCAAATTGATTATGAAAAACATCAACAGCAGCTGAAGCAACAACGACAACAACAACAACTGCAATCAACGTCAGCTTGTTTAAGACTAGCTTGCTGTTTTTGCTACCTGCCAAGCGAACAAAATTTAATTATAATTCGTTTTTGAAATTCATAATTAAAAACTTTTGGCCATGACGGCGATCTAACTAGCTGCAAAATTTAGCGTGACATTTTGGATAAGCTGCCAACAAGCAGCCGTCACACCCACTGTCTGCTGCTAATATAGAAATTAAAATTTCAATAAGGTTCGCTTCGGTTCCCTTTTCAATTTCTATTTTCCAGAAAAGGAAACAGCGCTGTTTGTTGTTAGTTTTTTGTTGTTTTTAATGTTGTTGTAGCGCTGCAGCTGCAGTTAAAGTTTCAAAGTTGCACTCTGTTGACTTGTCGCAAAGTCAACAACAGTTTCCTTTGGTAAATAAACTGCGAAATAGCTGTGAAAATTAATTTGCGCTTTATACAATTTGTAACTTTTAATGAATGAATAACATCTGTTTAATCGAACCAGAACATTAGTTTTGATTAATAATACACATAGTTAATTATAATACAATCGCATCTTGTTGCATCATAAGAAAACTTTTAATAAATAACCCTTGGTAAATTTATTCGTACCGGTAAACAGTATAAAAAATGAGCTGGCTAAATGTACTGAAGTATATATGGGTATAACAAATAATGATTAGATTATTTATAAATCTAATAACTTTACTGATCTTAAAATTAAACTATGAAACTATGTGTCTTATCAAATAGTTGATTATACCTGAAGTATACTCTTATAAAGGCAACTTGGGTCAGTTGAACTGTATTAACACCTAATTACTTTGCAGATGCTTACCGTGGTATTTACAGTGTAAATTCCGTGACGGGGTTATCAGTTGTAATACCTGCCCTAGGCAGGTCACCATAATTTGCAAGCCAGTACTCCCAAACTTCTCCTTGCATCCTCCTCATCCATCGCCCACAACGAAATGCGGTGCAAACCGCAAACAATGAGCTTAGTGCGCAGTAACAAGCTGGAAGTCAAGCTGCCGCCGGCAAAGCAACAGCAGCTGTTCTAATACACACAAACAAACACACACACACACAGACACACGCACACACACTATTTGTATAGCTATCTTTGTGTGGGTGATTGGGTGTGTATACACACACAACTCCAAACTGCAGTCGACGAATTCAGTTTCCGGCCATGGACAGTGTGGCGACGCCTACGCAGCAGGCGAGAGAGAGTGAGAGGGAGGGAGTTCAAAGAGGGAAAGAGAAAGTCGAGAAAAATATGCGAAAATTTGCTGTTAAGAGCAGGAGCTAACGCGCCTTCCATGTCCATGTCTGTGTCCATGTCCGGGGAAAAACTTTTCGCATGCTGCTGCCGCTTGGCTCACAGCCAGACAATAAACGTGTGTGTGTGTGTGGAGTGTGTGTGTGGAGTGTGTGTGTGGAGTGTGTGTGGAGTGTGTGAGAGAGTGTGTACGGCTGACAATAATCCAAAAGTTTTACAAGCAAAACGAGCGACCATTACATGGCAGGCGGGCAGAAACAGAAACCACTTGCAAGCAATTTTCATCAGCGATTTTTCGGGTTTTCCCAGCTGCCGCTGACAGGCGACGCGAACGTTTTGCTTAGGGCCTGACCGAAAAGCCCTCGCATCACGGCCCTACACAGACACTGCATGGCACAACCTGCACTCCATACTCCACACTCCACACTCCGACGATAACGTCGTCAGCATGACTACAAAGTCTGCACAAATCTGTGGGCAAACACATTTAGCATTTGCAGTCCGAGTGGGAGTGCAAGTCCAAGGCATTGTCTATGTTTCGCCTGAAAGGTGAACGATTTGAGTCTTGGTCTGGCAAATACCCCAAAGCCAGAGTCCAGAGCTGAAGCTCAGCTGGAGCAGAACAACCACAGGGCAGCCAGAGTTGTGCCTTGCAGTCCATTTTCAGCACATGTTAGGAGTACTTACCATAAACCACAACAGCTCAGAACAAAGCTTGCAGTTGAAAGTTGTTAGTTCTCCCTTTGCATTTGCTAAATGGAAAATGTTGAAAATGAAAAAAAAAAAATTAAAGAAAATATGCTGAAATGTGAAAAATAGCAGCTTACAATTTTCAGTTTACACTTGCCACAATGCAGATTCAAAGTCACGCCCCCATGTGCCCCGCCCACTGGCCAGTTGCTTTGGTTACTTTCTCCAGTTTGTTAATAAATTTAAAGTTCGTGTTAGTCACTTGCCAGAGGAACAGCAAAAAAAAAAAAAAGACTATAAAAAGGAAACTAAAATAAAACGAACATGAAAAACTTTGGCAACAACAAACACACACACGCATTGTATGTACATTGTACAATACATATACATACATAAACAGAAAGTTGAAAGTTTCTTTAAACGTTGCATGGATTGTTTCACTTGTTGTCGCTTTTCTCTTTGTTGCTCTCATTGTTCTAGCTCTCCTTATTCTTCTTGTTGTCCAACATTCAAGGCGAGTCGGTAAAAAAGCGTTTAACAGTCAGTCCAACTATACATATATGAGTGCGAATCTATGGCCGGAAGTTTTTGCTATGCAATTGGCTATATATAAACTCTTTTATTAAGAATTGAGAAAAAATCACCCCACAGTGTATTGAATAAAACTGCATGCGACGTTTATCAAATCCGCTCAAACAATCACATAACTTGCACTTTCCGAACTATTCCGCTTTTTTAGACAAATGGTTTAATAAATATCTTAATAATTTGTTCATTTATTTAAAATTCATATGCATTTCTTTAAGTACTTTTTCATTGAAGCCCATCTTTATATTTGAGATTTTATTATATTCCAGAGTTCTCTACATAGTTAGGGTTGTTTGTATTTGTTGTTAAAACAGGTGCAGTGTACAACATTTGCTGATTGCTTGAATGAAACTTGTAATTGTAATACAGGTGACAAATAAAGGAGGTCTTGGGAATATCTGTAATACTTAAGCTGATTTCATTAACCTGTCAATAGACAAAAATGTTTAAAATTGTATTAAGCATACAAACAATTCGAATGATCCTTATTAGAAACACTACCAAATCACTCTCATTAACTTTTGTTCCATAAAATTTGAAATGTTCTTTAGCAAAAGCTAGCTCAACTACATTGCAAGGCACTTGGTACTTGTGTTTGTAACGAAAACTCACTAAAAATTAACTACGTTAACTAATTGTCATTTTTCATGTTTCCTGTGTCATTGTTTAGCTCTGTGTGTTCTGCTTATTTGTGATGTCTTTAATCCTTAATAGGAGGGCCTGAAGCCATTGCGTTGCGACAGTACCGAATCGGGACTCTTCAGTTCCATGGCCAGCTTATAACCCAACTCCGGTCGACGATCGCGTCCTTCGGCCATGGCCTTGACCTGTCAAAGTTCAGTTATTCGGTATATAAATATGGACTTACGTAACTCTTTGATAGCTAACCTCATTAGTGTGAACTACAACTCCATCGCTAGTAACGACTTTCTCCTTGGTGTGCTCAATGTCGTGGACGTCGGTGCCGCGGCAACAGTCGTCTATCAAGATGGTCCGATATCCAGCGGATAGAGCATCCACAGCCGTTGCACCCACACATACATCATATGCCAATCCGCAAACGTATATATCTGTGGCACCCTTCATCTTTAGCTGTGCATTTAGCGTAGTATCCGACAGTTTTTTGTTATCCCAGAATACGGAATATGAGTCGACCTCGGGATTGGTGCCCTTATACACCTTAATGCCATGATCCACCACCTTCAGATCCTTGTGCAGCTCAGCACCCCACGAGTCCTGTACACAGTGACGTGGCCACAGACGTTGCTTCATTGGTGGCGGCCCAGCAAAGATGACCGTATCGAAGACCTTTGCCGAATCGGCATCAAGCTGTGGAATTCAATGCACAAAAATAATTGATTATGTTAAAAATTTTAAAAACTTCCACTAAACAGCCTATAAAACTATTTAATAAAACAAATACCAACTTTTAAAGGAGTTTAACTTATGATAGTGATGATAAAAGGCTTGAAATTAAAATTAATCTTTTAGCCAAATATTACTCTGTCCTGTAGTTAATTGCAAATTCATGTTCACCCACCGCTGATGCTTCATCCATGGCTCGCATTTTGACATTATCAATGAAGGAAACGTGATCGCTGGGATGCCAGTCCAGCGAATAAAATACCGCATCAAAGTCCACCGTATCGAGCAGATTGTTAATGGGCTCCAGTATCTGTGAGAAGAGCGGAAGGTGCGAGTTCATTGGATAAATTTGTAAATGTTAGCCTTAGAATAAGAAGAGATGCATGATGGGGGCAGTCTGTTGATGTGGCTTGTGGCATGTGGCATGTGGGGTGTGTCACGTTTGCAAGTTGAGTCCATAAAGCGACGACGGAAGTGTGTGTTATTAATTTTGACAAATTTTCATGTTCCAAGTGTAGCAAGTGCCGGCCAGCAAGTGCACCACAGACAACGACGACGACAACGACGCAGTTGCCGAAGCAGCATTGCGGGAGAAACAGGGCACAAGGGGCATACAATTGCGGCAGATGGCGATGGCGATGGCGTTGGAGATGGAGATGCCAATGCCAATGACGATGTCGAAGCCCTGATGCTCTGATACGTTCGGAGAGCGGCTGCCGCTGCCGATGACATCCGGCGTGTGTCGCAGCGCGGATGCGACTTAAGTAAAGCATATCCGCTTCCGACTCTTTACACACACACACACATACAAAGACTCACAGATACAGAATATGCGCAGAGCTACATCTACAGCTGCAGATACAGATATAGTATCTTGTTCGTCGTCTTCGTCGTCTTCATCGTCGGCGGCAATGACTTTGGCTCATCCTGCGCTTCGCTTCGCTGCCTCCATTTTCATTTCTTGTTACGTTTTATGTCTTTCCGTCGCCGCATGCCGTATACCTGTCAGTTTCCCCTACCCCAACCCCTATTCCCCCCTCGACCCGACCAATCTTAGCTGCTGCCCTTTCTGTGGCCACAATCCACGACTCACAGCCACCAGCTGCCAGCTGCCAGCTCCAGTTTTTCGTCAGTCGACTCCGTCGAGCTCACCTCGTGTCCTTGTTGCTGTGCACTGCAATTACTTATATCCAAGGAACCACTTATAAAATCATTTTGTACATCAACAATGAGAAACGCGTTCACCGGTCGCACAATCTGCCAAGAAAGTGAAAGAGAAAAAAAAGACACAGAGTGTGTGTGTATTAGAAGGAGCAAAAAAAATTAAGAGTGAGAGGTAGAGGTAGAGGGGGAGGGAGAGGGAAAGAGATATGGTAACATGAGCAGCCCACGAAAATTGTAAGAAAATTGTATGGCCAAAAGTAAGTGAAGCAGACGCCACAAAAGACGTCAGCCCAAAGTACATAAGCACAAACATGAAAAGCTACAAAGAAAATTTGTATACATGTGCATTAGTGTGGGTCTGTGTGTGCGTGTGTGCGTGTGTGTGTGCTGATGAGTTTTCTTCTTCATTTTTTTTCTTCTTTGCCGCCCATTATAAATGCGTTTTAAATGAAGTAAAAGCCAGTCAAAAAATAAAAACCTCTCGAAAATCATCCGCACCACACATGAGAGCAAAGAGCTCGTTAGGATGCCATTGCTATCTTGACTGGCAGCCCCGAGTACCTAGTATACGTCATCATCAACATCATCATCAACAACAAGAACAACAACAACATCAACAGCAACAACAACATCAACAGCAACACGAGCATCATCATCAACAACAGAGTCGACAGTGTTGCCAACGTCGTCGTCTAAGCTGATTATGTTCGAGCATATTTAAAATTAGTGAAGCGCTTTTAATTTGTTATTTATGTGCTCGCTGATTATGAATGATTATGATCTATGCGCAAACATAGACAGAGACAGAGACTGAAGCACAGACGGAGACGGAGACAGGAATAGGAACAGCAGCAGAAACTGTGGCACATTAGCATCTGCACGTTGCATGCAACTTAGATTGGAGATGGCAACGTGGCAATCAAATGTGTCACGCATCAGACTTATTCGAAGTATATGAACTCGATTCGAAAAATATACACTTTATGTGAATTATTATTTTATTATAAACTTCTTATATTTTCAATGTTTATTGTGAGATTATAAACAATAATATATAATAAAATATTATTAAAAATTCATAGGTAACTTTGTTTTAGAATTTTCTCAGGGATTTTTATATAGATCTTAATAAAAGACAACTATCTTATCGTTTCTAACTAAAAAAAAATAATTTTCAAAATTGTTTTAACTAAAAAATTAAACCCACAACTCAATATAAAAAATTATAATAGTTAAACGAAAGCTAGCTGCTGAATTAATTAAAAATATTTACGTATTTTCTATTTAAAAATACTTTTTAAGTATTTTAACATTTGATATATTTCAAATTAAAATTCTTAAATTTTTGTTCATTACAAAAGTTGCAGTTGTCATTTAACACAATTTAAATATTCACGCAATATTTTATAAAATATCAATAACTATTCAAGATTTTCGACCTTTTCCCATTCATAATGGACAATATTCAATCTGAAGTTCGTAATAAAATGCAACTGCCATCTCTAGGAACTGATTGTCGATGTTGTTGTTGTTATTGTAGTTAGCAGCTTTGATTTGTGTTGCTGTTGTAACTGTTGGCAGAGCGTTTAAAATATGTCATCCCAGCTAAATGCTTTAAAGCGGCCAACGTGAGTTGCAGAAGCAGCAGCAGGTGGCACGCAAATGAAGTTGTTGGAAGAGTAGATTGGGGCTTGAGGAGACAGTGAGGTTCGTTGTTGCTCTTGTTGTTGTTATGGTTGTTGTTGTTGTTGTAGGGGGCAGACAACGCTTAAGCAGTTGATGATTTATCGCCCGTTGGCAGTGGTTATAGCATTAGTGCTGCTTCTACTGCTGCTGCTGCTTCTACTGCTGCTGCTGCTGTTGCAGCATGGCGATGAGGTTGCGGTGGTGCAGAGGAGCCGCATAGTTGCGGAAGTGATTTACATTTGCATGTCGAGCATGGGACGACGCATTTTGAGCATAGTTTTCGGTTAGAGCATACTTAGGGATAATGGCCGGATAAAGGTAGTTAATGTATCAATTTGTACGGAGAGTTGTCATGATCATATAACATATATCACATGCGGCTTAGGCGGAGATTATCATGGTCCAAGGACAGAGAAGCGTTATCTGCTAATGAAATTTCCCTGTATTACAAATATTCTTTAAATTTCCAAACATTGAAGCAATTAAGCTTACAACGTTTAGTTAGTCAACTTTAAAAACTTTAAATTCAATTTGTCCTTCTACTTTAAACTCTTTGCGCATTTCGTGCCACAATTTCACCTCAGAGCCTCACCGCAAAAAATTACAACAGCATCCAATTATAAACCATTTGACGCAGCTGCCGCTGCCTCATCCACTACCTCTGCCTCTGCCTCTGCCTTTGCCCCGCCTCTATATTTTGTTTACTAAAGTTGGCAAATTAACACGAACCTCATCCACTGGCAGCTTTGAATCCATCGGCTAATGCAAACAACTGACCCTTGGCCCAAGCACTTATTGTTTTAGCCACCTTCTGCCCTGGTCCGTTCAATTTCTTCAACAGTTACCAGAGCAGTTTAATTTAAAGTTGAAACTATGAATGCTTGATTAAAGTGTCTGGCAATTGCCAAGAAAAGCTTTTAGCTTAAAGCGAAACTTGCAACAAGCCAGGCGACTGCGGGTGAAATCCTGGCTCATTCATTTGGCTGGCAAATATGTTACGGCTAAATTAATTATTGAGTGTTGCAAAAGGGTCACACAGACACACTGTGGCTGTGGCAGACACGACGACACCCCAAATGCCATTGTCCCGGATGGAGCGGAGGGAGGAGAAGAGTCGAGCAAGAGGTGCGGCAAGACAAGGCACCTTGTGGTTACCACAGCAAATCTTAAATTCAAATTACACTTCAACCCGATTCTGTCAGACCCACAAAAGGAACAAGTTGTAGAAATAACTTTGCTGCTTAACACTCTTACTCCATCTCTACACACACACACATATGTTGGTATAGGAAACTTTCGTTTGCCGACTGTGGCATACAACATTTTGAGTCAATTTCAGTATAGAATAAATTTCAAAATCCGTAAAACCCAAAGCGCCGACGTTTTTGGGTTGCCTTTAGTTGGGTACCAAAGTTGCTCCTGATGCTCATCCCGAGCACTTTTTGGAGCCGCAGACAAACTGTCAAAGTGTGCGCCGTGTGTGCCAGAAAAGTTGCAAGCTAAACGAATGAGGACGGCAAATGGTGACGTCGACAAGGACCAAGCACCAAGCACCAAGGACCAAGGAGCCAGGATCCAGGCAGCAAAGCGACAGCAAATGCGCACGAATCGAATGAAATTCAACGTGATATTGAAGTATGTGCCAAAAGGAAACGTGCCCACACACACACACCCACACACACACACACACACACACCCGCACACTCACAGACACAGACACACACAAACACAGTTGTAGAGGCCTATATGTATGTAGTTGGGTGTGCGGGTGTAGATATGTGGGGCAGGTGCTAAAGCAATTTCCGTTTTGAAATTGTTGCATAAGTTGGCGGTTCTGGCAGTTTTGGGCCTCGCTCTGGTCCTGGGCCTGATTCTGAGTCTGAGCCTGTCTGCCTGCCATTTGGCAGACACTCCTCCCTCTCACTCGTATACATTTATTTTTTGGCATACTCCACACATAGGCAGACAGTCCCAGCACACACACATTGCCGTTGACGAAGGCGCAGGCGGAGGCGGAGGCGTGTCAGTTGCTGGAAAATTACATTATACAATTTATGCGGCTGACTGGGACCAGAAATTGTTGGCCAACCAACCCAACATGCCTAGCGAACTTATGCACAACTAACCATAAATAAGTTTTCAAATTCCGCGCGACTTTGCACCAACCCAATAATACACACTTATCGAAAAATCAACTCCATCTTATGTGCCAATAAGCCGCTTGCGATAAACTTATGCGGTGACGACTATGCTGATAAAACGGAGAACTTCTTGATTTCAGCTGATAATCTGATCGATCTTTTCCTGATTTTACTCGATATGTGTTTGATTCGAAGTAACAGTTTATGGAGAATCTGAATGGAAGCATAATATGTTATCATAATTCCTGTCAGACTAGGGTTACTATCTGCTGTTGGGGAACGTGGAAACGATCAGTTTGATAATTCATTTCTTATTAGAACACTTTTGCTTCGTGTATGGCTGATATCTCGTCAAAAGACATAAAACCATATTTTTTGTAAGATCAACTTTTCCAAGTTTAAAATAAAACTATAAACTATGACAAATTAAATTATGAGAAACATAGAGAAAATCGAATGGAAATCATCTGAACTATCTGTCGAGCTTCTTCGACACCTTAACGATAACAATTCCTTCCTATTATCTAAGTAGGTGTTCAAATAGATTTCATTTTATCCTCATACACATTCTCCTCAGCTATCTTTTCGCCCTCTCTAACTGTACTTTTCCCTCCTCATGCTCTCTCGATTTGTTTGATTTAATGAAGCCTAATGCAGAAACGCTTTTTCCATTGGAAAAACATTTTTCACGTCTGACAACTGCCCAATCCAATTAAACAAAAACTGCCAACAGTTTTCCAACGTTATATCAACTGTTATGCCTCTCTCTCTCTCTCTCTCTGTCCCTCTCTTTCTGTCAGTCTATCAGTTATCTGAGTCTCACTCTCTCTGTCCCTCTTGTTATAAGTCATTAACTT
This sequence comes from Drosophila innubila, assembly GCF_004354385.1. NCBI lineage: Eukaryota > Metazoa > Arthropoda > Insecta > Diptera > Drosophilidae > Drosophila > Drosophila innubila. The sequence continues at coordinate 14,342,439 of NW_022995380.1, forward strand.
TCTAAATAATCGCCGCAGCGTGTCAACTTTGGTCGTTAAACTTTCATCAGTTGAGGACACGACGGTGAGCGGCAGTATTGAGGATTGGGAATTCGGAAAATGTAAGGAGCCAGAAGGACGAAAAAAAATTAAGCGCCCTGGACACGCGACAGCGTCTGAAAAAACAGAGCCAAAATTTATAGCAAGATATTATTTTCCGCTCGATGAGCAGACAAGTCGTAGGGCGACTTTTGGCACTCACTGTGCGGCTATGTTTCTGTGTACCTCCCCCCCATCCACGTTGCCGTGTTTTTCGGTGTCGGTGCGTAACTGAGCACAAAAAACTGTGGCACATTGGCCCATAAATGAAGACATTATAAACGATGCTGCACCACGGAACCACCTCAACCACCATCACCACCCCACCCCGCAACACACCGCAGCGCACCTACTCAACTGTGTGTGTTTGTATGTGTATAAGTAAGTGCGCCCAAGATTAACGGTAGACATTGTAAGACACTTAAAGCTGTTGGAAGGAAGATTTTTGAGTTGCTTTGTGGTTGGGGGTTCAATGAACTATGTGATGACGCGGCTTATATGATATATTACGGTTCGCTTAATGTTCCAGCACGCACTTACTCGTACATACATACTCGTATAACCTAGCCTCAGTCTCGGCATTTACAATTTACGACTGTCAGACGACTTAAAGAGCAGGGGGCAACAACAATAAATGTATTATATGAAGATAAAACTGTTTAGGGAAATGGAAGAATGGTAATGAAAACTCTGAAAAGTATGACACATATAAAGTTAACCTGCCAAAACATATTCTGTATTATTAGCTCCTTGTCAAATACAGTAATTTTCGACTGATAAGCAATAAGGTCAAAGCTTGTGGAGTATTTAGATTCTGATATTTGTATATGTTTTAGAGACCCAGTAAGGTCAAGTCTCTTATCGTTTGCAATCATAAAGTTCCTCCCTACAAAGTTGTTGTAGTTTCTTAAACTTTTCATTATCAATATATATGATTAATTATTTATGTATTTAAATGAAATCATCCCCTAAGAATTGAACTTTGATTCCAGCACATAAACTTTACCAAAAAGGTCATTTTCTGCACATGGTCCCTAATCAAGTACGCGGTTTTGGCTGCTTGTCAAAACCGCAGCATTTTACGCTTGAGGACACAGCAGGACTTTTTCTCTACTTCCCGCTCCTTCTATTAGCAGCCAATCGATTGTTATACCTTTTGTGCAGTTGGTTAAAAAAGCATTTTCTGCACATTTAAGCACATAAATTACACATTTTCCAAATGGCTCAAAATGCAAACACACAATAAAAGCATCAAAATGTAAACGCGTCGCTTTGAATTATGCCCATAAAATTAGGTACCATCTACCCCTTGTTGCATGCACCTTTCAATTGATTGTTTTTGCAACGCGCGGTCAGTCACATTATTTCCATAAATTTGCCTCCATTTTCGTTTCCTGTCCCTTCAATCGGTTGAGTTTTGTGCAGCCCAACAAAAAATAATTTACATTCAAATGGACATAAACTCACACATCATGGGCCAGAGACATATATAAACACACACACACACACACACACACTCAAACGCACACCGCAAAACCGCAAAAATATTTAGCGAGCAATGCAAATGATTTACGGCGTTAAATGTTCTATTTATGCGTTTAGTTAATTCTAAACGGTACGCAAGTTTCGTTACCAGTTCGTCCATCATTTGATTTGTTTATTATGCAAATTTCATTTGTTGTTTTTCCTTTTTTTCTTTGTCCGTGCGCTCTTCACGCAAACATTAAAATGCAAAATTACCATTTATGCAATTCATGCGGAAATACAAACAAAAGTCAATTTTATGGGGCGCAACTTTATTCTTTTTTTTTTTTTTTTGGTCTTTATTTTTGTTATTTTTTAGCAAGCCAAAAAAATATATGTGGCTTCAAGTGATACCGGATAAGGGGAAACGTGGGAAGCAGTCATGGGTTTCACCGGGTCTGCCATTTTTTAAGTGTTCCCTTTATTATGATATCAGCTGCCGAAATATTTTTTATACGTTAATAAATTTTTATGCAATGTTACACAATTTGACAGCGTTCACTGTTACTTTAAAGGAAGGAGGGAGCTGCTGGCATTTGTGAGGGGAATGGCGAGAATAATCATCGTTTAAATGGCATATCAAAAATGAAATTATTTTTGTGAAATAATTTGTCGCGTGACAAACGAGGGGCTGTTCAACAGGCAGACAATGCGAGCGACCAACCATGCGTATACATAATATTATACATGAACCAAGCTTTAACACAAGCATTGGTTTCAGAAATTTAAATAAATCTGAAATATCGACTCAACATGCTTAACAGATTTTTGTACAAATGCTCACAAGGGAAAATTTGCAAAAATGTTAAATATAAAATATTTAAATAAAATGTTCAACTCGAATTCATTTAGGAATTTCAACGAATTTTTAACATTTATTGCATTTATAATATAATAAATTTGGAAAGTTCTCGTTAATTTTCAAAAAGTTTAATTTCAAGGTATGTATTAAGTTTATTGTATATAAAGTGGTCATCAGCTTAAATTCAAATTATGTTGAAATTATATTAAAAATGTATTAACCAAAGAAATTACCACAAAACGAAAAAGTTTGTTCAATCGTAAACTTTTTAAGATTGTACACTGAACTCGTATTGCAAGCGAATTTAACTTTTGTTCCACATTAAATTGTCTTATTTGTGATTTTGTAGTATTTTGATTTACTTGAAAGTTAAGTTATTTGGAGAACAGTCTAAACTTTCAAGTAGGTTTAAGGCAAAGGCAAAGGCACAATTTGCACATCACGTACGGAATTTTATGACATCGACTGTGGCAACAATGTTGCTCAGATGAAGTCGGCTAGCGTTGGACTCGTCGACTACTTGCACAATAAAATTATTCGAAATTTTTTTTTTAATATACTGGAAATGTGATGATGGTAACGGAGAAGGGAAAGTATAGGAACGAGCTTGCCAAATGAATGCAGCTTCGTTCGCTTTCTGTGGCATTTTATTTGTCACGCGTTTTTATCACTTTACGTGCGGAGAGGCTCTGCGTACTGTGTGTATGTGTGTGTGCGAGTGTGTGTCTGTATGTTTGTGTGACATTCAGAGAATCAGATTATCACATTTGCATACGCTGGCACTGCCGCAGCAGCCGCTTCATGACAGGGCAGTGCGATGATGACGATGACGATGACGATAGCTGAGACAAGGAATGAGGGGGTGGGAGACCGGACGGGGGAAATGGTCTTGGGAAACGATGATGAAAGCAATCCCCATATGCAGACTGACAGACCTCGCACTGTGTGACGTGTGACATTTGCTGTAAGCGACATTTTAGCGTCCAACAAGGGCTGATCAGGATTGAATTACACACACAATCCGGGACTCGGCCACTTTGATTGCAAACTCTGCGAATGACTGCGAATTTGTGTGCGGTAGCCCCTGCTTTATGTCTCTTTCTCTCTCTCTCTTCCATACTCTCTCTCTGTGTGTATAGGTGTGTGTTTGGGTTTATGACGCAGCTTCCGCGTTGGCAAAACGTTGACAAATATTTTATTATCACATTTTATGATTTTATGAGTCCCCGGATATGAATCACTGAGTGACGAGAACCTTGCCAAACACACTCACACACACACCAACAGGAGTACGTACAACAAATACACCGCTTCATAATAGTGGATGATGGCAAAAGCTTAAACCAGACAAGACCTGCGAGATATAGACAGACAGACACACACACACACGAGCTCGCACACACATACGTGTATACATCAGATATGTATGTATAAGAAATAAGTACAGATTGAAGCGTGTGTGGAGTATAGATGAAGCTCTGCTTACCGTTTTTATCCATTGATTCCAGCAAAATTTAAACTCCTCTCTGTCGATGAACCCATCTCCATTTGTATCAAAGACGGCGAATATTTGCTCGAGGCGTTCGTGTGGTACATCGTAGATGTGGCCCTTGTCGTTGCGGAACAGAGCACGGCAGATTAGCGTAAACTCATCCAGATTCAGACGGTCATCGCTACAAATGGAGCAGTACGAGGCGGTGGATAAAGCGGGGACAAAGGTGAATCAGGCATGAAAATAAACGGCAGGCAGAGACAGCAAATAAAGTTAGTTTGTGAATTAGATAAAGGAAGACGGTGAGTTTCAGTGGATAGAGGATCCGAGAGGAAAGGTGCGATGTAAAGTTGAGTAAGTTGCCTGAGGGTTGTTTGTCATTGTAGCTGATGCTGTCGCTGTTGCCATTTGGAAAGCAGAGCTTTAACTTTGCCTTTGCCAAATGAATGAAAATTTATTTATTTATAGCATACTTTTTGGAGCTGCCACCCCAGCAGCTGCTTTCAATTCGTTTAATTAAGGTAAAATTAATGCGATTACGTTTATTGATTTGCGTTTTAAATGAATGGTCCCATAAAACTGTTGAAAATGTCAATTAGAATTAATTTATGCAACGTTCTGTTTTTTCTTTACTTTCAACTTTGCACAGGCATTAAAAAATTAGCTTAGATTTCTTTTAAATTAATGCAGGCTTTTATGTCACGTTTCATTAATCATTTATTTGCTGTAAATATGTTGGCGCATCCATTGACAGTGTTTATTCACATAATTTTGGTTTATTTATTTTCCCGATTTGTTATTTGTTGTTGCAAATTTAACTCTATGATAATTTATATAAATATATTTTATAGTTATTGATTTGCTTTCTGGTGACAATCGAAACAAAACCTCAACTCAAATCAAATTATCCACACTATTATGCAATATTTTACAAATACAAATTAAGTCAAGTTCAGTTTGCATAGAGCATTTATTAATTTAATGCTAAATGTTATTGCATATTTTATACACATAAATTTGCAATTTAAAATTTATATTTTTTCACTTAATTTTTCTTTAATTAATTTACGATTGGTCTTTGTTTTATGAGTCTTGTTTTTCAATATTTATTTTCATAAATCTTTTGTAGCTTGGTTATACGCACCCATCCTTGTCGAATGCCGTGAAACAGGCGTCCATTGCTGAACCGTTCGAATCGTCGATGACAATTGGCGGTGTTGGTGAATCCATAACTGCGACAACGTTGCTAACGTCCAAACAAACAACTTCGCTCCGTGTGCTCGGTAGTCTCCGAGTTTGCCACTTAATGAAGCCCGCAGCAAAGCCAACTGCAAGTTAAAGTGAAACCATCAATAATAACTGCTTGGCTGGGATACAAGCGCACCACAGACGTTAGTGTGGCAACACCCAGCAGAATACCCCCACAACTTGAAGTGTCTTTGGGGCTAACAGTGGCGGGGTCTCCCGGCTTACCCGCTTAGCTTGAAAGACCGCCAGTTACTGAGCCACATTCGCTCGCCCGTTTCGATGGTCGCCTTGCAATAGATTTATCGAATAAACAAAGCACCGCTCGTACCGCCCGCACCACACAGTCCCGTCAATCTATTGTCATGGAGACGACGTCATCTTGTGGTTTATTTTATTTATTTCATTTCACGCCCCACCCAACCAGTCAACCAAATAGGCAGCCAGCGAACCGAACGGCTTTTGTGGCTGCGCCCGTAGCGATTACCTGGCGGCATTTTTCCTAATCAAAAGTGCGCATTGTATAAGCCTTTTGTTGTTTCTCATTTTTTGTTGTTTGGGTTTACCTTTGAAAACGCTAAATGCTGCAGCAAAGTTTCAACTTCAATGTAACCAGCAACCACCCCGAAAAATGCGGGCAAATATTCCACTGCATTTTTGATGGAACTGATTGTCGTTTATTGTGAACCGAATCGCGATATGTGAGTGAAGGCGGTTTTAAAAGCGTCAAAAGTACAGTTGTGCGCGCACACGTTTACACACATACACACGCACATACTCAAAGGTGTAGTTGGCCTGGTTTCTGCTATTGGCATAGGTTTTCTCTAGGTTGACAGGATTTGGAGTGGCTCCTACTAAGCTAACTCTCCCCCTATCTCCCTTCCCAATTGCCTCCAGTCGAGGTGAAATCAAGTTCTTGAGCTCACTCTGACTAACAAGGCCAATTGTTGGCATGTTGACGGCCTTTCAACTATTTCTTCATATTGCCCGCAATTTCAAATTGTTCTTCAATAGACAATTAAAAAGCTTTTGCTCTGTTGATTTTTCACTTAGAGACCTTCAAGTCTATGCAGACATCAGCTTTTTATGACAGGTAGATATAGTAAATTATTATATAATAAATATAGTAATTGATGTGCGAAACAATCACCCGATATAAAAATCTGAATTGGTGACTTATTTAAAACCTCCTCAGCATTCTTGAAATAATTTTTTTTCAGATTCGATTTCGATGGTAAGGGTCCCCCCTTTGAAATTTCGAAAGTTCAAAATTTTAAATCTCAAATTATTACTTTTAATCAACTCCTTATATCGTATTTAGTATAAAACAACACTTCAAACTTGATTCTGAGACCTTTCATTTTTCTGTAAAAAATCATGCCAAATTGGACAAAAATTTTGACTTGTAAAGTTGCTAAGTTAGGGTTTTACCAACTTCAAACGTGCATAACTTTGTCAAAACTGGACCGATTTGCAAGGGGAATGTCATTTTAATCATTATTTGGCCTCCAAATTCAATCTGCATTCCACTTTTGTTTATACAGAAAATTTAAAATTTTTCGACTACGCCAGCCAGAATGCGATTTTAAATCATAGGGTCCCCCCTTTGCAATTTTGAAAATTCAAAATTTTAAATTGCAAGTTTTCACTTTTAATCAACTCCTTATATCGTAATTAGTGTAAAACAACACTTTAAATTTGATTCTAACGAGTTTCATTTTTCTGTAAAAAATCATGCCAAATTGGACAAAAATTTTGACTTGTATAGTTGCTAAGTTAGGGATTTACCAACTTCAAACGTGCATAACTTTGTCAAAACAAGACCGATTTTCAAGCGGAATGTCATTTTAATCATTATTTGGCCTCCAAATTCAATCTGCATTCCACTTTTGTTTATACAGAAAATTTAAAATTTTTCGACTACGCCAGCCAGAATGCGATATTAAGGCATAGGGTCCCCCCTTTGATATTTTGAAAATTCAAAATTTTAAAACTCAAGTTTTCACTTTTAATCAACTCCTTATATCGTAATTAGTGTAAAACAACACTTTAAATTTGATTCTAACGAGTTTCATTTTTCTGTAAAATATCATGCCAAATTGGACAAAAATTTTGACTTGTAAAGTTGCTAAGTTAGGGACTTACCAACTTCAAACGTGCATAACTTTGTCAAAACAGGACCGATTTGCGAGCGGAATGTCATTTTGATCACTATTTGGCTTCTAAATTCATTCTGCATTCAAATTTTGCTCATTTAGAAAATTTAATATTTATCGACTACGCCAGCCAGAATGCGATTTTAAAGCATAGGGTCCCCCCTTTGAAATTTTGAAAATTCAAAATTTTAAATTGCAAGTTTTCACTTTTAATCAACTCCTTATATCGTAATTAGTGTAAAACAACACTTTAAATTTGATTCTAACGAGTTTCATTTTTCTGTAAAAAATCATGCCAAATTGGACAAAAATTTTGACTTGTATAGTTGCTAAGTTAGGGATTTACCAACTTCAAACGTGCATAACTTTGTCAAAACAAGACCGATTTTCAAGCGGAATGTCATTTTAATCATTATTTGGCCTCCAAATTCAATCTGCATTCCACTTTTGTTTATACAGAAAATTTAAAATTTTTCGACTACGCCAGCCAGAATGCGATATTAAGGCATAGGGTCCCCCCTTTGATATTTTGAAAATTCAAAATTTTAAAACTCAAGTTTTCACTTTTAATCAACTCCTTATATCGTAATTAGTGTAAAACAACACTTTAAATTTGATTCTAACGAGTTTCATTTTTCTGTAAAAAATCATGAAGAATTGGATAAAAATTTCGACTTGTTAAGTGACTTGCTCTAAAATCTGACCAACTTCAAACTGTCATAACTTGATCAAAACTAAACCGATTTTTAAGTGGAATCTCATTTTGGTCTTGATTTGGCCTCTAAATTTATTCTGAATTCAAATATTTTTAAGTTCGTTAAACAAATTTTTTTTTGACCAAGGTTGGTTTATTTTAATGTCATATTTATTATAAAACGACATCTTAAAATTTTAAAATGTTTCAAAATTGTCTTGCTGTACCGTTACGTACCGGTACTGATACCGGAACCGAAATAAAAAAAGTAAAATAGAGCCTTTTACCGAAGTAGTTATTTCGGGACGTACCGGAACCGAAACCGTAACCTATATTTGTTTTGGTTTGATTTCCTGTTTAAGACTTTTTAAGAAAAGCAACTATATTTCGAAACAGAAAATAGTGAAAATCAAACTTAACTTGTATGCCCAACGGTTTCTATTTTACATAATAATCTAAGAGTTTGGTCTATGATTAAGTGCTTCTGGACTAACCTTTAATTTTTGTCCTGACTTTGATATCTCTCTCTGTTTATCGTATTGAATCGTCGGCTTATGCTCCTTGCTGTGACCAATATAAGCCTCAAAGCCATAGATTTCCATTTAACTTAAAGTCCTTTGTTGTTCACATGACTCCGACATATAAAAACTAATGCGCATTGAGCAATAAATTTAAATTTAGATGTATGTTTACTTAATATTAAAGATTTATGCACAATATGTTGCGGCAGGCGGCAGATCAGAGTCCATGAGAGGCAAAGAGGCAACTGCAGCCCGTTCATAGGTAAAAGGGACTAATAAAATAAAAATATAGCACAACACATGTGGCATGGCGGGCAAGAAAACCAGCCGGGGTCTTGATTTATGCTTTGGCCACCGACTCCGACTCTGATGCCATGTTCAGCCTCCAGTCTACAATCTCCATCCATTTGTGGTCCGCATGAATCAGCAGGAACAATTCACAAAAGGACCAGAACACAAAACCATAAATGATTATTGCAAGGAAGTTACGAGTTAGCTTTTAAATTAGTTTTACTCTGTACACTTGTTCTTTAATTTACTAAAATTATGCCACAAATAAACAAAAATGTAAGCAAACAACAAACAATTTGACTGGCCCTGGGTCTATGAGGCGTATGTGTGTTTTCTATATCTGGCGTTACTGTTGTTGTTGCTGTTGTGGCCATACAATAAAAATGCGCATAATTTCGTTTAACTCGAGAAAAGTTTTGGCCAAATAAACTTAAGTACAACTCCCCAAGGTAAAGGAGGGGGAGTCGGAGAAGGTTTGGGTATGACTCTCAGGCGCCGCTTCGCTTTATATGCCAAACACTAATTGAAAACTATTTTTGGAATCGGCAGCAAGACCCTGCTACCAACTTCCCACTTCCAACTGCCAACTCCCGATTGCCAACTCCCAAGGGCCCTTTGGGTTAATATGTAAATGGAGGATAACGCGAAATGCGCAAAACTTTTGCTGCGAAACAATTTACGCGGCATTAAGCAAAACGCAAGCACACACCTCACCAACAACGTGAGCTCCGGAGTCCGGACTTGCCTTACCGTTTATTTTTTTGGTTTTTGCTTGGTTTTCAGTTAGGAAGTGCGGGATGTTTGCGGGCTCCAATTGTTTTCGATTAAAGTTGTCGACGTCAAAGTCATTGACTAAATAAAAAGCATCATAAAAGTGAAAGCAGTTATTCTCATTCCCCGCATTCTCAGTCACCCGCATCACACAGCAAAAACTTTGACAATTTGGCAAATAATGAAGCCCGCACGTGTCTAAATTGTTTGCTTCAGGTGAAAGAGACAGGTCAGAGGTGAGGTCGAATCTCTTAACTCTCTTGACTCCTCAAACAGATCGACATCTCACACAGGTGCAAAATATGAATTTAAATATAGTTCGTAACTCATAATTTTATCTTTAGCGGAATATAAGAATCAAAATTTATTTTTGAATTAAGAATTACTCTTATTTGGAATTCTTGTTTAAAGATGTTTTAAGTGTACATTTTGTAAACAGTTTTACCTTACCTGAATACCATTTATATGTTTTTATCTTATTAGTTACATACACTTGCTAAAAACGGTTTCAATGAGGTTTAGGAACTAAGTCTAAATCTTTTAATTCTTTGTTATAGAAGGTCGCTTAGATTGTCTCTTAACTAACAATCAGTGCAGCAAATCTTTTGAAGAATTTAGTGCTTTCTCATCAAGGCTGTCGCAAGAACTTTAAGCTACCAACATAACTCAGCAAAAGAACACGGCGAGATGGGGAAAGGGAAAATGAGATAAGATGGAGGTGAGGTGAGATGAAGGCAAGGTCTTGCATAATTTGCCAGTAGCGCCCTGAAAAGTAAATTACCGCCTAAGACTTCCTGTTGTTGGAGCAGGGTCGAGCGTCAAAAGTGGCTTGTCAAGCCGGGTGGGATCAGCTAATAAACCACGCAACCCACACTCAACCCAGGCTCCAATGGCGCTACCACAGTGCACAAGGGCAGAGCAGGAAACAGGAGCTAAGTGGCGCGGCGCATTTAAAAGCAAACGCCTCGAGGTCGGGGCTCAAATTTGTGATATGAAGCAGAGGAGAGAGAGAGAGAGAGAGGGAGAGAATAATGGAGGGCGGGTTGGCTGGTAACGAAGCCAGCCATCAATTGAATTGCCAAAAAATTTAGCAGCTTCTGTTAGGCCAAAACCCAGAACCCAAACTCACACCAACGCGTATAAAAGGCTTTCAACTTTTTTTCTTTGTATTTTTTGCAGTTGTGTTTTTTGGAGCTTGCTTAATGCAGGCACGTCAGCAGCAGCAGAGCTGACAGAAAAGCAGCAGCAGTAAGACATGGGGCAGACATTGATGGATACGCAAAGAGCGAGAGAGAGGGAGCCAGCTGAGAGGGAGAGGGAGAGGGAGAGAGAGGAGATTGAGAAATGCCACGTCAGCAGCTGCCTTTTGGCTTTGGCTACGTTCACGTTCAACTTTCCTTGTGGTCTGCCATTAACTGTACCTGCTTGCAGTAGGTGTCAGACGGTACCTCACTTTGTCAGTCATTCAGTCAGTCATGTGTCTGTGCCTGTGTTCCTCTATGTGTGTGTCAGCTGCGTGCTGCCCTTTTATCACTTGTTAGCATCTAAAAATACGTGGCGCACATGCCGCTTTCATTTCATTTCATTTCATTTCATTTCATTTGGATTCATTTCATATCATTTTATTTGGTTTCGTTTCATTTGTGTACCTGCCGCACGCTTAAATACAAAATGATAAATTGCCATTTTGACGGGGCTGGCAGCAGCTTCGGTCCGTCCTTCTTCGTTCTCCTACGCTGCCTCTGACTACAATTCCGCGCCACTTGACACCTTCTATACCCTTTACCTTAGCCTCATGACCTCGTGCTCAACGCAGCGATGTTTGCAGAGAGCAAAAGAAAAGCAAGAGAAAACGGACTGAGTGAGAGGGCTGCATTATGAGGCACCCTGTGATACCCTAACACATAGTTTGCAGTATTAATAATAAAAATTTAAAATACATACGATCTGCGTAATTTTCAAATAGGTAGCTCTTTTAGTCTCCAAGTTCTAATAACTCCTTTGGGCATTAGAATACTTCCAATATTTTCAGTTTGTTTTTTCTCTTTAGTGTTCACTTTAAAATTTTAAATAATATAATGTAATCGTTAATTTAAATCAATATTTCTAATTGTATTTTTAAAACTTAATACATGACGCCAAAGAAATAAATAAAATAAGCTAAGTAAGAACAATAATACCCTTTTGTCAATGGACAGAGGGTATAAAAAACGGAAAGTAAACTCCATGAAATGAACTCCATGCTTCACGCTTTGGCCGCTAGCGAGGATTGAGCGTGAATGTTGACCCAAACGAGTTCAGAAGTTGAGGCTAGGTCCTGGGCCATAGTCCATAGTCCTGTGTTTGCTATTTTCCGATTATATTGGTTATTGCTGTGTTGCTTTGAAAAGTGTTCGCGTTTCGCTTCGCTGATGCTGACGCGCAGATAACACCAAAGTGTCGGACTATGCAAACACCCTCCCACACACACAGATACACACTCACACACACACACACACAATGGCCCTCGCACCTTAACGCAATAAACCCACGCATGCAATCATTGTTTTGTTTTTGTTGTGACTCAGACACCGTGGTACAGATCCTCGATACAGATAACTGACTTTGGGTCAAAGGTCAGTAGCGGGTTAACAGATCAAAATGTACACCAAAGAAGTGTGTCGCAAGTGTCACAAAATTAAATTGAATATTGTCCATTTAATGGCAACCTTTTTATCGTATCCCTTTAGGAATTCTAGCGGGACACGTCAACACAACATTAAAATGTTCTCTCGTTTAAGTAAACTTAAAATTAAAATTAAACTATGTGTGGATTTCAAGCAAACCTAACTGATTATAAAAAATTTAGTTTATTATTAGTTCAAATTAATAAAATATGAAACTCACCAAACGCCAATTGACATTCTAATCGAATAAGAAATAGTAGCAAATTAATTTCTATGATCAGACTATGAGAAGAGGAGCAATTGAGGTAAATATATAAATTGCTAAAAACTAAACAATGAACATTAATATGTTTCTGAATTTTTGAATATACCAAGTTGAAATTAACAATATGTAATATTAACGAGTTAAAATAACACGCTCAAATAAACTTTTAATTACCATATTGCAGACTGAAAATTAAAAATTTTATAAATTTAGTTTCACGTTAGCCTTTGTCTGGGTTGTGGTTTAATTCAATAATCGTTGGTAAAGAATATGAAATATAAAATGAAAATCAGAAGTTAAAGGACTCTGTTTACTAAAGTAAGTACTTAAAATCGCTTTTTCTGTCTCTATCTCAATTACACTGTTTCTCTCACCCTCTCGCATTCATTATCTGCCATTGACTTTCACTTTCACGAAACTTTCGAGGAGAGAAAACCAAAATAGTTGACTATTATAGATATTTGCTTAACAGTCACACGTCTGGCATTATTCCAGAGACTATAGTAAAAGGCAGAGAGAGCTCTGAAGTGTCATTCACAGAGAATTACCCATAAAATCCTTTAGCATTTCAAAAGGGGCAGCAGCGAGAATCTTATACTAATCTGCCATTGCAGATTATTCCCCTCTCTTACCATAAAACCAGTCAATTTTGGGAAATGTGTGTGTTGGCCATCAGTGCAAACGATGCAAACAAACAGTCCGAGAACTTCAAATGGCAAATGGCGCACAACTTCATTTAAAAGGCATTACGACAAGCATTTGGCCAAGTAACAACAACAACAGCAACAACAGTTTGCACCTTTTTTGGCAAAGCGACGCTATAAACGTTGGCCCCATTAGCATTTTTTATGCATTAATGACAAGCCACAAAAATGGACACATCGTCATGCATATGAATGAAGCGGCCGTGTGTGTGTGTGTGTGTGTGTGCGAGTGTGAGTGTGTGACAATAGACACTAAGGCTCAACACACTGTGCGACATGAAAAAAAAGAAAGGAATGCGAAGAGAAGGGAAGGAAAGAAGGAGAATAAATGGCAACCAAACTCGAAATGATTTTGACAAACTGCGCATGGTTGGCGCTAGATGGCGCTATTGTTGATAAGCGCTTGAAATTGCGGATGTTTTGAATAATCGATGTTTCCTGCTCTTTCAGATTGTGTGAGTGTGTGCGTGTGTGCGTGTGTGTGAGCTAGATTGCAGTCTATTTGCGATTCTATAGCATTCATTTTGGAGCTCTGTTGATTTTGAACAGTAAATTTCAATTTGGCATTCATATGCATCAATTTTTCGTGGAGTGCACATTTTTATTTGCCAATTAAAATCATCTCCAGGCAATGCTGCGTACCTGCTGCCCACGATCTCCTCTCTGACTCCCTCCAAACATGTGCAGCAAATTGCAGTGCATTTAAATACAAATTGTTTGCATTTTTTCCTCAGTCGTTGCACTCTGCAACGCCAAGGCAATCGAATTGCACAGTGTTGCATTTAAATTGCACATTGAACTTTGACATTTTGATAGCATTGCGGCATACAGGCACATCGATTGCAGTTAGGATAAGGCTGGCGCAAAGAACGAATGGTATAAAAAAAAAAACAGGTCGTCAGGCTGGGGCAATTTATTGGCAAAATATGCAGGTGAAACGAATCGTAGCTAAATGTAAACGAAATGCCAGTCAGCAGCAGCATTCGGTTAAGAATGGTAACTATCCTCCTCTATCTCTTCCTCCCCAGTCTCACCATCGGGCAATGTGTTGTTAGGGCACGTGTTGTTAGTTTACGTTATTGATTGCGTCATGAATTATTGAAAGATTGCAGGCAAATGGCAAATGGCAAATGGCAAACAAGTGACGTTGAATAGATGCAGGTCATGCACATAGAAGGGTGTTCTGCGTATCAAATTCACTTGAGATTCATCAATTTGCAATCACGACTCATGAATGAGTTTGCAAGAGAGTTCCACGAATCTACGAATCAAAAATCTAATTTTGTTAACTTTCAGCAGGAGGTTTCTACACTTTCAAAGAACTTCCGGTAAGCATTTTATCTAGAATGTCAATCTATTGCACCTGAATATCAATTGTTTACAGCCATTCAACTGTCAGATAGTTGTGGGAATCAATTTAACTTGAGGCTACTGCAAAGGTTGTATATTCAGACGATTCTGCGAATTAATCTAACTGCAACTGCAGTTTGTATTCAACGAATCAGTTTCACTTTGACATTTGAAGAGTTTGCAAGTTTCGTTCAATTTCACGTTTCTATTTCTATTTCTTACTGTTAGTAGTTATTATGTATTTTTAGTAGCAAATTAATTTGAATAGAAAATAAAAGTTTATTTGATTTTAAGAACACCAAATAAACAAACGGCAATTCTGATTTGTTGTTCATAGAAAATTGGTCTTAATTCAAACATTTACGGACTCAGAGCTACGATGAGGGTTAAAGCCTTTAAAGAGACTTATACACACAAGCACCCACACAAGTATACACACATAGACATAGACAAATGGTCAAAAGTAAATGCAGGTTATGTACTATTTCACCTTTTGCTTGGTGGGCGTCCAATTTGATTTCAATTCAGATCCGCTTTAAAATGGCTTGCACAATGTGGACACATGAATAGGGTCAAATAAATTAAGTAGCTTAGCTAAAGACAAAAGCCTGACTGCTTAAGCTGCCTAAAATCGAAACCAAAATAAGCAAGCAGTCTTCTGGCCCATCTGGCTGTGGGTCAGGGCCAAACTTAAGGCTCCCAATCAATTCAAACTAAGCTAGGACAAAGCTGCAAGCTCCAAATAAAAGTAAAGGCTACTACATAGATAAGTGAACCCAAACTCAAACTGTCAAAAAAAAATGTAGAGAACTAAAACAACAACAAAAAAAAGAGAGGGTAGGTAAATGGGGGCAGCTATTGCTAGATTGCTAGATTGATTGATTGATTGAATTAAATTAAAGGCATTAAGCGGCCGGCCGTCCAATTGAATCGATCAAGTACTAGGACACGGCAATTGTAAATTGCTTTATAGCCAAACCGAATGCCTGCAGCCTGCCTACACTTCATCGTAATGTCATTTCGGCCAGGACACTTCATATAACATCCCGTCATCGTCGTATTTTATGACACAAACAGGCGTCGGCTGAATTTACGTCGCCCAGAGAGTGCTCTGGCACACCAAATAAACCAACAAATCAATTTGCCAGGTGCCTAGGCCCAGATCCAAGCCCCACATCCTAATCTACTATCCCCCAATCCTCAATCCCCAATCCCAGGCCTGGCCGACTCAGTCCCTATCTGCCCGGTACGTTTAGCTTTATTTCACTCTTGGTTGAGATTTATGAGCCAAGGGCGCGTGAGCTGGAAAAAAAGTGCCAGAGCAAATTGTTTTTGCTCTGCCGGCGCCAAAAGTTGCGCCTTGCGCTACAGGCACAGCTACTGCTTGGGATTCGGTTAGAGGTTTAAGGAGTACTAGACTCAACTGTAGACTGGGCATGGGAATGGCAATAGGAAGGTTCTCTGGCTGACCAGTCAGCATTTATTATTTATAATAGTCGCTGGGCTTTGCTTTTTGCTTGCCATTTAGTTTGCTTTGGCAACCTTTTTTAATAGATGACAGAGCAGCGCAGTAATGTAACCCAACTACCCACCCACCCACACTAACAAGCACACTCACACACACGCACTCATACACACACATAAAGATACAGATACACTGGTAGCCATCCGGCAAGCAGTTTGTGCCACATTCAATTGCTCGAGCGGTTGCCCGGAAAGTTGTTGTTGTTGTTGTTGTTGTTGTTGTTTTTGTTGTTGCTATCAGTAAACATTTTATTGTCACACACTTGGCACAAATGGGTCGCTGGACGGCTGCTCGGACAGCTCGTAGATCTTGACTCCTATACGGCAATCACAGCACAAAACAGTCAACAACAACACGTGTTGTTCTGTTTTCTGTTGTTGCCGATATCGATACCCTTTTACCGAGTTATATGACAATCAAATCAAGAAAGACCTTATAACTTTTTCATACTAAGAATAGTGGGAGAAAAGTTATTAAAATATTTCAAAATTTCTTCAGTTTCATAAAATTACCACAAGCTATGCTAACCAGATCGTAAATTGTTAACAAAAAGTGGATAACCAAAAGATCATATTGTAAACATTGTCTGAGCTTAAGGCAATTTTTCGAAAGTAGCTCGTGGATGAGTCAAACGAAGAGAGGTTATGTTTCATATCATAGAAAGAATTTGAGTTGTGTTTTTGAGATGTGCACTGTACACCTTAATATTGTAGGAGAGTTGCAATATCAAGACTATAAGTCTAATGAAAAAAACTAAGAAAACTAAGAAAATAAATGATATAGTTTGTGCTCAAAATTAGATCAGGAAGGGATAAAATAAATTAAATACTTTCATATTTTGAAGAATAAAAGTTAAATACATTTCGATCAGATTCAATTATATATGGTTATAGGTTATGTAACATAATTATAACTGTTTTTTGTGTATTTTTTTAACTAAAAAAAAAATTGTTTTCATAATATATTTTAAGTATCTCAATTCTCAACTGTCTGCTGTTGAAATGCTGTTTTCTACATATGAAAATATTATTTTACTGATTGGTTTTCTATTAAGTTTAGAGCATTAATGCTTCGGTAACTTGAACAAGTTTTTCAATCTGCTTATTTCTTCTTCAATCCCATTTTTTTTTTTTTTGCAACCGTTGTAATTTTGTGCTGAGTTTCTTCTTGTTGCCTTTTGCTTTTTATAGTCCGTTAAGCCTTTTTGGTCTTTTGACTTATTGGTTTTGTGCTGCTGCTACTGCCACATCCATGGCCATAGCCATGGTGAAGGGTAGCGATGTAGCAAGAGGAAGCAGTGAGGAACAGAGGGCCCACAGCTCATCGGCTGGGTCTCTTTGGCTCCGCTTCCCATAACGCAACAACGGATGGCATGCGTTTAAACGAGCTCAGTTGCAATTGCCGCTGGTCGTCCTGTTTGTCCAGTCCACAATCCCAGCCGCCCACACGGCTACATGTTTCGGGTGGCAACGGGTGGTTCAGTGGGGCAGGCGTCGTCTGTTTGGCATGTCCACTAGCCTGGCCTTGTGTATCCTTGTACACTGTTTGTTTACAAACGGGCTATACATATACGTTTATACATATACATACATATATGGCCAAAGATAACATAGTCTGTGCAACAGAAGGGAAGATTCGAGCCACAATAATACTGTAGATGTCGCTGTATAGGCGGCTGCTGCCTCACAAAGAAATGGCGCCACCGATTGTAGTAAGCGAAAATATCGCGTTACACATCACACCATCATCAACAGACCTAAGTAGTCTCAGTCGCACTTGTATCACATTTAAATTGATATAAATATAGAAAGATTTCAGCTAAGAGCCTTTGATTGCTCAGCAAAGTGATCTATTGATTTAGGTAAGAGATGGTTTTTTCACTTTAATTTTATAATTTAACTAAAATATTTACTAAGTAATTCTAGTTTTCTCTTAAAAGCAGTTTTCAAATATCTACTGCCTTAGCTTCATCCGAAACCAAATTTATAAAAAAAAACTTTGACTTATGAATAAAATTGAAAATATTTAAAATTTAATATTAACTAATATTTTACAGTAATATTTAATATTCTATTAGCGGATCACTTAAAGTCAAGTCTTAAATTAACCTTTTTTTATAAAAAACAATCATTTTCTTATCTGTATTTTATTAAATTTTATATGTAAGTCTTGCTTTTTGGAGAATCTCCGATGCCCACTTGTCGATTTAAGTGTTTGGCTAATTAAGAAAATAGCGCAATAAGTTAATATTTAACTCAATAAAGAATTCATTAGCTGCGCACTTTGGTTTCTGTGTGTATGACCTGAATGAACTTTATCTGCTGATTACGAGAATTGCCCGTTGAACTCGATTCTCAAGTCGATTTAAGGACCGTCGAGCTGAAGCAATTATTGTAAGTTTTTGCTTCCATCTGTTTTCGGTTTCACTTTAAGTGCCACCGCCTTGTTTTCAATTAAATGAACACCAGGGCCGAGAGTTGCCCCACATCGCACCCAATCCCTGAAGCTCCCGTATTACCCGTGACCCGCAATCCGCAATCCACAACCCGCAATTCCGCCTTTATGCAACCCGAAACCCATACAAATCGTTGGCAAAGAGTGCGATTCAGTGATAGGATGAGAGGGAGTAGTAAAAGGGATGGGGGTTACAAGGGAACGGGAACGGGAACACGCCCCAATCGTTGCTTTCATTATTACAGCGCTGGCAAATACAAACAACGATGAAAATTGTTGCCGCAATATTGAAAATGTGGCGTATTTGGTTTGGATTGGCGCTGGTCGCGCATCACTCGACGCTGCCCCTCACGCCCGTAACTATCCACGGAAAGTAGCTTCCATGGGCAACTACAAATTGAGCAACAAACCCTTGGCAACAAAAACAATCGGCAGCAGATTAAGTTCATGCCATGTTGCAGTTACAGTTACAGATTTTTGCCATTTGCCTTTCTTATTTTTTTTCCATTCGTTTTGTTTTAGTTTATTCTTTTACTTTTACTTTTCGTATTTGTTTTTTTTTTGCCATATTCATTTCTGCACATTTCTGTGCTGTAGCCCAAAACAAATGTAGCCCGAAACCGATTTTCACTATACTCATATATGCCCCACGACCAGCCCTTGGTCTCCAGCCTCCAGTCGCTCCAGTCGAATGCCTCTCCGCACCATTCCGCTCAACTCCATATTTAAGAACCAACCCCAACTACAAAGCGAACCCATTTGAAACACCCTTTGCGACTGCTGTTCACATGTTCTTTTCGGGATCATTGGCAGCGGGTATCGAAACGGGGTATTAGGGTAACGTTGCGAAAATATGTCACAGCATTTGTTACATATTTTCGGGTCAATTTTTTATTGCATCCTACATAAGCCACCCACATGATTCTTGTCGCAGCTGTTGAAACTGCCCCCTTTCCCTACAAGAACTCGCTTACATCCCTTCTGCTTCTTCAATGTGTCGTTGACACTGGCTTGTCTTTTAGTTTTTTTCAATTAAAATTCGCTCAACTGTAAAATCGTAAACAGTATTTTTCAGAGCCCCTGGCCCCTCTTCGGGCTTTGGGGCCAAGGCAGAAAAAAACACGCGAACGTGCAAAATAACTGCAAATTAATTATGCACAACAAACGACCAGTCGCTACCCGCTGCTCCTCCTCCTCCTCTTCCTCATTTTCATCATCCACACAAATACAATAAACGCCCAGCTGCCCCTTAATTGTTGCTATAATTGTTGTGAAGCCCCCAACCAAATCAAATCCAAACCCAACCCAAGCCAAGTGCCTACCCCAGTCACAATTGTGCTCTCCGAGCCGCTTCATCAGCATAGGCGAATCTGTAGATATAGATGTGGTTACAGGGGAGAGAATCGCGACATCAGACCAGGCACAATGCGCTGCCAGTTTGGCAAATGTCGACCGCAAATTAATTTACAACGTAAACTGCAAAATTGAAAATTATGTTGTAATTACTCAATTCTGACATTTTTCCCATTGACCCAAATTTATGGGGCCAGCCCACACAGACAGAAGAGTAGAATAGAGAGCTCAGCAAACTCAACGTCCAGCTCCACTCAGCTCAGCTCGACCCAGCCAAGTTTCCTATATCCATTCAGTTCTATGGCTCAACCTTTTGTGCCAATTTAAATGCGTAATTATAACAAGTGCGAGCAGTTACTACGAATCGTTCTTGTGCTGCATATTAATTGTGTGCCAGCAGCAGGAGCCGAAGCAAAAGCAGAACCAGGGACCAGGACGATAAAACGAAATCTATGCTGGCCATGAAACAGACAATAGGAATTTTAATTAAGGATCAGCGTGGGCAAATTTATTTAAAGGTGGCACTCCTCGATATCTCTACTTCGCTTGGTAATCTGTGTGCATGTTACCAGCCAGCCAGTCCGGCATTTCTCAGCATTCTCAGCTTCCTCAGCTGAATGCCTCGAATGCTTTGAGTCCCCGCCAATTGTGAAAGAATTGAATGTGAGCAGACGCCAATTAACGGAGTGCGGATAACAGGGGAACTTTTCAAACATAATCAATTTTTGTGATTGTAAGTTATACATTGTCTTTAGACCGCCGAGTTTCAAGTTGTTTCCGTAGTGTAGCGGTTATCACGTGTGCTTCACACGCACAAGGTCCCCGGTTCGAACCCGGGCGGGAACAAGTTTGAATTATTTTTTATTTAATATTTAAATTACAATATAATATACTACATGTAACAAATACAAAATAATATATTTTTTTTAAGTACATATGTATTTGATTGTCTAAATTTCTCTTAACTATATTAAAAATTACAGTTTGTACATGCTTTCGATCTTGATTAACTTAAAGCCGATCGTGTCTCAACAGTTTCCGTAGTGTAGCGGTTATCACGTGTGCTTCACACGCACAAGGTCCCCGGTTCGAACCCGGGCGGGAACAATTCTACTTTTTGATAGTATTATTTTAAGCAATTTAATTTTACCTTTAAATAATTTCATTGCTCTGGACCAACGGAGTGAGTCTTAAATGCCTAAAAACTAACAATAATCAGCTTTACTACAAATATATTTGTCTCTCTTCAATTGAATTCATAGAGAAAATCCAAACTTGACATTAACATAAAGCTTTTTTGAGCTTTTGCTTAACATAGCTACATTTAACATATCAAAGCAAAAAGCTTTAAAAGCTCAAACAAGTCGTGTTTTCTGAGCATAAATATCAGCTGTTCATGTCGAAATACAGAAGCACAAGAAAATACCAATAAAATAATAATCCAAATAAAATACTCAAAATATTGCGCGACAAAGTAAAGTGAATATGCTTTAATTTATAAAATAATTTACAATAAATTATATCAAATATTTGTGTGCTCTCTGACCTCTAAGCCGATGGAATTGAGAAAGCAAGTTTATTTACGCTCCCTCATTTTTGGGCAGAGCTTTAACGAATTGTGTCTCTCTTCAACCACGCGTTTATTGAGCACTGCACCGCACTAAAAGCTTTGTTATTCTAATAAACAAAAATGTGGAAAACTTTGGTTGTACGCACAGCGACAATAACAACAATATTATCAAACATGATGAAATAAAAGTTTAATAAACTATTGCACAAATCTTAGTAAAAGTACGCAATATAATAATACATATATTCATTAACTAATTACTTTTTGTCTATTAGCTGGAAATCGAACAATCACTTGAAAGAAGAAGACACGCGTGTCGCCGGCAAAACACCGCGTCCGTCACCTATGAGAACTTTTCGAAAACTGAATGTGAAATAAACAAGCTGTATGAACTAGTACCACCAACAGTACCAAGTTGAAAATGTTTATTTGTACAACAAGTACCATGACTCCCAATTAATTGACAGTTTAAGTAAAAGAAAAAAATTTCTATGATTGCTTATGATTTATTTCATTTGTCCTTTTGCACTGCTTACATATCAACTGCTTGTCCTTATACACAAAAGTACCCAGAAAGCAGTGCAACAATACAAACCAACCAAGAACCAATATATTTTGGTTGGCTCACATTTCTGGAACACCCCTGAACAAGTACTTTAATACGAATTTTCACTAGAATAAAATAGTGCAAGTCCAGCTAACGCCTGTGCAACAGAAATCTCCCATATCACGGCAACTGCCAGGACGTTTAACACGCGTACCGCAAGGGAATTTTGCACACTCCATTGAGCAGATGCGAAGTGATCTGACAAATTCTAAAAAAAAAAAAATAAATAAAATAAAATATAAAAACATCAAGCTATTTCAACGCTTACAATTGGATATCAAGACAATTATTAATAATAAATAAATGTGTATAAATTGCAGATTCCAAACCATCTTTGGCGTTGTTAAAAAAGCAACTAATCACTTGCTTCAAAGTTACATTTCACTAAAACGATACTTTGTTAGTTTCTATATAACACATCGTTGCCAATGTTATGATTTTAAAAAGTATAAAACTTGTTATACCCTGTATATAAGATTGTGCAAAAAATGTAACGACAGAAGTATGTAAAACACTAGTCCGTTTGTCTGTATGATATAACAGATCTTAGTAATGGTCAAAGGTCTAAATTGTGTGTATGTCCAGGCAGATTTGACATTGAAGAAAGTATTATGTAAAGAAGAAGAGCTTTGTACAATGTACAGGGCTTACGTGCTTAAGTGTTAACGTGGATGTATTTCATGAGTGACTTTTAGGGTGTCTAAAGAGTAAATTGACAGAGTGCAGGGTATTTTGTAATCGGGCACTCACAATTAACGCTTTCTTAGTTGTTTTCCTTCTTAAGTTACGAATTTTATGGCCTTTTTCACGCTCCATTTCATTAAGGTGTTTATTTTCGGTTAAGATTAAATAATTTACATAACAAATGCTAAACACAACTAATATAGTAAACAGTTGGATTGCAATATGTTCAGGTATCAATAAATATAAACAGCGATAGTTAGGGAGAGTGAACATTAAACGTACATAGACTAGCGTGTACATTAACCTAGCTACAGTTACAACTAAGAAGCCGCTTAGTCTCGCGTGTGATCGCGTATCCAGTCGAGGTACTCCGTGACGCGAGTGTAGACTCCGGGATATCCAGGCTCGCCGCACTTGTTGCCAAAAGATACCACGCCCAGTTGAACCCAGTGCGAGTCATAGCGCATCATTAATGGACCACCAGAGTCACCCTATAAAGTCGAAAACATTTGATAATTAAATGTAGCTTCAAAGATCCTCAGCTGATCCTACCTGACACGCATCGACTCCACCATCAGAGTAGCCAGCACAGAGAAAATTCTCATTGATGGGCTGGAAGTAGCTGCGATCACAGTCCTCATTACGCCAGATGGGCAGCTCCGCCTGCCGCTGACTCGTGGATTCCTTGCCGCCATAGTAAGTGGTGCCCCATCCAACGACTGTGGCACGGCGTCCAGGCAGACGATCCTTTGGTGGCATTCTTCCTGCCCGTGGCAGACAAACGGGAATAACATACTTAGACTTACGCACCGGTTTATCCAGCACAAGAATTGCAATGTCATTATAAAAGCCAATTCGAGAGAATCTAAAGAGAATCAAATGATCAAGTGGCTGAGCTGCCATAAATTAAGTTAAGGCACTCACCTTTCATGGGTGCGAACCTCCTTGACAGCAAAGGTTACCGGATCCGAGGGTTCTGCATCCGTGGAAAGATCAATATCACCCAGACGCACAGTAAACTGTCGCGCTGCAAACCTGGAAGTGTAAAGATTTGTGAATTTTATGTGAACGCTTCTTTAAGATTCCAAAATTGTAAACTAAAGCTTTTATTGCTAACTAAATATCTTATTTTTATTGATTACTTATTGAGAGAAAAGTCATTAATAACTGTAGTAATAAGACACATAAAATTAAAAAATTGTGTTATTTGTTGAGCAATTGAATCAAAATAATTATTATTATTTTTGAAATTAATATCAAAAATAACCGGTATTTGTAATCTTATTTATTTATAGGTGCTAGGGAAATTAACTCCATCTCTGCAATAAATGTGTTTTCTATCGGATTCAAAGTGATTGTCTACTTACGGCTTTTGTCTGGAATCGCGCGTACAATGAGCCGCAGTGAGAATATACTTGGAGCCAATTAATGAGCCGCCACACCAGAACTCCGTGCGTTTTGGGCCATGCAGAAAGATGGCCGCCATCCAAGGCCATTGACCATTTGGAGCCTCAACGCCGCCGACAATGCGACCTGTTGAATATTCCTGCTGTCCACACTCGTCCGGATCCACAATATTATTAGCGATCTCATCTAGATCCTCTGGCTCCAGTGGCACTTCAGTGGTTGTGGTTGTTGTGGTCGATGGCTTCTTTTGCGGTATAAGCACCAGGCCGGAGGTGGGTCGAGAACTGGGTCGTACAGTGGGTCGCAGAGTGGTACGTCTGGTGGTTGTGGCCGGTGTGGTGGTGCTGGTGGGTGGCTTCGTGGTCAGCCTCAGTGGACGTTGTGTGGTCAGCACTGTGGAACTCTCCGTCGCGGCAGCAGACAGAGGACAACAGACGCCGGGCACAAAGAGGCTCTTGAAACAGAGCGACTCACGCAGGCTGCTCAGATTGAGAAGCAGAGCTGGACAGCTACTGAGATCCTCACAGCGTCCTGGTCGTCCACTGGGCGTCTTACAAAAGTTTTCCACATCCTTGGCCGTGCCCGTATCATCGCTAGCCAATGCCAGTTGGTCTAGTGGTCGCAGTGCTGTTGAG
The DNA here is from genome assembly GCF_004354385.1 of Drosophila innubila. Classification (NCBI taxonomy): domain Eukaryota; kingdom Metazoa; phylum Arthropoda; class Insecta; order Diptera; family Drosophilidae; genus Drosophila; species Drosophila innubila. Next base: position 14,367,233 of record NW_022995380.1, read on the forward strand.
CTAATGGTGGTGCTAGTGCTAGTGGTGGAGGCGGTGGTTGTGGTGCGTGGTGTGGTTGGTATTTTGATCTTTTGCTGTGACTGTGGCGTCGGCTGTGTCAGCTCCTCATTGGGCTTTTTAACCTTTTGCTTGTTTTTGTTCTTCTTGCGTTTCTTCTTCTGCTGTTTGGCCTCCTTGTTCTCCACAAACATAGGCTTGCCATGCGGCTCCTCCTGACCAATGCGCTTGGTGGCCACTTGTATGGCACTCAGATTAGCTGGCTTACCCGCTGGTAGCAAACTGTTGGCTGACAGTGTTGTTGTTGTGTCTAAAATCTTGCCAGAGATGCCAGGCAACGGTTCTGCCCTGCCCAAAGACGAGGATGTTGACGTGGTGCTCAGCTCAGTGGTTGTTGAGCTAACAGCTGAAATGCTTTCGCTAGTGTTGCTATTGCTGCTGGCATTCTCCGCCTTGGACTCCTGTCCACCACGCGTCATGTCCACCAGCATGTGCCCCACCGTGTTGATTGCGCCCAGCGTCTCCGAGATGCGATGAAATGTCGATGGCGAGAGCAAACGTGGCAACGACTCATTGCTACTGTCGTCGCTGATGCCTTCACTTTGCTCCTCATCGCTGTCATAGTACTCACTGGAGCCTTCAATATCATCATCATCCTCACTGCCGTTACTGTTGCTGCTGCTACTGGCGCTGTACTCGGAGTCCTCCATCAGCTGTCGCCCCAGGCGAGCATCGTGCAGATGCGGCTGAAAGAAAGACGCTGCCTTAATAGTTAAAGTTATGAATCCCCGTGTAAGCTTAATTGCAGATTAATCTACTTACCATCATTGGTCAAATGCTGCGGCTGCTCATCGTCCTCTGTCTTAGCTTGACCTTGCACTAAGATGCCAGCTCCAAGTGCTGAAAAGTAATTAAACACAATTAGCATTGCAAATTCACTTCAACACTTCATCATTAATATCAACATATAATTTAAACTGTAAGACGGAGAGAACTAAGCCGTGATTGTGGCAAATGCAATTTTCAATGAGTAAGTGAGTAAAATAACTTATAAGATCGAACTTGCTAAAAACAAACTGACCTAAGTCAAGCTAATGAAACGTCGACGTTTAACTTATGCAAGTCTCTGTCGGGTTGAGTAATGTTACAAATTGGCATTACACACATCTGGAGAAGAAAAAGCTTATAACAAAATATATATGAGAAAGTATTTTGGTTGTGCTTCTGTCTATTTCCCCACTATTCACTTCTCCCCCTCGGCTCATTCCACTTTGCCCTGTGCTCACTGTCCATGCATATCCGCAACTGAAGCGTTTAATGTTTATTTAGTTTGTCGTGACATAATCTTAGTTCGTAACCAATGCGAATGACTTGCAATTATTCGCTTTGGTTCCCCCTTTACGAGTTACAGAGGAATCTTCCAACTTATTCTGCATGCAGAGAGTGAAGCTCAAGGTCGATTTAAGATTTCTCCTCGCACTTAAATTGATTGTCTCGCAACACAATTTGGGTTAAGCTGTTACAGTTGGACTCGTATTTTTTCGGTTTTCGGTTTTGTTTTTATTTTCTTATGCGCCGCTCGGTGGCTCATTAACATTTTTCGAGGTGTGCACTGCAACTTTGTCACTTTCACTTGGGAATAAAATTGCCCATACCAATGGTAATGCTTTTTGAAGTCTTATTTTTTGTATTTTTTCTCTACACAATGAAATATTGGCCAATTATACAAAAAAGCCTTTTGGCTCGCATATATAGAAATGATTTCTTATGAAAAGTGAATGCCCCTCATTGGCAGCAGCACTCAGCACACATAGGTGCACAATTGTCCAATTGTTTGTGTCACTTTCAAAAGTGCAAGCAGCTAAATTTATATTAAATATTATAAAATATATTTAGAAAAAAACATATGAAAAAAACTATATAAAAAAACAACTATTGATTATTTCCGTGAAACTATGTGAAAAAAAATATTAAAAAACTAAAAATAGGAAACAAAAGATCATACAATAAAAATTTTTTAAAAATATTTAAAGCAGAGAAATTTCTTTAAGGAATTTTTATCTTTCGCTTTAATTTTTTCAGATATCTTTAAAATAAAGTGCTTTTTGTTAGCTTCAAGCAAATAAAAAAAATTATTAAAATTATTTCTAGTTCATTTAAATTTTTGAATCGTAGTGTCTAACATTATTTTAAATCTTATATATGTAAGTGTTGCCGACAGCTCTCAATTCAATTCTTTTATATTTGTTATAAAATAAAAATTTCAAAACTCAAAAGAATTAGTTTCTTATATTATATTTATATATAATTCATTTAAATAAATGTTAATTATTCACTTTATAAAATAACCAACCAGTATTTCATCTACAGTCGAAAAATCCGTTACATTAAATTAAATGTAAATTATTCGAATATTCTCTTTCCTGCAATCTATTGTCCAATCTACTGTTCAAATTAAAAACTAAATCCTTAACACATAGTCAAATAATTTAAGCATTTAGCCAGCTGTTTTGTGCCAACGAAAGTGAAAATCCCGGCTAACCGGCTGGGGAAACTAAATTGTCAGCCCGGCTGGAAAAATTGCAATTGAGCAACGGCCGCTTGCTGCGACAATAAAACTACAAGAAAAGCTGCAATATCTTCCGAGGCAGCAAATAAATATATTATTAAATCTTAGACATCGTGAGCAACAAAAACGAACACAACAGCGACCGCAACAGAGAAAAAAAAAAACAATTTGCTAAAGCTTGAGTTTGTGCAGCGAGCGATGACAGCGTCAACATTTTTGGTGTGAAGCAATTGCATAATATGTATGTATGGATAAGCCAACGTCGCGACGCTGCGGTAATACCAAAAAGACACTTACAAACACGTAAGACAAGAGTGAGTGTATGTGAGTGCGGATAAGCCTGTGTATCAACGTGTTGTGTATCAACAGTAGCTGGACAGCTGCTCGCAAGCTACAATTTGATTGGCCTTGGACATGCGGACAATTTGCATTTCTTGCAACTGGTTTGTTTGTGACGTCACTTGGCGGAAGATTTTTGCAGCAGTTGCTGCTGTTGGTGATACTGTTGCCCAAAGAAAGTTGCAGACTTAGTCACGTTTTCAGTTGGATGCGCATTTTATTTGGCTCATTAAATTTTTAGAAAGACAGAGACAGTTTGAACTTGAGTTTAGGGTTTCACTTTTACAACAAAAATAAAATAAAGCAATAATCTGAATGGTAGGCGATGAAACTGATACAGTAACTTAAATGTTGAAATAATTTTAATCATCACTTGTCTTATTTATGGGTTTGGCTCAGCTCAAGTTGTTACCCATTTAACATTTCACACATACAACAATTTGAAGTTCGTTGCCTAAGTCTTTTGTTTTGACTGTGGGTAAAAATTCCACAAATTGGGAGCATCCGCACATTAGCACAAACTAACAATAATAACCACACACTCACACATTTCCAAACAAATATTTCAAAATGCTTTCAAAAGATTCAAATATCTGTGAATTTTCATATACGAACCTAGACACAACAATAAATATGCACTCAAATGCATCTTGTATCCAATCCAAATTTTATTCAATGCACACGAAACAAAACATTTGCAATATAAATATAAATTTTTAAGAAATGGTATTTGTTATTAGTCTTGGTCTCTTTTTGTTTATTGTTATTTAATACGACTTAACGAAGCTGCCGACGGCGAAGTCGACCAACTTAACGAAACGTCACGACGCCGACCGAAGACCTATGAAAATGAAAGTGTTAAGCGCCGCGGTATAAAAAATATATAATAAAAAAACTTGTTCGTTTTTTTTTATTTATTTATATATATTTTCTCAGTTGATAAAGTTTATGAGCTGTTAATTGTCGCGCGCAGCTCGTTGATTAAATGTTGTAATATTTATTTAATTATTTATCTGTTTATTTATAATGGCTTCAGTGTATTGCGAAATCGGCACGAGTTACGTATTTGCAAAAAATTTAATAAACATTTTCGATTTCACTGAAAGTATCAACAACAAATTGTATACTGTTAATTGTTGTTGATCTTACACTCAAATTCAGAGCGTTTAATATTAACAATTTGTATTGGATTTTATATTTTTTGCGTCTGCGCCGCAGCTGCTTCCGTGTGCCGTTGCTGCCCGAGTTCGACTGAAATTGAAACTGAAAATGCAAAAGACAAAACGACACAACAGACAACTACTACAATAACAACGGCAGCAACAGTCAACACAATTTACGACTTGAAGTCGCAGCCGTAGTCGCAGTCTGAGACAAAGTCGGAGGCGTCAGGCAGCTTTGAGTTTGAGTTTGGGGTGCTTTCGTTTTGCTTTGTGTAAAAGAGCTGGGACTTAAGACCGCGAAGGTAGTGCACACGAAAAAAAAAAAAAAAACAACCGAACAGACTTACTGGGTCTTTACTTTCTTCAAGCGTTACGCTTTTTTTGGTCTTAATGGATCGTTTTGAGCTTTACATGCCAAAGTTCTGTAATTAACAGATGTTTTAAATGTTTGTTTTTAATTTGTATACTTCTCTTTAGTTGTACTTCAACTATCACTATTCTTATTATTACTAGTATTTCAACTTTTACTACATCTACTTACTAGCTATACCCATACTATATCTGGCTATTATTCTGTGCACCTTCGAAACATACCTCAATGACCCCATATTTTATTTGTCCGTGTAAACATACAACAACCACGCCCACATAACAATTTAGCGCACTTTAGCTCAATGCTCAGGTAATCCCCAGTCAAAATTTGCGCAACCTTCGCTGGTTTTTCTGTTACTCAGTTAATTTGTATATGTGGTCGATGTTGTCGTTGTTGTTGCATTGCAATAGCATATCGAGAAACAGTCAATGATGTTTTGGATGATTCATGCACCTTACGTGGTTTCCCCACATTAGTTTTTGGCCTACTTTAAAAGCAAAACTGATTATAAACACAAAGTTTTTAAGCATAGCAAAACAAAGGTCTTAACACTAGAGTTATAAACTATTATAGTTTAATAGAGACTTAAACAAGATGGGAAAAAACCAAATATTTAAACTTTTCTGCCGAAATCCTTGAGGTATTTTTTGTTAAATGCTACACACAACAAGCCTGTGGCAGCACTTCAACTGTTATCGACTACATTTATATAAAAATCTAGATCATGACAAACAAAAGACTGAAGGCACAAACTCTTTATTTTTTATTATTTTTGTAAGCTTCAAGATTTGATACACCTTTCTTTTTCAATGCCTTGAATGAATCAATGATCTATGGATTGGTTACCCTTAGCCTCTTGCCTGATTTTCTAGCCCATCTGTGAGCTCATTTGGGGGTCTTGTGTTTGGCGTCACTAACGACCGTGAAAAGCAAAAGTGTGGAGCGTGTGACCAACATAATTAATTGGGTATTCATGCGAACCTGGCCCAAGCTGTTTGACAACTGCAAAAGTTAGAAATCTTTGTTACCTCCTTTTACCTTTTATTTTACTTTTTTTTTTGTATTTTTTTTTTGCCCACCATTGTTTACCAGCTGTTGACACCTTTAAGAGGAAAAGCAACAACCGTAATAAAACCATAATAATAACATGTAACAACAAAATTTGCTAGTCAGATGTGAAAAAAGTGTTTATTTGAGATATGCATAGGTTTGCTTAATGGCTGAGAAAATTATACGACCATAATAATAATGAATAAATTTTTAAATCAAATGGCTTCATTGTTTAGCTCATGTATTGAACTTGGCGCCTTTTCGCCAAGCTTTAGATTATACGCACTGCGCAAGCGCTTTAGGTATATACGAGAGCTTTGAAAGCGCCAAAAGCTATATATTTCGCTTGTAATGCTGTTAGTTTTAAACCTTATAAGCTTGTAGCAGTGCCTCTAAAAGTCAGTCATTTAATCATATTGTATTTTTTTATTTTTATTATTTTACTTTATTTACAATTAAAAGCATTTTAAGACATTAAAGTATTATTTAGAATAAGACTACAGCTATATCGTCATTGAAATTTTAACATTAAGCATTTAGGAATTGAATTCATATACTCGCATTTAAATTATTCATTCATTCGATAAAGATATAAGTATATGCAACAGATTGTTACATTTTTCTTTAGTTCTTTTAGTTTAAAACTTGTTGACTTAAGAGTAGATACATATTTTTTTCAATATTGCGAACAATTAACATTTGATTAAGTTGTACTATATGGAGAGAGTGAGTTGAGGGAGGAACTACCGGGAGAGACCCATATTTACATGAGAGCCAGCAGAGGGCTATCGTATCTTACAGATACTCGTAGAACACAATCCAATAGATACAATTGAGGCTGGCAAAGAGAGCAGGAAAGAGCACACGCGATGATCGATCTATGTAAATGGCACGCTTGAGACGCTCTTGGGCGGGCGTTAGCCTCGGCTTGGGTAGCTCCGGCTCCGGTGCCGGCGGTGGAGGTGGTGGTGGCGCTATGGTCGGGGTCAATATAATGCGCGACTCCTGACGCGGTATCCAGGGACCGTCGGCATCTAGCGGTGGACGCACCACACGTCGCGTTGCAGATACAATCTGAAAACACAGACATACACACAATAAGCTTGCTTAGTTTAAAGCTGTGTCTATACATCCACACACAATTTCTTTAACATACATATTCCCTAATCCACATACTCACTCGCTTGTTTTTGGTCATCTCATCAAATATCTTTTCAATCTTCTCAATCTTCTCGTCCGCTAGAGGCAGCATCGTCGGTTGTTTGTTGGTTGTGGTATTGCTGCCACCCGGTTGCGGGCCGGATCCTGCCTCTCCCTCTTTCTTCCCCGCCTCACCGGCCACTGGCTTGGGTGGATACGCCATGGGCTTAGGTATGGGCGTATCGCTAAGCACAATGTTGATCAGGCAATACTCCATCAATGCCATGAACACAAACACCGTGCAGACGGACATGAATGCATCCACGGCCTTTAGATAGGAGACGGGTGGCAATGAGGACTGCGACTTGGCGTGCTGCGTGGACAGTGTAAGCAGTGACGTCACGCCCAGTGTAACACGCGCTGGCGCCGCCTCCGGTTTGATCCAGAACGAAACCCATGACATGATCACAATCATGCAGGTTGGAATGTACGTGTTGAATACATAATAAACCAGGCGGCGTTTCAGTGTAAATACCACTTCCAAACAGGTGAAATTGCCAGTCGAATAGACCTGCGTACAGTCCGCGGTCTCGTTGCGTATCAGCGCCACTTGGGGCAACTCAATGTTCTCGTCGACCACAAGGGGCGTGGTGGGATCCCATTGAAAGATCAGGTCATCAGTAGTGTGAGATACTAAACAAATTTATGCGGTTTTTCAAAAGTAAAAGTTACAATCGAAATAGAGAAAAAAAAAGAAATACACGAAGATATTGTATTACTAAAGCATAAATTGATTCTATTATTTTCTTCAGATTTAAAGTAAATTTTAACTTCATACACTCAAAAAATTATACTCTACAACACCCTAAAATAGTAAAAGTGTATGCAATTTGTTTTCTTAAATTTATGACAAATTCTCTTAGCTTTTCTCAATTTTCTTAGCTTTTATATTCTTTTCTAATTTGAAAGATGATGCTCCAAATTTTATAAAGTTTTTTTTTTAAATTTAAGTGTATTATTAATTTTCTGTGAAGTGTACTTACAGCTCTCCATTTGCAGCTTACACTCCTGTGTATCATGCGGATAAATTGCAAAGTTCATGATGCAGGATAGCTTTAAAGTTAGCTTAACCATGTAGAGTATGGTTTTATCCTTGTAGAGCCACATATAATGATTGGGTATGGTCATCGTTTGAAATGTCACCGATTTCGCGTTCTTAAAGAAAGAATCGGGTCGCCACATATTCTTTAGCCAATCAACTTCGAGCAATCGATACTCCTGGGTCATGTTCTCGGGCAGACGGAGCCGGTGATCCTTCCATGTCTGAGCAAAGAACACATCAGCTACGTAGGTCATTGAGTTCTCATCGATGGAATCTAAGCCCATGACCGTTACATGGAAATAAACAATAGTGGGTTGACCCTCCTTTTTGGGTGGTCGCATTTTATCATAACGCTTTATGTCCTCGGGAAGAATATCGGTTATAGCCAGACTTTGTCTGCATAGTTTTGGAGGGGAATAATGCATTGATAGGTTGTCCTTTAAAGTACTTTAAGATTTACTTACTGGAATTCACTTTTGGCATAGTGTTTAATGCAAATGCAGCAGATGACTAGCAGGATTATTTGTGCGACCATGGCTGTGACTTGAAGTATCTCTCTCAATCTCTGTCTCTCTTATACTCTGCAGGTAATAAAGTCTACATGAGGATCTTTGAGTAGGGCGAATTTTAGCCCTGACATGACATTGTTGGGGGATCAAAGCAAAACTCTCGAACGGTGTCACTGGCATTGACAATGCATCGAGAGCTTTGCTGAGGGTAAGGCGAATGGGAAAATTGACGAAAATAGCAACAATTATGTGCCCCAGCGATGTAAATAAAATGTGGAACAAAGGACAATGACGGGGCCAGTTAGTCATACTTCCTGCACAATAGCCTCGGCATTGGCAACCCTGGCACAACCCTAGGTCTATCTGGTACCTAGCTATTTTCCTCTCTGTTTTCCATTCTGTCTACACGTGGAGGCCACAATACCGACTTAATTCACAATTAAAGCCACTCGAATCGTGCCCTACGTGGTGCGAGGGGGATGTTTGCAGGGGCAACGTTGTAGAGGGCGCTGCAGCTTTAAGTGGCCCATGCGCCTTTTGTGCGCCTTCGATGCCGCTGATGCTGTTGATATGGCAATGCCTCAGCAAACGTGCCCCATTGAGCGCGACACGGCAAGATTGAAGGCACAGCTATGCAATGGCCGCATTAGACAAGGACAATATACATGGAACATGGTAGGGCACTTATCCAAAAGACGTCATTGCTTGCAGTAGCACCTAAATATATTCTTAATGTGAATTTAGGCCAAGTTTTGAAAATGCACTAATTGTTTAATCATTCATTAAACTCAACTTCAATTTAAAGGCGAGATTAGATCAATTATGTAAATTGACGTTAACTTATTTGATTAGTTAGGGAGTGCTTGTAGTTATGCAGTATTCTATTATTCTTAAATATTTAAATCTTATGCAAATTTTGAATAACAGATAGAAATATTATCAATAATCAATTTTTTGTGAAATTACCTTTCAAAAACACATTAATCACCTTTAAGCTTCAAGGAAATACATTCCTATTCCTCAATATGACAACTATCAATAAAAACGTATATGAAAATATTTTTGTCTAAATTTAATCGGTTATATGTATGTTTTCAAGGGTTTCACAGCAAACTCACTTTTAAAAACCCTAGTTAACTATCACATCCCACCGATAAAGTACGGATCTAAATTTTCAGTCAATTGAATCGAAAATATCAAAGGAGTCAGTGGTTTTTTGACCAAATTCGATGACCACATCAATTTGGATGTGAAAACTAAAAGCAATTTTGTTTTCAATAGAACTTGGTTGTGACACCCCCGAATATCTAACATTTTTTATTTTTTTTCTCAAATCAACTTAGCCTACCTACGCACTCAAAAAATAGGGGAAATAATGGAATTTTTATGTGAGTATAAAAAACATCAGAGTCTTATCTTAATTTTTTTTTAAATCAAAGTCAGACAGAGACCAACCCTTCAGAAAAGTATTAAAAAAAGAGATAATTTAGAATACTATGATTAATACTTCTGCGGAAAATATTGTTCTTGTTTACATTGAAAGATTTTTTATTTATTTATTTATTGTCAAGCTATAAGCTATATAAAAAATAAACTAAAGTATAACTGTGTAATTTAAATGTAAAAATAAATATTCTGGGGGAATCTAAAATGAAAATGATAGCGATTGGTCCAACATTTGAGGCATGGATTGGTGAAAACCCAGAAAAATCCAATCAGATGAGTAGCAAAGTTTGACAAGAGTTTTTTTGGGAGCAAAGTACATGAGATTTTAAGAAAAAGCTTCCTATTTTATGTAATAATAATTATAATAATGAATTATAAAGTAATTTATTTTTTTAGTAACATTTTACTTGTGTGTTGTAAAAAAAAATTAACAACACGGCGATTTCAGGTGATTTCACAGATATTCAATCTTTTAAATGATTATGTAACATCAGCTAAACACTGATAACAATAACATGTTGTAAAAAATTTCTTTAGATCTTTTTTTTCGGGTAATAGAGAATATATGCACAATTAAATTGAATGTTAGTTATTATTATATATTCATTAAATTCGCAACACTTTAAACTTTAGTTATTTTTGGTTTGAATTTGATTTTTGGCCGATTTGAACGTCTTTGCAGTTCGAAGCTTCGCTGACAACTGACGGTTACAGCGAAGGAATTTGAATTTAAAACGTTGCCAGGCCAAGCAAACGATGAAGAAATTCACCAACGAAAGGCGCAGGATGCAGGATATATGATACAGTGACGGTACTTATATAGTTTGTTTGTGTGTGTGTGTGTGTGTGTGCTATTGAGACAATGTGGTGGCTGAAAACCTTTGAGACTATATAAAATTGATAGGCCTTAGAATATACATGAAGAAAATAGGAAAAATTCTTTAATGCAGTCAGCTGGGAAGACTATGTTTATGAATATATACATGTATATGTACATACATATTACATATATATAAAGCATAGTCTGTGTCTGTTTGTTCTTGTACACAGTCACTTAACATAATTTCGTCGAGTACTTTGGCATTGCCTTCTACATAATCTGTTAGGGCTCTGTCGTCATCGTCATCATCGTCATTGTATTTGCAATTGCAAGTGTAATAATGAGCCAGGAATCTCCTACCAGAACCCCTGCACCCCCATCTTCTTCCCCTTATAGCCAGATGCGAGCTTTGCCACATTCTTGTATTGATTGCCATTGACAGCCCCAAGTGAAACAAAATTCGGTGGAAATCCGAAAGCGTTTTTTTTTAGTTTTTCCAATCAATTGGCTTGTTTCGAAGCGACTAACAAGCTAACAACTTCTGAAGTGTGTCCCAATGGCCGGCTTGTCGCAGCAGCAACTATGCCAACATTTTGTTGCAATTGATTGCATTGTAAAAGGATAAACGAAAATGGCAAATGGCAACTTATAGCAAACCATCTTATGATAATCCCTTGATTCCGCCGACAAATATTCCGCATTGTAGGGGATATAGGCAGCAAGAAACCAATTTTTGGAGATTTATCTCGTAAATTCTCCGAGGTACTTGGACAACTAGCAATAAAGATACTCTAAATGTATAAGAATAAGACAAAGCAAAAAATAATTAGAATATAAGAATAAGAGAATGTAACTATACTAAAATAAAAGATTAAATAGAATAAAAAACCAATAAGACATTTTTAGGAAAAAAAAGTGTGTTAATTATAATAATCAATTAATATTATAATTATTTATTATTGGCAATAAGCCATTTTACTCATCTATAATTTGGATAGCCGGTAAATTAATACAGAAAAGTAGTGAGATTAAAGACAGAAAAGTCTATAGCGAGTATAAAGGCAAGAAAATTATAAGAATAAGAATAAGAAAATAGTAAAATCGCAACAATATGCATTTCTTTTAAATTAAAATCTTTAAATAATAAATTATTTTTTTTGGTTTGAAAGTTGTCATGAGATGCAGTTTCAGTACCTAGAGTCTATTCCAGCCTTGCTTAATTAATTGTGTTACAGAAACAGGCATGTTTAAGTTAAACTTATTTTTACAGTCTATAATTAAATGCAATCCTCGTGTCGCCACCTAGGAGGAGACCAGGCTCTATGTAACCTTGAAGCATCTTGATCTGTATACATACATTAATTGTGTGTGTGTGTGTGTATATGTACATATATTCGGTTCCCCATATTCAGTGTTGCCTAGGACGCGGCCTTTTCTGCACGGCTACGAGCTGCAAGCACTCAAATCCTTTGCCGCAACACTTCAGCAACACATCCTTTGGCCTTCCGTTGCCGCAATAGCAACAGCAACACCAACAACAACTCGTCATCAACGTCGTTATTAAATTATCTCTGATGCGATAATAACACACTTAAGTAACTTGCCGTAGATTCAATGAATCCTACCTACCATCCCCCTCATTACCAGCTTTGCTATAAAAAGCCGCTGATTTTTCTATAGTTTATTCGAATGCAGCCGAGCTTGGTGCTGCTTTTGGACCTGACCTAAGTACTTGCTTGGTAGTACTGTAGTGCACACGCTTTTCAACCGAATTCAAGTAACCCTCCCCCACCACCACCCGCAACTGACACGCCTAAGTGGTACTCTTAAGTTTTTGCTGATGGCAGCAGACGGCGACGGGGGAAACGTTGCAATGCCCAACCGAAACGTTAAGGTTTGGCGTGCTTTTAACTTGAATAGTTGCAAATTTGTAGCAATTGTTGTTGTACGTGCTTTTGACAAGCATTAAGTCATTGAAATTCTATCAAATAAATAATGATTCTACATTTCAAAATATATCTTTGAGACAGCAAAGATTGTATGACGTCAAGCAAAAGACTAAAATTAAACGAAGGTCGTTAAAGACAACCAGTAACTTTGGGAATGGCTAAAGCACTGCTATTTGAGGTAATACCGATATAACTAATAATAAGAGCGTTAACTAGGTCCTGCAATCCCTTAAGATCTGTTGCGTGAGGCAGATAAAAATCTATTGAAAAATTAATAAGCGCGCCACACAAAAGTCATATGAAACATGCGTCGACAACGAGCCGTGTGACCCACATTTCCACCATATTGCGGAAGTTTGTTGAATGGAAAGTTGCAGCATTGAAGCAGCAAGCAACCCCTAAGCCCAAACTTCATACTCTCCATTCTGCGGTCGGTTCATTCATAAAAGCGCCAACTGAGGCCATTGAACTGCCTTCGAAATGGTTAATAAGGGAGTTTATGTGCTGCTGGAATGGTCCTATCACGTTAGGGACTCGTGGCAGGAAGGCGACATCCACTTAGAGCAACAGTTGCCAGCTCCACACACGGTGAAAGAGAGAGGGTTGCCGCTCAGGTGGAGACGATGGTTTTGCGTCATTGTCGCCATTGTTGATAAACAAACCTGTAGCCGACGTTGCCCCAAACACGTGTACGGTTCCGATAAGCTGGTGGTTGCTTTCGATGCTCAGCAACGGCGGAATCGAATCGAGCGGGACGAGGGATGTGAGCATTGCGCACGCTCGTAGCCATCGGCCAGCTGAGCGCAGCGTTGTGACGTCGTTATTGATTTTTACACAGACAGAAGACGCGCATCGTTTAACTGCATTTCGAGCTGCAAACACACAAATAAATCACAAATTAAAAAATGCATTTAACAATTGCATCAATTTAAATAGAATACTTAAAAAACACAATTTCAGGCAGCGCTTGGCATAAAGGCACAGCCACGGGACGCAGACAACTTGGAGGCGTGGTCCAAGATGATCAAACTGCGACCATATGTGCCATCCAAGCGCATCGCCATACGGGACTCTTCGATTGATGAGGACATAAGCGATGATGTCGACGATGAGGTGTTCATCAAGGACGCTAGATCTGCCAAGGTGAGTCACAAATTCCCCAATGAAACCATGGATGCGAAAATTGTATAAAATTAATTCACAAATTGAAAAAAGCAATTATTCATTAAATAAAGCGACTAACTCGCTATTTTTTTTTAAATGGTAAAAATGTTTTCCTTTGAAAGTTATTAAGCTTTAAATCTATTTACCTTATTTTCGCATTCTACAATTAAACATATGGTACAACTGATTAAATTATTTTTGATTCAGTTTAGTCATACATCAATAAAAATTTGAGATGAAATTATAATTGTGTTATAAATCATTTTCGAAACTCAACGTTTCCTAATCGTTTGAAATGTTTTCGTTCCAACTACAGCGCAGTGAAGAGCAGGGCCTCAAGCGTCCTTTGATGGCGCCACGTCGCAAGCACAGTTCCGGTTCGGGTACGAGCTCCACCCCTATCATGAAACAGCATAAACGTCGACGCTGCTGCAGATGCTGGGAGTCCTTCTGCTATGTCTTGGCTGCTCTCACCGTGCTCTGTGCATTGCTCAGCTTGGCCGCATTGATGCTGACGTTGTTCCCGTCACCGATCCAGAACATTCATCATTGGTGGAGTCGGGGACCACAGTTGGGGCCATTGACCACGTCGAGCATTAGTTATGGCAGCACAATGGGCAGCGAATTTGTGCCTTGTACACAGATTAGCGTGCAGAGACTGTGGACACGCAGTCTGGCCAGGATGAACAGCGAGAGTCCATTGCGTGCTGCGGATCTTAATGGCGATGGCATCAAGGATGTCATTTTCGGCTATGGCGTGGACGACAACATACACTACGAGGGCATTCCGCTGCCCCGATGCAAGTCTGCCCAGCAAGGCGACGATGTGCCGTGCGAGGGAGGCGTTGTGGCGCTTAATGGACGGGATGGTACCACACTGTGGCAGTCGTGGAGCGTGGCGAACGTGTTTTCCTTGCATTGCAATGCAGATATCGACCTCGATGGTGGCATGGACTGCTTGGCCGCCGGTAGACTGGGCGTAAGTCACAGGATCAGCTAATCTTTGTCAGCTTCTGATGCTAACGATATTTCTATTTCCAGATGATCTTTGCCATTAATGGACGCACCGGTCGGGTTATCTGGACTTTCCACGAACTGGAAGTCGAGACAAACTCGCCCATTGTCATGGATCTCTATACGATCAATGTGTTGCGCGATTTGGATGGTGATGAAGTGCCCGAATTGATAGCTGCTCATCTCGAGGAGCGTGAGGAGTCCAAGGCTGGCCACATTAAGCTCATATCGGGCAAGACGGGCAAAGTGATCCGAAGCATTCCGACGCCACATCGCGAGGAGATGTTTGTTCCCATTCAGCTGCTGACTCAATCCGATGGCACCGAGCTGCTACTGATGATTACCGGTGGCCAAAATACGCCCGGTGGCATTTACAGTCTGCGTCTGCTGTCGCTCATGGCACACACCAGCGAGAAGCACTTCACGCCCTTGCATCAACAACAGAGATCGGGTCTAATGGTGCCAGCAGTGCTCAGCGATCTCAATGGCGATGGCATCTCCGATGTTATCGTCGCAGCCTTTAATAGCAGCGTCTATGCCTTCGATGGACACAACTACAGTATGCTGTGGAACTATACATTCCCGGCCAGCGAATGCGTCAGTGCCGTTGTGCCGGGTCATTTTAACCGCGACAACGTCACCGACTTCATGGTTAAGTATAACACTGGGCCGGGTTTTCCTGTCTATTACTATTCGCAAACAACCATCCTGGATGGACGCACGGGTCAGCCCCTACTTAATGCGATGATGACAGACGCAGGCGGTGCCAGCAGTCTCCTGGGTGGTGTGTCCATTTCACAGAGCTTTGGCGGTGATTTCTACCTCCACTGGCAGCTGCAGTGCCGCAATAAGCCAAATGCCCGGGATGCCTACGAGTTTGTGCCGGACAGTGATATCATTCTTCAGGCACGTGCCGACACCTGTCGCCTCCGCTATAACGAATCCACGGTACTGAAGCTCTATGCCATTGCCCGGCATATCGAACCGCCAGGCGCCGTGCTCTTCAGTACAGACGATTTGGAGGTACAGCTGAATCGCACACAGCGTCCCGCTCCAACGGGCAAACAGTCGCCGTTAAAGCATCCCAAGCTTCTCAAAAAGCTGCTCGCCAATCGGGAGCAGCTGCTCAGGCAAGTGGTAGACGTTGATACAGCCGATGAGCAGCCGGGTTCAGTCAAGCACTTGAAGCATCGCAAGCTTCCCTTGCCGGATCTCTTGCCTGAATCAGACTCGGACAATGAGCTGCCCAGTTTTGCCGGTGGTTATATCAAGGAGCCCTACAAGGAATTTGTAAGTTAATTTAAATGTGACATTTCTAAATAATTTATAATCGAACCCAACAGAAGGATTACGGGCCTCTGCAGCTGCCGGCGGAGAATGCAAATCCCATGCGTTTGCCAGAGGAGTACGAGCTGGTGTACAACGATGAGTTGCCACAGGTGTCGGATCAAAACGAGCGTCCCATACATTTGCGTAGCAAGTATCCTAGCGGCAGCAATCGTGATGTGCGCAGTGACACCCTGGAGTCGAGTACCACCACAAGTCAGCCACTGTCCGCACAATCGCCTCTCAGTCTGTGGGATCTGGAGTTGGACAATGAGGCCCAAGAACAGGCCGCAGATGCAGCTGCCGCAGCGGTAACCAGTTCCAGTAAGAGTATCCAGTATCGGAGACGCAAACGACAGCGACGCAATGAACGTGCCGCTGCAGGCAGCAGTAGTAGTTCAACTACCGATAACAATGCTGGCGAGGATGCCACTGCGGCGCCAGAGTATGCCTCGCCTGCCGACTGGTATTTGGCTTCCATTTCGTCAACTGGGGTGCTGCTCAAGGCGCTGAGCAATGCGAGTTCCTCGCTGGACTTTGCCTTTGTGCTCAACATACGCGAATCGGAGGCGTATCCACCGTTGTTCTCACCGCAGGATCTCAGCTGCGTCGAGGAGAAAATTAGCGCCTATAAAAGTGTGTAGAATTAGTTAAATCGTGAGATGACCGATTAATTGATTGATACTTGTATTACAGGTTACACCGCCGACAACCTGCGCGTGCTGCGCAAGCAATTCCTCAAGCAGTGCCTGAGTGAACGACTTGTGGACGCGGATCCCGCGTTGCCCAAGTACGAATCACAGCTGATTATAACGCGCATTGGGATAACGTGCACCTGTCGCTCGCTGCAGCCGGGCGAGGTGTGCTCGGAGTTGGATCACATTGATGCACAACGTTGGACTGAGTTTATGGGCAACGATGGTAATGGCTTTTATGCCAATTAAAACAATTACAACTAAGTCTATCCTCTCTCTCTTAACTCTATTCAACTATTGTAATTAATCGATCGTAATTTATGTGTGTGGCTGTTTCTTGTAATTGTAACAGTATTTACATGTGTATTTGTGTATATTTTATGAATTTTTAAATAAAATTAAATATTAAAACTTAACAACTATGGTTAAATCAATGATTTATTTACATTTCTGTTTTTCTAGTATTTGAATTTTCGCGTATTAACCGAAGGTTGCCATCCGGTAAAATTTCCGATCTGGTTTGATCTCTTGTACTTAAAAAAACAAGTACATTTCTGAAATTGGGTGTTTTTTATTTTTGTACTTAATTTCGGATTTTTAATTTCTTATTTTCTAGAATTTTTTAAATTTTTGCATATTTTTTTCTAGTATTTTCTTGATTTTTGGATAAAAATTTTTTTTTTTTAAATTAAATTAGATAACTTTTCTTCCCGACGGCTGACGAGCTTCAAACCTTTTTTAAAATGTTAAGCTTAATTTTATCCAATTTCTAAATCATCAAATTTATTAATTTTTATTGAGTTTTTTGCATTTTAAAATCTGCATTTTTTGTCGGTATCGATGCCCTTTTTAAGAGTCGCATGTGGACTCTTTGTTTAATTAATATATCGATATGGCTATATATCGATACTTTTAGTCATCCCTAGTTCGGCACTTAAAAAGTCCAACTTTAAAACAACAACAAGAACGAAATAGCTTTCCGAATATTGTTATTAACTTAATGCTGCGCCCACCACACACACAAACATCAGCATGGGCATTCTAGAGAAGATTGCTGAGATCGAGCGTGAAATCGCACGGACGCAAAAGAACAAAGGTGAGTAGTGGCTCGGCTGCAAAAACCGGCGCAGACAAGACGGCGTCGAAATTCGCATTGCTGGCAACAGCATCGGAATTTAGGGTTAGAATTCACATTCACATATCCATTTCCATTTTCCATTTACAGCCACTGAGTACCATTTGGGATTGCTAAAGGCAAAGCTTGCCAAGTACCGCTCCCAGTTGCTGGAGCCCTCGAAGAAGGGGGAGAAGGGCGACGGATTCGATGTGCTGAAGAGCGGAGATGCGCGTGTCGCCCTCATTGGATTCCCCAGTGTGGGCAAGTCCACAATGTTGTCCACACTGACCAAAACTGAATCGGAGGCGGGTAAGCTGTGAGTGGATTGTCCAGGTACTTCTCTTACCACTCACATTTTAGCGAACTACGAGTTCACCACGCTGACGTGCATTCCTGGTGTAATTGAGTACCAAGGAGCCAACATACAGCTGCTTGATCTGCCGGGTATCATCGAAGGTGCTGCCCAGGGCAAGGGTCGTGGTCGCCAGGTGATTGCCGTTGCCCGCACCGCCGACCTGGTGCTGATGATGCTGGACGCGACCAAGCCGAATGTACATCGGGAACTGCTGGAGCGGGAGCTGGAATCCGTGGGCATCCGTCTAAACAAACGCAAACCGAACATTTACTTCAAACAGAAAAAGGGAGGCGGTCTGAGCTTTAACTCAACCTGCTCCCTGACGCGCTGCAGTGAGAAGATGGTGCAGATGATCCTGCACTCGTTCAAGATCTTCAATGCGGAGGTGTTGTTCCGGGAGGACTGCACAGAGGATGAGTTCATTGACGTGGTCACCGCCAATCGCGTCTATCTGCCTTGCTTGTATGTGTATAATAAGATTGATCAGATCGCCATCGAGGAGGTTGATCGGCTGGCACGACAGCCACACTCTATTGTGGTCAGCTGCAACATGAAGCTGAATCTGGACTACATGCTGGAGGCGCTCTGGGAATCCCTTCAGTTGATCCGGGTGTACACCAAGAAGCCCGGTGCACCGCCAGACTTTGACGATGGCCTCATCTTGAGAAAGGCAAGTGAATTCATAGAGTATCTTTGATCACACCATAATCGAATCCTTCTAATCTAATCCTTTGCACAGGGCGTCAGCGTGGAGCATGTGTGTCATGCCATCCATCGGACTCTGGCCGCCCAGTTTAAATACGCCCTGGTCTGGGGCACCTCAACGAAGTACTCGCCACAGCGTGTGGGCATCGCCCATGTGATGGCCGACGAGGATGTCATTCAGGTGGTCAAGAAGTAGACCTCATTTGGAGCAGCTTCATTTGTTGATGTCAATTGGGTTGAAATATATTCTATTCTAAATATATAAATATTAATTAAAAGATTCATCGATTGTATAATAACTTTATTGACATTCCATTTCCATAACAACTAACAGATAACTATCCTGGTAATATCGGGGATTACCATCTGTCCGACTTGGATGCAGCCGCGTTGTTGGATGTGGTCGCCGTGGCGGCGGCATAACTCTTGTTCAGCGTGTTGATGGCCGAGATGTTGGAGAAGGGAGTCGGACCACTGCTGATCCGTTGGGGTTCGTTTAGCTGCACGGGCGGATTGTCGATGCTGGCGAACACGTTGGTCGCATCCCGCAGGCGATAGCGACGCAGATTTAAAAAGTGCTCCTTCTGCTCCTCCACACGCTGATGCAGTTCATGCAGACGTCCAGCCAGCGAGATGAAGGATTCGTTGAGCTGTCGGAAGCCGCGTTTCAGATCATCTGGCGAAATGCTCTGCGGATTGGCCAATGCATGCATGTGGCTCTCGGTGAGCGCGATTTGCTGGCGAAACGATATCAGATCCTCCTCGTATTTGGCCACCAGGCACTGAAAGTACTGGAAGGGTGCACTATTCTCAAACTGAAGTCCGGCCGGAGTGTCCTGGGTACGCTGTGACATCTCCAGGGATTGTATAGCCTTGGCCGTTTCACTGCGCAGCTGCTTGATCTGTCGATTGTTGGCATCCACCGAATTGGCCACGTTCTGCAGCACCCAGCGCAGATTTGTGATCTCGTGACTCACGTTGCTCAGCTTCGATGTCGAGGTGCGTCCAATATCCGAGGAAATAGTCTTCTGCTGCTTTATGTGGCTCTTGAGGGCATCCACGGTCTTGACTATTTCATCCGGCACCTGCGTTTCCTTGATCTGTCATCGAGTGTGAAACGTTAGTGTTATAGTTGATGATCATAATGCTGTTACTCACCTTTATGCCGTCCTGCTTGTTGTCGCCCAGCTTGGGTTGCGTGGCACTCACATCAATGCCGCCGAGGCCAACAAAGGCGGGCGGAGCTGCAGCCGGTTGTGCGCCTGTTGTCAGTGGCTTGCCGAAGATGCCGCCGCCTCCTGTGGCGGCTGGAGCTAAGGGATTCCCTCCCAGACGCAGACTCGCGTTGAAAGGCTGCGTCGTGGCCGTTGTTGTGGTCGTATTAAAGTTCAAACTGGCCGCCGTTGTAGCTTGTGGTTTGTTAAAAGCAAATTGGCCCATTCCAGATCCCAGTGTTGACCCAGGCATTGCTGTTGCTCCAAACGCTGGAGGTGCTGTTGTCGGTGCACTCGTGGCGGGAGTTGAGAAGCTGAAGGACGGCGCCACTGTGGCAGTTGCCGTGCCGAATCCCGGAGCTGCTGCCGAGGCACCAAATGGTGGGGCAGCTGTTGTGGCGCTAAAAGCAGGCGCCGCCAAGGGAGCGCCAAAAGCAGATGCACCTGCCGGAGCTCCAAAGGCAGGAGCTGCTGCGGGTGCTCCGAAAGCAGAGGTTGTTGCCGGAGCGCCAAAAGCAGGCGTGGCTGCGGGAGCACCGAAACCCGGTGCAGCAGCTGTGGCGCCAAATGCAGGCGTCGCTGTCGCTCCAAAAGCAGGTGTGGCTGCCGGTGCACCAAATGTTGGTGCTGCTGCGGGCGCTCCAAAGGCAGGAGCTGCTGCAGCACCTCCAAAAGCCGGCAGCGAGAGTCCAGCACCCGTTGGAGCCACTGCAGCCGTCGCTGGCGAACCGAAACTCAGCGTGGGCGCCGCACCAACTTGAGCTGGTGCAAAGCTAAAACTGTTTGCAGCTCCGCCCACCACAGCGCTCGCTGCACCAGCGAGACTCGACGTCGCCGTTGCAGCTCCAAATGCCGGCGGCGGTGCGCTTGTTGACGCTCGCGCGCCAAAACCAAAGGCGCCTGTTGCTGGCGCTGCAGCTGCGCCGCCCAGGCCGGCGTTCGTTGTTGGTGTGCCGAACGAAAAGGACATTGCGAATATATTTTGTTCGTTATAAACCGTAAATTTAGTTTTTGCTTTGCACAGCTCGAATTACAATTTAATATCCGCAAATTTCACAAGCAAATAAAATAAACTCACACATTAACTGAGTTATCGATATATCAGAACATATCGTACCAGCAGGGTTGCTGAAATATTATTGATACATCGATAGATATTTTTTGCTGTGATATATATTTTTTCCCTCTGACCGTTGTTTTCTTTGTGAAACATGGAATCAAAATTGTACTTTGACAAAATTGATGACGAAATACTAAAAATAAGTGGAAAGTTTCCACTGGAAACACAATTAATTTTGGAAGCACGACAAATTTAAAGACGCGAGTTGTTTCTAAAAGAAAACCTGAATATGTTTCAGGAATACCCCTATAGGTCTGCTCTCATGTTTCACGATAAATAAAAATTGATGGCAGTGCCGAAAAATATCGATAGATACCACCGCAAAAATTACTATCGGCCTTTCGATATATCAATGAAATTTTGACAGCCCTGGATTTGCCACTACTGCTTGTAGTACCAAATATTGTCGGCAGGGGCGCCACTGTAATTTAAGATATTTACAGTTATTTCTCGATCATATGATTGTGGATTCTCTTTGATTTAGTTGCACGTTTTTCTGCGTAATTCGCACTCGAATATTCACACAATGTCGGCAGAGGAGGAAAAGTACACAAAATTCCTAAACGAGAATGGTCTTTTGCCGAGGTTGCACGAGATATTGGCGCAACTAGTGCAAATGGAGCCGCTGCCAATAGATCCGCTGATGGAAATTCTGCACGCAGTCGGATGTCCCCTCATCCCGCAGGCACAGATGAAGGCGCTGGAACGCAAGGTGTCCCGGGCCCAGGACGAACTGCGCTACTTGCGACGTCTGCTCATCGACTTGGGCGGACAGGATGACCTGTACGACAGCGACTCCGACGAGGACGAGTACGTCGGACACGTTGGCGAAATGGGGGCTGCATCCCTGCGCACTGAAGAACCGATTGCCCAATATGTTGTGGATGCGTCCATTGCCATCAGAGAGGATCCCATCAGCGACTATGAGGATGAGCAGCCGTGCTGCAGTCACTCGATCCACGGCAACGTGAAACAGCGATAAGTGAACTCTATGTATTCACAGTACATATCATTAGTTTACGCTCTTATTGCATGTTACGGAATGCACATTTTGTTTAATCAACGCACTTACTTGAAAACAGAGTCAACGCTCAATCGTTGCATATTATGGAAACCTATATATTTTAGCATAAGCAAAAAAAAGCCAACGCCAGGCAATTGGCATATTATATGAACCAATTGAAATGCTGTACGAATAAAGCCCAAGCAGGATTGATTTATACGTATAACACAAACTGTATAACAGTCTAACGTTCTCTTAAGTTCAGTTTTGTTATCTTACCTTCTCACCTTAATTTAAAAACATGTACATTTAAATATGTTCAATATTAAATGGTTGCCTGAAAATGTAAACGATATCATCGGTATTGACCCAATAAATGTAGTTACAGATTGTTACAGCTTAAAGCTTTGAAAGATTGCTGAATGTATGATGTAAGTGCTACCCATAAGTAACAGCATGATGAAATAAATAAATTCACTTCCACAGATGTATGTAGAAACTATCTCAGCTTTATATAAAGTATATAAATACTATCTTGAATCTCTGAGAGTAGCTAAACCAGAGGGAAATCAATAACCAATTCGCACTTCCTGTCAGCACTTGTAGCTTTAATTGGCCAAACAAATCGAATCGAAATAAAACAACAATTCAATTAACTCGCAACATGTCATCTGTGTACGACGACATTCGTCAGTTGTATTGTGGGAGGCCAACAAATTGCAAATTGCATTGGCAATCCCTGTAGCTCCACATACTATATGGAGCAGGTTGGAGTGCAATGACTAAACTGACAACCGTGGAGTATTTAAATTCTTGCATACCGAGCTGTATTAGGCAGGAGTCTATTAAGTTGATCCTAAATTTGTGCGATTTCATTCATATTTGTTTCGCATATCACCTGTCATTTAAATTCTTAGTTTAATTGAAATATATGGATAAACCCAGGTGCTTAACTTGTTACATGTTTATGTCATATTTTACACCTCCTAACTGCTATGATATATCGTCAGTCAGCTATTAAAAAAATAACTTTCAATGCAAATATTTCGGCATTTGCAAATTTTTTTTTCGGTATATTTTACACTTGATAATACGGCTTACATAGCTTTTTCAGAGAGGAAGTCAAATGTACTGTGTTAAAACTATTTATTTTTCTGTACGCGATAAATCCCTCTAATCCACTGTGGGCGCCTGGGCGTGGCAGTTGACAGCTGCCAGTCCCTTTGATAAATAAACTGCAGTCAACTTGACTGACAATGTACATAAATATTTGCTATAAAAACAAAATTCTTAAATAAACAAACAGCGCAGCATGGGCGTGGCAGATGGGCAACAGTGGAGCCTGTTTATACATTGTATCCCTCTGAAATGGGTAAAGAAGTGTATATGTATTTTAAAAGCAGAATGTCGTCAATTCGGATCTACGTGCATAAAGTAGTATAATATAAAACTTAATTAAATAACATAATACATTTAAGTTTGAGAGCATAATATATTCTAAACAAATTCCATTTATTTAGTATTTATTTTTATTATTGTTTAATTATATATTTATGTAGTTTCAAAATATTCCAGAGATACAGGGTATCTGGTCATTGAGTTGTCATTTTGACTAAGCCGTTGCACTTGTTTAATTGCTTTCGTTGGCATTTTTGATATAAACCAACTATTTTTTGTAGATTGTGTAATTTTTCGGCATTGAATAATTGCTGCGGAAATTGCCGTTTAACGGCAAATTGTGGCAAGAAATAAAAAAGCCAGCGGGATAATTGATTGAAACAAAATGCTGTCGCATTGGTTTACTAATTTCTCTATTTTTATGGGTACATTTTATGTACATTTTATTTTTTATCTGCCTCCAACCACGCAAAAGCTGCAGCATTTTGGGCGCTTAATCCGTGCACGTGCCATGTGTCCGGACGGGGATGGGCGGGGTAAGTGGAGTGCCGGGTAAATCTGTTTTGCCTTTGCCTGTCAGTCTGCCGTAGCGTAAAACTTTAACCACGTAAAATACGAGCCCGTTGGGCAGTAGCCACAAACACAACCAGCCCAAAAGCGAAATAAAAAGAGGAGAACGAGCTGCAAACGAACAGCAGTCGAAATGCATATAAAAGCAAGGGCTCCAATCCAATCGACGGCAGTAAAGGACGTCCAAACAGGTCACCAGACTGCCCCGAATTCCAGATGAGCTATGCGTATAGTTGGGGTGAGCGCAATGCGGTTTCTAATGAGATGCCGGGAATTTGTTTGCATTCCTCTAACTAAATTGAAACATCGACAATTTGCGATCAATTCTCTACCAATTTTGCCATTTAAGAACTGCCTTTAAATTCGTATTAAAAATATCGGGAAATCTTGAATTAATTGTAACATCATAAAAAATGTTGGTAGAACATTTTTATTACATTTGTTTTTGTTTGCTTGTATGCATTTACATTTTGTTCAGCATTTTCAATACATTAAATGCCCTTAAAAAAAGATTTTTTTTATTTAAATCATTTAATGCCCCATTAAAATATACATATGTTTTTTCATTTTTTGGGTCCACACTCATATGCATTTCAATATTCGTTGCAGCGCCTTTGAGTGCAACATTGAAAGCACCAACATCCGCCTCGACCCACTGATCACGCTGCTACCTCCCGGGTATCAGCCGGATATGGCAAAGCAACTGCAAGAGAAAAAAAGTAAAAGTGTTTGCATCAAGTGGAAATGTCATGGAGATACCCTGTAGCAGGACTATACACATAACATATGATTAGCTCTTAGGCCCAAGGAGATCTTATTGAAATTAGGCAAGCATAGTAATTTGAATAATATCTTTATAGTTTTTATAATATTTTTTCGGGTCATTACATCCGTTTTTCTCAAATTTTTTTTTTTGGGATAGGGTATAAAAAGTGTATATAAAAATGGTTTGGTTCTGAGCTGAGCTCTGAGCAGAGCCGAGCAGCGCCATGCAGCGCTGTGGCGCTTCAATTTCATGTCGAGTAAATTTTAATTTACAGCTCTTTTGTGACCGCAGGTTTTACCAACATGCGAGCCAACAACTTTTCCCTTTTCCCTTCTATTATATACATACATATATTTTTTACGTTTTTTTTTTTGTGTTGGGTTTTTGGCTATTTGGCTTGTTGGTCAAATGATATATCCGACTGCTCGGCTGGTCGGTTGGGCATTTGCTTTCGGGCGTTTGGCGCAGCCAACTGCCATTAGTTTTAATGGTCACCAAGTGGGGTTAGGGTAACAGGAGCAGCAGCAGTAGAAAGGCGGCGTTTGGCTAATTGAAGCTGCTGCCAATCTCCAACTATGCTTCATTAGCGCCGCTGAAAACTCTATTAGCCAAATAAGCCGATGAGGTGGTGGCGGTATTAGAGGGAAAATGCGCGAAAAAGTTTTTTGAAAATTATCGGATTGTCGGTAAAACGTGGAGCAACTAAATAATGTCAAATTTATTGGCAATTTCAAACAACAATTAAAATGCAATTATAATGCGTTATTTGCATTATAATAGTGGGCGTGGCAAAACTTTCGTACAGCTGGCCAAATATTTATTTATTCCGCCAGCTGTTGAGAAAATTGAAGCACAATTTGACCCAAATACATCAATGTCGTCCAAAAAATACTCGTATTTGCCAAATGTCCAACACACTCATGGAGAACAACAACAAAAACTAAGCGCATTTTATCATCTATTGTCATTTTTCATTTTGCAAGAGAGAAAAAAAGGGTTAACAATTTTTATGTGTCAACAAGAATAATTTGTATCAGCAACACGAAAACGAAACGAGAACTTTGCAAAGATGACAAACAAAAAGTGTAAAAGTGTCGCAGACAAGAGCAGGCAGCGTATTAATAATGAAAACAGGACAACGACACATACAGATTCGCATACATACAAGAAACAACAAGGCGACTAACAGATACAAATGAACAAACAACAAGACAACAACATAACAAACTGCTGCAAACACGTCCAAGAAAACGGCAACAGCAAGAATGTGCTAGGGAATCAACAAGCAGCTAGAAATTAATACCAGCTAAAACACACACACTCACACACACATACATAGTGCCACGCCCCGCCTAACACCGCCCGCAGCCATCGTGCAACGCCGGAAGCCGTGTGGTACGTGTACGTGCTATAATCCTTTTTCCCCATGCAACATTTTTCTCCTTGCTCAACTTTTTGGCTGACAATCGCGCTGTAGGCACGATTCTTCCACGAATTTTCACAAATTTTCACACTTGCAAAGTTTTTTAAAAAACGAAGCATACATTTTTTATATTTTGTTGAAGACTTCCTCTTTTCGATTTCAAAATTCAGATTCTTTGCTTTGTTGAAAGCTCCAATTTTATTATATTGATTATGAAAATAATAATTTAACTTTGCGGAATTAAAAATAAAAATTTAATAATATACTAATTGATAAAAAAAATTTGAATCTATTTAACTAAATAATTAAGTTTTTCAGAAATGTAAGGAATTAATTGGACGCCCTCTTAAACATAAATATCAACTATCTCAAAATAGTATTTTAAAAAATTTACATTTTAACTTGTTTTAATTTTTATTTGTTTTTATTTTTTCAATATCACTTTCCAATGTAAAGCTACATTTAAAACTATATGTTATTTTGAACAGAGAAGATGCTTAAGCTATAACGAAACTACTTAAAAATTGCCTTTAATGCTGCACTCTTGCAATTCACACTTTAGTGACAAGTTGGCCAGCAACAGCTGCCCTTGGCCTTAACCTTTTGCTCTTGATCTAAAATGGATGGGAAATAAATAACTTTTTGAAATAGACTAAATAAACGCGTAAGTCAATATCCTAAATTTCTAATGCCTACATACATATGTCAAATTCACCAAAAAAGTTTCTGTTTATGGGCTTAAAGGTTTCACACGTATCCGTGTATTGGTAAAGTGTCCCATCATTGCCATATTACGCATACGCCGCATGTCGCATAGCCGCCAAAATTGCCTAATGATGACAATGTTGAATTTCTATGAGAAAGAAAACAGACAAAATAACTTTATAATTGCAAAATGGCTTCAGTCAATACAGTAAAAGTGTGAAGGAGGAGGGGGGGGGGTGAGGTTGAAATATCCCTAGGGGCACTAGCAGCACAGGCCTCTAATTATTTCGTAAATGCGGCCGCCCGCAACGCTGCGCATCATTAAAAAACCCAAAAAAAAAAGGCGCTCTGTTTTGTAGCTTTTGCTGCTTCTACTCCTGATACTGTGTGATGGATGACTTAATCATCCAGAAAAGCGCCACACAAATCAACAAGCAAACAGATCCGCCAAAGCGTTTGTCACGGACCGACTGTCCGACGGCCCGACAGTCGAGCCGAGAGACCAACGGGCAGACGCACCAAACCACTCAAAATTAATGGAGCAAATCAAACGAGCAAAGAGCGGACTTATTCTTTAGAGTTGCCGTTTTTGGGTTAATAATGACAAGATTTGTGTGTGTCGCATACAGAATTAGCCAGAATTGTTGTCCGACATTGCCAGACTGTTCCAAAACGGCGTCGTTCATTAATTTTTCAATAAAGAAGCATCGCGAGGAGCATCGCTATAGAGTTTGGTTTTAATTAAAGCCGAGCACAAACTGAAAAAATATGAACTTCCGTGACTTCGGATGGAAAAGACATGCCGAAGAATAACCTCGTCAACACTGTGCCCGACTAGAAGATACCCTGTATCTTCTCTTTCAGGCTTTTCAATCCTTGCATATTGACCTAACTGCGATTGCTCGAAAGGAATATATTCTGTACAAGCTTTTCTATGAGTTTCTGTTGTTCTGTCCAAATTTTCTCAGCTCTTTCTGACTACAGGGTATATGTATTTTATATTTTTTTTGCACTGTACAATTATGTGAATATTTTTTTGGTTTGTTGGCTTTAATTAAGCTAACGGAAAAGCGGAAATTACCTAACCAAGCAACTGAGGCCAAAGACATGAACCTTGCCGCATATGCGGAGCATTCAAATGTGCTTTCCCTTCCCTCGTTCCCTTCTTAACAGCATTTTCCCGCTGACCAGTGAATTGTTGTCGGCCCACACACAAAAACTCGTTGAATTCGCATAAAATGTAATAATAATTTCGCTGAACGTGTTCTTTGGGCAAGGGTTGGACTCAGTTTCGGGAAGATGGCTGAGGTTAAAAGTTGGTGTAAGGGAAACAGCTGTTTCCGTAGCAGTCTCCTTTTCCCCACTTCGTCCTCCACTCACTGCCTCAAATTTACTATTCATTTGAATTTTAGCTTCCGACTCTTGTGTTGTTTGCCACCGCACGACCATAAAATGCAAAAGATTATGAAAAGTGCCGCTGCTGTGGCTGCCACACAGCCATTGCCATTGCCACTGCCACTTCCTTAGCAAACACAAAACTAGCTACGCCACACAATAATAATAATAATAAGGCTAAAAGCCGCATGCCACATAGCGCAAGGTTGAAGAAAACTCTTTTAAGCAACTGATAGACTTGGGTGAACGAATTAATGATACTTCTATGTATGTTTAATGTATTTGAGGGGTATTGGAGCTACAGTTATGCATTACCAAATAGAGAACATATCAAGCTTTGGTCTATTTAATCTAAATAGTTAATAATTTATATTAATAAGTACACATAGATAGCAGTGCCATTACTGTCATTCTCAACACACGAAGCACACAACAGACCTCAGTTTAAATCGAGAGCTAAAACAACATTCAATTGTGTAAACATTTTAAATATTCAGGATTCTACATTATTAAGAACCCGGCCACCACATATTTGGGGGCTCAATCGGAATACTCCCACACAAGATGTATTTATATCAGATCAAGTTTCAAACTACATTTGAATCAAACATTAAAATTCACACAGAGCGTCTGAATAGAAAGAGTAGAGAATTTTGCTCACATCTCTGCCATCTCAAGTGCATCTATAAAATAAGCTTAATTATTTAATATGTCTGCAAACTACATGCATAAATTCAGCAGAAGCACAAAAGCTAGACGAAATAATTTCCAACTTCTTGCAGCTAATGATACCCTCTTATCTCCATAGATTCGAACCATTTAATCCGTTTTCTTTTTGAAA
Source organism: Drosophila innubila (assembly GCF_004354385.1). Lineage (NCBI taxonomy): Eukaryota > Metazoa > Arthropoda > Insecta > Diptera > Drosophilidae > Drosophila > Drosophila innubila. The sequence continues at coordinate 14,396,501 of NW_022995380.1, forward strand.
TGAACCAACTTCTTGGGAAATATCTCAGACATGTCTGTGTATTTATTCGATTCCATTCTATTATAGTACTTAAGTGTGGATGACCTAAAGGATTTGGTTTAATGTAATTTATCCTATGGTATTTATGTAGTGCCCGCTGCCAAGTAAAACTAAAAGTTGGCCAAGTTTTTATTCCGTATTTCTATTCTATTTATGAGTTTTCTCGGTGCGCATCTGAAAAAACATTTGTGTGCGTGCATTAGTTTAAAGAATATACAATTTTCCAAGTGGGAAAGTTTGCTCGTTGTAAGCTCGTAAGCATCCGTTTCCACTTCAATTCTCAACTGTTCTTGTTGCTGTTGGATGCTGACACTGCCTCATCTTCAGCTTTTCTCAAATGGCATAAGTGTGAGTACAAGAACTTTCAAGTCACGTGGCTGCCATAACATATCGAATTACGGTCGACTAATGGGAATTAAGAAACTCCTAACGAGCGTGACAAATGCAAATGAAGTTAACCAAGTCAAATGCTCTAACATTCTGGCCATATATTTATTGCATTTAACCTTACTTGCATTACTTATCAGACGTGCAATAAACATCAATTTGTAATCGATATATTGACTAATGACTTTACAGCAAAATGTTTTGACAAATTTTCCATTTTCTTTATAAGTTCTCGGTAAACATTTCATATAAATCAAATGAAATATTTTTAGAAATTACTTAAAATATTCTTTTTCTTAACTTGCCCTTTAAAACTCTTAATAATTCTTATAGAATATACTCTTGACTGAAATCCCCTAGTTTGTTGAGCTGCTTCTTATACCTTTACTTAAAAGATTAGTATAAGTATATAATTATCTATTACTATTTTTGGTACCCATCTTAGTGCATCTTTTCTGTCGCTTGTTAAGCTATTATGATAATTATTATTGGAATTAAATACTCCCACTTTCATTGAATTTTAATGTCTGTAGGAAATTGTCTTTTTTTTTAGCTTCCTCTGTAGCTTGAGAGGTTTGTGCAGTTTTCCACATGCCAATTTTTTGGGGCGCCAGCAACTTGCTCCTGCTGAGTTCCCTTCGGAGGTGCAACAACATAAAGAAGTGCTTGAAATTACATTTTCCACATTAATAAAATGAAATAAAACTAGAAAGTGAGCTGCCTCTGTGTGCCGTTGCTGCTGTTGCACGAACTATGCAAATGTACCGCGTGCAGCACACCAGATAAAACAGAGCAGGAGACACATGTGTGTGTCTGTTGTTTTTTTTTTTTTTTTTTTTGGGTCTGTTTGTTCGTTTGGCGCAACCCCTCGAGTGGCATTGGTCCCAAACAGAGATCAGGTTGGGGTTGAGTGAGGGACTCCTTAGCGATTTGGGGGTTGGAAGCTAAAAAGTTGCCAGCGTAGTCGCACATAATGTGCAGCAGCTGTTGCCAGCAGTGGCAAAAGTCACAATAAATTTCTGCATTAGTTGGCAACGCAGATGGTTTAGAGGCTCCCTTTCTGAACTCTGATATCGCTTCGAAAATAACCAGAAAAATATGAATAAATAATTTTGTGGATCGTGCAAATAAAGCAATGTACTCATATGTGTACACACAATTGAATTGCCAATATTCTTGGCCAAAACGTGAAGCACTTTAAAGTTTCGACTGTGTAAGTTGAAGGTAGAAAGAGTGAAAGAAAGAAAGAAAGAGAGAGAGACAGAGGGGGAATGGCAAAAGTTGCCGTCGGTTATTTGGCCTGTTTTAATAAGAAAATTAATTAGTTGCTAATTTCCTTTTTCTGTGTACGTTGTAACCAACAAAATGAAGTGAGGTCTCTGCAGCTTTTGGCTCACACCAGACATTCAGATACAAACAAAAAAAATCTGTAAATTGAGTGCTTGAAGCTAAACAGAAGCATTATATGGGTAATGAATTTTTTATTACGTAACTGAAAATGAGTTTTCAGTAATTTAATGAATTTTTTAATGGCAATTTTTTGATCAGTTGTCTACCTATTAAAGTCACATTTTTAGCTGTTGTAAACTAAATCTTTTGTTATTTTTGCTTAATATAAACTTTATCTAATCACATACCGAGACAATATATTTAAAACAGTATTTAATGCGAGAATCATTTGTTTGCTTTTAAATGTTTCCCAAATGTAGGCATAGCTCTTTTGTCAGGCCTTGCAATGACTTCCTTTCCCACAGGGTTCTCAAGTTTTATGGCAATGCTGGGAGCGGGTTTATTCTTCTTTTTTTTTTTTTTTTTGGCTATTGTTGTATTTACTCAAGCTTTTTATTGTTGTTTGAAGTGATGCTGCTCAAGTTGCTGTTGTTGGTATTGTTGTTACTGCTGCTGGTCTAGAGATAAGTACGTGCTAAGGAATGTGTAACAAACTACACACACTGAGATACAGATACAGATACGGATGCGAACGCGGATACGAAGTAAAAACCCGAACCAGACAATGCCAGGCGCACACGTCTCCATGGACACATTCTAATAAAATGGGAAGCATTGAGTACGCCATTTTGTGTTTTGCCATTTCTGTGGTGTCCTCTGCCAAACTCTTTGCCAGTGATGCGAAATATTTGTTAAAGTGTTACAAATTGCTAGACAAGCGAAACTTTATTTTTTAATATTTCGTATATATAGTAACTGGTCATTGGTCGAGAGTCTTACAGTTGAGGGTGCCTTAAATTCACTACATTTATGTTTACCCATTCACAATACTTTTCTGACGTTGCTCAACACTGATTTTTTTGAGTTGAACTTTTAGGCAGTCGCATTTCAGTTATAAATGCCGCACTACTTGAATGAATCTCATGGGCGTAATAGTTTTCAAATGGCTTTTATCTGACTCCATCTCTCTCTTATTTTACGTATGCTCTCTGCTGGCAAGAGTATCGCATACAAGTGTCTGCCCCGACTTCTTCTCTTCCCAGCTTACTCTTCAGCTGACAAAACCGCTTGGCATTGCACAAATGCCTCAACGAATCTATCTTTTTCTGTATGAGTGTGTGTGTGTGTGTGTGTGTGTGTGTGTGTGTGGGTGTGCGAAAGAGAAAGAGTTAGTTTGGAGCAACAAATTGCCATTATATGCAATTTGTATAACAAAACAGACAATACGCGCAATTCGCATTGAAAGTTTGGGTTGCTCCGGAGAAACGCATTCATAACATTCCAAGCGTAGCAATGGCTCCGACTGCTAAAAGCTAGAAAACTGTAGCCAACCAGGTGTTAATTACACTACTCAGCAAGGTTTTTGAGGCTTCACAACGAGTACTTGAAGACTGGTAAACAAATATATTTCCATGTAATTAATCTATTTCTTGATACTTATGTAAATATATACTATAGTATTCACAGTTTTGCAGCAGAGTGTTGTGGGTGGAGTGCCTAGCGCACTTCTCAGCTTAGTTTTTGAATAGCACTTTGTAAATGTTATAAAATACACGTAGCTGGGAATGAAACAATTTCAGTAGCCACTGAATTGGAATTCGTGGTCTAAGAAGCAGCGAAATTCTTGAATTCACATTGAGTATACGTACACGATGTTGTAATGCTGAGTAAGTGAACTAAATTAAGCACGACAGCGTGTCGTATACGTAATCAGAAATGATGATGCTAAACTTGTCCATGTATCTGATACTGTCTTTTATCGCGTCTGCTTAAATTAAGCAGATTTAATTCAGATTAATGTGTTGTCCTATTTTTTGCGTTTGTTGTAAGTGGAATTGGCTCTTAGCTCAATGTTAAACTCTGGACATTTTTAATGGACGATGTCAATAGAGCTATTGTAAGGCATGAAAATAGATTTATTACTGTCCTTTCAGCTAATATTGATATTTCATCCTTCCACTAAATAAGCAAATCATATTCTTTTTTTGCATTTCCGCTCAATTAACAGCATTAAAAATGCATGCAACTAATCAAGATACAAGCAACATTGGATTAAGACTGGGTAATGCAAATAGACTTCTGCAAAGCTCATTAAATATAGGTCGCTGATTTACGTGATGAATCGTATACCCTAACATAGGGGTATGATGTCACTCTAAAGCTAATAATAATGCTGTAATTAGCTGAGTCTTAATTCATAAATATATTATCAATACGATTGACTGTCTCAAACATTTATCTTATCGTTAGTTTTCTTCGTATTGGCTAAAGTGTATTTAAGCTTCAGCAGCTTAAAGCTATCAACTCTCTCTGTTTCTCATTAATTTAATGTGACACTCACACCGCATGACTCTCATACTGACACTTGCCGTATGTTCTCCTATCACAGCGCAATTTAATTTGTGTGCTAATGTTGTGACTGACAAAGTGTTGTGACTGCTTGTAGATTTTATATTTTATATTTTAGACATTTCCGCTCTTCATAAATAACATGAACGTTAGCGTATTAGCAATTTTAATGCACTTGGCCTTATGGTACATACTAGTAAGTATTAAATGCTAATTTCGCACACGGCCAAAACCTTAAAGCCAAGCTAAGTAAACGACAAAGGATGGGTCGACAGTTTTTACATACCAGGTCCACACACTACATGGCATTTTACAAGTTATTATTATGCAAAGGACACGCGTTGCCGGCGACTTGCCTGCCGTTATCCTGACTGCGACTAAATCTGCGACGATGTTGGCAAATTTGCATTTATTCATGGCATAAATAAAGCATAGCACCGAAATACGCCCCAAAAAGGAAAACCTAAAAAACAATTCCTCCATTCCACTTTGAAATGCTACGACAATAGAGGTAGAAGCCCCTGGATATTTGGAGGGCGCCCTTTGGTGGGTATTTCCCGCTCGATGCATTTCATGTCATTTATAAATTATGTGCCATGCTCAACACCTGCCATCGACAGCCAAAAAGCTGGCGCAAATTTTGTTTTCCCAAATACTAGTGCAAAGCAATTACATGTCGTATTTAACATCTGGTTTAGGCAATACAAACTCACAACTGTCAGATGTTTTACGGTTTCAGCTTTCAACTCCGTAAATAGAACAATATTCTGTTGATTTGAATGTAGTGCGGTTTTTGACTGCGGTGCTGTTTCTGATTTTCCCGAAATAGATCAAATACGAAATGTGTTAAATTTAGCAATGAATTAAATAAATGGTATTTATAATATCAGCGAATAAATTTTCGTTTATTAAAAATTTATTTCGAGATAAATAACTTAATATTTTAATTTAATATAAAAAATATGGACTCAATATCAGCAAGCGAAGTTTGTGATATCTTATTAATTAATTCCATTTGCCTAATAATAAGTCAAATTGTTATCGAAATTGAGCACAAAATAAGTTGTAAAAGATGATATGATATTTAATAAAATGACATGGGTTACACTAATAGATATTGATAATATCACTGGCTTTTTTCTCTTTCCTACTTTCGAATTATAGTCGAAGCAATACTTGAAGAATAAGCTATCCACAAATCATAATAAATATCCCGAAAATGTATTAATTTTAGCTTTTCGACTCGTATAATTAATATTATAATTAACGTAACCTCAAAGTGTAATTAAAATAACCCCAAATGGTCAAAATATTACACGCTAACATAAAAGCCATATCAAAAGCTTAAACCTAAACTAGACTATTTTATAGGTTTGTGCAATTCTAGCCTCAAAGTATGCACAACAGAACCTTAATATATAAGCAAACATAACCTCATATAATAATTTAAGCCAATGTAACCGCAAGGCATAATACCGCATTATATTGAATAAGAAATGCGTAAAATTAGCCCAAATATTTAGTCGACATGCGAGTATTAACCACAACACGACTCCCAAAGGCAAGTGCGACAACCCTCAGCCCTGTCAAGCGAGAAAGGCTGAGGTTAGGATTGTGTGAGGGGAGCAGGGGAGGGCTGTCATAATTTTATGCACCATAGGCTAGTGTTAACCTCTGTGACAAAATGAAATAAATTAAAATAAAACAGAAAAACAAATGTGAAAATTCTGTAAAATTTTCCTCGAGTCGAGGGACGACTTTAAGCTGCGATTTTGAGGTGAGCAGCCAATATGGCGTGCGTGGAGGATTACCACCCTCACATCTAGTGGCTACTGGCAGCCGTACTTAGATATGCATACAAAACACATATAGCATATGGCCAAGATGCCATGTGCTTAGTGTAAGGTAACGGTAAACAAGTGGCAAGCAGCTTTAATTTTTTTTGGGAGACAGTAAACAAAGCAGCCTACTGCTCTTCCTCTTCCTGTTGTTATTGTTAGTGTTTTGCATCCATTTATTTGACTGTACTTTAAGTGCTCTGCCTTCTTTGGAAACTCCTTCACTCTGTCAGGTTTGATTTTTGACTTGGCCAATAGTCTTTTTCATTATATACCATTGCCATTAGTATTTTAATATTTAATGACGGCTGCTTATCGCCCATAATTGAATCCATTTCAGTTCGCCCTTCTGCTCATTATATTATTATCTTTTGTTTGTAATATCCGCAATGTTGTTAGGCTGACGGCATTTTGCTTTTGTATTTTTATGAGGCTTTATTATTTGGTTCTTGCGGTTGATAAATAATGCAGACACCGACTTTGGTTTTCGCTTTTTCCGCTCATCTTTAATGGGCAGCTCTCTTTCTCTGTCTTACGTTCTCGCCTGCTGGCTCTCTGTCAGCATTTCATGCATAATTCTTAATCAAATGTCGGGAAGCACTGGCCCACACATGTTCTGAAACTGAAAGCGCTTGTAATGTGCGGCACGAAACATGATTTTCTTTATGCGGCGCCTCCTCATCCCCCACCTCAACCTGAATTGGCCTCATGCGCTTTTCTTGGGTGCCGTAAATAAGAGTTAGGTATTTTTTGGAGGGTGGCGCCTTTTGAATTTGCCTTGGTCTCAACGCAAAATTTAATTAATGTGTTTGCTTCGTGTTTTCGCATATTCATGTTTCCAAAAACTGTTGGCCATGGCCAAAATCAGAGCCAGGGCTACGTGCATGTGTGTGTGGCACGTTTTGATCATTAGCCACTAGGTGTTATAAATACGAGTTAAACTGCGCTAATATGCATGCCAACGAGGAGGATACAGAAACACTTGCGCACGGAGAATTGCTGTGGATGCTGAAGACATTTTATGACCGAGTCGGTAGGACAATCAGTCGACCATTCGGTCAGTCTACATATGTACATGGTACATATCTGCAAGGTCAAGTGCAGGAGCTCATGAAGGATCTGGCAGCAAAACCAGAGCTTTGAGCTCGTTTTTCACCCCTGAAATTGAAGACCCCAATGAAAACACCAACTTCTTACCACCTTTTTAACGCGTTTCAACCTGCATAAATTACGCAACAAAATATCCACAATTATTTATTATGTCACGACCAAAGAAAGAAGAACCCAGAACGAGTTGTGTGTTGAAAGGAAGTCAGCTAAAGGGGCCAAAGCAAAAAAGGTTTAAAAATAAACAAGCCCATGGTAATAATTCAAATAAATTTATACATTTCGCTTGAAGTCAGAAAAAGAAAAAGCAGAAATGACAACCACAAAAGAGCCCGGTTCACTTGGCCCTTAAACATAATTTGTCAGACCCAACAGTAAATGGCTTAAATTTAATGGCTCTTTAAGCGAAGAACAAAATCAAAATTCAGTTTTAAAATGCGTTTAGTGGAAGCACGTTGTGTCATAAGTGATCTAACACAGATGTTCAGCTGATTAGCGCATAGCTAACGTATTTGTGCAACCCATCATGCGTCAATCAAACTGACGACTGATGGCGATTGATGCCGCTTGACGTTGATTGGCCTCTGGCTGAAGGAGCAATTCAAGCCAATTCATCGTGATATGGAACGTATTTAGTGCTTGGAAAATTGTCCATTGCTTTTTATACCCTATAACTAACGGAGGGGTATTTTTATTCACCAATACGATTGAAGGTACTGCTGTTTACTTCGAGCGTAACTTGTATCAAAGAGTAATCAATAGTCGGGTACGAGATCTGCAATATACCTGTTGTATTTTGCGGTTGCCAGGCATACGTTTTATTCTTATTTTAGTTTCTCTCAATGTCCGACTTGTTTTGATTTTTATTTGACAGTCGACAGTCGGCTTAAGCGTCGTATACGTAATCTAGCAGCACTCAAATGTATGCTATACTTTTGTTTTTCCATTTTCTCTTTCTCTATTTTTTGTTTTTTTGTTTTGCCTTTGTGGACTTAATCAAAATGACAGCTGCTACACGTGGAGTAGATGCCGTTTTAGTTTTTGGGCCATAAAGCGCACACGTGCATAGACTAACCGAGAGCGAGATGAGAAGCTGAAAGGTAGAGACAGACAGAGAGGGTACAAAGAAGGCAACTTCAATGTTTAGCATTTTCATGCAATTTGCATAAATTTGCAGTTAAGTCAGAGCTGCTAAATTCCCCGATTCCCAGAAAGTCCTTGGAATTATTTTCCTTTTAGCACTGCATTGCCATGGAAATTGTGTTTTATCACATTTTTGCAACGGCTTGCAATTAATGAAAAGCACTTACGCTTGCGGATTTCATATATCTTATGACTTTTAATGAAAATTATGCAACTTATTTGCCAACTGACAGCCAGACTCGATTTATGACCTCAGTCTCGTTACTCTAAAGGCATTTTCCATAGCGTTGCTGTGAAGCTTGCTTTTAAGCCCTCAAACCTCACCCATCCCCCTCAGTGCACAGCTGGTATCATAAATAAGCAAAACCCATGCAATTATGCGCTTGAGCTGTCATTGCAGTTGCCCGTTGGTGTGAAAATTGCATATTGGCATAAATTTTTTTTTTTTTTTTTTTTTTTTTTTTTTTTCATAAAAAATTTGTATATTTTATTTAAACTGGTTTTCTGCTACCATTAGTGGCAACTTAATCTAGTTTTACATTTAAGGGAAGGAACAATTGATCACAGGAGATACATATATAGAATTATGTTATTTACAGTATATTATTTACAAAATTTACAAATTAATGAAGGAACCTAGTAGGGAGATCCAATGGGTGGCACCTTTTGAGTCTTCTCTTTCTGGGCATGGTAGTTAGTCGTCTGGCTAGCGCGTTAGGATGACCACCAAGGCGTTGAACGTAATTCGAGGCCTGCAGTTGCATAACATCGCCCACTAGGAACCTTTAAGTCTCTTTCGATGTCCCTATTTCGCATGTACCATGGTGCGTTGCATATTCGCCTCAGGATTTTGATTGGGCAACTCTGATTTTGTTTAAGTTTGTTTTGCCGCAATGCCGTAAATTTGAAGTGCATATTTCCATATGGGGCTTAATATGGATTTATAAATAGTGACTTTGCTGTACAATGACAGCTTATTTCTGGGAGCCAGTAACCACGTCATTTTTCTGGCCTTTGCCATTACCGATTGTCGGACCATTGTTGTATGTGCTTGGAAATTGAGTTCCCTGTCCAGTACAACACCTAAATATTTGTGGGAGCTCTTGTGCATAAGGGTGGAGCCCAGCATCGTAATGCCGCTGCACGACAATGTCCTTGTAGCAAAGGTAACATTTGCGCATTTGCTGCTGTTGACGCCTATGTTCCATTTCGCAGCCCATTTCTCAAAGCTGCACACGTATTGCTGCAAGGCTTCCGTAGCTAGAAAAATGCTTGGACTTCTGGTCAACACAGCAGTGTCATCCGCGTAGGTTGCTATCAGCACATCGTCCTCGTCTAATCCAGTTATAACGCTTGAGGTAGGCATATCGGCTGTAAACAGAGTGTATAGCGTAGGACCAAGAACGCTGCCTTGAGGGACGCCTGCGCAGATTGGGCGCTTCGAAGATATTGCGCCGTCGACAACTACTCTGAAGCTTCTGTTCTTGAGAAAGCTACTTACAAGTTGAAATAGCTGCGGCGTTAGGATGTTCTTGAGTTTAAAGAGGAGGCCATGCCACACCCTGTCAAAAGCTTGCTGAATGTCCATGAACACAGCTACTGAATACATTTTTGCTCCATTGCATCTAGGGCAAAATTGACCACACGATGAAGTTGCTCCGGCGTGCCATGACCTTGTCTGAATCAAACTGCCACTTTGGAATTCTTTGAATCACGGGATCGAGCTGCAGCATACGGTTGAGGATTACCCTTTCCGTCATTTTCCCTAGCGCTGAGAGCAGACTAATTGGTCTGTATCCATCAACTTCTGTGATTGGCATAAATTAATCAGCAGAAGCGGCAGTAGCAGCTGGCCGTGATTGGCCAAACTATCCAATTGAAAGACTGCCTGACCGACTGCCGGACTGCCTGACTGCCTGCCAGCCTGTGGTTAGCTGCAGGCTCAATGTATACATTTACTTATGTAGTTATCGAATAAGATATTTAACAGGCTTTTGGAAAATTCAAAACAAATGAGACTGGAATTTGTGGAATGATTTATAGCAGTTAACTTTTCTAATTTATGCACCATAAATTTTAAAGAGATTCGGAAATATATTTAAACTCTCTTTTGATATACATTTTATAGAATATAGTCAATATTTGGTTGGGTTTCACGCAGCTGCTCTTTGCTGTCTTTCATGCACTTGTGGCTTCAGTTTAATTGATTTGCTTTAAGGCTCAACTAAACTTGATGCAAAGAAAAATGATAGAAAAAATACAGCTGAAAAGAAAACTGCAGACAATTAAGCAACCGTAGCAGGCCGAAGCCAGTGTGGCAAGTGGAAAGTGGCAAGAGGCAAGTGGCAGTGAGAACTGCAGCAATTACTTACTCGAAATCTGTAGGTCTGGCACAGACTTAGGCAAAGGACTCGTCTTGAATCGACTCGACTCGGCTCTTGCGGCAGCAGCTGCGGCATGAAAGTGAAATACTTTTGCCAAGGACTTTCATTGTTGCGGTTTGTTCGGGTTTTTAACCATCAGATGCCTTCGAGTCTCCGGTTGGTTGTTTGCGCAAAAGATTGCAAAAGGCCGTAAAGGCAAAAGTGAACGGGAATTGTGTCAAGTCCGTGCTTGCATTCTGATTTGCACAAACACACCTCAGACCCACACATTCACACTAGCAAATTCCATAAATTTTTCAATAGAGTAATGCGTTAAACACATTGCACAATTGAATCAATTCACTGTGTTAACATTATTAAATGTGGGGACATTGTGAGTGTTGCATGCAACAAAGAAGCTGAAGCGAAAATTGCAACCAGCAATGACATGCAACAGCGACAACAAAAGTCACTTAAAAATGTGTGAGAAATTAATTGCAATTGCGACCAGATTGGATAACCGCAAATAAATTCGCTAAATGGCCGGACATTTTGTCCGTACACTGAAAAAAAAAGGGTTTTAAAATCAAGATTGTGGTCTCAAAACTAAAAGTTATAGTCTAAAAAATGCGTCGAGAACATAAATTTCTTGGATTAGGTAAACACATCTTGGTTTTGAGAACATTTCAAATAAGACCAAGTTCTTATTTTAAGAATAAATGCTCATAAAATTAAAGCCAAAAAATAAAAAAATTAAAAATTGTTTTTTAAATTTTTTAAATTTGATTTTTATACATTTTATTCGGCGCCTGCTGCTTCAAAACTGATGCGGTTTCTCCATTTGTTTTATATAAAATAGTACATATTTATACTTTCCTAACAATTTAAGATATTTATCCTTGTATTAAGATGTATTGTATTTTTAGATTAATATTCTTAGTATTAGTAATATAGTCTTAAAATGTTCTTATTTTAAGAACAAAATGTTTAAGATGAATGTTCTTGATTTTAAAAGTTTTTCTTTTTTTTCAGTGTAGTCAAGTGGCATAAAAACTCGTTAGCATTTCAGACTCGTTTTTAAGCGCGATGTTTATGCGAAATGTTTAAAAAGCAGAGGAGGAGTCACTCAATGAACGATTAAGAGAGGGTGTGAACGAGACAACATATTTTTTTAAATATTTAATATTTTTTAAGTGCATCTCACAAAATACTCGTGATTTTGAACGTATCTGCAACCACTCGAGAATTGTTTGCATAACACGTATGGTCGATTTAGAAGCAATTTTTCTTTTGATTTAAATGGTTGCATGCTTCAGGGGCATCTCCTGGATTTCAAGCGCCCGCCGAGCAATCACTCAAAGTTGTCCGCATTTGCATAAACACTTCTAATCCTAATGCCCAGCAGACTGCAGCAGCTCGTTCAGTCCTGTTCCAAGCTACTTACAGTCAATTGCCCCCTTTGAAGTGACAACGGCTACATGAATCCAGACTTACATTCAAGACCCAACCCCAGCCAATCCAAACCCATCAACATCGCAACTTGACAAGCACCCCAGCCAACCAATTGAAGTTGCTCGGGTGGTGCCCATTGCCTGTCAGTTTGGAGGTTTCCCCTTTTCCAGTTCCTTTTGCACCACTCAGCTACGATAACATCCAACAAACGTTGGGCCAGCGGATCACGCACACAACGAACCCGTGTCTCATTCAAGGCGCTCCTGCTGCTCCTCAGCCCTAAAATGACGCAGACTATCTTTTAGCTGCAGATTCTACAGAGGGCAGCAGCTCCTTCAGCCACACCGCTTTGAACGTCAGTCAACGTGTCACTTGCTTGGCGTCTGAGTGGCCCAAGAAACTAACGCCCCCTTTTAGAAAGGGGATAATAGACTCAAAAATTCCCTAGAAATTATTATGAATAAAATCTTTTATATTGATTTAAATTGCAAATTTTTGATCCAAAATGTTTTTTATAAGAGCAACTGAAACTATTTTCTCGTATTTGTTAAGAATTACTTTATTTAAAATTACTGAAAATTTGGTTCTTGTACTAAAGACGACAACGAAATTGCTTATTAAATGTCATCTTCAGAAAAAGCCATTTAAGTATGAATGAACTCGTTTAGCTGTTGCTCCTATTATTTGTGAAATAGCGGTATATTCACTCCTATTAAAAGTTTGTCGCGCATAAAGAAAGTATTTTGATTAACTTTGCCAAACTGCAAGCTATGTAAATGGCAGACTGTTTACTCTTCAATGGAGGGTATATTAAACATACGCAAAAGATATATAAATACATTATATTAATATTAAAAAATCGTTATTTAAATATTTATATTAATAAAAATATATGTATTTAAATAAAGCAAAATAAGGCTGCAAGGCAAGTTCGCATCGTTGTGACCTAATTTTGTTTTTTTTTTTCATTCGATTTTTCTCCGTTTCTTATGTATATTTTTTTTGTTAAGTTTTCTATGTAATTTGAGCAAGTGCTTGAGAAATTGCGCAACTCCAATAAAATTACAATACTCTTGGCATGCTTAGGGCTCTCACTCGTTCCCGAACTGGCGCACTTTGCATAAATTTGAGCTGAAGCATTGCACTTACTTGACACATTTTGTTTGGCTGACGATGCCAGTTGCGAGTTCCCAGTTGACAGTGCTCTGTTCCCCAATGCCCCAAACTCCTTAGTTTCAGTAATACTAGCAAGCCTTACTCAACTTTGTTGTTGTTGTTCATTTGCAAACAACTTTTGTCTCTGGCGCAACAATTTACCGTTAAGAGCTCAACATTGTAACACTGGTTTTTCACTTTTCACTAAGTACCGGGTTTGTGTTACACATAAAAATGCAGCCTCTGCCGCAGCCGCAACCGTAGTCCAAGTCGAGACTGAGAGGGTCGAGCCAAGGGTTGTCACTCAGGGGTCATGGCAAGGCAAGAAGCGGGGTGGGGGGAATTCAAGAGAGGCGGAGGGGATGGCTTTTAGCAATCTGCACAAGTTTTGCTCGCGTCTTTTGTGCAACGTGCGAAGTTTGTCACTTCGTCAAAGAAATGTGAACGGTAACTCTGTGTCTGTGTAATGCATTCGCCCTGTAATCCCCACAATCTTCAGTCAGCAAAGGTGTGCGGAGTGGATAAAGGTGTCAAGGGGAGGGAGTGGTGTTGGTCTGATGCAAGAGAAAGTGGGCTGTGGTAAACTGGCGCCTAGATATCGTGTCAACACAAGTTTTGCATTATACAATGTGTTTTTCTTTTGTTTTCCTCACTCTGCATCTCGCACGTCCTTTATAACTAGTTAAATTAGTTTTCATACTTTGGCGCCATTTGGCAACCCTACTCCTTGCCACCATGTCCGCAATCCTTTCATGCTGCGTGTAAATTAATTCTTTTTTTTTCGCTTTTAGTTTATAAACTCGCCGCTGGGACGCAAAACTTTTGGCATTTTATGTTGCTTGATTTTATTAAAATTTACAACCAGTCGCAGTTGGAATTCCGCTCGAGCTCAAGTTCCTATTAAAATGTGTAGAAGAAAGCTAAAGTGATGGTGCTTTCACTTGTGAATAGCTTAAGAAAAATTCTGAAATATCGAAAATTCGTTGCAATTGCCAATTTACAACCTGGGAGCATTAACAAGTTTTTCAACTGGCTGCAAGTTGATTACATTTCTTAATATACCGTAAGGGCTTATGCATAGAAATAGTATAAAACACAAATCTAAATCTAATCTAAATCTCTTCAACAAAAATAGATAACACGTTTAATATTTACATATTCTTAATTGGTTATTCAAATACTTAATCTTGAAGTATATTTAATCAATTACTGAAATGAAATTTAAAGAGTTTCCATTAACAACTTTACAGCAAGCGTTTGAAATTTCAAACAGTCGTTAAATGCAAAACAGTCATTCATATGCGACAGACAACACAGAGATGTATTGAAAGACACAGAGACCCACACAAATGGAGCAGGAGAGAGAGAGAGAAAGTGCGCGCCATGAAATACAGTTGGAATTGCATTTGCGCATTTCCGGTCAGCGCACGGATGTTCCGGTGATCAATTTTCAAATGCGCTGTGTCAGTTCAATGGCTGGTCAGTTGCTGTGTGTTGTCTAGTTTTGGATATGTTGGCTGTTCAATGCCTGTCCGGCAGCAGAAAGACAACCAGCAATTGCAATAGTAGCAGCAGAATGAGCAACAACAGGAGGTGCTGCAGGAGCAGAAGCACCCGTAATCGACCTGTCTCCCGCTCATCCACTTGGCTTCGTTATGTGGCCCTTTGCAAAATTGAATACAAATTCACAGTTTTTGCATATTTGGTTACAGTTCTCCAGCTTGTTCTTAAACACACTCTCACATGCATATACACACACACACACACACACAAAGTTGTGGTTTTCGTTTCGTTCAAATTTAAACACAATTTTTTTCGTGTGTTTTTTCAGTTTTTGCTACCATTTAACTTGCCTGCAATTTGTGCGCTCTGTGGATAACAATTTTCGGTTGTGCAATTTGTTGCTGAAATTTCGTTTTTGTACCTTCCGTTTTTTTTCTACATCTACTCTTTGTCTGTGCAGGCTTCGATTGTGTACCACAAAACCAAACCGCAGACATTAGAGCAACGTCAGCTTGAAAACTAGATACATCAGCTTGTCGCTTCGATGTGTTAGTTTTGCGGTTGAGCAATAAAATTATAAAAATAAAAGTATTAATAAATAAATAAATAAATTTTAAAGCATGATAGTTGCATGTTACATTCACTAAGCCCTGAAAGCCATAAACAATAACAATTACATACAGGATACAATCAGGATGTTGAATGTTACCGTCGATCTACAGCTTTAAGGAGCCAATTTCAGACAATTTCCGTTCAAACAATACACACACACACCCAGAGCTGTCGACAGTTTTGCGAACTAACTTTGACTCGTCTCAATTAATGAGATTAATTAGCAGCTAATCAAATTTGCAACTACAACTTACCGACTGTCATTGATGTGAGCTGACTGCTTTTCACTCCTCCTCCACCTCCTCTACCTTCAAATTAACCCAAGCTGCTGTCTGTCTATCGATGTCCTTGCCAAGGCTGTCTCTCAATGTCTTGATGCTTGCAAATTGCTTGACGCAATCTAATTAACTTCATTTGGTTAGCTGCTTTCAGCTGCTTTTAGAAAGTTTTTGGGACACGCTCAGCAAAATATTGAGCACTGTTTCAACTCATTCATACTCATTAAATAAACAACATACTGAGACTCTGCGGAAGGTGTTTTTGGAGTCCAATTTGTTTTATACAAATTGCAATTTGCCGCCGAAACTGCAACTGCAGCTCTGCCAGGTGCTGTGTTTGCGGCTGATTAGTTACGGCGCCTCTAGCTGCCACTTGCTTGTAATTTGGCCAAGACAGACACAGCTAGCACAGTTGTTGGTCAGTCTACTACTGCTTACTAACTTATTTATAGCCAAAGTCCAAGGCAAACAAAGCCACGTCTCACTTCACCCACATGACCTTATCTGTATAATGGAAAATAATGTCGTGTGTAGTGTTTGTGGTCAAAAAGTTGGCCACAACTGGAACACTTTAGCTTATGTTGTCCTCGTCTCGAATTTATGTTAGCCCAACAGTTTTTTTTGCCTGTCCGATTTGTCAAGTTTTGTAATAGAAAAATCTAGCAATTTCGGTGTCGATTTTCTGTTTTATAGCCCATGACAGCTGCATTTGCCCAACGGACGTGGGATTCCCCAAAGTTTTGATGTTCAATTGCTTGAGTTTTGTAGAAAAAAGTTCTTACTTTCTGCTGACAACTGACAGCTGAAAGCAGTGAATCTCATCGAATCTCACTAATTATAATTATTGTACTTTTGTGTGTATCCATGTAAATGGGAATTTTCAATAGCCAATTGAGCTGACACACAGCAAACACACAACAATGCACTCGAGAAGCTGTTTCAAGTTCATAATTATGTCAAATAATGTGCAATTAATTTCTGAATTAATTAAGCTCAACCATTGTGTGTTCTTGTCGATAAAACAAACCCAATTGTTCACATATTACAACTTAATTAGTATTTTAATATACGACTGAATATATGCGGACTTATGAAAATGAAACAAAATATTCATTGGTATAATTGTGATATCAAGCCCTGAAGGACACTCTGTTTGACCAGCTACGAGAATGGCTTTGTTCTTTCGTAGAGGTTCTGAAAACTTATTGCATGAATTTCCAGATATTTCTTCACGCTTCAAACTGTTGTATGATAACATAACACGTCAACTCGTTTACAGCAAAACGCTGACAATTCAATTGCAAATTCAGTAAAAAATTGTGAGCTGCAGTTTCATCGTAGCATAGTCATCGAATCTAGGCTCCCCCTACTCGAGCCAACTATAAAAAAATTCAAATTAAAACCAGCCACAACTGTGGTAGACCTTCACGTCGAAGGGCGTTTGCTGAAAAAAATTTAAAAAAAACGAATGCAAATATATATATGCCAGTGCAAAGTAGAATCCAGAAAGACATTCAACTACCAAAATTATTTTCATGCTGTCCGTGTGCCAATGCTGACAATGAAATGACCCAAAAGAGAAGAAAATCCCATGATACCCCTACTCAAAGTTGTTGCATACTAGCACTTTAAATTCAACATGAGGACTTTTATTTGGTTGACAAAAATAATAAAAACTTAGATTCACTTACTATGTCTATTTATAATTAATTTTTACAATTAAAACTACAGGATTAAACTGATATATTGGGAAGAACTTAATTTGTGTTGGATAAATTATAAAATGAATCTTGTACTCTCTACTAAATACTACAAAAAATTTAAATTTTTATTAATATTCATTCAATATCTCAAGTATTCAGTTACTCGCAAATGTGAGCTTCAATATATGTGTAAAAGCAGTGTCTTTAGTGGATATTCGCTTTATGCGAGTAAACGAGTATATATATTTTATTGGTTTGGCATAAATTAAATTGTGCATTTGCGAATCTGTGTGTGAGTGTGTCTGCATGACTGCACACAATAAAAGTAATAAAACATATGAGAGAAAGACAGACAATATTGACTGACAGGCAGTGGTGCCAGCAGAATTGTGTAAACACGGTGTCGAAGCGGGCACACGGTGCGTATGATCGATTTAAATGAAACGATGAAAAACTTACGCGGATGATGCATTTTTTGCATTTATATATAAATATTGTTTATAGCTGCTATTGAAAGCTCAAAAAGACTGTAGATAGAGAGAGACACTGAAAAATAGGGAGGGAGAGTGATTAAAGGAGATGGCCAATGCTGTTGACTTTCATTCAGTTCAGTGCTTGTCATATTATTTAGTTGCTAATTGGAACGTATCTAAGTTGCAGTTCCATTACAAATTTTAATTACGTTTCTAAATTTTTGTAAAGGTAAAATGATTTCTTGACTGCTTTAAGATGAAATCAGAAGAACTTTCTGCTATCCCCTTCCCTTCCGTAGTCGACTTGTGGCAGAGCAATCTCTCTCTTTGCTGTTTGATGCGGGCTGGTGCCACACCTGCGGCGCAATTTTCTACACTTTGGCGGACTTTTTTTTTCAGTTATCTGTCGACTGTGCCGGGGACCTTATCATTTATCAGACCTCAACAAAGATCAAAAGCGATGCCAGCAAGCCATCAAACGCAACGCAAGAGGACGCAACGAGGGAAATTAAATAAGTAGAAAAAAGAGAGAAGGACAAGTGCTGCCAATGGTTACATGGAAAAGCAGATAACTGAGCTTAAAGTCCTGTTTGTTATGTGGGGCTGGTGGTTTGACTGTCATGCCATTTGCTCCAAATGAAACTAATTTTGTTGAAAACCTTCGACAGCTGATATATTGGCACAGCAAGGAGCTGATGTCTCACTTGGCAATTGGTTTGGTCTCTTAAAATATAAAAAATAAAGCCCCGACGAATTGACACTGAACAGAAAAACCTATACTTCGTCGATGAATACATATTCTATTAAAAAAGCTTTAATATGGAACCAAATGCTGATTTAAATCGTAAGCAATCATTTGAAAAGCGGAACTTAATATTTCGAATTGGAATATCGGACAAGAATGAGTGAAGCATATTGGCTTTAAAAGCTAAATATATCAACAGAAAAATCAAACAACTATCATTTGGGCCTGATGATCAGTACCAACGCACTTTTCCACTAACAACTCTTCTGTCTTGGGTTCATTAAAATGCAGTCTTAAGTAAAAGTAAATTACAAGCAGCGTAAAGAAAAAGAACGAGTTCATACTCTGTGATTCTTTACTTTCAATTAAAAGACTAATTTAAATTCATTTCAAATTTTCCAATTGTCTCTTTACACAGTTGGTTGTTACGTATACTTAATTTAAAGTAGTTTCAAAAGTATGCCAGCATTTTGGCCCTTGCATACCTGTAACCAATCAGCAAATCCTCTTACCTGGCTCTTTGTCTCTCTAACTTCTTCAACTGAACATCTATCACATTTCCCGCATAACTTGACTTGGCCAGTCTCAATACTTTTTTCTTTTTATGACATTTTATTATACCAATTAGACTGTCTGCCTTGGGCTGAGCATTGTTCTCGTACTCATTCCCATCTACTATTGTTCTTTGTTGGCTTTTTGTGTTTTTTTCACACCTATTTTACCAGGTGACTGCTTCGAATTTACGGCTCTCAATTGGGCTCCCAACATTTATTCATACGCAGCAAGGAGCAACTTCGAGTACTCGTAGCATTGCCTGCTTTGGTTCTGGCTTTCGTCGGTTCTCTGGGTACACTTTCTCTTAGCACTTCACTTGTAGCACATTTTTCAAATGTGCAACACTTGCTGGCAGCTGTAGTTGTTGTTGTTGTTGTCGCCATGTTGCTGCTGCTGTTCGGCCCATAAATGACATTTACATTTTGAGCACATAATGTTGTTCTTGTTGTGCAGTGTTGTTTTTGCCAGAGCTGTGTATACGTAGCTCTATAGCTCTAGGTGATAATTGCACACGGCGTCGAGCACACGACAACAACAAGCATAACGGCAACAGTTGCCACAACAACAGCAACGACAACAGGCACTTCAATTGCAAACTGAATGTTGCTGCCGCTGTTGAGAATTTTGTCAACTAACAACTTCCGGCACTTGTTCCCCAGAGTTGCATTTTATGGCTTTAACTTTAGCAGTACGAAAACAATTCGCCATAAACGATTTAAAAGAACCAAATGCTAAACAAAATGAAATTTAAGTACTGGTACCCTTAAGCCACCATCGACTAAGCCGTCTATCAATAGAACTTACCGCTGTCCACTCCCCCTATTTCGAACCGAATCCGAATTGGCTGTGGACAGGCAATAAATTAAAAGGCCACGTAAGGATAATGGCGAGGACTATAGCACAGTTAACAACAATACATTGGCCAGCAAAGCCTACATCAAAGGTAAGTCTGACGACACTACGTTGCCATAGCTTACTGAAAATACTTCTTTTTATAGACACTCAATTGTGATGATGACGATCAAAAGCAAGAGAAACTTTTATTACCCAGAGTTTTTGTTAGTTGGTTTTGTTTGTTATTTTTGTTATGTGAAGCTCACACAAATGTTAGTGGTTAATAGACACTGAAATAAAACTATTATATGAAACAAATATGAATTGAAAGGCTAAATAGAATAATCCTAATATTACTATATTTATATTGGAAGTATTACATAAATATAAGTAGATTAAGTTAGAGATATATGCAGCTAATTCAGGCCGATACAGTCCTGAACAGCACTT
This sequence comes from Drosophila innubila, assembly GCF_004354385.1. Taxonomy (NCBI): domain Eukaryota; kingdom Metazoa; phylum Arthropoda; class Insecta; order Diptera; family Drosophilidae; genus Drosophila; species Drosophila innubila. The sequence continues at coordinate 14,416,936 of NW_022995380.1, forward strand.
TGATTATTTTTGTTAATTATATGTTTGTATAATGGACTATTGCATAAACAAGAACAATTATATTAGATAGATTTACGAAGTTCTTTAATTCAAAGATAAATCATAATTTTAGCATGCGGTAAAGTATGCTATGATTACTGTTGAGAGTTCTCAGAGTTTTGAATGGGACTGTTAATCGTATTATTTCGCACTCTTAGCAAAACTGAAACAAATCAGTGAAAAGTGTGTTAAATTGCATCTTCAAAATCGGAGGTATGTGTAGTACAGTGAGTTAGTTGTCTAACTGATAGTAATGGGCTGCCATCTGTTGGCATTCGTGCTGCCGGCTGCACTGCTGTTGGCTTCTTACCAAATAAATGCAGGTAAAACTCCTTAAACTATGAGAATTAAATGAATATAGTTCAGCTGCAAGTTGTGTTTATAGCCTGTGAACCTCTGTCTTCGCCAAGTGATGTGATTGATTATGTTGAATACATTGACGAACAGGCAGAGCATGACAAGTGTAATCATAATAAAACAAGAGATAAGAGATTCTATTTCTGAAATGAAACCATCTGAAAAAGATAGTAGTATAGTAGTTAAGTCCATGCGGATTATCACTAAATTGTGGAGATCGTTGAAGACATTTGTTGGGTAATAAAAACAACAAATCGAGTTTGAGTTTGACTATGTCTTTCAGGGCGAAATGACTGTACCTCAATGCTATATTTTCAATTGTTTTTCACCCTGTATCGTTGTATTTGTTTGTCTAACTAAAGTCAACTCTAGCCCTGCCATTGTTTTTGTTGTTGTTGTACTGCCTTTTGTGTTGATTTTCCAGTTAGTCGCACTTTGTGCATTGTTCAATTTAAGTTATGAAAAACGTTTCGTTCCGTTTCGCTTTGTTGAGCTCTTTCTTCAGAAGGTATATCTGAATTATTATTAGCTTTAGAACGTAGGAAAACTCGGTTCAACAATGTATGCGTACTTAGGTAGTTGACTGATGTTTGCAGAATATCGAACATATGTATATATATTCTCTGCTTTATTTAAGTTGAGTTATTCAAAATTGGAAGTGAGTTTCCAGACTCATTAGATGTTACATGATTTGATCAATTCAGGGTATCAAATGGATTAGTAAGCCCAAGTTTTCTGCATACCCTTGCATTTTTGCATTGTTTTGTTATTACTTTTTGCTTTATTCTTGATGTTGCTCTTGTTTTACTTGAATTTGCATTGCATTTCACATGCGCCGGCAGCAATTCCTCACTTCCATTTCTGGTGCCGCTTTCCATTTGGTTTATTGCGAATTTTATTGTTGTGCGGCGGTTTATGGCACCGCCAACGTAGTGTGTAAATATTTGTTCAGGCCCTTTCTCCCTCTTCTTCTCTCTCTCTCTCTTTCTGTCTCTCTTTGTCTCAGCTATAGTTCCTCGCAATTCTCCCAGATGCGTTAAATATGCAGAAAAGTGCAATATTTGCTTGGCTATTTCAATCAGCGCTGATGACTTTGCCAGATATATCAACTGAAAACTGGCCTGGCGGTATACTGTCGACAGGCACTGTCAATCAAAGGCATTTTACGAGAAAGTTTTGGGAAAATGCTGTCAAATTATTTGCTATTTGCGGCCTGCTTAAATTTTATTAATTTGAAACAAAACTTAATTACAGTACACAAGCTACGAGTTGGACCTCTGACCTATTAAGCAAATGGGCTTACATAAAACTTTACCAGCCGTAACTGCGAGTGGAGGCATGAAAAGGAAGACGGAGAGGGAGATGGAGAGGGGAGAGGGGAGAAACTGCAGTAAAACAAAGCGTGTAGAAATAATGTGCTAAACGAACAAAGCTTTAGCATGGGCCTGGGAATCAACGAAAGTCATTTGGCCTGTGGGCGGTTTTAAGCAAATACAAATAAAATTAACTAAACTCAAAACAAATACCCAACTCTGTGCTCGCCAGTCCAGTTGCTAAAGTGTTCAGTCGAAATAAAAACTACTGGAAAATAATTAAAAACTAATTAAATAGGTGGCTGAGGGGGGCGGTGAGTGTTGTTTACTGGGCGTAGCAGGCGCCGTTGTCGAGCTGTTGTAAAACTTAATTAACTAAATGCCAGACAACAAAAACTAGAACAATAACAATAACTCCACAGAAGTTGTCCCCTTGTTTTCGTCGCCCACTTGACCGCCCACCAACCGCCCACACGACCGTGTTGGGGGCGTATGAGTAATTTAATCATTTTGTTGGCCTGACCAAAGCTTTTGTTGTCATCCACAAATGCAATTTGTGTCACAAACAAACATGAAACTAACATGGCCAAGAGGACTTATACACAAAGTCAACAAAAGTTATGACTCTCGGTTTTGTACAAGGCTCATCATATCCAGCAAGTGCAACAACAAGTGGTAATTAAGAATTCCATCATAAAAAATAAGCTAAGCAAAGACTTTCACTGACAGTATTAAAATTTAATTATTTAATTAATATACTTTATTACTTAATAAGTGCGTTATGTTTATTTAGTTTAATTAAATGTGAATGTATTTAATCAAGCTAATGTTTTATTTTATATATTTAGTTAAGTTTGATATTCTTAAGCTGATTTTTGATACCTAAAGTGATAATCTAAAATTCATATTATAGATATAGAATACACAATTGCTTATATATGCTGGATTTACAAGTTACTACTGCTGATTAAATAATCTTTCCCTCAATTCTATTTAGAATTTTAAATTAATTCATAAGTTATTTAACACAGATTATACGTCTCAGCAATGAATCTTACCCTAGTCGGCAAAGGACGACATCAGGAATAAAAAGAAATGGAAATTTTAATAATGTTCTCAGCTGGATATTGTGCGAATATGCAACTTAAAGTACTGAAGGGGAGGTGCCATTTTTCATTCGTCTGCATTTTTTTTTTTACCGAGACACTATGGTAACTTAAAGTCTGTCTAGCCTGTCTACATACTTTTCCTTGCCCTTCAAGGAAAAAGGAAGGGTTCTATATCCATTCACAGTTTGTGTTTCAAAATGCTTTCTTCTTAGCCCACGTAATCAAACAGTTCCACCAGAAAGTCCTTGAGATTGAAAGTGAAGGCAGGTGGGACTTGGTTCAAGTGCGCTGGCAGGGGAATTGAATGTTTGTCTGAAGGCTGAGTCTATAGGTGCTATGTGTCTGGGTTTTTTATGTCAACCGAAAAAAGAAGAACTGTGTTGGTGTACAGATTCTTAGTCTTGTTAGCTTCAACGCCACGTCAACATTAATGAAAATTGACAGCTGTGGCAAACATGGAGATTGGCAATCAAAACAAGGCCACACATTGGCCAAACTCATGCACATAAATTGCAGTTGTTGTGCTACCACCCCAAGGCGAAGTCTTTCCGAATAATGCAGAATATTTTCATATCAAAGACTTACTCTGAGTCCTCGTCGTGTTGTTTTCTACTCGCCCCGGATACTCTGCTTGAGACTCATTTCCGATTGCAGTGTCGTCCCCAAATTGGTGGACACAATAGAGCTTATTGAAATCGCTTTGTGACAGAGGCAAATTTGCTGAGCACTGAAAATTACCGAACCGGTCTGACAACAGAAAACAGATTTATCTGCGACATTTTCCATTTATTTGTAAGCAACTGACACAATGTGTAGCAAAGCTACTTTCATTTGTTTAATTGAATACCGGCGCACAATGCAATTGATCAGCTTATCAGGGATGAGAAAAAATGGGGGCAACCAAATAATTTACTGATATATAATTCGGGTAATCAATTCTGTTTGAATTTATTGATACTTATGTAGTATTAGTAGGGTAAAGTTTCACTATGAAAAGGAAATAAAGGCGTAATATGACAGTTCGACTAAGCCCTTTATCTGCGATAGAAAGAAAGCATATTTAATTCTAAGCCAATTTTGTTTTTATTTTAATAATTTACCCAATGCCTAACTGAAAATTTAAATATTACCTCACAAATATATTGAGAAATTTAAAGATACAATGGTATGTTTCGTTACGTTAAGATATAATAAAGAAAATTAATATTTTAAGCGTTCTATAGACACAATTGAATCTTTCACTTATACCAGCATTTAATATGTGCTAAAATATAAGTATATATAACAAATTAAAAATACATCTTCAGACTTTTTATTAAAGTTTTTATATTACAGAAAACCATATTAAAGGTTGCAAGTTGTGTTTTTAACAGCCTAAGGATGTATTTTTTTAAATTTTATTTGAAATACCAGAGCGAAGCTTAGCTGCTTTGGTAATTACAATTTTAATTAAAATCGTTGCTTTTTGGACATTGTTTTTCTTGTAGATATTTGGATGCTTTCCATTACGTGCCGCCCTTTGTGGCATCCAATGGAATTTGAGTTGTTGTTGCTCTTGTTGTTTTTATTGCTGCTTTTAAGCTTAACGTGCATAAGCAAATTGCACAATTTACATAATTTCTGGCTGTAAATGGCAAATTGCTTTGGAATCGGTTGCAGCTGGCATATTCCCACACACCAACTCCAAATAGAAATGCAGATCCCACAATCCATAATTGGAACGTTGTAGCTGCTGCTAATGAGAAGCAAATTTGGATGACCAACTCACCTGCTCCACCACTGCCCCTTCGTCCCATCCTTTACCACAAAAGTTTGTCTAGTGCTAAGCATTGTAAACAGTTCTCTGGATACTTAATGACTGAATTTCGGGTCATACTCTCAGGCATGTGTCCACAGCGATTTCTGAAGATATATGGTAAGCAATATCTGGTGGTTTCTTCTCTCGACATTAAGGAGAACCCCTTCAGGCAGTTGTCCAAACGCATAACAACAACAATCTGTGTTCATTCAATTCATTTTTAATTTCTAAGTTGGCTTAATATATTCCGACTGTAAAAACAATAGGAAATTATTTGTTGTAATCCTTTATTTCTTGCTAAATTTTAAGTGAATTAGTAGTTAACCTTGGTTCTAATTGTTGTACAAAATGGATATGGATTATGATTTCGCTACGCCGCCGCCGGAGGAGCGCATAATACGTGAACATACCTTGACCGCCGAACAGGAACAGGATCTAAAGGAAGCGTTTTCATTGTTTGATACAAACAACCAAGGATACATTCCAATGAAGCAGTTAAAGGACATAATGCATGCCGTTGCCCACAATCCGCCGGAACACGAGTTGCAGGAATATTACAATGAATATGATCCCAACAATTCGGATGAATTGTATCTAAGCGACTTTTTGCATCTTATGTCGGTGCGTTACAAGGACATGACGCCGGAGGATGAAGTTATATTGGCATTTAGAGTCTTTGACAGGGATGACAATGGATATATACACGAAACTGAATTCAGGAACATTATGTCGACAATGGGAGATGACATGGATGAGGATGATGTTGATCAAATCTTACTGGATGCCAATTCCAATACTGAGGGCAACATCATCTATAGAGACTTTGTGGCCATGATGAGTGAGCGATAGAGCAGGCGACGATAAATTGACACTTTTAAATTTTAAGTGTAGACTCGAATAAAAATTTCATACTTCAGTCTGTTAATACTCATAAAATACGACAAGCACGAAAACATACAAATCCTTAACATTTCTCACGAAAATTGATAATCATGGTCCAAGATCTAACTGAGGAGCAAATAGCCGAATATAAAGAGGCTTTTGCTCTTTTCGATAAGACTGGCACTGGATTGATAAGCACTCGCGAGTTGGGAAATCTGATGAAATCGTTGGGTCAGAATCCGACTGAGGCAGAGCTAAGGGATCTGGTCAATGAGATCGATATTAACGGTGATGGTGAAATTGATTTTAATGAATTTTGCAATCTTATGTCCAAGCAATCGCATGAGGGTGATGCCGATGAGGAGCTTCGAGAGGCATTCAAGATCTTCGACAAGGATGAGGATGGTTTCATATCGCCAGCCGAACTAAGATTCGTCATGACGAATCTGGGCGAAAAGTTAACCGACGAGGAGATTGATGATATGATACGCGAAGCAGACTTTGATGGCGATGGTCTTATCAACTATGAGGAGTTTGTTTATATGATTACACAGAAGTAAATTTCGAACTAAAAAAATAATAATAATGTAAATTAATTCAAATTCTTACACACACAATTCACAATGCAAAAGTTCAAATTAAAGTTCCAAATTACAAAATATTGTTGTTGTTTTATTTAAAGCATTCTAGGAGCTTCTTTCAGTTTATTCCGTTTACAGCTCTCAGTTTTCAGGTTCCACTTTAAAGCACAACCTAATCATCAACTACAAGTAATAACACATCATCATCATCCTTATCCAGGTTGTCATCAGGCCAGGTTTTTACTCTTCCCTTGCTTATATTTGCGTAAATTGCATGTTTCGGTTTTTGTGGTCGGTTACTTTTTGGGAAATTTACTTCAGAGTCTTTTCAACAGGCATATACTGAAAGCACACTCCTCCTGCATATGGTGATGAGCTGAGAGGGGCGCCATAGACAACTGAGCTGCAGAAGAGCACCTTTGTAGCATGCAAGCAATTTTCCTGTTGCTTAAATTCAATTTACTTATGCATTAAAATTAAATTTTACTTGACGCACTCAACAAACTCCAACTTCAGAGGCTCGATATGCTCCTGCTTTTATCTCCTTTCGGGAATATACCAACTTTTTTGCATATTACACAAAATGCCAGCTTTGCTTAATTGAAAGTTCACAAAACATTGGCACAGAAATCGATGCACCTTCAAGTGTAAACGATCCGAGTGACAGCAGCAGCCCAGAAAAAAAAATTGCAGATTTCAATTTCAGATGCAACATCAATAAGCACTTGCAATGGCATAAATATAATATATACTCCCCGAGAGAGGAAAACAGAAGTGGTAGGTATAGAGAAAGAGAGAGTGGGGGACTCATAGACATAGCAGCTAGTACACGTGCCTGTATTCCGGTCCCAGCTCTGACTCTGGGTCTGCCTCGGGATGACGACAGATGCCATTCGATGGTCCACTGACTGCAGAGGAAATTGAATTTGTGTGTGGCTGGTCATTGTTGTTGCTGTTTCGGCAGTGTGGCATTGATAAAGGGTCAAAGCATCATAACATTTCAAATTAATGAATACAAATACTGTGAGTTTCTCTTTCCCTAAATACCAAAACTATTTTTATTATTTCAGAATGGTTTTAAATAATATTTTTGTCCCTTCTAGGATTCCATACTATATACAGTAAAAATATTAATATTTGTTGTGAAAACAGTTTAATTATTTTTTAATTATTCTACAATAGCTCTTGAAGAGCATTGCAAGTTCTTCTCTGTGCTTAAATTTTAGTTGGTAGGTGCATTCGCCAAAATGTTCATTCACATCGATTTCGTGTACGATTTTTGTGGCTTTTGCCACATCCGGACGAAGGCCCACACCCAATCGGGAGTGTCATTTGGGACACTTCTGCACATGTACTTGGCCACGCAAAAAGGCGCATGCAAGTGACGTGAACGAGGACGACGACGAGGACGAGTACGAGGACGAGAACCAGGTCCAGGACGAGGATGAGCACGTTAAGCGCACAAGTTGGAAGTTCACTCTCTCTCTCTCTCTCTGCACGACAAATGTGCAAATGCCACAAGGCAGCAACAACAAGGAATATAAGCAAATAAGTTCGGCCGTAGCCATTTGGGGGCAAGGACAGAAGCTGAACGGACGAAATTGCTGCCAGTTGCGGCTGTCGAGTGTCCATTTCGACAGTAATTCAACTCCACTTAAATATTTTGGAATATTTCAGAAACCTCTTTTTAATTGATAGTAAAGCGTATTTACTTTAAAGCCTTTTTCTCTTTAAACCGTTGGATTTTCAGTAAAACTTTTATGGCTCGTAAATGCCCGAGACTTGCCGTTCACTCATATGTCAAATCCAAGTTCTTAGCGTACATCAAAGTGGTACAAAAGTGACTACCCTTTTGGGATTAACAGATCAACACACAAACGACCCCAAAACAATCGTCTAGGGTCTTTATGAGGTACCAGCTTGGCCATTTTGTTAATGCCCAAAAGCTTATCAAGGGTAAAGGACTTGGTCAACAGTTGAAGCCAGCCCAAGCCACAGTCGCTTTGATAACCCAATTAATTTTGACAAAAGAGAAAACCAAACTAATTTTGTTTATGATATACATGTGGGCGGAATTATTGTATACGTAATGTGATAAGCTGCTTTTATCAATGAGAATATTTGGTAATTCTACTCGCTGCAATTAGTGATTATTAATATAAAGTATACGTAACATTGAAAATGGACCTTACTGCCAGGAAGTTAAGCGTATACCCAGAGTTGTAAAGTATGAAAATGCATTTTAAGAACGTAACCGAAAAAACCTGATTGTTACAGTCGTAGCTTTAAATACATGAAAAAATGCAGTGTATTTAAAACCAGTTTATAGTTGGAAAAGAAGTTCGACTGTGCTACGTTTACGTTATTTTGAAAAATAAAAGCTGTTAGCTGAATTGTTTCAATTGTTGGAACTTTAGTACATACATTTAGTAAAAATACTTTCGGATTTGGTTGCGGAATTCCTGCTCTTGTAGTGCTTTAAGCATTTCTTAGGGTATCATGTGGCTCTTAAGAGGCACGAGTTTCCACTCTTGAAAATGTTACCGTTAAATTGCTTGGAAAAGTTATGCCCCGAGTCAAGACTGCGTTGCTCTCCTTGTTTTTGTTCGCCTACTCGTGCAACATTTATATTTTTATTTTCCACTCTGTAAGTTGACTTAGCAAACTACTTGAAATGTAAAAATGTTCGAGCGGCAACTGAAAAGGAAAACTTGCAGAAAGTTTGAAGGCTCACGTAATTATGCGCATTGCACAGCTAACTCAGGCATTCAACCCGTTACTTCTGGTCCTTGTACTACTCCAGCACATCACAATCGCGGCAGTTGAAGTCCATCAGCTGAACCCGAGTATGCTGCGGCATCATCCTTCGCACTTGAGCGGAATGGATCAGTCGGATGACTCTGGAGACGATGGCTGCGACTCTGATAGCAATGCAGGACGAGCAGGGGGAGTAGGAGCAGGAGACGGCAACTGCGACATGATTAATCGAAACAGCGCCAAGCAAACCGCCACAAACATAGCCCAAAAGGCAGCCCAGGAAGCCGAGCAGGCCTATGGAACGCAACAGTGTGCGGCGGCCGAGGTAGCTCACCAGGTGAAGATGCAACTGGCGGACAAGGCATACACGGCAGCCAAGGCTGCTGAAGCGGCACTCTCTGGCAAGCAACAGATGGTGGATCAACTGGAGTCGGAACTGTGCGAATCGGAGACAGCTTTGCAGCAGGAGAGCGCCTCCATAACAAACAGCCAAAACAATCTCAATGCCGCCTGCCAGTCGGCCAAGCAAGCGCTCAAGTTGCTCCATGCTCTGCAGAGCATCATCAAGATTGCCCACGAGAATCTGGCCAATGCGAAAAACGCTGCCGCCGGTGCACAGCAACAGCTCGCTGAGAAGGCTCAGCTTATAGAGACAGCCCAACATCGCATCGAGACACTCAAACGACTGCTTAAAGCAGCTCGCAAAGATCTCGAGAACATCAAGAGATCAGCGTATAAAGCTGTTTGTGCCGCTGCAGAAGCGAGACAGAAAGCGAACAGGGAGAGACGCAGCATGGCCAAAAGGAAACGCCACAAGACACAGCAGAAACAACAACAACAGCAACAACAGCAGTAGATGCAGCAAATGTTATATTTTATTCTATTTTCTATGGGATTTTTATAATAAATCGAAGAATACTCTTATAGGAATAATCTTTCTTTGGTATTGATGGTAAAAGAAGAACTTTAAGTATTATATAAATTCATTCAACTTGTTTTCAATGCATTCTGTAAATTTATACTTATTCAACTCTGTAATTTGTAACGAGTTTTCTCCGTTTCCTCCCCTATTGATTTTCTTACCTTTTCCTTTTCTGTCTATCTTTTTATATGCCGTATTAACAGAAATGTGTTACTCTGACAACGAACAAAATCCTTTGAGAGGCTTTAACGAACCCAGAATAAAATGGCGCAAAAGGACAATAAAATTCGTTTGACCAACGCTATTTCATTATAAGTTTTGACTGACTTTTTGCCAGCTTGTGGGAATGGTATTGGGGTAAATGGCATAAAAGTTTCTCGCACACGCTTTCAATCATGATTAGTTTTGGGTTTGTTTGCGTTTATTGTGGGGCGACAAAAAGTAAAATAAATATTTAGTTTTTAAAGTTGTTGTTTTTTTTTATATATATTGCTGGTAAGTATAAAGTTTGGCGCAAGAAATGACAATAAATAAATTTTGAAAGCCATTAATTGGGTCATCAACAGCAATGAGGGAAAAATGTGTTGAATATCTTGTTGCAGAACGAAGCACCTAAAAGTTCTTGGGAGCACTTATTGTAAAGCATAGAAGAAAACCCTTGAGGATAGCTTGGGTCATTTGAGCCGCTGATCTGTTAATCCGTAGACTAGAACCAAAAAAGGGTTGGCCAGCTTGCTGAAAACGTTTGGATTTTCCATTTGATTGAGAGGCAACTTTTGTTTTGGCCAGAGAAGGCTTAACGCGTGGCACATTAAGCCGCATGCGGTCTAAATCACTAAGGCTCTGCCAGACTTTTTTCACATGCCCCAAAAATATTTGCTGACACTTTAATGCCAACACAGCTGCCAAGTGTTGATTACTCAATTGCCGGCAGCAAAAGTACGATATAAGCTAAAGCTGAAGCTGAAACTAAAGCAGCAAAAGCAGCACTTAAACCAACTATCGTACAACCAGAAGAACTACTAAAAGTCAGTCCAGGCTAAATTGTGAGTGGGTTCTTGGGTGAATTTGGTTGGTTCTGGTGGGTGGTATTTCGGAATGCTGCCTCCATGTCAGTCAACAGTATCAACATAAACCGCAACGCCCCTCGTCAACGACTCGGCACCGTCCCGCACTCCGGCAACAGGAACTACAACGACAACGACAATGCTTGAATCTCGACAGTTTGACCAAAATGTATTCATTTCAGCAATGGCAATACTCGCATTATGTGTGTTTGGGTGTGTGTGTGTGTGTGTGTTAGAGTGTGGCTGTTGGGTTTTGGTTTCGTATCCAATTTGCGTATTTTCGGAAACAAATCAAAACAAATGAAATCAATTCGATGAAGCAAATCTAATTTCATGCGTATTTCCTCGCTTTTTGCTGGACAATAAAAATTTCGGCCGAAAAATGAAACCCAAACTGTGAAAGCTTCTCGTTGTTGTTATTGTGTTTACTGTTGCCTCAAATTGTGGCATACTTATATACGAGTTACGATGAAATTCTAGCAAACTGGCGCCAAATGTTTGGCCTTGTGGGCGTGACAGCAAACTCATAAAATTCAAGGCAAAGAATCAAATTTGACTGGAATCTGGCCTAAGTTAAGATGGAATATATATGAGTGTGTGTGATAGAGAGAGACTGAGAGAGAGAGAGAGAGAGAGTGTGATTGACTATAGGGTTTGTGTGTGTGTGGGTGTTTCATAGAATGTTGAGAATAACGCTTGATGCTAAAAGTAATATCTGTTGAAATTAAGTATACGCACAGCAGTCATAAATGGACTCACTGTGGACTTATGTCATTAACATTTCACCTGACCTGTTCAATAGGAAAATCGCCATGTCCCACGCCTTAGCATTGTACCGTTGTTTTTGCTATTTATGCCGTTAGTCCGTTGATATTTGCGCATTAATTTCATATCATTAAACATTGGGCCGACTATATTATTTACAGAATACAATTCCCACAACACGGTAAGGATCATTCTCTATCAGGCCAGCCAATTGGAAACATAGCCTCATTGTTGATTAAAAGGGGTGTTACAGGGGGTGTGATGGGTGTGTTAACTGTTGCCAGGCATATTGAAATTTATGCGTAACGGCGAACGGCGAATGGCAAATGCGAAATGCGAAATGTCGAACGGTGTATTCTGTTTGTTTAGTTTAATGGCGGTTATTACATTACCCCTGGATTAATTATTGTTCTTGCTGTTATTGTTGCTGATGTTAATGATAGTGGAGATTGTTGTTATTGTAGCCATTGTTGTCTTTGCTATTAGACTGATTAAAGGTTATGATAGAGCATCAATATTAATTGATGAATGGCATTAAAGCAAATATTGCTAATGATTAGCTCACAAAAGGGTTTCGTAAATGCATTTCTCAAATAAGTTTCTTTGATATTACATTGTTTTTATTGCATTTTGATTTACACTAAGTAATTTGCTTAAGTCCTCAAATCACTTTCATAATTAATTTAAATAATTAAATATATAAGCCATTCATTAGATAAAAGATGTCTTATCCTTTGGGTTACTTTGATGCCGTCAAAGCTGCAACTATTTGAGAAATGTTTCATTATGCAACAAAAACATTTATCAACTGAGAGCGACTTTTGCTGTAATGGGAATTACGGAGAGAGAACGCGCCAGAAACATCAGTTAAACTTTCATGGGAACTGTCCCAAGACGTTAGCACTCTTACTCTACCTGATCAACAAAGTGAAAAGGTAAATAACTTTTTGTTCCAGCCTGCAGCTAGGGCAGGTGAAACACATGCTGCATGCTGCATTCCCCTTACCACCTTCTGCGATTACTTGCCAAAGTTTGCACTAAACTGAACTCGGCTCAGATTTATTTCAATGCACTGGGCCCTAGAGGTGCTGCTACCAGCCAAGACTCAGAGCCAAGTGAAGCACCAAAGCGAGCACAGTTCATGCAACTTGGCTAACAACAGTTGGCAGCTGCAGCAACAGCAGAACAAAAAGAACTGTGTCAGTCAGTGGCAGTTGTTGCAAAGGGAAACACATTTAACGAACAAAGCGTTTGTGAGGAAAAATAAGTAAAAATATCTAATCCCCTCTCTTTATATTTACTTATATATAAAGATGGAGTTTATGTTATTAGGAAAAGTAGCTGCAACAATTTCACAAAGTAATATGCACACAGATGAAAACTTTGTAGTCAAAGCCAAGAAATTTATTTATTTTATAGTCAAAAATGAGGCTAAAATTGTTTCGGTTTCTACTCCTGCCACTGGCATTCTGGGCATGACTGTGCATGTCAGGAAAAGGCATTCAATCAGCATGCTATCAGGTGTCGCTCTTTGCTAAGCTCATTTGCATGCAACGTCTTTGCATCTATGTGAAGATGCTTCATAAATTAAGCACTTTGACAAATGACTTTTACACTCTGAAATCCCACTTTTCTATCTCTTTTTTTTATTCGCCTTTTTCTGCTTTTGATTTCATACTTTGACTGCCAAAGGAGCGCATTATAATCATGGCGAATATCAACAATTTGCATCTGTCATCAGTCTCTGCCACACTCTTCGTCAAATTTCTATTAAAATCTCATTATCATTATTGTTGCGTGTGTGTGTTGTAGAGGTATTCCCTTACACGTGTCCGTTTGTTTTTACAGCCAAATACCACGCACACTTTTGTAATTAGTTCACCTGCCCCTCTTATTGCTTAAATAAATACAAACCTAGTGTGTTCTACGCGCTGTAATTTTGGCTCTGATTACAGCTACAACCAAAACCTGGATATTGAATTGAATTTCAGCTACTGTTGATCTTCTTTAACATTCACTCTAATACAAGCATTTGTGTATTTTGGCCGTTTTGATTTTGTTTAATGTTTTATCTAATGCAGTTTTGTGTTGCCACAAGGCATTCATTTAAATAGTTTTCCAAAATATGTCATTGTATTTATATACATAAATAATTGTAATAAAATGTTTTAGCTTTGATAAATATTTCTGTCAAAAAATTTAAACTTTTGAGCACATCTGTAAAGTGCCATTTATTGTCATTTTTCACACTTTAAGTTATATTTAAATATGTATAATAGCTAGCAAAAAGTGATTAATGCTAATTTAAATAATAAAAAAATAAATAATTTTGACACATTTTTTTTTAAATATTATGATTTCTGCATTTTTGTGGGAGCATCGAATTTTCTAAATTGGATTTTTTTGCGTATTTAAGAGATATTCACTTGTTGATATAACAGACGACTAATAATCTCGGCAATGTTAATTATTAAATGTTAATTTAAATTAATTTTACTTCAACTTCAAAAGTGAGCTTATAATTTTTTTTTAATATACTTTAACAGAACTTATTTTTTGGGAAAGAATATATTGGTTAGCGTCTGTAAAAACTGTGAATAAGATATTAAAGAGAAGAATTTGTAAAAACTGAAATAAGTAGATGCTTGTTAAATGCATATTCCCGTTGATTGTGTGGCTATCTGTAGGAGCTGTTGCTTCCTTAGTCTCTGCTTCTGTCCGTGATAGCATTTTTATTATGCGAAACGAAATTAAAAATTAAATTCTGCTGTTCGCCTGTGGGAGATGTTGATGCTGATGATGATCTTCTAGCAGGTTTCTGTGTCTGGTCCTAACTACAGCAAATAATAGGAAGAACAACAGAAACAACAACAAGAGAGTCAGCAACATAAGAGAGACTATAGCATCCCCTTGAGCTCGGCGCAATTTGCGAGCCGCAAAATGCCTAAGGTAATCACTTGCCACAAATTGTTGTTGCTACTGCTGCCTGCTCCCTTGTGTAACCCCTAGAAATTCAAGTTCAACTCGAGAGCTGTGTATTCTTCTTTAACTTTTTCGTATTATTATTGTGCATTATACGAGAAATTGACAAAGAAACTTTTTGGCTGGAAAATAGCAAAGAAAACACACCATGAGCAATGGAAATTCGCCTTTCGAATGCCACTTGAGAATTTAATAAAAGTACAAAAATACAAAATGGGCAGGGGGCAGAGGTCAGGGGGAAATGGAAGAAAGACAACGGCAACGAATGGCAACTGGAATTGTTTTGCACAAGTGCCGGTTAAATATTTTAGGCAAATGCTTTCCCCTATGTCCGCCCTTAAATCTCTTCTCTCCTCTTCATTCCTTTCTCCTTTCCTCCCCCAACCACTCCTGGTTCAGCAGAAGCGGATGACTTGCCGGAGTAAAAATAAATCAGCTGGGGCGTAGGCACTTGAGTTGATTTATGGGCCAAGGGAATGGCAACAACAAAGCAAAAGAAAACCAAAATGCCAGGTAAGGCCATTCCAGTGACAGTATTTTCTATGCATAATACAAAAGCAAATTGCTTGAGCAGAGCTCTGGAGACGGGCTCGGGGCAATAGCAATTGACAGTAGACAGCAGAATCTCAGAGGGAGGCTCAAGTTGTTTTGCAATTTTAGGAGAACTGAGAACATCAAGAAATTGTGAAAACTCTTTGTGACAGCTGCAGTTCATCAGCCAGTGAGCCAGTCAGTCTGCCATTTAGTTTGTCTCTTTGACAGTTAGTCAAACGAAGTTCGTCTAAACACTTCAAACCAAAGTGCGACAAAATCTTCAAAATATTAGTCGCAGTTTGTACTGAGCTAAATCGGGACCAAGTCTCATCCTCTTCTCCTTTTCTTTTCTATCTACCTGTCTCTTACCTTCGGCAGCTCAAGTTGTCCGCGTTTTAATTACAAAGCCATTCAAAAACGAAATTAATTCTCAACATCGCGTACAAGTTGGGCAGATAACCTCACAAGCAGCTGTCGGCACGTGGCTGCCAATTGAAGCCCAACTAGAGCAAACAGCCTAATACAGACACACATCGAATAGCCAATACTCTATACACAGGATGAACTGAATGTGATCTCTTACAAATATTTGGTTCATTTAGCATTTTACTACATCAATATCTTCACATATTCGTCGTTGATAAAAATTGAATCACTCTAACAGCAAAGTGCGCGTACTTCATATTGAACTTAGGGCATACGAAATATTTATGGACGCAATTAAAGTTGAACGTTTGCAGGGGCAGCCAAAAAGTAGGCAACACATTTTAATGAGCCATGCGGTAGACAAGTTAAATATAATTAAAACTGGTGAGATAATGGTAAGGTTGAAGCTCAAACGCTTATTAAATTGATAATATTCGGATAACTAAGGTGCTTCGCCAGATGCACACACACAAACACATGGCTGGTGCAGCATAAGCAGCTGACAAGGACAACCACAATGATTGGCATGGCGAAAACAGTTTGACGTTGCCTGGTAAAGCAAAAGAGGGAAAAAAATTTCATTAGACTAATGTGTTGCATGTCACATCAACGTCGAGCGCAGTGTAACAAGCAAATGTGAAAATCCCAAAACTAGCAGATGCAGCTGCCCAGGATGCCAGCAAAGCATACTAAGAGTCACCAACAGGCCACATAAACTCTCTCACACACACACACACACACATACACAAACAAACATTGTAGCATTTGCATACAGGATGAGCTATGTCTGTGTATGTGTGACTGTCTTTCAGTTACAATTTCTCTCGACTTGTTGTCACTGCAACATGCCTCCCATCTCCATCTTCTTTCTTTGTTGCCAGTCATGCATCATCGTCATTTCACAGCACTTGTCAGCCTCGCAATGCGATGCAAAATGGCATCACAGGCTACTCGAGGCAGCTTTCTACTTCCAGCTACCACTGCTACCAATTCCAGATAACCAGATAACCATTTCAAACTCCAGCTCTTTCCGCTGTGGCATTCCCCCATGAGATGCATTGTTGTGCACTAGTTTTGCAGCATTTGTAATCGAATAAAAAATTAGGCACTTGAGCGAACAGAACTTACTCTTTGTTGATGTCAACATAATTATATGCTTTATCTGTTCAATATATGTATCTTCCTATTGAGAGATTGGATAATGGAATAGACATTGTTGCACGTGCAAATCATAATGAGAATGCCAAACTTGACGATAACTCAATCTGTTTTGATAATGACTTGCTTCACAGTAAATACTTGTCCTAGATTACATTTTATGCTTAAATTATAAAATTATAATAACTATTAGTTAAGTAAGATGAAAAATTTAGGTTTCGGTATGAAAATTTCCAGCTAGGAACTAGAATATTTTTTTCATTCTGACGAGTATTTATTGCCGTTAACTTTTGGCTTGTTGATGTAGTTGTACAACAAATATGAAATTGAGTCTATTGCCAATTAGCAGTTGCACTTAATGCAACTTAAAGTTTAGAATATTGCAACTAAAACAATTTGATACAAACTGGTTTGTGTTGCCTCCAATATCAGTTCTAACCTGCTGGTGCTGTGCAAAGCCTTCAAATTAAAATCTAACTCATAACTGACCACAACAACCAACGCCACCACAAACGTTGACTCCACAGCGACAACCACAAAAACAACAACAGCACGTGGCACGCCTTACCTTAGATACCTGGCTGGTAGTTGGGGAAGTGCCACTTGAAGCCACGTGTACATGTTTCTGGCTGCCTGTGCGCCCTGCCCAGAGGTTCAATTGAAGTTGCTGCTCCTGCTCGCCTGCTGTGGCTGCTACGGCGTGTGGAGCTGTTCACTGGATGGGAAATTCATGGCCACTTAAATACTATAAAATAGACCAAACGGCCGGTACTAAAATCCAAAAGTTGCGCCACGCTCCCAAACTTTACCATAGCTTTCGTCTGTTCTCTATACTTTTGCCAAACATTCACGTACACACAGACACCTTGTGCGCTTTTATGGTTCATCATTTTTTGGGTCAGTCATAAAAAGCATCAAAGTTAAAGTTGAACTTTTTTCGACTTTCTTTCGAGCGGTAAATCAGTTTTTATTATGCATAAATTAAAAATGTTCAATTAAAAGGGTTACGAGAGGAAAGTTACAGGGGAGAAAGAATCTAGATTTTGTGGTAAAAACGGCTCTGTTGTTTTCGCCATTAACTAAAAGTTTAATTAAACAAATCGATGCCCAAGGTAAGTTCGCTTTAGTCTCGAAGTGAGGGATCATTTAACGAGTTCATTTAAAATTGTTGTGATGCACGTGTCGTATACGTAACATGTACCTATATTGAAGGCAGCTGCAGTGACATGATTATTAAATGTACATGCAATTATTTATGCATTTGTTGCAAATTAATGAATAATTATTGTACATTTTTAATGTAATGTAAATAAAATAAAGCGTTGCATTTCAATTGCACCCGTTTTGTTTAAGTTTTGTTTTTGTTTTTGATCACAACAATTGAGTGCAACAATTGATATATTCGTGAAACATATTCATTATTAATTTGGGCATGTTGTCCAACTGCAGAAATTTATTGCATTTTCGCATGCTATTGTTTTTGTGGTTTCATTTCTGTTTATTAAATGGCAAATGTGTGAAGTATAAATATTGATGTTGTTTATTTATTAACAAGAGTGTTATCTGAAAAAAGGCAGGGCAACAACGTTTTATTAATTTTTCAATGTAATAAAATCCCTCGAGGCATGCAAAATGCCAAAGAATTGTTAACAGGTTGGTGTAAATGACAAGTGCATTTTAATACTTAACACACAAACTGTAATATAAATATATTTTGTATATAACAAGAATTTGCGGTGGATTATCCCATAACTTTAGCTATAGTGAAAGGTATTCGAGCAATTCTATTTTACATATCTCTTTCACGACTTTATCAGACCCAGTTGTTAACAGCTGTTATTGAAAGGGTATATAAATGCTGTTAAAAACTGAAATGAGTGATAATGGCTCAGCACTTTGTGAAGAAATAATTATTTAATTACCGACCAGAAATTATTGCGTTATATCTGTCAATATAATATTTATTTATTTTAAGTAGCGTTATTTGTTAAAATCAGCGAGGTGTGAATGGATTCATATTTAAGACATATTTATTAAAAGAAAACTTACTATTTGAAAACTATTCGACGTCAAAGTTTAAGTTTAGCTTGTTTGTTTGAAAGTCAAAACTCAGTCGAAATTTCAAAAGTTTTGACACTTTTATGACAACAAGAAACTAAACAACAACAACAACAACCAGTCTAGAGTACAAAGCGAAAGGCAGCGTGTGACAGTCAAACGCATGTCCCAAGGCGATAAAAATCAATTTCCCTATGCAGACAAGCAAACAACTGCAATGACAACAGCGACAACTTGACAGAGAGGCTCTAGGGGAGAGAAGCTGAAAAATTAAGAGACACATGCCAAGGCGCACGCAAAGTGCAGCGAGGCGAGTACTACGACAACGACATGACAGTAGGCGACAGGAGACGGCAGACAGGAGACTGGAGACAGGAGACTGGAGACAGGAGACAAGAGACAGGCAACAGGAGCCAAAGGAGTGCCAACAACAGCAGCGACTGCAGTAGGAGGAGGTGGTGCAGGAACCTTACCTAAAGGAATGCAATGCAAACAGATTTAAATGCATTTGAGGATGCTCTGATTTGATTTCGATATCCTTGCTCCTCTTCTTGCTCCTACTCGTACTGCTGTTGACTTTCAATTTCTGTTTGCGCGCAGATTTCTGATTATAATTCCAGTGTTGACGCGATGCTGTTGGCGCCATCGAACACTTCTTGCTGCATTTTTAGCATCATCAATCTTTTTTTTATTTTTCTTTGGAAATGCGAAAGTTTTCGATTTAAATTTGGCAAAAAATAGTTGGCTGCAACTGAGGTGTTGTCCTTGAAAGTCGACAGCCTTCGATTGATTCATGTTGAGCCCGGCTGTGCTGATTACAATTTTCGTCCAATGCGGCGTATACGTAATGTGGCCCTGCCGCGTTTCTTAAACATCTTAATGCATATTCTGTCATGCCACGAACTGTGTCACAGGTAAAAAAAGGAACCCTGTTAATTTTCGCCCGTGCATGCAATAAAGCAACGCAGGCACCGTCACGTGCGCATTTAAGTTTCAAGTTACAACGGCAACGTGCACACACACACACACACACACACACACACACACACAGAGCTAGTTAGCGCATGTCAGCGTAAATTTAACACACAACGAAACCTGACGCCGCATACAAACTAAGCGAGGAGTAGAAGACTGACTACGGATTCAACTCTCCAACTCCCTCCTCCCTTTTATATCACTATCTCTGCTTGCCTCTTTCTCTGTGTTTTTCTCCTACTGGCAGCACACATTCTGTGGTTTATTTTTCAGCTCGCGAGTGCAATAAAAAGATATATGTTACCTAGGCGAAAAAGGAAGTCGAGGCAAGTTTTTGGCATCCACATTGCGTTGTGGCATAACTAACTGAGGCAGCTTCAACAACGGTAACTGCAAATGCGACGGCTGCGCCGACTGTGTGGCATAAGCAGCGCTGCATAATCAGCAAACGCAACTACGACTGCTGCAAAGGCGACAACGACAACGACAACGACAATGACAACGACACCAACAGCACCAACACCAACAACAACAACAGCAACAACGACAGCGACAGCGACTACATTTATCGTATGAAATGCACGTGCCAAGCGTTTGCCAGAGTTACTTCCGTTACGGCACGAGCTGGATGCTCGATAAGTCAACTAGAGTTGAGATATATTCTAGCACTGGGTGCTAGAACAATACTGCAACTTTTATATATTTATTTATTCATTTCAATATAAAAATATTTAAATAAATAGCTCATATTTATTTGAGTTATTTGGGGAAAGTTCAGTATGTATATTCCAAATATCATATAATATATAATATATATTATAATATATCAAAGAAACTTTAGTCATTATCAAAATGTTATGTTACTACGCTGCTGAGTTGTCCATTATAAAATTTATATAATAATATAGAAAGCTTTAAAAATTCGTCAAGATTTGTATCTTTGTGTGTCCTTATTTTCTTATCATTAAATGTTCTCTTCCCATGTTATTCTCATACCACCCTCGCATGGCATCCACACATATTCAAGTGTGATTTTAAGTCAGTGTTGCTACAGTTGCCAATGCATAATTAGTAGAGCATTTAATGTATATTTTAATGCATTAGCTAATGCAATTCCTTGCGAGTTGAGTTCTGCTATGAATGTTTAGATAAGTACCAGGAAATCGAGGCAGAGTTTCTTACGAGTGCGAGTACTACAAATAAGCATATACATAGTTGTTAGACGTGTTGGATAGTAGTTCTGACTGATTGCGCAAATACATATAGTAGTATATGCGAGCACTCGCAATCGGTGACAACAGACGGTGGCAAGTAAATGCTGCATAAACTTTCTTTTACACACAAATTGCATTCTGCTGTCATGGAAGTTTCTGCACCTTCAACCGAAT
Organism: Drosophila innubila; assembly: GCF_004354385.1. Taxonomy (NCBI): domain Eukaryota; kingdom Metazoa; phylum Arthropoda; class Insecta; order Diptera; family Drosophilidae; genus Drosophila; species Drosophila innubila. The sequence goes on from NW_022995380.1 coordinate 14,438,047, forward strand.
GCCGTTCGAGTGGCAATACGTTGTTGTTGTGCCTTGAGCTGCTTAAGTGCCATGCATTGAGTTGTTTTCCTTTCACCCTCAGTGCCTCGTCTTCTCACACACCCAACAGCCTTTATTCACTTTAGAAAATCGATGCCTTGAGCGCATTGTTTTTGCAGCCGCACTTCAACTTGAAATTGTTTTGATAAACTAGCTGGCTATGCAAAGCAGCAAATGCTACAAGATGTTGCCAACAAAAAACAAGTGGGCAAATAGAAACTAAAGGAAACCCACGACGAACTTTAAGCCAAATGCCAGTCAGCTGCAACAACAGCAACATTTGCAGGCAACACTTGTCAAAACGGTTGAAAAACAAGCACACAAAAATAAACAAAATACGAGTACTCAAAAATACCCAAAAAATGTTGATCTTAAAATGCGCTTTCTTGTAAAATGTGTGAGATACATTTTGACTGTTTTGATGATTATTATCACTCAAATTCTTGAATTTTTGGGAATATCTTAAAGTTTAAATTTGTTCCGAAATAAATTTTATATTTACAGCAATTTAATTGACTTCAATTCAGTATTGAAATTTAAGCTTCTCATATAATAGATCTTTTATTTTATCAAATGTTTTGGAGATTTTTTTAGGTAAAGAAAAACACTAACCTTTGGGTTTCTAAATTTGAGAATATGCTACAAAGTTATTCATAGAAATTCTTCAGGAAATTGACAAAGCCAATGTTTTGATTGCTAAAGTGAATGTTTCTTTTGTTAGGGTATAGTAAATACTGAAGACTTGTTGAAAAACTTGTGACATTCGTGCAATGGATAATGGACAACTGTCGAAAAACAAGTGGAATGAAATTGGTAAAACAATTGTCAATGCGTCAATTCAAATGGATTTAGTTTAGTTTGCCTGACAACAACAAGAAAATAAAATTCACAAGCGTTGCAAATTGTTGTTTTGACGAAACTTGCAACAAATTTGATCTGAGGCAAACTTTGAAACACGAAGGAAAAATAGAATGTAAGTAGCCTTTGAAATACTCAGCCAACATTTACGAGTACTCAAACAGCTCGCAAACTTGAAGAAATAGTATCTAAATCGAGCTCACGATGAAACTGAATGTGAATTGTAAACTGAAACTGACACAGAAACTGAAACTGATGCTGTGCATTTGGTGGGTGAGCAACAATTGTCTGGGTAAGTGGAGAACAATGAACAGGTCCAAGTTAGCTCAATAGTTTGATGCTTGACACTCAACAGTATTGGAGATATGCGCTCATTGCCTTAGGGAAACACCGAGGGCAACGGAGGTAGCATCGACTAGCAGTACACTCCACATGTGGCAGCCGCGGTATCCCACTGGCTCTGAGTCTGACACTGGCAGCTGCAATCGACCAACAACTTTGAGGCTGGCAGCTGACAGCAATGTGGCAACGTCCCAGCTCAATGACAATGCAACAACCCAGACAGCCGCATCTCCCGTGGTGACTCTGGCCAATTACGTCTATCAATGTGCCGCCAAGCGTGAGTCATCTCCATCTAAGCCAAGTACCATCAGCAGCAGCAGCAGCAGCAGCAACAGCATTGATTTGGGCATGTCCATTAACGAATTTCAACTGCAGCCATTGCGTCACCAGCAACAGATGACTGTACCAGCAATTGTCTTACAATTGGCTAAGAGTTGGGAGTTTAAGTAGACTTCAATCATAATATTTTCTTAATATTTATATTTTATAAATGTGGTTAATGTTAAAGACATATTCAATCGCAACCAAATAATCTGATTGATTAACTGACAATTTTTTAAAGCTTTTTTTTTAACATTAAATCAAATATCTAAATTACTTCTTTCATAGTTCAGTTAAATGGTTACTAAGAGATGCGTTGATTCGACATTAATTGGGAATTTTTATATAAAATATACATTATTAAATGATTTTAGATAATTCCATATTTAGATGGGAAATGTGAGATTAAAAATTTAACTACATAAAATGTAAATTATATGTGATTTTACTTAAACTTTCTTATGCTTCGGTCTTTTAGAATTTCTATAGTGACGGACTACGCGTCTTATCGGTCTTTTTTTTAATGAACAGCAAACGCATCTGAGTTAATTATTGTGAAATATGCGCATTACCAAATAACATTCTAATGAAGTGAGTTTTGTTTAGAATGGCGCCATTTTTCATGAGCTCCACATAACGCGCATATTTCAATTAGACAAGCTAATAAAACATAAAAGATATTCAGTCTGGAAGTCAGGCAGCCAAGCCGCAGGCATTTGGAGTCCTCATAGATGTGGCAGCAACAGCAACAGTAGCTGTGGCAGTGGCAGTAGCAAAAGCAGCTGCCCTTTTGAATTATTAACAGAGCAAAGCGTGGTACAAAATAATTCCGCAACACATTCAGCGCGCAAACAAAAGCGCAACATATTTAGCTAACATGCCTTTTAAAACAGCTAACCGAAAGAGAGAGAGAGAGAGAGAGAGAGAGAGAGAGAGAGAGAGAGAGAGAGAGAGACAGACAGAGCTACAGAGGAAATAAGAGAGAGAGTGAGAGTAAGGGAGAGTGTAAGCGGGAGAAAGCGGGGTCAGACGAAAATAGTAACACATTTTTTGAATTGTTTGGCGTTTTGAATGAATGAAAACCCAACTGGGAGCATAGAATGTATAGAAAAATATGCTGACGTGTTTTTGCCTGTGCTTGTGCGAGTGTGTGCATGTGTTTGTGTTGGGCACACACTCTAACGGTCTTTTGACTTTAGCTTAATTAAAACTTTGGCGTGCGCGAAATGCTCGCAAAGCAGTTGGAAAATTAACAATATTGCTGGTAGGGGAGCTGGAGGGAAATCGTTGGCAGGCGGTTGGCTGCATTGAAATTGCAGCTTAGGTCGCAACGCCATTAGGCTAAGCTCTGCCTCCTTTTCAATTGCCTAGTTAATGCACCTACAGTTCCGCAAAAGAGCGAGAGGGAGAGAGAGAGAGAAAGAGGGAAGGGGTGTCTCCCGCCGCCATAACATTTTGCAAATCGCAACTAAGTTTGATGCTTTTGCATGCTGTGTCTATGTATAGGTAATATATGCATATTTGCATAAGTTCATGCAAGCAGGTTTCCCAACCATTACCTCAAGCCCTACCTTTACCCCTACCCCTACACCAACACCAACAAAGGTGTCGCCCGTTAAAAGTTTGCGAGTCAGGCAGCCCAACATTTTATTGTCTGTCAGCTTTGTTTATGCGCTGCTCTGCCTCTTTCCAGCCAATATACATACACACACACACACACACACACACACACACACACACACACTCTCAGACATGCTCACACATTTGTCTATTGTAGTGGATTTGCCTTAAGGTCACAAATGGACAAGTTCGAATTGACACATTTATTTTTAGTTTTTTCTCTTGTTGAATTTTTAATTTAATAGCTTGTGGTTTTTATTATCAAAATAAATTGGTAAATGATAAAAACAAATAAGACCGACAAACAGAAACTAAAATTGCAAAGGTTACTTGTAAATATTAGAGAGCTACCGGCCAGAAAATGACATTCTAAACGTAAGCAATTTTGTTGTTCTTGTTGCTTGTTTATTTGTGAAATGGCATTTTCGTATTTTTAATTTAATTGGTTTCTGTCTATTTTTGGCTAAAATTTCTTATAGCTGCATCAGTTAATCTTAATAAAGGCGAACCGACAATTTGCAGGCAAACAACAAATTTTGTCGACCAGTCGAGTAAAAATATTAAAAAAGTTCATTGGAGTCGCTGAGTCATGGCCAAGATTTATATTCTTAATCCAAATAATGTCAAAAAGCCACAAACAAGCGACAGTCGCATAAAACAGCACACCAAATGAGCACACACATACACACACACACACACACACACACACAAACACACACACACACACTAGAAGTCTAGGAGCAAAAACCGAAGAAAAATGTTATTTATTGTTATTACGAAAATAAATAAGCAACAAGAGCAAGGAACAGAATAAGGGGCGTGCCACACCCACCCACTCATCCGCCAGCTAGCTAGAAGTGCAACAGAGAAATGTGGCAAAATAAAAGCATAGAAATTAAACAACTGGACACACTGGCAAATAAACCAAAAAAGTAACGAACACATTTACACACACACACACACACACCCACACACAGTCAAATGCCAAAGGCAGCCATTTTATATGCCATTACAGTGTAAATAAAGTATTGTTTATGTGTGTGAGTGTGTTGGCAAGCTGTGCCAGTTACATTTACTTAATAACCTGTGTCAAAGTTGTACTTTTATAGGTCAAGCAGTGAGAGTAACCGCCCGATAGTCGTTATAAGTACATATATAAATTCGAACTAACCAACAATAACTCGACACTTAATCAATGGGACAACAATAAAACTGTCCGCAAATTATTTATCGACATGACTATGTGCTCATTCGAAATAACCAAAATCTAATAAGGATTACCTTAGGCAGTTTACTAAACTGTACTTTATTTAAGAATTGTTATATTAGAATTTAAAAAAAAAATGATTTCAGCAGACAGATATTCCCTATCTTTTTTTATGTTTGTTCACAGGGTATTTACAAAATTAAATTCTTCTTTACTAATGTACCCCTTAATGCTACTCCATTTTTTTAATCAAAGCTGTCTAAAATTAAATTATATACAAATGTCTCACATTCTTTTACATTTTACCATCTACTTTTTAATTTTAGCACGATTTTGAAACAGTATTCAAATAATAATAAGCCCATTCTATGAGTTACATTTATTGGAGAGTAAGGACTCCTTCTATTTACATTTGGAAAAGTGCAGTATTTGTTTTATGGAATCACATGTATTCAACAATCGAAAAGGTGTTTCTTGATTACTCTAAGTTTTGAAAGTTATGCAGTGTTAATTTAATCTTTATAGACGAGCACCTGAAAGTATGCCATACTTTAAAGCTTAATTTTCATCTATAACAAATTTGCGGTGCATACTTTTTGTGAGCCACGCAGGATAAAACCGGATTATTCGGTCGATTGGCAGTCAAGCTGCTAAAATTGCAATTTATCTGGCCAACAATGCTGCCTACCTCGGTTATCAAGCCGATGTCTCGGTCAAGTGTGAGTAATTGCGGTAGTTAGACAAGTCGAAAGCTAAGCTCTGAGTATGAAGAGTCGACCTGTTCCGCCCTCTCATAGCTCATCTATGAAATTTCCATGAGCACAGTGCAGAGATTCTCAGGCCACTCTAAAAATAGCATTTACCAGAGTTTTCATTTTTGCTGTTAGTGTTGCTGTTGTTCATGTTGTTGTTGCTGTGATTGCACTGAGGCAAAGGCCAAGCTGCCAGAGAACTGCCGGCGGCGCCTGGTGAGGTCAGCTACAGTTGACTAAACATTTTCATTTCGCTTAAGTGTAGAAGTTAGTGTACGAGAACATGTTTTTGTGTGCGTGTGTATGTGTGTGTGTGTGTGTGTGTTTTTGCTGTCACAAGTCAATGAGTTGTGCCACATGGCGTATACTTGATGTTGGCTATGAGTGTTGCGTGCATGCCTCAGCATTAGCTAAATGATTTCATTAAGTGCGGGCTCAACAAGCTCAACAATCGATAAACCTATCGACCGTTGAGAGTTGCCAAAACTTTCTAATCTTGCCACTTGGCACTTGATGCTGCCACGCCCACATTGCCACATGGCATAATTAGCTGTTGCTCTCTCTCTTGAATTATTTACGCACATGACACTCGCATTAAGTTCTAATTGAAAACAGATATTTTCATTTTAATTAATTCCCTCGCAGACGTCGCCAGACTTACAAAAGGACGGACAAACTTGAGCGAAAGTCCAAAAGCCAAACAATGCGAAGGCCTCTGCCCTCTGGCAGACATTTTAAGGCGTCAATGACATGACCAGAGCAATAGAATTTCATACTTGGAAAATAGCTGAAATAGACAAAAGCAACGACATGAGAAGCGACTAAACAAAAGCAAAAAAATAATCAAGCTGCAGCCCGCAGGGAGATGAAGACAGAACCTCGCTGACATTTAATGAAAAGCAAACAAAGCATTCTTTTAGGCGCTCTCAAGCATTTCAGCTGGCTAAGTATGTGTGTGTGTGATAGGCAAGTGTTGTGCTCATATGTGTGAAGCAACGTCCAACAGCTACAAAGTTCAAAGAACGCGGCACAAAATAAATCGGATTAGTCTAGGAATAAGGCAGAAGAGACAGAGTTAGAGATAGACAGAGAAACTCTTCTGGCGCGAAAGGGTAGGCGCTCAAATTGCATTAAGAGTCAGGTCGATGGGCGTGGCAGGAAATGCGCAATAGATAAAACCCATTTTAAGGCTTATTGATCACTTATTACTGTTCAAGCGAGTATAAAACGAGTGTCTAAGTGTGTGCGAACTTATATAAGTGTGTGTGTGTGTGTTTGTTTGTCAATCAAGTGGCACTTGGAAATAAATTGAAATATAACCTAAGTTAGTTATTTCAATCAATTGCATTTCAATGTAATCAAACAATGATTGGTCTGAGAAAGTGCTTGTTGGAAATGAAATGTTTACTTAACGTAAGCGTGTTTTCATTACATAAGGAAATATCTTTATTTATACAGAGCTTTAATGAACAAATGAAATAAATCTGCTTTATCTTTCATAGAAAACTTTATGGTGTACAAAAGAAACGAAATCCCGAGCGTCTTTTATTTATTTTCTTGCTTTTTTCGTTAAGCTTTTAGTTGTTTACTTTACAATAACAACTAGATATACATATATCACTTCTATACTAGCATCTTACTTTCGTCGGCGATATAGATCATTAAATTAAGGTCTATTTCATAAACTTATCTATAAAATATTCAAATTTTAGATAATTTGGCGTAATTCGATTAGCCAATAGCTCGAAATCAGATTAAATTGCCTGCTATCCGTATAATCGGATGGTAAACTCTACTAGTTCAGTGTCTTTAAAGCTCACAGTTCTGAGTGCAATGTGCTCCCGGAAACCACAATTGCTTTTAAATTGGAGGAAACAAGCAAAATCGGGGTAGATTTTTGCATTTAAAGCTTTCATTTCTTGAATGTAGTGTGTTTATCTTTAAGTAGATTTGCAGTTTCATAAGCAATTACTTATTTGGCTTGAACAAAGGATTTCAGCAAATGCAACAGCAACAGCAACAATTAAGAGAGAAAGATTGCCAAAGAGAACAGTTCGCACATTGCGCTCTCTCAACAGCAGCCAGTTTACGCTCAGAGCAAGCTGCAAAAAAGCTTCGACAAGAGCTTACGTGCTCAGCACTCAAAAGGGATGCTGAGCACAATTGAGCTAGCTCTCATCACACTTTCTGTCTGTCTACCCTCTCTCTTTCTCTCACACTCTAAGAGTTGCTCGCTAGGACTCAAAAGCTGAGTTGAGTTTTGAACTGAAGCAAAGTTTGTCGCATTGAGTGGCCATTGAGTCAAGTGTTCGCACTTGATTTGCCTTTGCCTTTGCCTACGCTCCTTGCCCGCCTCTAAAAGGATATACATAGCTTTTGACTTGCTCTTGAAGAGTATACTGGCCCTGTGTCCGTAATGTTAGCTAGCACATTTTCTTCCTCAAATTTGCTTTTTTTTTAGTCACTTCATTTTGGCTCACACACACTTTCTATTTTTGCTTTGTTTTTATCATTTGGCATTACTCTGTTTGCCCTGCTCAACGGATTTCTCACTCTTTGCTTATCTCAAGCATTCTTTTTTTTTTCTTTTCGTTTTTATTGAACAGCATTTTCATTGTTTGATTTTTGTCAACGCTTCTTTATTTCGTTTCTTTTTTCTTCTATTTCTTTTTCTAGTGCTCTCCCCTTTGTTGTTCTTTGTTTAGTGCCCGGCGCTTCATCTTACTTACTTACATAAGTGGCTTGGGCATAGCGGGAGAGTTAGCTAGGGAGAAGGGCAGATTGGTCGAAAGCTTCGCCATTTGTTTTTCCATTTTGCGTGTTTGATTTTTGTTTTCATTTAGCATTGCTCATTTTTCGGTTAGTTGGTCTTTTAATCGTCTTTGCTTACTTGTCTATAGTCTCCGATGATTCTATTGATTACTACTACTGTTGTTGTTGTTCTTGTTTGCTGATATCTTCGGTTGGGTTGTTGTTGTTTTGCTTTGGCTTTTAAGCTTTAGCTCGGCTCTCAGTTTCAATTAGTTGAGCATTGTTTAAGTGGCTACAAAGTCGGTCCGGCTGTTGTACTCTTGAATCCATTCGATAGCCATTTAATTGACATTCAGCAAATTAAAGCACATTTTCAGCAGAAGATTATTAGTTACCCCTAGGTAAAAGAGGTTCATTAAACGCCTTTCAATATCCTACTCTAAACCACAAAAGAGTAGAAATATTGGTACTGCAGTTCTGCAAGTTTAATTCTCTATTTTAAGGTAATGAACATGTTTTATGTTGTATGACAATAAAAACAATAGCTTTGTTGTATGCGTTGTTCAAGGTTGTGCAGAAAGATAGAAACTCACTCTTTTCTTCTTATAGTATCTTCTCTTTTTGTTAATCATTCCAGGTAGATGTAGTTCTTTTTAAAATTTAAATAAACTTATTCAGCTTTCTTGATTTATTTAAGTGGATAAAACTTAAATTATAAACTATTTATCACCTTAAGAGACTTTTATAATGAACTTCATTCCTTTTGTCATACTAATTGAATTCAATTAAAAAGTGCTTGAATTCCATAAATATAAAAAATATAAATAAATATTCCAGCTAAATAAATCATCTTAATATAAACACTTACTTCTTAGTAATAGTCTATCGCTTTTTGTGCACTTTCATTTGTGTTATTCCATCCTCTTTCATTTTAGATGCTTCCCTAAATATTTTTTCAACTAATCTGTGTAATTCATTAGCTCTTTAACCTCCACTATCTATTGATCTAGCTGATGTGCGCTTTTGTAGCGCTATTGATACGCTAATTAGTTGCGATAATTTATCAAATGCACACACACCCACGAATACCAACGCTTGCACCTACACACACAATACGACACCCGCACACGTGTCGCTAACTACTGAAAATTCTGCTGCAGTAGCAAAAATTGCTACTTAATTACACGGCATTGGCATCCGATGGCACCAACGCCAACGCCAACACCAGCGCCACCACTAACACCACCCACAACCACCATTAGGTCCACAAGCTATCCGCATTCTCATCCACAGCGTCGTCAATGTCACAAGTGCTGCAGCGTAGCAACTTCCATTTCCTGCCAGCGCCTCGGGTAACTTCACAATTAACTACTAATTGCTCATACGCGACGTTGGCTGGCGACACTAGAACAAAGTCAGTTGGGCGCCCAGCACCTCCTTACAGCATGCCACTCCACATTTCCACTCTATCTCTGTCTTGGGCGTACTTTTCCACCTTTCTACCTTGCCTTTTGCTCTAATTATCCGAGTTGTCACCCACCAGGCGTGGTTGTTGTTGATGTTGTCCTTGCCAGGTATTTACTGAATTAAGTTTTAAATTTTTATTAAATGCTTTGCGCATTTTTGCGTGCTTTCTCTTCATTTTACCCCTCACCTTCACACCACCACTCCACCTCACCACCACCACCACTTAACTCACCTCAATTCTCTGTGTCGCTGCTGCAGTTGTTGCTGCTTATGTGGAGGCTACTGTAATTAGTTTTTAATTGGTTTTTAGTTGGCAACTATGCGACCCGCGTCCTGTAAATAGTTGTGACGCCTTTGTAAGCTTTCCACTTGCCACTTTCCATTTTCCATTTGAACTTTTTTGCCCAGCTGCGCCCAATCAGCAATAGGGCCTGGCCAACGTCAGAAGCATGTAAAATATGCTCCAGCATTGGTACCCAAAAAAAAGTAATCAAGAAACTTTTGCAATAAATCTATAAATTTAATGAAAAACACAAAAACCTAGCGATGCCGATCCAACCGTTCATACACTGACTACTACAATTTCAATTTAGCACGCATATTCTCATACACTCTCGCACACACAGTCAGGACATTGAAATAGTGTGACATTTAAATGTTTTGTATTCAAAAAAACCAATTGAATTTAAAAAAAAAGGAATTTCTATACAAATCGGCGATAAATGAATTCCCTTCAAAGCATTACAAGATATTATCGATAACATATCGTTAATAACTTTAAATAGTTCGTATATAATACTTTATATATATAGTATATCTAATTTATGAATCACCAGTCAAGATAGTCAAGAAATTCAAAGTTATAAAGCTCAATTCACTGACTAAGCCTATATCACCATAGAAAAGGTTTATAAGCGGATCAGATTTCATCCAAGTCATTGAGCTCCTGAGAGCTGTCAGCTTAACATGAATAACAAATGAAATATACCCACTTGTAAACCTAAAATACACTTCATATTTAAGGGTATCAATCAACTGCAGTTAACTCCATCCCCATTCGCCTCTCTCAGCTATGCCATCGAGGCACACACCTCATGCAAATGTCAAACACATGTCGAAGGAGCAATACACGGACAAACAAAATGAAAAATTTATGAAAAACAAAAAATGGAAACAGGGGAGTATGCGACACACAAGCACACAATGTGAATATGCCGCGAATCGACAAAAATATGTCGCACCCAGCAAAAGAAGAAGAACAAAATGAAAAGTGGGGAGATTGTATGTGTTGGGTATGGAAGGTAAATTTTTAAACAAAAATGGTGGTTCATTTTGTTTGGCAAGTGACAAATGCTTAGCGTGCCCAACATATTTGGTCGCAACGAAAGCAAACGTCAGACGGTTTGGTATAGAAAATCGCTCATACGCAACGTTGCCGTCGTGTATTGAGCAGCTTTCAATTGCCGTTTGATGGTTCATTGAAATTGTCGGGCACAATAAATCGAGAAACAGGTGCAAAGCGTTCGTAGATTCGTATAAATGTTGCATGCAGCTGCTGCTACTCGGTCAGGCTTCGGGGCGTTACCTTTTGCCAACAATTAATGACTGTCGTTAGCTTGAATAAATGGCAAAGTAAATTTAAACAAAATATGCCTAAAGCTGCATCTACCTATATCATTACCTGCACTCTAATTGTTAACGTTCCGAGTTCCGTCAGTCTCAAGTAGCTGAGCCAAGAATAATAATAATAATAATAGTAATAACAGAAACTGGCAGACAACAAAAGACACGTGTTGTGAGGGTTCAAAAGGCGTGCTCGCATACCCTGGAAATTAGAATATATTCAAGATGGTATAATGTAATACTTTTATGAAAAAAAATATCATTATCAATTACAAGTGAGTCAACACTGATTGTCTTAATGTCTTAAAAAAATTGCTATACTTGATATATTTTAGTCAAATATGTTATTGTAACATATTCATGAAAAAAAAAAAATGTAGAAGTCTTTAGCCTCAAAAAATTAATGAAGCTTTTTAAAAGTTCATTCAACCATCAGTTATAAAATTAAAGAATCCAACTTCGAGTAAATGCTTCAGTATCCAAAACTAAGGCTTCAATATCCAAAGAAACTTCTGCAAAAATAGTGACAGTTACTTACTTATAAAGTATATTTTTGTCGAAAAATAATGTTAATGAGAAAAACCAAAATAAAAAGCTAACTCTTATATGTCTACTCAATTGTCTCACATCCTGAATTTATCTATTTACAGGGTATATAAAGTTTGGAGCTGTTCACACACACACTCCAGCTGATTTTTTTTATATCCTTGTTTTTTATTAATTTAAATGCCGCTCACGCAGCAAAAGCGCCTGTTATACATTTTTGTGGGCCTGATATTTAATTTTAAACATTTTTCAAACTGAATTACGAGTACATGAGGAGAAGTTGGCCCCCAGGCGGCAAAATTCACCAGGTAATTGCTTGAAATTGAGATACACTGAGATTCGAATTACTCTCTGATAAGACAGGAGTGTACTTGTGAAACTTTCAGTTTTCGTCTCCCATTTCGCTATCTAATGATATTAAACAAAGACAAAGTCGCTGGATTTTGCTTAAACTAGCAGCAAATGCTGCAATTATGCGAAAAGTTGGCTCAAATGGCAGTTGGCAACTCGCGTTTGAGTGAATGCTAATGACTTGCAAGTGGCAGAAGGAAAAAGTCAACTCAAAGTAAACCAAGAAATGCCACAGGTGGACAAACATTGCGTTCATTGCCACTTTTCCACTCAGTTCCGACTGTCAGCTGCCCTTCTTGAATGTCGGATATAGCGAACACCGCGCGAGGCGCCAGCCAAAATGGCTGTTTGCTTGCTTCCGGTGTGTGCAAACAACGCACAAACACATTACGCATCAAGTGGACAACCAGCAGCTTACCGCATCCCCATCCCCTCTCACTGCTTCCCGCAAATACAAACGTTATGCAAGAGTAAAACGCAAGTAAAAATCTCAACAATGTGAGCTTCTCATGGGTTAAAGTCGAAGGGGATGGAAAGTCAAATGGAAACCCGTGTGCTGCGCATTTTGAATACATACCTCATCTTAATAATTCATAAAAACTGATTCGAAATAGACAACATTGTGTGTTGGCATCGCTTACTCGTTGTCAGTTCGCACACTCTGCTCGGTTACCTCCCTTAGGTCACCTTCACCCCGAGACTCAAACTGGTCTCATATTGTATGCAGACACAGATGCTTATACTTGAATATATACATCAAACTGCACATTTCATTATACCCAGTAGTCGTACCTAACGTTGTTTCATTGCCTTTTTTTCATTAATTTTAATAAATCATATCTTAAACGACTCCTAATTAATGCAGCTATAAAAATACATGTTTAATTTATCATATTTTATTTATATATATATTTTTTTTTTTAATTTTCACAGAATTTCGGTAGACCACACTATATATATAAGCCAACAGGGATTTGTTTCTTTTGAAAAGCACAAGTAAAATACTCAGAATCATAACACATGGAACAGACACCTGCCATTCTACTGTTGAAGCATTTGCATATATGCATATTATGTTCTCTGGTTCATTGTTTTCCCTCCAGTTCACCTAGTTTTGAATCTGACAAGAGATATGCCATTAGACGTATGTTTTCATAATAAGTTAAATAGTTGAAAATGTTATAAAATGGGTAAGAATTCGTAATTTACGACAAGAATTACGAATTATTCGATTTATAAAATAAATGCTGTTGAGGTGTTGATGCTGGTAATCGCGTTTATAACGACAGAATTTTAAATTTTTTTTATAACTGCTTCCATAAATTAAAAATGTTATTTTAGATTCGATTAGCTTCAAACTCGTTTTCAAATATCTGTCTGAAAAACATACATATATAACATATATTGAGTAATATATGCAATAATAGACAATAGAATGCTGTCTGACTTTAGCTTATCGACTTTATTTATTGAAAAAGCGATTTTAAACTTGTATGTTCATCTTTCAATAAACTAATCTTATGAAGAACTCGTAATGTGATGATACGCAGCTTTTCATTTCCAAATGAGGGAACATAAATTTAATTTGGATTTGTTTCTGTTGAACAGCCTGATGCGATTATCAATCCATTTTAATGATATCATATCAACCCTCAGAATTCAGTCAGATTTTTTAATCAAATACATAAATACTCACATACACATTTGTTTATAAGAAATAATGGTTAAATTTCATGTATTGTTTTTTCGAATGTTGCGTCATACCTTCATTGTGACAGAGGCATTCATATTGCGTTGCATGCAACATCATCGTCTGAAGATTATCTACTTGCTGCATCCAATATCGGCAGCAATATTGGTATTCATTGTGGGATTCGTAGTGTGGTACGAGATGTACTATATACTACCGGAGCTGTGTGATGTCGATGGCAAATTCTATAAACTGAATTGTTTCCTGGCCGTTTACTTTCTTCACAATATCCTTGGCAATATGATATGTTGTTGGCACACGGATACAAGCTTTTTGACCGTGCCAAAAGAGCGGCAACAGCCAATTGCCTCTGAGGCGCATCTCTGGCATTTGTGCACCCATTGTCAGATGTTGGTGCCGCCCCGGGCGTGGCACTGTCGACTGTGCAACACATGCATGCTAAAGCGGGATCATCACTGCAACATAACGGCCAACTGCATTGGCCATGCCAATCAGCGGTACTTCATTGGCCTTCTCTTCAACTTAACCCTGGGCAACATGGTCGCCTGCTTCTATAACTTCATTTACGTATTTATTGTACGTCTGCCGATTTTTAGCGATCCCCTCATATTTCTAGCACGCTTCGAAGGTTTCGATCCTAACCAGTTTCTAGACGAAGTGAAGGCAAATCCCAACTGGCTTATCATCAATGGAGCCATCCTCAAGCTTAGTATCTTCAGCATGGTATTTGTGGCATCGCAGCTGGGCCTACAAATCTACATGGTCAGCCGGGGCAGTTGCATGTACTCCTTCCGGGATAGCAGCTACGATTTTGGATTCTGGACCAATTGGCGAATGGTGCTGGGCAAGCGTATGTTTTGGACTTGGCTGTCGCCACTCATCAACAGTCCTCTGCCCAATGATGGCACCCAATGGCTCATCGCCAGGGACACGTACGCCAAGAAGCCCGCATAATCCGAACACGTGACTTCCGCTTGCTCTACTATTGAATCACACTAAATACATGAAATACATATGCACGTATATTTTATGCTTATACATAAAATCAAGTTTAACGCTTCATTTAATCCGACAATTGCTTTTCTTATTGTTTGGTATAATTACCATCGACACCACAAACACCACAGATGCTGTGGTTACTGTGTTGGTGTCTGCTGGCAGATAAGGCGTCACTTTTATCGGAGTGACTTTTAGATGAATATAACAGATAATGACTCTAGTAATAACAAAAAAAAAAAAAGCTATAGTCAACGAGCTTATTCATAATTTAATTTCGCCCGAATTCCTCCAATTCTAAGATATAAAACTTAATCGAATCGTATCAAAAATTACGGCATATTTGAAGACATATTTGAATAATTTCTCAACTGCTGGCATCTCCATAAAAATTAGCGGAAGTGCAAAAGGAAAAGCGGAAGACAGATTGATGGAGGACCCTTTTGGTTGATAAGATGTGGGTTTGAAGGTAGGCATTGCCCATGGGCTGACTGCACCTTTATTCGCCTTTTTTGCAGCAATCGAAAACACTTGTCAAATGTCAGAAAATGCCGAGAAATTGGTGAAAAATGACAGTGGCAGTTGAGATTCGACCATCGGTAGGGCGGATGAGTAGAATTAATGACGCTCCATGTCACCGACAAGCCTCGAAACATGAAATCACTCTGTCTGTCTGTCCAATGTGGGCTGCAGCCTTCGGAGGCGTGTGCCATTCCATGAAAAATGTTCGAGGTGTGAAATCTGTGCGAACTCTAAACAACATAATTGCCAAATAAAAAAGTCGCCGCCGGCTGCGTTGTCCATGACGCTTTAAGCTTCGACCATTAATCAAAACTGTGGCCAACAGCAGAGTCAAAATGTGCCTTAAAAACGTTAAAAACAAAGAAACAAGTGCTTCTGGCTACCAAACGAGCTCCGACTTCGACTTCCAACAAAGTCAGTTGAAAAATTCGATGTCAACACTTTTGGCCAATCAGCAGGACGGTGGAAGTCTCGCATCTGTCTCCTTTCCTGGGAGTGGCTGTAGACAAAGTCTAAGCAGCGTTTAAGTTTGATTACCGGCTTATACTTCTTACTCCTACTCTTCCTATTGGCTGATGACCTCTCAAAATGCCAAGCTGATTGCAGCGCTGTCAATTGAACGACTTCCGCTCGCTACTTCCGCTTTATCTGTACTCGACGAGGAATTCTACGTGTGCCCGAAGAACGCTCCTCCACATAAACATTAAAGAGGAAACAAAGAGTTGACCAGCACATGGAACTAACCACAAACTGGTCGAGAACTGCCCTCACATTGCCAGTCAAATAATCATACGCCGCATTGTTCCAGGCCTCCTCTTCAAGATTAGAGGGGGAGGTGCAGGTGAAGAGACGGGGAATCTGTTATGTGTTGTGGATATTTGAATGTGCCGTCAACATCATCCACATCCACATCCAAAAAGCAAAACGTTGCATATCAAAAATGAGGAAGAGAACTTTAAACTGCGGGTCTTTTGCTGCTGCCCCACAGAGGAGCAAAGTTCTCCCCTCCCCTCGTCCTCCTCTCCCTTTTGTGGGTCCGTAGATAGCAACCCAGGGAGGAAGTGAGGCATGAGTATGCCTGGTTGGCAGGTTGGATGGTCGAATGGATGTATGGTTGTATGGTTGGTTGACTGCTTCAGTTTCAGCCTTCTTTCGGGTTCGCTTTGGGTTTGCAGTGCAAAATTTACCGCTAAGCATTTGCCAACAGCGCCAACTGCACAAAGGGCATGACAAACAGACTGAGACTCCGACTCCGACTGTGAATGTGACTGTGACTGTCGCTGCGTCTGTGATGCTGGCCGGGATCATGGGGGTCATTGTAATCATAACGGTAATGTTGACGTTGCCTCGTCCTGTGATGAGAGAAAGAGAGAGAGAGAGACAGAGAAAAGAAGCGGAAGAGGATAAGGGAACGCATTTTAAAAACCAAACTTAAACGCACAAAAAGAGATGCTAAAGGGGCGCCAAATTAGTCAAATCGTGTTATGGGCCATACAGGGTGCCTCTCTAATTGCAACTATTTCAAATATCAAGTAATTTCTTGGGCTGCCATTTATCCTTTCCTCGAATTCCTTTCTAAATCCAAAATCAACCCAACAATTTTGGCAGACAAACAAAGCAAAAGCAATTGACTGAAGTTGCTGCCAGCTTATGTTTCTATTGTTGTTGTTGCTGCTGCTGTTGTTGGTCCATCTAAGAAGCTGCGGCGTTGACTGCGCTGCTGCGTCGCTGCCTGCCTGGTCTCTGCTTTGGGCTGATGGACAAATGGAAACCCAAAGTGAGCAACTAAACAGCTCGCGACAGTTTTTATGATTTTTCGTTTCGTGTTTTGTTTTGTTTTGCTTTGGTTTCTTTTGTTTGCTTTGCAATTATTTCCCCTGTGGAATGTATCAGCAGCAATAACAGTAGCAGTGACAGTAACAGTACCATTAACAGCGACTGTAACAGCTGTTAACAGTAATCGAATCCACATCGCGTACTTAATTTTTACTCAGTCAGTTGTCACTTTAGGTTTTTGGAAAAATTCTTTTGCAATTTTCCTTTGAAATTCAATACGTTTGTTTCATTTGGAAATTTGCATACATACAAATATAATCTGAGAGTGTGTGAGTATTTCCTGTAACAGTTACACAAATGTAACTGAGAGTGGTGGAGTGGGAATAATTTCATTTGACCCCATTTGTTGCACCTTTAAGGGAATTCGCATCAAAGTAAATTCAGCTCATGTTTTTATTTGCATTTATATGTGCATATCTGTGTTTGATTGTGTGTGTGTGTATGTGTGTTTCGCACCCCTTAAGTGCCTTGCCGAGTCCAACTGCCATCAGGTTTATTTGCATGGGACTTCACACTTCATTGCACTCAGCACTCCCCTTTCCTTTCTCCTCGTCGCCTAGTTCCGTATTTGCGGTCATTTAACCGATGTTTCTATCTAGCTGAGGTCCTTGGGTCGGCAGGTCCTGAGGTCTTTGCCAGCGGGGAAAATGCTGAAATCGTGCGAAAAATTAAATAAATGACCAACTGCAGATTTTTCATTGGTTTCTTTTTCGATTTTCCTACTCAAACGTTTCTTTTTTTTATTTATATATCTTTAATGGGCCATAATATCTGCATTGATTTGCGTTTGTAATTTTTACCATTGTACCTCGGATATTTTCATGAAACTTTTCAGGTTAACCCCTCCCAATCTACTCCCCCTTGGGGTAACAAATTTGCCCATTGGCTGCCTTGAAATGCCTTTCATAACGTCAATTCCACTCGCAATTTCCGCGCCAATTAAAATATTTTCTGGATTGAGGGCACTTTGCATGCGCGGCACGCACAGTTGCCACTGTGTGTCGTCAACGATGGGGAGGGGAATCGAAATGGAAATGGGATGGGGATGGGGATGGCCTTTGGCTTTGCCTTTGTTCATCATAAATAAATACTGTTAATTTTTCAATTGTCCAGTGAACGTTTAACGGCCTTGCTGCCCCTGTGTGTCCTGGACGGACAGAGGAACGTGAAAAAGATATGGGGGTGAGGGGTTCTCGGAAATAACGGGTTAGGGGCAACGCCAAATTGATTGACAGAGGATTGGGGAATGGAAACACGTACGGCCATATGCTATGGCAAAAGTAAAAGAAAAAAAAAGAATATATTCGCCGAAACTTTTGGGCCATATGTACGAACGTGGCGAAGATTGACAGTCGAATGGCAACAAGCGGCTGGGCCAATAAAGTTGACAGCATACCATTCAGCAAACGTGACAGTTGCGTGTCTGGAACAGAAACTAGAACTCGGCCTGGCTATAGCCACATACTATAGTATATGGGTTCTGGATCCGCACGTCTCGTCGTCTAGTCGACAAACTTGCCACCGGCGTCGTACCGGATATCAAACTGTTGGCAGTTTGTTAGCGGCAAACGCGTCGTTGCCTAATATACAAATAAGAAATGGTAGATTGTCGCGCGAGCTTGCCACATGCCACATGCGAGCGACCACACAGCCGCTGCCACTGTCTGAGGCGGAACTTGATGAGCAGCTGCCATTTTAATTTTCGACGACTCTTCAGTTGACTTCTATAAATCTGTCAAGCACGACAGACAGACAATGCCCCTCTCTCCGTATATATATATAGCTCTCTTTCTCTCTCTTTCGCTGTCTCTCTTGCAATTGGAATTTCTAATCGAAGCAAATTGAATCACATGTCCTTCTGACGCGATAAGGCGCAACGGGGAACCAAAAGCAACAAACAATGACAGCCGAAGAGGCAACACCAACAACAACAACACCAAGAGAAACAGCCACAGCAAAGCTATGGCAAAAGGCAGCAGGATATCATCCGGAAAAGGTTCTGTTGTGCGTGGCATGGCGGCATATGGAAAATCATGCAAGCAGTGAGGCATAAATCAGCTTTTGGCAAAGTGGCTGCTGCCTAAAATGAGCTTTCCCAGTCGCCTGGGGAGACGACACAAGCGACAAAGATAAACGATTTCCGTGCCCTAACATACACTCATAGGCATATGAGTATTCACAAATTTAACACTCACATTCACAATCCCATTCACACTAACATTCGCTTCATTCGTTTATTAGACAAATCAAGTCCAAGCTTTCCCTATTGTTATTCAGCTAAATTGTAATTTAGAAAACTTTTTAAATCTTACATTATTATTTAGATTGACGCTGTTTCATCTATTTTATTCAGGGCTGAAAATAATAGAATTTATTTCTAAAATTTCTCTAAAAATTTATAACATCTATCTGACTCAAACTGCGACGATTTGAGAATTGACATTTGACATTAAAGACATTAAATACAACCAATTAAATTACTACTATCTTCGATCTATTAAGCATTATCAGTTTTAAAGTGTCATTAAGATCAGGAAAGACAGAAACCTGCAATGTGCTTAGAGTTATTTATATTGTGTTTTGCAGAATGTATGTAACGGGCAGAAGGGGGCGTGGCAGACCCCCAAAGTATATACATACTTGATCAGGATCAACAGCCGAGTCGATTGAGCCATGTCCGTCTGTCTGTCCGTCTGTCTGTCCGTCTGTCTGTCCGTCTGTTTGAACGCGTCGATCTCAGAAACCATAAGAGCTAGAGACCTCAAGCTTGATATGTAGGTTCCTGAATACCGTACGCAGATCAAATTTGATTTTATTTTTGGATCGGACCTCTATATCATACAGCTGTCATAGGCTCCATAGGACAAGAATTAAGTTTTAGTATGAAAACGTTTTTGGTTTTTTGAGATATCTTAACCAAAATATGCATTTAGGCTAATATTATACATCCTGACCAGATTTGGTTCAAATCGGTTGAATATATCATATAGTAGGCATGGGACGGAGCCCCCTTGTTTACCATATAACATGTACTACAGTAGCATTTTAATTACTTTAAATTCCATTTGCATTAAATAAATATCGTCTCTTTCATTCCGATAGAGATGTAAAACGCGGAATGTAAATGTTGTGAAATAAGTACAATAATAAATCAAAGGGATTTTCAACACACATACACAGAATCATCGACTTGTTAAGCTGCCCGAAATGTAATCCCATTAAATTATTGCACTTTTTTGCAATACGTAAATGGAAATTAGTTGGGCATTGGCAAATAAATATTATTAATGAATGCGAAAAAACCAAAGCGAAAAGCATTCGAAAGGGAAAGGGTAAGAAATTAAGCAATCAATTTAAATTGGAATTTGAATTGGAATAATGCTGGTTTTAATTTGTGGCCATTTTATTTGTTAGTTTTATTGTCGTTCGACCAAACTCAACGGCAAGTTGATCTTTGGCCTTAGAGGAGCTGCTTATCCCAGTTAATCTTGAACAGACTGTCAGACAAACGGACAGACGGAACGACTGACGGAGCGACTGTAACCTGTCCGGACCCCGCATAATACTCGTAATTTGTATCCGCGCTGTGTTTTTGGGCGAGTGAAATTAATTTACGAGGTGAAACTTATTTGCAGAGAACCGAGCAAACCCTTTTGCACTTCGCCAGGACCAGAGTCCATTCAAGCGTTTAAATTGCTGTCAACAAAAGGCAAACAAATAAATAAAAGCCAAATGGCAATTGGGTGTGGGACGCACAACAAATGTGTCTACAAATGTCACAAGCTGTGAGGGGATGCGTAAAAGCAGGTCAACAAATGACCCATGGTAAACCAGGACGAATCGTGCGCCAAGGCCAAATGATTAACACGTCTCCAGGGCGTAGACAACAGATGAAACTAAACCTTGAGCTCTGTCTCAACTGCTCAAGATATTTTGAAAATATGCAGAGTCGACCACAAGAAAACCCGAGCAGCGCTTTAATTATTATTATAGTTTGAATGGACAAAAGGGATAGAGGTAGGGAGGGACAAAAGGACTGACTCAACAAATCAGATAGAAATCTGCAAGTGAAAACACGTGCCACAGCATTTTCATGACGATGACGTGGCAGGCAAACAAATGGCAACAAAGCAGCCCAAATCAACGAGCAAAATCGCCAAAATGGAATGAAAATGGTTGCAAACAAACAGACATTCTAAATGGCAAACATGTGGCATGTGGCAGGTATCAGGTAGCAAGCTTTCAAGTCGAAAAGGTTGCTCAATTCGCTGGCTATAAATAGCCATAGCTTAGCTTCGCTCTGCATCCAAATGGCCAATAAAGCAAATGATGGTCAGTTCTGGCCGTCATCATTTATAATGCATGCAAAAGCCGCAGATTTGAGTTACAGATACAGATACAGATACAGCAATAGCTATAGCTATAGCTAAAGCTATAGATACAGATACATATACAATCTGATGACTGTTGATATGTCAACTAATCCGTGAGCACTTTGCTGCTGGTCGAAACATTTCGGGCAATTGAGTGCCAGCAGGACGTAATCGCCTGTTGATCCTTTATAAATACTTGAGAGTGAAAGGCGCCTGCGAGGCAAATTCTTTTTGGCCAACAGCTGCTGCCCAAAAGGCCCAAATGCCATGAGCGGGTGACATAATCAAATCAATAATTTATGAGCTCACTCTGCTTTAAGCGGATTTACATTGCCTGCACTTCAGCAGCCCAGCACAGAGACGGCTGCTGAGAGGGGGTGAGAAGGGATGAGAACAGCAAAGTTTTTGCAACTGAAACTGAAACTGAAACTGATATCAATTAGGTGGAAAGTGATAAGTTGCTCAACTGTCGATTATCGTCTGTCGTCTGTCGTCTGTCATCTGTCGCCTGGGACTGTCAATTGTTTGTCTAACTTTCGACTTGCGAGTGTGAGATTAAGAGTCTATAGAAGGGGGACCTCGTTGAAGATGCGCACACTCCACGCGATGTGGAAGACGTTCGCCCGTGTGGATGATAATGCTCGTAACTAATGCGACTCAGCGAAGCGTGCAATGTGGTGTGGCAGTGGCGAGGGGAGAGGAGAGAACAGCAGCAATGCTACAGTCCGCGTTAACAGCAACCCTCATAAAAGGACCCTGTTACGACTATTTGCCCCTCTCACAGTCCACAGGGGAAATAATTGCCAAGCAAACAAAAGAAACCAAAACAAAACAAAACACGAAACGGAAAATCATAAAAACTGTCGCGAGCTGTTTAGTTGCTCACTTTGGGTTTCCATTTGTCCATCAGCCCAAAGCAGAGACCAGGCAGGCAGCGACGCAGCAGCGCAGTCAACGTCGCAGCTTCTTAGATGGACCAAAAGCAGCAGCAACAACAACAGCAACAACAACAGCGACAGAAACTGGCAGCAACTTCAGTCAATTGCTTTTGCTTTGTTTGTCTGCCAAAATTGTTGGGTTGATTTTGGATTTGGAAAGGAATTCGAGGAAAGGATAAATGGCAGCCCAAGAAATTACTTGATATTAGAAATAGTTGACAATTGCCTGAGATATCCTCCAACAAGAGAGGCACCCTGTATGGCCCATAACACGATTTGACTAATTTGGCGCCCTTTTAGCATCTCTTTTTGTGCGTTTATGTTTGGTTTTTAATATGCGTTCTCTTATCCTCTTCCGCTTCTTTTCTCTCTCTCTCTCTCTCTCTCTCTCTTTCTCTTTCTCTCATCACAGGACGAGGCAACGTCAACATTACCGTTATGATTACAATGACCCCCATGATCCCGGCCAGCATCACAGACGCAGCGACAGTCACAGTCACATTCACAGTCGGAGTCTCAGTCTGTTTGTCATGCCCTTTGTGCAGTTGGCGCTGTTGGCAAATGCTTAGCGGTAAATTTTGCACTGCAAACCCAAAGCGAACCCGAAAGGAGGCTGAAACTGAAGCAGTCAACCAACGATACAACCATTCGACCATTCGACCATCCAACCTGCCAACCAGGCATACTCATGCCTCACTTCCTCCCAGGGTTGCTATCTGCGGACCCACAAAAGGGAGAGGAGGACGAGGGGAGGGGAGAACTTTGCTCCTCTGTGGGGCAGCAGCAAAAGACCCGCAGTTTAAAGTTCTCTTCCTCATTTTTGATATGCAACGTTTTGCTTTTTGGATGTGGATGTGGATGATGTTGACGGCACATTCAAATATCCACAACACATAACAGATTCCCCGCCTCTTCACCTGCACCTCCCCCTCTCATCTTGAAGTGGAGGCCTGGAACAATGCGGCGTATGATTATTTGACTGGCAATGTGAGGGCAGTTCTCGACCAGTTTGTGGTTAGTTCCATGTGCTGGTCAACTCTTTGTTTCCTCTTTAATGTTTATGTGGAGGAGCGTTCTTCAAGCACACGTAGAATTCCTCGTCGAGTACAGATAAAGCGGAAGTAGCGAGCGGAAGTCGTTCAATTGACAGCGCTGCAATCAGCTTGGCATTTTGAGAGGACATCAGCCAATAGGAAGAGTAGAAGTATAAGCCGGTAATCAAACTTAAACGCTGCTTAGACTTTGTCTACACCCACTCCCAGAAAGAAGAAAGATGAGAGACTTCCAAATCCATTCCCAGACTTCATCAACCTGCTGATTGGCCAAAAGTGTTGACATCGCATTTCTCTGAAGGCGTCAAACAGTCGCGGACTAAATGATTGCTGCTCCTTGAGTAAGAGTAAGGAGGAGGAGGCGGAGCTAAGGATGGGCGGCTTTTCGTGCTTCAATAATTCTTGTTATAGCTTCGGGCTTCCAGCCACAATATGCTGATTAATGGACTGTCTTTAAGCCGACGGCGTATTGTGTTTATTGTGTGATGACACAAGTCAGTTTACCATTTATTATAATGTTTGTACAATTTGATAAAATTAGTATATTAAGCAATTAGTGGAGATATACGACTTGAAAATACCTTAACTTACAGTTATTAATAAAAACAATTGTATTTTTATTTACTGCAATAATCTGAAAGCTAAAGAAATGTCAAAAATTTGAAATACTTTTGAAATATACTTAATTATTGTGAAAAAATAAAACAATAATAATATTGCTAAATTTGAATTATTGCGAAGAATATATAGTATGTATTTTAGTTTCAAAAATTTCGCACGACAAAATCTTTAAATATTTTTGTGGACCACACCGAATAATACACAGTTTTTAAGCAATTGTTTTTAAAATATAAAGAGTTTTTTAATTTTCGTTTGCCTAAAAATAGTAAAGCAAATTAACTCTGTTGAATTCACATTTTATTCGGCATACACATGTGGCAAATAGGAAATCTCAGTGCAGAAAGAGTTAAAATACGAAAATCCTTTGCACAAATTCATCATACGCCGCATTGGCCGCAGTCGGCGGCGCTCCGCTTTGGGGGACAGATGTCGGCGCGGCATCCGAGGTATGTGGCTGTGGCATGTGGAATGTGGCATGTGGAACACTTGGGGCACACACAGCATGCCACAGACGACAGTTGAGTTGTTGTTGTTGCTGCTGCTTTTTGTGCACAATTGGCGATGTGGCCAGGCGCGTTACATTCTGGCCGATTTATAGCACAGAATATTTTGTGCTGCTTATTGAAATGCAGGCAAGGCAATAGCCAGTAAAGCCCTTTGGCTGCCACTTGCCACTTGCCACAGCCACACAACTACAATAGCAAATATGAGCAGCAGCCGTCAGCGCCGACGGGCAAAGCAAATACCAGCACTTGGAGCACAATTTCGTCTTCATCTTCAACCCCATCTCCATTTCGAGTTTACTCTTCCTCTTCCTCATCCTCATCCTCTTTCTATTCTGCTGCTGCCCTGCAGCGACCGCATCCTGCTACAGTTTTGGCTGCCACACTATAAATATAACATTAATTTTTATGTTTTCATATTTAGCAACGCTTCAGTAAACACACACACACACTAACACACATACAGTGGCTGCCTTATTACTGTAGTTAGATAGAGCCATTGAATGACGCTTATGAGCGATATCGCTGACGCTGGCGACGACGCGACGTTGACGTCGACGTTGTCGCTGCGCAAACGTTCAATGTTACAGCTGTTAACAGCCGCTGTTAACGGCAGCATCCACAACTGTTACGGCTGCGACTGCGACTGCGACGCCAACGTCGACGACAGCGGCGGCTGCGGCGACTGCGTTGTCTGCCTTTCTATTGTCATTTGGCACATGTGAAATATACCGTTACTTCTTGGCCGGCGCTTCATTCATTCATTCGCTGTTTACAATTCGCTTGCGTCCGTTGCACGTATTTTCCCGGCGTAACGGTTATTTGCCACTTGATTTCGTTATCCTTCAACTGCGGATCGTGTAATATTGTTGTTGTTGTTATTATTGTGGGAGAAGCGAAACTATGCAAGAATTAAAGTGAATATTGAAAAAAGAAATACATTTAAAAAAAATTCACATACATTTAAAAAAAAAATTACAAGATCTATGCAGATTTAGTCAATTAAATAAACAGATATTGATCGAAAAGCATAATCGTTAATATAAAAGTTTATAATCAAATGTCCTTAAATTAAAATGAATTTCCCAAGGCATCATTTCCGGTGATCATAAATTTTCGAGTACCAACTATTGACTGTCAATAACAACCAAATCAGTCTCAATTCGTTAAGAGCACCTGGACAAACCTGAATTTTGGATTAACTTGCCTCTAATGAATTTATTACTTAAATAATAAATTCAATCCATTTTTTCCTATAGTGTTATGTAATGATCCTCGAATCCAAAAGATACTCGTAGAGCTTCACATTTAAATCAACACTTTCTTTTGCATTTAAGTTTTTGAGTGCGAAAAGAACACTTTAGGAATATAAGAATACAAGTCAAAAATCGCTATATTAAGATCCGTTCTATCGATATTTATTTACCTCTCTGGAAAAAACTGATAACAAAGGCAATTCAAATTGGATTTAAATCAAGCATAAAGCCCAACCAGCTTTGTTTTGAAAGCTTTGAAGAGTTCAAATTGATATTTTGTGGATCACAAGCTCATTATCGATCACTCAAGCAACATTGTCAGGTGAAAGTCCTACAGTTAGTTTCCGGTTGAGTCAGGTCAATGTGATTGTATTTATTCTTCTTGATTGTGTTGACAGATTTTTAGTAATTGCCACTTAGACTAGTCATAGGCCCTGTTTAATTGTTGGCTATCAGAGTGGCGATGGTTATCAATCTGCCCATAGATAGATGTCATTTGCTGGCAGATAACCCTCAATGTCTGTCGAAGACAAACCCACTCGACAAACGGTATCAATGGGGTGGGATTTCAAGTTGAACACACGTCCGCAGCGATAAACTGCACTTAAGTTAAGTACCTGGGGAAGAGTAGGGCCGAAAGGGCGTCGTTGTCATTAATATAAATGCACGCGATTTGCGAGCGATTTTTAACGCCTGCAATTAGAAACGCCCGCAATTTGAAAACTAAACAGAGTTTTTGGGAGGGGAAATGTGCAGCAAGAAGGGGAGATGTGCGTCTGTCATCAGCAAACACACTCCGTTGCAGTGGTTCAACTTGAAAAATGATTTACACACATAAATCATAAATTATGGCTTTCAAGTGGCCGCGACAAATGCAGATGACGATGGGCGGTTGACGATGACGATAAATACAATAATCGGTAGTCTGTCTGTTCTATGTCTCCCATTGTCTGCAGCTATCCAGAACCAGCCTATTTTAGCCACTTTTGCCTCTTATCACACGTCAGACGTCACATTTCAGTTAACAGTTTTCGCATTTTCAATCAATTGGCCCAATTGAAGGCGACTTTCAATGCTAATAATTTGGCTACGATTCAGTTCGCGTCGGTCGTTGCTGGAGATCACACACAGGCACCCTTTCTTCGCAAATAGCCACGGGAATTCAAGAATTAGAGTTCCTATATATACATATTTATATCCTGATATACTTATGTTTATATACCTCAAAAATTATCATTTATCCGCTTTTTAAGTGTTTTGCTTAATTAATAATTTTGGCAAGCTGATAAAGAGCAAAAACGCGTTCGATAAATTGTCTATATATAAAGATATAGCTACGATTTTAATTTTTGCTTATCGTTTGCAATGAATTTAAGTGATCGTTTGGTGCTAAAATTAATATTTGTAGTGTTTTGCTGTGCTCAAGGTTGGTATAAAGACGAATAGATAACGTGATCAATCAGGTTATTGACTTAAAGCACTGCACTCATAAAGGATTAAACAATTTTTAATATGATAAAGTTAATTATAATTTTATATTTAATTTGATTAATTTATCCAATTGATTTAAAACCCTTTAAGTGTGTGTATTGTGTTGACTTCCTTACGATCCAGATATTCTACCAAAATTCTTATTGGAATTTTTATCAAACTTAATCCTTTCATTCAACTTATTTGCCATTTATTATCTGCAATTCATTCATAAATTGATAAGAGCTCATAAACTGCGTCACTTTGCTTCTTCTAATAAGTTTTATCGTAACTTTGGTTTAATTTTTATTTAAGATTAATTCACTTCGAAAATTTAAATTCTATAAGCTGATCTGCCAGCATCTATGCGGCAATTAGTTTAAGCACCTTCACCTTCACCTTTGTAGTAAACTCACCTCTTTTAAGAGCTGTTGATGATCTGTAAAGAGAAAACGTGAGCATCGCCAAAGAGAGACAACAAGAGTATGCCATGTGCAGAGATAGCGATAATTATCGTATGTTCTCTTCTCGTTCGCTTCAGTTCCGTTCAATTCTGTTCGGTGTGGTTCAGTTGAGTACGGTTCGCTTCTTGGGGCTTTGATAAGCAAGTCGCCTTGCAAATTTTGCAAAATGTAAAATTGAGCACCTATCGAATGAACAGCATGCGCAGTTCGCTCAGACAATCCGAACGTGTGGATTGGTTTGTGAGGGGTATGGGAAGACGGTTGGGGTAGCTATTGTTGGATGACAATTCGCTTAAAAGAGCTGGCGAATTCTCAAGACGAATTCAGTTAAAAATCCCGCGTTGTACGAGGCGGCAGCGTTTTTTCTGATCAAACTGAATACGTAAAAGCAACAGAAACTGAATACAAATAGAATCCACAGTTTTACAGTGTAAATATAGCAAGTACAACCACAATAACAACGTGCACAGCACGTGCCAAATGAAAATACTCAGACGCGCGCGGCTTTTAATCGCGCAAGAGTTTTGATAAGACAAAGTGTTTGTTTTTATTGTCATGCTTGGATTTTTTGTTTATCACTAGCCAGAAAACGCGTGCCGAAAATAATAGATAATTAATTAATTAATATACGATAAAGATAAAATAAATGAAAATAGCTGCTATCATACTGAATGGAATGAAAAATGTCGCGATTCTCTTGATTCTTTTCCCCCAATTTGAATATTTGCTACGTCAACAGAAATTTGGTGTTTTTGTATTTGCTTTGCTTTTCACCTTATTTCTTTCTGTTGTTTCCAATCTTTCGTCGTCGTTTGCCTCGGTGTTTGCGTAGATCGTATGATTTTAACCAGTTTGCGTTTATTTTTGTTGCATTTCTGATTTTTCGGCTTTTCGGTCACTCGACGCGTTTTTAGTGCTGCTCTCGCGCGCGTTTTTTGTCGCTCACCTTACTGCGGGCATAGTATATGTACATGTGTGTGTGTGTGTGTGTTTATTTTGGCAACAATTTTCAATGTTGTCGCGATTTTTGTAGCGGTGTTATTTATTTTTAAAGAGCACAGACGCCATCATACTGATTAGATAATGTCAGCAGATCCAATGCTTCCTGCATGATTATTGATCGAATGACTTTCTATTCCATAGTTTGGGGCGGAGCTACATATAGATACAATAATTGAATATATGCATAGTCACAGTGCAGTGAGAAACAAACTAGAGCAAATTTGTTAAGAAACTAACAAGCAGAGAGACAGAGTTACTAAGGAAGAGAGAAACCACAAAGTAAACTGCAAAAACCAGACAAAGTTCATACCATGGCCATAGAGTTACGCTCTACGACCACTGTAAGTGATAGCACAACTGCAACAACAACTACAACTATAACGACTACACCAACAATCAACACAACAACAAACGCAACAACTGGCTGCGACAGCAACAGCAACAGCAACAACAATTGCCAGCGTCGTGCTCAACAGCTGTTTAGTTGCGTTTGCGCCAATGCAAATCTAGTGCTGCTCACATTAATGTTAACGCTGAGCAAATGTTGCACTGCCACGCCCACAGCAACGCCTCTGACAACAACAAATAATGAACAAATGCTGCCTGCAGGCGGCGTCACATTGACAAAACTTCTCGATGGCAAAGGCATCCTCAACATGGGCTTCAAGTTCCTCAATGTATCTGGCAAGATCGGCACTCCACTGGACATAGGTGAGAAACGGGCTAACACTGGGAGGGAGAGAGCTGCTGCTAAAGAGAGGGGATGAATCGAGAAGCAAGGAATGTAAAGAGTTTGATTTTAGCCAGACTGTGCTAATTTTAGACTGCATTCAAGTCTTCAAACGAGATGCAACTGCAGTAGATGCTGCACTTGTTGCACTCGCTGTTAACCCCTTGTGAATTGCCAGTCATTTTGGCTTAATTATATTTTATATAATGAATTTGTTATAGACGTCATTCAAAAATATAAGTATTGAATGCATATCTAAAGTTCATTTGAACCCCAAGCTGTTCAACCTTGGAATTTGTCTAAAATTTCCCTTAAAACTTTTATTTTGACAAGCGTTTTATAGATTTCCGGAGTTTGCTTTTCATTTTGGTTTGCCTACGTCTCTGTCTTTTGATTGATAAGGACTTAACTTCGCTAACGGCATTTGTCTATTGCCTTTGGGGGTATTTCCGAGTCGTAAATTTCTTTAAATCAGTCCACCTGCCGGGCTGGGATTTGCTTTATTGAGATTATCTTATCGCTGCTCACTTTTATGATTTGTTTTTATAACATTTTCGCTGGGATTTAGCAATTGAATATTTTCATGCAATCAGTTTAATTTCTACAAGGTTGCGTGGTATTCGTAAAGCGTATTATAAACTTGATTTAAACTTGAGACTAAAGGATTAAATGCTTTGTACTTTGACAACTTTGTATCATTCGATATTGGAAATATAAATATTTTTAAATTTTGTATTTGGAATTAAAAGATATTTTTTACGAATATTATGATACAAACAAGTGTTCAATTCTGTACTTTGTTTCTTGCATTTTGTACTTTGATCGAATACTTAAGAAACCGTAAATAAAATTCTTGACATGCATTTTGACTCCCCGAGCCAAAATATACGTAGGTAGATACCAAAAATACCATTGACGTAGTCCAAAGAACATAGCTTATTGATCTAAATGGATCACACAGTGTCTATGAATTGTATTTTGAGATTAAAGAGTATTCAAAGTCTACCAAAAAAACAGAATACACATGCCAAAAAAAAAAAAAAAATCACCCTCAGGCTCAAAGCAGACGAGCCCCTTTTTAGTTATTTTCATACAAATTTGTATACCTAACAATCAAGTTTTCAGCACATTTTCATTTTTCATATTTTCAATACACGCTTTACATCAAGTTGATTTATAACCTGTTCTGTTTGATTTCGTATACTTTTTATTTGTTTCAACAAATTATTAACACTCTGATAGATTCCCGTCACATAAATTAGCATATCTTTTATGTGTAGTTTGGTGCAAGGTCGCCAAAGCAAAAAGCAATTCTCTCTCAGTTTTCTATTCATTTTATGTGTTTTATTTTATGATGCCCTGTACTCAGTGCAAGCGTTTACTGAGTAAAATTAAATTTAAGACTCATATTATTTTAGTTTTGGTTTAGCTTTAATAAGATTTGTTCTAGTTCAGCTTTCAGTTTCACTCGTATTTTTAGATCTTATGACCTCAATAAATAGAGAAGCGCCATTTCTTAGATAAATATAAACTGTTGTCATATCTCCTTATGCTCTCATGATTAAAATTTCATAAAGATAAGATAAGATAATTAACACCGAAATTAAACAAGATAAACATATTCGTAGTAATGAATAAATAAATGTATCTAATACCACAGGAATTAGTGTAAGACTCTATCTCTTTGCGGGTGCTTACAGGGTACCTCCTCATCAAGCACGCTCTTATGTTATTTCATTTAATTTGTTGGCTCATTTGAATTTCATGGCGTTTCTGTTTGATTTTAATTTGTTTGCGATGCCAACAGATTTTTCTAGTATATTCAACTAGTTTTGTGCCAACATCAGCAACAAAAGCACAACAACAACTAAACAACAACAAACCCAATGCTTTTTAATAGTGGGCGTGTTGACTGTCCCCTTAATGTTTCGCTTATATAAAGAAAGCAAATGACGCTGTCGCCTTTAATTGATTTGTTTTTGCTCAAAATCTAGTAAATCAACTACAATAACAACAACAAGAAAATCAACAACAATTATTAATAAATATTCATTGGTTCTTAGCATACGAAGGGGGCGTGGTCCTCCCTATAGTGCCTCCAATTGAGCACACGTTGCTTTGATTGCCCCACATCAATTTCAACTTAATGAAATCGAAAAATTGAAATTATTTAATTGAAATTGACATTGAACTTGACTTAACAAGCATCACTCGAATGTGATAAGCAGCGATGTTTTGATGTATTTTTTTATTTTTTTTTCATTATGATTAATTAGCACCCCGAATGTGTGTTTATCAAATTTTTCCCAGCACTTCGAGGGATAATCCCATTTAACATAATCTGTACTCATTATTGAATTGGTATTCTTAACACAGTTATCAAATTTATTTGGTGTGTTCTCTTGGCGAAATGTTTTTAGCCGACTCAGAGCATTGCTTAACTTGACCGTCTGGCGTTGCGTCGAGTCGAGATAGTCTCTTATCAGACCTGCTATTGCGTCTGAGCACTAGAGGAGGTTGTTCAGTTATACTTATGTCTAATAAAAATTATAAATACTTAAGTAGTAAAAAATACACTGATGAAAATGCCAAAAAAAAAAAGGTGTCATCAGTCAACCACACTATTCAGCCAGATTTTAGGCCAACCAGTTTCGGCGCTGAACAAGTTTTAACTTAGACTTTTCGATAACATTCGATACGTAAAATATCTTATTTTATGAACACAACACTGTATTTGCCGCCAGACTGAGTGGAGGCATCAAATAACCTGTTTTTTTTTATCATTATGTTTGGTTTTTTATAATTATCAATTCATGCAGGAAGAGTTGTAAAATTATGCAATTTATCATTTGAACACTGCAAATGATAAGAATATAGGTAAATAAATAAATGATTTTAGATAAGAATCAAACTATTCAAAATACATTTGATTATATTAAGGAAATACAGAATTATTGCTTTCTATAAAAGCTTGTTGTGTTTTTCTTTCCAATTCGCAAGTGAATAAAGTGGAAAATGTAAAATTTTGATAACATGCTAGAGTTTTCTTTTAAATATATAAACAGAATATCTTTTTAAAGAATATTCTTAAAATTCTCCAAATTAACTATCTTGATATGCTGAAAGTGACTTGATTGGTTTTAAATTGATCAAACCACTTATACTTACAATTTGTGCATATCTCCATGTCCATATTTATAAATAGGCTAAACATATTTAAAATGTATATTGATTATGTCCTGCCATCATTCATAATTGAAAATAATTCTCAGACAGCATGGCGACATCGACAAATTGATTTGACCTTATTGATTGACGGCATTCGGTGAATTCTTTCTCGAAACTCGACAGCGTTTTGTTGTTTCAATTTCAATTGGAACAATTACAAAATGCTTAATGGGCTTGCGTAAATTATTTATGTGAATGTTTTGATTAAACGAATAATTTTTGTTCATTTAAATTGGCCCCGAAACAGCTGTCAAATGCATCGACAACATTGACCAGGAAACCCTTCTCAAATGTGATTCCCTAAATGAATGTATGTGTGAGTGTGCGTGTGTGTGTGTTTGTCTGCGCCTGTTTACCCAGGACATTGGCAATCCATAACTTTTTCACTTGTCACATTTTCTATTATGTATCAAGAGTTGTTGACATTTTTGGGTCCCTGTATTATTTCTATTATAATTTCCATACATCTTTATGTGCAAAATGTTGTATGTGGGGCAAGACGCCTAGAAACGAACGCAACTTGAAACGGAAGTTCGGCAAAATTGTCAAGCTCTTTGGGGGGCAACCTTCAAAGTTTTGCGGCATTCAGCGCCATTTTGTTTGTGTGTATCTTATTTCAAGGCATTTTTGTTGATTAAAACCCCATGACGAGGATGGGAACTGCTTCGCATTATGTTTGTATTGTATGCAAATGATTCGAGCATCCACACACAAGTACCACCCATATGTGCGTGCGCGTGTGTGTGTATGCGTTTGTGGTCGTATGTGTCTGGTCTTGATTGTTTTGAAGTTTTAAGCCCTAATCAATTTGGGCTTTTGTGCCACCTACAAATGGCACTTTGTCTGCCTGTTTTTTCGGTACGTTTTTCGGTTTTCAGTTTCGTTTTTCGCTTTTTTTTAATGAGAAAACTTTTAGCAGCTTTTCAGATGAGCAACAGCAGCAGTTACAACAACAAACAACAACAGAAACATAATTAGCTTTAATCATTTGTTTACTTTCTACTTTCCTCCATATCTCCTGCACAGCTCAAGCCCTGTACCCGAAGTGCGATGAGAAGCAATTTCAATGTCAAAACGGCGACTGTATTCCCATTAGGTTCGTTTGCGATGGCGATGCAGACTGCAAGGATCACAGCGATGAGCAGGTCACCGAGTGCAAATTTCGCGGTAAGTTTTCGTTACACTTTCGTATTGCATACTTTTAGGGCGCCATGCTAAATGCACACTTTACAGTGGCGTCTATCACATTGAGTGATGCTTCGTTAACTGCCGATTTTGTGAATCAATCAAAATGCGAAACTAGTTTGCTACTTTTATGCTCGAACGTTGCATGGGTCAGAGTGGGACTAGAAGGGGCAGCCTAGGCCTGGGGCTGGGCTGAAGCTGCGGGCAGGGATGTGTGTGTATGTAGTTGGACTGACTGCTGACCAAAACTGTGCCATGGCAGTGCGCTCATTAAGTCACTAAACATCGACGCAAACTGCAAATGCAACGCAATTTCGCTGACTGTGGCATGCAACGTTGTTGCATCAGCAATTTATCATCAGCGCGAATTCGTCGCACGAGACTTTTGCGTCGCTATTCGACATAAAAGGAAACTATGTGAGGTCGTCTGACTTATTTTATCACAATATTTTTGTGCCAGCCACCAAAAAAAAGAATGAAAAAATTATAATACTCGTAAGAGAGATAATAATAAAAAAAAAAGAAGAGCACAATTCACTTGCTT
Source organism: Drosophila innubila (assembly GCF_004354385.1). Classification (NCBI taxonomy): domain Eukaryota; kingdom Metazoa; phylum Arthropoda; class Insecta; order Diptera; family Drosophilidae; genus Drosophila; species Drosophila innubila. The sequence goes on from NW_022995380.1 coordinate 14,472,355, forward strand.
CTGTTGCTGCTGCTGATACTGCATAACAAAATTGTTAAATAATCTTGCTGAAGGGCAAATTACAAGCAGTGAAATTGATAATGAGCCCTCGGAGGACGCAAGAAAGTTGCAATTAAACCAAGCGAAAGAGTTGCAGGTGATTCTGATGCTTAATAATGAGTGAAATGGGATATTTTCAAAGAGAAAATGGAAATTAAAAATGAACTAGAATGCGTCAAAGGGCAAACGGCATGGAATGAAGGTTAAAAAATGTAAAGTTAATATAAAATAGAAATATTAATGAGAAAAATAAGATAGTTTTGGCAAAAGATAAATAATATATGATGAAATAACTTATATTTTAAATAAGCAGGTAAAGAATTACTTAGTTATTCAATATTAATCAAATTCTGACTGTTTAAATGGTTTAAAGTATTTTTTTAAATTTAAACAAATTTAAAATAAAAACAAATTAAATTATTGTATTAATAGGCTATTTAAAATATTTATATTTTTTACTTATGTAAATTAGTGAAAATCATTTATTTAAAGTAAAATATGAAACATAATTTCGCATAGTTGAATAAGATTTAAGATATTTAGACATAATTGATGTTAGATTCAACTTTATAGCTCTGCATGCATTACTTAATTATTTTCGTTAACAAAACTCTTGATGAAGCTCAACCACCACCCATTCGCCGCCAACATCTAGCAATAACACTCACAACAACGCTCAGTGATAGACTCAGAACGGCAGATAAAACTCACTCAAAATGTTCGTTTATGTTGTGCTCGACACGCAGCTGGTGGCTGTTGAGTGAAAGCTTCGACTGAGATTTGAGAGATGCTGCAAGAGCAAGTTTTGGCAATTGTTTTTAAGGATTGGCGCTCTGCAGCTGTAAACTCAGTTGTCGGCGAACTTTTCAAGTAAACGGACGGGAAAATTCGTAAACGCGTTGAGTGAAAAAATTAACCATTAGTGAAACCAACTACATATAGAAATATTGAAGAATAAAAAAAAACAGTGCGAAAAGTAAGCAGCATAAAATATGTGACAAGTGAAAGAGTTTTGACAAACACTGTTCCAGGAGGAATTAAATAAATTGCCATAGCAAAGTGATACCAATATGTCCTCGAAATACTGACTGCAAGATATTCACTGATACACGCTGTCTAGAAGTCCTTTGATGTTATGCAAAGTGCTTTGACAAAATGCCAGAGTCAGGCCAAGGAACCCCAAAAAGCTTGACGTGTGCCTTAAAGATATGAGAAGGCTATGGAAATTTGTGTGCTCTTTTCGTTATTTATTTTTTTTTTTTTTTATGGTCCTTTTCTACTTTTTGTAGAAAGTCGCCGCCGTTCTTAGGCTAATCGGCAATGTCCATCTGTGACAGTTTGTGGGCTTGGAAAGGCCTGACTACCGCCTACTTAGAATTTAGATAGACTTTCGTCTGATTATTGTCGTTACACTTATCATTTATCATTTAGTTTTGTAGCCCACATTAAATGTGTTTCCTCAATTTCCCACAAAATTGCTAAATTTTGTCGTCTGACAGTCATTTATGTGGCACTTATAACTCTGGCCAATTTTTGACCTTTGGAAATTTATGTATTTAAGTATGTTGTTGTTATTGTTGACTATAATGAACTTGCTAACGGAAATTATGCAATCAATTTGTGCAACTTGGCTGACTCAAATATGGCACAAAGGCGTCGCAATTGAGCTAACAACAAGTCAATTGTCCTCAGGCGATTTGGTTAGACACATTTCGATGGCATATCAAGTGACAGTGTTATATTGTATAAATCATTAACTCAATATGCGTTTATAGATTCAACGATCAAATTACCTAAAGACATAACAAAGACTATTCTGTGAATACGTTAAAACATGGGTCACATTTGGTGTTTGCTATTTGTGACAAGTTTGCTGCACACACAAAGTCACAGTTTGGGCGCAATCGTGTCCGATAATGGTATGAATACTTAAATTAACTCTTAACACAAATATCTATTTCAATAAATTAAATATTATTTATACTGTAGTTTATTATGATTTTATACTTTTGCCAGCATAAAATAACATTTATAATTTTAACATGTCCTTGTTAACCTTTTGACTGGTTTACAATTTTAATTAAAATTAAATAAGGAAACCGTTTTGTATTCCAAAATATATTTGTTTTGCCTATTTTTGTGCAATTGATCGGAATGCGGTAGATAGTAAAATAATTGTAAATTACATAATTCAAAATATTTATAGCGCATTCAAAGCAGATGATAAAAACACAATAAAGATGCAGCTTAAATTTAATGTTTTCCCAATATGAAACAACTGAACAAATCAAAGTATATTCAATAAAACAAATCGTCTATTATAAATAATATAGTATCGCTACCAAAGTTTATCCTTACAAGACGACAAGCGCATTCACTCAAGCCACACACTTTTTGTTTCTCCAACAAGTTGTAAACTATGCCAACAACACCTTTAAAGATGAATTAAACATGACCGAATCCCAATCATGAAGTGGCAGGATAACATGGAGCCACTTGCTCGCCGCGTTACTAGTGTTTGCTGACTGCAACAGGGCGGCATGTGTCATGCAACACGCCGATTGACATTTGCATACAAATTGCCAGACGCTTCTCTCAAGGGCCAAAGTTTTTTAATCAACTGAAATGCCATTTAAACTTAGTTAGTAAAATATAAAAAATTATGCTGAATTGCAACTGGCAATTTGCCGCACAGTTTTATCAATTTGAACAGTAACTGCAACATGCGTTAACGCAATTAAGTGCCACAAGTGTTTTATGTACGGTATTTTTGTCACAAATAATAAATTTAATTTGATTTTTAATTGCCGCCTGAAGTGACATCAAAGGCATTAGAATGGCAACAAAAAAAAATTTATTTACATACATACATCAATGATTAAAAGCGCAGCAATTTTTCCAATGGACCCAGTTTATACACATTTAATATGCAAATTCATGAGCAATACATATTAGCAATCACTAAGTTTGACTTATTTTAGCCTACTTTTGAGGCAGGTTTAATGTAAATATGCTTCCTGTCTCACGATTCTAGTAATTTTCACGTTACACAATTGGTGCCCATTTCTCAAGCACCTCTCGTGAAGTGTATAAAAATGAACACTCCAAAGTGTTTGTTGCACATGTGACCATTTTTTATTGTTCAATATTTTGTAGCTTGTATTTATATTTGTTTTTCTTTTTTTTACAAATATTGGTTGCTGTTTTGCGTCGTTTTCGTTTTTCCTCGAAATAGGTTCGTGTAGAACACAAGTTTCTCCGTTTTCCGTTTTTCATGCTACATTTCATTTGACTGAAGCGACAAAATGCGCAAACTGAGCCAGGACATTCGCAAGGCATTCGACCGGAGAGTTGTGCACCATAAAAAGTTTAGAAAAGTAATCATATTAAATGTTATTGATATGGCAACTTGTGCCTTCAGCTCGTCTATGTCGCATTAAAATTGATTAAAATTAATGATTGTTTCATCTTTATTTTTATATTTATTTTTATGAATGCGTCGCGGATTTGCATGAGCCAAAGCCAAGTCGTTATGGCACAGTTGTAAACAGAAATTAAAGGGGATAATCGGCCCCAAAGTAAACATTGAAATCATAATATACTTGTTTTTGAATATTATTGAATATCTTAGCTATTTGTATACTCGCAGAGAGTGTTCTTAGTTCATTATTTATAAATGTTACCAGGATGTAGAAAACCATAATTTAACTAGCTTATATATATTTATTTTTATTTATTTTCAAATCTTTTTTTTTAATTTCAAAACTTCAATTAAACTTTCATTTTTATTCAAGAGGTATAATGCAGGTAGAATTTGATTTTTAAGTAAAAGTATAGATTTTAAATGGTTTATTCGCAGCTTAAAAAAAAAATTAGTTTATTATAAATAATTAATTTTCGATCTAAAATGTTACAAATTGGAGTGCAGCTCTTATGCAACTTTATTTTCGAAACTTGTAACAGCTACGATCTCTGCTTATTGTAGATTCAAAAATGAATTCGAAATTCAGCGACCGTGAGTATGTAATGATTTATTTATATGAATTTTGTATTTCTGTTTTGTTTTACTGCTTCTTTGTATATATTCTTTGCACAGCACGTGCTCAAGTGCCTGTAAAAAAAAGCACACTAACATACACACACACATATAGTATATGCGTTTAAGTAGCAACTGGATGGTTCTGTTGGCTTTTGTTTTTGATACGGGTCCAGGGCAAAGTTCAAAGGCAGCCACAAGCACACAACGCACAACAAGCCATCCAACTTACAAACACTATAGACAAAAGGACACTCGATTTAACATGTTTCGTTTGCACTGTTTTGCTCTTTCCAGAGGCCACATGCTCATCAGACCATTTCCGCTGCTCGAATGGCAATTGCATACCGAATAAATGGCGCTGTGATCAGGAGAACGATTGTGCCGATGGCTCCGACGAAGTAAACACACTGTGCAGTAAGTCAAACATGAATATTCAAGCGATTTCGTGTGCATTTTGAATTGAAAAATAATATATGAATATATGAGTACATTGTATTGTATTGTCGATACACAGTGAATGCCTGTCCCAACAATGAGTTCAAATGCAAGACCGTTGACCAGTGCATACCTCGGAATTGGCTCTGCGATGGCAGCAATGACTGCCGTGATAAATCCGATGAAGCGCATTGTAGTAAGCAACAACAACAACAAGAACAACCATTTTCTATCTATCTCTCTAACATTCATTTTCCCGTCTGTGCTCATAACTAACTCACTTTCCACTTGCATTTTATAAAGTGTTGCGCATAATTTGAAAACTACGCTCATATATGTCCCATATTCCCCATACAGTTTAATCAAGTCGTTGAGGAGCAACGTTGCATTCAAGTGTATATAAAAGCTAACAATAAACACATAAGCCCCCCACTTTCACAAACACTCATTCACACACAATGCGAGCACACATATGCATGACATAACACGCATACGCAGCGTTGGCTGCCCGACAACGCCTGGCAACAGCGCATAAAGTGCTTAGCCCATAATGCTCACTCACACACAAGCAGCATACTAGCATTGCACCCCCTCCCCTCGAACACACACTAACACACACACACACAGACACACACATAAACACGCGTACACGCATACTAACAACAACCCTTGGCCTTGGTTGTTGGCTGTTCGATAGGATTATGTAATGGCATTCTGGCCACAAACAAACAACAAACAAAAAAAATCAAAGGGGCAGCCGTTCCTGTTCCTTCCGCTTATTTGAGGCAGCGTAAAATAAATGTATTTAATATCCCCAATGAAATTTATTAGCTGCAGTTTACCCCTCACTCAACTGAACTCGATTTCGTCTTATGTATATCTTCCATCCAAATCGTAGAGGCACGCACCTGTTCGCCAGAAGAGTACAGCTGCAAAAGCGGCGAAGGTGAATGCGTTCCTTTGGCCTGGATGTGCGATCAGAGCAAGGATTGCAGCGATGGCTCCGATGAGCATGCCTGCAGTAAGCACATCCCAACGATTTTCAATATCTTTTGATTTGTAGTGATAATTAATTTGAGTTTCTCTCTTGATTTTAATTAAAATCTCCTATGAGTGGGATAGATTTATAGGCCACTTATCAATTCCTTTATCCTTTCACCTATCACAACAGCTTGCTTCTAAACCCAATTTTAGCCATCATCAAGTATTTATTAACTATTATATATAATATTTACCAAAGTCAATTATATTGTTTATCAAACTTTAGCTTTTATGTCACTTAAACGCCAAACAAACACAATAAATATTTACCCCCGAGCAACATATTATTTACACTTTAATTATAATGTCCAAAATTGGACAAAAAATATTGTTTTGCTTTGTATGCCAATAAAATATTTAAGACTATTTAATGCTTGTTCGTTCTATTTTAAAAAGAGCACTGAGACTATTGAATTCTCCGAAATACCATTTAGTATGTATTATTTACTTAAAGTATATTGTTCATTAAATCCGATTTAAATATTCTTCAAACATTCTTAATAAATTTAGAAATCAAATTTATTTATAATTAAAAATTAAATTGATTGATTTATTTAATTTATTTTTAAATGTATTTCATTTAAAATGCACTTTGTTTACTAATGCATATGTGATAAATATTTAAAGTTACAATTTTATTGCTGCTAGATATACATGTATATATATACAAAATATATAGACAATTTTAATCTATGCAATTGACTAATTAAGCTTTTAAATACTTAATCAGAGCTTGCTACTAACTCATTTGCTCTTTAGAACGTTTCTTGAACTATTCAGGGTCAAGTAATACCACATTTTCATTCCCTTTAGCATTTCAATTCACATAGACTTTAACTCGTAATTCATTTTCATTTTTATCAGTCAATGCCATACTCGTAGATATTATGACTATTATTTCTTTTTGCTAACTCACTGGCCAGGTCCATTCATCAACTGTCCGCTTTGTGCTTAATTTTCTTTTGGTTTATGTCGCCATTGTAGCCAGATTTTCTATTTTTGTGCTAATCCTTTGTCCTGCATTCGTTCCGTAGACCAAACCTGCCGCTCCGATGAGTTCACCTGCGGCAACGGACGTTGCATACAGAACCGTTGGGTCTGCGATCACGACAACGACTGCGGCGATGGCAGCGATGAGCGCGACTGCCCCGTGGTGCCATGCGATGCCGTTGCGGAGCACACCTGCTCCAATGGCGCCTGCATTGCCAAGCGTTGGGTCTGCGACGGTGATCCGGATTGCCCAGATGCCTCCGATGAACGGGTAAGTGCCGCACACTGTTGCACGCTGAATGCCTGGCTCATAAATTCAAATTTTGTCGTGGGCGAAGTGGCAAAATGTTTGTAGTTGCCGCCCCAGCCCTGCCCTCTCCCCCTCTCCCCCTCTCTGCCTTCATGCCACATGAATCCAAGTTTTTGTCTGTGTGCAGGCAAAAGACGGCAAGCATATAAATTACAGCCAAGTTGCGCATAACTCAACGCTGCCAGCTTTGGCAGCTTTTGTTGTCAACGCATAGTACGCATAAAATTGCATTTTGGCCTGGTCCAAATGGGCGTAGCTTGGCCAGAGGCGGGGCGTTGCAACTGGAACATAATTTCGTGTGTAAGCAACTAAAAGTATGCAACGAAAACTTTTTGTCAAACTTCTAACAACGCAACCTCACAAAACTTTTGTCAATCCCCCTGCATCGCCGTCTTCTCCACAGGCCTGTGCAAATGCCACAAAACTGGTGACACCCTGTCTGCCACATGAGTACCAGTGCAAGGATCGCATCACCTGCCTGCACCACAGCTGGCTCTGCGACGGCGATCGCGACTGTCCCGACGGCGACGATGAGTACTCCGCCAACTGCAAGAATATCACCTGCAGACCAGATCAGTTCCAGTGCGGAGATCGCAGCTGCATTGCCGGACATCTGACCTGCAATGGGGAATCGGATTGTGCGGATGGCAGCGATGAACGCGACTGCAGATTGTCGGCACAGTCCAAGAGCTGCAACTCGACCAGCCAGTTCGACTGTGGAGGTGGACAGTGCATTCCCTTGTCCAAGGTCTGTGACAAGCACAAGGACTGTCCCGATGGCGAGGATGAGCCCGCGGGCAAGTGTGAAGTGAACGAGTGCGCCTCCAAGAACGGCAACTGCATGCACCGATGCGTGGATCACCTGGTTGGCTACGTCTGCGAGTGCCATGAGGGATACAAGCTGTCCTCCGATGGCCACACCTGTGTGGACATCAATGAGTGCGAGGAGCCAGGCGTCTGCTCCCAGCTGTGCGTGAATGAGATTGGCGGATTCAAGTGCGAGTGCGAAGCGGGTTACATGCGGGATCCGCGCAATCACACCAGATGCAAGGCCACCGAAGGACACGCCTCCCTCCTGCTGGCCCGACGCCATGATATACGCAAGATCGCCCTGGACCACATGGAGATGACGTCGATTGTGAACAGCACCAAGTCGGCGACGGCCCTGGACTTTGTCTTTCGCACGGGCATGATCTTCTGGAGCGATGTGACCACACAGAGCATCTACAAGGCGCCCATCGACGAGGGCAACGACAAGACGGTGGTACTGAAGCAATCGTCGGTCACTTCGGATGGACTGGCTGTGGACTGGATCTACAACCATGTGTACTACACGGACACGCACAAGTGCACCATCGAGCTGACCAACTTTGATGGCAACCTGGGTAAGGTTCTAATCGAGGATGCGCTCGACATACCACGCTCCATTGCCCTCGACCCCATCGACGGATGGATGTACTGGTCCGACTGGGGTGCCTCGCCCCGCATCGAACGCGCCGGCATGGATGGCTCCCACCGCACCACGATCATCAACTACGACATCAAGTGGCCCAATGGTATCACTTTGGATCTGGTGCTGAAGCGCATCTACTGGGTCGATGGCAAGCTGAACGTCATCTCCTCGGCCAACTACGATGGCTCCCAGCGCAGACAGATCCTCTACTCCACGGAGTATCTGCGGCATCCCTTCTCGATAAGCACCTTTGAGGATTACATCTACTGGTCCGACTGGGAGAAGCAGACAATCTTCAAGGCCAACAAGTTCACTGGCGAAGGTGTTGAACCCATCACAGCTGTTCACATGGTGAGCCTTACAATTCACTCTCTCTATCATCGGAGGTAATTCTTAATATATTATTCCCTCATCTCTGCATCTCATCTATTCACAGCTGCAGCATCCCATGGTCGTGCACGTGTATCATCCTTATCGCCAGCCAGATGGTGTCAATCACTGTCAATCGGTCAATGGACACTGCTCTCATCTCTGTCTGCCGGCGCCGCGTATAAATGAGCGCAGTCCGCGCATCACCTGCGCTTGTCCCACGGGTCTCAAGCTGATGGCCGATGGTCTTATGTGCGTCGAAGATCGTAAGTATCATTAAAATAATAAAAAAAAAATGTATTTAGAATTGTACTTTGCCTGTTCTGGATATTAACGCATTTCCTTATACAACTAACTTTTAACCCTTTACCTGCATGTTGATGCATCCAGCCCGTTATAGAGTTGTTACCAAACCTCCCCGTGTCCACAGATTTAAGACCAAATCGAGTCTACGACTTGCGAACAATAATGAAAAGCCTGTGAAAACTGAAAAGCATCAGACAGGCGTATTACGACCAAATTTGCCACACGATCAATTTGGTATGCCTGGCAACTCTAACCTGTGTCTATTTTGTTTCTTTCTGTGTGTAATTTGTCCATTTGTCTGTATCACTATATATATGTATATATATGTAACATATAATATTTGTCCATCTGGTAAAGGGTGTTTTTCTCTTGAGTGTGACAACCCTCTGACTTAAAATGCATTACTCTTCATATGTTTATGTTTCAGTTAGTCCTTGCAACTCTTGTTGTGAGTGTGTCAACTCTTGGCTGTTGACACACTTCTCAGTTTCAGTATGCCATTAGTTTGTATTTAAAGTTTAAGCTCGAACTTAAAGCAAGCAAATTAATCACCGCATTTTTCAGCGAGTTCTGTAAAATGTTGCCATACTTGACAGCTCTTTCTATCTGGCCATTTTTGTTATACTTTTTGCCGAGGGTATATTAAATTTATCAGTAGGAACAAAAATAATTAAGAGATGGTAAGAGATAGAGGCACCAAATTAGTCTTTCTATATGTGCAGGAAGACTATGTTTATTTTTATTTTTGGAGCAACGCCCTTTTCTATAAAATGCCAAGAGAAATACTGACGCTTTACTTTTGAAGTTAAACTCGGAAGTTATCCCAGAACCAATTTAGAGAAGAGAAGAAGAGAACACTGGCGATTGGTTTTCTAGGAACCTGGGCGCAGGGTGTCCCGTAGTCGTGCACTCTTAACAAAAGCTTTACTTGTTTTGTATGTTTTATGGGTTAGTGGAAGAAGGGAAGGTGTAGGATGTTGAATGTTCGCTACGCGATGATGAGAGAGTGTATTTTCCAAGCCAAGCACTTCATTTTCCACACTCAGGCATAACATTTGCTTTGTCATGGCTCACATTAATCATCATCAAAGCCAACCTCAGCCCATCCATGCTTGACAGTTTCATAAACGCCATCGAGAGCCACTTGCAGTGCAGTGGCAACCACAAGTAGGCAGCAAATGGGCGGCCGTTGCAACTGATACCAGACAGGCAACCAACTCAACCACCAAAACCACCCCCAGCCCGAGCTAACCGCTAAGTGTGAGGCTAATATTGCGTTGCTTTTACGGTTGATTCTTGGCTCTTTAAAGTGAAATTCAAGATGATGTTGATAGCGTTTGCCGTTTGATTTGATTTAAGCGTTAAACAAGATCCGAAGCCAGGACTAAATCAGCTGCATGGGACTTTGAATCTGAATCCGAATCAAAATCCATTAAAGGCGTTGCGTTAACGATGTCATTACGCATCCTACGCCGTTTGAGTTCCTCGTCATTACAACACTTGCCTCGCACCACTTTAACACCACGGGGGGTGGCAGCAGCGCCATCTTTAGATCTTCATCCCTTGGTGATATAAAAGTTTAGCCCATCAAAGGCGCGAGCGCGTTTAAGTGTTTATTTGCGCCTAAATGCGCACTTTGAACGATTTGATTGAAAATTCTTTTGCACGGAAAAGAAAGAGGAGAAGGTGGTGGAGAAACAGTAAATGGAGGAAAAGCACCAGCATCCGAGTACCTCCCAAATGGGATATGCCGAGAGAGCGTGGGATTTAGCTCGTATATTACACACAATTCTTTTTGTTTTCTTATTTCATTTTGCGCTTTTTTATTGCTGTGATTTTTATGCCTGTCTCATTTTGAATTTGTTTTTGTTGTCTCTGTTGCTGCCCTTCGAGTTGCTTATTTGATTTACATGAGAATTCGACTAAATTTCCAACAATCTCCCATGTAATCCCCACAGTTACCGACCATCGTCCAGTGAAGAACCAAACACACATCGATCAGACCACATCGTCCAGTCCACAGCCGGACTCGGGTTTTATTGCCCTTGTGGTAATTGCCAGTCTCAGTGGCTGTGCAGTTATTGTGTCGGTGGTAAGTTAGAGATGCCTTTGAAAGATATGCAGTAAATATTGATGAGTTTTCTATTGATTAAAACAGCTCCTGTTTGTTGGATATCGATACTGCAGTAAGCGTCGCATCAATTCTATGAACTTTGAGAATCCTATTTACCGCAAGACGACCACAGAAGATCACTTCAGTTTGCGAAAGAATCTGCCGGCTCGTATCTATGATCACACCAGCATAATGGATGAGGAGGTATAATAATAATATCAATCCTTATCCTTGTTAACTGTTACTAATTCCTTCATTCTATAGTACTCACCTGTCATAGGCATATCGTCGTATTAGAATATTTGGGATTTTCGATCTGATCCTGGACGGCCGGGACAGACACAATGAGAAATCCGCAACAGACACGCCTAAAGACTGAGCAAATTGTATGTGTAAATTATTTTAAAATTATTTTAACAGCGGATCACTTCAAAGAGATAGGGATAGAATCCTTAAAGGATTGCTGTACAAATATGTCGCAGAGTTCTAACATAAAACTAAAACTAAAAGAAACTAAATTAAAGCTAAACTATTCTTAACTCAACTGAACTAAACTGAATCAATGAAAACTCTAATAATAATTCAAATAGTTCCAAACTGTATATAGCTGTAAGTGTGCATTACTTAATTTTAAATATAAAAAAAAAAGAAATATTATACTTATTATACCCCTAATAATTAGAGAAGAGTTGACAAATTTATTTCTGTTTAATGTGCAAATTGTTTATTATTATTATATTACTATTATAATTAATATTATAATATATGATATTATTAAGTGTACATATGTTTCCGAGTAAAGATGATTGAATAAATGCAGATATATGTATGTGTAGAATGGAACTTGTTTAATTATTCACCATATGAACAATTGAATTTCGTACAATTGAATTGGTAAGTACCTTTGATTATTTAACTTTAATAAAAAGTTGTATATCTTTCAATATGATAAGTTCCTTTATTGATATCTTGTAAAGTAAAATACTAGTCTCTACAATGTATTTTAATTCGCAAGTGAAACCTATAAATATTGCATTTGAAAATACTTAAGAGTGTTGACTGTTTTGCATTTCGTCAAATGGTCCGACATAAACAAACGAATTATTCAATATGCTAGTCCATGAATAAACCATGCAAATAGATAGACGGCTAAAAATTAGAATACACTAACAACAGTGGGTAAACCTTTGAAGTTCACATATGGTCATTTTCAAAGCGGCGTTACGTGACACTCGAAAACGTTTTCAAAACGTTGTTTTTATATATAAATATAAGTTAAGATGGACTATGCTCAAAATAAATTAATTTTAAGGTAAAAGAACTTAATTAAACGATTTCAGCGATGATTTACAAATATTAAAAATGGTTTACGATACAGAATTAAAATCGCAAAATTCTGGAATATGGGCAAACCTTTTCGTATAAAACTTATTAAATTAAATTTTTATTTTTATTGTAAGTGTAGACATTTTAAAATACCTAAAGGTTTTAAGCAGGGAATAACACCGGAACCGGTACCGGAACCGTTAACCGAAACTAACCGTTTCTTTTTAGCACCGGAACTGAAACCGTAACCGGATGAAAATTCTCTGTCAAGAACCGAATACCGAAGCGTTTGTACCGGTACGGTTGTCGTAAAGTTGCTAGGTCAAAGAGCTGTCCAACTTCCAACTGTCATAACTTGATCAAAACTGAACCGATTCTCAAGCGGAAGGTCATTTTGATCATTATTTGACATTTTAGTTCAATCTGCATTTAAATTGTATTACATTTTTAAAAATAAATATTTTCCTCTAGATTCTACTAGATATTGATTTTGATGCTAAGGGTCCCCCCTTTGGAATTTCGAAAATTCAAAATTTGAAATCTCAAGTTTTTACTTTTAATCAACTCCTTATATCGTAATTAGTATAAAACAACACTTTAAACTTGATTCTGAAACCTTTCATTTCTTTGTAAAAAATCATGTGAAATTGAACAAAAATTTTGACTTGTAAAGTGGTTAAATTCGAAGTCTGACCAACTTCAAACTGTCATAACTTGCTCAAAACTGAACCGATTCTCAAGCGGAATGTCATTTTGATCATGATTTGGCCTCTTGATACATTCTGCATTCAAATATTTTAAAATTCGATCAAAAAAATTCTAGGTCTGTTTATTTCGATGTCATATTTATTATAAAATTTTAAAATGTTTCAAAATTAATTTGTTGTACCGTTACGTACCGGTACTGATACCGAAACCGAAAGAAAAAAAACTGATATAGAACCTTTTACCGATATAGCTATTTCGGGACGTACCTATATTTGTTTTGGTTTGATTCCCTGGTTTTTAGCAATAAACAAACATACATAAACTAGGTACCAAGTAAATATGTTGAAGGAAATAGCTATGTAATATAGCCCCAATTCATATAGTATATCAATCTCGGGCTAATTGCTATCAAAGTATAGCCCACTCTATTAACACTTTATGGACCACACCAATTATCATATGCATGTCATGGTCTCTGACCTACGCCAAGAACCAATTTAGAACGACAACTTTAAAAAAAAAAGATTGCTAGAGTAATTGTTATGCCAAGTAATCTCTGAACCCACCTCCCAAACGGCTTTGTAGCCCAGCTGAAAATTGTATGCTCCAAATTTGTATTAAATTTCAATAAATTTTAAATAAATACAGGGTGTGCAACAGAGCGTTGAACAACAAAAAGACTTTATCAATGCTCTCACTGGGAAGTTAAGAGAAAACTCTTAAGAGATTATTATTAGTTATTACAAACACCTGTTGCTCTTATGGATCGCTCTCTCGCGTCTATCGATCTCTTTTAGTCATTCGCTCCCGCTTTTTCCACTATTCGCGCTTACGCACGCTACGATAAAACTTCAGGTAGGCTATACTCGTACGTCACTATTATGTAGTCGTGGCGATCGTTCGTTCGTCGGCGAGTTTTGGGAAACGAGCTCCATTCGGTTTATTGCTGGCATTGGCTGGTTAGTCGTTATTCGTCGTGCTTTGGGCGCAGTCGTGTTGTTTAGCATATTAAAGGCCGCTACGCAGACGTCGTATTTTAGTAACCCAAAGACCAATAAGAAGTATTTCAATATCCAAGAGGCCGAAAAAAAACGGGGTATACAATATATCAAGTGCTAATTAAAAAAGTATGAAAATATTTAGATTAGTTGCGCGATTTTCATAACTGTATGCCATATACATAAATCCGATATATAATCGCAACACGTGTAGTTCGAGGTCGCTTGCATTTTATGCTGACTTTGTCGAAATTGTTTTTGTCAACGTCGCAAGTTTTTATTTATTCACTCTTCACTAAAATTAGAATTATGTCCGAAAACAATTTTTGCTAAAACGTAGCCACAAGCCATTGAGAAATACAAATGAAAAGTTAAGCAATCATATGATTCTTCAGTTTTGAGTGCCAGTAGCGCCATTAACAATTTTTATAGTCTCATGTACATAGATAACTCAAAATATTATCTATTAGACACTCTGATAGGGAATTTCTAAAAGCGATCTATTCATTTAAAATCGAATCAGCGTGACACTTTGAAAAAAAAAAATTTACCAGCGGTTTACCCTGTAAACGAGAACTTGACGTTCAAGTTGACCGCCGCTGGCGTTTGACCATATTGACACCCTTATAAATTCGCACATACCCTGTAAAACAAAGAGCAATGAAGGAAGTATAAATACGTATCGCTCTCCTCATTTTTAACAAATTCTGGAAACTTCCAATTTTTAACTTGTTAAACTTGTTATCTCACATGACTAAGGCTTTTCAAATTCAAACATCAAAAAACACGTAGGGCATGTTGTAGTCCAGCATGCCTGGTGCAACATATTTACATATGTCTTTTTTTTTCGTTTTCTTTATTTTCTGCAACATCGTATGATATTTCTTTATTTTTTATCGCTGCTGTTTCGCTTGTTTCTCATGCTTTTTCGCACTCTCTTTTCATTTTGTTTTGTGTTCATCCTCAATACGATACAATTGCCGAAATACACATTTCAAAAGTTGTTCTGCGCCTCTTTTTTCAAACGTTTTTTATTATACCCTGTGCATATAAACAGCGCGCCGAACTTAGAGAGTATAGAAGTTATAGGCTTTAAATTCATTAATGACACATTAATGGCGTCATCTACTATGCTTTATTTCTGAGTGTATGATTTAAAAGTGCTTATTTTAGTGACGTGTGTGCGAATAAGTGCCAGTGAATTTTGGATTCGGCACAGGGTATCTCTTAGGCGAGCTCTTTAGTTGTTTCATGTTTTCTTTTGTTGGTGCTTAAACAGCTGACGCTGACGTTGACATCGCTGCCTGGGGTAGACAACATGCTATTATTTAATATTGAATAACATGAAAGTACAATGAGTTCCTTGTGTGAAAATGAAAAATTCATGCATATGAATGTTGTGTTTGAAAAAAGTAAAAAAAAGTGAAAATTTCTATTTCTTGCAGTTTTCTAATTAAAAGTTCAAATATAAAATTGACATAAATTGAAATTCACACAACATAAAATGGATGCGTCGCCTGAAGTCTGCAGTTCAGTCTCAAACACAACAACACAAACAACAACCACTCAACTGAATACAGGCAACAACAACAGCAGCAGTAACAGCAACAACAACGGCAACAACAACAGCAACAACAACAACAACCACACCATACAGGATCCACAGCTGCCCAAAGTAAGCGCCTTCTTTAGCAGCAGCTCCAACTATCAGAGCCGTGTCCAGCAACTGATCAGCTTCAGCTTCACATCCTCGTTTCACCTCATCTTTATAACGTGCATATTGAGCATTAGTAAATTTTGTAATGCCGCTGCCGTGAATGCTGCACAAGTGACCGCTGCGGCGCCCAGTCCCAGTTTAATAATCTCAAATTTAAGCGGATCGGCATTGCTGGAGAAAATCAGGATGACAACCCTGGGACCGCAGTTGGATAAACTCAAGAGCTTTACACCAGCCGCAGCCAATAGCATAAGTTCGGGCAGCAGTTCGAGTAACTCATTTGGTTCAGCATTTTTCAACAGTAAAAGCATCAATCTCAACATGGACTTGTTTCTGAATGTGTCCGGAAAGATTAATACGCCATTGGATATATGTAAGTAGTCATACTATTCATGCTATGAGATTTAATTGTTTTATTTAACGGAAACTGTATTGGCATAACGGCGAATTATATTGAAAATCTCTACATTCACTGTATGAGTATTTAGTTTTGGCTTTAGCTTAAGCTTCGGTTAAATCGACGTCTGTACGAGTAAAACAACAAAAGCATTTGCGTGTTAAGTTTCCCATTTCTGTTGATCATGCCACCAAAAGCTCGACTCCAACTTCAATCAACTCATATTTTATTTATGCAAGTTTCGGTTTTCGGAGTAACTGGCGGTGCGGCTGGCAAACATTGGTAAACACATTCCACATTCCACAACATCACATTTCTTTGCCTTTTACTTTCCTCAGCCGCAGTCGAGCGATCTCCATATTTTGCCTGTTCTTTTTCCATTTTGTGCTTCTTCTTCTGCCGGCCGGCTTCTGCTCTCAAAGAGCGAAGACCTCGGCGGCTGCGACCACTTCGGAGAGCAACAAGTGTTTCGGTTTCTTTTTGTGCTGAAGTTCCCGTTTTTCATGCTTTTTTTTTTGTTTGAAGTTTCTGTTAAGTTGTTACTCTTCGCTCGTTTTCTGCACAGTGGTGTAAGTCTACGACAAAAAGACAACAAACATTTTTCACGTGGAGAAAACAAAATTAAAAATTGTAAGAGACGCATTTAAGAGTTTTGAGTTGAAAAGTTATAATAATCATAAACAGTAATTTCCGTGCTAGTTCACTTTTTCTGCCATTATGTCGGAATGCTTCATCATCCCCTGAAATTCAATACAACCTCTGTTTATTATACGACTGTTATGAAACTCTCAAGGCAGAAACATAATACGCAATTGCTCAAGGAAAAATGCAAGAAAGTATATTTGATATTGTATATTATTATTAATAAAGAATCATTCGTTTACTATTAAAAATATAAATACCAAGTTAAGTGAGTAAGCTCAAAAAGGTATTATTATAACTTAAGACTCAACTTAACAACTTGCTAACTAGGCTAATTAGATAAAGAGTTTCAACTGTGTCAATTGGTATAGTAAAACGTTTCAGCTAATGAATAACTTGGTCTTAATTAATTTGCTAAGCACTCACTTCATGGGTTTCCACTTTTAATTCATATTCGCTTAGCCAAAAAATCAAAACCTTCAAAAACTGAAACCAAATTAACAAAAAATAAACTTAAAAAAAAAACGAATGTCAAGAGGTCAACAAAACCCACTAATATTTTGAAATAGACATGCAAAAGGTTAAGACAACATTTAAGTTTATTAACGAAAAACTTTTGGGTTCATGTTGATAAATTATTCTTGTATCGACCGATTGTCAGAGCTTGTCAATAATTGCTTGAATGAATAATGCATTTGCAACATAATTTTGACTGCTGGCTAATAATAGGGGCTTAAAAATAGACAACTGAAAGGTAATAAGGCCAAATGTCATCTGCGTCAATTGCCAGCTTGTTCAATAGATTCGAAATTAACTCAAAGATAAGCTGAAATATTATGGCTAATTGTTTCGACTACAATGAGTGACAGTTACATTGCACTTGGACAAAATTTAAGCTTCCCCGTAATGGGAAAGCAGCTGGAGCCTGCTCTTGGAAAACTAATTACCAAATGAAAATTGTCAACTGCTATTTTTGGTTTGGGCCGCAGTCACAGTAGCAATCGAAGTACTCAGCACGTTCTTGACAGCCTAATGAATGCCAGATTCAGATCCAAAAAACAAAAATGAAGTTGCAACCAACCCCATTACCAAGAAAAAGAGGAGAAGGAGGCAACCTCGGGGCACGTTGATATATTTTAAAATCAAAATTAAACAAGTTTTGGCCGGGGCTGAGCTTCATAAAAACTGTCATGGCCATTAGCAAGGGACCTAAAGGGATCGGAACTCATCGTCGTCCAGACTTGTGTAATTAACTTGGCTAATTATGCTAGAAATTTGCACGTGCGTCGGATTCTGATCAGAAACTTGTCCTGACAGACTGTACTCGTAGTTTGCTGCATGTCATCGGTTGCATTGTTTCCGTTTTGACTTAGTTTCAAAAGTATTTTACCTTATGTATAATTATGAGTAAATAAACTGGTTAAAGCCTAAAACAACTTTCAGTGATGAAGCCAAAAAAGTGTAACAATAGTACAGCAACCTGCAATTGTTTGAGCACTTCGTTTTCGAGTATAACCGCAGTCATTCACACATACTCAACCTTGCACTCAGACTCAAACTCAGCTCTAACTCTTAACAAGTCTATGACATATTTAGCCACACAAACACACACACAAACACACACTTCATAACTAACAACAAAACAATTAAACTTACATGTATTTTTGCCTTAAGTCAAAAGGTTTCAATGTTACTTAAAGACTTATAATCGACTGATGAGAGCTTGTTTAATAATAATTGAATTGTAAATAAAATAAAATGGCTAACCAAATTTGGTTTGTTAAACGAAATTTTCAATTGCCAATAGTAAAAGTCTTGCACATCATCTCTTAATGTAGTTTATCAAAAATTCGTTTTTATCTTATCTAAAAATATTTGGAAAACTCTTGATATCTCTATTATGACGAAATTTAGTTTATTAATTTTGCAATCACGAACATGTTAATTAAACTATTTGTGATTAATACAGTCGTTAGTTCTCGACGACAAGATACCTTTTGAAATTTATCACCGAGCACTTTACAAAATAAAGAAAATAGAGGCAGAAACTGTATGCGTACACAATCATTTCTTCCTACCTATATTTAATAAAGTCTATTATACCCATTTTACCAAATATATATAGTATCAAAAAGGTTTAGAAGAATTTTAATTAACATTTGCTGTAAATGAGCACTTTCTCTAAATGAGCCATCTATTTTTGTGCTCATTTACTGCATGCACATGTGTGTGAATACATTCGTACTCACATGAATATTACGCATTCGCCATGTTTGCCGTTGGCCGTTGGCCGCATTTGCAAAAACAGGGGTAAATAGGTGGCGTGATTTTTTGGCAAGTGATTTAAACATGCGCATGACTTAGCAACATTATCTATATGCATTGTTTGCTGAAAAAACAACAAGAAATTGTCCATTCCTTTATTCACACACACACTATCGCACAACAAATACAAAATGTACTTTATGTAAACAGCATTAATTAGTATTTTCTAATCGTATTCAAAGATTGACTCAGCGTTCAATTAGAATTCACTTGAATTGTTTTTCTGTGACGTATTATTGTTTTGACGATTGAATTTAACTCACGAATGAAGTACTCGAACATCATTCATAAATGAGATAAATGATGAAAAATTAATTGAGTGATTCATTCATTTGGGTAGCCAAAACAGGCAAGCAACATGTGAGCAACTGTTTATTTGCGTGTTTGTTATTACTGTGTTTATGGTTGTTTGTATGACGACACCGATCAGGCCACTTTTTTATACCCTACAGGCTTTGTAAATGCTTAGAAATTGGGTATAATGATTTCATGCCAATCTATGTAACAGTTAGAAAAAGGCAAATGACTCTATTTTATGTAGACTCTACCATATTCACTTTTGAGCATGACTACCAAGTATCTGCTAGTCGATCACTCTTTGCACTCCTCTTGAGCGCTTATTCACGTTTTCCAAATAGCGCTAATTACACAAACGCTTGACTCTGGCGAGAGACCAAACTTAAGAGCAACTCAAATACTTAATATCCGATTCAAATATAAAAAGGTTCTCTTAAATTAACGTTGAACCGCAAGTTGTGAATAATTACAGAGTAGTCAGCTTTTAAATATGTTTATTATAATATGCAATCTACAAACGATTACGAGTACTATACAATTCAAGTTTATTTTGTTTATCGTAATTGAAGATAAAGTTTTATCGCGAAAAGCACAAGCAAAATTAAAGTAATTAACTCATAACTGATAAATGATAAAACGTGGAAAATCATTTGAAAAATGATGTGGAGAAAAATATTGTCAGCTAAAAAAATTAATTAAAATTTTTGCAATTAAAGAAAAATATCGTTTGTTGACTGTTTTCATTAATTAAATCGTCATTAGCTAAATAAATAATATTAATTAATGAAGGCTTTTTACGAAAGGTAGAAAATAGAATTGCCAAGACATTCGAAAGCACTTAATCAAATTTACTATTTTTAAAATTAATGAAACAAACTAGAAAACTAGGAAATAGCAGGAATTATAAAAATTATAAAAATGTCTTATCATTAATAGAATGGAAGACATTTCATAGAATGAACATTGTGGGAACACCCTTAAAAAAAAAGAACGCTTTTCTTGAAATTGTAATTATTTATATAGAACTGTGTATATTAGATTAACTAGCTACTACATTAGTCAAGCCCTCTGCCAGTTCAGAAAACTAATCGCGAGTAACGCGAATTCGATAACAACTACTTATCAAGTTTAACCTTGGTTAAAATAATCACGCACATCATCAGGAACATAGAACTGATAATTGCAGCTATCTTTAAGGTTTTCATTGCGAACTATCATTATAAATATTAGTAATGTTATCAAATCAAAATAACACAAACAAAAAAATGATGATACATAATAGCGTACGCATAAACAAATTAATTAAATAATAATAATGAAAGCTTATCATATTTTTGAACTGGTGATTGGTGCAAAGTTCATGATGTGTTCTTTGTTTTTATCGAAAATAATGAGTAAATTTGTCAGTTTATTGTCGAAATTCTTAGTAGGCTTTAATACTCATAACATATACTTTAAATATTTAGGAAATGTGTAATGAAATCAAAATCAGAGACTCTGCCATCAACATCTATTAATAAAGCATTTATATTGATTTGACCAATGATTGACTTTTGCGCTGATTTCTGTTTATTATTTCGCCCTTTTTGCGCTAACCATTCCAAGTTATTGGTCGCTTCTTTCCACTCCGTTCCTACTCGCAATGCTATCATTGAATTAATGGTGCGAATTTTCATGAGAATCGTTGGACCATCTACCAGCTGAGATCCGCCCTGGAGGCCAGTGATTGATTTCTGAGCTTTGTGAGCCGGCAAAACTGTTCAATGAACCCAGCAACACGCATTTAATTGGCCAATACCGACAATGCCTCAGATGCTGTTGCTGATCAGAATTCTGTCAATCAAATTGTCGGTTATTGCCAGGGCTGTGGTCTGGCTCTTCTTCCCCTTCTCCTTCTTTTCCTTTTATTTGTTGTGGTTTTTGTAAGTTACGTTAAATTATTGCTCCCTTAATTTAATTTATTCCACTGACACAAGTCTAATAGAGTACGAGGCGGGTGCCACCTTATCCAATAAATTGATTAATTAAGGTTCTAGTGATTTCAAGGCCATGAAACTAGCGGTGTTAAACGATATTTGAATATATTACTATGTACGTATGTATCAATCCCTAATAAATTTGTTTGAACTATCATCAGACAGATTCGCTGAGTTTTTCTCCCCAAATAAATATAATGCTTCGAAAAGTATGCCACGTTTATTTCAGTGGAATTAATTACAGGTAGAGCCACTCCAATATTTTATGGTTCATATCAATTCATAATATCAATATTCATTGTACCTATTGCCAAATTAGAAGAAATTTAAAATCAAGATTGAATTTAAATTGATTGAATCTTTTTCCACTTTTTGTTTGACTATTATCTTATTTTTTTCCATTTACCATATGATAGGCAGGCAACCATAGGGTTACAAGTATCTCGATTTACCCAATTTAAAGTACTTTGCTATAAATATAATATCTTTCGTTAGACGTGACACAAATATGTATCTTTAATTTTCATCTCGCGGAATTTCAATTAAGCATCTAAACGACTCACTTAAAATGCAAATTGTGTGGACTCACATAGAGATTCGTACGACAACAAAGACAACAACAATAAAAGCGAAAGCAACTGCAAATACGTTTATATGTTGCACGCAAACATTTTTACATAAATTGCAATCTACGCTGTAAAATGAAGAAAAACTCTATTCATATTAAATTAAAACCCATTTTTTATGCAAGAAGAATGTTTTAATAAAAAGCGATTCACTGGTAAATACTCTGTACCACCGATACAATCCCAGATATCTTCACATTTCTGCGAAATTATCGTACATATGTTAAAAAACCAATTTTCTCTGTTTTATGTTGTAAAATCGTCGAAATCTCAATTTAATAAAAAGTCAAACCCAATATTTTTGCTGTTTCCACGATACAAATATGTTACAATTTATTTAATGTAAGTTAATATTAAAGATGGTTAAAGGGTACAGAAGTACTTGTTTCATGTTTCCCGTGTGTATTTTTAATAATTTAGAATATTTAGGATTTGGTCATGTGTATTTGTTTTAAAAACTTTGTTGAAATTTGTTAATTTTTTAATTTCAATTTTTTTTTTTAATTCCATTGGTTGGGCGAGTACAAGAATTGCACAAAATTAATAAAAAAGAAAACCACAAAAAATGTTAAGCTAAATTAAATAAATCTTGCTCTTTCGGGCCAAGAATTTCTCACGATAATGAAGTGCTTGATTGTGTATGTGTGTGTGTGTGTGAGTCTGTGAGTGTGTCCATAGAAATGCTTGTCATGTCTGCAATTGTAATTAAATGTTTGTGTGTGTGTGTGTGTGATGAACTCGTGCGTGTGTGTCTACATTACTGTCTAAGCAATTGTCAATTTGTGTTAAATGCGCACAATTAAACTACAAATGGGACACGGATTGACTTGATTCTCGAAATTCTCAGCCTAATCGTAGCATATTAGCAAAACTTTGAACTGGCACAAACATATGCACACACACTCGAACATCTTAATACTAATTGAGAAGTCGTATCTTGACATGTACGTACACCTCCCGAACCTTTGTGAGATCCGTTCAATCGAAAGCCATTTCATAGCTGAGCGGAAATGCGCCTGATGCCATTTTATTTACAAGTGAGTTTGTCAGTAATCCCTCAACAAATGCCATAAACGATTGATGAGTCCCTTTTGTGAAACTTGATGACACACCCCCATTTAGGTCCATACAAACACTGTGATACCCTTCGAAATACGCTCGCAATTTTGCTTATTAATTTCAAAAATTTGCACTTTTGTTTATGGCGGCGACCTTGTCGCATATTTCGTTTGCGGTTTACCCTTTGACACACACACACACACCCATACACTTTATTATTTACAAGTTTTTGTTTATTGTCAGTTTTGCCATGGCCTTAAAAAGGGCTTAAAGCTTGTCAACGCCACCGTTGCGTTGGCAAGAAGGAAAGTCAGCCTCGTCTCTCTCCTGCTGTAGCCTTGCCAGACATTAATGCTCCATTGTGCGGTTCATTTTATTAACGAGCCAAAGTTTTCAACTTAAATGTTAGTTATGAATTTTATTAGGCCGGTTTGTTGTTTAATTATAGTCTTGGGGAACAAAATAACCGCAGAATTTCAACATAATTAATTAACATGCATTTGATTTTTGTATTCTTTGATGCCTTTGTAGCCCAAACACTGCCACATATCTGCGACGAGAAGCAGTTCCATTGCTCCAGCGGTGAATGCATACCCATACGATTTGTCTGTGATAACGATGCTGACTGCAAGGACCACAGTGACGAGCAGCAGGAGCAGTGCAGGTTTCCAGGTGAGTAAATGCAGAGCAACAAAAGTAACATTAGTTTATCAGACGTTCAACTGAAAGGTTGGGTTTGCTGTGAAAACTTCCGCCTTCCCCTCGACTCAGCTCTTTGAGGTTTTTCTGCCAGCTGCCACTTCAACTGTTGCCTTTTTGTACAGATGAGTTTTGTTTAAATCCCCAAATTCAAACACTTGATGCTAAGGTTTCATTGCTGACCTTTAGAAAAAAATGTTGAATCTCTACCGCCAGCTCTTGAATAAAACTTTTGTCGATGTGTCTAGTGTGTACGTACATTTGTGTATTTGTATGGCACGCCGACGCCTAACCAAAGTCAAGGAGTACTGGATTTGGAGTATTGGACGTGGGATTCGGGTTGAATGAATGGACACAGCTGTGTATCACTGTGCTACGTGTGCTCACTCACTCACTCTAATCTGTTGTCAGTCATTTGTAGTTTTTCAATTTAGAAAATGTCACAGAACTAACCATTTACTTAGTTGCTTCATGTATCCATCCCTCTCTCTATATCTATCTATCTCTCTCTCACTGAGTGTGTATGTGTGTGAGTGTGTTTGCTTTTGTATTGGTTTTGGTGTTTGGCTATTTGTTTGGCTTCGTTGTTGGGTAAGTAACAACTGGCTGTTTATTTAGTGTCATGTTAGGGCCTCTGGAAAATGCCAACTGCCCTGTAGAATTTATTTTCATTTAATTTTTAGTGTAGGTATCTGCGTGTGTATTGGTGATTGTGTTGGAGTATATTTTATTAGCCCATGCATTTAATTTGAGATTGTTGGTTCACATTGAACGAACGATCTGATCTGGCGTTTGGCAACAGTTGGAAAATTCTGTTGCATACTTTTAGGGCTGACCCTTAAAAAAATTCATACAGTGCGTGTCCCAAATATTGAGCATAACTCAAAAAAATGCTTGAAATTCTTACTTTGTTTAAGTTCAGCTAACTAAGCGCCTGAAATGTAATTACATACGTTGAACATAAACAACGTTGATCTGCTGCCAGTGCAAGAGCTTAAAAAATGTGTGGCCAAGAGCACTTGCAGTAGCTAAACACGAGCTGAGTCTTATTTAGCGAGTGTTTAAAGCAAGTCAAGCACAATCTAACTAAGCCATTGCATCATGCTTAAAGTGCTCACTGCAAACGAGCTTAACAACAAAAACTACATGGATTAGAAATGCAAGGGAGAGCTCAACTAGTGTGATTGTCGCTTAAGTGTAGTTTGAGTGACTGTGCTAGGGTTTAGTATGATAACAGAATTGGAAAAAACAGAGCTGGTATTTTTCTTCGAAAATTTATTAATATTATTTCGAAAAAAAATTTTATTATGTATTGTTTATTAAATTGTTAATGTCCCACTTATTATGGGACGATTTCTCCATGATATTTTAACTTAAAAAGCATAGAAATTATAGTCAAATTCAAAAATACCTTTAAATAATGATAGATTTGTAGTGTACATTACCTTATGATAAGACGTGAAAATATATTTTTTCAGTACCTTAGATAAATATATATCAAACATTTGCTAAACTATAGTGGGCTTGATACGGTCCGAAGTAAGACCTATGTTAAACTCAAGAAATTAGAACAAACTTTGGCTAGTCCCGATATATTTTTATAACCTTTCAAAAACACAAAAATTATAAGATTATGTAAAAAATGAATAAGATACCAGGAATGAAATGACAATTATGCAAGAGATACTTTGAGTTTCCAATGAATTCCGGGTACATGAATCTTCTAATACACATCAATTATAATCACAAATTATTTAGTCTATATTCTGTATATTAAAGGAAGTCTCGAGGTCAACTAGAGCTTTACTGATATAACAATTCAACAAGTAAAAAAAATGTTATTCATTCTCTGACTTATCTCATATATAACAAATGCGTCATAACTATTCAAAGAAAATGCAAAATTTACTGCGAAGTAAACAATATGCGGCTTAAACTTGACATCATTTTAATAAGTTCACATTTAACAAGATATTACATATATTTATAATCATATTTTCATAAGATAAACATGAAATCTACATGAAAACAACATTTTGAGTGCTTTTACCATAGCGAAATACAAAATGAAACAAAAAAATGTCTCAACAATAAAATAAGGCAACATTATTTTTCCCATACGAAGCTTAAAATCAATGTTAATTCTTCAAACATCAACAGGCAAATTAACAACTCGGTATTCTGATTACTGCGTATCAAGCAAATAAGATAGAAAAATAACGAAGCTGCAATAATATTATGATTATGATCATATAGTTATGTAGGTGTTTGTTATTGAGAACTCGCAGACGATTATGCAGCCGTAGACTGCAGCTGATAACCTGAAAAAACCCATTCTCGTGTACTACGTCTCGTATAATTAATATCAAATACAAGCCACGCTCACTCATAGCCAAACTTACTCAATTTTGAGTGGCGCGTGTGAGAGAGAATGTGAGTGTTACACTCGTGAGTGGAAACTCTTATCAGTTTGAGCGCAAGCTCAGATATGATGCTGGAATAGCTGTTTGCGAATGCTTTCGGATGCTGCCTCCGTTTTGTATTTTTAAGACTCGCCGCATCGTACTCAAAATTCAGTTGGCATCGAACTTTTAATTTAAACGGACGTGTGTGTGCAACAGGACGATTATCAAAATAGCAAATAAACATTTGAACAGGAGCAAAGCCCGCGACGGCAAAAACTATCGAGTGTCTTTTACGTAGAAAATAAATAACTTTCTGAAAGTAAGCTGAAGAGCATAAATGCCTTCAAATACATACTAAATAAAATAAAATATTTATTTTAATAAATAATAAAAATCAAAAATTAATAGAGAATAACAAATAATGGTTGTTGTCTTAAGGTCTGTGTGCGTGTGCGGCATTGGCGCCAACTTAAACCAAAAACAAAAGAAAAACTCACAAACGGAAGCTTTTACAGCGTATATTTTGTTCTTTGTTCCTCTTGTTTTCCGATTGACTTTAACGCTTCTGCGCGTCGCATCGCACTGAGTTTGCCTTTTTCTCTTATAAGCTGCTCTTAACTACAAAGAAACAAGGAAACTTGAATTTTTCATTTGATTTGATTTTGCGTAGCAGCTGCATTTGATATTGTATTTGATGTTTGGTGTTGAATTACATGAACTTGACACAAAAGGCCTCGTCGTCAATTGAATGCGACTTCATGCTTACTCCAATTACACTTAATCGTTATACGTCCTGCAAATTGCGATAAAGCGCATCAAGTTCTCATAATTAACCATTAAAAATTATAATGCAGAACAAACAATGAAAATGTGCAAGTGTGTGAGTGTAATAACTCTTATTTTACTTCAATGCAATTAAACGCAAGCAAACGAATCATAATAAATGATAAATAATTTTTTATAAAAACAGCAGCTTATCTCTGTTAAATATAATATATGAACATATACGTAATAAACAAGAATGTAAATTATATAGGCTTTAGCATTGAAAATGATTTAAATAAAAAAATATAAATTATCAAAAAGCATATTAAAAATTTCAGAGTTTGAAATGTGCACCATAATCAACTACAACAATTCTACAAATTATTTATTGAAATAACAGCAAATCGAAAATATGAGCATTAATTATGTATGAATTACTTTTAAAGTAAACAACAAGTGCATACAATTAATATAAAAATATCATTAAAAATTCTTGTTTTTCGAATGATATGTTTAAAGCCCAGCAAAATTATTTATATACGCTGTATAAATGTTATATTAACTAAGTGAACACCCATTAAACTCTTCTGAAAAAAAGTGTTGTCTACTTTTTGACTGTAATTTACTGTCACTATACGAGAGGAAGAGCAACACCATTTAAAATAATTACAAGTAAACAAATATAACAAGAACAACAATATAATTGAAAATTTCAAACACGCACTTAGGCCACATTATAATAAAATATAATTTAACGTTGGCCTGCGTAAATTTACAGGCAAGTTACCAACATGGGATTAATACGCAGCTTCCCGGTTTGCCAGCTGCTGCTCATCAGCGGATTATTACAGCACGTCCAACAACAACATGCCTTAAAGACATATGGAACATCCCGTGATACTGGTATGAGAATATGTATTTAGTATAACGCTGTCCCATCAGCAAAATCATAATCGTATATGCTAAACACCTCACAATCGCTGGGGTGTCAAAAAGCTTTGTCATGTTTTCATTTTGGAATAACTACGCAAAGTATAATGTTAGTTTTAAGTTTGCCGTTGTGTTGTTTGATGTAAGTTTAACTTTAACTTATGGGTAATAAAGACTATACTCCTCAGGTTGTGCCACACATGTTCTTGAGAGAAAAATAACTTGGATGTTTCAAGAACAGTTTTTTTCTCCTTTTCGATTTAGCTTGAAGTCCATTTGGACCTATTAAGATTAGATAGGAGGATGCCAAACTCATTTCAAGTCATATTGGTAAGAAGAGACAACACATGAACTGCTTTAAGTGTAGTTCAATTTACTGTTATTGACTGCTCAATGCCATTCGCTTTGCCTTTTATCTTTTGTGCTAGGGCGTGGCACGACAAAAAAAGAAGAAAAATAAATATAAAATAGAAATAATGTCAACTGCCAAAGCAAGAGTCTGTACAGAAATAAATAACTTATGGACAACTAAACGGGGGCGACCATTAGAAGCAGCAGTAAGTTTCAAGCTGCGTTAAGTGCCTGCCACGTTGCGTATACGCCGCGTAAACATCCAAAGACAATGACAACGATGGCGGCAACGACAAAAGCCGTCGCAATACGCTGTTCGACTTTTAAACAGCTTTCACACATGTGCTATAAGTGCCCAATATATATGTATATAGAGTATATATGTATACTGTGTCCCCGTTCAATATCAAGCGCATAAATATTCATGCAGAACATTTGCAAAATGTATTAAAAAAAAAAGAAGGGAAAAGAAAAGACAGCTGATAAGCTTCACCAGGCTACAGCAGCTACTTGCAGGATGTAATGTGTAAAAATCTAAGAAAATAAAACTGAAAAAGGAAAGAAAAATTCATGTATGTCTGTGCGTTGACTGCAAACCTTAGATAAATTTAGTCACATATCCTTGGCCCGCCGTTGCCTTATAAGCCATAAATTATGCATGGCTCACTTTTGAGCAGCCGCCGCTGCCTTAGTTGAAGGTTTGAACGTCAGCAAATGTGGTAAACTGTGGCATCTAGATATGTCTGCTTTTTTTCCCACATCATTCTCTTCCCCCTCTGAAATAGAGCAATATCACCACATCTTCAATATATTTCGCTTCCTTGCCATATTCTAGTTTATTTGTTCACCTGAATATTGCCAAAAGCAACTTTTAAAGTGCCAGACTTTAAAGTAACTACAATATCATTTCCCTCAGCTCAGCTCTCGCTCAGCTTTCAGCTCCATTCAATTTGCTTTTTTTGCACTTGCGAGGCTGTTTTATTTAACATATAAATTGCCTGGCATTTAAAATGCAATTTTAACGGACTTGTGTTGCCAATGGCTATCCATTTGTTTTGTCCATTCAACAGTTACCAACCGACTCCGCCCCCATCCAAAGTTTTCTTCCCAAAAAAAAAAAGAAACCAGCATATGTAAAAAGTTTGTCTCATTAGACGGCAACTCTTCAAATGATTTATGATGCGTCTTTTGGAGTCCCTAACCCGCCGCTGGTCGATTGCTTCCCCTCCACTTCCACTTCTAATTCGTTCCTTTTTTATTGAAATACTTGACGCAAGAGACAAAGCAGAGCCGACAACTCCAATAAAGTGAAAAGGTGCCATAAACAACAAGCAAGAGATGTTTGCCTGGGCCTTTTTTACTTTCTTTCTTATTTTTTATAAATTTACCAAGAGGACAGCACGCTGTGCGAAAGATGATAGGTACGGGGGAAAAAAAAGAGAGATAGAGGAAAAAAAACAATTGTAAACATTGAAAAGGAAAATCTTCCTAACTGCGGCACAAATTTTTCATTTATTTATTGAGACGAGAAGGCGAGACGAAAGCAAAAGTAGATAAGTGCGAAAGGGAAAAAAGTGAAATTTGTGCACGTTTGCTTCCTTTTTCCGCTTTTTAAATGAGACGGACAATTCAATTTATATTTGCCCCAACAACAACAACAACAAACAGCAAACTTCATTAGTTGACCGGTACAAAGAAAGTGAGCGAATTCATTGGTTGAACATTTCTCATTTTAATGCCCTAAAAAGCAAAGCAAGTCCCAAAAGTTACATTAAATTTGAGGCAAAGCAAGTAACAGATAAAAAAAACCTTCTGTTTTTTGTAAAGGATAATTTTGGAAATTAAAAAAAAAACTTTCAACTTACTTAAATAATTTTTCAATTATTCAAAAATAATGACAAGTTTATTAATTCCCAAATTATTAGAGTAATTGTATTTCGTATAAGATAAGCTTGCCATGTTTGTGTGTCATTTTGGATTCCATTCAATTATTGATGTATTTCTTTAAATGCAATTGTTATCAGCTTAAGGACGAAGAAAAGATGCCACAAAATGTTACAAATGGCAAACGGCAAATAGAAAATGGAAAATGGCAAATACCAGAAAAGTTTTAATGCGTTAAATCGATGGATGACCGCAAAAAGTTTTTCCTGCCTGTGGACACTTGATAACTTTTGTGCTTTAAGCTGGCGCTGTAAATGAGCTCAGAACGACCGCCACCAAAGCGAGACAGAGAAGAAAAGCAAAAGAGAGCAATTGACAGTGCATCAGAGAGAGAGAGAGAGAGAGAGAGAGAGAGAGAGAGAGAGAGAGAGAGAGAGAGAGAGAGAGAGAGTGAGAGCTGCATTGTGACAAACTTATGGCATGTGTGAAACTTTTCGTGTTTTACGTATTTTTTTTTTTTTGTTTGACTTTCCGCTTGCTGTCTTTGGGTTTCCTATCAAAGTTGCTGTCAGCCTTGAGGTAGCTTACTTGCAGCTGCAGTGATAGCCCGCCGTGCAATGCACTTTGGCAAATCACATCCAAATGATAAGCCACCCGCCAAAGCACCTTGAACATCCCTCAGCACCTCCAACATTGCGGAGCAAAGTGCAATTCATTATCACACAAAAGGTGGCAACCAAATGACGACGAGCAGCGCGCAATAAAATGAATTGCACAAAATTCATGAGAATGCATGTTAGTTGCTACTCTCGTTGTTGTTGTTGTTGTTGTTGTCCGAATTAAAAGGTTGCTGCCCCTAATGTAACTCTGCCCCTTGTCTACGCTCAAGTGTCACATAATCCAAGTTGTTGTTGTTGTTGTCTACGTCGCGACGCGTCAGACTGTAAATAATGAAGTTTGCACCTGGGAGCCGCAGTGGCAGTGATTTGCGTTGGGCGTGAGGGGTGTGGGGGGCGTGGCAAGTGCGCCATGGGGCAAGGCAAAAGAAATGTGTAGCATGCTTTTAGCTACAATCGCAGGCCGCAAAAAGAGACACATAATAAATATGCGTAACAAAAATGTTGCACAAGCAACAAGAACAAATTTATGAGCTTTGTTTAAGCAAAAGAAACGCCACAAATGTAAACAGAATGAAAGCGAGCGAGAGATAGATACAAAAATAGAAAGAAAGAGAAAGAGAGTAGGAGAGAGTGAGAAGGATGACTGTTTGTTTATGCATTAAATGACACACAGAATGTTATTATGGCAATGTGACATTTTGAGGCCTCAACTGTCAGCCTATTAGGTCATAAATAAATAATTATGCAAAAAAAAAAAATAGATGAGGCCATTGAGAAAACTCATGTTGATAGTGATGGACTAGCAGATACACTGAACTTAACACTACACTACACTTAACTTAAGCTAATAAAATTATTGTATAAAACCTTTTTTTTTTTGGTTTAAAATAACTAATTTTCGAATATTTTAATTAATTTTTATAATTATCAGTGTGCCTTAACATCCGTTTGCATAAATTTATTATGCCCCATTTTAAAAAGTTATTGGGTTAAGGGGAAAAAGTTCCTGAAATTTAAAGTAATCAATCGAATAGGTAGAGTGTGAGAAGGAGGAAGAGAGTTTAAAAATTCCGCTGTTGTTAATTGGGAATTTCAATTTTCATCCACAGCAACGTACTGTTTGTTTAGGTATTTAAAGAGAGCGAAAGGGAATTTTCAGGAATATTCCAATATAGTTGATTTTTACAGAAAAAAAAGCTCCTCACCGTCGAGTTGTCCAAATGCCAAAACCTTAACCTGTTGGTATAATCTTTAAGCGAGAATTTTTTTTTAATTTTTTAAAAATAAATAACATTAATAACATGTAATTTAATGCATTTTTTAAAAGTACCACGTTTTGAAAATTTCCTGCTGAGTGCCAAAATAAGAAATCAGGTATTCTGATGCCATAGTAATTTCTTAGCCTAGTTGAAAAGTGTTATTCCTCAAAAATTCGGATTAATTTCATTGCTTTTGCTGCAACTCCAACTCCTTCAGTGGTTAGCAATGGCTATTCATTAAAGCTAGACAAGCTTTAGGTGTACGAATGCCTATGGTCTAGCTCCCAGCTAGTGTCTCACTCTTGTTTTATGTCGGCGGTAAATGCCGCTAGGTAAATACGGAACGTTTTTAGTCCCCAAACGCAAAACGTGATGCGCATTTTTCGCAGTGCGGCGATGCCGGCATTCGTGGCTGGAGTATGAGGTGAACTCCTGACGGGGGCATAGAAACACATACAAAACTTTCCTCAAAGTTTATGGCACCGACTAGGCCGTGTCTAAGAAGGATGGTTTATAGCACGCAGCAATTTGCCGCACAGCAGCCGTACCAGTTGTGGCAGTTGAAAGTTGAGTGACTCCCAAGTCGTTGCCGAAACCATTGCGACTTAAAGCCCAACCAAATTTCAAATGTCAGTCAACGATGCATTCATTTGACTTACGCGTTAAATTGAGTGCAGCTGCTATGCCAAAAGTTGCTACATTTTAAGGTGTAGCACATCTGCATTTGCTCTTAAGCTCTTAGGGCAATGTGTATTAAGATGTCGAAATTGCCCAAGGGAGGGACGGAAGAACTACGAGGACTCAAATAAATTGTGTAATAGTCGAGCAAGTTATTTTCTAGCATTGTCTCTAGCCGAAAAGTTGACTAAATTATCTAGAAAAGCTTTCAACAAATTACCACAATGGAGACTTTGTTACACTTTTCTTGCTCTATTATCACCCAAGTCAATGGATATTATATCATTAGAAAAAAAGGAACTGTCTAATAATTATTCTTCTCACTTAAATGCATAAGAAAATAGCAAAGGGTATTAATTAATAGAAAGCAGTGCTTTCAAAGCACTCATTCAAGTAATGAATAAGTCAGACCATAGAGGTAGAATAACAAGCAAATAATTTCGAATTTAAATTTCTCAGTGCTTACCAAGTACATAAGCTAATATCTTAACAAACCCTTGCCTGAACAGAATTTGCTTTTATTAAATTTCATAGATATATTCATAACAGTCGTCAGCAATTTTAAAATCTTGTACGAGAAATTTACTGTCATATTTTAATGGCATTTCTATCATTTCTATCCCAGATTCAGCAACAAATTGATAGTTGCTCTAGTCAAAAATACGTATTCAGTTTAAACCTTTAAATAATTTAAAAGCTTTACAAGTAAACTCAGCAAAGTAAATTTCGTTTTGCGAAACGAGCAAAGTCATAAAAATAAAATGACCATAAAATGGAAAAAAAAAAAATAGACTTAACTATTTTGCTATGATGGCATGTAAAACAAAAGCAAGTGAGTGAGAGATGGAGAGAGGCAAAGAGAGGTCCACCCACAATCCACACAGAAAGTAGCAAGTTTTTGTAGCCGGAAGCTTCAGCAGAGCCCACGACATAAAAATCACATTTATTTTTGACACAGAAAACTATTGAAGCATAAAACGTAGATTTTCAGTGGCCATATTCTCATATTTTTACTAGCAGTCATTATCAGTATATTTATATTTTTATAAATTCAAAATTCTAAGCGATCATTAATTAAAATAAATTATATTTCGAAAAATAAATCACTGTATGAAGGTTAGAAAAAATTACGTTTTTATAGGGAAAAAAGGGTATCTACTAGTCGTTGTTTAGCGTATTCTTATTTGATTTTCGTTTTTCTTTTACATAGTTAGAGTGCGCCCCTCCGCGAGCTATGCAAAATTGAATTCCATTTCTGAAGCAAAGATTTCAAATATTTACTTTTTCTTTATTTTATTTTACTTTAACGCAGAATCAACTTGTGGCAGCGACCAGTTCCGCTGTAATAATGGCAATTGCATTCCAAACAAGTGGCGTTGTGATCGTGAGAGCGACTGTGCCGATGGTTCCGATGAGTCCCCAGGGCTGTGCAGTAAGTATTAACTATTCACATAAGAAGATTCGATTGGATGCTCATTTTTTAGCTTAAATCAAACAGAGGGCGTGTGCATCGGCATAAGTATGTTCCCTTGCCACAACCGGGAGCAGTGTATACCACGCAGCTGGACCTGTGATGGCGCACCGGACTGTCGTGATGGTTCCGATGAGTCTGACTGTAGTAAGCAAATGTTATAGTTACAAAATTGGACTACTAACTAAACCGGAGGATTTTCACTGTCACAAAAAAAAAAAAAATTAAATGAAATGAAATGAAATTAATTGAAGGAAAACATCTACTGACAACGGAATTCATAAAGTCGTATTCAAAGCATGATATTTATTTTAATGCATGGCGGGCATAAGCATATCCCCACCCCTCACACTCGCCGTCCAACCTTCACCTATCTCCGACTTTATGGCTTGAGAGCGCCTAAAAGTTGGCAGCATTGTCCATAAATTAACGTCACAAGACTCGGCACAATATCGCGATGTGAGCATCAAAAATGCCGCCAACAGCGGAACTAATTTGTATTTATGCTTTAGCCGAACCTCCCGCAAGCTGTTACGCGTCTATCTCTATAAATTCGCTTTACACAATACCCTATAAACAGTGAAATGACCATAAAGCATTTAATTTACTTATGCAAATCACATCATAAGGTATAAGAGGCAACTCAGTTGTCTTGAGACCTGTTTACAGGGTATTTGCCAGTCGACTCTCCTTCAGCATAGCATACTTATCTGATTAGCAGTTTATAGTCTGTTTCACATTTGGCTAACTATATGCCACATCAAAATTTCGTTTTTTCCTTTATTTTTTATTATTTTTTCGCTGTAATTGAAAAAATGAAAAGAGAAAAAAAAAATGCAGAAATGATGAGATTTTTATGATGTTATCCACTCGTAACTCATCAGCAGGACGACGAAATAAAAGCTGGTAATCAAAAAGCGCGCGCAAATTGAGCCTGTGGTTTATTTTCTTGCCAAACGACTGGCAGGACACGGCTCAGAAAATTTTACATTTATAACATGCACAGGATTCATCCTCGTCCCCAAGCTTCGCATTGAACACGTGTGACATTTTATGGCTTTTCTGCACAACGACAAGTAGAATGTTAATTGAAGTTTAACGTACGACAAAATTGGTTGACAGACAAGCGCGAAATTATTGCTAGCCCATATACGAGTATATAATGTTTTTTATAAATTTATCAACACTTGAAGTTAATAAAAAAAGGCATTTAAATATTAAATATAGTTAACTGCTTATAAAAGCATTTCTAAGAAGACTTTGATAATTTAATTCTTCTGCACTATCGAAGCACGAGGAAACTACAGAACGTAAACTGTTTCTGAAAAGCATCCAACTTCAGTGGCTTTGATGTCTTTCAAATTTGTGTGCCCTTCTTAACAATTCCTCATGACTATATACACGGTTGACACGTATACTAAAAGCATTTTAAATAAAATTAAAATCAAATTGCAGCCTCCCTTTGCACGTCTTTCACTGTACCGACAACAAAAGATGTCAGATAACAAGAAAATGCTATTGAATATAGCACAAAACTTATGTGTGACTGTCGGTATATATGTATGTTTATGTGTGTGTTTGTGTGTGTGTGCGTATGTCTGAGTGATACTGCGTTTGTTAGTATAGCTGTTCTGAGCAATTCTTTGTAGCCAGCAAATTGATTTTGCTTACACGATGTTGAAGCCCAACAAAGACTGACCGCATAGGACATGTTGCTGCTTGTCCACTTTTATGAGGCCAGCCAAATGGTAAAGAAAGAGAAGAAAAGCGTAGAGAAGCACTATTTAACGGTCAGCTGGTTGGCCTCATTCAGGCAGCATAACAAATTGTGTAAAGTCATAAAAACGTTGCGTATACGCAATATTTGCAAAATAGCGCAAAATTCAATTTTTTAAACCGCCATCAATTTTATTTATGGAAATTTTGCTACATTAAAATTGACAGAAATGAATGGCTAGAATATATATAATAACAAATACCTGTGGCAATAGAATCGAAATATAATTACTATCTATGCATTATGGAAAATGTGATTTAAAAATTTTTGATCTTTTTTTTTAATATTAGCTTATGATATATAATCAAGCACAATATATATTGAATAAATTACATAAATATTGGTTTAATTAGACATTTTTTGTACTTATTAGCCATAAATATATTTTTTATTTCAAATATTTGGCTTAATTTCCTTTTTCGTCCATAAATTCTAATTTGAGTCATATCACGCATACGACGCGTTGTACATGCAAAATATCCAGCAACAAAAGCATAACATAATAATAAATTAATTTATTTGCGACGATGCTTAAGCTGCTCACGGCAAATAGGAATGAAATGCTAAACATTTTTGCGAATAGGTGCACGCAAATGATGGTAAACAAGGGTTAGAGAGGAACACTGAGCAGCGCGCCAAAAGGCATATTTAAATATGTGAGCCTGACGTTATGCGCCTTTATTGCCCGTGGCAGACACGGCAAACACACAGAGCACGAATTACATAATCTTATCAGGAAAAATCAAGCGTGGCCACGACTCAAACAATGGCCCAATATTCATTTGCCGCGCAACAAAAGAAAAAATAACAAAAATGTATATAACAAGCATTAAGGGTTAAACACAAGCGTTTTTATGCCACACAGCAATAGGCGTGTGGGTGTGTCCTGTATGTGTGTTGTCAGCTTTGTTTAACGTCCGTCGCTCTCTTTCTAAATAGACGCCTGGCAAAACTTCAATGAAATTTTCAGGCAACAAGACTGCGTGCCATTAATGCTAGCCTGTATGTGTATGTGTACGGCTGTGGCTGTATGTGTGTGTGTGTGTGTGTGTGTGATAATTGCTTTAATGCGTACGCATGTGTGCGTTTTAACTTTATGGAGTGTTGGCTGATAATGTCTTAATTACTGCTTGGATAAAATTCCGCCTGCTTAGCTCCAGGAAGCATTTGCAGTTTGAGACTTGCCCTACATACATATGTATATATTTCTAGGCGGTTGCTATCCTTCTCTCAAACTGCCTTTCTCCTTCTGGGTGTGTGTGTGTGAGTGTGTGCTTGGTGTTGGCACGACAACTATGTTTATTACTTTGCCAGGCATGTGCGGCACAATTGGACTTCGACTTCAATTCCAAATGCTGCGTCTTACACTCCTCCTTATAAACTTAATTACAATGCGAAAAGAAGACGAGAAAAGTCTGTTGCATGCTTCAAGGCGTCAAGCAAAACGCCTTCAAATGAGCTCCAAATACTAGAGTAATTAAAGATTTAACTAAGCAGCACCATTAGCCAGACCGTTAGTAGCTACTAGACATACATACGTACTAACGTAAAAAGAGTAATGAATAAGTATCACAGCATAACATTCACACATACAGATAAGAAGTAAACATCTGAAGGCAATTTTTGTCACTTGTTTTGATTTTTCTACATGTGCTGCAAACATTTATTGAATATTTATCGTGAAAAATATTTACGTGTATTCCATATTTTTATTCATTTCACATTAAATTAGCATCTAATTTAAAAAGGCGTAATCTAAGTTCAATTTTTGACAGCCGATTTAATTTATATGTTAGAATTAAATCAATATACTTCGGAAAATTTATTTCTAAGCTCGAAAAATTATTGTGTCGTTGTTGTATGGGTGCAAATTTGATTTATTCATGATTACCCTCAAATTTCGAAACTCAAAATGAATAGTAAATCGTTATTGATTTATTTATTTTTTTTTTTGAGATATTATCTACTCCTTTTCTTTTTAAGTATACATTAAATTCATTTTTCATTCATATTCCTAGTTATTCATATTTATGACATACAGGGGTGTTCCAGAAATGCAAACCAACCGAAAACCAACCAAAAATTAACATTCTTTTAGATTATCTGTGTTATCTGGAGACAATATATACAATTTGTCTGTTTTTACATGCATTATCTGTGTTTAAATTTATTTATCATTATATTTCACAGATATTTCATTTATTTTACACATATTAAAATTCCGATTTCAGATACTTTCTTGGCATTCAATTGGCATCATTATTAACACTCATTACAACGATAATTTTGTATATTGCAGAGAGTAAAGCATGCTCGTCAGATGAGTTCGCCTGCAAGAGCGGCGATGGCGAATGTATTCCACTTAACTGGATGTGTGATCAGAGCAAAGATTGCAGAGATGGTAGCGATGAGGCATCGTGCAGTAAGACATCAAAATCTTATCTAAATTATACTCGTTACTGTAGCTGTTATAGTAGCTTTTGTAGTTATTTACTCTTATAATCTCAATGTGTTGTCTTGTGTTGCGTTTGAGCTTGTATCCCATAAGTATGCTACACATTGCTGCAAGAATTGTGTAATACTTACCTAAACATTACACATGCAATAAAGCACAAATATTTACGCACACACAGACACAGACACAATCACACTTATACTCACATATTTGTTGTAGCTTTAGTAGTTATTGTTGTTGTGGCTACAAATCCCTGTTGGCTTTCATCCCTTGGTGCTTCGCTTTTGCTGCTTGTTTTGTTTGCTGGAAATTTTTATAATGG
Source organism: Drosophila innubila (assembly GCF_004354385.1). Lineage (NCBI taxonomy): Eukaryota > Metazoa > Arthropoda > Insecta > Diptera > Drosophilidae > Drosophila > Drosophila innubila. Next base: position 14,511,137 of record NW_022995380.1, read on the forward strand.
TGTTGGTTTTGTTGAGTTATGTCTCGCATATTTCAGGTTCTTGTGCTGCTTTTTGTGTTCGGTCTTTTACCATGCCTGTTGTACTTTACCTAACTCCACAATAGTTAACCACGGCTCATACTTAGACAAACACTCATACACTAACCCACTTGTACACAACGACAGTAAATCCTCCCTACACTCACACACACACACACACACTCAATCAACATATCCTGTCTCTAACAAACAATTTCACTTTTAACGCACATATTTAGATACCACCTGCCGCTCGGATGAGTTCACCTGCGGCAATGAACGCTGCATACAGAAGCGTTGGGTCTGCGATCACGACGACGACTGCGGTGATGGCAGCGATGAGCGAAACTGCCCCAAAATCGAGTGTCCAAGGGATAGCTTCACCTGTGCCAATGGCGCCTGCATAATGAAGAAATGGGTTTGTGATTCCGACCCCGATTGTCCCGATGGCAGCGATGAGCAAGTAAGTACAACTTACACAACTTACACATATATAATATCCAGATAACTAAGCGGAATTAGCACTAATTAGCTAGTAACACACACAAAACACAACTTTGGCTTATTTATCAAATTTACATCTTCGATAAACTTAATTTAAGCGAAAGTTTGCCAGTCTTGTTTTTAAACTACCCTCGTGCAAAAATATATATAGTTTTATGTGCATGCTAGCAAAGCATAAATTATGCAACACGCGCGCATTATTCAAAGCTGACGACAGCGACGTCTACGTCTACGGCGACAGCAACAGCGACAGCGACAGCGACTTTGGCAACTGCTGCCATAAACATTTATGTGTATGACACGCAGCTTTTGTTGTCAGACTTGGGAGCAGTGAGGAACAACGGTGGCAGCAGCGCTGCAGCTTCTGAAACTGTTTACCAAAATGAAAAAGAAAACCGTTAAGAAAATGTGAAAAATTTTGCTAGCATCCCGAAAAGTATGCTACAAAAAAGATATGCAAGGAATGCACTATGGGAGCTTTGCATATCGTTTTTAAACAAATCCATTTTGTGTAGCTATTTATAACAGCAGCACATCAAAATTATAGAAATCTTTAATGATGCGTACCAAATATGTGAAGAGAGAACACAGTTATTATTATTTAATAAAGGAGATACAAACTGAGTTCAGTTATGCCCAATTATCAATTTTATTGAGCATTGCAGATATATGTACTCTCTAAATACTCACGTTTCCAACTCTACTTCCAATTTAAAAAACTTGAGTTCTTAATTTATTAATTGAAGAAAAAAAAAAGCAAATAAAGTGAAAAACCCCACAGTGCACAGTGCAGCGACAAGCGACAGGCTACTCTCTATACATATAGAATTTGTGTGTGTGTGTGTGTGTGTGTGTATGTGTGTTTGTGTGTGAGTGCATAGCTTACTTGCCAGCATAGTGACTGCCACTTAGCAAGACGCCAAGTTGTTGTTGTTGTTGCTGCTACTTTATGGCATATTTGAAGTAAACTTCCTCGCAAGCATCCTTTTGACAGGCGCTGCATAAATGCATTTTAAATAAAGTACGCATCGCAGACAGGCAATTTCATAGACTCTTCTATGTACTGACCTCCCTCTCACCCCCCTTTTACTCTTGCTCTTTGCTTCGTTCAGGGTTGCCAAACACCAAATAATATGACAGCCTGCACGCGACAGGAGTTTCAGTGCAAGGATCGCATCACCTGCGTACATCAGTCCTGGCTCTGCGACGGCGATCGCGACTGTCCCGACGGCGATGATGAAGATTCAACCAATTGCAGGAGCGTCACCTGCAGACCAGATCAGTTCCAGTGCGGGGATCGCAGCTGCATTGCCGGACATCTCACCTGCAATGGGGAATCGGATTGTGCGGATGGCAGCGATGAACGCGACTGCAGATTGTCGGCACAGTCCAAGAGCTGCAACTCGACCAGCCAGTTCGACTGTGGAGGTGGACAGTGCATTCCCTTGTCCAAGGTCTGTGACAAGCACAAGGACTGTCCCGATGGCGAGGATGAGCCCGCGGGCAAGTGTGAAGTGAACGAGTGCGCCTCCAAGAACGGCAACTGCATGCACCGATGCGTGGATCATCTGGTTGGCTACGTCTGCGAGTGCCATGAGGGATACAAGCTGTCCTCCGATGGCCACACCTGTGTGGACATCAATGAGTGCGAGGAGCCAGGCGTCTGCTCCCAGCTGTGCGTGAATGAGATTGGCGGATTCAAGTGCGAGTGCGAAGCGGGTTACATGCGGGATCCGCGCAATCACACCAGATGCAAGGCCACCGAAGGACACGCCTCCCTCCTGCTGGCCCGACGCCATGATATACGCAAGATCGCCCTGGACCACATGGAGATGACGTCGATTGTGAACAGCACCAAGTCGGCGACGGCCCTGGACTTTGTCTTTCGCACGGGCATGATCTTCTGGAGCGATGTGACCACACAGAGCATCTACAAGGCGCCCATCGACGAGGGCAACGACAAGACGGTGGTACTGAAGCAATCGTCGGTCACTTCGGATGGACTGGCTGTGGACTGGATCTACAACCATGTGTACTACACGGACACGCACAAGTGCACCATCGAGCTGACCAACTTTGATGGCAACATGGGTAAGGTTCTGATCGAGGATGCGCTCGACATACCACGCTCCATTGCCCTCGACCCCATCGACGGATGGATGTACTGGTCCGACTGGGGTGCCTCGCCCCGCATCGAACGCGCCGGCATGGATGGCTCCCACCGCACCACGATCATCAACTACGACATCAAGTGGCCCAATGGTATCACTTTGGATCTGGTGCTGAAGCGCATCTACTGGGTCGATGGCAAGCTGAACGTCATCTCCTCGGCCAACTACGATGGCTCCCAGCGCAGACAGATCCTCTACTCCACGGAGTATCTGCGGCATCCCTTCTCGATAAGCACCTTTGAGGATTACATCTACTGGTCCGACTGGGAGAAGCAGACAGTCTTCAAGGCCAACAAGTTCACTGGCGAAGGTGTTGAACCCATCACAGCTGTTCACATGGTGAGCCTTACAACTCACTCTCTCTCTATCATCGGAGTTAATTCTCAATATATTATTTCCTCATCTCTTCACAGCTGCAGCATCCTATGGTCGTGCACGTGTATCATCCTTATCGCCAGCCAGATGGTGTCAATCACTGTCAATCGGTCAATGGACACTGCTCTCATCTCTGTCTGCCGGCGCCGCGTATCAATGAGCGCAGTCCGCGCATCTCCTGCGCTTGTCCCACGGGTCTAAAGCTGATGGCCGATGGTCTGATGTGCGTCGAAGATCGTAAGTAGCATTCTCATGTATTGTTTTAATGGAGGGGGAATGGATACAATGCTATCAAAACTGTTGCAATTGCCGTAATATCTGACAGCATTCATGTCCTTGTTGAGGTTGCGGCAATTGATGCTGCAATTGAGTACGATTAAGAACTTAGGCGTTTGCTGTATAGTTAATTTTATTTTTATTTAATTTTATTTTTATTTTCCTCTTAATTTAATTAAATCTTTACTTTTACCCAATACAATGATACAATCAGATAATACAGAAAGTACACGCCCAGTAAAGAATAAACTAAAAACTACAACAACTATAACACCTACAAAAACTACAACAGCTTCAACATACGTGAAATTACCTGAAGATGCACCCAGTGCAGTGCCTGGTATGAAATATTTTCTATATCGATATTTTATGTAGGTGTTGGATCTTCTCTTGACTAGGTCTTGGTGTAATTTGACCAATCTGATATTGGGTTGTAAATAATTCTTAAATAATCCATGATAAGACTTAAGATTGTGAACAATAATAATCGGAGTTAGAAATTTGATAAATCGATATTTAAATATTATTTTATAAAAATTAACACAACATTTTAGACAATAACGAATATAATGATGGAAACAAACTTATAACTTAGTTTGGCATTCCCTTTTAACGCCACAGGAAATGTTTCGAAACATTAACTAATTGATTATTATTTACAACCCCAATCAGATTACTAGATTATATAAGCTCAATTCGTAATCAATGCAATTTATGTGTACTTAACTTTAATCTAAGCATATCATAACTAACTGTCAAATCGTAATGTCCATACACACATTCTCCCACACACACACAAACGCATGCAAATATGTATATAAATGGTGTTCCACCTGAGCTGCAGCTGCTCTCTTTTAATTTTGTCAGCCATTTGTCACGCCAATTTCTTACACATGCATACAACGCGTACATGTCGTCATCATCATAAATCAACATCAATGATATCGACATAATCACTCAAAATACGAGCACTCATACCCACACACACACGCACGCACACACACATTAATGTACGACAATTTTGTGGGCTTCCACGGAAAGTATAAGCATAGAGGAGGATGCAAAGAGAGTATTGTAGCTGGGGGAACACGAAAAACCACGAAAAGGATGCGCTACTGACATGTTTAATGGCAACAATGGTAGCAGCGACCATCCACCCTATAGCAGACTTAAGCGACAACCCTATGACACTTACTTGTACACCATCGAATTTCTGCTGCATGCAATTTGTGCGCAACTCTGACAGAAGCGATGACAATGCGGATACGGATGAGGATGTGGATGTGGCTGTGGATGATGAACGACTGACATCCACAGAGGCAGCTGCCGAGCACAAGAACAGACAAACAGACAAACAGACAAGCTGATATATCAGCAACAAGCGACAAGCGTTGCGACGCATCGTCGTCAACAAATCGCCATGAAATTAAATTGTACACAAAGCGACATGGCCAAGAGTATGAGAATGTAGACTAAAGGGGGCAAAGGATGCCGAGCTGTGCGGGGCAAATAGCAAATAGTTTAACCAGAAATTCATCATCCACATGAGCCGCACATTTAGCCACATCCATCAGCAGGAAAATTGGCGCTGTCAACACCTAGTGCTGCACATTATTGCCCGACAGTGTCTGCCGGAAACTTGCCACACATAAAAATATGCCAAAAATATGTTCAATGATTTGTGCGTGCCTCGCAGACAGTATAATAATTGCAATACCGTTTTATACTCTTCTCTCATTATTTTTTATAACAGAGTCAAAGCAAAGTCAAACTGCCACCTTTTTGCGTAACCTAAACAACACTTCTGAGAAGTGAATTCAGTGAGTACATTCTCATCCTCAAATAATGAGACTGTTGTCAAATAAGTTGCAGGTGAACAAATAAGGTACTTAAGTTTTCCATAGAAACTCTCTATCCAATCTCTCTGGACAGCTTTTCTCGGAAATGCCATACAAAAGAAATGTCAAACATTTTTGTTTATATAGCAATTGGGTTAATTAGTGTTATTTATTCATGCAATTATTTAACGTCAACTAAAAGCAGTCGGTGCAAGAAATTATTATTCATAGCTCAATAAAGAAATATAAAATTGAAACGCCAATAAAAATAGAATCAAATTGTTTTATAATTATTTATATTAATCAGCAATGCGCAACACATCAAAACAATTTATAAAATTTAATAGTAATACTGCATTTATGATAATAGAAGTAATTGCTAGAGTACTTACAATATAGTATAACTAGAGGGTTGAAATTTAAAATGGAGAACGTGAGTTATGGCTCAGAAATGTATGCTAGTGATTAAAATTGACTTTACATAAGAATACATATTAGTGACGAAACTTAGTTTCAAAATATTACACATTTTAATGAATTTTACACTAGTAACAAGCGAAGTAACTCTCGCATTTATGCCATTGACAAAAGTAAACATCTTTAGAATATTATTTGATTATTTTTAATCTTTTTGCCGTTTAAAATTGGTACACCTCTTGCTCAATTATACTCGTACTTTCATGTATCACAACTCTATATATTATTGTGGTTTCAAACTTAACAAGAATTTTCTTGTAAAACTAACCTTAATGATTACTTTAATAGCACTTTAATAAGTTTCATAAACTGTTAAGTTCTCCACAAAGTGTAGTTTTATTGCTTGGCCCACAAGCTGTCTTTTGACCACAGCCAGTATCTTGACCTGACTTGAGCTCACTCTTGGCAATCTTAGAGTGTTTCTATGCCTACCCAAATCAAGAACTTGGAGAGCTTATTTGTGTGCGGCCACACAAATGCGACTAATTACGTCAATTTAAAAGTAAAAGTATAAAAGGAATGAATATAAAATAAGAAACCGTTAAGCGGCTCAAGCAAATACCGTTACATTTCCACATCGACCGTCCGACAAACTGACCGAAGCAAGCAACTCGACTGCAATACAATTCTAAGAAAATGACGAACTGGCTAAGGACTCAGAGCACGATGATGAAGATATAGATAATGACAACTTGGACCAAGTGCTGAATGCGGGGAGAACTGTGGGCTGAGTGCTTGGGCAAAAGTTTGTTCCGTTTCGCGACCGATGAGAAGATGGACTGACCCGGCTTTTGGGGCGAGGACGTGGGCGAGGGCGAGAGTAAGGGAAAGGGGGTGGGACAAGTAAATAACTATAAACTAGTTAAGGACTATTTCAATTAGATGACCAAGCCGGCAACGAGAATACGCCATAACTGCAATTTCAATTAGCGGTTTGTGCTACTTTTTCTATGGCCTTGCCACGTTCTGCCTGCCTTCCTCCCTGCTTGACTCGATTGCCCCCCTTGGCACACTTCAAATTGCTTAATTAAGCGCAGGCAAAGTTTTGCAAATACGCCAGAGACAAACAGACAAAATGAGAGAGAGAGAGAGAGAAAATAGAGACAGATAGAGCTTGGACCTTCATAAACTTTGAGCCTTCGAAGTAACGATTGCGTTTTTAATAGTCAACACATAAACTAGGGGAGGGGAAAGGGATTGGGAGAGCAGCTGTTTCCGAGTTGTTTGCAAATTTTATGACTTTCTGTTGGCTGCAGTTGGTCAGCTAAGCGCCAGTTTTCCATTGTCTCGCACTTTACTGCATATTGTGTGGCATTAAATAGCAACGTTGATGGCAACATGCCGCATGCCACATGCCACATGCCACAATACCACATTGCCACAATGCCAAACACAATTTTTCTATACGAGTATGTATATCCGGCAAAAGTTTTCAACTTTGTTTATCTAATCTGGTCACAAAAAAGGTGACATCGCCGTCGGCAACGTAAAGCATTTTATGCGTTTTTATTTCATTTGCGATCCCCTCTGTCTGCGGGAATTGAACAAAATGAATGAGGACAGCGAGGAGCAGCATTTCGCGAATTTTTATGGCACATTCGTTCGAGGGGTGCTTACACCTGGTATATCTCCTGGCTCTCTTTAAAAGAAAAAAACATATAAAACACATGTGCAGGATTATAAACAGAAAAGAAGCAAAGAAAATGGGGAAACATTACGTTGTTTTGTGCCTGGGAGCAGGCAAATTGCATTTGCTATAGATTAGGGCTCCGCAATAATATATGACATTTATGGCAGTACATAAAATATAGCACACAACGAGGACAACACACGCAACCGACAAGCTACAGTGTGTTCCAAAAATGTATTTAACAATTCCGAATATTAGATGCCTTCAAACAGAAACTTTAAGATTTTAAGACAGATAAGGAGAGTAAAGAGAGAAGGGAGAAGATAGAAGAAAGAAAGCGAGACTGAGTTTAAGAAGAGACTGAAAGAGTTAATTGTAGTCTAAAATATTTAGAAAAGGAAGAAAAACACACATCACTCCAATTAATTTACCATTAAAGATAAATAATTAAATAATGAGAGAAATTTGTTTGAAAATTCAGCGATTTGCGTTTGTGGAACACTCTCATTTCGCCCACATCAATGCTGAACCTTTTCAACTGCCTCTCTGTGAACAGACTTTAAATGATAGGAAAAATGTCTGGCCCCTGCTCCTTACGTCATTAAAAAAATAAGCTTATTTTTTATCACACACACCCACACACAAATAGACTCACAAACATACACATAGCACAGCATGCAATTAATGTGCCAAATATGCGTAGAGCTTTTCAACGGCTTTTCTTTTACCACTTGACTGTCTGTTAATGCCGCAAATAAATTGCCAAAAAAAAACTTCAGTTCACTTCCCCCCCCAATGAACCCCTCACTTTGTCTGTTTGCCACTGACAATCGATGCTGTACAGCTGTTGCCACTGCCAACTTTTAATGATAATTCCGGTTGCTGCCGTTGCCATATGCGGCACATTCTTCTGTTGATCCGTCCAGTTCATGGAAATTTCGACAAGTCGTAGACCAAAAATTAATATTTACAACAACAACAAATAAGAATAATAAGCAGATGAAGAAGTTGATAAAGGAGAAGAAGTAGAAGTACAAGTATAAAAGCAAAAACAATAAGTAGAACAAGAGGCGACAGTTCGTGCAATGCTGTTAAATGCGGCACATCCTTTGCCAGACGAACGCGTCCTGTGCTTAACTTTTGAACAAATTCTAAACGGAAAATATGAAAACGAATTATGTTGACAGCGGAAAAATCCTACAACTTCCTGCCGCGCAGACAACGTCACCAAGAAAAAAAATAAAACCAAAAAGCGTGACACAAAAAGTTGACAGCGTAAAGGCAGCCCAGGCACATGGGACACAAACAAGGGCGGGGCCAGGAGCAGGAACAGGAATTGGAGACGGAAACATTCGCCACGGGAAGTCGTCGAATTTTTATAGTTCTAAAAATAATGAAATATTTTAATTATGTTTCAGACTGGCCATAAGACAAAAAAGTGCAAGCAGTCCCCCCCATAAATTCTAATGAATTTTTGATTAGAATTACATTTATTGTTTTACGCGTATTATTCAATTATGAATATGTTGATTTCTCTTCGCCTCAAAAAATACACTTTTAGCTTAGTAAAAACTTTCGTTAGCATATTTGCCATAAACTGCACAACGGAGTAGGCCAAAGGGTTGATTTTAAGTGCTTTTAGCCCACATAGAACTTCAAGGAATACATTATATTATTATATTATTATAAATAAATGGAAATAATTAAATAATTTGATATACATCCGCTTTAAACTTCTATGCCCACGCCACTGATACATCTACTTGTTCAATTCTTTGGACATGTCTTTCAGCAATTTTCGACTTAAACTATCGGTAATGGTCTTTAATAAAATATATATGTATCTTTCTATCGCTTTATCAAACCTATAAAACTATAATTTCATACTGGGTTTTTGTTTCCTGTAAGCATTTTCTGTACAACTCTCTAAAAGTATTTTATTATTACTTGTATTTTTTCTGGCGCAGCAGACAAAGGATCCGCGGCAAATGCAACACACAAAGATGACAGTAGCTCGGAACCAGCAAAAACACAAGAGCAGAAATCGGGACTGATAACAGTAGTTGTCATCGTTGTACCCATTGTTGCAATATTAGTTCTTGCAGGTGTAAGTACAGAAAATATTTGTGGGTTTGTGAACTAGGCAATTAAATAGCCAATTTCTCACTTTGTGTTTGCAGGCATGCTATGTGTTCATTAAGAGATACCCGAAGCGGGGAAATTCAATGAATTTTGTGAATCCCACGTACAATAAGACTACGGAGGATACGTTCAGCTTGGAGAAGAACGCGCCCATCAATGCAAACAGTAAATATGCACCGGCATTGGATGAGGAGGTAAGCGGGTCAATGGTGACATCAGCGGCAAATCCAAACGATTTTAGCTATGTGAGATTTTAAGGTGCAATCTAAGCTTAAACTAGATCTAATAATTACATGTTGTATATAGACGGATATTTATGTAGTCAGTTTTTAGATATTAAGCTATCTCAGTTGGTGTAGGGCTAAGTGCATCCTATATGTAAGTTGAGTCCAAGATGGGAGAGTTATGTCCCCATGCTGAACTATGTATCTATATCCGAGTGTCTATTCTCACGTTTAACAAAACCCACGACAAAGTTTATCATATTTCGAAATATATACTATTTTTAAGTATTATTATCAGATAATAGAACAACGATCTTATAAATGTTTTACCAATAGCAGATATTTATATGTATGTGTGCTTACGTATTTACCGAGCCAAGAGCCAAGAGGTTTAATTTTAAAATCCTCAACAAGTTGTGACATTTTTTATATACGAGTAAAAAAATATATACATATGTTTAGTTCACTTGGTTAAAATATTTTGAGTTCGGTGATATATTTTATATCAGTGAAGAAGGTGGTATGAATTAATGTATAATGAGAAATACCAGTGATGAAAGAGAATTTCTGTGAATGAAAAATCATTTGTCAAATATTCTTAAAATATTGTTTTAATATCTAAAGCTATTATTATCTCTCAGCGAGGGTATTTAAAACTTTGGCAAGCCGAAGATACAGTTAGCCGTTCTTGCATTTTCGTTTAGCAAGCATTACAAATCTTGAACATAATCAAATACACAATGATAACATATATTAAGTTAAGATTACTATGTTAATGTTGGTGTATACATACATGATTAAGCAGAATTTTATCGAAATTTGTTTATCAACTTCCACGCTGCGAGCGATCAAAATGAAAGCGTGACTTGAATCCCTTAGCAAATAGAAGGTAAGTTGTGGTCACGCATAATAAATTATTTCATTAAAAACTGTCATTATTATTACATGAAGCATATAATTTAAATGCGATTTTATTGTTTTATGTTTAATTTATTACCAAAATATACACGTAAATCGACCTAAAGCCACCAGTGTGCTATCACTCTATTGTGAACTTTGTTGAAAACTCTTTTGACATGGGACATGGGTGCCCTCAGTGCCACGCTTTGCTAATTGCAGTGCCGATTTAATGCAATGCAATCAAAATGCGAATATCATTTAACCAATTAAACAAAAAGGCCAATTAAAAAGCGTCAATGGAGCGTCAGAAATTCCCCCCTTTTTTGTGTCCAACAGCAGCTGCCAACCAACATTTTGATATAATTTACTAAAATATTTAAAATAAATTGATTTTTCCATTTTGCAATGGCTGCTGCTATTTTTAATTAGAGTGCTTAATTTTCCACTGCACCAAAAAGCAGAAGAACAACAAAAACCAAATAATTATATCAATTTAAGCAAAATATCATTAAGCCAGATTTTCAATGCGGCTGACTGACACAGAAATGTACATACACACTACCAGAACACAAACTAATGGAATATATAAAAATGACAGAAGTTTCTTCATTGTTTATATTAAAAGATTTAATGTTTGTATTTATAATTGTAAATACAAAATACGTTGTAATCAATTGTATTACATTTTATGTTACTTTTCGATTTATTAGATTACTTTAAGTATAATTTAATTGAAGATTTATTTAAAATTTTACTTTACATAAAGCTTTAAGCTACTTTTCTGAGTTTTTAACATTTGTTTTTTTTTTCTTTTTACAGGAACCGTTGCGTGTTGAGGGCACAGAGTGTGTGTAAAATTAAAGCAGAAGTAAGCCATATAATGAGACATATCCAAACATACTGCGGTTTATCAGCAGCAGCTAAGACACCAACAACAAGAAAACTCCTATTATCAAGTCCTTTAAGTTAAGGCACCTCACTCAAAGAAACAAAGAGTAAAACTTTTGTTTAGCAAGTAGAAAGAAGCATGCCAAAAAAAAAAGACAGCAACAACAACAACGACCATAATAACAAATTTAACAACATGGAATCCACAACAGAAAGTAAATTCAATCACAACAACTAAATGAACTACAAGTTAAACCACAACAATTAAATATTGTGCTATCATGGGGAAAGAAAATACTCAACAAATTTAATTTGTTGCCTAGTTTAACATTTTATTTAAATTTAACATAAAACACGCCCACATTCACATACGCCCACAAACTAATACGCAACTTTTGCGGCTGGGGGAAACCTTTTGAGATCAACATGTAGCGTCAAAATACACCCACACACAAGCACACACACATTTGTATGTACACTCACAACCACACACGCATTCTCATACTCACACACACACACACATACACACGCAGGGAGCGAGCCACAAAGACACTTTCATATTCGAAATTCAACCTTTCGCTTTAAGTAAATGAAATAAATTTGTAAAAAGTTGAAAATGTGCTAAATAATTTGTTGAAATTTAATCAAGAATTCAGACAAAAAAAAACACAGTAAAAAGATACAGAATTGGAATTCTAGTATATATTTATTACATATTAATATATGTAAAAATAATTTTAAATATTATTACAAGCTATAGTAATTTAGATATCTTTTGTTATTAACTAAAAAGATAGAAGTTAAAATTAAAGTAAGAATAAAAAAATGTATTTAGCAGAAATATTTAGATCAAATTTAGAGAATATTAAATGTAAATTTTACATGTACATACATTTTTGGAGAAAAAAGAAACATTGAAAAAACACAAAAGTTCGAATAAATTCAACAATGAAAAAATAACATTACTTAAACATTTATTTTAAAATAATTTTTACAGTTTTTCGCTCGTTCTCTTTGGGTATTCAGAACAATATGCTGTGATCAGTTAAATAGAAAACATTAAATTATATGTTTAATTTGCAACTAATTTTTAATTATTTTAAATCTTTGAAATATTTCTCATTTATTTAGTTTTTATCGTTTATCATATTTAAAAATTTGTCTTTTAATTTATTTAAATAATAATACAGAAATTATAAAAACATTTGAGGAAATTAGAAATGTGCTAAAATTATTTAACAATTTTTGCATTTGTGTAAAAGCTTTTTAAATAATTAGCTAACAGAGAAATGGTACATGTCAACAACTAATTAATTAATATTATTATTAATATTAATGCAAATATTGTAAAGTAAAGTTTATTCGATAATAAAATGAATTAAAAAAATACAATATATTTACTCAATCGATCCAAAGTGAGGTCCTTAATAATAAAAAGCAATAGGTGACGTTTGTAAGTACAAATTCAGCAAGAAAGGAATTTAACTAAAATAGCTATGAACTTGTGAAGCTGGCCCAGACTCGGATAGAAATGTAGACAATTAAAGATATATTCTATTGTATGTTTCATAAAATACAATAATACATAGAAAAGATTATGAAATAAAATCAGCCATTGGCTATTGAATTAGCCTTGGGATATTTAAAGGCGGAGTCATTCTCAGTGATTTGCCACTGAGTTTCAATAAAGACACCAGCAACAGTCAGCCATGTTAATCCGGCCTCGCAATTGAGTCCACAACTTAATAGCCTCAACAGCAACACAAAGATCAACACGAACAGCACTCTTGGCATCGGCCAACACAGGGACATGAATTATTAAACGCCATTGGACAACTGCGCCAATTATTTCACATGAGGGCACATCCATTCGTAAAGAAGACAACGTTGAACTGAGCACAGGGAGGAGGATAGCAGCTATCAATAATCATGGCAAAGTTCGCACATTGGAGGTCGAAATTAACAGATTGCATAGTAGAAAAGCGGGAGTTGGAAATGGAAATGGAGCTGAAACAGAAACTGAACCCGCACTCACTAATGGCCATAACACACAAAGCAATTTTGGAATGGACCAAACACACAGGCACACACACACACATACAGATTGCTATTTTTAATTTTACCCGTGTGGCCTCGGAGCAACCAATCGGAAGCCAATTCGCTGGCCATTGAATACTGGCCATATTTGACCTCACGCATGTATGGCAATCAGTGTGTGGCTCTGTGTGTGTGTGTGCGGGAAAGTTTGGTTAATTTATGGACGCAAATTATCAGGGAGCCTTTTGGCAAAGTCAAACGCAGCGATTTTTGTGCCCAAATGGCGAATAAATGCCATTTTTTTATGCCTTTCGGTGTCTTTATTGTTATAATTTATGTGCCGCGCCTGAAAGCAGGCAACATAATTTTTGTTTATTATTTGCCAGACGACAGTCGACTGTCATCGACAAGTTAAGCATAAGCCGCTTAGCTCGTTAAGCGGTTCCAATTATATCGATTTCGTCACATACTCCGACTGTGATAATTTCATATAGGCTGCTTAACAGTTTAAATTAAGTACGGAAGGATGCGAGGCGAGTGTGGCATGCAACCACTGCTGAATTGCAGTGATATACAAGGCACACGTGTGCACTGTGGCTCGACTCATCTGACTAAATCTGCAATTCAGCCGGAACAACATACATTTTGGTCGTTTTCCTGCCGCTGGCCAGGCACAACAACAAGCCAAGTTGAGTACCCCCACTCCGCCCACTTGCCAATGAGGCAAAACATCTGCCATTTCTGTGACTGTGGCAAGGAATGTGGCAATAGCTATGTGTGGTTGAGCTCTGCGCACCACACTTGCAACTCTGTGTGACTTATGAGGCAAGCAACATGACCGGGGCCCGTGGCATTTGGAATGCACACAGTTTAGTGATGGGCACTCAGCGATAACAAGTTAACTGACAGTTGAAAACTGGAAAGGCTGCAATTCATAACATTTATCATGGCCTCAAAGATTGACCAAGCAGTGAAGATACATTTGTTAAACAGGTTATGGATCAGTCGAGTTCAAAAGCACACTATAAAGCACAATTTTGACCACTTTTATAGATAGAGCTATACTATAGATATCAAAAATTTGGTCGCTAAACATAATGACTAATTACTACTTTTTGCATTTAACAGAATATTCGGTATTACAAAAAAAATTCATACAAGCCATTTAAGCTAAAGTTATCGAAGCAAACTGAATCTCTATAAGAACATTTAAATAGGTTACACACAAATCTAATCGATTTAAATTATATACTGAATTAATCTTCGAAAGTCATAGCGCTACTCAATGCTCTCAACGTCTGTAATCGGCTTACTTTAATCTGTATCATAACAACATGAAATTTGCAATGTTATCGCAGCTCCGTCTGACTGTACTCGATAGCAGCAAGGCTGCCATTTTAGTCGATTAGATGAACTAACTGAACACATCCTAATTAGTGAATAACCAGGCGCATTTGGGTCCCTGTTCGAAGTAGCCAGTTTCACTGGTCACCAATCTATCGACATCTTCTACATGGCCCATGTTTGTGGGTCCTTTCAATGCAACGAGTCCTCGTATTGTATGCGGTTTGTTGTTTTTGTCGCTGTTGAGCCTGAAGCTAGTTGCATGGCCCTTGCACACAAGGTTGTGCAAGTTCATACGCCAAATATGCTGAGGCCACATGATGGCTAGCCTGGGTGTATGGGTATGTGAGTGTGTGGGTGTGTGGGTGCGCGAATGAGTGGATTAGTGTGTGTGTGTGTGTGTGAAAGGGTGACTTGATCGAAGGGTGGCTGGACAGCCCTGCTGCGTCTTACACGTAGCCACGTTGTTGGCTTGTCGGTCGAGTTGTTTGCACCACATTCTGAATAATGGATACGTTTCGTGCCACATTGAATGCCCAGCAGTGAGTGACATTACACGAGTTTTGGCCACCATGCGGCACATGCTTGCAAATGTTTTTGGAATTGTTAATGTAATTACGCCTGAAAGCCACCGCCACCCAGGGTCTGGGCCAATACCAACACCATAAGGTATAACCAACCAGGTTAATCAAGTCAGGTCAAGTGAAGTCAAGATGATTAGTGTGGGAGTGGGAGTTTAAAATCAAATTCGTTGGCAATTTGCTTAATTGCTGATTTGGACGTATATATGACAAAGACACATAACATCAGCAAGGATCTTTTCTAATCAAGTGACGAGTTTTTCTTTATTTTCACACACTGTATAAAATAACTTTGCAGACAACAGTAAAGAGTGCAGAAAACTGGCAACTAAATCGAGGCTTCGTTCCAGGGGCAAGCAGAAAGCACTTTGTGCGTTTTGTGTGTGACATGAAAAAATGGCTACAAAATGGCGGCAGCTGACTTAACACACACACAGCGTATTGGCCTTGATGCAAACCGTCGTCTGTCGCGCTTTCTCTTGTTCTCTTCGTCTCCCGTGCTATCCCTTTCTTTCTCTCCCACTACTTGTGTGCTCTGCATGTGACTTTTCAATTCTACTTTTATATGTTGTTCTTAAAGTTGGCAATATCATACACTCTAGCTGTTGCTAGCATACATGTTTTATTAGTTTAAAGTATTATAAACTCTAAGGTGTCATTTAATCATCTTTACATTTGCGCTATGAAGTTAATATAAAAATAAAAAAAAAAATTTAAAAACCCTCCTGATAAATATGTATTTCAAGTTTTGATAAAAGAGCATCAGTCTTTCGTTGTGCTTTCATTTTCATTCACCCCATTTTCATTTACCCTGAGCTGGCCCAAACTTAACCTCACAACCATACATATTCACACACACACACACACACACATGTATATGTACTATAATATCGTTGCGTTTTTCGACTTGTTTGCAAATTTTCAACTTGAAACGCCAACGTCAGACTGAAAGCCAAGCGCAGCGGTCGCAATTTTCTTTATTTCTTTTCTTCCAGTTATAAAAGTAAAAGTTTGCTGCGTTTGGCAGCAGCTTGCAGTTGTCACTGTGTGTGTGTGTGTGTGTGTGTGTGTGTATGTGTGTTAGCATACTAACATGTATGCGTGACACACTACAAGCAACAACAACAAGATCTACAAGGAGAGCAACAAGAGCAAATGCTTGTAAGCTGTTATGTTGCTTTTGCCATTTGCAGCCACTTCATAAAATAATGTTGCATACTTTAAGGGGTCGCAATTGCACTAAAAACTAATTAAATGCTAAACGCACAAACTTATGTGCAAATATACTTAAATAATTCGCATATACGCACAAATAATCAGCACGTACGTTTCTAGTGAAATTAATTACATTTAATCAACTGCCAGCGGTCAATGTCAACATTAATTTGCTCAAGTTATTGAACCAAATCTGCTACAAGTGAAACTACAGAAGGCTCAACAATAATACACACCATATATGACCAAGTGTAAGTGTGCATAAATGTGTGCTTGGCATCTGTGCAAACAGTGAGACAGTCAACTAAAATCTCTCTCTCTCTCTCTCTCTCTCTCTCTCTCTCTCTCTCTCTCTCTCTCTCTCTCTCTCTCTCTCTGTCTCTCTCTCTCTCTCTCTTTCCTGCGTGTGACAGGCGGAACAGCAGGTGAATTGCCGGACAGCACGTTTAATACCAAAATTGACATTAAATTGCTTGTGACCTGCACCCAACAGCGCGCTGCTCCAGCTGCTGGTTCTGTTATCGACTTTTACGACAATTCCAATAAAGAAACAGCTCAGACGATATACCCACAGTCTGCTACTGACATTGTGCAGCCCGCGAAGTGGTGCCAGGAGGTGGGAGAAACGTGTCCTCAAAATGATAAAACGACTTTTGGGCAAATTATTAAAAGATTTCTATTGCAGCCAGTTGTGCGTGGGCGTCATGAAAATAGTGTGACCACAAGCAAAATCAACTAAAATATTCAAGACATTAGGTATGCAATCAGACTCAATAAGAATTAAATATTATTTATTTTAGTGTTTCGCTTTTTATTTAAATTTTCTCACAGAATAGCTTGTCTTGACAACTCTGGTCACACTGCCCATGTGGAATAGACTGTCAGGTGGCCAAAGTGTGTTACGCACTTTGTTATTACTTTTTGTGACATGCACAACAATTGTCAACAATTGGATGAGACTCTGACTCAACAGCCATTAATTTTCACATTTTGTCCTGCACTTGGCCAAAATGAAGTTGTTGATATTGTCAGACACTCTGGCACGTGGAGCCCCATACCTGTCCGAATACATCGAATACGACTAAATATACATATTGGCATGTCATCCAGAGTGGCGAGTTGGCCGAAATCGAAATTGAAGATGGCATGAGTAAGCTGTTCTATCTTGAGTGTGGTTAGTTGAGAGCAGCATGAGTTCAGATGACTTTAGTATTGCGTATATAGTAGGTTAAGCTCTCGGTTCACTAACGTGACGCAAATGTGTTACGTAATTGTCATAACAGCAACACTCAACGCATAAGCAATAATGCTTGAGGGAAAGAGAATGATTCCCTGGATAAATGTTGCCAGAGACTAACCAAAAACCAAAGCAACACTCACAAAATGGGAAAAGATTGGGTCGTTGGAGCTGAAAATGTTACCAAGAAACAAAAAATAAAAACCAAAAGCTAATTTAAAATGACCTTCCCAGTCTGCACAATGGACATGCCGCATTACATGTGCGGTTGTGTGAGTGTGTGGCACTGTTTGCTGCCCACACATACTTAACTTCATTTGTTAACGCGAGGTTGCATACAAAAGTTCTGGCAAAACTTTCTAATATTAACATGTTTTTCTAAAAAATAGAAAATATTACGAAAAAAAAATGTTTTTAAATATTTGGTTTATAAAATGTAAATTTAGACTCAATATATATACCCCTTTATATGAGAAAAAAAAAATAATAATAATAAAATTGGTCTATTTTTTTTTAAATATGTATTTATGTACGTATTTACTTGTGGTGTTATTTATGGAATTTTGTGGCTACTTAAGAGTACGAATTTTATGAGTATAGATTAATATTTTAAAATCTAAATGTATTTATTTAAGTTTATAAGATTATGACTTAATCGGCCAACTATTCAATCGACCCGTTTGCTTTACTGGCGCGCATTTTCATAGCCTAGTTTTGGGCAAAATTTTTGCACTGCAGTTGCTTTCATTCATAGTTTAGTCGGCCAGCAGCCCAGCCAAGCGCCTTGATCTTAGCTTTAAGTCCCATTCGGCTGACCGTCTGTACGTCTGGATGGTGGTTGGAGGGGGTTTTGTCATTCGGGGCATGCGACTAGCCAAATGGCAGAGACGGTCTACATTTAATGTTTTTGCAGCCATTCCATTGCCATAATTTTTCCTTTTTCGCCATGCTTTCGCTTTGCTTTAGCTTGGCTTGTTGTGCTATGCTTTGCTCTGCTTTGCTTTGCTTTGCTGGCTTTACTTATATTCTTTTTGCTATTTTAGTTTTCTAACCAACAAAACAAATTGAATCACGTTCGCCTGGGAGAGAAACGTGAGTATTTTATTTTTCCCGTTAAACATTTTCATTTTTCTTGCTAGGCAGCCAAAAAAAAAAAGAAGTTAAGTCGAAAAAAAAAACACATTTCAGTTCGCAATGCAAGTTGTTTTGTCTGATAATGATGCCGTGGGGCCATCTCAGTTGTTGTTTGTTGTATTTGTTGCTGTTGCCACTGCTCCCAGTGGTTGTTGAGTGTTGGCTAGTGGACCATGGCCAACACAATCATTTGGCCCATATATTGTAGCTGCCGCTCTTCATTGTGTGCGTGAGTGTGTGTGTATTTTGTTTATTAAAAAGAGATTGGCGTGCGCAAAAAGATTTTGTCATGACCAAAGAGATCCTGTGGGCGCCCAAGCGGCCTAGCCAAACAATTCATCATCATTCCAGCCTGATGATTTTATTTTGATTTCGGAAGCAAACGTTTGGGGATTACCAGTCTAATGATTTTATTATAGTTCCCATACGCTTTCGGCTTTCGTTTTTGATTGATGGTTACCGCCACCTCAACCCTCAAAATCATTGTCTATCATTTCACTTTCATTCATTGTCTACTCAAGTGACTCGCTATTCAAGTGGGCCTTCATTATATTAAAAGCACATTATTACATCGTTCAATTCGAATATGTATATGGAAATTCTTAAAAATTGAAATAATCTCCACTTCTGTGGAGAAGTTGCTTTAAAAATGTCCATAGACCAAAGTTAAAACGTCAAACAGACAACCAAACAATGCGAGACTAAAAATCAGAGCAAAACGCAACAAAGTTTTGTGTGCGGACACTTTTGTTATTGTCTCGGGTTCGTATAAAAAGTAAGCTGCTTTGGAGAATTCTGTATGAGCTACTTTTGCATTACTCTGGTATACAATGTAAAGAAATTAAAAATATCTACTCGAACTCCATTTCACAAAATTAATTTGAGAAGTAAATTCAAGAACAAAGAAAAATATTTTAAATTGGTTTGTTTTGATGAAAAACACAAAACTGCCTGAGCAGTAACTACTTAATTTACACCATTGAAAAACCTCACAAAAGTTAAGAAATATAAGGCTTAAAAAACAAAGTTTTGAGATGATATTTTTAACGATAAAAGTATACAAAAGTCACTTTTCAATAATTGTTGTTGTGAAAAAATATTGAGAAAAAAAACCGGAAGAAATCGTATTGGTTTAAGGAATGAGAACAAAAGACAGATTTCAAAGATAAATTTAGTTCTATTTATTTTACGTGCTCTACAAGCAACCTTAAAGTGTTAGACGACAGTTGCGAAAAGAAATGGAATTAACACCCCTAATTATAATTACAAGAGCATTATATTTTTCAGCTTATTCGTATTCATTGTCCACTTCGGAGTTTTAATGTGCCCGCTAAACGTGACCGTAGGGTATCCAATACATAAACTAAACCATGGCCCGCAGCTTGGTGTCGCTTTGACAGCCAGCCGGGCTCGACCCCTCGCCCCCTCGGCATATTGCCACCTCGACCACTTCTAGCTCAACTCCCCTCACACGCTGTGCCCGCACATAGTCGTAATTACGCGCAACTTTCGACAAGTGTCGCCTGAAAATCGCCAGTCCTTCGTGTCCCTGGAGCGGCTGGAAAGTTTTGCAATGGCGCCTTTTGATGTTTCCACTGCCATGGAGGCAGCTTTAGGGGCGACTGAAGCGCACATGGCGACCAAGGCAGCTGCGGTTTAATCTTCTTTTAAATTGTCCCCCGGTCCACAAGGCAGCCTCAAAGCAGTACAACAGCATGGGCTAAAAGTTTGCCGCCACTTGCGCTTGATAACTTAGAACAAAAGTGAACAGAAGTAAAGCCATACCAAGAGGAGCAGGAAGAGCACGAGGAGCAGAGGGATCACAGCTTGAAATAGTTGAGAATTCTTTGTACAAAAGTCATTGTTACACTTGCGGCGCTACTGTTATTTTTCACTCTAATTAGCCGTCATTGGTTTGTGATTTGTGGACATGGGCTGACAACGGTTGAACAGATGGCACACCTGCTGAAATATTTTGCTTTGCTGGAAAAGTTTTACCAAATGCCACAAAATTGAAGTAGTAATTTTCTTCAGATTTTGATTTACTTCAGGGCAAAAAGACAATGGTCAGCCACATAAATCTTGAACCAATAGTTGTTGGTCTGTGCTTATGTGGCAGTAACTTGACCAATTTCCAGTTAACTTTTACTGGAGTCATTTGACCCAGAAGTCAGAAAAGGCCGCAAATAATTTACAGCAAATGAGTTTGGCACAAATTTATGCAGACCACATTAACCATTCAGCAGAGGCAAAGACCAAGTAATGTATTTAATTTAATTAAATACAACACAGCTATCCCTCGGTTATGGCTTTTATAGTCGGTCTTTAAAACGTTCGTAAATCATTTAAGTTCCAGCCCCCCAATAAGCGGCCAGCAGCTAATGGCCATTGGTTCCTGATGCTCCTCATTCTCATGCTCCAACTCCAACTCCAGCTTCTGCTCATTGTCCAAGCCGATCACGCCTGCCATTTGTGCGGCCACATTAAAATAGGCTAAAATGTGCAGCAGTTTCTGTCTTTATGGCCACTTAATGTAAAACAGTTAATTAGCAACACACCCACTCACACATACGCATGCAGAGTGATAGAGAAAGCAAGAGGCTGGTAATGTCCGCTGGCCATGCAAAATGGCTGCCATTTTACTGCCACTGACATTTTTGACATCTTAGCCGGCAGGTGAAGCAAGTCTTCCGCAAAAGCGAAAAAGTGCTTTTGGTTAATCAAGCGCAATGAGGCATGTGCAAAATAAATTAAAATATGTATATGTATATGTACAAAGTAAGTCAATAAAAATTCAAATATGTGAAAGCAAAGTCGTAGCTTAAATACACTTACATATTTGCACAAAAAGTATTATAATTAAAAATGCGTAGCAAGTATTAGTAACTTCGAACACGAGCAAATTTTCAAGCTAAAATATTATTAAGTATATTCTATGTAAAAGTTTGACATTGCATGGTCTGCAAAAATTCTGTTAAACAAAAAATACTTCTTAAGATCATAATAAATAAATAATTTTGATAAATTCTACTTCAAATTGTAATTTACTTAGTTAACTAAGACCTTAACTAGATACTGCAATTATATAGTTTTTTGGTTGGATTTTATATCTCAGAAATCAGGACAGTCCGGTAATTCACACACTGCCCGGTTTTTTAATGGGCATACAAACACACATGCATACATTGTCGTAAATAAATAAATATTATATCCGTCAGTACGATACAAACTGAATGTAATAGTGTTTACACCTGAGCCACACGTTCTCTTTTTTTATACTGGAACTATCACTTCTGATAAAAATTGTGCTGATTGCATGGAGCCACTTATTACCAGTGGCAGGAATCACAGGACGTCAAAAATTAACTTGCTTTTGTCCATACAAAATGATGGCTGACATGCCATGACATTGTAATTGTTGTCGTTGCCTCTGCTGCTGCTTTTTTTGCTACTGCACTTTATTTTTAATGCTGATGGAAAAGCAGATGCAAAAAAGATAGGGAAAGGAGAAAAAAAGAGAGAGTGGTGGAAGGACAGCGTGGCACGCTCAAGGCGGACAATTTCTTTGGCATGTTACTCTTGTCGCCTTGTACTTGTCGTAATTATGAACTTAACAGGCATCCCGGGCATGCCACCAGCGGAAGTAGCACCGCCAGCGCCAGCGGACTAACGGCATCGCCATATTGTGTTAATATTTAATGGACGTCATCCAGCGACGCGCTCTGATTTTTAATTGAGCAAATTTCCACTGCGCATATATATACTATATACTTTTACATTTTTTCGTTACTGTTTGTTGTAATGTATTACACTTAACAAAGTTTTATTAACATGTGTATGAATATATTGTTTATTTGCGCAAAATGGATTTGAATGCCAGATTAAAATAAACACTTGAATGTATTTAATTAAATAAGCAGATGCCCAGCAACATCCATTCTTTATACTACTTTCCTTTAATTTATTAGCTGAGACTGTGTTGATAAGGATGTGGCCATGACCATAGTCGTTTGCCAGCTGGCAAAGTTTATTAATATAATAAACGTTTACCGCCATTCATTTGCATATCCAAGGCGGAATTCTGCGGCTTCTTTTGGCAAGTGAGCGCATAATTAAATTTAATCCAATTTAATGACTGGCAAGTACAGACAGCTTGCGTCCAGCCGCGTTGTCCTTTGCGGCTGACTGCTAATTAATGAAGAATACTTTAAATATGTATGTCAGGCGACCATACTTTGCCTGACTTTATTTACTGCTTTATTATTAAAAGCAAGTGACTTTATAAAATGAAGCATGACACTTTACAAGGCCAAAACATTGACATAATTACCTTATTTCAAACCTTAAAAGTGCGCGCAATTTCCAGACAACTTTTGAGGTACGTTGTTGCCACTGAATCATGCAAAAACTATCTGGCAGCATTTATTGAAAAAGGTGGCAGCGTCTCGCGACTAACTTGTGTAATAAATAGAACATTCGACATTTAAATTATTGTTAAAATTAGAATACATGTAATTAAAGACTAGACGGAGTACACACAGTCTGTGTTTGTACTGTCCAATCACTAAAAAAGCTAGCTGACAACAAATGGTATGATAACAATGACGATATGTCCAGGGGTGTCAATACCACCTTAATCAAGGCCACAAATCGACAAAAATAAATTCAATTTGTTTATTGGCAGTGCGTAAACAAACATTGCAATTACATCAAGTTTGCTGAATTCTGATACGAGTGCTTGTGCCTTTCATCGAAATGCTGCCCGCCATCGTTTTCCGCCAAATGCATCGCCCACTGAGTGCGGGTGGACTGCACCATGGAGCCGCAACAACGCTGAAGCACGTGCTGGGCGTAGGTGGGAGCAGTTTTGTTAACTGTCTAAATCGATATGCCGCCGCTACCGGTTTCATTCGTATCTCCTTCTTGGACATCAACCAACATCGTAATTGGGATGTGGCACGACTGCGGTTGTATGCAGATGCTAAGAAGCAATCATTGCATTTGCGTACTTTGCAGGGTCGCGATCTCTTGCAAAACGTTATAGACAAGCAACGCGCCGATTTTATAGAACGTAAAAACTTTCTGGTTGATGACATTCGTGAGGCGAGACATAAGGTGCAGGAACGGGTACGCGAGAAGATCGTTGAGATCCGTGAGGAGCGTGAGAACATAATGACAATACCGAATATGTTGACCATTAGCCGAGCCATACTCTCGCCATATATCGGATACGTTATTGTGCAGGGCGAGTTTACTCTAGGCATGAGCTTGCTTGTCGTCGCGGGCATTACAGATCTGGTGAGTAATTGCTTTCTTATACTAATAATTACCACTCTACAAAGATTTGCTCATTTCAGTTAGATGGCCAGATTGCCCGTCGTTGGCCATCACAGGCCAGTAAGGCTGGTTCCTTTCTCGATCCCATGGCTGACAAGCTGCTGATGGGCTCGTTAGTTATATCATTATGCTATAGTGAACTTCTTCCTATGTGGCTAACTGGAATTGTTGTTTTCCGTGATGTCTTCTTAATTGGCGCTGGTTTTGTCATACGCTACATTAGTCTTCCACCGCCGGTCAGTAGTCATTTCTATGCGATAACAAAACTATTTATATTCTAATGTTTGGGTTTTCTGCAGAAAACGTTTTCGCGTTACTTTGATGCCACCCATGTTACTGCCCAATTGGAACCAACGCTCATTAGCAAAGTCAACACAGGCGTGCAGCTTGCCACAATTGGCATCAGTCTAGGCGCACCCATATGGAGCTATATTGGTAGATATGCCAAACTAATTATACACGATACAAATGTCATTTATTCATTCTTATTCACAGATCACCCGGCTCTTCATGGACTTTGGTACCTAACGGGCGTTACAACCGTTGCCGCTGCGCTCAGCTATGTTATCAATAGACGCGATACTTTTAAAATTATACAAAAGAAAACGTAGAACTGAAAACCTCTTGCTATTACAAGGAACGAAAGTAATAGAACACCAATTGCAATGATTAGTATGTAAAGTCTTTTTGTAAACATTTGCTTAAATTAAAATCTATATTTGTTAAATAAAACTGTTTTTATTTATTTTCTGAGCTGTTGCTCAACTGTTGTGAATAGCGAACGCTCATCGCGCATCTTTCATGCCCATTCTAGTTCGCAGTTAACAATGAGTATAAGTTCGTTTAAGTATACCACATCGAAGTAGTTTTGAAGCTCAATAAAATTTCTATATTTCCATCTTGAAATAACTTCATTAATATTGACTGATTTTGTATCCAACGGAAAAAAAAACCGCAGCGGCGTCTAAGGCCGAAGAGCTGCCACCTTTTCCACAAAAAAATCCCAAGCTGGCAAGCCGACAAGCTGGTGATATCGATATATTTCACATTTCTATAGAATCTAGTATAGTTTTTAAGATCGCTGACTTTTGTAGTGTTGCACAACGACATTGTTAAGGGGCGCGCATCATTTTCTTGTATTCGCTCAAAAAATGCAAAGTATTAAACGGTATAAAAAATAGACGCTGCATAAAGGCATTAACAAATTCAAAACTAAATTTTAATAAAAGCCTGCAATAAAATGTGAGTTAAAAGAGTGATAAAAACCTAAAAATAAAGTCAGTGAGACAATTACATTATATCCTGGTGTTTGTTTCCTTACAGGGCGAAACTTGGTGATAAAACAATGCGCGAACTAGACGATATATTAAACGGGAGCGAAACCTATGGAGATCGATTGGCCGCTTTTCTAAAGCTCAAGACCGCTGCAAAGCAACAAAGCTACACCCCGTTTGTTTTGGATGACTTTGATGTTACAGTTGATGTTGACATCGATCTTGTAAAACTACCCCCAAAGCCACAGCCAGAAGACGCACAAAAGATTCCAGCCGAGGAGCAGCCGCTACGCGAAACCACGCAGAATGCCATTGCAGCCAATGAGCCGAATACTGTGAAAGCGGTACAACAGCCACCAGTAAACGCAGCGCCTTCACCTGCTCGTGAAAATGTACAGCCAGCTGCATCCCCACCTGCGTGTGAGTATGCTCCAGCTGAATCTAACAAGTCACCGCGAAGATCGCTGCGGCGCAGCGGCGGAGGAAGTGTACCTGGCTCGGATCGTCTACGTCGTGTGGCCTTGCAGAGGCGCTCCCGGAGCCTTGGACGACGCGATCTGCTTAAAGAATTCAACGATGCCGCGCCGAATTCTTCGAATTCTGTAAGTTCCGGGTATCCTTTTTGTTTAATTGACTTTTAATTACAGTATACTTGTTTTCTAGTCTCGAGGAACAGCTAATACAACATCAACTTCTTTGAGCTTTGTAAGTTTTGTTGGTGTTTTATAAACTGTGCATCTATTGAAACTACAATTCTCTTTCAGCTACCTGGGACTAGCAGTACTCCCGCATCTGCTAAGCAAAATGATAAAATGGCCACAGCAGCAGCAGCTACTGCAGCTCCCGCAGTAACTGAGAGCATACCGTTGCAGAATGAGATCGAAAGAACCATGATGTTCACCCAACCACGTCGTGAGTTGCCTCTCAATGCGACATCACAGCTATCCCTTGCCTCAGCATCACAGGAAAACGGGGTACAACAACGCACCTACACCGTGGAAATAGGTCCGGAGCCAGGGCAGCTTCTTCTCTCGCCTTCAAACAAAACTAGGAACATCAGTGTGCAGCAGAGATCACATTTGTCACCAGTAAGACCTTTATATAATACTTCGCTTAGACAATCTCAGATGGAGCAAAGACCCTCGTCACAGATACGGAACTCGCCAGGAGCTGGACACGAGATACTAGCGCCTGATACTCCTCCACGTGTAATGTGCCAATCTCTGCGGGAGCCGGAATTTACTGTGCCTGAATCGCAGCCGGTAGTGCATCAGGAGAATATGCAGCAAGTACTACAGACTTTAACAAGCAGCCCAGTTGCCGCTCCATTTGTAGTCGTACCGCTCTCATGCGTATCTAAGCACATAACACAAGAGGAGTCACAGCCACCAACAAGGTCAACTACACCAGTGGCAAAAGTTGCCAGTCGTAGCATTCAAACGTCCTGCAGTCCGCGATTCGTACAAAACGTGGCTGAAATTATGACGGATGATGACAGCGATGACCAGCGGCAGTCCAGCTCTGCACCGTTAAATTTGGCACCCCCAGGTGGGAACACAACCCGGCAACGTCGTTTACGCAAACGTAACCAAAGTGTGAAAAGTCCCAACAAGCTGCTGGACTTACATTGCTCACGCTCAAAGGATTCACATCGTAACCGCACTCGAAAGACTCGACAGACGGCGCTTAATAAGCCATCCAGACCGCCTATTAATGGTGAAGAATTCGCCCAGGAGTTGGCGCGCATGAGCAACTATGAGATTCTCGATTTGCGAAAACGCAAATCGCTTGGCAAGTTGCATCCTCTGAACGGACATCGAGAGGAAATAAGAGAGCAGATGGTCATTGAGGAACACATAGAGTGGGAAATAATGCGTCGAAATCTGGATAAGCCCAGTCCCAATCATTCAACAGCCAATGCGCCGTTGCATCGTTTAATGTCGCCAGTTATACCAACCGAAACTGAAACAATGTCAAATCTGTTACCAGCAGCTCCACCCGCAGGCTTTGGAGATGATTCTGTACAAGATCAATACTCAATGGACCATCAGTCTACTTCAAAGCAGCAGCAACCATTGCGTCGATCAAACCTCAAACGCAGAGATGCTAGCCGACATGAGCCAAGATCCATGTCCACTTCTACAGTAATAACATCGCCAGCTCCTCCGCCAGACGAATTTAGAAATAGCCCCATGCAGAGGCAACGCTCTGTGCATCGCCAGAAGACACCGCAGAAGCGAAGTGGACGCCATAGACGACGTGAACCAACTATGGTAAGATCGACATTTAATACCATAATTATCCATTACAATAAAATTTAAATGCAGATCGAGGACGATTTATTGGCGGTCTGCACACCGCCGTCAAAGTTCCGTCAGTCCAAGTGCAGGCAGCAGGAGCAGTCGGCGTATGTGGAGCCGGACATAACTTTACTGGCTGATCCACCGAAACAGTTCAGACAATCCAAGTCCAGGCAGCTGAAGACGAATGATGTTGAAGAGCCAGGTCTGTCCAAGCAACAGAAGCAATTGCAGACGGTTGTGGAGCCGATTGTGTCTGCATTGCCTGATCCACTGGAACAGCTTCGGTGGTCCAAGACCAAGCAGTTGGATGTTGCTAAGCCAGATGAGACGGTATTGGTGGAGCCGCCGTCACAGTTTCGGCGGTCAAAGCCCAGGCAGCAGTTGCAGTTGACTGTTGATGAGTCTGAAGTGACTCCATTGGCTGACCCACTGGAACAGCTTCAGCTCTCAAAGTTCGGGTACCTGAAAACCATTGAATCTGAAGATCCTGATCTGTCCTGGCAGCAAAAGCAGTTGACGGTTGTGGAGCCGATTGTGTCTGCATTGCCTGACCCACCGGAACAGTTTCGGCGGTCCAAGACCAAGCAGTCAGCTGTTGCTAAGCCAGATGAGGCGGTATTGGTAGAGCCGCCGTCACAGTTTCGGCGCTCAAAGCCCCGGCAGCAGTTGCAGGTGACTGCTGATGAGTCTGACGTGACTCCATTGGCTGACCCACTGGAACAGCTTCAGCTCTCCAAGTTCGTGCACCTGGAAACCATTGAATCTGAACAACCTGATCTGCCCAGGCAGCAGAAACAGTTGTCAGCTGTTGACACGGATGTGTTTGCTCTGCCAGCTACGCCGACACAGATTCAATTGTCCGGGTCCAAACAGAAAAAGTCGACGAAAGCTGTCGAGCCTAATTTAACTGCATTGGGAGATCCGCCGGTGCAGTACATTGATGCAGTGCGGACAAGTGGCCCACATCACGCTGACATGCCATATAACTGCGAAATGGCACAGATAAGTTTGCAGATGGAAGAACCGTCGCCAATGACAACGCTAGCACCATCGACACTGCCAGTGACCACTGCTTTGGATGAGCAGCCAAGCACCAGCAAAGCCGCCCAGTCTATGAGCAACAAGCAGAAAAAACAATCGACGCCTGCAGATAATGTTTTTAAGAAACCAACTGCTCCAGCGCCGCGTTCAAAACAAAGTCAAAAGAAGAAGAGGGAACTGGAGAATCTGTGCATTAGGCTGGTTAACGAAACGCTGCCACCAGAAGATCCAGACTCTGTATCCGATTGGAACACAAGTAAGTAAAACACGCACATAAAGAAAGAAATCTTTATTAGAAATCTTATACTGCGCTCTTCTCTTTAGCTGGAGTTCGCAAATCCAAACGTGGTCAGGTGCCACTGCGCAACACTTGGGTCCACTCCAAAGGCGATCCGTTCGCTCAAATGCGCAAAATATATGAGAAGACTATGATGGTCACAGCAACAGCAAGCAAGCCCAAAAAGCAATCCGGCGCAAATAGCAGCGACTTATTAATGGGCAGGCCACCATTGTCAAGCAGCACGCCACGCAATGCAGCCCCGAACAAGAACACCACCACATCTGGTAAGCGTAAGCGTGGGCAGCAAAATGATCAAGAAGAGGGAAAATACGAGTCCAACCAGTATCAGATATCGGGCATAACAGCATTGAACAGCATAGCAGAGCAACCGGAGGAGCTTCCAGAGCAGCCAGGGGAGCAACCTAGAGAACAATCAGAGAAGCAACCTAAAGAACAGCCAAAGGAGCAACCTAAAGAACAGCCAGAGGAGCAACCTAAAGAGCAGCCAGTTAAAGCTAAAGATGAAACCACAAAGCGCGGTCGCAAAAAAAAGGTCAACATAGTGGAGACCATGCCACCACCAGACGCTAGCCCCAAAAAGAAAAAGAATAAAGGTGGCAAGAAAAAACCAGTAACTCCTTTAGTATCACAAACTGATCCAGAACCGGAACCAATGGCATTCTCAGCTTCAACAACAAATGATATTCAGCAGGAAATTGAATCTGTGCCTGCTTTGGAGCCTGAGCCGCAATCGATCAATCAGACAGAGGATCATAGATTTCCGCTGTTGGACTGGCTAAGAGAGGCCAAGGATGGCACTATCTCCATTGATGGCTGCAATACCGAAGAGGAGAATGATTCCCTGGTTATCTGTACGTAGCCTTATTTCCAACTCAATTAAACATAATTCATTTAACATTCTCTTAATTGGTTGCAGCAAGAGCAGCTAATCTGCAGTTCTCGAATCTCAACGGTATTGACTATGCATTCTATAATGGTGAGGATAATTCGTGCACCGTGGGATACATGCGCTTTCAGCCGTTCCAAGTTCGCGGCGTTAATCGAGCTAAGCGCAAACTGGTGCGTTCTCTGTACTTGACCTTCTTTTCGATATAATAATATGTATATTTTCTCTACGTGACACAGCAATTTGTAGCTCTTCATGGTCAGTTTAAAGTAGAAGTGGAAAATGAAGACTCCAAAGAAAATGAGCAGTACACTATGAATACAGGCGACTTAGTGGAAATTAAAAAGGGTAAAAATCTTATCTTAGTCTTTCAATAATAAACACAATTTTAATAACTGATCATATTCAACAATTTCTTTCAGGCTGCCGGTACAACATTAAAAATATCTTGAATGAAGTCTGCGTTTTGCTAATTAATCGGAAGTAAGTTAATTAGTAAGCCATCCATACGCAAGTTATTGATTCCAATTGACATTGATCTTTCAGCTAAATACATGTATCATCGTTTTAGCATAAGCTTTTTACTATCTTAGTTTTTGCCAATGAAATATTAACAATGTTTAATTTGAAATATCTTAAAGAACTGGGCTTAAATTAATTTTTGTTATATGTATCATTTAAATAATTCAAGAAAGTTACACTATTACATTTTATTTTAAATATATTGAAATACACACTTGGATTTTCAACTACTTAAACATCCGTACGGAAATTAATGAGTACATGTTTTTTTTTATCGTTTTAGAATTACTTTTCTTATTATCTTTGTTTTTGCCGATGGATAAAATAAAAATGTTTATTTTAAAAAATATCTTAAAATACCTGGCTTGGGAATTTGAAAAAAATAAAAGAAAATTAAATTATTTAATTTTTAATACTGGGAAACATTAACAAGTAACATTGTTAAACTGAATTGCAACGGGCCACTTCTTGAGATCTGTCGGTTTCTATAAGTTATTCTTGGTCAGGAACATTGTTCCTGTACTGATCCTGCGAGTCATGTGTGTGTGTGTGCGGGATTTGCCCAAAAAAAATGTTTGTTTTGTATGTTTTCAAAATGTTGAGCACAAAATATTGAAGAACATTTGTGTACAATTATGTCTAATTTTTGACTTAAAATTAATAATACAACTTCTTTTCCCCAGGGTTGGCAAATTCGCAACGTAACATAATCTTTATTTTACATAATTTGAAATTTTAATGGTTTGACATAATTAATCTCATTGTTTTTTTTGTTTGCTGTTTAAATTCACGAATTAAAATCACGCGCCGGTTCGTGATTTCCGTGCCACAATCTCAACTGTTGATTGCAGCGAACGTACTTAATTTTAGATCCGTTGCTAGATGCTTCGTTTTAACATAAATGAAACTTAGTGGCAACGCTAGCAGTGCTGTCAAGCTGTCACTGCAGCTGTCACCCTTTTCTTTCTTTTCCGGTCAGCGAACAGACCTGTAAGTTCGCGTATTATTTATACATAAAATAAAATCGAAAAAATCTAGTGTTTAAACAAAACAACGCCAAATATTTTAAACGTAAATTAAATAAAAAGAGTGTGAATCATGCACATACACGAATATTGCAAAACAAGAACGAATCTCTGACACTCGAATTGATTGTGAAAACAGACAAACAAATCAAAATATAAGCCAACTGAATATGTCTGAATTATATTATAGTGCAATATTTGGCGGTGAAATTGTTAAAGTGCTTGACATAAGAATTACGAACTGTTATTAAAACAATGTGCTAATTTTCTGTATTTCTTACATTTATTTTGCATGTACTTTGCTGTCATCACAACAACGCAAACAACAAACTGGTCACCCTGTATGTTTAGCCGCCAACATGAGGAAAATTATGAAACAGGGCAAGATCGTAATCGTCCTTAGTGGACGTTACGCTGGTCGTAAAGCCATCATCGTCAAGACCTCCGACGATGGCACCCCGGAGAAACCCTTCGGTCATGCGCTCGTCGCCGGCATCGACAGATACCCACGCAAGGTGACCAAGAAGATGGGCAAGAACAAGCTGAAGAAGAAGTCCAAGGTCAAGCCCTTCCTCAAGAGCTTGAACTACAACCATCTGATGCCGACCCGCTACACCGCGCACGACATCAGCTTCGAGAAGCTGTCGCCCAAGGATCTCAAGGATCCCGTCAAGCGCAAGACTCACCGTTTCCAGACCCGCGTCAAGTTCGAGTCTGTGTACAAGGAGGGCAAGAACAAGTGGTTCTTCCAGAAGCTGCGTTTCTAAACAACAACAGAAGCAGCTGCCTGTGGAGTTCTCTTGATTTGTATGTCGCCGTTTTTTTAAGGTTAAATAAAAAAACAATACTGATAAAAAACTATTGACGGAAATGGCAAATGCATTTTTTTATCCAATGACTTTGAACGATTGTTATAGTTATATACAGTTTGGATTAGCTGAAGTTGTAAAATCTTACTACTTGTAAACCATGAGTCGCCTTCAATTCTTCAGGAATGTGTTTTTAATTGAAATTTCGGAGATGTGCGCTCTGATAAGGAGGAGGATTTCTGCCCGGAGATACAAACACCTTTTGACTGAATTAACATGATTTTCATGTGCTATGAAAACCCGACCTACGATAGTACAAAAACTCAATGTACGAATAAAGATTAGTTTGTCTGTAGCTACGTTTGCAAATTGAATATTTAACATTAAGAATTCGTTAAAATACCCTCTAGTAGAAAAAGAAGTAGCTTGAAGTT
Source organism: Drosophila innubila (assembly GCF_004354385.1). Lineage (NCBI taxonomy): Eukaryota > Metazoa > Arthropoda > Insecta > Diptera > Drosophilidae > Drosophila > Drosophila innubila. The sequence goes on from NW_022995380.1 coordinate 14,544,060, forward strand.
TGCCAAGCATTTCAATATAGCGCAAATTTTTAATAAAGGTCTTATGTAGAACTTGGGTTTAATAATTTGTGATAGTAGCTCCCAGCTAGAAATTTTCCATTCATTAGAAAACATTGAAGTAAATAGTCGTTTATTGATTATAATCAATAATTATTGTAATTTTAATAATAAATATTCGAACAGAATAATACATTTTGTTAGAATTCATTTTTAATCATTTACAATAGTTTTGGCAATTAAATTTACAAATTATATAGTTTATGGCTTTACTGTTGACCAATCTTATTGAAGAAACTGTTGTACTTATTACTGAATTATCGAATGAGTTATTTTTCTTTTGCTTAGGATTTATGAATATCTAAAAGGTTAGGAAATAAAAGAGTCAAAGTAGGTCAAATGTTCAAAACATTGAAGAGTCCTGGGTCGAGAATATCTGTGGAATAGAATATTTCAGATTAATGAATTAATATAAAATTAAAAAAAGTATGTTTAATGTAAATTTCAAGTAGAATTAAAATTAATTTTACCTGTGGTATAACACTTTGGACATCGGAGGTGCACAGAACATATAACACATAGCCGGGGCAGGGGGAATTTTTGTGGTAAAGCAGCGCATAATTTTGACCATTATATAAATAAACTGATTGATTTTAATTGCATTTTGACATCACAATAAAACATGGTATGCATTGGCTTGGGGTAAACATAGGCCGTATAACACTTGACTCTGATTGGCTTAGTTGTGAGTTAATATAAATTTATAGATTTTTCATTATTTTTTTTTTTTAATTTTTGGTTAAGTAAGTCTTTAACTTTGTTTGCTTATCGGGTGTACAAAGATGCCTAAGACTGGCAGAAATATTTCCCATGTGGCCTGTGGAACGGTTAAGCATGGATTCGGGGAGTAGAGAAATAGATGTAAACATTTCGGTTAGATTTGAACATAAATAATTTGTTATACATTGAGGAGGAATTGCATGGTAGACGCAGCTACATACGTGTGTTGTGGTGGGTGTTGTGGTGGAGTGTGTATTTCTGTGTGCACTACGGGAATACTACTACTTAAAACAGATATAAACAAATTCAACTTAAAGCAAAACATAGTTTAAAAAGTTAGTAACATGTGTAAACTGTGTGGTTGGTCTGGTTAGTTCGGTTATAACGGCAACTAGTAGCAAAATTACAAATAGAACACTTACAGTTTTTGTTTTAACTTTAAGTGGAAATTATAAATAATACAAAAAGAGCATGAAACTTTAAATAATACAAATAGACGAGCAGATAACAGCAGCAGGTGAAGTAAATAGGACAAGCGAATAGAATATACACATTTTTTGAATAAGACTAATAACAGCATTGAATTATAAAAATAGGGACGATCTAAAAACAAGTAGGCTTAGCTAAGCTTGAATACAAGTCAGTTAGTTTACCAATTCACACGTTTGGTACTCAAAATCTTCAGTATGTTTTCAACTACATCGGTGCTGGAGTGATTGCCGCCCACATCTAAAAGATAATCAAGAATATTAAATCTAATAGTAAATAGTAAATCTTATAATTTTACCTGGCGTGCGTATGGCATCATTGACAATGGTCTGGTAGGTGGCATCATAGATGACTTGAGCATGCTCGCTGTGTCCCAGATGATTCAACATATCGATGCTGGCGTTTATCATAGCCACCGGATTGGCAATGTTCTTGCCGGCAATGGCAGTGCCAGTGTTACGGGTTCCGGGCTCAAAGACGGCGTACTATAAATATATTTGAAATTTCCGTTAAGCTTACAACGTTCACAATTATTCGTAGCTCACGTGATCGCCATAATTGCGTCCAGAGATGAGACCAGCTCCGCCCATTAGTCCACAGAGAACATTGGAAACGATAGTGCCATACAAATTGGTCATGTTCATCACATCGAACTGATGCGGATTTGAAACGGCTTGCATGCAGGTGTTGTCAATGATCATGTTGTTGTGCTCCAGCTCTGGGTATTCCTTGTGCACACGGTTGGCCACGTCCAGGAACAGACCATCCGACAATTTCATGATGTTGGCCTTGTGTATGGTGGTGACGCGTTTCCGGTTATTCTGACGCGCATACTCGAAGGCATAACGAGCCACACGCTCGGCATTCTCCACGGTTACCACCTTCATGCTCTCGACGACTCCACGCACGGACTCGTGCTCCAGCATGGCATACTCTCCGTCCGTGTTCTGGCGAATGAGCACAATGTCAATGTCCTTGTGGCGGGCTGGGATGCCCGGATACGACTTGCAGTGCACCACGTTCACGTAGAGATCCAACTCATTGCGAATGGCCACATTGCGGGACATCTCGTCCAGGCTGTGCGATTTCGTCTCAATGTTGCCCTTGAGAGCGACGCCATTGCGCTTAATGGAGGTGATCGCGTACTCCAAGTCATCGTTGCCCTCGGTGGATGGATCAATGTCGATTACCTCAAAGTCAATGGGCGCTCCACAATACTGAAAGATCTCACGCACGTAGGTCATTAGCTCTGGTCCTATACCGCCTCCAGGCAGCATTGTGACTGCATGCCGACCACCATACTGAGCCGAGATTCTGGTGCCCTGGAACATCAAGAAATTCCAATAAGTGCGTCTATATAAAGGAGTATAACCTCAAAAAATACCGTTAGTTTCTTTTGCAATGCCGATTTGGTGTGAGCCACATCCTCAGACTTCTCTTTGGTCACGAGCATGGGATAGCCCTGTTAAATACACATTAAATATACATATATTACAAGCAAGTTGTTGTAGCTTCTCCACAGGCAACGCATTATGTAATTTGCAGTTGCAGTCGCTCCGTTGACCACAGTGGGAACTGGCGCTCCCCGGGAACTTACGCGTGTCAGGAACGGCGTCTGGGTCTGCAGCAATCTTTGAGTCAGTCGTATAGCCATGTTTACTGTTGCGATTTATTTGCCTTTTTTTTGCTGCCTGCAAAATGTTTCAACCTTTTTATTGCTACCCACAAAGACTGTGGCCGATAAGCAAAATCATATGTTTGCGAATCGATAAGTCTTTCGATAACAAGCTATCGAATTAAGAGTCGATTGTTAGAGTTGGAGATTTGTCCCGTTCTTCTGACCACTCTTTTTTCCTTTCAGGGTTCTTTTATCCTGTCTATCTTATCGACTTATCACAGCACTGAGTCGACAAGCGTCGACTCGTGTCTGTGTGAGCAATCGATAACGATCCGATAAGTGTGCCCATCACTGTTGTAGAGTATTAAATGCGATCATTCCGAAAGTGAGACTTGTTTGTAAAATCTATTACAATTGAATTACTAAATGTTTTAATAAATTAAAGAGTTAATAGAAAATAAACTTATACCGTATATTTAGCAAATTTGTTAATTAATTATATTAATTATTATTATTGTAATGCGTGCAGCTAGCAAAGAGTAGACACACTTCGGTGTGCCGCAAAATGTTTTCACTCAGTTGCTGTTACGTTAACAACCGCGTATTGGGAGGTTTGTTTTCAAATAAAAACAAGTGTCGTGCAGCATGTGGCCATAACACAATAGACAACAGATTAATTATCCAAAAACTATCAAATGGCAGCAGAACTAGCACCTGTCGGCATTCCAGTGCAAATGGAAATGCAGGAGCCGGTTGCAAAGATAAATTTTCTGCATGCACTTGTCGTAAGTTGAAATTTAATACAATAAATTATATTTATATGTATGGTAATGTTTATGCTTTTGAAGGCTGGCGGCATTGCTGGAGTTGTTGTGGATATTGCACTATTCCCCATTGATACGGTCAAGACGCGCCTACAAAGCGAATTGGGTTTCTGGCGTGCCGGCGGATTTCGTGGCATTTACAAGGGACTGGCGCCGGCGGCTGCTGGCAGTGCACCCACAGCAGCATTGTTCTTCTGTGCCTACGAGTGTGGCAAGCAGCTGCTAAGCTCAGCGAGCAATACCAAAGACTCTCCCTACGTTCACATGGCTGCAGCATCTGCAGCGGAAGTGGTAAGCAGACACGGTTGATCCGGAGATATTGATACTGCAACTTCAATTCCAATTCCAACAGCTTGCCTGCCTCATACGCGTACCTGTGGAAATAGCCAAGCAACGTTCGCAAACGCTGTCGGGTCACAAGCAACACCAGACGGCGCTGCAAATCCTGTTGCGCGCCTATCGAACAGAGGGGTTGAGACGGGGACTTTATCGCGGATTCGGTACAACAATCATGCGCGAGATTCCGTTTAGCTTGATCCAGTTTCCTTTGTGGGAGTACTTTAAGCTACAGTGGACGCCAACGACAGGCTTCGAGTCGACGCCCCTGTCGGTTGCCCTGTGTGGAGCAGTTGCTGGTGGCATTTCGGCTGGACTGACGACTCCACTGGATGTGGTCAAGACACGTATAATGCTGGCGGAACGAGACAGCTTGACACGCCGTCGCAATGTACCTAGCATTTTACATGGCATTTACGTGGAACGTGGCATAACCGGGTAAGCTGTTGAAATCTATTTGACTTTATTGTGTTAATACCTATATTTAATACATTTTCCAGTTTGTTTGCTGGCTTTGTGCCACGCGTGCTCTGGATTACGCTGGGCGGTGCGTTCTTCTTTGGATTCTATGACCTAACAACGCGACTCTTAGGCGCGGCAAATGCAGATAACTGAAGGCTTAATTAAGCATGTAATTTTAGTTAATGTACAAAAGTCTGAGACCAGCTATAATTGAAATTAGTTGCAGTTAAAATTAACTGCTGAACTTTAAGCTGATATCAAAACGTAGACAATAAAATGAAAGTGTGTGTAATGTAATACTCGTTATCTAGAGATTATTAGTCTTTTCTCTTCAATGTTCTCCGTTTATCAAGTACGTAAGGCGACATCATCATCTGTTTGCCGATGTTCCTGTCGCTGCTGGTATAAAAATATAATATATTTAAAGATATATTTATTACTTGTATGTAAACAAGAACTGCAGTACTAACGGGAGATATGTGCAGGCGTGCATCGAGCAGATATGTGATGGAATTTCGCTCTCCAATATCATCAGCTCCCACCATGGATACGTCGGAATCTTCCTCATCGACATTGACGTACCCACTGCGCGTGGCATTTCTGCGTTTGAAGTGAAAACAGTTGTGGGGACAACGGATTCGTGACATTGCATAAACCTAAAGTAGTTTTCATATTTACATATGTAAATGCAGTTGTACAAACATCAATACAGATAAGATGAGAGAGTAACTTTACCAAGCCAGCGAGAATGACAACACCCACAAGAACCACAATTGGCAGCCAAATGTACTCAGCGTCCTCTGGATGCAACAATTCAGGCATTGCAGTTGTGTTTAGCTTAATTTCCATTGTTCTATATGTCGACTGGACGGGGATTTAAACTGCCGATTGAACGTCAAAACATAAGCCGGTGCCAGTGTGACCCCAACACAAAACTATTCTATGTTATCGGTAACGATAAGAATTAGTGATGAGTGTTATTAAGTTTAACTGTCACAGTGACCATTATAGAATCCATAAAAAATGCAGAAAATTATGTAAAATAGTTTAATTTAATTAATGCCACACAATTATAAAGTCATACAACTATCGATTTTACCATCGTTGCTCAATAAGAACCTGGTAACAGTGACTTAGTTGCTCATCTCTAGCTGCAGAGCTGTGTTTGGTTTTTTTTTTACCGTCGAAGTTTGTTTATTATTCTTGTTTTGAAAAAAATACCGCGCGTACGGTTATGGCTGTGGCAGTCGCTGAAATTGTTATTGAAAACATGCGCACCTTTTGCCGGGTTTGTCTCGAGGAGCCACATCGCGCTCAGATGCTGGATATGAATGCCATATATGACGAAGATGCACAGTTAACATATTACGATTGTTACGAAATATGCACAAAGGAAAATCTGCGAGAGTGCGCGGAAAACGAGCCCAACAACCTTTGTAAGCATTGCGGCGTAGAGCTCCAGTGGGCATATGATTTCTATAAAAAAGTAAATCGGACAAACCAGCAACTGGAAAACATGCGAAATATTGTGGATGAGCAAATAGAAGATGCCAATCAGCAAGGGGAGATTGATGAGAAGCTTACCGATACGGAAATGCTCAACGATGAACGTTTGCTAGCTAGGAATGAAATTATTTTGCAGTTGGATGAACAACCAGAAACCGTGAATGAGACGCTTAGCGAAACGGAAGCAGTAGAACTTCTAGCAGATCAATCAGCAAGTGAAGCGGAAACCTCTCAAGCGGTCACCAATGTCAGTGTCAATGACGTTGTACCACGACTGCGATATTCCGTCAAATTTAGCTGCCAGTTTTGCAACAAACTGTTTCGCAATCATTCCCACATGCAGAAGCACCAGCTGATTCATCTCTCGGATCGTCCACAATTCCATTGCAGCTTCTGTGATCGCGTCTATCTTACCAAGCAGGCACTCAAGGTGCACGTGGACACGAAACACAACAAATCGGGCAGTGCCTGCACCATCTGTGGCAAGGTGTTTGCCATAGCCAAAGCTCTTGAAGTGCATATGCGTTATCACAATGGGCATTTTCCATTTAACTGCAATCAATGCGATCGCAAATTCGCGCAACGATCCCATCTCAATATCCATGAGCAGGTGCAGCACAGCAGCTCTCGCTTCTTCTGTGAGTTTCCTGACTGTGGCAAGCTCTTCACATCTTCATCGGCGCTCCGTAATCATGAGTGCACTCACACCGAGATGCCTTTCGAGTGCAATGTCTGTCAGCAGGGATTTCCGGCCCGGTACAAGTAAGTATTCTCAACGTGTCATATAATCGAACCATGAACAATTTTATCTTATCTTCATATCCCTAATTTTCATTGCAGACTTCGCTTGCACGCACATCGCAAGCACAACATGCAATTGACACTTGAACAGCTGGAGACGATGCGCAAGTTTCATATAATGCGCTCAAAGCGGGTTCTGGCCAAGATTGATGACCAACACCTTGAAAGTTTAGCTGCTAATGACACCTAAGTTTAGATAAATGACTTGTCAATTAACTTAACACAACCATTTAAAGTTTAAACACATTTATAATATACCACATAATGACTACGTTCCTTGAAAAAAAAAATAGTTACAATTTAAAATGTTTAAGAAAAAGTCTGACCAACTTCAAACTGTCATAACTTGATCAAAACTGAACCGATATTCAAGTAGAATGTCATTTTGACAGTTATTTGACCTCTTAATTTAATTTAACTTAGGGAATAAAGAATACACTGAATCATGTTAAAGTAATGCAACTGTGCGAGTCTAGTTTACATTTAATGCTTCAGTCTTTTCCTTTAATAATAATTTGAAACAAATCTTTTACAAATATCACATTGAATGTATTTCACGCTTTTGTTGGGTTGGTTAACAATGACTTGGATGCACATATAGATACATAAATACACATATTGATCCAAATATATGAATTGGATATAGACATAACAAATGAGAAGGTCAAACATACATATTTCTGATTTTGGCATAAGGTTTTGGTAAATGGATCGCATTGTTCAGTGGCTCATGGTGAGAGCCAATGGCACAGACTTTATGAATGTTGTGGTGGTGGAGTCATCCGGCTGTTGAGAGGAGCCCGTAGCGGTGCCAGTTGTGGTTGTGGCGACATTACCGTGTCCGGTATCGGTGCGTTTACGGGACGTTATCTTCTTCCAGCCGCGCAGCAGAATTTGATTTCGATATTTGGGTGTGGTAAAGGTATACAGCAGCGGATTGACAGCTGAGTTGAGCGGTAGAATGAAGACGACCAGCCAGGCATAAATATCGTTCGATATATTGTATTGGAAGAATACCCAGATCTTCATGGCAATAATGGGTGCCCAGCACAGCACATCGGTCAGCACAATGAAGAAGAAACGCACCGCAAACTCGCAGTCCAGCAGCGAGAGGGGCGTGGCACTACGCGTCCGCCATATGGAGATCAGCAGTGCCGTATACAATAGGGCAATCATTACCAGTAGCAATAAATTGATGCCTAGAAACACAATTGCCGAGTATTGCCATCCCACCGAATAGGCCTCATGAATGTGCAGTGGAAAGCAGGTGCCGGAGTTTTTGCCATAGAATTGTGTGCTCGACCTCCAGATGAGGACTGGGGTCACTGCCAAGCCAACGCCGGTCAGCCAAATGCAAAAGAGCGAGAGGAAAATGATGCGTATGCTGATGCTACGATGGCCTCGAAACGGATCCGCAATGAGCAGAAAACGTTCCAGCGACATAAAGGCCAGTATCAGCATGGACACCTCCGAGGAGCTAACCGCCAGAGTTCCAGTTGCAATGCATTGCCATGAGTTGATCCATTCATGTGCGACTCTACAACGATGTCAATTAATTATTTAAATTTTATTGCATTTAAATAAATGACCAATCCTTAAATATTCCACAAAAAAAAAAAAAAAAAATTGGTTTTTCAAGCCGCACTAACGACACTTAAAATCAAGAAAAGTGAAAACAATTGACAAAATAAAATAATTTGTATGTTGAAAATTAGCAAATGTTATACTTACTCGTGGTACTCATGCCTGTAGCGAAAGTCCTGCACTCCTATAATGGCCAAATAGATGCCCATCAGTAAATCAGCCAATGCCAGATTCCTTATCACCATCGTAACAGCCACGTTCTCATCCCGATAGATGAAACGACCCCACAGCACCATCAAATTTCCAACTATGGAAAGCGTGGCCATGAACCAGGTGGAGTACCTCAGCGATGGCTTGGTGAGAAGATCCTCCAAAGAGCTTACTCCATCTGTCTTGGGGCTGCAAAACTGCAATTTTGGCGTCATTGAGCAATAATAGAAACGATCGAAGACGATATACTGTAGCTTGCGCATCTCATTTATGGCATTAAAGTCAATACGATCGAATTCTATTCCGGTCAGATTCAAAAAGGATATGTTCAATGACTCCACCAGGTTGCGATTAATGGGCAGAGGCATGTGCGCCAGCGAGCTGTGCAGATTACAGATTCAATATTTTATGCGGCGAAAATTTAAAGGGAAAGACTCAGATATTCGGAAATGTTTAGGCTTAAAGTTTTTGTTAAATAAAAAGATTTTTCCTTGATGCTATGTATACACTAAAATTTAAATTTAAAATGAAAAATCTATCTAAACTATACAGGATTCTTAATTTAAATTTAAATGTTAAAAAAGTTAATCACAATAGTCAGCAAAAACTCTTTTTTTTTATTAAATGAAAGCTTCAAAGTTAAATTTAATCAACATTTTACTAAGACACTGCAATTTGAAAAGCTTCTCTTAGAATCTGTATTACAGACTTGAATTAAAATTTAAGCAGCTCTTAATTAAAGTAAACATTTTAAATAAATAATCAACTCCAAGGACAAGACATAATTCATTTCATAACAATAAATTTAAGTTAACTCTTAACCCCAAACGAATGAGCCTTGCCCTATTTGCAACATTTTTTACTTACAGCGCGTCGAGACGTTTGTTATACAGAAATGTTTTGCCAGATAATTCCTTAATGGGATTGCCAACGAGGCGGCTGTAAAACAAAATGCATGAATACGTGTACGGGTGTACAGTAGAGAACAGTGCAGAACAATGAATAAGATTGCGCATACACCGCATAAGCTCCAAATAATGGGGCTACGTTTTTTGCTGATAAAAGAAACCTAAGGCGACGCTTTCAACACTTAAATCTATGTATGTATCTATGTATCTATGTGGAGAATGCCTTTAAAAAGTTGTTTCTAGTGCTAATCGCATGCCTTAAAAGTCGCACAATAAAAGCACACTCCTCAACAATGTCAGACATAATAACGAAAATTCTTATTTAATAGCTGAGCGCATAATATAAATCACTGACTCGCATCCAGTACACAAATGTAGTTTGCATCAGAGGAGGATTGGGAGACAGGCTGGGGCGTGTGAGGAAGGGGAGTTACGGTATGTAAGTTGGTCAGCAACAGGAAAAAGCGCATCATTCATGACAGCGTGCAGACAGCTGGGTTGGGCAAAAGGCAGCATTGGCTCCAGCCGTGTCCTCTGCATCTTTCCCGTTAGCTCCATCCGTCCATCCTTTTACGCCTTCGTCTCCATCTCTAAGGGAATGTGAAGTGCAGCAGCTGATGTTGATACTGTTTAGCTCCATTCGTTGCACTTGTCTGGTCAATCAATGCCAGCGTCAACTGAAAACAGTTTGGTTTTATGGCTTGCCGCACAAAGACAATGCGCCACGCCTCATCTCTTCCCCTCTGTGCCCATTCCGGCTCTGGTTGGTAATTGCTTGCCAGCTATAAAGTTGCATTGTGTTCTAGAGGGAGTAGCTTAACCATAAAGTAAATGTTTTACTTAAAGCATAAATTGCTTTTTGATATTTCCCAAAATGTCCCCGTACCAACAACCTTCCTAGCCCCACACATTTCAAAATGAGGCTTATCAACCAATTTTATGTAAATTTCAAGAATTTAAGTCCAACAATGACAGGCTTCATGCGGTTGTACATGGCATAAATACTCTACTTAATAGCTGGGTACAAAAGGCCCACCAGCTGTTGAGCATTTGACAATTTCCGACGACAATTAACATATTTTCTTAGGCCATTAGAGCAACAAGTTGCTGGCAGAAGCCCCAAAATACATAAGTACCCCAAATAAGTAGGAAGTAATATCCATTGTTACGACACACACGCACACACACCCACGTGTCATACAATATAATGATTCAACTCGCTCTGTGGTTGTCTGCGCACGAAAGTAGGCAATGTTAAGCATCTGTAAAGCGTCCACGCCTCTGCTTACAACCACGTCCACGCCCTCGCCCTCGCCCCGCTCAAACAAACAGAGCAGAATATGGGAGGAAGTGTAACGGTCAATGCGCACTTAAGAACATGTCAAATACATGCAAATAGTTATATTAGTGCAATGTCACTAACAGATTTCTAAATTAAAACTGAAATGCCCACCAACTGTGTGAATACTCTATACCTCAATATTATTGCTATTGACATAATATTAATAAAATATTATATATAAATTATACCCAGTATCCCCTCTATTTTATATATTTAATGTCTTTGATAACTATCGGAGAGATATTTTTATAAATATAATACGGTCCATTTCCACCATCACTTAAAATATGCCTGAAATTTCCCTATTATGTTATTAGTTTGGAAATTCACTACCACTATGCTATTTTAATATCACATAATTAGCAGCTCAAAATGTTTCACTAAATATTTAATTGCAATTTTACTACCAGTACTATTATCAACAGGCAGTTACTTCTTAATATTGTTTATAAGCTCATCAACCAAACTTTATAATTGATATCTCTGATACGCTCTTTACGTGTAACTTAACAAACAGTATTGCTTCGGCGAGTTGGCTGTCATTTTACACAATTAAATGCTGGTATTAGGCAATCAGTGGAAATGGCACGTTCCGCTGTTGAATCCCTTTCGAGCAATGTCCTCGCGTGCGCCATGTTTACATCGGGATTACAATCATTTGCCGCAATTAACGTCATTGCACTGATTTCATGTACAGCCAGAGCACCCTGTATACATTAAGGAGCAACAAGACTCAAAATAAGCTGTCAGTGCGTTTTGGAACAGAAATCAAATTAGTACTGAGATTTTTGATGTCCACAGTAAGTATGGAGCACAGGCTGGTCAAGTAAATAAACAACAACTCAGCAGAAATGTGAGCAGCATGATAAGAAACACACACACACACACACACGCACATTGAAATACTGCTACATCCATGTGAGTGGTATTAAGCTGCGTAACTGAAAGATACAAAACGTTGTGCCATAAAAGTCACATTTGTTTTATGAACTCGACGCTGTTTGCTGCTCAAAAATTCACAGCACGCTTGCAAGCGCATTATTTGCATGCAAGTACACACACACACACACACACGCACTCACACAAACACACACACAGACACAGACGGGGTGTGCCTTTGCCTGGGGGGTTAGAGCATCATCAACTTCATGGCATTCAGATTTCAAAGGATTTTACTTGGAGCTAACAATGACTTTAGGGATAATATTGTCCAAAGACCAAAAGCAGCGCAAATTTCAATAAACTCCTTCATTATGAGCTAGAGACAACAGCAGAGGGACCAGCAGTGGCAGGAACAGAACTAGCAACAGTAACAGGAGCAGGACTACACAGACACATCAAATCCGGATTCATGTTGTCCATCAGCAGTGGCAAACCAGGCGCTGCTTTTATCGAAATTGTTTTCACATAAAATACAAATTTATTTGCATTTTTATTTGCCCATAACACTGTTTGTTTATTTGCTGTTATTGTTGTTGTTGTCATCGCCTAAAGGCGTCAATTTCCCATGGCAAAAGTCAAAGGGGCAGACAGCGTCTCAAAAGCTACAAATGCAGCAAATACATTTGCTTAAACATTTTGTGTGCCGATTTTGGTCAAGTGACAACAATAACAACAACACCAACTATATCATATTGTGCCTGTGTGTGTGTGTGTGTGTGTATCTGTGTGTATGATTTGTAGATTTTTATGAATGCCACAGCATGATGCCAGACTTCTTCGTCGGCATCGTCCTTTATTAAATATGATATTGATATATGTATTTATGTGCAAGCATAGACCAGATACGACATGTAACGACATGCTAAATAAATCTAATCCATAAATTGTGCGGTTTTAACTTGGCCGCAGCTTTAAGATACATTCGCATCTCATGCAGAAAAGTACTACCTTAAAGTGTAGTTTTTTTGATGGTCGTAAATCATTTATCATTTCAAAGATTTAAATTATAGCCTCATCTTTATTAAGCATACGCCACGTGCTGCCTGTTTTTCTTTTCGTCGTTAAAGCTATCAACATTTTTATGAGCGACTTCAGAGTTTTCTCTCTTATAGATTGTACACGAATTATCTTTTCTATGTGCCAGCCATAAAGGCTAGGCTAATAACTTATGTAATAAATTCGGAATATAAGTAGGCGTGGCCACAATCGTAAAATAGACAATTGAAAATTAAGTCGATTTAGTTTACAATTAACTACAAATAACACTATTTGTATATTGGCATTGAACTAAAGTGTGTGTCAGGAAATTAGTCAACTTCGCTCTAACATAAATTCCTACTTAATTTTTTAAATGTAATTTTTTTATGATTATGGCATTCTTCTAACAAAAAGTGCAGACTTCTCTTCCCTAACATTATTAATTATTTATCCCACTCCGACTAGTTAATTAAAATTTGTTAATAAGAAAGCGCATTGAGTCGAAATTAGTGACAGTTTCATATTTAGTTGTCTAATATACTCACATATCCAGTATAGACGTTAGATTAGCAAAGGCCTTTATATGTATATGTGTGATAAGATTATGCTGCAGGTCGCTGAGAAATAAAATAAATAAACAAACATTTTATAATGAAGAAGAACATTTAATAAACTAATTTTAGCAATAAATTTATTGAATTTAAATTAAAATGTAAATTTTAACGAGAGAGTGATCAATCCTCATGAAGACCTCATCTTTTTTCAATCAAACTGTTTGCATAGATAAACTAGCAAAATATTGCGTATACGCAGCGTGTCAGCTAAACGTTTTAGGTTTCAGATTGGGGGTGTCCTAACACATTTATTTACGTGTGGCAATTTGGGATGTTGATTTATTTTCACTTACCAACGCGCCGGGTGTCCAGACGAACCATTGACTTATTTTGTCAGCTATTGATGCATAAATTAATGATTATGTGCGCCGGGCAGACGAAGATGCCTGATAAATGTTTTCAAATTGCCACACACATATATGACCAAATTTACACACACACACGCCCACTAACGTAATTTGCATGACTCGATTTACGTTTAAATATTTGCTTAGCATATGCTATGTGTAAACAATTGAAAGTCAAATTTATGCTTATTGGCGCATAAATTCATGCGTCTAGGTGTCGAATTCAATATCATTTGAAGGGGGGACAAGTTGCAGTTAGTATCATGTCAACGGTGCGTATGCGCAATTTGTTTGAAGTTCTTCTCGATTTGTTTTTTGCTGACAATGTGCCACTGGGATTGAAGCAAATGTAACCCATATAAATCTTTGTAGGAGCGCAAATGATAGCGCAGCTGAAAACGAAAGCAAAATGCAGTCAAGAGTAAAAATTACGCATACGCACCATAAAACCTAAGTACAACATATTTCAATAGACTTTTCGACACTTTGCGCCCAGAGTCAAGGAGAAGGCAATACCATTTAAAATAAAAATAAAAAATATAATAACAACAACACCAAAAGAAACGGCCAAATGTATAAGTGGCGTGAGTATAAAAGCAACACAGAGCGTAATGTGATAGGATTGATAGTGTACGGTAGGGTGTCTTGTTTTACTTACAGCAACGCTAAATTATCCAATTGTGCAAACGTTTTTTCGCCAATGTATTCGATTCTATTGTGATCCAAATAGCTGTAAAATAAAGTGCAGTAACAATGAGAGTAAACAAAATCAAGAGAGATATTCAACTATGCTACAACGAAACAAGTGTACTCTTTCAAATTGTTATTAATTAATCAATTTTTAAGCAATTATATTTATTATTTTTATAAAAAAATGGGATTGACGAATAAATATAAAAAAAAACTACTATTTTCTGTTTTTATTTAGATATACTACAGCTCCGATACTCAATCCCTCTATCAGTTTTCTGTCCTTCTCAGCGTTTTACACTTTAATTTATGGTTTAGGCTTGAGCAAATTAAGAAGATTAGAGCACCCCACTGCAAGGCCACACTAGAATAAAACTATGTAAGGAAGTAAGGAACTGAGCTAAGCCCGTTGTATTTGTGCCTGAGTGCGCAACTGACAGATGAAGGTTGTTTAGTTATTTAGCTAGTGAGCTGCTTAGTTAGAAGCTGCTATTAGGAAATAGAACGTAGACATTATATGGAAGCGTAGCTTAAATGTTTTATATATGGTTTATGGAACACAATGTACGTGTATATAAATTGACTTGATGGATGTTGTTATTTTTTTTTTTTGTCAATTTTATCATATGGTTTGTTTGTAAATGTGCTTTAATTTCTTCATTTAGAAACAAGTTTTTTATATATATATATTTTTTTTGGCAACTTTGTAAACGTTTTAAGCTCGAAACTGTTATTATGCCATCCATGGCACATCGTAATGGGGATAACTATTGCCCCTCTACCTTGTCGTTTATGTGTAGAACACATGCCCAACTGCACTTGATAGTCGCCCCCGAACCGAACCGAAGCAAACCGAACCGAGAGGGTCCAGCCAGTGTTTCAGACAGACGATGCGACAGACACAGACACTGTAAAGCATTTTACGCTTGAATACATCAACTGAACGAGTACACAACCCATAAAGTGGGTGGGGCACTGGTCCTTTTTTATTTTTTTAATTTAACAAATAGCAGCGACATTTTACCCGGTCCCACAAAAGGAAAAGAGACCAACGAAAACTTTACTTACATTTCACGGAGCTCTGGACCCTTGGACAGCTGTTCGTTCCGCAGCGTCAGGCGATTGTGGCTGAGAATGAGCCATTCCAGTTTATGCATTAAAGCCAAATGCTCCATTGGAAAGAAGCGGAGTTGATTTTTGACCAGGAACAGCCATTGCAGACTAGGCAAATCCTTAAAGATGACATGTGACAATTTGCTAAAATTGTTGTGGCTAAGCTCAAGCCGTTCCAGATGCAGCAAGCCACTAAAGCTGCCTGGTGGCACTTGTGATATGTTGTTGTACTTCAGAGTGCTATGGATTGGAATAAGGATGAGATCCTGATAAATATGGGAATATACTCGTGGAACTTACAGCTTCTGTAGTCGCGTCATATTTGCAAAAAGATTTTCTCGCAATGTCAGATTGTTTCCTATGTAATATAGATTCGTTACCTCGGCGCTGATGCGTGGCATGCGACGCAACATGGCGAACTTGCCACAATAGAGCCTTGTGCCGCCAGCACATGCACACTGGCCTGGATATGTTGTGATAGCTGAATGGATAGGAAACAAGTAAGAATCGTTGTTTCCGCAATATTTACCATCAATACTTGCCGCACGGTATGGTCATGCGTTGGATTCTGCTACCCGCTGGCGATGTCAAATCCCCGGCGCTGACATTTGACCCCCCAACTATCATTAGGCGTTGTTGTTGCTTCCTTTTCTCAATCGCATTACGCACAATTTTATCGGCAATCTCCTTGCTGCCATAGAGATTGCCACACTCGACCGGATGCTCATCACTGCCATCGGTGCAGTCGCGATTCTTGTCGCACATTTGACGCTGCGGCACGCACTGAATGCCATTGTTGCAGGCAAAGCTGCCCGTGGGGCATGGTCCTTGAAAATGTGTAGAAAATAATTAATATCACAAGAGTTACTGCCACAGTTACAATAACAACAACAACAACATTTTGACCTCAATATCACAATAAAGTGTTGAATTTTATTTGCTTAAAACCAAAAACTTTTTATTGCTCATACGCCACATTAGCCAAAACTTTTTGTCAACCACATGGCGGATGAGTAATCTCAGCACTGAGCGGAACTAAAACTGCTTGGTTCATACATTTGGTTTTTTTTTTCAATTCAATACGCAAGAAAAGAGTTCAATAGATTTTTAACCCAGAGAAAAGAGCAAATCAATTAAAATTAATGTGCGCAAAACTTTTGATTGCTTTTATTTGGCTGAATCGCTTTTGTTCTCAATATTTTTCAATGATTTTATTTATGTTTCTATTTCCAATTCAAGAAATTCAATTTGATTCAAAAACATGACAAAGACAGTGTATTAATTAGCATTTCTAAGAACTTTCTCCTCGAAGTCCTGCAAAAGACAATTCTTAATAGTTTTTTATTTGAGAAAACTTGGCAATTTGTTTCGCACTTTATCATATTTATGATAAGTCATCAACTGTTTTGATGTGACAACAAAGTACCTTGGCTCACTTGCGAGCAAATTGCGTCATTAGGAATAGTTTTAGCCCAATGGTCAGTCACCTTCAGATTCACGCGCTGTGCATCATCAACACTTTTCTTCATCAACTTCAATTTCAATTTGTCTAGCCAGCTAACGCCTGCTGCCTTTTATTCTCTGTATAGGCTAAAGCTCAAATCCATGGATTAAGGCTTACATATTCTTTAATATAAATTTCTGGTTGCATTGATGATAATACATATTTACGTGTTTATTGCAGACATATACGTCATACGGTACGTTAGGCGAAGAAATGCCATTCATCAAGTATTTATATTGTGCTCTTTTCTGTTTCACTCAGGATGGCAAATCAATAGGCAAATTGGCCATAGATATACGAAGTAATACATAAATAGATGTAAAAAATTCACGATGAAATTTTGTTACTCATAAAACAAAATACATCAAGAAACAGCCCGCTTTCGAAATGAATGTGTAAATTGTTTTGTTCCCTAGACAAAGTTTGTGTATTTTTTATAGTCACTTTTTTATCCGGTTACTTTCAAATTCTTTTGAGCGCATCGATTTATGGGCGTTTGCTATTTGCAATTTGATTTAATTTCAATTTTGAAAAAAGTTGCTGAACATTTAAGTTAAGGAATTCAAGTATTAAATTTAATTATTTAAACAGCTGTTGGAGCTTAGTAAATCCTGAATAGAAGTTATTCGTATATATACCGAACTGTTTGTTATTTCGAATAAAGGCTTAAATTATATTATAACATGCTCCTAAAAGTTTTGGCTATACATTTTTGTGAAAGTCGTTCTTAAATCCCTAAAATACTAAATCATCAGTAGACTCTCGATGGTTTAGGACTTGAAATAAATTTAGATAATGCTCGTATGTAGTTTTGCATGTAACTTACCTAAACTTAGATAGAAGACCACAGCTGAGTAGAGTACTATAATGGCCATAAGGCAGATGCCCACGGCAATGCTGCGTCCATAGACCATTTTTCTTGTTTTTGTCTTAAATTTATCTTATTCTTATCGGTGGAGTCCCGTTGGTATGAAAGTGTTTAATTAGTTAACTGTCGCTGTTGAGGCATTTTCTGGGCGGAGTTCATTATTTGGACGGAAGAACCCAGCGGAGACTTGGCCACGCCCACAGGCTCACAATGCGCTGACTCATTGACTTTTAGCTTAAGTTTCACACTTCATTGAGCTAATAATGATGGCTTGAAAATGATAATAGTTACAACTAACAATGCTATTCAAGCAATTATACAAAGATTTGACTCAGAGGCTTATAAATATTTTTCATTCGAAAACGCGTCCTTAAAGACTTCATTTTTATCTTGTTTGTTATATATTCTTCTCTTTTATATCGATTTTTAATCAATTCTTTACTCAATTTTAGAGAAAAGGAAATCAAAAATCGACTAAATTAAATTTAATTTAAATTTAGATTTTAAGTTATTTCAAATCATTTTAAAATTACATTAAATAGAAATTTCTTGACTTGAACAGCGCTGCCTGTGATCCTTATCAAGTGTCTGTTTAAGGCTTTTAATGTTGGTTGATTAAATTCAAGTAATTGTCACAAATACACAAGTTAATGTTTCTGTCCTTTCAATAAGCGCAAGACGCGGGGCACACAGACGTATTATAATTTCCGCAAAAGGTCGTCGACGGCACACATTCTGTGGAATGTATGCCAAAACAGTGGCTCATTATCTCAATCATCACAATAGGACAGCATTTGGTGTGGAAAACTGTCGTAAAAACGTAATATTTTTTTTGTTGGGATATTCTTATTCTCTGCTTGCTTTTAGCACTTTAATTCTCTTGACCAAGACAAACGCACATTTACAGATTGTGTCAACGCGATAGGGAGCGATAGCCGAGAACAAGGACAAAAAGCGAGACCTCAAGTCAATTGTGCGGCAAATATTGTCAGTGCCCACAAAAGTAGGCAATGCAATCTTGAAGAGCGTTTTAAAACGCACAGAAAACGCGCGCGCGACACTGAAAACTTGTTTAAATGTGTGAGACTGACAAAAGAAGACAAGTCAAGACAGGACTAACCAAGTCCATGCACGTCGGCCAACTGAAACTCACAAGAACAATTGTTGCTGATTTTGTTTAACTGCTGCAGCGAAGTTCACGCTTCGTGTCTTGCTCGTCCTTGGGTGACCGTCGCGACGCATTCGTACGATTTGTGGTAAGAACTTTGGCAACAGAGTTCGGGCTCATACCACATACCACAGCCTTTCATTTGAGTGGTTAGATTATTTTAGTTTTAAAACTCGACAAAATTTTTAGTTTTCAGAGAAAAAACATTAGAAATGCATTTTTTATTAGCTAATAGAATATAATGCAATTAGAATTTGTTCTAAAAATGTTTCTTTTAGTTAATTAAATAGTTATTGTATATATGAATATAGTAAACATATATATATTGCTGTTGCTTAGCCCTAAGCAAAAAAATGTTTGCTATGTTTCGCTTAATTATTAATTATCAAAATATTACTAAAAAGAAGCGACTGTCTTTTTTTTTTGCTGCATTTTGCAATAAAAGCTACAAAATATGCATAAGAACTAACTGTTTAACATTATTTGCAATTGAATTCTATTGTTTAGTGTTTTCTAAACACATTTAAAACATTTTCAACAAAGCACTGCTAAATATTTTTTGCTAAAGCTGCGCTAAGTGCTAAGTACAATAGTTATAATATAATAGATGTAATTATTAATAGTTATTACTATTCAAAAAGTATGTTATAATTAATGTGGAGTGTGGAAAATAATCACTAACAGCACAACTTAAATGTATAAAAAGGCATTTTTAGTTTTATAATATTCAATTATTGCAACAATTTACGTTTCATTTAACAACTAATGGCGCATTGTGAATGATGATTTAAAATATTTTTATAGACTAGAAACAAAAAGTATGTTATAATTTTGCATATTTAAGTTAAAATTAATTGATAAAGCACACAATATAAGTACAAAAAAGTTATGAAAAAATTTGTGGAATGATTTTGTGATTTATATTTGATACCTATAATATCAAAATTTAACTAGTCAAGTGAATAATATTAGATCTAAAAAAAGTTCTGCACTAGTTTGTTAATAAAAGTAGAATGTGTGAAGGTGTATATAAATTTGTAACATTGCTCGAGAGATCCATTAGGTATTTTGGAAGAATAAAATATGCATTCGTGTGTCGTTGTAAACTTCTGTGTTTGAAAATTAAAATATATTTTTAAGTACACATCAATCTGCGATTTCTATTTTGCTACTCTATGCATTCAAGATATGTAAATCATTTCCTCGTCTTTGTTCCCCAAGATTGTTTATAGAGTTAAATTTTTTTTTAGAAAAATACTTCGTTGCTTTTTAATGTTTTGCTTAAACCCAAACGCCATGTGGATTTTTGCTGGTTGGCACTGCCGTTTCCAGTTGACGCGGTGAGCCAATGATGCGGCGACTGCTGCCCTGTTTATTAGGTCCTTCCAGCAAATGTTTAATTTCCTCAGTGGTAGTTACGGTAAGACTTTGCAAATTCACTTCCTTCATTTCGTTCACAAGTTGCTCCACTTGTCGCTTTTTGTCCGCAATAGCATGCTCAATCATGACTAGCTCTTTTTTTAGACTATCGGCTGTTTTGTTGGATGAGTCTGTATTGTGCAACGCCTGATCGATATCGCTTTGAATGCGTTCCATTTCCATCAAAAAATCACGCTCCACAGTTTGTCTGTCAGTATGACAATGAAATGAAATCAAATGATTATAACAATCAGCAATAACTAAAGCGTTTCAAGCTCACCGGTTGCTCTGCTGTTGCTGCTCCAGTTCGATGTCGTCCATCAGCAATCTCATTTTGTTCTTACACTGCAGTAGTTCCGTTTCACAGTTGGCCAGTTTGGAGCGCAACAGTGCAATTTCCGATTTGAGTGTCTTCTCCTGCTGCTTAACCAGTTCATTTTCCTCTTCCACATATTGGAGGGTTTGCAACTGTTCGCTGCCTTGACGAAAGATTTGATCTGCCTTGGATATTTCGCGTGATATGGCCTCCAATTCATGCGCATGATCCCGCTCCCTACTTTCTAGGTAAACGATTTCCGTATCAAACTACAAATAATTAATGTTATAATTAGTTGCTATTTGGCCTGTAATTTTAAATGTTGTACCTTTTGCAGTTCCAATTGCTGTGCTGTGATTTTCTCGCGCTGAAACTTGATTAGCTGTAACAGATCATTATATTGCGTCGTCTGGAACATGCTTTCGCCCTCATCCATGCACTGATTAACGCTGTTGTTGCCGCTATTGTTATTATTATTATTATTGTTGTTATTAATGTTATGTTGATCGTAGTCGCTGAGAAATGGATTGGTTGAAGAGGATGCATTGGATATGGTCTCAGCATTGCTGCTAAGTGGCAAGCGTTGTGTCTGGCACATGGGACTGTTACGTGGAGGAGGTGGATCGCGATATGGTGGTGGCACCAGTGCTCCATTTGATGAAATCGTTGGTGTTTGCTTGTATAATTCTGGAGAGTTGTTGTTGTTGTTAGTAATATTGTTGCTGATGTTGCTATTGGCATAAATGTCGCATAAATGCTCATTGCTGCTGTTACTATTGCTGTTGTTGTTGTGGCTACCATTGTTGCTGTTGTAGCATATTTCATTTGGACTGGCGCGACGAAGCTCACTGCTGGATTTGCTCAGCTGACTGTAGATGTGCTGATTGGTATTGTTGTTACCATTGCTGTTGCTATTGTTGTTGTATAAATCGTTGTAGTCATTTAAAGCGGCCGCATTGCAACTGGCACTGCTGCTACTACTCATTTCCAATGGATTCGATAAAGATTTCTCATGCTTGGGCACTAGCGGAGCCACTTTGCTTGACTGCGTCTGCTGCTGCAGCTGCAACTGCTGATGTTGTTGTGGAATGCCTTTGACTATGCCAATATTATCGAATTGTTTAGCATCGTATCCGCTGTAAAATCACACACACAGTATTACAACAATTTCAACAATTAGTTATAATGAATACTTTGTTGCTTTTACACACCCAAAACTTTTCTTCAGCTCCTTTGTACGATAGCTCAGCTCCACGCTGGACTTTTGCTTTTGCAATGTGGGAGGTGGCAATTTGCTCTCATTGTTGTTGTTGTTGTTGCTAGGTCCCAGTGGTTTTTTCGTCATGACAGCATAATTGTTGTTAATCTGCTGCTGTGGTTGTGACTGTGCCTGTGGTTGTTGCTGCTGTTGTTGGGCTGCCTGCTGTTTGTTCTCGGAACGCTGCAATATAAACTGCACATCATTTGCATACTCGCCCCATTTAAGTAGCAGCTTCATTGGATTTTCGTTGGGGGCCAAGTGTCGCTCATTATTGCGCCAACGTTCGATCAACGTAAATCGACCCACTTTGCCCGTTGCGTGGGCCAAGGCAAACACCACATCCTGCAATAAGAACACATAGCAGGATAAGATATGTACATATGACAATTGGTTAATAAAAAGCGTTAAAAATCAATATGCGCACCTGGCAGGTTGTATTTACAGTCACACCGCACACAATACGCTGTATGCCTTCCACCCAAACTTTGAGTTCCATTTTGAACAGAAGAACAAATAAATTAAATAAATGTTTTGATTTCGATTTGCTTCTTGTTGCTCTTGCTGCCGCTGCCAGAAAATAACTACTAAATTGGAGGCTAATGATTTTAAACGCAGCGCAACGACGTCGAAGTCTGAATTGTCGCGAGGGCAGCGAAGCGTGCGGTTGGTGTTATTGTTGTTTTTTTATCGTTGCTAGAGCAGCGCCATGGCGAGACTGCTGTTGTCGTTATTGTTGCTGCTGCCGCCACTGCAACACCAAATTGGGGGTGGAGCTGCACTTCCACTTTTGCTTGTTGTTGTCGTTGTCGTTCTCGTTGCTGTCGCTTGTCGCGCTTTGTTCCCTTTCTTTCTGCTTTGTTGCAGCTTTTACCAATTGCTGCTGCTGCTGTTTGTTTGTTTGTGGCCGTTGTTGCTGCTTCACTTGCACTTATTTCTGGTTTCAGAGCGCGCGGGTGCCGCGGGTTGCTGGTGTATGTACATGTGTGCTGGTTTGTGCATGTGTGTCGCGTAAGTGTGTGTGCATTCGTGTTCTGATTCACTTTTTGTTTGCATTCGCTTATTAATACTAACGTTTCGACGCGCACATTTTTATTCACATGTACGTGTGCTTTTCAAGCTTATTGTTCCTGTTTTGCACGTGCAATTTGTATATTTTATGGGTTTTTAAGCGAAAAACAAATGCACAATGCGCGCATTGTTGTTGGCATGCACTTGTACTCGATACCCCTAACAGGGTTGTAACTCATAGCTATGCCAGGGATGGTACTGCTATTTAATTCGATTAGTTCGTCGCAATCTGTGATTGTTCCGGCGCGCAATTTAAATCCAAAAATATATTGATTTTATTCTTTAATTTTGAGTCAAGAATATATTTACTTCAACCATTTTTATTATAAATAAGATAAAAAGGTAACAATTTTTATAAAGGTTTGAAGTTCGTCACCCCACTGAAAAGTTGTATAATTAATTATTAAATTCTTGATAAAGTTCAACAAAATCCTAAAAAAATTTCCAAAGTTCTAGCTGTAATTTCATACAATGAAAATGTCCACAGAAATTGCGTCCACCGGTAAAAATTACTATGGACATGAAAAAAAGAAGAGTTCCTTCCTTTATTTCCATTTTTACTATCACACATATTTTACTAAAATATTAAAACTGCGCGTGTCTTATACCAAAAATATATCAGATATCAGATGGTAAAAATCAAAAGAATTCTAACAAAAATCCTGCAAAAATGTAATAAATTCTTTCTTGAATAATTAAGAAAATTTCAGAATTTTGTGATTTTTCTTAGGTGCAACCAAATTTGCAATTCGATTAAAATGGTACAAGTTGCCGGATCGGGAAATTTTGAATGGTGGCAGCCCTTGCACCGGGTGGTAGCATTCCACACGAGTGCTGCAATTTTTTAGGGGAAATAATAGATGTTTCTGTCTGGAAAGCAACTAAGTTTGTTATTGTAGGCACTTTTGCACAGTTTTACCAAAAACATTAATAGCAAAACTAAGCTGATTATATACTTAAAATAGCCAGATTTAATACTAATAGCAATTTTTAAATTTTCTAGCAAGTGATTTCTGAAAATAGCCAGATCTAGCTATAAAATAGCTAAAAAAATTAAGTACAAAAAATCGAGCCAGATCGGAAACTTGTACCGGATGGGCAACCCTCGGATCATAAAAAATTAGCACCAATCCCCCCCCGTAATTTCATTGTGATAGATCCAATTTCCTCTTATTCGCGAGCTGAACGAAAACAAACAACTGCAAGTAGCGAGCGCAGCAGCAGCAGCAGTGGCTCTCAAGAAAAAAGTTTTCGCACATTTATATTGATTTTAGTGCATTCTATTTGTGCGATAAACAGTATATGTTGTGTATCTGAGTTAGCTGCGGGGCAACTCCAGCAATTGTTGCTTCCTAGGCCAAGAGTTTCCACATCGCCCGTCTTAATGTGCATGTGCATGTGTTTGTGTGTGTGAGTAAGTGAGTGTGGAGCAGCAAAAATGGCCAGCAAATGTTTCACAGCTGCATAAACATGAACTCGAGTTAGTTAAACTAGATTAGCATCTGTTTAGGTGCAGATATATAACGTAGATTTTGTGGCCGATTTTTGGGGCGCGGCGACAGCTGCTCCTCAGTCGTTGCTGTTGTCTGTGTGCGTGCGTGTAAACAAAACAAATTTGAAAAGTGGAGCAGTACAAAGGCAAAGTGAAGGGGGCAACATCTACAGCAGCAGCAACCACAACAACAGTAGTAACAACAACAACAAATAACACAATGGCCAGTCGCAGTCGCGCTATACTAAATGTTAATCTCGATACGGTCATGGCCAACGATCCGTTGCGTGAGCTCTTTGAGGCCTGTAAAACAGGTGAAATAGCCAAAGTGAAGAAGCTGATAACGCCACAAACGGTTAATGCGCGCGACACAGCAGGACGCAAATCGACTCCATTGCATTTTGCAGCGGGTAAGTCACTAACTATACATACATTTATCCTATCATCATTACAATCCCCATTCTCAGCAACGGTGAGTGTGTGTGTGTGTGTCTCACAAAGGTTGAAGGACTCGCTTGCAACCCACTCCTCTGTTCACCCCTCCTTACACAATCACATAGATACACAGTCATATATGCATTCGTTCTGGCCTTGATCTACTTACCGCTGGGTGTGTGACGAGCGTCATTGTTGCTTGGGTCTCAGACTGAGCTGAACTGAGCTGGGCTGAGCTGGGTTGGGTAGGAGCAGTCGCCATGAGGGTCGACTCACTCGCCACTCGGTCGGACACTCGTTCGAATGATGGCGTCGAGAGTTGACCTACTTTTCTAGTTGGTTTGTTTCCGGAACCCGCGACCCTCGACTATGTGTTGCATTTCCAACATGTTTTCTATTTTAAATATTCACCCTGGTCAGCATCGACCAAGTGACAGATGAGGGGTGCCGAAGGGGGCACCGACTGCTGCGTTTGCATCCTGCTGACGTCTTTGACAACAATATTTGCATCTATTTTCTGATTTTCTGTTTTGACTGGCCTTGTCTGCACTTCGCCATAAACATGAAGAGAAGCAACAACAAAATTTCGACAGCCCCAAATAAAGTTCAATTACAAATTTCACTTTTTGCTTTGACTGTCGCGACTGTTGCGACTGTCACGCCCAACTGCCAACGCTGAGCACTCCCCCAACTCCTTATCTAATTAAAAAATACATTTTGACTGCTTTTGACTGGGGGCACTCGCAGGTTTCACGCCCTTTGCATATCAATTTGTGTGGCTTTTTTGTCGTCTATGATTCATGCACAGTTTTTGTTGTTCAATTGTATTTTGTTTCTTGTTTTTTACTGTCTTTACTGTCTCTCTAAAAAACTGGTTTGCCATCTATTTTGTCATGTCTTTTGTCACGTTCTGAACAAAAAAGTGAGATCTCCAAGAGGTCTGCTTTTGCCATTGCTACTGCTATTGTTGTTATTGACTGAGTTTTCACCTTGTTGCTAGCACCCGACTCCTCCCCCTCCCTCTTCTCTGCCCCCTTCACCTTCCAGCACCTGTTGAAAATTGCAGCACGTTTCCATAAATATCAATGCAGCTTTGCACCCCTAAAGAATTCACATACTTGTACTTACTACACATACATCAAATGGTTTAATTATCTGTTATCTCTCATTTGTCCAGCTTTTTTATTTATCTTAGCGATAAGAAACTTGATAAATATTTCCAGCACGTATTTACTGATATAGTTAAAGTTTTCGCGAGACATTATACATATCAAGGCAATCATATGTAAAACATTTCAACTAACATCTGTTGAAATAATTAACCTTCAACATTATTATTATTTTTAAAGTACTGGTACTAGCCAAGTTTTTAGCTTTATTGTTTAAGCAATTTTGAGCAGATAAAAACTATTATAAGCAATGCACATTCAATTGCTCAACAAGTAGCTAATAATATTTTCCATTCTATTAATTTTCACGCAACTTTCGTAATTGCTTAACCAAAAGTGAACGGCAAACTAAAAAAATGTTTGCATTGATTTCGTAAAAAGACTTCGGGGAAGAGTCCATTAAGCCAATTTCGATACAGTTCTCAATTATTTTCAACTGCTTTATTTACACATAATAGAAGAAAACGACTTGCAATTAAAAGTATGTTTGAGATTTTCAATAACTAATTATATAGTTTTTGAAATATATTCATTTTCGGCTTGGAGGTAAAGAGATAAATTTTAATCATTAATCACTCTTAATATTCATTTAGCTATGTATGTGCAATTTAAATTGGGTTATTAAAAACGTTAATTAAATATATAAATTAAAAAAATATGAAGAACTAAGTGGTTCAAAATTCATTACGACTTTAGGTTTAAATTTTTTGCAATAAAATTATATTATTTCCTCAATTGTTTTCCACTTTGCCTTGATTTTGTATGCGCTTAAAATAATTTAACAAACTTATTCCAAAGTCCAATCTAATTTACGATATTTTTTTTTTTACTATTTTTCCACTTTTTCAAAATTAAAGTAAAATAAAATTATAGATAGTCAAACTCAAAAATAGTATGAAATGTATATACATTTTTTTTCAGGACTGAATGTTATTATTTTTTTCTAAAATGAATTTTAATAATGAATATAAAAGTTAATTAAAGTATACTTTAGTTCTGTTTGTTCCTAACATATATTCAGATTCGAAACATGTTAAATAGATCAAATAGAAAGTGATAATAAATATGTCAGGGGTGTGTTGACAGCTTTCCTTAGCTGTTGGCTGATTGTCATTGTTTTATCTGAAAGATTGTTTGCTTTTGTTGCCCAAACAATAACATACATAGACGTAGATTAATGATGCCAACAAGGTCAGTCGACTGTTATTAGAACCAATAAAATGCTGCAAGGTGCCGACTGCCGGAAATTTATGTTAGACCCCAAAGCATTGAAGGTCCCTCCAAAGTCCCCAACACCCCCCGCCCTTTCACCGAACAACACGGTAAAGAAACAGCAAGAACAGATAACTAAACATGTGAGCCACTTTTAGGGCTTGCTGTCATGTCATTATTAGCATTGAATCCAACACTAACACTTTTCTTCTTCTGCCCTCTCATCTACACAGGTTATGGACGGCGGGAGGTGGTCGAGTTTCTGTTGAACAGCGGCGCCTCCATACAGGCCTGCGACGAGGGTGGCCTGCATCCTCTGCACAACTGCTGTTCTTTTGGGCATGCGGAGGTGGTGCGTTTGCTGCTTAAAGCCGGAGCCAGTCCAAATACCACCGACAACTGGAACTATACACCGCTCCATGAGGCGGCCAGCAAGGGTAAGGTGGATGTTTGTCTGGCGCTGCTGCAGCATGGAGCGAATCATACCATTCGCAATTCGGAGCAGAAGACACCTCTGGAGTTGGCGGACGATGCGACACGTCCGGTGCTGACCGGCGAGTATCGCAAGGATGAGCTGCTGGAGGCTGCCCGTTCAGGAGCCGAGGATCGGCTGCTTGCCCTCCTCACGCCCCTCAATGTCAATTGTCATGCCAGCGACGGACGTCGCTCGACTCCATTGCATTTAGCCGCCGGCTACAATCGCATTGGCATCGTTGAAATACTGCTAGCCAACGGAGCTGACGTGCATGCCAAGGATAAGGGTGGCCTGGTGCCGCTGCATAATGCCTGCTCCTACGGCCACTTCGATGTCACCAAATTGCTGATTCAGGCCGGCGCCAATGTCAATGCCAACGATCTGTGGGCCTTCACGCCGCTGCACGAGGCCGCCTCCAAAAGTCGTGTCGAGGTGTGTAGCCTGTTGCTCAGTCGCGGCGCTGATCCCACGCTCCTCAACTGCCACAACAAGTCGGCCATCGATGCGGCACCAACGCGAGAGCTGCGTGAACGCATTGCCTGTGAGTAGACAATCCTTTTAAGTTAAGTTTAAGTTTAATTAAACTAACGTATAAAATGGAGGATACATTTTTATTTTTCATTTCATATTATACAAATTATTTTTTACTTTAACTTGTGATCAATATTTAAAAATAAATTCGAATTAATAATTGAATTATAATTTTTATCAGGGATCCAAAAAAAATGATAGTTTTGAAAAAATCTATTTATAAATAAGAAAATTCCGATTATTTTAATTAAAGTATCCAGATAAAAAATTTAATTTTTATATATATATATATATATTTTAAAATTTATATTTAAGAAATATAGTTTAATGTTCTCTGATCTTTTCAGTTGAATACAAGGGACATTGCCTGATGGACGCTTGTCGAAAGTGCGATCTATCGCGTGTGAAGAAGCTCGTCTGTGCCGAAATAGTTAACTTTGTGCATCCTTATACGGGTGATACGCCTCTGCATTTGGCCGTGGTCTGTCAGGATGGCAAACGGAAGCAGTTGGTGGAGCTGTTGACACGCAAGGGAGCCCTCCTCAATGAGAAGAACAAGACCTTCCTGACGCCACTGCATTTGGCCGCCGAGTTGCTGCACTATGACGCCATGGACGCTCTGCTTAAACTGGGCGCCAAGGTCAATGCATTGGATAGTCTTGGCCAGACGGCGCTGCATCGTTGTGCGCGGGATGAGCAGGCGGTGAGATTGTTGCTCTCCTATGCGGTGGACAGCAATATTATCTCATTGGAGGGCTTAACTGCAGCTCAGCTGGCATCGGATAATGTGCTAAAGCTACTCAAGAATCCGCCAGACAGCGAGACAAACTTGCTGGAAGCGGCCAAGGCTGGTGATTTGGATGCAGTGCGTCGCATTGTGCTTAACAATCCACATACAGTCAATTGTCGGGATCTAGATGGACGTCACTCGACGCCGTTGCACTTTGCTGCCGGTTTCAATCGTGTGCCTGTCGTGCAATTTCTGCTGGAGCACGGAGCAGAGGTATATGCCGCAGATAAGGGTGGCCTGGTGCCACTGCATAATGCCTGCTCCTATGGCCACTACGAGGTAACCGAACTGCTCGTCAAGCACGGCGCCAATGTAAATGTCTCCGATCTGTGGAAGTTTACTCCGCTTCATGAGGCTGCGGCCAAGGGCAAGTATGACATTTGCAAGCTGCTGCTGAAGCATGGCGCTGATCCCATGAAGAAGAATCGTGATGGTGCGACGCCAGCTGATCTTGTCAAGGACTCAGATCATGATGTCGCCGAACTACTGCGTGGCCCCTCAGCACTGCTAGATGCCGCCAAAAAGGGCAACTTGGCGCGGGTGCAACGCCTGGTCACACCAGAAACGATCAACTGCCGCGATTTGAATGGACGCAACTCGACGCCGCTGCATTTGGCCGCCGGATACAATAACTTTGAATGTGCCGAATATTTGCTGGAAAATGGCGCCGATGTCAATGCCCAGGATAAGGGTGGACTCATACCATTGCACAATGCCAGCTCCTATGGGCATTTAGATATTGCTGCGCTGCTGATCAAGCACAAGACGGTGGTCAATGCGACCGACAAATGGGGCTTCACTCCGTTGCATGAGGCCGCCCAGAAGGGACGCACCCAGCTTTGTTCCCTGTTGCTAGCCCATGGTGCCGATGCGTATATGAAGAACCAGGAGGGCCAGACACCTATTGAGTTAGCCACGGCCGATGATGTTAAATGCCTGTTACAGGATGCAATGGCCACATCGCTCAGCCAACAGGCGCTTAGAGCTTCTACGCAATCTTTAAGTGGCAACTCTCCCGCACCAGATGCAGGTTGTAGCACCGCAAATGCAGCTGCAACATGCTCGTCGACAGCAGCTGCTGCTGCAGCGGCCTCAGCGGCAATGTTGTCGCCCACCACGGAGACAGTGTTGCTACCATCGGGTGCTTCTATGACACTAAGTGTGCCGGTGCCATTGCCACTGAACAGCTGCGCCACACGCATCAGTCCTGCCCAAGGAGCGGAGGCGAATGGCGCTGAGAATACAGGCAGTGAGGAGCTGCTAACCGATCCGGAGTCAATTACAAATGTTTCGGGTTTCCTGAGCAGCCAACAGCTGCATCATTTGATAGAGCTCTTCGAGCGGGAGCAGATCACACTCGACATACTGGCCGAGATGGGCCATGATGATCTCAAGCAGGTGGGCGTGTCCGCCTACGGCTTTCGACACAAGATACTCAAGGGCATTGCCCAGCTGCGCGCAACAACAGGTAAGATCTTGAACCTTTATTGAATTAACTGTCGGCACGGAGTATAAAAATGACTTAAATTATCGTTAACACTTATGAAATCCCCAGGCATTGGCAACAATGTGAATCTGTGCACACTTCTGGTCGATCTACTGCAGGATGACAAGGAGTTTGTCGCCGTCGAGGAGGAAATGCAGGCCACAATACGCGAACATCGTGACAATGGCCAGGCCGGAGGCTACTTTACACGCTACAACGTAGTGCGGGTAAGCGAGAAGCATTAAATCATTATACATCATTCTAATGGTTGTCCATTTGCAGGTACAAAAGGTACAGAATCGTAAGTTGTGGGAGCGTTACGCCCATCGCCGTCAGGAAATTGCCGAAGAGAATTATTTGCAGTCAAATGAGCGTATGCTCTTCCATGGTAGCCCATTTATCAATGCGATTGTGCAGCGCGGATTTGATGAGCGTCACGCCTACATTGGTGGCATGTTCGGTGCAGGCATTTACTTTGCGGAGCACAGCTCCAAGAGCAATCAGTATGTGTATGGCATTGGCGGCGGCATTGGTTGCCCATCGCACAAGGATAAATCCTGCTATGTCTGTCCCAGGTAAAATATGCTGCAAGCAATATAAATATTCTTTACTTGACTTTTTCTGTCACAGACAATTGCTGCTGTGTCGCGTTGCGCTGGGTAAATCATTTTTGCAATATAGCGCCATGAAGATGGCGCATGCACCGCCAGGACATCACTCGGTCATCGGTCGTCCATCGGCAGGCGGCCTGCACTTTGCAGAATACGTTGTCTATCGGGGTGAACAGGTGAGAGTCCTTTAAACTGACTTTGAGTATGTGTTAATGTTGTTTCATGGCTTTTGCAGTCTTATCCAGAGTACTTGATAACCTACCAAATCGTCAAGCCCGATGATAGTAACAGCGGCGCCGAGGAAACAAGATGATGGATGCCCTCGGTTGGCTCGACGCCTACAACAACATCGCCAGCACCGCAACCACAACAGACCTCAGCTCCAGCGCCAGCTATAGCAATTGCTATAGCTCCAGTTCAAGTTCAAGTTCCAGCCACAGCCACAGCTCCAGTTGCCAAGCGGCGGCATAAGCACGCCAAAACGAACCAGCAACAACAGCGGCAACATCATCAGCCTCAACACCAACATCAGCTGCCGCTGCAGTTGCAATATCAACATTATCAGCCGCAGCAATCGACGCCGGTGGTAACCACCACGCAGCCAACACCAGCGGGCGTCTTTACGCACAATAACAACAACCATAGCTATAATAGTAATAATAACACTAACGGCAACATCAACAGCAACAATAACAACAACAATGACATGTCACCGATATCGAACAGCAATAGTTACTCCTCGGTGGACACAAATCAAACGCTGCTCAATTCAATTGCCAATCAACGTGGCAATAATCAGCGTCAAAATCACCAAAATCATCAGAGCCGTAAATATAGTCAATTTATGATCATAACGCCCGCCGTTTCGATTGATCGTGACTTTGAATACGAATCGCATTTGGATTTTGAGGACTTTGCCAATGCGGCGCACAACAATGGCAATCTGTTTCGTTTGGGATTGCGCCGGAGCGGCAGCAGTAGCGACGACAGCGGACACAGTAGCGACAGCAGCTTTCGATCCAATTACAATCCCTATTTGCATCACAGTCGTCAGCATTTGCTATCGAATAAAAGCAACAATGGATGTAACTCTCGTCGTTTCTATACCTTTTCGTCGTGGCGCTGGTGTTCTCTACTCTGTGCGGCAATGCGTTGCTTTGGCGCCGGGCACGGCAACCAGGCACCGTATAGCAGCTCTTTTGTGCAACATCATCGATTACGTCGGTGTTCCTCCTACAACGGGGATACTGCATATGACTATGAGCATTTTGCGGCGCCGTTTAAGGCTCGAAAAACACGCGATCATATGAATAATATTACATACGAGTTGTGACGGTGGCCGCTTTCCAAATATGAACAGCATTTTGATCTCTTTGTCGCCGTTGTATTTGTTGGTCTACTCCTAAAACTTCTGCTCCTTATTAGACTTTTATTACAATTATTAGCTATAAATGTCGTGTACTGTGTGTCGTCATCGTTCACTCTAGAATGTAAGCGATATAAAGTTGATCGTAAAATCAAAAGAGCAGCACATTTTTTGAGTGATTTTAATTCGAAATACGAGTAATTAATATAATATTTACGATTATACACAAACAATTATACAGATAAAAAGAGTATAAATACATATTAAAATGAATAATGCACGCACGTTTATTTAAGTGTTTAAAGTTAGCTAATTAATTTAAATGACAACAATTCAAACTCCAATTAATTTTAAATATACATACATATACAAATAAAACTTTGTCTTTTGTCTCAATTATTAATTAAAATTATATTTTAATGTGGGCGCCTTTATTTCGATGCCGTGAGCTTTGGGCATGTTAATAGTCCTTTAATATAATTTGAAAACAGCAATAAAACTTTTTCATACTAAGACATAATTATCGATTGAGCGTCTCTATTGCAGCTATATGATATAGTGGGCCGATTTGAACCAAATTTGGTCAGGATAATAGTACCAACCCAGATGCACATTCTATCAGTTTGGTTAAGATATCTCAACAAACAAAATAATTTTTCAAACTAAAACTTCATTTTCGACGTATCGTTCCTATGGCAGCTATATGATATAGTGGTCCGATCAAAAAATAAAAACAAACTTGATCTGCGTATTGTATTCAGGAACCTACATACCAAGTTTGAAGTCTCTAGCTCTTATGGTCTCTAAAATCGACGCGTACAAACATACGAACAGATAGACAAACGGACATGGCTCCATCGACTCGGCTGTTTTATTTTATTTATTTGCACTAAATACTAGTATATACCGCATACGGCAAAAAAATGTGGAACGCTTCACGATTTTGCGTGTCATCCTTGCGCAGGGGCCATGCTAATCTTCTCTGTATCGTTCCAATTTTAGTATATGTTCTGCCGAAGCAAGAACGAATGTATTTTGAAATTTCTAGTATTTAAGCTAAGCACCCTATGAATAACAACTTGAGAATTACAAAGAAGTCAGTAAAATAGTAAAACGCTGATAGCGCCATCTATGATTCATTCTATAATGGTTGATGAACATGCTATTGTAAGCAGTGTGGAGTAAATTCTGTACACCGCTTACACTGGGTTTCGGTAAGAAAAATTAACCAATAACATTGCAATTAATAATTCATTTGATACAAATTTAAAATTATAAACAATCGTGGTGATTTTTTTTATGAATGATCACAATATTGATGTAGATCAGAAATTTTTCGAATTAGACAAAATAATTGCTATATACATATAAAGTTGAAAACACAAATTGTTCGCTTTATTTGACTATAATCAAGAGTTAAGATTTAGAGGCACGACTAATAGAGTTTTGATTTTCGACTTAAAAATCCAACCATTGTTTCTTAATGGAAATTACGAGTATAAATACGATTTTTACACATAACAAATACAAAAAAATGATTGCAGTTTTTAAAAAAGTGTTTAGTGTTAGTTGATTGTGCTGTTTTGAGATTCAGAGTCGCATATTTCCCATTTCTTAGCTTCACTCGTGCTTAATCTCTGGCTGCAGATCAAACCAGCTCTTCAATCCACCGGGCGCTGTAATATCACTGTCATCCAATGATATCTTGAGCTGAAAGAAAATAAAAATAGGCGTTATAAATGATTGCAAAAAAATGTGGAACGCTTCACGATTTTGCGTGTCATCCTTGCGCAGGGGCCATGCTAATCTTCTCTGTATCGTTCCAATTTTAGTATATGTTCTGCCGAAGCAAGAACGAGGACTTAGAACGGATTTATACTATTTATATTGCACTCAAACCAAATAACAACTTGGGAATTACAAGGCAACGGCAGCAACCCTCAGGTAATCATAACCCTAGTTAGGGGATGATTTTACTCTGTTACTCACCATGCCAATGATGGGACTGCCGCTGGACAGAAAACCCTTTTGTGTGCAGACCGTAACCTCGAGCTCCGTGTGCCTCAGCTCGGCAATAGAAATTAGGTAGTCAAAGGTTGCATCGTAAGTCGGATTGCAGTTGTCCTTGACAATGCTCGTTTTGCGCTTTGAATCCTTGCTGCGTCCAGGTAGCAAATACAGTTTGACATATGGATCTGGTATGTTGCTGGGATCACGCAGAGGTATATGCATTATCTTGTGAATGGTAACATCGAGCTTCTGCCGTTGTGCCGAGTAGATTATAGAGAGCTGAATGCGTCCCAGACCGTGTTCTCCAGCCGTTGATGTCGATTCGGGCATACGATGGGTCAGCACTGTGCTGACCACCTCGCTGATCGGTTTCTCCAGCGATGCGGATGCTGGAATAGCCGGTGCTACTTTAACAGGTTTCTCTTCGGCAATGGGAGCCTCTGCGGACAGGCGTTTGTTGCTCGCTTGGGTATCCTGAAAAGAAGAGTTTAGCGTCAGATATCAAAGACGGAAACGACTTGATGACCCGACTGACCTTCACTGCTTGAGGGGCCACAACAGTGGCATCAGGCGTCTTTACGGAACTGCTGCGTGCCAGGGCTGCCACTTGTTCAAGGGTATCAGACTCCTTGTCAATCTCACCAGCCTTCAAGATGCGCAGAGATAATGACATATATAACTTCGATTCGGGTCCAGATTTTTGCAGCTGGAAGGGCTGCTGTATAACTTCCATGTTGAACTGCTTGAGGAGAGTGCTGAGGGTGTAAGTGTATTGGCCGATGTCATTGCCTGTTTTCTGGTCATAGATCTTAATGTTCAGACACTCGTTATCGGGATTCGTGACTAGGAAGGTAAATCCCTGCTCCCATACAGGTGAATCATCGCGTAGTATCATTGCAGTTTGCTTCTTCTGCTTATTAACGCTGCACACCAGGTACGGATCGGGCTTGGAGTGGGAACGTGCTTGCTGTAAATGTTTCGATTATTAGATTATATCAGAGATTGCAAGTAATACTTACAGATTTATAAAATTATCAGAATGGATTATCAGAAGACTGAATACTAACCTTCAGATGCCTGGCGGAGTCAATGAAAACGCTGAGCACAGCGGAGCTCATGGTGGTCACACGCAGCAGTTGGGTTTCCAACAGGATCTGCTGCAGATCATTGGGATTGGCGGTCAGTTTATACCATTGCAGGCGCACATGCAGATCGCCGTGCTTGGCCTCCTCAAGCGTAAGCCACTGTAAAAACATAGAGACATTACTATTAATGGATCAGGTATCACTTAACATATTACTTACAGTATCGAGAACACCCTTCTTGATCACGCTGGATATATCGATTGAAGCTCTAAGGGTTATAAATATAGCATTTAGTATCAAGTAACGATCATGTTTATTGTAAGAAAAGATTATATTTAAGTGTCTTAAGCGGGTTTCAGGCCAAAACTGGAGTTTCAGGTATTTTGAGTACAGTGTGAGCTTTTGAAGAGTTCGGGTTTGAGTAGATAAAGTAAAGATTTGGTTGTGTTGATCGAATACTCATGTGTTATCGATTGGATTGCCTAACCTGCCGAGTGACTCGTCATCACTTGTACGGTCCCAATCAAAGAGCCTAAGCACCAGTATGGCGCGTTGTGAGACCTCAACCACAGCCTTATCCGTTCAGGCAACATTAATATGGCAATATGGAAGATATTATATTAACACTGTTAGTTTTCAAAACGGGCTTGGCAACTCTACAAAATGTTTATTACGTATTGTACATTTGTATTATTATTATAGGATTTATTCGATTTTAAATAATCTACACTACATTTTTTTGCATGCAGTGTTCAGTACAGGGTGCTCCAGCTGCTTGTAAGTGTGTTTATGCGTTTGTGTGTGTCTCGGCATGCAACAAAGTTAGTAATACGTATTAGTTGGTTTGTGTTTTGTTTCAACGGTCAGTTTTTATAAGAGTGGCGATTGGAACTAAAGCCTTTTCTATTCAATATCAATTGTGAGCTTAGAACGAGTCATTAGCTGTGACTAATTTACTTGAATCACAGTTTTTCGAAATAATCATAATTTCTACAGGTATAACCTAATAAAATACGGGTATACTAAAAGTATTATGCAATAAAAACAAACTTAAAGAAAATAAATGCTAAATTCCTAAGAAAAATGCAACGTATATCCGTAGATATTTATAATATTTCCTCATTTCAAAAAGTTCTAACCAGAAGTGTTCCACAAATCATTACATATTTGGATGACAGTTACTTTTGAGCCATACATTTTTATTTTTTCGAACTACAGCAGTTATTTATTAATTATTTTTATATTTTTTGCAATAAATAAAATTTTAAGTTTTTTTTATGTATTTTTATTTAGTTTAACGATGAATTTCACTGAATTCTATTTCTCAAAATTTTGGTTTTAATTATTTAAAAAGACTCTTCATTTTTGGTTTTTTTTTTGTAGA
Organism: Drosophila innubila; assembly: GCF_004354385.1. NCBI lineage: Eukaryota > Metazoa > Arthropoda > Insecta > Diptera > Drosophilidae > Drosophila > Drosophila innubila. The sequence continues at coordinate 14,581,251 of NW_022995380.1, forward strand.
AATTTATAGAACACTCCCGAATTTGACTAAGCGTTTGATCTAATAAATTTTGATTGAAACTTGTCGAGATCACAAGTACTTCAGTTGGCTGTTTTTGGTCAGTATTTGGTTAGTAAGGCAGCGCAACAACAAGAACTCAAATGCAGTAAGAAAAGAAGTTAAAGAAGAATGCAGTTTCATGCCGCAATACAACCTGCCCAATAGATCATCAGCCTGTACGCCTGGCATACTTTGGTCATAGTCCCACAATGAAAAACCAATCAAGTGGTTAATGGTGGTAAAAATACTCGCCTAGAAAAACAAGTGTGTGTCGTGAGAGAGAGAGATACAAATACAGAAATAGAGATAGAGATCGAGAAAATAGCATAGAACATATAATCCTTTAAAGGAGTTAGATCTAAAACATGCAAGCAGGCACAATTATCTTTAGTTTAACAAATAATCAATACACATACGAGTGTTACTCACATACGCGGCGAGGGATAGAGGAGCTTTGGATAGGGGAGCAATTCATTGTGTATAAGAATATCCCCAAGATACATAGATAGAAATACATAGCTTACCTGCCGAGGCTCTCGTCTTTCTTGGAATCATCCGAATCCATCAAATGTAAGTCGACCCATTGACCCATTTCAATAAAAACTGGCGCCTAATTGAAGGCGCGAGACGCACAAACAAAATACGAGTACATAATTTCAAGAAATATGCATGAAAATTAAAATGAAATGAAAAGATAAAGATAAAGGTAGCAAACTCTACGGTATAAACATAAATGGTTCGTTTTGTGTGTGTGTGTGTGTGTGTGTTCGAGTTTTGTAGCATGCAGCAATCAACGGCAACAACAGACTACAAAAAAGCAAACAATGTGTCTGAAGTTTTATAGCAATGAGCAAACGCACCTCGCACCAATAATCCCACTTGGGATTAACATTGTTATCAATTATCTGAGTCCTGAACTCCTGGGCGCCCACATTGATAATGGCATACGGATCGGACTTGCCCTTGCCCAGCATACTGATGTCCTTCTTCATCAGATTCTTGGCCTCCACGACATGAATTCGCAATAGACCCTATAAAAAAGTGTGAATAATTAAAGTTTCCTTGAAATTAGTAAGTTAGAAGACTCACCTCTGGCTCGGGCATTTTGAGTGACACCGCTGAGACTTCCTCGCTGAGGGAAATAGGTAACTTGTTGGGCAACACCATCACATTGCCAATCTGTTCCACAATGATGCGACGCAACAGATCGGACAGACCAGGTATGTCCATAAAGTCAATGACTCCCACCAGATTAAAGTCAATATTGGGATTGTTCAGGAAAAAGATCTGAAGGCCGCCCACCAGTGGCATGGAACGTATCAGTGGCTTCATCACAACCCGAACCCAGCCATGGATTTGGAAATCCTTAATGCCACCCTTCATGCCACCCAAATAGAAGTTAATATCGCAGTCGCTGGCGTAGAATAAATCCAAGTCCATTATGATCTCGTTGCGGTCCACATTCTTATCGTAGATCTTTACACCACCAATCCGGGGTGGAATGGTGCCCAAAATAATACGATCGAAGCGAAAACCGTTCATCTTGTATTGCGATAAAGCCAGGGCCACATTTGGCTCAATTGTCTCCTTGACCAAGTTGCGAGCAAAATGGTTTGCATTGGGCCACACTTGTTTCAATATCTGTAAGAGATGAGAACTGTAAGCTCTGGCTCAAGCATGACTAACAGTTGCTCACCTTATTCAACCACTCAGCACGCTCCACATCCGGGAAATATACCCAGGCGGGCAGCTCATCGATGCGGGCCAGTATCACATCCTTCTCGGAGGCCAGAGCTGATGCCTTGGCAATGTCGCGCTTCTTCGCAGATGTCTTGGCCATCTGATCGCGTGCTACTGACAGAATAACTGGAGCTATAAGCCATGCTACAGACCAGCCCATATAGCCGACCAGATAAATGGAGCCCACAATGGCAATCTTTTTGCCCACTGAATAGATAACCGAGAAGATGCTGTCTTCATCATTGGTGCGGGGTTTTGACACACTTGTGGTTCCATTAGTCGTCGAAGGTGTTGACCCAGGTGGTGTGCCCTCCGGCGTGGGAGTTGTTGGTGGCACTTCACTCATTTTGGGTAGCTCAGCGAGTGGCACAATGGGCACCTCCTCGTCTGTGTCCGGTGGCACAACAAAGTCTGCCAACGGCGCACTGGAACCCAATGAGCTGTTATCACTGCAGGAAAAAACAAAACAAGTAAAACATTTTTATTATAATTTTTTGAACGTAAAATTTTTTAGCTATATTACGCATACGGCAGCTGATTCATTAGCATAGAGAGCCTCGGCTTGGCTCGGCCCGGCATTCTGCTGGTCGATGATGTCACTTTGCTACGTTCGAAATAAGATGCCTCAAAGTTTTATAGACTGTGCAGTAAAAGTAAAGTTTGCCGGCGTCATTTGTTTTTATATTCACTTTTTGCCATTTTGTGAGCTTATCCAACGAGCAATTTCTTTTATATGCTTTACCTATTACTCATACGTCGTGTGGGCCAGCCAAAATTGACATACTTTCAGATTCCTACAAGTGCCAACAACAACAAACACCTGTTGAGCTCAACGCAAGTTAGCATCTATAATTCAGTTTTATCGGGTATATTTACTGTGTTGTGTTTTAGTCTTAATACCCTTACAGAGAGCACGTCAATGTTGTGATGAATTTTGGAAGAGCGCAAAGAATTATTTATTATTTGTATTGCTTGTTAAATGTTGACTAGGATGACTAGTCGTTACTAGAAAAATATTACTATCAATTAACATCAGGCTGTTGAAAATTGAGTAAAGTGTTTCTATTAGTAGCCAATTACTTCAATCTGGGATAAGATTGAATTTTAAGGGCATTAAGTTTTCTGCATACTTAAAAATACGATTCTATTTATTTTTGTTTTTTTCTAATTTTTGTTGTCTTACAAATTTCTAAAGAACAGGTGTATAATGTTAATGGGAGTGTACAATAAGTTCGCAGTGTTTCAATTTGCCAAGAAACCGGGCTCTTCTATACTCATCTATAATTTAAAGCTCTTGGGTAAATTTACAAATTGTTTACATCCCCGTCGCGGTTGCCATCGTTACTGCCTTCATCATCAACCTCTGCCTTTTCTTTAAAAATATTATTTTGCTCATGTTTTAATTCCTTTCCCTATTATGTTACAGCTGCCACGCCTTTACAGTCGTTTGTTTTGAGTGAGTTCTTTTGGTATAGAGCCACTCATTCCATGATTTAAACGTTTCTAGAACAACTTTTATGCTATTGAATCAACTTTTTCATTGTTATTTCATAAAGTTGAAGTGAGCTTTTGTCCTAAGGATGTAATAATGGGCTCAGCTAAAGGGGGTCGGAAGGGAAAGTGGGTAGTATAAGACCAGCTCAGAGGAATCCATTGTTGTTGTTACTAAGCTTTGCTAATTTCCGTATATTTATGAATTTGCTCATGTACTAGGTACATTTGTCATGGAGACTTCTCCCTGAGATTGTGGAAATTTAACTAGGTCTCTAAGAACCTGTTGATTGGCATTCAAAATAACAAATAGAAGAGTGAGTGTGAGAGGGACAAAAAACGAAAGAGAGACAGTAAAAGAGAACAAGTCTGACATAACTTTTACGCTGTCTACCTTCAATTGGCATCACATTGCTAAGCCAAGAACTTGAACTCACTTAACAGCTATTCTCATATGAATTCGTTGTTTCTGCCTCTCTTTCTCTCTCGTTCTGTCTCTCTGTATTTCTAACTCATATAGTACGTTTTGCTTTTTTATAGAATGACGTAGTCGGCAGATTGATGTTGTTGTAGTATTTATATGTACTATTTCTATATGGTATAGGGGCGCCCCGTTGGCCATGTGCAAGCTTATATATGTGTAAATAATAAAATAAAATAGAATAAAAAATTGTTTAATTGTTACATCACCTCATCTTTTGTTGTTGTTATTGTTGCGTTCGTCTCAGTGTTTGTTTGTTGTTTATATGCTGTTACAGCTGCTTGTGTTTTGTGTGCTCTAAAAATGAAAATTGTAAATAATAAACAAAATATTGAAATACGTGAAATTTAACATGAGCAACAAATGGTAATGTTTAAAAAAAAAATTTTGCTATGAAGTGTTCAAATAGGGGTATGAATATGGAATTGCCAACTATTTTTTGAGTCATTAAAAAATTCCTAGAACATGCTGCGGTTACGATAATTATGATTGTTTTGATTACAATTATTCAGTAGTTATTCAATATAAGTTTGATACATTTATTAACACGGTGGTGGAGATTTTACACATTTAACAAAATTTGCACACATTTGTTTATATACATATTTATTGTTAGATTTAAATTAACATAAATCTAGCTTTCGCCAGACTTACAGGCAAATTGACAAATTGCCCAGCTGTTGTTGCAAATGAATTTTACATATTAATTTGTCTTTTATAGGGTTGCTACCGGCTTCTTCTTTTTTATTTTTTAGCCATTTACACTATAGAAATTTTCAAATATCATTAAATAGTTGACCTTTTTCAATTGGAGTTGTTAATAAATTATGTATTTGTGTGTGTCTACAATCTGCATATCTTTAAATGTATTTATAGCTGAGCACGTACAAAATGTTTTTCATTTGAAATTCACAAACATTCACACACACTCACAAAAATATATGAATATCTAAAATTCTTATATGTGGTAAACATATAAGTAGTACGATAATACGTGCTTACAAAGTTGCAAATATGGAATACAAAATGTTTATTTTTATCAAGTTCTAGTTTTCTTTCGTTCTTCAAACAACACAAACAATACATGTAAACAAATCGCATTTATTGTTTTGTCTATGGTTAATTTGTTGAAGGTTTTTTCAGAATTCGTTCATTTTGTTTTAGTGTGAAAACCGGATTCTGATTACGCACTAAACAGATACGACAATTACAACAACAATTACAGAAATCATGATACGCACCCAAAAACAACACTTTATTAGCTCTACAAAACTTTGGTTTTTGATATTTTTGTTGTATTATTTTAATTTATTTATTTTTTTGTGGATTGCGCGACGCTATTGTCGACTTTGCGTCGTCGACGTCGTTTTGAAAACTGAACGGAAATTCTGAGCGGCAGCCAATAGAAGATTTTGGACTTTGAGTAAAAGCTTTTGCGCTTTGAGCCAAAGCTCCCGCACAGCAGCCAGGCAATGCGGTTCTACATGTATAAGCTGTAGATTCTTCGGCGCCACGCAGGGTCTTATAGAAGTAGCCTGAGCTACACTGCACAACAAAGGAACTTTTAATTTAATTTGGTATGACGAAAATTTAATTAAATATTATAATATATACCTTAATGGTAAACTGTAAATATAAAAATATAAAATATAAAAATTATAGCTGTATTCAAGAGCTTTGTTGAATACTTTTTCAAAGGTTTTTTTACGCTCTTTGACAAAGTGGTGAAGGTTGAATTTCTAGAAACGAAACTTTCCGTACAAATAAGTTAGGCAATGCCGAGTAACGCTTTTATGTTGAATAGTGTACATAGTGTCTAAGAGCTTATTACGTAGACAGGACATGGATCAACGGTTAATTGTTAATTGCCGCAATTTGTGGCTGTCATGTTGCGGCAAGAAGGTCGGTCATTGTCAATTGATAGCTTTGGTAGTAAGTTTGGGCAATTCAGCAAAAGCATTAAAGTCACAGACCTCAGCAAGCTGTGCAGGATTAACCTGAAGTACATCATGCTTATTCATAAATAACAAATGGCCGTGTAACATGTGACGTATGAGTAATAATCGTGGCATATGCATTTTTAATGCCGCCAGCAGATTAAAAGGTAAACTGAGAAGCGCCACAAAAAGCGCAAATCAAACGCAAACAAACTACACCTGGGCCAACTTTAATATGGCCTTCAACACTCCCACACTCTGGTACACATTGTCTGCCCGCAGGAGGGCATGGCAAAGAACGTTAACGTATTCTGTTGAAGGACATTCGCTGCTGCTGTTGCTGGCGTTATTGTTGCTGGTGTTCTTGTTGCTGCTGTTGCTGCTGGCGATGCCAGTCAAATGCCTGCATTAAATTTCGCTCATGGGGAATTTAAAATTTGCCAAGCATTTACCGTGTGCTTACAAAGAAACTGCTCAGCGCCTTCGGCCTTAAAATTCCTACACGGCAATTAGAGATGACAATAACGTAAATATTTTGCTCGGAATGCTCTTGATTTTTTTTGATGAGTTGAATTATAGCCCCTTTCTGCTTTTAAGTTAATATACTTTTTCTGTTTTCTGTTTTCTTTTATATTTTTTTTTTTACACTTCAAAAAAGAATATTTTTTAAGAATTGTGCAGGCAACAAATGTAAATGTAATGGAAAAAATGAACAAAAACTTTACAGTGGTTGCAGATTAAGTTTCTCCTCACTCAATAGTTTTTTTTTGATCCTTTTGTTTCTTTTTACCTTTAGCAAAGTCTTTCACTTATCTTACATATTCATTCAGCACAATTTATAATTCACTTCACGAATCACGCGCCCATATTTAATGTTCATTATACGAGTATGTGTTAGTATTTAATTGCTCTATAAATATTTGATATGACTTGTCTTGATTTAGTTTATAGTTAGAGCTGTGCATACGGGTCGTATGCGTAATAAGGTCTGGTGATTTAAGCTATGCCTTTAATTGAAGTCATGCATATGTATATGTATATATAACTTTGATGTTTGCTTATTGATTGTCGAATGAGAACTAAACGATTTTACACGCTGTCACGTCGACAATTGTGCCACAAGAACTTGCAACATCAATTGGGGTCATAAGGTTGAATGAAAGCCGACGGCGACGTCAGCCAAGTAAACATGTTGAAATTGTCCTGTAAGACATCTACGGTGTGTGTTTACTTTTCTTCTTATTTTGTCTGATTTTCTTTATTGTTTGTTCTTGTATAAATGACGTCACGTTGCTGTTGCCGTCAGCGTTGATTTATGGGTGTTCAGTAGACCAAAGCGGTTCGAATCGAAGCGTAAATGTGACAAATTGTCAGCAATTGAAGTTGTAGGTAGCAACAAGGGGAAGGGGCAACTATAAAGTTACAGTACAGTGTTGCCCTGATGGAATGCACTCCAAATTAATTTAATTAAATGCATTAGCTCCACCCATACTGAATAGATGATTGCCAGTCTGCCATGTCATTGGGTTCTCCTGTTGCTTTGTTTGCACTTTAGAGTTGCTTCCTTTATAAAAGCCAGACAGTGGCAAAACTCAATTAGTGTTACAACCAGCTGGGAATTATAAAAGGTCATAAATGTTTAATGTATATAAGAAAACTTATTTAAAATTGCCACATGACATAATCAACAGCCTAGAATGAGCTGAAACTGAATCACAGTCACTTCGTGCCACACTCCAAGCATCATGCCACACAACCCTTCAGCACTTTAACCACCTAACCAACTCGCAATGCCATTTGCATCCACACACCACATTCAATATTTAAACAAAGTTCTTAACAGTCTTCCACAGAAGTGCTTAAATCCTTAAAGCCGTCGCCCATTGAAGTGAAACTTTTTCACCGGAAAGGCATATGAAAATTGGAATCTGCCACAGCATGTACTTATTTCCTGATGATGTTTCCGTAAAATGGCCACAGGGATACATATAAAGTAAGCAAAGCTTGAACATGAACCTGATCCTGAGTCCAGACACTTATGTTGCTCAACATGCAGGCTATTAAATTAGCTAACAAATATGCCAGCTTACGAATACAAGTATATTCATACACACTTCTATTTCCCTTCTTGTTCGGTCAACTATATAAAAGTCAGAAGAAGGCGGTGGGACGGGAGCTATTAATAGACATTATTATCGCCTCAATCAGCCGTCCTGCCGGACGCTAACACAAAGCAAGGGCACAAAAACAAGTAAAAAACCTACTAAATGCACAATTGGAATGTTTGCTTATGAATTATACAAAAGTTGTGTCCTGGCAAATCCAATAAAATGACCACAAACATTGCGGCAAGGCAAGGTAAGATGGGACAAGACCAAAAAAAAAGCAACTGCCTCCAAAAAATTCTCATAAAAAAGAAACAAAGGAAACACGAACGGAAATCATTGGTAGCGGCTAAGGGAAACAATTTAGCAAATGCTTGTGTTAAGTAATCGACTACAATACACCCTATTCAAAGTGTATTTTATTTTTCGAAACACTCATGCAAATTTTCACTTATCAATGTTATTGTTGTAATTAATACGTTTTTTTTTTTATTTTCTCTAAGCAATTTTCAGCAAGTAAAATTTTTAATAAAACAAATAAAACTAAAAAGCCTATTTGTAAACTGTATTTTGAAAGTATATTTGTCATGGATTAACTACATATTGCATCTCAAAGTCATAAGCTTTTGCTTTGAATTTTTACAGAGTATTTTTTGCATTGAATAAGTGCGAGTGATAATTTGCTACAAGATTTTCCCTCCCAAAGAGACGCCTGTCACAGCTGTAAACAGAGTGTACATTTGTCATACCGAGAAAATACCCGCGTACGTGATCAACCACAACAGTAATAACAATAACTGCCACACAAAAGTACATGACACCCCCACTTGAAGGGCCTGTTGTTGCCCCTGGATGTGGTTTCACTTTAATTATCCTTGGCGTCCGTTTGTCCGTTTGTGTGTCTGTCTGTTGCTGTCAAGCGACATATCTCTTTGTGTGTTTGCTTTGGCTGCGACACTTCAAAGCGACGCGTCACTTGTGTACTGACAACGGTACGTATGTGTAATTTTCACAACTTCCAGAGCAAAACAGAGCTTCGGTCAAAAAGAAGAAGCACAGAAACATTATCCTGACAACAGCAATAAACAGCAAGTAAAGCGATAACCAAAGGTTTGACAGATTCCTCTCTGGACCCGCATTCACTTACAACTACTACATTTTTAATTTTGACTTGCAAATTTCGCTTACAGTCGTGCAGTATCAGTTGTTGTTGCTGCTGCCACTTGAGTAATAAAAGTGCGGCCACAAGACGTTACAAGAAACAAAGGCAAACGAATTGTGCACAGCTAGAAAACCAACCGCACAATTGCTGGCGACACTTTTTCTTTAAGTCCTTTCACTTAAGCTATTGATTCGAGGCTGGCGAGCCGGAATTTCCACAAAAGAAAAGCGCGCGCTCCGTATTTTCTTCACTTGTGACAATAAAAGCGACTGGAGGCGTAAAAATACCAACGGTTGCTCATCGCACGCGTCTCGCGCACAACTGACTGCTCGACAATGTCAGCAGTAAAAATATCACTCATACGCAACGTGTGACCCACATTTGCGGCAGCTGTAAACGACTCAAACAAATATTACGCGAGAGAGCAACAAAGCGGAGGAGCGAGCTTTGGCCATGGCTTTGAGCACTTTTACGACTGAAGGTTAACTTTTGTTTACGTTTGCAGCTATTTTTGGCGCCAAAATGTGGAAGACAACTGTTGCAGCAGCTGTCAATTGTGGTGGCTGCTATAAATACTGACACATTAGATAGAGTGCAGCCGCATCGCTGCGCTGTCTGACAGTTAAAAGATAATTTAAAATTCACATCAGATGAGATATGCATAAAATATGAAGTCAATTTTATTTAAAATATATTGGAGCTAAAACTAAATGTTTTATAAAGCTTTTAATTTAATTAATTCTTATATTTATTTTATTTAATTCTGTATTTTAAAATGTTGACAAATGTGTCATATTAACAAATATAATTTTTATATTGTAATTGGACTATTAAAGTTAAAAATAAAGCTGAATCATGCGCGCAGTTTGCAAGGCATTGTGCTTGGCTAAGTTGTCGAGGCTAAAAGCACATGTACAGTTTAGGAGCCACTGTTTCTCATGCTTAAAGTAATTATCCATTGTTTTAAAAAGTTTTATAAATTTTTAAGATGGCGAAGAATGCTTTAAATTTATTAATTATTACATTTTATTACAATATAATTGAATATAATATATAATTTTGGCGGTATTAAAAATTTATTTAGAAGATAAATTTAAGAAAAATATAAGCGGTTTACTTATTTAAAAAAATTAAGATATTTTGAATGCATTTAAAATGAAATAAAAATCCGGTTTAAATTTTTTTTGGCAAAGCTTAAAACTATTAAATTTTTTTGCGCGTAGAGTTAATAAAATGACTTTATACATCAGAGCGTTGACAGCATTACGAGTTAACTCTATGGCAGCTATAGACCGTCAACAAGTCTGTCAATAAATTGTGTTTATTCTTGTTTAATATCGCAGAGATAAAAACCTTTTAATAGCGTAATATTTTGCATGCCAGTTTAGTTGACACTAAAAATAAATCAAATTGTGTACCGAAATAGTGAAAAAAGATAAAAACCAAAATAAAGAACAAACTGAAAAGAATGTACAAAGCAAAAACGAAAAGCGAACGCGACAAAAAGTGTGGCATCAAAAGTCAGACAGCACACAGAAAAGAACATACAAAAAATATGGAAAAACTCGTATGATGAACAAATTTATGTGTTAGCCAACAGATTTTTTTCTCTTATTAATAGGCAGTTTTTTTATGTCAACATAAGTCTATAAAATCTGGAAAATATTCAGAAATTCTTAGCGAAAGTTGCGTTTGCTTACAAAAATGTCACACAAAAAATCGAAATGAAAAGAATATTTCTTCAATATTTACAACACATTAAATGCAAAGCCAAACAATCTCCTATTCCCTCAGCCAACGCACCACCGCACCACCATTGAGCACAAAGGGTTGAAATATTGTTTTCCTTTTTGGCGAAAGCGCACGACATGCATAATAATAAATATGAGTGGATACAACAATTCATAAAATTATAATAATAATAAAAATATAACAAGAAATTCAGTTGGTAAAAACAACATATGTATATGTTGTTTTACACACTACCCACACTCAGACCTTAACGCTTATCCTTTTCTCAGTTCTGTATCCTCCATCAAACCTTAATACCATTCCATGTTGACTCCGATTTAGCGACAGCGGCAGCTAATGCAATAATAAGAACATCAGCAGTGCGGTTTGAGTGTATATATATATAGTTGATGCCTCAATATAAAAGTGCCTGAACTGTGAAGATACCCTGTAAATAGTTGATTAAATTATAGGTTGATAAGTACTTGGCAATATTATCAGTTAATGCATTGTTGTTGAATAACAATTTAATATATAAACTAATACGCCCTTTGCTAACTTTTACACAGGGCATAAACAGCATGACGCCATTTTAAAGTGATGCCTTCCGCATTTATAATATTGCAGTCGTTCGAAAACGCCAAGCTGAGCCACTTCTGAAGGTTGAGACACATAAAACAGACACAACATATAAATAAGATTTATGTAAGTACATGCATATAAATTAATGTATGTATGTAAGTGTTTTTTTTTTTTGCAAGAATAATACTTAATACAAAACATATTTATATAACAGATGAACGCCTGAAAATGTCTTTAAGAGATTTATGTTTTGCAAGTCAATCTTTAATATCGCATTTCAGGATTACTTTAGATACTTGACAAATCTCATATTTGTATAAGATAAATTCAATTGAAAGAGGTTAAACTCTGGCAAATACTTGACATAACTTGTACTCGTTGGTTAATCTAGTGCACTTTAAATAACTCACAATCAGTCGCATTACAAAAACACAATCCCATCATTGCTTCAGATCCTTTTTCCCTTTGCCAACAATTCACACTCACACAGACAGGCAAACACAAATACAAACACACACACCGACAGCACGATAAGCCGGAAGTGCTTGACGCTTTTGCATATCCTCAAGTGCCACTAAGTGGTGCTATTGCTTTCATTTGTGGTGCTTATCGCACTCTCACTCAAAACAGAGTACAAACTTACACACCCCTCCCCTTCCCTCCCCTCCATCTATCTCACTCACTCTCCTGGTGTGTGGTGCCTGTGTCAAGTGCACATGTGTTTGTTACTATTCTATGTTAGTTTTTCCTGCTGGCAGCATTCTATGCTCCTTCTTTTTTGTTCGCTTTCTATTTTTGTATCGCTGACCATGACAGTTTTCACTGCTAACCCCATGACCAGTGCCCTGTCCTTGTAGTCGTTGCAAAACTGTCCAGAACATAAATGACATTTATATTGGTTATAGAATGTATTAGAAGAAATTGTTGCTGTTTTCCGCTTTGGTGGTTGTTGTTGCTGCCCCGTTGCTGTTGTTATCGTGTACGTGCGGCCATTTTTGGTCATAAAAGTGTAACAATAACAAACAATTTTTACGACACAAACGTTGGCCAAAAAGGTCAAGTTATGAAAAATGACAACAGCTACAGCAATAGCAACAACAATCATGCCAAGCAAAAAGCAATAGTTAAGATTTCCGCTTGGAAAAGCATTGAAAACTTTTGCGCAATATTGCCAAAAACAAATAACAACAACACCCAAAGCAGCAGCAACAAGAACAACTTTAATAAAAAATTAAATGAAAATGAAAATCATTGGTTGGTCACATGGTCAAAGCGTACAAACGTCGAAAAAGGCGTTAGGAGTCAAAAATTGCGTATACGACACGAGGCAAGCAAACCAACGCAAATGTCAAAGCGAAAGGTAGTGTATGAGTGCGTGTGTGGGTGTGTGCGTGGCTTAGAAAAGCGCGTGCTTTTGGCATATTTGTAGAGCACATACACACACACGCACACACCAACACATACTCGCACACATACACACTTCAGGCATTTAAAGCGCACGTTGAACGATTTAGGCCATAAATCCATCGCCACAGCCAATACAAATAAACAAGGCAAATGGTTTGGCAAGTGGGTGGTTTTGCTGCTGGGCCATATGTCCAAAGCGGCGATAGTTGACTGGACATATAACTACACTCAACCCCCCTCAAGCACACACACACACAGCTACACACCGATGCGAATAGCGTTAAAAGCCTCATCCTTGTGCCTGACGCGTGCTGATTAAACTCTTTTTAATGTCCCTACATGGTACGTGATAAGTTTACGCCGAAATTGTGCATTACCAGATAGGCAGATACACTTCAAAAAAAATATTTGCAAATGCTTGAAATATTGTAAAATACAGTGTTTCTTAGGTCAATATATTTATACAAATTTATTTTTATATAATTCTTCTATTTTGTATTCGTTTTGATACTTTTATACTTTTATTATATGTATTGACCTATCAGTTTTAAATATGCTTATAAATAATGTCATTAGAATGATTAGATTTATAAGCTTATTAATGGATATACGCTAAAATCATTATTGCGAGTAGAGATTTTATAATGCATATTCAAAAAAGTAGTATTGTCAGATATTTTAGTGATGTTATAAATATTTCTCATAGATTTAAGTTAAGAATCTGAATCTATACGTCACCCTTCCAATCTATGCTTCGCTCATTGATTTGTTTTATCTCTTATTAAGCTCACGTCGATGTTACAAACTTGCCATAGATTTAAATTACTTTTTATCTTATTTATTTTTTTTGCTGTTTGTTGTATTTTAGGTCCTTTTGCTTTGACTCAACCCTTGGCCTGGTCAAAAGGGAAAAAGGTTATGGAAAGTCAGTCATGCATGGGGCGTCGGGACCCAAACAAATACTATACACATAAATAGCTTCCTTTTTGGGAATGTTACCCTTTCGCCTTTGGCTTGATTGTTGTTGTTGTTTTTGCGCTCGAGGGGCCTAAATCATATTAATGAATTTTCTTTTGGCCATGTTTGGCCTGTAGTGCGACATTAATTATGCAAAATTAAATTTTATATCGTCGCATTAGGCAAAAACAAAAAATACAAAAAAATGGGACGCCCCAACGCCTTTTGCAGATTCTCGACATTTTTTTTTGGTTTTGGTCTTTTTTACTGAGCAGCGGCTTATTTAAATTTATGATTGAAAAAAAATTAAATGCCAACAGCGTGAGCGAAATCCGCTTTGGTCATTAGCAAAGAGAGAGAGAGAGAGAGAGTTTTTTTTTCCCACACACAAGCACACATACACTAACAGCTGTGACTCCCGGTTAAGCGGTTTTTATGTTTCACAGAACATTTTCAATGGATTTACGAGTATTTAGACCCACTGCACTGCACTATGCTGCACTGCCAACCTCAGACCTCATTAGCACATAGTCTGCAATAGTTTTGAATATATTTTGCTCTTTATCGCAGTCGCTTCATAAATCACGCCAATATGCAGCTGCATCACACAAACCGGCGCCGCGATGTCGCCAAATTTAGGATGACTTTATCAATGGCCAGACTAACAGACTAATTAGCCCAGCGCCCGATAACAACAACAACAGCAACTAAAACAAATATAAGAACCATGTTTATATATTTATAGTAGAAGTGCATAAATAATAGTCTCAAATGTTGCGCTTAATGGGACGTATGAGCGATAAAGCAGGTAACAATGTAAAAGTACAATTAATTTATATAAATAAAACACTCATTTTAAAAACCTACAACAGTGAATTATGATATAATTGATAGTAATTTACAAATTTATTATAAATTACATTTTCTTTGACCAACTAATTGGCATTCAACTGTTTAAGTTAATAATCGGATTATTCAATTTATTTTGGATGTAATCATTAACATGGAAATGTTAAACCTTTATTAGAAAGTTATGAGCGAATATCTGTGAAATTATTTATAATTTCAGTTCAATCGATAATTTTCAATTCAATTTTTTTTTAGAGTTTTAAAGCAGTTCCTTTTGATTTGGTGCCTACTCTTCCTTTCAGTTCTCAGTAAGGAAAGGTAAGTACCCCTTGAGTAGCAGTAGGTAAAGCTACTTTAATCTCTGGCTGAAACTCTGGTTAAAGGCGTTTACTCTGTTTGATGCCTGACCTGTATTTCAACAGCAGGTTAATTTTTCTATTTAAACTTTGGCTAACAACGCTTAGACATACAAAAGTTAAAGCAGCCAATAGATCAATAGATACACAGGAGCCAAATAACTAAGCTCCACAATGGGCTCTGAGTTATTCGGGTCAATTTGGACACTGTGGCAGGCAACACCAAAGCCAAATACTCATCAGACTGTTAACTGGAAGTAAGGCTTCTACATTCTTGTCTCACCCAACTCCCACCATGTCTTGCCAGGCGGACATGTAGTTACGATTAAAAGTTTTTTTCTGTTGCTGTCATTGGTAAATGTCTGTGGCCAATCAATCTGCATGAGTGCATTCGGTGCCTGCTCCAAATTCAGCTTCAGTTTAGTTTCAGCTTCGGTTGCAAGCAATCTAGTCACACATGTGTAGCACTCGCAGCATCATTAACGGTGTCGACTCTTGTCTCCTGCATCCTGATTGTTGCATCCTTTGACTAGTTTCGTCAGTGGCTGTTGTCTTTGTTGATTGTGGGGCTGTGGCTTAAATCGTAAACCAGACTCAAACCTGCCAAATCATTTAACCTCAACCTTTGTGCGGTGTTCTCATCATTGCTATCAATATGCCAATGAAATGTATTTTACAGCAGTCCATGTTGCGTATGCGTAATTTGAAATGTGAAATTCATATTGTATGTAGGTAGTAATCTCTCATGTTCGGCTCATTGGCAGTTGGAAATTGAATTATGTGAATTCAATTCAATAGCCCTAAAATATGAGTTCTGTCAATATGTATGTTAAGTCTTTTGCGTGCGTGTGGCTGCAATTGTGTGTGTGCTTATCAAATTCTGCATAATTCGATTGAAAATTAAATTGTTATTAGTTTGCGCAACAGGCAACACTCACAACTGGCAATTGAATGAATTTAGTACAGTCCGCTCCCAGATCTGGCCTGGCATAAAAGCTGCCTCATTAGCATAATACCCAGGAGACACGCCGCAGCGTAGATGCAGCACAAATTTACATACAACACTAAAAATAACATAAATATTGCCAAGCAGCAGCAACAAGGCGACAAAATAAATGGAAAAAATAAAGAAAAACAGACAGAAATATGTACGCAGCAGAGCAGAGGAAAAACTACAAAAAAATGAAATTCAAATAAACCTTAAAATTGACTTAGCGACAGCAGCGACGCCAGCGGCGACAGCGGCGTTGCGTCGTGACAGCCGGCAGCACAAGAAATTAACACAAAATCAAAATACATAAAAAAAAATAAAGCAGAAAAGAAAAAACAAAAATGCTGAAGCGAAAACGTCAGCTTCTCTGTCGCCAAAGCAAAACTCCACATAGAGGAGAGAACGTGAACATAGCTAACGACTATGTGATACCCTTTGAAAAGCATTACAGACATGTCAGTTTTTTTTAACACAGATGCAGTTGGTAACACAACATCTAAATGAAACAGTAAATAAGAAAACACAATACAATATTCAGCTTGTTGCATAGCCTCTTTAAATGGGAATATTCCCTATTTTCTTTGGAATATGTCACGTATGTTGTTGTTGCTGTTTGGTTGTGTCTTTGGCAACTTGTAAATGTAACCTCGCTTATGCAGCGCTTCGAACTTGAACATGTTGCAAGCGAACAAGCGAGAGCTGGCATTAAAGTTAGAGGACAGTGGATTTTGTAATCAAATTGGACATAAAAATAACATCAATTTTAAATGTAAATTATATCTTGAAAATACTATAAATAATTCAATGATTTGCACGAAATAATTATAGTCACTGCAAAAATATAACAACAATTAAAATATTTACAATATTAGTAATAAACAACGAATTATAACATAGCTTTGTTCCACTGTGCCGCTTGTCGGCTCCACAAGCCACCCACTCACACACGCACATGGACACATACATATGTACAGCCTCACACAACACACAGAGCGGCGGCAAACAAGTTCTCGTCCAAAGTTCAAACGCAACCTGGTTGGCGTTGGCTGCCGGCAACAATGGCGTAGACGCTGACGCCGATGCTGACGCCGACGCTGACGCTGCGCCGTCGTCAATGCCAACATCGAAGCTCAGTTTGTTTATAAACTTTGTGCTGTGCGAACGTCAGCGCATCTTTCTCTCGCATTCGCATTCGCATACGCATAAACATTCTTATTTGTCGTCTTTGTAGTCTCATCAGCGTCGCGCGTTAACTGCTTGTCCCCAGCTTGCTCCTCTCAGCTGCCATCCCGCTGTCCAGCAGCTACGCACGCTTTGCCGCCTACGCCGGAGCGACAAGTGAAGCACACAGGTTAAACACATATACATATATGTATATGTATGTGTATGTATGAAAGTGTGTGTGCATATTTGTGTGTTATGCCTCTATTTGTATTTGTGTATCGTGTTTGCCGTGTGTCGCGTTGATTTCTTTTGTTTGCTGGCCAATTGTTGGGCTTAATTAATTGCAAGTAGCATATGGCTTAACAGCAGCAACAACAACCACAACAACAACAATAACTCTAACGAGTGTATTTCGCAAGGGCTGAAAAAGTATTGGAAAAAGTGCTTACTTCTCACTCAAGCAACGCTAACACAAGCAAGAAGAAGCTAGCAGTCGAAGTAGCAGCAAATACAACAAAAAAACCTGTTTTGTCAACGCTGCAAGCAGCGCAGTCGCAGCGGCTAGTGAGGTAAGTTCATATGTATTGCTGTGTATATGAGAACTGTTGGCTTTGTCGGTCTGTCTGTCGCCAGTGTCGCCCACACGTCTTCGTTGCCTGCGCCTCTTGATACAAAACTGGCTTCAGCTTCGGCACAGTACATGAAATGTAACTTTAATTTGATTGAACAACTGACTCGCTCTCACTCCCTCCCCAACTCTTTCTCACTCTCTCTCTCTCTCTCTGGCTCTCCCAGTCTGCCCATTTAGCGACAACTTGTTGAAAGAATTTTAATTTGCTAACTATTCAAACACATGGTATTCTCACATCTGTTGCAAAAGGAGGAGTTGCTAAAGAACAAAGCAAGAGAAATAATTTAAATCATGCCAAATTAAAAACAAAACTAATTTGCACAGTTTTGCAGTTTTAGCACAACTTTGTCTGCACTTTTTTTGTTGACAGAAAAAATACTCATTTAGGCAGCCAGACAGCAAGAAGCAACAACAATATTAACAACAAAATCGCAGTAGCAAACTTTTTAATTGTCAACTTTTAGTTGAGTCGATTCGAGTCGAGTTTAAGCCCAGAGTTCGAGTTGAGGAAAAGCAGAGATTTTATCAGTACTGTTTTATTTTTTTTGTTTCTTGTTTTAGTTGTCTTTTTTGGTGTATACGCTAATTGAAATTTTCCTTGTACATTTTTCTTATGTACATTTTCATTAGATCTGCCTAACTATACGTTTGTTTTCTGCTGATTATTTATAAGCCCAATAAATTCTAGACGACTTCATATAGTACATAAATTATATAGACACACATTCCTTATCTGATGCTATTCGAATACACAATTGCTTTGTACTGTTATCAGTTGTCATTTTACGAACTGTTTGATATTTGAGCTCGTTTTAATTTGCACTCGTGTGCATTTAGCTAATGTGAATTTAATGTAATTTAATCCCTTGTAGAGTAGACTTTTCAATGATTCCGCGTCCATTGAACTTTTAAGACGAATTAATAATTTAATGATTAAATTGACATTTAAAGATTTAAGCATATCCGTCAAATGTTTACTAGTATCTGATATAATTAAGTAATTTACCCTTAAGCTTTTAAAATGAATTAACACTCTTAGAGTGTTAATGAGTTTTCAAAGATCTCTTTTGCCATTTAAATACCCTAATTATATTGTTGTGCAATTGTTGAGACCTATTCGTATGGTCAGTTATTTAAGATTAGTTTTACTTAACAATTGGTTATCATTATTCGAAAACTTCGAGTTTTATTTATGAAACTTTTAGTCAGACTCAGCTGATGATATTCATTTACTTTTGCACAGTATAAATTAAATGTATGTGAGCTGTTCCCAAAAAAACTCTTTTTAATGGACACAAGTATCTTGTGTCGACTTACATACATATATCAACTACTCGTACTGAATAAACTTAATGTGTGAGAAAATAAAATTAAAAAAATATTTTGGCTTTACTTACTGCTATTAGATAAGAGCAACAACTATTGCAAACTTCGTCGTTGCAGAATATTTTATGCTCCTGCTCGGGCTCATCCTGGCACATTCTCATGTGTCCTGACATATACTGGCAGTGCCTCAGGATCTTAGCAAATATTCAACACTTTCGCCAGCCAAAT
This sequence comes from Drosophila innubila, assembly GCF_004354385.1. NCBI lineage: Eukaryota > Metazoa > Arthropoda > Insecta > Diptera > Drosophilidae > Drosophila > Drosophila innubila. Next base: position 14,600,428 of record NW_022995380.1, read on the forward strand.
ATTTGAAATACATTTTGATGTACGCTGTGGCTCAGAGTTTTGCATAATTTATATGTGCAAAAATAGTAATATCATGCAAGGCTATCACTCAACTCACCTCTCCTCATTTGATCACAACTCGACCTGCCTCTCGTTGTCTCTGACAGTTTATATTTTCAATCAGTGTCACAGCCTGTGACAGCTCGATAAGTTTTATTGCTCTTTAATTTCCCCAGAGCAGGGCATTCTTTAATGGCATGGAATTTCATTAGATGTATTATTTTGGACAAATTGAAATAATTTGAGCCAAGACGAAACAAACAAAAATTCCCCAGTTGACTTTATCCGGCATTTATAAGCAAACTTTCATTAATTGAAAAGTCAATGGGATAAACAATTTCATCTTTCAGTAAAATGTTTTCTTTAATTATTTCCCTTCAGCAAATGTGTAAAAATATTTTCATAAGATTCTGTGTAAACTTTTGAAAAAAGTTATTCAGGTGAGCTTTGTTGTAAATGACACTGCACCATTAAGGTATCTCGGTTTTTGGCTTTCCTCTTTCATCTCTTTATCCCTCGCTCTCATCTCCTTTGAGTTTAGTTATATTCTGTGTCTGCCAAAAATATGCAGATTGAAATGTAAATAAAGAGTTGTTTTGAAAATGCATATGTATGAGAATTGTGGCTTCTGCTTCTATTGTATTTAATGTCGGTATCTAAAATATTTGTATTCGTCTAAAATATATCAGAAAAGACGAGGTCTCACCGAATTCATTGAAAGCTAACAGGATAAGAGGAGCTTACATTGATAATAAATTGAAAATTCTAACAAACTTAAATTGCATGAATAAGCGAATAAAGGAGACATTTTAACATCATAAGAAAATAAGCTGTAGATCTTTTAATTCTAGTGAAAAATTATTTATGTTAAGTCAAACAGACCCCATTATTTCGTATAGCCCAGAAGAGTAGTGCACATCTCTCAATTTGAGATACATTCACCAACAGTTGTCAAATTTTATGCTTGGAGAACAGTCTCAACCAAATTGCAGGCCAGTTAATGAAAAGCAGAGACTGCACATTTTGCATAGCTTTGGGAACTGAGCCCGCATACAGGGAAAAATGGGGCAAAGGGGTACGTGCAACAAAGCCAGTCACTTGCACGAATACATGACTGAGAGACAGAGACAACAGGCAACAGACAACCGACTGGAAACAGATATTTATACATATATACATATATATTGTATACAGGTCCCCCGGTGAGCAGAGCTCAGCGTTGACTTCAGGCCGCAAATATTCTTGTGCAAAATGATACAATATATAAAAGTAAGCCTTAATGAATCATTGCACTCAGGGCGTTGCTGTTATCGAAAAACTAAGTAAATATTTATAAATTGCAAAACAGAACGGAAATTTAATTTAAATAAATTATTATTGAAGAGTTTCCCTCGTTGCTTGGCCAGCCAAATTTGCATAAAATATCAATTACCTGGCATTTAATAGCTTTGTATCTTTAAGATACAATGTAAATGGCGGCAGATCATATATTTCCATTTCTGTTGTTGCCTTCCCTCAGTTTTTTTTATGTATATTTTTATCTCTGTCGTGGCGCAGCGAGATATATATAAAAATAAAAATTGAGTTTTAAGCGAGGCGTTGAAGAAAAATTATTTTATGACTCATGGAGGCTTTTTGTTCTACCTTACAGCTAACAGCAATGCAATTCAGCATAACAACAGCTACAACAACAACAATAAAAGTAACTGCAACTTAACTGGCGCGCGTGTCGAAGAGGTGAGTTATAGAGATACCCTTGAAGAAACATAAAAAATTGTAGCAAATCTCGAGAGTGAACGACTGCTCGAGTTTAATGTCTAGGTGCAATTTGACTGTGAGGCATGCCACAAGTGGCAAGCAACAACACCAGCCGCTGCTTGTTATTGCTGTTGTTGTTGTTGTTTTTGTTTTTGTTGTGATGTCAGGTGTGGGCAGAACGTGTCGCCATCCGATGACAGCGTCTGGTAATTTTCTTGCTTTTTCAATTATACCCTTTAAAAAAAGTATATAAGGGGTATATTAAGTGGAAAGGAAAAATTAATAAACAGTAAGATGAAACAAGAGCAGTTTCTTAAAATATTTAATATCTATTTATAGTGTAAATATCAATATGACAAATGATCTTCACTCTTACCTAGTTGCCTCTTGTTGAACACATTTATATTATCTATTTTTCTGTAGTTACTTAATTATTTCCAGAGAATTTAACTTTACAGTGTAGGTGTATTAAAGTCGGGTAACTTTAACAAAAAGTTTTTTCTCTATTGTATTGTTGCTGCCTGTCTGCGGCTTATTTTGTAAATTACAGCATGGACTTTGGAGGGAAATTAAGCAAGGCAGTCAGAATGGAGAATAAGCAGGAGGATTACAGCTGTCAGCTGGAGGCGACACAGGCTGACGACTCCTTTTAATGTAATGCGGTGTGGTGGACGTGGCAGGGTGAGGGACAGACTTGACTTTGGCTTGGGTAAGGTCAATGCTACACTGTTGACGTGTTAGTCGAGAAGTCGAAAGTGCTCGACAATCGCATGAGCTTCAAAATTTACATTTAATTAGACATAATTGTAGCAATTTATGCGGCAATTTGTTGTTGTTGTGTTTGTAGAATGGAGCAAATACTTTAAAGTGATTCATTGAAGCGTATTTAATGCCGTGATTACAAACACTAGACAAACACAAGGAAATTGCTGGAAGGTGTCCTCAAAATGTCTTATCAAAATACGATTGCACTTGTAATGTGAATTCTATTCTATTATTGTTAATTTCTAGTTTAATTTGTCTTGTAATAGTCTTTGTTTATTGCTCTTAATAATAATCTTAATGATTTGAAATAAAGTTAATTAGACTCGCAATTTATTAGATAAAATTTGACAAATTTTACAAGTAATCAATTTTGATTTAGCTCTATTTCTATGTTTTTGATACCGAAACTAATTTAAATAAATATATAAATTTACATCAATATTATTAGTTTTACTTAACTCGAAACTTTAGTGTGGTTCATTAGTAGCTCCCAACCTCGAGTCTGATCCTTGCCGCTTTCCACCTTTACCACTTTTGCAACTGCTGGTCCATTATTCATTAAAGTTTTACTTTGACACACACACAGTCACATACATGGCCGTACATCATTAGAGATATCCTCTCTCTCTCTCTTTCTCTCTCTCTCGCTCTGTGCTATATGTCGACTTGTCCAAAGTAATTTTCTACCAAACTATTTTTGGTATTGAACTTTTGGCCATACCTGAAAGTAACGAAACCAACAAGAACAACAACAATTTCTACAACTACAAGAGCTGCAACCGAAATGGGCTGCGACTGAGGCACTCTAAATATCCGTCCATCTGATTGCTGTCTCTTTTCACTTCTTTAATATTTGGTTGCATTTAACTGCAGTTCAATGTGACTTTAAAATAGAATTTGTGAGCAGAAAGCTGCAACAACAACCAGAAACGCTTGCCTTTTTTTAATTTAATTTTTGTTTGAGTTCTCGGCCATTCTATAGATAGTTAAAGTTTATTTGAAACATTGCAAACATTTTTTGTAGTTATCCTTGAAAATGTTTTGACAGGAGGTTTGGTGCGGGGCAGTTGCGGGGCTGGTGCGGTGGGTGGTCATTTCCAAAGCGGCTGCATTTTGGGGATATTTGATTACCTGCCATGCGGGGCTGCAATATGCCAACTGATTGCCAATGGCAAATACTAAATCTCAGATGTTTATTTAACTGTGTGCATGTGTGTATGCTTGTATGTGTTTGCGGCATTTATTAGCAGCATAGCCTGAGGCTTAAATCGGTTTAGTTAGATAACAATAATGGTCTTTGTTTAATTTGTTGGCATTAATCCTTGGTATGCTTTAGCGCTGAGTATGATGAAATTTTCAAATACAATTCAAAACTAATTATCATAAAATATTTAGCAATCAAGGACTTTCAATACTTACATTCTTTGTATCCTGTTCCGATGCGGAACATTTGTGTTTTCTTGTTGTATTTGAATGTCTTCACAAAGGCTATAAGTAAAATAGTTTTACTTTTACATTCTTAATAATAGTAATCATTGTTTATTATTTTCTGCAATTTTCGCTCGTAGATAGAAAATAACAAGCTATCATATACATTTCTCTTACCAAGTTTACTTCTCCGCTGACTGGCATTAAAAATGCAACTACAGTCGTTTCTTAATATAGTCTACTAATTTTTGCAAGGTCTGTTCACTATGGTTCTTATGTTTTCAAGGTTGACATTTAGAAGGGTTTATAGTGTGATGCTTGAAATTTCCGGGATTTCGATTGTTCCAAATAAAGAATAGTTTTTAAAATTTAGCTGCTCACTATATCAGGTGCTTACTATATCGAGACTCGACTGAACTTGCAACTCACCACTCACTATTGCACTTTATATTACATTCCCTTCCTTTCCTCCCTTCGACGGTCCAGTTGCCTCGTCAATAAGTTGGACAGCTTCTTCTTCTTTTTCTTTTTAGTATTTTCCGCGTAATGGCAAACATATTTGAGTACTTCCGGACCTTGCTTCACTCCATGCTCCATTGAAAGCTGCTTTTCTAACTTGAGCGATTTATTTGCTTTAACATGGCTAAGAACCAAGGCAACCCTCCTCCACCCACACTCTGCTCTTGGCATAAAACAAACCCAAAAGTCAATAACAAAAAAGTATACATACAAGCAAAACTCACAAAAAATCATTTCTTATTTATTTGAGCGATGAACGCGAAATGAAAAATTGCACAAGCAATGAAATTACATTTTTGTGGGTGTCATTAAAGAAGGTGCTGCTGGAAGAGGGGAGTGGCAAGGGCAGTGGCAGTGGCAGGGGCAGGGGCAGCAGCGGAACAGGGTCAGATAAAGATTATGCCTGGCGTCGCAGCGTAAATATTTGCACAAATCTAATGAGCACTTGGTAGCTCTGTGGCTTCGTTGAAGTGCTGGCATTGAGCGAACTTTAAGTCGATGCTGGAAAATGCTTAGAAAGCTTTAGCTGTAAAGAGCCAAAAAAAAAACGAGGCAAAGTAAAAAACACCAAACGCAGAAATAGGAGTATCTTTTTCCCATTTATGTTGCTCGTACCCCAAAGGCATCTGCTCCCCGGCAGGTCTCGATAAGAAGTTCGAGCACTTTGACTCCCTTTCTGACTGAGTTGGCTCCATCTACAGTGTCCTTTAGACCAGGCCCAAACCAGCTAGCTAACTTGGCCCATTGAGTGCTGTTCATGTGCGTTGTTCCATGGCAATATAGAGTATCCTTATTCGCATCATGTCGCCCGTCCGCCCACCATATAACATACATTCACACACACACATGTGTGTTCCGTTATGTCCATGGCCATTGTGTGGCATCTGCTGCTTCTCCATAATCTCAGTTATGAGCTTTATGCTTGTTGTCCTTGTATGCTTTGCCGGCTGCTGCCTCATTGGGACTCCAAGAGCTAGATGTATTGAAAGTGGGCATGCCAACTTTGTCATGCAACAACTACAGTTCTCCAGCCGAAGGAGTGTTAAGTTTGCTGAATCATCAAGTATAATTCGAATTCACCTGAGCCAAAATGTTTCATGGAAATTCTCGAAATTGCGACTAACTGGCAATAAATAATCAAAAATATCTTTGACTTAAATTAAATACAAAAATTCATTCTCAAATTTCTAAATCGGCTCACGATTATGATCTGAATAAAAAATTTAGTTGATATTCTTAGGATAATGTTTACTTTGGATTCTAAATATAAATATTATTTTAGTTTCAAAAGGAAATACTCCCAGAATTAAAGTGTTATCAAAGTTGTCTAGCTATACTTAAAAATCAAGTGCTAACAAAATCATTGGTGATTTTTTAAGAATACATCTGAGTGGGAAGAGCATTCTCAGCTCGTTCTTATTTATCAGTCTCTTTGGCTGCTTCCATTTTTTGTCTTGACCATGGTCACTGGAATTCATTTATTTCGCTCGCTATCCGCAGGGGTTACTGACATTATTTTCTGCAGTCCTTTTGCCTGTCGTGGTTGTTCCTCTCCATTGGCCTTTTATTATCCGTGTTTATATGAGAGCTGTACATTAAAAATTTACGTTTTTATCACATTTCGCTGCCTCATCTTTGGTTTCGTTATTTTCGCTTGATTAATTTTCAACTTCGATTCGAACAGTATGAGACAAGGACGACTGGCGATTTGCCCAAGAGTGAGAGGGAAGAAGGGAAACGTTTCGTTTTCTCATGCGCACAGTTATCCCTTTCCGGCTTCCCTTTTTCGGACAGGTCCCTAATTGCATATTTCGGTCTTAAACGTTGCGGTTATTATGCGGCGAGCAGAACTTATTAATTGTGTAATTTAGTTTGGTGTTGGCCGGGTCAATTTCAAAGGGCCATAATAGCAGGCCAATTCAGGTTCATGCATCAATGCGTTTATAGCTCTTAAGATCTTTAAATGGACTTTGAGCCTTTTGCTTTTCACCCTCTGCTTTCTTGATTGCTGCCTCTTGGCCACAAACATATTTCAGAACTGGCCATGGGAATCCGGTCGAGACATTCTGGCAGATTAAGCGGCTTGTTGAGCCTCAATTGGGTCGGCCTCTTGGGCGTGTTTAGATTAATTTCAATGATAGTTATGGATTATGTTATGGCCTTTCATGACCGTTAATAGGCTTTTGATCCATAAAAAAATATGTTCTAATAATGCTATTAATGAATAAACCTGGCACATTGTTAAGAACTGTTAGAGGATGTTTTAGAATATTATTGGCTTTGTATAATCAATATTTGCTTGTCGCTGCTTTAAGGACTTCACAGAACCTGTTAGCCCTTATATTCAACACTTTTGTTGCCTGTTTCTCAAACTCTGCTTTACTGAAATTATTGAATTTCTCGCTAAATTTACTTCGTTATTATATTATTTGTATGTAGGTATATGTTCATATATATGGAGTTATTCATATGCGAGCATTTTGTGCGTTTAACCACACTGTGTATACGTAACGTAATTTATAACTGCCAACACAGCCACCAATGTATTCTCACACACACTCGTACACACATGTACTGGCCGAAACTTCTGGAACCATCCCGGCACCAACTGTAATAAATGGGCTGCTCTTTAGGCATTGCCTGTACCATTTTCCACACCCCCGAGGATTTCATCTAAACTTAGCTTGGGGGTAGCTTATTAGTCTTTTGTTTTTGCTCTTTGTTGTTGCTGTTAGCGTTGCGGTTCGCGACTCAAATTCAATTTTGAGTTGTTGGTAGAAAACTTGATGCTGTGTTTCGTGCATTTGACGAGATGACAAAAACATGAAATAGGAACACAAAATCCGTTGCAATCTATTTTGACTTTTACTAAGCAACTTTCTACAACAAGTTCATAACAGAACAAAACAGAATATAACATAACTTTTCAAATATGAGCTCTTTTCTGTTCTGTCTTCTGTTTCTGTTTTCTGTTTGCAGCAACATGGCAAACACTTATTAAGTGCCTGTGAACATGGTCACCAGAATGAATCTGCAAACAATTCCATTCCCATGCTCGGCATAAGCCACGCATTTCAGCCTTCTTCCCTCTATCCTCTTCATCTCTCATTTCATGTCTTTCAACGCAGGCTCAGAATATTTATAAACTTGTTCTACAGCATTTTTTAGCGAATGTCTGAGCCACTCGATATGGGCAAACGTGTCAAAAAGGAGTATTTACTAAACAGAACACATAAAATGAAAGAAGTAAGACAACGAATGCCGGTTGCTCTATAAAAAAAAGCATAATATTGTCTCAAATAAAGTTTATTTTGCTTGTAGTCAAGCAGCTTTGTTTTAGTTTAAATCGTATTAATATCTAAGAAATATATAAATATGTATTTATAGAATCATAAAAAATTTAACATGTTCTTCCATACTCTCTGTATGGAAGAATTCCTCACTCCTGTTTTTGCTGCCTCAAAATCTTTTCATTTACTGCTCTGGTTTCGGTATTTAGTTTCGACTTTTTTGTTGTTGCTCTGTCGATGCTCTGGCATCTGCCACGCCCTCGTTCGCTCGTATAATAAATGCATATTGGCTGGCCATATGCCCAGTCACTCTGCAAATACAACACTGCAAATACAACAGCATGAACAGCAATAACTACAACAACACTAGCTCAGCCGTTTTTCATGTTGGCGTCGGCGATTTTCGTAGAAAAATTAAAAAAAAAAACATTTAAAAGTATTTTAACAACTCGACGTGCTGACTGACCGATGTTGAAGAGCCCTTTAAGTTTGTATGGTAAATGCATTTTGGTTTTAAATGATTGAGATTGAACAGCGTTTTCATCCTGTTTATTTTATTACATATTTGCTCATATTTTCATTTATATATACATGCGTACATGTATGTTTATTGCAACTAGTAAACGTTGCATCAGTTAATAATAAATGTCTTTATGATTTTAGTAAATTAACTTCGATTTCAAAAGTTGCTACTATAAAACGTTTTGTATCAGAATTCATGCGAACGTGAAGTAAAAGTGAAACAGGATTGATAAAGTTCCATTGAAAGCTATTTTAATACATCTAGTTAAGTGAACAACACTGTCAGTCACTCTATTAACTGTAACACACTCTGACAGCCCTGTTTGGCAGCCATTTTACATTTAAATTCATCCTTTCGGCGTTATTGCGTAAGGGGACGCTTCAATAATTTAAATTTACGTTTTGCAAAAATAAACATAATTTTTAATTGCCCGCTGCGGACTCGTTCCAGCTGCATGGATAATCGAAAGGCTAGATGAACAGTTCAGATCAGTTCAGACCTTAACCAAGCCTGACAATTGTTACGCATACGCCACGTGTTTCACACGCCATTTTGTTTGCACATTTGAAATTATTACCAACATCGTTTGCAGGATAATTAGACAGAAACAAATATCCACATATATACGAACACTCTGCACGTACACAAGCATACACACACACTCACACACACGCACACATATACATTGCTGACATTTGTATTAAATTGTTAAGCGTTTGCGGTTTTACTCGACAGTTGCCGCCATATTAGAGAACAAACGAAAATGCTGTAGACACGAGCATTTCATTATAATTTTATATGAGCAACCACAGCCAAAAACACACTCTGATGAACAATCAGACGCAACGACCAACATACACACGTCGCAAAAGTGTGGAAAACTTTTGACCGAGATTGTGCAAAGATTTGTGCCCCAAAAATTTAATTACTCTCCCTTTTTGTATCAGTCTCATCGCAGTCTCATCGGGCCGAGTTGCCTGGCAATAAAAAATTAAACTTTGCCAATTAATTTAATTTACATGCTGTTGAATTTGCACTTTAAGGACACTTTTAATTGCCACACACTCTAACCATTTGATGTGTAGAAAATATTTTCACTCTGCGGACACAAAATTCCGTATGATATGCGGATCGTATATTCTTCCCTAGCCACTTTCAGCCATAACTTTTGGGGCAGGTGCACGTTTTCTGTTAATATGACAAAATTAACTTTATGACTTGGCTAAATGATACAGTTGAGACTCCAAGGGATCCTTCTAGCACATCCTTTAGGCACAGCATATAAGCACTTATTCATTTTCTTATGAATATTTCAATGTGAATATATCACACTTGTCGGTGAAATACATATATATTTATTCATTTGGGTTAATAGAAATTATGCTCTATCATCACAAATATTCCAATCTATTAGTCGTTGTCCCTTTTCATATTTATTGTTATCTATTTTGACTTTAATTTCTGAGCTTTGTTTGGTTTCTTTAATCTATTAATCATGAGTTACGTTGATTGTAGTTCTTTTTTTTTCTTATTTATCTTATTTTATTTTGAACTTTTCATAAAACTACGCTCTCAGAATTTTTTTTTTTTTTCCTATAAAAATATCTAATTCTAAGTCATTCTTTTGTAGTCCCTCTTGAGTTTTGTAACTCTTAACTAGTGAGTAAGTGAGTAAGTCCAAAATATAATTCGATCAATCGACAAATAACACAATTAGTTACAAATATCGAGTTTACTTAAATCACTTTCTTTTTTTTAAGTGTCAAGGATAAATTGTGGAATAAGATAAACACTATAGAAGAAAATGCAATTTTCTAATTCTAGTGCAAAATCAAGTTCTTGGACTGTTAATGATAATAATTAAGTCACTTTATGTGTAATCCTTTGATTTAACTAGGACGCCAGATGTATTTCACTTATGTATCCTTTATTCTCTATCTCTTTTGTCTGTATCTTTGTTGAACTTTCTTTAATGATTTACACACTGTTTGAAACGCTTTCTTATGACCTCATTTCCTGTCATCTCTTTGTCATCTCATTCACTTTCTCTTCATTGTGAACGTGACCTAAGCGTCTATTCATAGTGTAAAAGTAAATTACAAACTTTATCGGCTTGGCAACAGAACGAGTATATTACTTTATTCTTTTTCGTGTTTCCGTTCTCATTATGTCAAATTTCATAAGAAAGATTACGTCTATAGGGAACTATATGGATACGGTATGCGTTATAATACGTGCATGATGATAATACTACGCACTGACATTAATCATTTCTTTAGCCTGACGCTCAACTTTATAATTTCGGCAAGGCTTTGTAAAACACCCCCAAACTCCCCATCAACTCCACTCCATCCAAAATTTCCCCTTCCGTCCAGCGTTGTATTTGCAGCTACAATTTTTCATACGAAATGATGTCATTAAACAAAGAACTGTAACGAACTGACGACAATAATGAGCCCGAGCTGCCGGAAACCAACGCATCGGTGCAGGACGACCAAAAGGCACAAGAGAAGAGGGAGGGGAGGGGTGCATCCAGGATGGGCGGCAACTGGAGGTAGCACAAAAGTGTGCGACAAAATCCCAAAACAATTTATATGAACCAAGCGAAACGACACGCCAGCTACAACAACCAAAACAACAAGAGAAACAACAATAATAATATGAGAATTAGCAACAACAGCAACAACTAGAATAAGCAAACAAATTCTGGGCAGAGAAAAGTGACATAAACTTGGTAATACGGAGAGGCCATGCTCGTAAAATGAAGCCCGCTAGTGAAGTTCTTGTAAAATAGGTTATCCCGCCACGCAAACCCTTTGCGAGGGTTGCTCAATAAAAACTGGTGGCAAATGAGAAAAGAGAAGAGCTGTTATTCACTGATAAACATTATATTTTATGCTGTAGTCGAAAGGAAATTATAAGCATAGTTGTAAAGAATTGAGATAAACTTTGTTATACTTATCGTATTCTATTGCAGGTATTCAAATCTACGGAAACCCAAATTTGAGATTTATAATTTACTGAAATATGCAATTTGCTTGAAATTTTAATTAAATAAAAACTTTATCTCGACATCGTAAACAATGTATAATAATTAAAATTATATTTTGGAGTTTTCATGTTCCTTCCAAAAACGTATACAACAACTCTCGTCTATAGACAAGCGCATGCCAAAAAGTTGGCCAAAACGGATGCGTCAAGTTGAATGGCTATAAAAGCGTTGAATGATGTTGTGACCCGACGGCAGTCAAGCGATGGCCACACAGGTGGCTTGAGGGGTGCGAGGAGTATGGGGAGAGGGTTTGAGGCTTGGCACTCTACGTATTACGTATGCAAGTCGGCTACACAAAAACAAATACAGACACAAGCACACACACACACACACCACACACACACACACACACACACAAATACAGCACGCTATACACGTACTTATTGAGGGTTTAGCTGGGCCCAGTACACATAAAACATTCCCCGCTTACGTTTTGGGGTCCTCAACTCGAATCACGAGGCGCAAACATTTAGTCATTCAATGCCCTACCCTATTCAAAGGGGTTGGGTGGGGGTTAAGAGGGGGTACGTTAGCTCAGAATGAACCGGCGATGACGTCGAATGACGACGAATTTTGAATACGAATTTCATTATACGCAGCACTCAATTATTCAGTAATCTAGTTGCGACACAGCAGGACGTGGATATGGGGGTAGGATTTAGAGGAACAGGAAGAGAGAGGAAGTATTCTGGGCGGTAGAATGGAGCTGCCATCAATGTCAATTGTTCCGCTAACTCCCCCAAAACGTTTTGTTGTTGTGCGCATTTTCAAATTTCAAATGTTAGCAAAATGTTGCAGTTTCAGCTCCACGCAGCTAATTAACATTGCTTATTTGTTTTTGTTGCTGTTGTTGTTGTTGTTTTTGTGATTATTTTTGTTGTTGTGCTTATAAAACACGCACGTACAAAACACAAATTGCCGCATTGGTTGGCAACGCGAACGTCACATCACGCACAAATTGCCAATTCTTTTGAATTTTGATGACATTGTTGTTGCTGTTGCTGTTGCTGTTGCCGTTGTTGTTGTTGTTCCTGCTATGTGACCGTTTTTGGTTTGACTTTGGTTTAGGGGCAACCGAACAGCCGTTAGTTGCTGCTCGTAATTATAATTATGCATGTGTACACCAATTAATTATGCATGCACCATGTGAAGTTCGAGCTCATTTTGCTACCAACAACTGTTCTTGGGTATGGCTAAGGGGTAGTGAATGTTATTGCGGGTAGTATATGGTAGGGTATAAGTGCTGTCTATACTACAGAGGTCACGGCTGTGTCGCACACTTTATTGATGTTTCATCACAGATTATTGGGCAGCAAAGCAAGCGACTCACTGAAATGTGATTAGAGCTCTAAGCTCTCTTTTGCATATCAAATAATTAAGCTCAAATCAATAGACATTAATATTATGAAAACTATCGGGATAAACTCAAGGTATAGGTAATTTTAAATAGGAATCTGTACAATTAGAAATAAATGAAGAAATTGTTTTTTACATCTGATTTTATATATATATTTTTTAAATAAAAAATTTATTACCTGGTCCAGTTTTTTATAGTCAAGTTTAGCATTAAATTAATTTCTTTATTTTTTACGTTAAAATATCATTCAAAGAATTAACTGATCCGTTAACTATACATTAAAAACTGAGCCTCAAAAAGCTTACAAATATATTTCTTTCCATTAGGAATAACCTTTAAATAGATTTTCAAATGGTTTAAAATTTTATTTGCAAAATTAAATTATTATTATTTTTGAATTAAATTTAAAAAATAATAAACATAATAAACAACTAAGACAAATTTAAAGTCAGTTTCATAAATGGGAAAATGTTAAATTGTATGTATAACTTAGTGAGAGCCACTGTATATTCTTAGGACAAGATTATTTGCCCTCGACTCGCAACAACCAATTATTATGCAAAACTTAATCTTCTGCCCATTTAAGTACTGTTTATATTACCAAGTTTAGCTGCTCTTACTTATGCATACCTAGTTAAATACGATTTGCTTATGAGGTGAATGCAAGAACTCTGAAATTTATGAATCGTAATTTTAACACCCTAGCATCCTTGCATTCTACAGCCAACGTATTATTTGACTCTGGTATTCCAACAGTGCACTTTAGTGGTAGCTCCATTTTATTCCTTTGCTTTCCCTACAATCCTTTCTTCTTGGTTTGCGTGTGGCAACATTGCAGTTGGAATATGCAAATGTAAATTATTGCAAATAATATGAGAAAACAGACTGCATTTCTGTTGTTATAAAGAGATAAACAGCAAGGGGCAATATGCAAATAAATAATATGTGCCATAAAGAGATGCAAAATGACAGATACGATAAATATAACGTATACGCAGTGAGTGTCAGGTGCAAACAAAATTTAAGTGACTTTTTAAATATTTACTCTAGCTTCTTGCCGAACAATTATGCCACTATTTGTAGTAACAACTCTTTTAAAACCCTTAAAATGGCTAGCTCATGCAGCTGCTGCTACAAAATTGAACTATGTAGTATACATTTAGAACTTTGCATATTTCAACAATATTCTTTGTATTTTTTATAGCACTCAACTAATTTCCGAAGTCAACGCTAAGTAAAAATTAGTTTGTAACTTTTCATAACTTTAAGTTTGTTAAAGTTAAAGACTAAAAGGAAAAGTTGCTCCCGTTTTTTCTTGTTTGCCTTTAAAGATTCATCTTGACTTTGTCAACTGTCACGTCATCTAGGCGGCGGCTGTTGCTTTTCAGTTTTCAAGATGACAGACGGAGAAACTCCACTGTTTCATAGGTTTTCTCCACTGTCATGCTTGACAAACGACATTGGTAATTGCTGCCAACAATTGTCAAATCGTACGTATGTCTCATATCAAAAGTCACACCATTAAAGCAGTCAGCTTTAATTGTACACGTTGCGTATACTTCATATAAACATTGCATTAGAGCTGTAAATTCTATTCAAGTACTCATAATTTAATACCCTGCATGGTATCGTTTTGGGTATATTAACGCTTCTTATAAGCAGCTTTATTTAATTTAACATGATTTATTTGTTTCGCTCATCAGTAATTTGATACTCTTTGAATAGTTCTCTAGAGTATATTACACAACATTTTAAATCCATTATAATCAAATGTTGATCAACTCTTTGTTTGAATTGCATTCGTTGCAAATGTGTTTGGCGACAGTTAGCATTTCATTTAAATATAGTTGACAGTGTGAAAGCCATTTTTAATGAAATTAAATACATTTGTATATTAAACCAACAGAACAATAGGAACAAAGCAAATATAAATTCAATGTCGGAGTGGCAAAGTTTTAAATTACAATTTCCGTTGGCTGACAAAAAGCCACAGAAACTGCAAAAACATTTTACACTGTTATTTCTTTGATCATTTCCATTTTTGGTTCATTCTATGATAATTTTCATGGATTTTTAACTTCGAATGTACATATTTTTGGGAGGTGCAGAAAACCCGCTGCGGTCTGCTAAATGGCAACCAAAAAAACTACCATGCAAATAAAATTATGCGGCGCAAAAAACAAACAGAGACAATCTAAACAAAACGAAGTGAAAAAAACGAATTGAAATTAATATCTCAATTTAAATGCAAACAAATAAAATGTTGGGTAGAAAATTGAACTGGCCAATAAATCGAACAGAATCAACAAAATGTAAATAAAATTAACTAAAATTAGCAACGCAAAGAGTTTAAATAACAGTTAGTTGGCACTGGAGCTAATTATTCAGAATTAGATATGTGGAATGAGGTCGAGTAGAAGCCATTTGTTAGCTTTGTGGGTATAGATAATGGTTAAGTATTTATACTAAAAATTAGAACAATTTATACGCTTGCAATTTGTAATTGTAATTGATATGTTTAGCAGTCATTGTTTAAAGAAATGGCATATGTGACAGGATAAGTCTTAATTAGTCTAGTTATAACATCTGATATTACTATGTATAACTGTTATGCAATGTTCACCACTTCCAGTCATGAATTCCACTACAATCCCCCTATGCCACAAAAAATAACAAACAAAAGCAATTTGACTCAACAATTGACATAGAGAATCTTTTAAGATTATCCCAAATCAAATTGAAAAAGAAAACTAGAAAACAGTTTAAAAAAACTTTTGATGCTACCAACTCGTATCCACATCTCAGCTACTTAACTCACCTCAATCAAATTTGGTATCGATGCCATCTCGCAGATACCATCAGCATCAACATAATGACCCAAAAAAAAAATAAAGGAAAAATGTTTCTAATAATAGGCGCCTACAAAGTAAAGCGGTAAATTGTCAGTGTGACACCCATTGCACCCCTCCCCTGACAGTCTACGCCCACTTTGGTGTACAGCCAAGGTAAAACCCGTTGTTGTTGTTGCTGTGCAGCTTGTTTCATAGCAATTTTCTGCTATCTGTATCGGATTTTTTCTAGCCCAAGTAGTCGAGCATCTTTCTTGGCTCGCTCTAGACTAGGCAAGCCCCTCCCCTCTTCCCCAACGCTTCTTCGACCACATCTTCTGCTTTTGCGTGTGTGTGTGTGTGTGTCTATCTATCAGTGTGTTGCTTTAGCGGCGTATGTCACCAAATGTCATTGACACGATTTGCTTTATGCTGCATTTCTTCTACCATCACCACAGAGCAATGGGGCGGCCACAACAGCAGCAGCAACAACAACAACAACAACTTAAACAACAACGTGTGTAAGCATTATATATCTGGCTATATCTGTGCCGACGTTTTACACGCCGTTTACTTTGTGCTGGGCCACCTCAGCGTTTTTATTTCTCCGTGTTTGACTTTCGTGTATTTTCCCCTATTCAAAGATAGCAACGAGTGAAACGAAAGTAGGGAACTATCAAACTGTGGCGGGGGAAAGGTGGAAAGATAGCTCTGTATACATAGAAGTAGATTGTTATCAGTGTTTAGGAAATCGCCGACATACACGCAGACATTTACACACCAATTCACACTAATGAACATCAAATGATAAAAATGGAATAAAACTAAAAATGTTTGCAGGTTTCGGAAAAATTATTGCATCGAATTTTCGATCAGAGAAAATGCACAGGTGCATGGGATAATAAGCAACAAATGCAATAGCAACAACGAGCGACAAATATGCCATAGGTAAAATGCAAATTAAACACGCAATCAATCAATCAATCAATCAATCAGTCAGGTCAGTCAGTCAGTGAGTTGGAGTGAGTCAGCCATTGAGTCATTTGGTCACTTCAAGTAAATTAAAACTAAATATTTGATTTGCATTTTACGGACTGTGCAGTTGTGTGTTGCCTGTGGCAGAGTTAATTCATTCATTAAGTTTCGGCCTCGCACTTTGTTGACGCTGCCCCAGAGCTGTTTAGCAACTGTTAAAATGGGCAATAAATGTATTATACTATTTAAACATTGTTATAAACACTTACCCATATAAACACTTCACATTTACCTAATGAATTCTATGCTTTAATCTATTAAGTGTTTGAGGGACATTAAACCACACAGGAAGCATATAAATGTATTCGTATTCTTTGAACATCCTTAAGTTGGTGCTGCCAACTTGTGGTTAGTGTTGTGAACCAAAAATACCACAAAATGTATTTTAATTTGAAAACAATTATGCCATCAATCATACATTTAAGTCTGAAGTTCATAGCAACTTGATTAATTTAAAAATGTATGTAAATGTGGTTATCATAATCTATTTTGCTTATATTAACATTTGCATTAGCAAATATTTACTATAAAATGAGAGAGTGTTTACTTAGTTAATGAAAATCTACTAAAATAATTATTTATATATCTTTAATATGGTAATTGCTATCACAACAAATTTGCTACTCACTTTACTATTTTATTTAATGTAATTCATTATTCAGAATTAATATGATTTGCACCAAAATGACGAGAGAAGTGAGCAATCATAAAAATACTTTATTGGCAGTTGTCTTATGTAATTATTTTGAATTTTGGATTTAAAAAATAATCAAAAAAACTGCAAAAAAATTTTTTTTTATAAATTCTACATTATTTAATCAATAGTTTCTATTATTGAAAAGAAATTCTATTATGAATCCAAAAGCTTTTTTCATTATATCTCCGAACTAGCTACAGAGTATCTAGTAGTTTTGATTTTATATTTTTGTAATCTCCATTGATTAAAGCAAAGTTGTTCAAATCAGACTGTTTAAAAATCTGAGCATGGGATATCAATTACATTCGTAAGGAAGTCCTGTCAAATTGATTGGCAGTCAATAGATTATTGCTACATGGAATTCTAAAATACTTTTAAAGAGATTGCTGTATGGCACTAAATACAATCGATTAAATAATATTTTTTGTATGTCTTCTTTACTCAAACCATTGAAACATTTATAATACAACAGCATACACGTAGGTAAAACTACATTTGTATAACAGTTAAGAAACCATTAGTTTCTAACTGCCGACCCTTTGAAGACTGTCAAAGCTAACCCGGTCTCCATCCGTTTGTGGTTTATTTAAAGAACGTATATTCTATGTTCTTTGTATTATAAATGTTTGGATGATGGCAGAAGAAGCCCGCAGACAATCGCTTAACTCCACATATGTACATAGGTACATAAGTATCTCTATATATACATGGGTATATGTATGGTCTGTGAAATGTTTTGCATGTTTACTCATGTATTTGCATTCCGTGTGACATAAATCACGCATACGACACAACAAAACACAGCACGATGCGAGAAGGCCCAAGGCACTAAAGAGAAATGCCGGGCCACTACAGGGGAATACTAGTGGTTGCCACCTACAGAGAATTCGAGTACGAAAGAGATGGAGAGAGAGGGAAAGAGACAGAGAGAGAGAGAGAGAGGGAGGGAGGGAGAGAGCGACTGAAGAAGAGGGGGAGTGAATAGCGAAGCAAGCAAAGGGACGCCCACGCAACTCGTTCCCATTTTCATTTCAGAGCAACAGTCGCAGTCACGACGGAAATGTCGCGTTGCATTTTTCAATGAATGCGTTGATTATTCCACCAACCTTTACCCTCCGCTCAGCCTCCTCTGGCAGTCATCCAGCAATACTGTCACCTTCAATTCCAAGTCAAGAAAACGTTAAATTCACTGAGACAAAGCACAAGAAATTAATTAAGTTGCCAACAAAAGTTCTCATTTTCTTGATTTTGAAATATAACGTGGTAAATATATAACAGTTTAAACGTAACGTTTGCTTGAAAATTTTACCAATTAACAAAGTACCGTGTGATATATACATGTAAGTACTTGATTATGTTACATTTAACTGATTAGCATATAAAAATTCAATTTCAAGTAAGAGCTCTCAGTCATTTCTCTGCTTTTTTTTCATTTCACGTTTATTGTGCTTCTTTCTCATTTATGAGCTGTGTGTATATTAATCTAGAATTTATTCCATTTAATACATATCGTATACGTTTCCCATATTCTTGACATTGATTGATGTGGGTGCAAGAAACCATTGAAATTTACATTTACATTAACTGCCGATTTTGGAATTTACTGGTGCTTAAGGCGAACATTTTCCCATTACAATCCATAATCTGGTTTATTGGCAATGCAAACTAAGGCAATTACCTGGGGGACATGGCCAGGTCAAATTGCGACAACTTATGACAGAGCTAATTTGAGACTTTGGCTTAGGCTTTCAACTGCAGCAGGCATCAAACCATTTAATGAACAATTTCATGGAGCTTTGCCTCTATTAACTAGCTTAAGGATTGACCACTCTGCCAGCTTCCTGTCCACCGTTCCGACCAGGCACTTCATCAGCTAATCCTGCCGCCGGCACTTTCAATTTAATTACATCCAAAGCTTAATTGAAGTAAGAAGCTCAGCATTAGGTGTAGGCCAACGGCATTTGCATTTGCCGGACTCCACTGCAACTCACATACGAGTATGTATTTAGACAAGCCCTACTCAACCCTCATTGATCTATAGAAATTGCTGGCAAACAATGGGAGTGACGCACCGTCAGGTTAGAAGCTTCGGCGACAGCTTTTGTGAGGCAAATCTAATCATCAAATCACGACCGCAACCCCAAGAGATCGAGGGAGAAACTGAACCACCGCTAATTCAATTAGCGCCTCCAAATGTATCCCACACACAAAGTCGGTATTTTACTCCACGTTGAAACTGCCACCCAATCCACCCAACACAGCCGACGGCTCATGTAATTGGTTATAATGCGTGCATAAATCAAGGGCGTTAGGGGCTGTAATATTCCGCTACTGTACTTACCATGGCAAATACAACACTAGCTTACAAAGTGAAGTGTTGTAAAGTTAAGTAAAGATATGAAAAAAATCGAGATATTTATTAGTTTGATTTCAGATTCATATAAGGTATTTTAATTTAAATGGAGTAGCCAAAGTTTAAAGAAATTCCTTTTCTAATGATCGTCGCCCTTTTAGGAATACGGAGAAATACGGGCTGTTTTTTTTGTGAGTGTCGTATATCCAAAATTTGAAAAGTGTAATAAAGAAATTATGGAAAAAATTGTATGGCAAATATCGCAATCAATTTGGAAAATGGAACTTTTTTATTATAAAACTGAACCAAGTTTCAAACCAAAATCTTGGGATCTCTTCTATGAACTCTTGCGAACTCACCGCTCTTGTCCTTTTTTTATAAGAAACCCTTTTTAGAATAATTTACCCTTATATACCTTTTCCACATTTTTATGAAGATGTCTATTTCCGTATTCTACAGATTCTATGAAGATAAGAAATGATAGCTTGACTAGTTCTATGGACAGTAATACAAATGTGTATTTAGTAGCACAGTGTTATGAATCGTGTCTGCGAAATGCAAATTCAAATGCATGCAAATGCTTGCAACTGCTAATAATGGGCATTATCATTATGCTGATGGGGCATGGGGCGTGTTGCGGGAAAAGCCCGATAACTATTTCAAACAGGCAGTCGGCTTGGCGGTTACAGAGGAGTGTTGGGAGATTGCCAGTCACTTGGGCTTGGGTTTCGGTTACACTCACACACAGAGAAAGAGATAGGGAGAGGGAGAGAAATACACTTATACAGAGACAAATCGGTTCGCGGCAACGCTCCGACATGAATTTCTCATGATGCGAAATTTTGTTCACTTGACATTTTGACATTTGGCAGCTAGCTTCAAATTAACGCGACATCAGTTCCTGGCAGATGAATAGTGTGCAAGAGGAGTAATAGGGGAAGGGGTGCTATACCACAGGGTTTTGTGGGTTGTGTTAAAAATAAAGTAACACAACCGAACTAAGCTAAAAGGAACGGGTGTCTTTTAAAGAGGGAAAGCTGCTAACTAACTGTCAGACACACTAATTCATCATGTTCGATAGTTGTTATTGTTGACAATTAAGCATGCAGTGGGCGTGGCCAGAATTTAACAACAGAAGCAGCAGCAGCAACAATAACAACCACATAAATTGACTTGCCACTCAGTCAATTGTTACATTTTGTGACGTTGCTCAGACAAGAAGATTTAATTGAAAGATAGCCACACTCCTTGTACTTCATCGGGCTATCGAAAGTGAGTGCTGAGCTAGCAATTTAAATGAATAAAATATGAATAAAGAATGTGAGCAGAATGAGAAGTTGCTATGCATAGACATACTCAGAAAATCAATTTTTCGTCTCCACTTGCACAAGCTTTGCAATATTTGAATGGATTGAATGAAAGCATGAACTCTTAATGAAATTGGAACGAAAATGATTTACAAGTGTAGAAGTATGTCAGGCCAAGGGGGTGAATCAAGAAGATAACTGCCAAAACCAGACCTAAATCCAGCATAAAGCTGAACATAACAATGCTGGCGAGAACAACAATAGATAATGCATGAGACATATGTACAGCAAAGGCAGTCTCTCAGAAATAGGCAACCCACAAGCCACATGGAAACAACATACAACAAAAGATAGGCCCAGACGGGCTAACAACAACAACAACATAAAGAACAGCAACAACTTGAAGACGAGAACGATTTATTGTTGCCAAGCTGAAGCAACAATAGCAACAAATCGAAGTCAAGCAAAGACTTTGTTCGCTTCTTTTGCTATTAAAGGATAAAAATCAAACGAGAAGCAAAGAGAAACAAGAGATAAAAAGAGTTAAAACATCAAAAATGTGTAGCACACTTTCAGGCGTTGACAGGATTGTTTCATTACCAGCTAATCAGAAGCTTATTAAAGTCGTTGAAAAACTGCCTTAAAACGTTTAGCAACAGAAAAAAATAGCATAAGAAGCAACATGTTGATAAGCTAATAGAGCGAGCGAGAGAAAGAGAGTAAAGAACTAAGAGCAAAGCGTAAAAGATGTAAAAAATGTAGAGCAATTGAATTAGATAATGAGACAGGGACAAAAACACACTCAAGCGAATGCACAAACGCCATTGTATTCTGGTGTCTACTTATATTTCTCAACTAGTTGAAGCAAACAAACTTGATAAGAGGTACACTTGTACAATTTTTCTTGTACTCTGTACTATAGTGATAAGGGCTCGCTTTTCTTTTAGACAACCAACGGAATAGCATCTCATATGAGCAGTATGTCACACTTGAAACTTATACCACTTTAAACAAGAAGGAAGCAGACAACTCCGCAAAGTGTTTGTCTAGAAATCAAGTTGAATTGTGCCCTGCTCAAATAAACTGAATCTCTCTCAAGACAATTTGACTTGAACTTTACTGCACCTCTCTAAATCTTTGCCAGAAATGTTGAGTGCAACTTTATGCACATTTTAGTCACTTATTCGCTTACTCGTGCACTCATAAATCTGTTGGTCAGTTGGAACTTCAAATGGTCAAAGCACAACCACAAAAGAACAACAACTATGCTGTCCGTCAACGTGACGTATGCGCAATATGCCAGCACTTTGGCTAAGCAGTTAATTTAAAGACGCCTTCGGAAACAGGATGCAAACAAGTGGGGAGAAGGACTAATAGCCTCTCCTGTTGTTCTTCCTGGTGCTATGTACGCATTTCAATTAAGCTGCAGCTTTTCGGAAAAATTTTCAGACAATTAGTTCCGACCATGAATTATGACTTGGCTTTTATAAGTAAATCATGGTCAGTGCAGGTCATAAAATAATTTAAAATAATAGCATCAAAGCAGCCAGAACCAAAAACAAATGAAAAAAAGTTGCCAACAACTAAAAGAAGAAAACAGCAGCAGAAATATTGTGTGTGTTGGTGTGTGTGTGTAGTTAACTATTACGGCTATGCCTAGGGCCAGCTTATGCTATGAAACTTTTGTGCTTCATTTCCGTTTCCGGTTGCACACACAGACAGACACACACAATGGCATACATGCTGCCAGACTGCTGGCAAGTCAAAGGCTAAGAAGCACCAGACTATATGCGAATATGAAAGCATATGCATAATGGCAAACGTGCCGAAAGCCAAAACTTTATGTCTAAAGACAATGGATGGCAGCAGAAGAAGGCTGGGGGGGGAGTCCTGTGCAATGGGCGTGGCAAACTGCAGCTCGTATGTTTTGACTTTCAATTGGAGAGCTGTTGCTTCTGGCTGCTGACTGGCTGACTGCCTCTCTGCCTCTCTGCCTGCTTGCCTGTTTCCTGTATCCTTGCTCCTAGTTGCCCGGTGCCTGCTGTTAGCTGCCTGCTGCCAGCTCCTTGTTCAACTTTGGCCATTTGTTGTGTGCCTTTTGGAAATATAATAAAGACAGCACTGGGCACATAATGCATTTTGCTTGTTTACATAAATATTTGCACAATATGAAAAAGACGACAGGTCACTCGCCCACAACGAAACAAAATTTCAACCATTTTTTCCAAAATGTTCACGTGTTTATATGAATATCCATCTTTTCTACTTAACCATTTACAGTGTTTCTATAACTAATGTAATATTAACCAAGTTGCAAGTACATTGATGTCTTTTTCATTGTATTTCTGCTTCTGTTCATTTTGCACATCTCTAATGTTTGCCACAGTTTGTATATTCTTTCGTTTATTGCTCTTGTTCGTCTTTCTCCTCTGCTGCTTATCAATTGCAATTGTCTTTTACTCTTTTATTTTTATTTCTGTGTGCAATTTCTATACATTGTTGTCTGGCCAAGATAAGTCCAAGTTGATTCCATCTGCAGCATATTATTTGTTTGCCCTAGAAGAACCCTCGAGCTGAGAGAACTTTAACTGGGCAAATGTTGCTGGCCTTCAGATCGTAGGTCAGTTTGGAGATTTATCACAATTTTTGTAAACAACTTTTTTATGTGACAGCAACAACAGAAACTATTAGCACTAAATGAGAAAAGTTTCATTTGCCTTGATTAGTCGGGTAAAAGGATGTTAGGCAGAAAGACAGCTCCCAAGATATTAGACAGATGACAGCTGAAGAAATAAATATACAAGTATAAATAGCAAAGTCAAACTGAAAGTTGTATAAAATAAATTAGAAATGCAAATAGCTTGAGGACATTAATTGTATACAACTTTTCAATAATTTATGAGCTGTAGACAGAAATCAAATTAGAAATGATAACTTAAAAGAAAAACTGAATTCCTAACAAGTATTAAAGTTATTAAAAGTTTAAAGTTCAAGAATTAACTTATAATATGTTAAGGGCACAAATTTTTAATCTAATCTATTTCTTGCTTTCTTATTATAGCACCTGCTCCAACAGACGTTAAAATCAAGCCAATACACTCAATACATACCACTGTCAATTTATTTGTGAAAAGTAAGTTAAGCTAACTTTTTATATATCTTATGCTTATTAAATTGATTGTAAAATCTCATCTTAAAAACTTGGTTGTAGTACTCGTATGTTTTAAATTTAATTTCTTATATCGCCTGTAGAGATAGCAATCTCCGTCTGAATACGTCCGCTCTCAATTACCCAGTCCCTTCTGACTTACGCAATCCTGTCAAAGTCGTGCACCGCTCACGAACCCAACAGACAGAAGTGAAACGAACAGATACAGAAACAGAAAAGGAAAGAAAGGGAAAGGAAAAAAAATAGATGGAAAACTGCAGCTCAAAGTCAGTTGCACTATTTTGTTCCACATCCTCAATTCCAATTACGTTTTGTGGTCGCGAAGTGTTCGCTGACTGTGAGATTGGTGAAGGAATCTGCTCATTACTTCAATCTGGCTTGCAGGCATCCTCAGTCTGTCAGTTCTGAGGCTCAGCCTTCACCCACATTGCACACAAATAAAGCAAAGTCAGAGTCTCAATGATTTAATTACGCAAACATTCAGCCTGAACTGAGCGCAAACGGATTACGGAGTGCAGGGGGGAGGGGCAACCATGAGTTTGGGGGTAAGTTGGGAATATGTCATAACAAACATAAAATTGCAAGTTGTAGCACTTGAGTGGAAAGTTGCTCATACGCCGCGTTGCCTGCCTGCAAGGCAAGAAATTCTTGGCAGCTGTTTGTATGTCTGTCTGTCTCTCTCTCTCTGTTTGTCTAACTATCTGTCTGTCGTCCGCCAAGTGCCTCAGTGAATTCAGTCATCAGCCCCCCCTTGCATCCCTGCACCACTTCTACTCTTTAAGCCCCCTTTGCGACCCTTCATCAGATGCCGTCTTGAGCGGAAACTGCAATTCAAGCAATTTTCAATTTTCGTTGTAACTGCAGACGCGCGACCAGTTCAAGGCACAAGTTGCACATAACTCCCGACAAATCCCCGCGCTACTGTCATCCCTTAATGCTCTTCGACCGCCCTTCTAGCCCGTGAGCCTGCTTTACATCAAATTGAAAAAGCAAACTTGTCGCGCTAAAAATTTTTATCATTCCGCAGGTCTACTGCCAATTTTTTGCTTACAATCCCTCAGCTTTTACCCCCGTACCTCTAGGCAAATTGCAGTTGGCGTTGGCTCCCTTGTGACCTCCCTGGTGTACGCTCCTTGTTTCCCTTCGCCCTTTCCCAAAGCAGCACTTTTATGGCTTAAGCAGCGCTTTGCAATGCGTTAAAATCGTGCGAAAAGTTTTTGTGCAAGATTTTATAAATTTTTTCTCTTTTTTGCTCTAAAAAGTTGCTTGTTAGACCTTCTCTCTCTATCTCTCCATCT
Organism: Drosophila innubila; assembly: GCF_004354385.1. Lineage (NCBI taxonomy): Eukaryota > Metazoa > Arthropoda > Insecta > Diptera > Drosophilidae > Drosophila > Drosophila innubila. The sequence continues at coordinate 14,625,846 of NW_022995380.1, forward strand.
CACTTTCTCTCCTTCTTTATTTCTGCCTTATAGTTGCCCTTGCACGCTTGCAACTTTCGCTGCTAAGCTTAAAATTAAGGCATTAATGTTGGTTTTTATAGATCTCTCTGAATTGGTTTCTCTTTCCATTGGCATTGCGCGAAGACTTTCAACTTGACAGTTAGTTAGGGGCTGGCAAAAGTATTTAAAGTCCAGCAAACAGTTGCCAATGAGCTTGCTAAGTTGCCAGTGCATTCAAATAACAGTAAACTTAATGTTAATCTCTCTCCCATTTTCTTTCTCTTTCTACATCTCTATCTTTCGATTGAGAGCTTTTGTTCTTTGGCAGCTCTTTGTTAAATAGAATAGAACAATTCCGAAGAGGATTAGTAGAGTGATATATAGATATGAGCAGATTGAGCTGAATGAAATGAGTATTATCATATCAGAAGTCAATTAGAAACTCTTTGCCCTTATCTAAGCGGACAAAAAAAGTTCACAATGGCAAATCTCATTAATTTAAGAGCAGAACTTTTTCACAAAATGCCAAGTTCTACTTCAGTTACACCCGAAGAGCATTTTGCATTTTATGCCACAATATTGATGCTGGTAAATGACAAAAAAATATAGAAGATGAGGAAACTTTTCATTGCTCACTCACCTGCATTAACACCTCTTTCTTTCCCTTCGCCGTACTTTGGTCTGTCCGAAGACTTCGCCATTTTTCAAGCCCCAACACTTGTGAAACAAAAGCAATTTACATAGAGAGACCTCGACGAGGATTACTTCTCTTCCACCCGCTGGAAATCCAATGCACAAATGCAATGCCAACGCATAGAAATATGAGAAAAACAACAACGATAACAAAAGTAATACAAATGACTGCAAATACTCGAAGCAAACAGCAAGTAAGAACACAAAAACAACAACAACAACAACAGTGCACAGAGCTCATAAAGAAATGAAAAAGATTTTCCAAAGTCGTTTGGCAAGAGTCGAGTAACGAGTAACGAGATGGCGTGTAACGAGTGTGAAGTAACGAGAAACGGCAAAAAAAGGGGCAAACAATGAACAGGCGTTTATGGAATTATTATGTACAAAAGGTAAACAATTAGACAGTGGGAGAATGTGAGATTGAGAGCAAAAAAGAAACTCAAAAACTAATCTTTAAATCTGAATAGACTTTAAATTTTAAGTTGTAACTGCAGTAAAGTAATTATTATTTGGATGTGCCCTCCATTAACTCTGGCTGGTCAGAGGAGTTTTTTGACAAACCAACTAATTTCAGATACAATGCAATGAACTCTTGGCGCCTTCGGTGGGCAATCAATCTTCCAACTAGTCCTGGCAAACGTTCTAACAGCCCAACTGCCAAACTAATCCAACAGCCTCAGCTCGACCATGTCCATGTCGATGTGCATGTCCATGTCGATATCCATGTCGTTATGCCGGCTGCCACTTTATCTTCATTCCTTTTTGGCAATTGCTCGGGCGTTGCCATTTTTTTATTTGTATACCCTGTAGCTTAATAGAAATTAGAATGGGTATAGTGAAATAATGCTTTGTGTTATGTTTTTATTTAATAACAAAACTAAAACTTCAAATAATAAATATTCTCTCAGTGGTGAAGACTTAAGTAAGCACCTTGGGCATTCTGTGGTTCCAGGCAATTCCCTGGCCAAACAAACCAACCCAATATTCGTTTTCGTTCTTTTAGATGTGCGTATTTCGACTATGGCGACAATTGCAAATATTTTGCAATTTTCCTATTTTCGCTTGTTGGCCATTTCTCGTTTTCTTTGTAGTCTTCTCCTTCTTCCTTTTGCATTTGCCTTTGCCTTAGCATTCATGTTGGATGTATGGCATGAAGGAACAGGAAACTGCTTCCTTGTTGCTTGTTTGCTTCCGCAGACAAGGACATGCGAGTGCCTGAAGGCGAGTCTTGCTTGAGTTCCGCTGCCTGCAGTGTCGAAAATATGCTGCAACTGACTATACATCCGCATATCCCCCTCTTCGTTCCACTACCCAACCTCCTTTCCACTACCCGCTAGCCCAACAATGAAGATTGATCACAGTTGGCGCAAGTTGAGCGCCGTTTTTACAGCCTCGACTGCAATTTTTATTTGTGCCACTTTCCGGCGACCTTCTGCTGGCCGTTTGCTCTATTGCACCACCGCACTCCCTGAAATGCCGCTGCCTGTCATTTAATATGAAAAATTGCGCCAAATATTTACGAAGTGTGGCACAAAAGAGTGGCAAATGTTAAAAGAGGCGCCTGCTCTAATTGTAAGAATTTGTCAGCATTGTTAAGAGGGTTAAATATTAATAATTCCGCCAGATGGCGTGCTTAAATAGCGCAACAAAGCAAGGCGGAACAATTTAAACTGTCGCACATAAATATTACTAGTCTTTAGATTTATGAAATCAAAATTAAACTCTTAATTCTATTAAAATATGTTTACTACGCGGTTAACTTGCTAATGTCCATATTACTTATTTAATTGCAACAAAAATCAACAAATTTCGGTTGCACTAACACCTGCAGATATTATGTATACGTAGCGTACAGCTGACAACGCACTCATGAAAGGCGCAACAATTTTATGTACTAGCAACTAAAAACATTTGTGCAGCTGCTATAAAAGTTACAATAAAACAAGAGAGCGTTGGCCTTTTTGTTCGTGTGCTGCTAGCCTGGCCAAATTGCCGTGTCGCCGCGGTTGTCATTCTGTTTCTGCACGTTGGACCCAAAAACCAAAATAAGTGTGCAACCAACTGTTGCGCCGCCCATTGACTAAACAACTGCCACACTGACCCCCAGTACATATCCCCGTGTCTGGCATATCACTCTGTCCTCTGCCCTCTCTTATGGCCCCCCTTGACCCACCCAATGCCCTGCTTTAACCTTAAGTGCCGTTGGCATAGTTTTAGCAACTGTCAGACGACGACGTTCCCAAGGCGTCTGCTACTATTTATAGCCATCTCGCTTCTTCCACATTTTGTTATCTTATTGCAGTGGCGCTTAAAAGTATGCTTTAGTTTCGAGACACCCTACAGCAAAAAAGAGTGTAATGGTTAATTTTTTGTGTCCCATTAAATTAAATTAAAAAAAATTTCTACAAAAGTTTTATTCTACTTTAAATGTCTTATTATTGTTAGAGGAATTTTTTTATTTTTTTTATCGACAACAGATCATGTTTTTGATTTGTTATGCTGAAATTGGATATGCTATCTTGAAATTTAATGTATTATTTCAGCTCATGTTTATTATTTTTAAATAATTTCAAAGTTGCTTTCTCAATTTATATTTTGCAAGGTATGTTGTTGTATTTATCCTTCATATTCACTTGCTTCCTTCTTGGAGCCACTTGTCAACTGTTGACGCGCCTTTGTTGGCTCTACCTTCACTTCGTGCTCTACTTATAGTTATGCTTGTTGCCGTTGCTGTTGACTTTCCATTGCCTCTTTACCCGATGCCCCGTTGCTGGCCTCACTAGTGCTGTCCATTTATCTGTTGGACAAAGAGCAAAGGCGTACAGCAAACACTAAAAAGAGCCTTGGACCCGCTACTCTGACTGAGCCGCCCTCTCAAGAAGGCAGGGGAGAAGACGGGGCCAGAGCCGAGGCATACATTGCTATCCAATTATCATACGCCCCGTGGTGGACTTTCTAATTGGAAACAAACAGCTGAGAGTCAAAAGCCAAAAGCGCCAGCATAAAAAACATTTGGCAGATTTACATTTTTCAAACAAGCTGCAAGTTTTGTACTTTCATATTACTTTTTATTTTTTTTTTTCCTTTTTTTTTGTTTTATCAGCAGCGAGCTTAAAAGCTAACTCAGCAGCTGAAAGTGAAGCTCGAGCTGCTGCACAAAATTTCAAATGCAAAATATGCCAAGTGAATATAAAAAAAAACCTAAGATCCCTATGTACTAGTGCCTTTACCAGACATTTTTTTTGTATGCTTTTTTTTTCGCACTGGCATTTATTAAAAATTCATTCATTCAGAGTTTTTATAGCGGGCAAATTGACGGCCAAGCTTGGGCAGCCAAAACACAAAAACCCATTTCCTGTCAACGATGAAATCGAAAATATTGTATTTGAGTGGCGACCCCCAAAGTAACGCAGCAAAAAAGAAGCACAGAATAGAGCACAAAAAATTGACAAAACAGTTTATACATTTCTAGTGGTTTTCTGGGCAAAAAGAAAATGGAAAAATAAAAAAATTTGAAAGAGTACAAAGTTTCCATTAGAAGCCAAAACAGATGTGATGTTAGAGAGCCGATAGACGGTTTACAAGTTAGGCAGGGTTTGCTCTGTTATATTGAAATTGAAACGCACATTTTTGATCGTTTTTCGCCAACAGCAAAAAAAAGTTAAAAGTAAAAGGCCGTCGAAATGCATTTAAATTGATACTGAAAATGTTCTGTATAAAGCTTTCCTTGTTTATTGACTTTATTAGATTCAAGCAAAAGATTTTCAATCAGAATATTTAAAAATGCTATAAATTTCTTCAGTCCACACTTTTAGTTAATTATCATAATTAGAGCAGGGACTCGGCAAATCTGTTTTATATTTATTATGTACATTTTCATATATATTGAAAACTTTTCGCCCATTTCAATCCAAATAGTTTTTGTTCAACTTTATTGGTGGCTTTGTTCAGCTTACGAGCCTTTCTAAAGTTTTCAGATTTTCAATTTCAGTTAGAGGCAATTCCCTCAGGGCACGAATGCCTGAAAATATGCAAACGAAAACATTTGTGGGCAAAGCAAGAGAGCAACAAAGCAACAAAAACAAATAATACAATATTCAGAGAGCTAAATGCTACCGTCCTCCCCCAAAGCGAATTCATGGCGCGAGTTTTTAATTCATCGCGGTCACTTTTAATGCAATTTGTAAGTGTCGCGCGTGTTGGGCGCGTTTCAGGCAGAAATTTGCAAAACAAAAACGGAGACAGAGTGAAGGATAGTAAAGGCGAAAGCGGGAGAGCTGTTGCTGATGCAAGCGAGACAGCTGCAATGCAAATGCATTTTTCCGCGTTTTGTTTCGATCTGGGAACGTTGTTTGGTCAGGCCAAGCAGTTTGAAATTGTCGCCCCAAACAGTCGCAATTCTCCGCACAGCACGCACTCCCCTCGCATCCACATTCGCATCCGCATCCTCACCAGCATCACATTTTTGACAGCAATCCTCGCATAGCTTTGGAGTCTGGGAGTACTCATCATGGATCAGGGCTGACAGCTGTCTGCCGGCTTCAGCTATAAATGGTGTTCAAAAACGGATTGCGAATGGCGCTTTATTTTTTTTCCATTTTTTAATTTTTTTAACTTGGTGGGCAACACGTGCAATGCCACTCGTATCACACATATGCATGTAGAGAATGTTACAACGTGTTTTTGGGTCTGGGTATGTGAATCTATACGAGGATTGCCAGCTGTTCACGTATATGTGGGTGTTGGCGCGAGATTCGTTGTTGCGCTTTATTCCAATTACCAATTTGAATTCGATTTACGCTTTAAAAGCGTGAGGCGTTTCATTGCATTGCCAGATGGGATCGGTTGGCCACTGGACAGTTGGGCAAATGGAAGTGTTTTGGTTCGAAGTCTGGTGGACAGATGATTGGCACGCTGTGGATATTGAGATATCGAGAATTAGGTGCAGAATGCTCTTACACTTAAATTTCAACTTGTTCAGTGCTTATTAACCGAAACTTACCGTTTCATTTTAAATACCGGAACTGAAACCGTAACGGAATTTAATCCGCCCTCAAATTTTTAATTTTAATCAACTCCTTATAACGTAATTAGTATAAAACGACATTTTAAACTTGATTCTGAGAACTTTCATTTCTTTGTAAAAAATCATGTCAAAATTAAGAAATATTTTATAATAACCGGTACCGGAACCGTTAACCAAAACTAACCGTTTAATTTTAAGTACCGGAACTGAAACCGTAACCGAATAAAAATTCGATGTCAAGAACCGGATACCGAAACGTTTGTACGGTACGGTTGTGGTAAAGTTGCTAGGTCAAAGAGTTGTCCAACTTCCAACTGTCATAACTTGATCAAAACTGAATAGATTTTCAATCGGAATGTCATTTTGATCATGATTCGGCCTATAAATTCATTATGTATTCAACTTTTGTTTTTTTAGAAAATTTAATTATTTTCGACCAAAATTCGATTTTGATGGTAAGGGTCCCCCCTTTGAAATTTCGAAAATTCAAAATTTTAAATGTCAAGTTTTCACTTTTAATCAACTCTTTATATCATAATTAGTATAAAAAAACACTTTAAACTTAATTCTGAGACCTTTTATTTTTTTGTAAAAAATCATGCCAAATTGGATAAAAATTTTGACTTGTAAAGTGGTTAAATCCGAAGTCTGACCAACTTCAAACTGTCATAACTTGATCAAAACTGAACCGATTTTCAAGCGGAATGTCATTTTGATCATGATTTGGCCTCTATATTCATTCTGTATCCAAAGTATTTTCATTTAGAAAATATTATGATTTGTCGACTTTTAAAGACATGGTTTTATGTTGAAATTTTGAAAATTGAAAAACTTGATGCATTTACATTTATTGTTCTACATCGAATAAACACATAATAAACATTTCTTAATGTATATAACATAATGCAAACTTAAATTTGCAACCCATATAGCATCCACAGTTTTTAGCTCGTTAAAACTGCCCCAAATTTCATAGTCACGTATCTTACCACGTCATAAACAACAAACTTCTGTCCCTTTCGCGTTGTGGCCAATTCTTCATAAGACCACAAGCCACACACATGCACAGACACACAGCACGTCAGATAATTTTTCAAAACTTCCGTGACGCGACTTGCGTGCGAAAACTTAGCAGACACAAAAAGAAAAGTAGCCCCAAAAGCACTTGGATACCCTAGTGGCAGACTGCCATGCTCACAGTTACCAGTTACTTTTACTCCTCCATTCAAGTGCAATTAGCAGTCTGCTAATTAGTCTAAGCGGACGAAGCCATGGTCGGTTGCCGGACCACGCCCTCAGCTACGTGAGGAACAACTTAACACCGGACTCCAGACAACGGACAACAGACAACAGACAACTCGGAGCGCACTCGGTGCGCGCTGTCTCGTAATTTTTGCTTCACGCGGTGCAGTCATAATGAAATTATGAAGCCAACGTGCACCAATTTGGTATTGTGACCAGTAGCGCGGGACACGGCTCCAAGCTGTTCGCTCTAAGAGAGAGCATCCTGTACGTGTCGCTTGTGTTGCAGCTTCTGCCATTGCGCAACTTTACTAATTGAGTTTCGAGAGGCTCGGCGATTGCAGTCGCACTTAATTGCATATCAAAAGAGCTGTTCTTATTGCATTTATTCTGGCACAACTAACAATAACATAGTGTGCCTTGCTTTTGTGCCTTGCACAGCCAATAAATTCATTGAGCAAACGAGGCAAAGACACAAATTTACACATACGCATGCGTTGCCAACCTTAAAAAGAGTCATGGAGTCTAGAGAGAGTCTAGAACCGCATAATTTATGGTTAGCCAACAATAGTTAGTTGCCACTTTTCCACTTTTCTACGTCTCTACTTGCCACTTGCCACTTTGGTATTGCTGCAGCTACTTCAACTCCATTTCATTCTTCTAGGGGCCAAAAAGCTTTTAAACTTTTTTGCTTAATGACTGCAGTGCCAAAACATTAAACGCTTGTTGGCCGCATTAGCATTTCCCTATTTCTCCCATTTCCGTAATGCAGTTGGCAACGCGATGCTGCTGCTGTTGCCAAGGCGGATTTTCTTAGCTACACTTGCAAACTAAATTACTTTAATGCAATATGCAACACTGGCAGCAATGGCGACAGGCGTGACTTGGCCTCCTAGCAGTAAATGCCCAAAAGTAGGCAACATAAATGCTGTAACTCTTAGTAAAATTGTGTCAAGTTAAGTTTTAAAAAATTAAAATGAATTTAAAGAAATAAATATATCGCATTCTCCACAAACTACCAAGAATTAATTGCATTTCTGTAATGCGATGAAATGTAACTACATATGTATCTTTTCCAGCTGCCTTTGCTTAATGATGCAATTCGTATGTGCCTTATCTACAAATGTTTTTCCTCTACAGAAACCGCTTTAAGCACTCTTCGTTTATGCTCTAATTAGACCGCACACAGACTCACTTGCATATGCAAAAAAAAAACGCTCATATCGCGTGTAACAAATTGAGTGCCCACCTTTCATTAACCGTGTTCCGTTTCGTATTTGTCGTTTCCTACATCTGCCAGTGTACCTCAACCTGCAAAACTCAATTTCCACACCGCTTTTCCATTTCAGATGCCACTTTGCGAATGCAACTGTTAAGTGCCCGCCACTTTACGAGTAACGAATTAAAAAGCGGGTATAAAAAAAGGTACGAAATGGGAATGCAAAATACAAAACTCACTTTTATTATTACGCTTGTGCTTGTTATTATTATTATTTTACGCGCATGCATAAATTGGAGTCCCAAAAACAACACAGAACACACACAGAACGAAAAAAAAAAAGTATCATCATGACGAAGCTTAAATACCCTGTCACACTTTAACCGTTCAATAAAAATAATACGTCAAAGTAACTAGGGAACAAAAAATTTAGTTATTTTTATATGTGGAATTAAGAAAGTAATAAAAGAAGCATCTCATTCGAATTACCAAGTGTTTCGATGAGTCAAGATATATATAGACTGAAATAAAATGATACAAACAAACTTATAGTGCTTAAACGACATATACAAATTAGAGAATGATTGCTTATAAAGTAAAATATATGAAAAACCGACGTGAGTAAGGAAAGGAAAACATTTGTACGCCGTAGCTATGTTGTTTTTTTAGGATGGCAAAGGAATGGGGCCACAAAACAATAAAGTGGAATGAGTGGAAGTGGAATATTATTGCAACAGTTAACACACTCGCGCACACACGGACACACACAATCGCACAAACTGCAAAAGAAATAAAAGTAAGCACAAGCGAGTTAAATTTTAAGTATGCGCTGTTGGCATGTGTGTGTGCGTTTATATGTGTGTGTGTGTGTGTGTGTGTGTGTGTGTGTGTGTGTGTGTGTGTGTGTGTGTGGTGTTACTCTTAGTGTTTTAGCCTGTTAGGCAGCCAAACAGGAAGTGACACACACTTGTAAGCACAAAATGAACGCTGAGTCTGAGTTCAAGTGCGCCGCCGTTCGCCATTTTGTTTGGCTTTACAAAATGTTTTGCTCTTTCTTTTGTTGCTTTGTTTTGGGACATAAAATGGCGTTTATGCTTTGCTTGTTTCTCAACAGCAACAGCGGCAACTACAACAACAAACTGCAGGTGCACATAGTGTGAAAAGTGCACAAAGGCTTAACAAAGAAACCAAAAACGGCAGCTGCTTGTGTGTCCAGTACAGTGTTGGTTAACGTCAAATTGAGACGCGTTCCTTCGTCCCCCATTTGTTTGCCCTGTGCCATATTAAAGTGTCAATTGGTCATGGCCAATACCTGGAAAAGGTTTCGACCTACAACATATTTGACATTTGCGATAATTGAAAAGTGTAACCAGAGTTGGAGCCATTAAATTGCCGTTAGCTTTCAATTTAGCGACAGGTATTCGATGCGCTCATTAGCATTGGATGAGCCTTGGCCACAGCTGGACATAGACAAGAACAACAACAGAGCCACGACCTAGGCATCAGGCAGCAGGCATCAAGCTTCAATGACTAATTGAGCCATACAACAGCTGCCACAAAACGTGGCAGTCAATGGGCAAGAGAAGATTTAAGCTTTATAGTTGGCAGGTTAATAGCACGCACACGTCAGATACATAAAGTTTGTAGAACTTGAAAGCCTTATAGCAGGCACGGATTTAGTGTATTAAAAGGACTTGGGTATTCGCTGAGTTACTTATGTATTCAATGGAGGAGTGATTTTAATTAATATTAAAAATCTTTAATCAAACTGATCTGGTAACATTTCGATTTTAATTCATATCAACTTTTTCGTTCATTCATACTTGATTCTTTTATCTGTTTATATTTAAACACATCCTTTTTCAACTTGTTCAGTTATTTCTGCATTGTTCTTTTGGGTCTGCTTAAAGCCAGCTTAATCTTAAAGATCCTCTCATTTTGAAAGTGCTTTGAATTTGTTTCTGAGCCTTAAAAAGTAGTATGGCCAAGTGCGTAGCCTGATTTCGTCTTCAGTCGATGCTAAACAAATAGCAATAAAAGCAGAGTAATAATAAGGTTCACAGCTGCCTGCGGTCGAACTCAGTTGAGTAATAGTAGGTGGCAGCGGTGGGGGGAGAGGTTGCGGCCGGGGGGCATAGCTTTATGTGGATACCTCGTCAGCTTGCTTGAGTGCCCTTTTGGCGTTTATTGTGGCTGGCACAACCAAAAAAAGAAAACTTTGGCACTAAACAAAAATTACCCATACGCCGTGGGTGCCATTGATTGGTCGCGGGGGTTAAAGAGACGATACAAAGCTTGGAAGTGGAGTCGAGATGAACACGCTGCGGTCTGGTTGAGGTGTGTGCGCTTGCTGTTCGGCAATGCTTAGCCTTTCATAAACTCATAAATCTGCAAGTTGGGGAGCATAAATTTGCTTCCATGAAAGCTGCCAAGCGACTGACTGCCTGGCAAGCGGCAGGCAACTGCATTTTGTGGCCTTGCTGGCTTTGGGTTAGTTTAAAATGCATTCGCAACTAATAAAACATTCCACTCTACTATTAATTGCAGGCATACCAGAGCCGGAGCCGGAGCAGGAGCCATAACACCAGCATCAGCCCCCAATCAGCAGTGAGATGGCCAACAAACCGCAGCTGCAACCGCAAATACTGCTCGTGGCTTTGCTAGCCATTAGCGCAGCGCTGTCGATGGGCAACGCAGAGAGTTCGTCCAGCTGTGGACCCTATTTCCCGGCGGTATGCTCCTGTGGCAAAGAGATGTACGAGGGAACGAGTCAATACATTGTGAATTGCACCAATGCGGGATTAAACAACACCAGCGTGCTAGAACACATGCCCGAGCAGGTGGAAATACTCATATTTACAGGCAACTTTATAACCGAGCTGCCATGGAACGTATTTGGCAGCATCAACGACTACAAGCAGCTGAAGATCGTCGACATGAGCAGCAATCACATTCGTGAAATTCGCGGCAAGAGTTATCATCATGTGCCGCGAGTGGAGCGACTTATATTGAACCACAACAACTTGAGCATTTCTCGCAACGAGGACGATGTTAACCATCATCATCCACGAGTCTTCTCCAATTTTGGCAACCTGCAGAGCCTCCATCTGACCGACGCCTTTGAGGATCACAGCTCGCCGCAGCTCAGCGAGGATCTGCACGACATCTTCGTGAACAGTCAGCTGGTGAAACTGCAGAAACTCCATCTGGAACAAAACGAGATTACCCATTTTAAGGATCGTAATGTGTTTTGTGATCTGCCTGCACTTCGGGATTTACATTTAGGCGATAATCTGCTTAAGGACATTAACTTTGAGGTGCGGTGTCTGAATAATCTTCGCTTTCTCGATCTGGAGCGGAATAAGTTCGAATTTGTCAAGCCCAGCGACATGCGGGTTCTCAACCAACTACAGGAGCGTGGGAATCGTACCGTCGATCTGATCGTGGACTTTAATCTGAATCCTTTTGTCTGCGACTGCAAGATATCATCATTCCGCACGTGGCTGCAGGCAACGCGGGTAACTGTCCGCAACCAGGAGAGTCTGATGTGCTTCCATCAGATACAACACGTTGATCCGGCGCCATCGCACATCCTGCAACTGGATATGGGTGAATGCGCCGCGGAGATGGCAGCAGCTGCCTCGTTCCTTAATATTGCTGAAGACGAGCAGTTATACGGGCAGTTGCAACCTCACATTAGTGGACACACGGCCACCCTAATCTTTCTACTAATAGTACTTAGCATGATACTGCTCGGACTTCTGGTCGCCCTCGTTTATGTCAGTCGTGACAAATTGAAGTATATGATGACTCCGGTGTTTGACAATGTGGCCAAGAAAGTACAGTACACATCAATAAAGGACGAAGATTGTCCGGAGGTGCATGTTTAAAGCCGTGTTGAAAATCCGTTAAAATTCGTACCACGTCCATATCGAACAGAAAAGAAGCAGACCTAAAATCAGTTTCGTTTTTGCCATTCGCATAGCGCAAAATGAGTGCCATTCACAAGGAACAAAGAGGAGAAAGAAATCAACAAGCGCATATCATTTGAAGAATCGTTTCGGTTAAATCTACTTACAGACAAATTAACACAATCCCACAAACTTATTGTTTGATAGTAGATAAGCGAATTGTTGCATTTAAGAAAAAAAAACACAAAATGTGGCAAAGTTGATTGCAAATTAACAACAAATACAGCAATAATGTTAGCGATTTTCTAAGTAGCATTAAGTCAGTCTTGTTATACGTTCTATGATTTCGAAAAAAAAAACCCAATTACTTACACACGAATACGAATAAAACATACTTACATATACATATATTGTAACAAACACGTTAGTGTTATCTGTGATTTAAGTTTAGTAGCTTTAATTTGTTAAAACTCTGCAAATAAAACAAGCAAACGATTATTGATGCATATGAAAACTTCACCCTGTATAACATAACATATAACGTACTTACATACTTTATGCATATACTTCAGCATACACTTACGTTAAAATACTTATAAATGTTATTAATCATTTGTCAATTGTACTATTTAAATAAGTTCATTTAATTTTGTGTAACTAACACAGTTTTTATAAATAAACCCTGAAAATTAAATTGTGCGTTCTATATTTGAAAAATATACCTTCATATTAAGTTTCGCAGCACTGACAAATGAATTGCAATAGATGTAATGGCAGTTTTGACGAAGAAGCTAAATTCTGATTCAAAGAATGTGCCATTTTTTCTTGAAAGCTTTCCGTCAATAAGAGCTTATCTTGGTTTTCTGTACGGCCCTTTTGGGACTAATCCAGATAATGCTGGGCTTAAATTGCGTAATTTAGTGTAAGGATAAATATGTGCCATTTTTGTTTATTCGACTTTGTTATTAAATATTAATATAGTGCTGCAGGAAATGAATTTCCAAGACAAGCGAGCCCTACACATTTAAATTGTGCGCCGTTCATATTGAGATACAGTGTAAGCAGTGCTAACAATGTCCGAGAAAAACAATCGCGCTCACTAGTGCTGCCAACTTAACTGGAAAAGATAGCTGTTTCGGCTGGAAATATTTTTTGCCTGGACTTTTGCATAGTTTAAGAAATAATTTAGAAACATAGATGAATATATATTTAAAATAGACAGAACTAGCTATAAAATGGCTAAGTTGGCAACAGTGCTGCTTTGAACACAAGTGAGCGCGAAATTGTTGTGCTGAAAGCCGTTAACCAGCACTGCAAAAGTAACAGCTGTTTGACGAATGTGAATACGAAGAATAATTGCGTTGATATGGAGCTAATGTTTTTGTGGTAAACTTTATTATGTTTGATAATTTAAGCTTATTTACGCTAACCACTTTGCTATATTAGCCACCTGAAATGCATAAAAGCAGGGATTGTGTTAAGTCGCTCCACAGTTGCAAGAGAGCAACGCTAATGAGAGCAACAGTTGTGTTTTAATTAAGTACGTGTATTTAGTATGTGTGTATTTGTGAGCGCATAAACAAATTGTGTTTTCGTCTCACCTTTTCCTTCTCGGCTATATTTCAATAGTTCCAATTATGCAACGTCACGCAGCTGCAAATTTCCAGAAGAATTTCAGAACTTAAACCCAATCCTTAATAAACCGATTGCATTTATACATTTGTGATAGCACACACACCAAGACAAATACACGCATGGTAGGCGTGATTAAGAACAAATTCATAATCGTTAACATAACTCGTCTCATTTCAGATGCTCAAGACCTGCCGAAGTGTGTGTTCCTTACAGCAACGCTTTAGTTGCCTATTAACCTCGCCGAGTCGACAGCAACAATATAATCGTACACTGATAGCAGCTTTCAGCACCAAGGGCATGGATAAGTTTGATTTGCCGAAACGCCTTCAAGGCAGTACACCCAGCGTGTGGAATGAATATATTGCTTTAGCCATGCAGTACAAGCCACTGAATCTGGGCCAAGGATTTCCGGATGATGCTGCACCCGAATATGTGACCAATTCACTTGCGGACATTGCCAAGGACGAGAATCCCCTTTTGCACCAGTACACCCGAGGCAATGTACATACAAAAGGTGATCAAGGGAAACTAGAAAAACTCAATTGGTATCTCTGTTTTTGTAGGGTCATGTTCGCTTGGTACAGGCTCTGTCGAAACTCTATAGCGGTCTCATTGGACGTGAGGTGAATCCGCTGACGGATATACTGGTTACATCTGGTGCCTATGAGGCCCTCTACTCCACCATAATGGGGCATGTGGATGTTGGTGATGAGGTCATCATTATTGAACCTTTCTTCGACTGCTATGAGCCGATGGTTAAAATGGCAAACGGTATTCCGCGATTTATTCCATTGAAATTGGTAAGCAAAATTACGATCGCTGCATGAATGGTTGGCTAAAATATAAGTTTCCTTAGAGCGAGAAGGATGGTCCCATCAGCTCTGCCGACTGGGTTCTGGACGAAGCGGAACTGGAGAAGCTGTTCAATGAGAAAACGAAAATGATCATACTGAACACTCCACATAATCCAACTGGTAAGGTCTTCCATCGGAAAGAGCTGGAACTAATTGCCGATTTGTGCCGAAAGTGGAACGTGCTCTGTGTTTCGGATGAGGTCTACGAATGGCTCGTTTTCGATGGTGTTGAGCACATTCGTATCTGCACCCTTCCTGGTATGTGGGATCGGACTATTACCATTGGCTCGGCGGGCAAGACCTTTTCGGTGACGGGCTGGAAAATCGGATGGGCCTATGGGCCACAGCAGCTGATTAGAAACTTACAAATGGTTCATCAGAATTGTGTGTACACCTGCCCGACGCCAATGCAGGAGGGTGTGGCCAGAAGCTTTGAGGTGGAACTTGCTCGACTCGGTAAACCGGAGAGCTACTTCCTCAGCTTGCCGCGCGAGCTGCAGCCAAAAAGGGATTTCATGGCCAAGTTCCTCAGTGAAGCAGGTATGCGACCCACAATACCAGAAGGTGGTTACTTCATGGTAGCCGATTGGACGCCACTGGAAGCAAAGCTGAACCTGGAGTCGGAGCCAGACAAATACCGTGACTACAAGTTCACCAAATGGATGACAAAGAACATGGGATTGCAAGGAATACCGCCCAGCGCCTTCTACAGTGAGCCCAACAAACACTTGGGAGAGGATTTTGTGCGTTACTGCTTTATCAAAAAGCAGGAAAATCTAAATAAGGCAGCTGAGCTGCTCAAGAACTGGAAATAGAGTGTTTTCTTTGTATATTCGCATTTACTTGTAACGCCAATAAACGAATTTGTTTGAATTTGAAATGAGTGTCTCGCAACGTTCAATTGTATGTCATGCAGGCTTGACAGTGTATTCAGAAGCAGCATAACCTGAAGTTACATAACCAATAAACAACATCAAAATAAGGAAGACAATTGAGAGATTCTTTGTGTAGTAGCCTTACTCCAATCTCCTTTTATTTGCAATCCAATAACATGTTCATCCGCACCAAGTACATGGGATTTCTTTGTGTGTGTGTTTCTTGTATGTATGTGTTAATTAAACTAAAGGAAAAGTAAACGCTTTAGATATCGAATACGGACTTCAGGGCCAATTCGGGCTTGTCGTAGCCCAATTCCTCAATGGTCGGTACACCCAGCTCCTTCAGGGTTGGTGAGATCTTCTCCAACAAGTAGGGGTACAGGGTAGCCTTCTGGTCACCGCACTTGTCCTTGCAGCCCTCCAGCCACCTGATAGCCAGGGAAATGTCGTTCACGCGACGGCAGGCACGCAGACCGGACTCGATCACCTTTGGGCTGGGCACCAGATCCATGCCGAGCAAGTCGTTCATGCCCTTGCGCACCTCCCAGCCATCGATGCCCTCGCGAGCAAAGTATTTCTCGTAACGCTTATCGAACTCCTCGGCAGATTCCTCGGTGCCGTGCAAGCAACGCACGGCGGCGACACGCGAGGATGGAACTCCAACGGTGCCGCGCATGGCGGAGGCGAATTTACCGGCAGTAATACGCAACATGGCTAACAAAATAGAAGCAGTTAAACAATCTTTAATTTATGCTAAAAATTTGGTTAAGTAACAGCATCGACTCACTTTTTAGCTCTTGCTCTTGCTATTTTTTTTCACACAGATGACAGAGCTGCCAGTGTTGGGCAACAAGACAGAAATGTATCGAATGAATACAATCGACATGCTAGTGCAAAAAATAATTTTTATCGGCAGTGCTGTGCAACGCATAAACTGTCAGTCGGTCGAACAAACGTTCTCGAACACTGTGTGTGAGTTACTAAGCAGTCATTCTCATTTTGTGTCCGACAAAGCGGCTGAAAATCGCATTTTCTGCTGAAAATAGACTTGCAATCAGTGATCGCGGCCTAAATAATTGATATATAGACAACGTATCAACAATAAAATGTCGGCAGCAGGGTAAGTGCACTGTTAACGCTGCTTTGAAAGTTTAATTATAGTTGACTCAGCTGTCGGCGACTCTTCTTTTTGTGGCTTCTTTGTGCGACGCGTGCTTTTTGCTGTGGGCTCATCGACGGCGTCTATTTTCTACAAAGGCCGCTGCACAAAGTGCTTTAGTTTGTGATGATTGCATTACACCATACTCTGTTGGAGTGTGCTACTCCCGGTCCGAACGGTGGGCGTGTCCTATGCGCAACTACATTGTTGTATTTTTGGACAGTTCTCGGTGCCATTAAAAGTCACTGACATTTGAGGTTATGTTAAGGTTGGCGCTAATTTTGTTTAGTGTTGCCCCACGGTCATATTTTCACAGCATGGACTTTCGTTCCATGCAAATGAATCAACAACATTCTGGCATAGGTTTGAACTTTAGAACATGTTCTGGAAACAACGATGACTCTGTTGCTATGGTATCATGCTCATGGTTATAATAACACTCGCAGTAATAAGAAGTCGTTTCCAAGCCGCGCTTTAGATTTTGTTTTGTTCTGTTTGTTTGTTTATTTAACAAATGCTTTGGTTTCTCTTTCCATTTCAGTTCTATTCCGCCACCCGTTTCGTGGGCTCAGCGCAACGATTTGGTGTACGTAATCATCGATGTGGAATGCAAGGACATTGAGCAGAAGTAAGATCTACTGGGAGAAGCTAAAAGTAAATATTTATACTTAGTTGTTGTTTTCGCTTTACAGAGTGACAGAAAACAGCTTCACTTTCAAGGGTGTGAATGTGCTGGATGCCTCGAAGAAATACGAAGTCACATTGAATTTCTTGCACTCGGTTGATCCGGAGAAAGTGACTAGCAAGAATATTGGACGTTGCCTTGAATTCACAATACCTAAGAAAGAGAGTGGACCCTATTGGCCTACATTGACCACGGATAAAACCAAATTGCATTTCCTTAAAGCCAACTTCACCAAGTGGCGCGACGAGTCTGACGATGAAGAAGGTGAGCAACTCAATTGTGTACTTTTTGGCTAAGACTCCATTATAACATATATCATATAATTCATCAATTCAGATCCCAAGGACAATGGCATGTTCGGCAACTTGCTCAACAGCCCTAGCGGAGATTGGAACAACAAGTTCGATGACTTCAATGTAGACGAAGATGACGACTCTGATGATAACATCCCCAGCCTGTCGCAAAATGATGAGGATGAAGACGAGGGCGGAGAGGGTGACAAAGAAAAGAAGGCAGCTGCTTAAGCAGCTTGTTTTTTTTTGGGCATTTTTGGAGTACTAGAGTCGTAGCGTTAGCCAAGACCCTTATACAGTTAAGTCACACCACACACACAAACATAACACCCCCCCCATATGCACACACATACACACAGACTCATGCGTTCATAAACACAATTCCAAAAAAAAGATTAACTTGAGCTGAAAATGCGCAATGTTAGCGAAAACAACAAAAAAATGAACAAGAGATGCATCAATTTTTCGCTGGATTCTCGCCGCAACAACAACAGGAAGAAAGCTACAACCAATTCATTGCGAAGTTTCATTTGCAATTTATTAATTTTTTGTTTCCTGTAAATAAAGGAAATTAAAATAAAAACAAAAACTCAAAATGTATTCAATTCATTTAGTTTAAATGGGAACATGATATAAAAGAGTACGACTTTACATTTGTTTCGGGATACATTTCATTAAAATCGTCCAACAAGATGTGGGCTTGATTATTAAACCTTTAGCACTCAATTCGACAACTTTTCAACCGCCCCACGTAAATATGAATAATACACATGCTTTTTAATGTCTAGATCTGGCTATTTTCAAAGTTCGGTTGCTAGAGTAATTTAAAAATACTATGAGCCGGAAATGTAGCTATTTTAAATATGTTTTGTAGTTAATATTTTATCTAAAACTATGCAAAAGTGCACGAAAAACAAATATAATTACCTTCAAGCCAGAAACAGCTATTTTACCTTTAAAAAGTTGCCAGCACTCGTTAACTCTGCCACATGTTTGTAAAAATGCTCAAACAGTGCGCAATAAAAATTTTATTTTAGCAATAATTTTGCAGAAAACCTACCAAAATTCGACGAAATTCTAACAAAAATAGTGCAAACAATTTTAAAATTTTCATACGTTTTTAAATGTTTGTTTTTATTGCAACATGACTATTAAAACAAGCTGGCAGCACTGATAATATATTTGTAAATCAGCTGTTCCGTCACGGTCTTGGGCGGTGCAGTCGCTAGGCAACGCGGGAAAGAAGTAGCCTTTTAAATTCTGTTGTCTAAACAAAACATGCAAAGTACTAACAATCATTCAAAAGCTATCAATAGCAACAAAAACACACAATTTAAGAAGAGATTACAATAAAACTAAAATAATGAGAGCCCAGATGCAGCCCACAAATACTGGCAGACTTGCATTTGTAGCCGAGTGGTTCCACGTCGAGGCTGGAATTACACACACTTATCTACTTACATTTCATTTAAGCGATGGCGCCGTCGAAGTGGTAAGTTCAAATTGAACAGTGAAACCCGTAACCGAATTAACTACTTCAATTGTAGTTCGATCAGCGAAGCAAAAAGACTTTTTTGCGACGAACCAAAATCCCCGAATTGACTCGACGCGATTTCTTTGTGGGCTCAAAGATTAATGTTTTTGGACGACAATTTGATATTGTCGACTATGCAGACGAAATAACCCGCAACACTTTGGCCAAATACCGAAAGCGGTAAGAATAACAATAATGTCTTTATTTTAAATTGATTGGTTGCTTAAATTAATTTACTGTCCACACAGAGCATTTGTGCTGCTCAAGAGCAGTATGTGGCCAAAAAATCTGGGTGAATTTCTCACTACACTGATTGACAACAAGATCAATATAAACAATGCATTAATGGTTCAGTTTACACCAAAAACAGTTACACAGTTTCTGTCCAGCAAGCAGGATGACGATGTCCACACATCGTGAGTATTCCAAATCCGAATCCTAATGCTAATTACTAAAATAACATCTGTTTTTTGTAGCGTTCTAATGAACGAGCTACTGGCTGGACCTGCCATTAGTTTGGAGCTAATCGGCGATAATGTGGCAGAGATAATATCAGCCTGCTCCAAGTACAACACGGAGAATGCCTCAACAACCATCGAACTGTCGAGCAGCATGCAGCAGCTGTTTGAGCGCGAGGAAGTGCGCTATGGCTTCTACTGCCCGGAGCGAGAAGAGAATGTGCCCAATGACTTGAAGTTCTTTTTTGAGGAGCGACACAGCATCGCCAAGGATTGTCGATTCAAGAACAGCACACTGGCCATTATTAAGCCACACTGCATCAAAGATGGCTATCTGGGACAGATTTTAAACGAAATATTAACATCTGGCTTCAAAATAGAAGCAATGCGCATGCTGCTCATGGCCCGCGTCAACTGCGAGGAGTTCTACGAGGTTTATCGGGGAATCTTGCCCGAGTTTATACCCATGGTGGCTCAGCTGGCTAGTGGCGTCTGCATGTGCCTGGAGATTGTTTCCGAGGATCCTGATAAGAATTCGCATGAAGAATTCCGCAGCTTTTGCGGACCTATGGATCCTGAAATTGCCAAGCTCCTGCGTCCTCATACATTGCGGTCTAAATTTGGTATCTCCAAGGTGCTAAATGCCGTACATTGCACGGATCTGCCAGACGATACCAATTTGGAATTGCAATACATGTTCAAGATCCTTGAATAATTTTAGTTTCATCTTTTATTCTGTTTTTTCCAGTCACTGTGTGTGTTCGCGTATGCCCATAAATTACAAGTATATTTACTTACAAAACTTTCTGAGATGTTTTCAATTTAAGTCATAAATGGTGTATAAGTTTCATTTTTTGTATGGCAAGTTCTTTATTTTAATATTAATATTTCATAGTGCCTACAAATAACTTAAGCATAAGTCTTAGTTTATGCGCATTTATTTCCTAATTTTGAATAAAATTACATTCCATATTCATATAGAACTGTTCTCAGTTTTATTGGGAACGGTAAAGCTGAGAATAGTTTGAAAATAACTGCCAATACTAAACCGGGAAACTACACGTGTATCTAGACACTCACAGTGCGACTGCTGGATGTGGGCACATCGTCCAGATCATTGGGGAGAAGCACAACCAAGTCTCTCGCTTGAAAGTTATTTTTCCGATCCTGCAGCGCATAGTCAAAGGCCAGCAGAGCAAATATTATGATGCATACCAGCATAAGCACCGCATAGAAGAAATACTCGGACTTTTGAGAGCTCAGCACATTCAGTTGAGTAATAAGAACAACAATGAGATTGCCAAAGGCATTATTCAAAAACCAGGCGGCTGTAACCACCGATTTCATCGAGGAGGGAGCCTGCGTGAAGGCAAACTGTAGTCCAGGAATCGAAAGCAACAATTCGCCCAACATGAGCAGCAGAAACTGCGGAATTTGCCAGACAATGTTGATGCTGTAACTAGGTGATTCCTATCATAAAAGAGATGAATATTTAATTAATCAATTTAAGACCACCTTTGTTGACTAACCATAAGTCGATCCTGCAGGGCGCCAGCACAGAAGAAGGCTCCAGCTGAGCAAATGCCGCCAATAGTGACGCTGTGAAGCGGCTGTAGCTCCCAGTGGAACAGCCTACGCAGAAGTGGAGCGGTTATATATTGCCAGAGGGGAATTAGAATAAATAAAAGGATCGGTCCGACGGCTTTGGCCTGATCCGGTTGTATGGTGACACCCAGCACCGTAGTATTCATCATGGTCGCCTGAAACGTCCAGCTGGAGTCCTGCTGTGCCAGCAGAGCAAAGTAGAAGGGTAGTGGAATGAAGAGCTTGCTAATCTGCAAAGATATTCAACTTGGCAATGTCATTGATATCTTCCATCTGTTAACAGATTACTGCAACTCACACGCAGAACTTTGGACACATCGTTTACAAAGTCCAGATCATAGGGACCGATGGCATTGTGCAGCCAGTAGGTGTATCTTTTGTCCGACTGCCGACGTCGCCACTTGCTCAGGAGCGCCGTCTTGATGCAGCCACAGAACTTAAAGAGTATGTTATCGCCGGATATTTTCTCCGGCTTGTAGAAGTATTTGCCCATGAGAAAGATGACTGCGACATAAATTCATATATGAGATTGTGGTCTTGTGGATAAGAAATATACTTACACCAGGCCATCATAAAGGAACTACCCAATGTGCCAAATACAGCCGGATAGCATGTTGTCTTGTCAAAACAATGAGTGTTTGCTCGCACCAACGGAGGCAGAACTTTGCTTACGAATATTCCAAAATAATAAACAAAATAATAGATGGAGAAGTATTCCGACAAATATAGGGCTTGCTCTGGCAGCTTAAACTGCAGTGCGCCCAGCGATGTGATGCACGCTCGCACGGATCCATTGCCGACAGCTATAAAGGAGATCGATACCAGCAAACTGCGGATAATGTGAGTAAAGTAAGTTAAGGTAAACTTGCAATATTTCACTCACAATGCTGTCACTGGCATGCCCACAGATGGTAGCGATGTCAGCGTGAGAAGCAGCCATCCAAATGCATAGAGAAAACTAAATCCAGAGATGGTACGAACATTGCCCATATAACTATCCGCCAGGACGGCTCCAATTATGGGACAGAACTGACCAAAGAAGTTGAAAATGTGTAGAACAATCGTTGAGAAGCTTTCCGAAAAGTTAAGATCATCGCGCAAAAAGAGAACCAATATAGCTGTGAGAAAGAAAAAAAGTAATGAAAGAGCTCGTATTCCAGTTTACATGCACCTCACAATATTTTACAGTTAGTTAACTCTTTGCAGAAGCAAATGAGTTATCCCCGAAAATTAAAATGAAATATGAGGACTCCAAATGCCAAGAACCAGAATTTGTTTTTACATATCCAGTACTTTTTATATATGATATGTAGAACTTTATTTTAAATACTACTTACTTTAAACGTAAGACCACTTTAAAATAAATTAACCTATTAAAGTTTTGGCTTTCTTAACTCTTACAAAAATCATTAAGATTTATCTTTGGTTAAAAAAAAATTTAATTACATATGGCTGATACCTTAACTCTCATAACTCTTAAGCTTTTATAAGTCAGAAACACGATTTTAATTCACTTTCTAGTAAAAAGTAAAACCAAAAACTTTGATTCTCATATACAAGATATGGTTATGAAATTTTGATACAATACAAAAATCGTATTTTTAAGATATGACAGTCAAGGAGCGAATTGTAAAGATTCAAAGATTTAAACTTATTGAAATGCCATGCATTTCAGACCAGAGATGATCTAAAATCCAAGTTATCAATTAGACCTGCCGTCCTGTGTATGCACTTCTATTTACTGATAAGCATGACATCTAGAATATTTCGACAGTACAATGGAAGATTACTGTAAGAGCTAACTGCGCGCTAAGGAAATAAATGCACTGTTTTAGTATTAAGTAGGTCAGAATCTTGGCTTACTGCGTATTCCATTTGCCGCAAATGCCTCAAAGAATTTGGTGCCCAGTATGAAGAAGACGGCACGTGGATACTTGTACTCGATGCGTATGCTGGGTATGGGGGCGAATCCATAGTTTGGCAGGGAGCTGCGGGGTTTCCTCAGCTGTGCCGTTTCCCCGGCATCAGCCGATGCTTGTGTGAGTTCCGCGAGAGCAGGCAAAGCTATGTAAACAGAGAGTAGACAGATAAAAGTGATCTATCTTTATATCTCGTTTATCTTAAGGCCATAAAACCGAAACTTACTTTCTTCACTGCCAATTTCCGTAGCGCGAAACATTTTCCAGGTGCTTCAGCAAACGAATGGAGTCGTGACGACGACCAACTTGTTTCTCTATTGTCTTTGGATGGAGATCAAGTTACCAGCCTTGTGGCATTTGTGGGTCGACTGTGGTTGTGTATCTCACAATGTGAGTAATTGTTGCTCGTGTGTGTGACAAGCGTTCACCCACGCCAACGACCGTTCTGCAGCGCGGCACTGAAGCTACTAACAGTCTAGTCCAAGAGCCGGCGACAACGCTGCCTTGTTTTGTTGACAGCGTGAGCTTGCTCAAGAGCAAACATCGCGATAAAAGCGAAAACAAAGCAAATGCATCTTGAGAGTGGCAGGTTATCTCGCTCCCTGACTGTCATGTGCTTGGCCAACACGCTGATAAGACAAAGTCGCGCTTAGTCAGGGAAATTAAGTCACGGGACTGCACTGCGACCGATGATAAAGATGCTGCAACTGCAGCAGCCACAGTAGCAACAACAATGTTCGTTTACATTTTATATGTATTTTACAATGGATTTTTATTAAATTAGGCAGACAAATATTTAGTGCGGCAATCGAAACCAACTAGAAAATTAAAACTAAACACGGATCTGGATGATACACCGATGAAATTCGCCCGTCGCAAGAACGAGTTGAAGGCTAACAAGTAATAGCCATTGCCAGAAGCTCCAACATGGCTCACACCAGCTTCTTGGCCTCGAAGAAGCTCTTCAGATGACGCATCTGCCAGAATCCCATGCAGACAAGGACCACAGTCTGGGCCAGTGACCACCATAAGACACGGGAATTGGTGCTTTCGCTAGTGTGACGGAAACGCTCCTCACGATAGCGCTGATAGCTTTGCTCCTTGGTTATTTGCTCGACTTGACCGAGCAGCTGAAGAACACGCATCTGCAGCTCAGTTAGCTTCTCCTTCTGTGCCACATTGGCATAGTCGACGGCGTGCTCGCCCACCTGAATATCCAGATGCACACGCAGCTGTGCGCCATTGAACCACGCAGTGCTGTTCGAGTACATGCAGATAACATGCTCACCGGGAGTGTGCGATGTAAATGAGATGCGTCCTTGTGAGCTGTATACGCGAGATAGAATCACCTTGTCGTCACTGTCGCGCACTTCAACATGCATGCCAATGCCGGGCGAGGATGGCATGAAGCCATTGGAACGGGGATCATATAGCTCCACCTTATAATTGACTGCAAGAGACAAAGTCACACTGGGTTAATCGCTAATGATCAGCGTCTGTCTCGATGGAGCTGCTTACCAATCACAGTTGTGTCGTCGGGAACCTCCTCAATGAAGCATTTGCGCTCCGTTTCCGATATGTGAAAGTACAGGCCGCAGGCGCTGTGTAGGGTGCATAACACCAAAGCCAGGCAGATGATTTGGTTACGCATTTTTCAATAAATTCCACTTGAGCTTCGCTTATTTGTATAATAAAAACTAAGCTCGCCGACACGTCATGAGAAAAAGGCAAAGTGGCTACATTGACAATTTCTCATTTGACAGCTACGGGAGCTGCCACCTGGCAACCATACACATACGCAAATACAAACAATAATTTCATGGGTCTGGCAACGCTGGCCGAAACAGCTGTGAGATTTGTTGACGTTTAACTTTTTGGCATACCTGAAATAGTGCAATCTTAAATAAATAATGGACCTGATATTACTTATAGGCATTGCCACGGCCCTGCTTGTTGTTCTGCTCACACTTTACTTTTTGCAGAACAAAAAAGCAAAGACTGGTAAGACATTAAAGTCAATCAAAACTTGCATTTCACTTCACCTTGCTCCACTTTATCAAATAGATACAAAGGCAGCTGCACAACCACAACGTGGCGTCCCACAGCGCGCTCAGGAAGGGGTGCCAAGACGCGCACAAATAGCCCGTAATCAGCGCAATCGATTACGTCAGAATCAAAATGCGCCTGCAGCAGCTCCCGCGGCAGCTGCCCCTCCAGCCGATTCGGACGATGATGAGGCCGTAGCTGGCGATGATAATGCCCAGCGAGTGCCACAGGGCGCTGTACTGGACGAGAAGATGGGTGCCAAAAAACGCGCCAAAATGGAGGCTAAGGAGCAGAAACGACTGCAGCGTGAACAGGAACTGCACGATCGCGAGCAGAGAAAGGTAAAAGAGGCACAGGAAGAGGCAGAACGTAAGCAACAGGATGAGCTTGAAGCGGAGGTTGAACGCAAGAAAGCGGAGTCCGAACGATTGGCCAAGGAAGAGCGCGAGCGTAAGGAGCACGAAGAGTATCTGAAAATGAAAGCTGCCTTTAGCATCGAGGAAGAAGGCTACGAGGAGGGCGATGCCGACGAGAAGGAAAATCTGTTGGCCGACTTCATTCAGTACATCAAGGATAACAAGGTGGTTCTACTAGAAGATTTGGCAACAGCATTCAAGCTTAAGACGCAGCAGGCCATCGAACGCATTCAGGAGCTTCAAGCAAATGGCACTATAACAGGTGTTATTGATGATCGCGGCAAGTTCATCTACATCTCGGAAGCTGAACTGACAGCCGTGGCAAAGTTCATCAAGCAGCGCGGTCGTGTTTCTATAGCCGAGTTGGCGGAGAGTAGCAATAACCTAATAAACTTGACGCCCGTTGCTGCCGGCGAAGGCAGCGTCTAATACAATTTGTTGGCCATTTGTAAATTACATATACATATAGTTAAAGTATGTTAATATATATATTACACATATATGTGAATGAGGAAACCGAAGAATGTCAATTATTTGTCGCTCATCGTGGGAGATATTTGTTTGCTGCTTCATCTCATTAAAAAATTACATAATTGCACAGTTAAATCATTCATTTATATGTACAAAATTACCCACTTTACAGGGTAAAGAATCAAAATAACGAATAAAGTGAAAGCTAGTTTAAATTATTGCATATCATCGTCGTCATCGCAGTCGTCCATTTCATCATCATCCTCGTCCTCGTCGCTGGTAACATCGGGATCGCAGGATTGTGCCTTACACTTTGAACACTGGCAAACAAAAATGTAGTTTTCACGCAATGTTTTATGCCGTGAGTGGCGACTTCGCTCCAGCTGGCACTCGTCCAGATAGGAAATGCATATCTCATCTCCTTGTTGAATGGGAGCCAAGGCCTTGAGTACGACTATGTCGTTGGAGTAAGGGAACGTTGACTGAGCATTCGGCACACAGCTGTGATTGATTTTACTCTGAAGAATGTACAAGCCGGAGCCCTCGTTGTTCAGAAATTCACCAGCAACTGTGCAATGATTGAGAGTTAGCAACAATTCGTTTATAATACAAGTGATGACTTCATCTTACAATCGCCGACTTTTTCATATAGCTCGTCGATCACGGTGTCCAGTTGTTTCTTGTCTGCATCAGGTAGAGGCAAGTCAGATACTTTGGTAACCCACTGGGCCAACACGCTGGTGGCAATTCCCTGGCTATTGGTGCCCAATATGCCCATCAGTGTCTTGAATGCATACGGTGTGGTGAACTGTAATACAGAGGAACTTCTTAACGCTGTGTGAGACGTGAGATT
The DNA here is from genome assembly GCF_004354385.1 of Drosophila innubila. Lineage (NCBI taxonomy): Eukaryota > Metazoa > Arthropoda > Insecta > Diptera > Drosophilidae > Drosophila > Drosophila innubila. The sequence goes on from NW_022995380.1 coordinate 14,652,743, forward strand.
GAAGTGCACTTGCCATAGCAAACTCCTCGCCCTTGAAGGCATTGCAAAAGGCGGCAAACAGTTGCTCCATTTGCTGTTCAAAGTTCTCTCCCAACATCTTGTGATAGATTTTCTGTTCACGATTTACAATCAATGCCTGAAACGATTGGAGTTGCTCCAGAAATTCAGGCTTATTGTTGCTCTGTTGGTACATGGCCATCAGGCGCACAATTAGCATTATTGTGCCCGTCTCTGGAGGATAGTGCATCTTCTTCCACGTCTCATTCAGCACATTAATGGGATGCGTATCGTCGGCACGAAAGGCGCCCATGCACGACACACGATGATATTTCTTTTGTGCCTCCACCAAGCAGTCCTCGGAGCAGTAGCGCGCCTTGCAGCGTGCACACTGCGTGAATTGTGGCAGCCATTGCGTTGTGGGATCGTGTTCCACCAGCGGCACTGCGACCGCGTTGTTATTGGCAAGACGTCGCACATTCTCCACCAATGTCTCTAGCTAAATTTAACGTAGAATGAGTATAAATGATTGCCATATCTGCCACTTACGTACCGGTCGCATACAATGATCACAGGCCGCATATCCATAGGCTGCATTCCATGAGAACTGATGCGACACAAACGGTTCCTCCTCAAAGATAATTTCACCGACTGTAAAACTTTTACTGGCTATCATCGCCCGCCCCTTGCCGGGCAATTCCTGAATTTCAAAATGATTCATTTCGTTCCTTCTTTGCACATAAACAAATTAAATGCTCTTTGAATATGCACGTGCGAGTGCGCCACTGTTGCCAGCTTAGCTATTTTATAGCTAGATCTGGCTATTTTAATAGCTCGTTTGCTAGAAAAATTTTAAAATCGCTATTAGCTGGAAATCTGGCTATTTTAAACTTACATTCAGCTAAGTTTTGCAACGAATATTTTTGGTGAAACTGTGCAAAAGTAACACAATAACAAATTTAACACAAACAGCTACAGAAACAGTGCAACCAGTGTGAGTAACGTGCGAGAAATAGCAGAAGAAACGTAATTTAAGCCCAAATCGATAGCAAAGCAGACTCAATATCGATATTTTCACTGCCACTAATTTATCGGTACTATGAAACAGCGCGGTAATTTTGAATTAAGCGACTACAGCATTAACAGTCTCGATTCTCATTTGCATTTAAATGTTGCTGCTTTCTTTTGTAATTGTCGTTTGTATAAACTAAAATCGGTTCGAAGTCAAGGATGAGCTTTTGGACATTTTCATGAAACGTAAGAAAACCTATTGATCTTTTCACAGCTGCTACTCCTCTATAGCCCACCATGTTTAAAAAAAGCATCCCGCTTTGTACTTCAAATCATTACTATCTATAAAGTCAGGAACTACAAATAGAAACGACTTTGGTTTTTGACTTGTACTATACTATTATATAATAATCAATTACATAATTTAAAATTTAAAGACATGCTAATGTAATTTGTTGATTTTCTTTTTTAAATATAATATATATAAACATTTGTTGTTAACAGGTGTGTGTATGTTGTGTGTTTTTAGTTGCTTTGTAAAATACATAATTATAATAATATTTTATAGTTGTAATCGTATATAATAATAACTTTGCGCCTAACATCTAACAATATTCAAATATAATTTTCCTTTTCTTTAAGATTTTGTTTTTGTTTTTATTTTTATTTATTATTATTATTGTTGTTTGCTTGTTTCTTCCTTTCTCTCATTATAATTATATTTTTGTTTTTATTAATTTTGTATTTGGGTTTGTTTCTTGTTTATTTAATTTAAATAATTATTCACTAACCAGCGCCATCTCTCGCGCCGTGGGCGTGGCCATCGTCTGGCCGAGTGCCGAGGCAGCTGAAACGGCGCTGCTTAGGCCATCGTCTTCCTCTTCCGTTCGCGCCGTCTTTGTAACTGCGACAGCGGCTGCCTTTTTGCGCTCCAATTCATCATCCTGATCGTGATCTTGATCTTGATCTTGATCAGCATCATCCTCATCGTCGTCATCGTCATTACAATTACTACGCGCGACCTGATCGCCGGCATTCTCTTGGGCCTCATCGGCAAAGGACACTTCGGTTGGACTGTTATTGCTATCACCATTGGGCGTAGTCAGCTCATGCTGATTATTATTGGCTTTGTCTTCACTGGCGGATTTATTATTATCACTATCAGCATCAACTTTTGACGATGGCGGCGCTGGCGCTGGCGCTCCCGTGACTGTTGTCTCTTCCTCGGGTATGTCCTCGATAAGGCTACGATTGCCAGAGCTGGCAGCCGAGGGGCTGCGTGGCGGCGCTTCAGCCTCCATCTCAGCCACTTTGCGCAACAGCACGGGGTCAGAGGCACGCAGCGAACTCTCTGAGCCGCCGACGCCTTCACCACTTGGCCGCAGCACCAGGTAAAGCAATATATCCGATAGCGAAATGATGCCAATGACCTTTCGATGCTCATCGATGACAACCAGACGATGCACCTCCGCGCGCACAATCCGTTCCATAATTGTGTACAACGATTCGTCCAAGTTGCACTTTTGCACACCCTCGAACCACTCGTTGCGATGCTCGTTCGCCTTGCGCAGCGAGACATCGAGATCGTTGTAGGTCTTCTCAGCGGCGAGATTCTGCAAATTGAAAGAAACCAGTGTTTATATTCTCTCTCTCTCTCTCTCTTAAATTTCTCAGGCTACTTACAATCACATCAAACTTGGCATAAATGTCAACGAGTCGCCCCTCTCCATCCACGAGGGGCAGCGCCGAGACGCGACGCTCCACAAACTTTTTGAGCGCTGTGATAATGCTTGTGGTCTCGTCGGCTGTCTCAATGTTATTGTAGGTGCCGATCTTCAGATCGCGCAAACTCTTTTGCATATATGCGGGCTTTGGTAATTCATTAATCTGACGGAAAACATGATAAAATTTATACGGTTATTGACGGGAACTGTTTACACACAGGAGCTGTTTACTCACATATAAAAACAGGAACCTCAGTATGCGTTTATGTGTCAATATGTACAGGACATTGCCAGTCGCTGGATCGATCACCGGCAATCGATGGATGCGGCTGTGTATGAGAATTTTGATGGCATCGTAGAGGGAAGCGTCTGGACCGATGCTGACCAATGGCATCACTTGGTTATGAAGCACGCCTAAGAGCAGCAAGAGATTAACAATTAAAATTTGATTCGAATTACGAATTATATAGAAAATGCTTACTGCGCCATGTGTCCAGTTTGTGCTCCTCCAGCTGTTCCATGGACGCATTGGGTGACTTATAATACATTTGCAAGATCTTGATAAAGTCCGTGATAGTTAACATTCCCACGAACTGTTGCTTCTCCGAGTCCCAAAGTGGCGCAGCACGAACACCGTTATAGACCAATGCATAGAAGGCTTTCTTCACCAGCAGTTGGGTGTCAAATACGACCAGTTTGGCGGAGGTGGGTATCAGATCATAGCACTTGTGAAAACGAAAGAACTTCACAAAGATCTGTGAGTCGTCCTCCTCTGCAAATAGGAATTTAAAAAAGAAAATATTATCAGACTTTTTTTTTTAATGGTAGTGGGAACTAAGTCAATTATGTCTGATCGAGATATATACCGGGCCCAGAACCTTTATTGAGCAACTGAGCAAGCAGACGCTTCCATGCCTCAGAGATTTGCTCAAACTCCTTGATGCTCTCCAATGGATAGTAGAGCACATCGGTTGGTCGACCGCTGCCGCCGAGCACCAAGCGGCCCGCATGATTTGAATAGAAGTGCAGTTGTAACATGCGTTTGATTTTGCCAATTGGATTGGGGTAGTCGGGGGAATGTTTGAATCAGTCACTGAGTTGCACCATTAGCTCTGTCCCTCTGATTCCGAATGGTTGCTGACAATTAACTGGCGCTCACTCGATATTGTATTTCACACCGCTAATTGAACAACTAATTTAAGCCAGTATCAAGGCTAACAGCGACATAACAGTGGCTTAACAGCGACGCCAAGCGCTTCTCACTGTTACGAGGCGATAAACAAACGACAAGTGCACTAACTAAATATGTGTTCTATTTATTATTTATTTTGTTTTACAGTTTAAACAACAAGAACCACATCAACGCTTGGCATAAATTGTCTTTTTTTTTAACGCGCGCTTTGTCTGTATTTCAATAAATTTCATTTAGACATTTTAATTAACATAAATTTAGCGTAGAAATAAAAGTGTGTAGCGAGAATAGGCAAGAGCCAAACAAATAGATAGACGAACCGAAAATAGTTTATAAATTCATTCAGCCATAAATATAATCAAGAAAGCATATACCACAATTACCGCAAACAAATTTGGCTAGCTAAGAATCACAGAGAAAGGCGACATACTATGAAAACCAATTAATACGGAGGTGGTAAGGAAAGAGTGGTAATTCAAATGCTTGCCAAGTTACACCTAAAAATTATATGCCCTCATCATCTGTCAACTATTGATAAATGCAAAACACACAATAATGTTTTGCATTGTCTGAGATTCTACGATTAGCTAAATAATGTGCCAAAAAATTAATTAGTCCCCACAGACACGCGTTCGATATACCGCAGAAATCATGTGTAACTTTTAACAAACCAATTAATCTTGCAAATATTATTGTATTTTAATTCTCTTGTGTAATTAATTACTTTTCCAATAAATAAATCCAAAACTTTAGGTTGTTCTATGGATATTTCAAATATTTTAAAATTCTTAACCGAATAATTTATATATGACTTCTTGAATTTGTAGAGAGTGAGCATTTAATAATCGTGATTTATTACAAAGCAAAACTCGATTATTAATTATGATTTTAAGGTTTTCAACACTATTATTATCCATTCTCTATAATCTTTTCTTTAGTAATTCGAAATATTTCCCATGCGATTAAAATTTATATGTATGCAATAAATTTGTTTCACTTTTCTTCTTAATAATTTCAACTCCTACACATTTTTTAAACAAATTATCCACGCTGACAAAGCTGCCAAAAAATAAGTGAAGGCTAAAACAAATATTTGAAATAGCACGTTTTTATATATAGTTGAAATAATAAAATAAAACAGAGCAGAAAATATTTGTTTTGATTTCAAAAAAAGCTGTGTACAACTCTTAAAGTTGTTGCCAGGGCAAATGCCAAAGGCAAGACTCTAATCGGTCAAATAAAAAATAAAAACAATAAAGAAGCAGATTGAAAAAAGGTGAAGGTCCCCATAGTTACACACACACACACACTCACACACACACAACTATTATAAATGTGGGTGTATATGTTTCTTAGGTGTTATTGTTTAGCGTTTGTTGTTGTCTTTTTTCGATTTGCTTTCTTGTTGTTGTTCTGTACAAGTTAATTAAAATGCTTTGAGCTTTTTCTTTCATTATGCTTTAGTTGTTGTTGCTGTTGTATTTGTTGTATTTGCTTTTATTTTGAACAATTGCAAAACAATTTTAATTGTGGCTTGTTGCAAATTGGCGTCGCGGCGCCTCGATCGAATATATACATATGTATGTATGTATTAAGTTAGTGGACGAATACTCGTCTTCGCTTAAGTGATTCTTTTGTTCTTTAAATATTTCACCAATGACTAATGTCTTCGATTTGGAAGGCGGGGGCGCGGTAGACCTTCAACTGCACTTTGGATTGTCCGAGATATGGATACTCTTATTCTCGTTACAAATTCGATTCTTTTAGGTAGGGAGGAAATCTATTATTTGGTTGTCGCGGCGCTTTTCTATCTATTTTGTTTGTCGCCCGTCTAAACGTTTCGAGATTTTATCATAAACTGATCCTCTAGTCTGTTTCTGTTTTTGTATTTTCTGCTTTCCCACTCGGTCGGAAAAACGAAAAGTTTTTCGCCAAAGCGCAAAACAAATAACAAAAAAATATATATATATGTATATATATGTAGAATGAGAGAAACGCGTCGACGTATTTAAAATCAATTTCTAAATTACTCGTTTCTCAGCTGCCGAAATAAACAACTCAAAACAGCGGAACCTAAAGATCGGCCGATCAGGAAAACTATCATATTGAATATGACGCTAACGATGTTCATGAAATGCCTCAAATTGGCAAATGCAACTGAAAAAGGCCAACAGAGAGAGGAAGAGAATGAAAGAGATTGAAAATAATAGATCACTGCGGTCGTAACTTATAATTAGCCTCAAAGAAATCAAAAACAGGGAGGTGTGTTTAATGTTTACGTCAACTAGTTACGCATCCTTGACGGACCCTATTCGTAAGATACAAATTAAGGGGGAAAGAGAGGGAAAAAAGAGAGAGTGTTTTATAGCAAACATATATGTACATTGTTCCTGTCACTTGGCGCCTACGCAAGTTCTCTATACTTAATCCCTCTAAAATATGATTTTGATTAAATTAAATGGCGACATCTGTATATATATTACTTTTTGAGGTTTCTAAATAGATTCCAAATCGTCGTGTGCCTCTACAACCAGAAAAAAGAGGTGTCACCCTCTTGACAAGCTGCCAAAAAGGTGGCTGCTAATTTATTTGAAATATATTCGCATTTGTTTTTCGGAACGCCCCCTGGGAATAATAAAATACTTACCGAAATCAGACAGATTGACTTTCTCAAGAAAAGGATCGGCAACAGGTAACTGAAATGAGAAAAATTAAAAAAAAAGATAAATACACATATTACTAAACGTAAATTAGCTCAAAACTTGAAATATATTATTAAGACTTAGAATAGCTATTTAGAACTTAGATTACATAAATAAAGAAATAACGCTGTCTTTAATGTAATCTTTGATAATAAACAGTGATATTTACAGTTGCAATTGAATCATCTATTTGCTTTTAGAGTTAGATAGAATTACAGAAATAAGATAAATTAGTTAAATAGAACTAACTACTTAGTACATTAACAAATATCATAAAATTACACTCTATATATGTATGTAGTCTGTGCCGCAACAAGGTTTACTTGGTACCTAAAATGTATTATAATACGTATGTATATTTAGGTCAAGCAACGTTTGTCACGTTTCCATTATTTCAAGTGTATTTAAGCTAATATGTGCATGTATGTATGTATTTATGTACATGACTATGAATAAACTCGTATGTACGTAAGCAGTTCTCTAATCGCTTAATCATAAACCGACTAAATCACAGATAAAAGAATGGAAACTTCAATGAAAAAATTATCACTCTTTTTTTCTCTCTCTCTTGCCTATGTATAAAAAAATAATAGTTTCGAAATTGGCATTGAAATGTGCAATTGTGGAACAAGTGGCAGTCACAAATGCCATAGACAAATAAACAATTGAATAATTGCAATCTCAGTAAGCAATTACTCTGATAGAAAGACTGAGAGAGAGCTTATTGTTCTCTCTTTTGAGCAGGCTCTCTCTCATTCACAGTAGCAGCTGAAAATGACCAAATGGGACAGACGCGTCAAGGCAAATGCACCGGCAATAAGTGCGAAAAAGCTGTTAGACAGTGTAAGGTACATAAATGCAAGAAGAAATGTCTGAAATTGCATTGGAAATAGTCAAAAGCTGTAAAGCTCTCTAGCTCTCTCTCTTGTTTGCACTCTCTGAGTTTCACTCACATACTCTCTCGACTTACGCTAATTTTACGACCAGCGTGCAGTTGTTGCAGCTGCTGCTGTTGACGCTTCCATTGCTCGATCTGCTCAACGCTGTAGTCGCTGCGTCGACGCAACAAAAGACACTGATGCACTGGACCCGGTGACGAATGGCGGGGGGAATCGTGGGCGCTTTGGCTGCTGCTGCGTCGCTGATAGACAAGCGATTGTTGCAGTTGTCCAATGGAGCCCAATTCAATGTGGGCTGCTGCCGGTGAATGACCTGTGGACAGACGTTTGCCCGGTACGAAACCATTTGCAATATTGTTGCTATTATTATAGCGCTGTTGCTGCGGTTGCTGCGGTTGTTGTTGCTGCTGCTGCTGCTGACTATTATTAGTATTTGTTGTTGGCTTGCGACGCAGCAGCACTGCCGGCATAGCAGCTGTTAAAGTTGCTGACAGCTTTCTGCTATCTTTTTGTTTGGCTTTTGTTTTGCTGGAACTGATGCTGTCATCGCGCCTGCTTACGTGCTGCGAATGCTGTTGACCGTCTATAAAATCTGAGAGATTCGCGCTATTCAGCAGCTGATAGTTGGCACTGGCCGTGGGCCCGTTACTTGACATTAGCGTAGGCAGATGATTGTAGCACTTCTTGCGGTTGAGCGGCGAATTGCTGAGAGAGCGCGCCTTACGTGCAATTTTCGCATGCAAGCTGTCGTAGCTAATTTTGTTCTCTCTGTGTCTCTCATTTTTGATGGCGCTCTTCTTGTTATTGTTGTTATTGCTATTGTGCTTGTTGTTGTTATTGCTGTCATTATCGGGTAGATTTGGGTCAAAGCGCACGCTTAATTTGTTATTGTTGCCATGTGGTAATTTTGAGGAAGCTGTCGTCTGTTGTTGTTGTGACACACCTGACGCAGCCGTCACTGCTGCTGCGGCCACTGCTGCTGAGGGCAGTACGCCAATGCGCGGCGCGCTCGACTCGAAGGCGGAATAGCGACGACGATACATGTGCAAACACAAATACGCACGCACTTATATTTTTATTTATATGTATGTATATGTTTGTATATGCTTGTATATACGGCCACTTAAGTATGTGGTATATATAGAAATGCAGTCACACTCACAAAACACATACACACGCACATGCACTGATTAACACTCTTCTCCCTTGTAATGAACAATGCGTAGATGATGAAAAAATTTGCAATCGCCCGTTGCCTTTTGTGTCTGCTATTCTCTGTTTCTGTTGCTGTTTCTGTTCCGGGCACGTCTGCGCGCTCCCAAATGTAAACGTAAACTGGTTAACAGATTGCTGAGCGTTGCCGCCACATGATCGTCACATGTGTGTGCGTTGTGAGTGCTAAAGCTTAAGCAAACACACGGGAAAGAGAGACCAATAATCTATGGCGTATCGAAGTTCAAACACTCTAAGGAAAAAGTTTCCATGGCGTCGCATACGAGTATAAATAGATAATAAAAATATACACATGTATGTTGATTTACTTTTTATTTAGATGAATCTTTCATATCCAAACGTACTCAATTGCAAGTACGTACTCTTCTTTTGCAAGTGAATACACAACATTGCGTTCGTGTGCTCGCATTCTTGAAGCTTCTTCATCGAGTGTGCGAGAGCCGAAAAAAAACAAGAGAGCGAGAGTGGTGCCCAATGGTTACTCACCCACAAGTAGGATAAGCTGTGGGCGACTGTTAACAGCGCCATTACAGAGAGCACTTAAAATTGAACAAACACTCACAGTGGAAAGCTTCTTTGTAAATTTACTTTGGGGCTGATAAACAAAATTAACTATGGCATAGATTGTGGAGGTCTCTAGTGAATGTCGAGTACCCGAAGCAGAGCTGATTTTAAATTGAAATTGTTTGAGCATTAGGCAATGAAATATAGATTATGTGAAATGTACGTACTAATTAATCATCATCAGCAGTCAGAATTCATTCATTCATACATACACACTTATGTGTGTACTTTGGCACTCAAATATAGTAGGTTCAGGTCGGCGGTGCTTTCACCGCAGCTGACGTCAGGAATGAGCCAACAGTTGCGAGTGGGAGAGGAGTAATAACAATTCTTGACATGAGCGTGAAATATTGTACTTACATAGTATATAATCGTATGTCTGTATGTCTGTATGTATGCAGTAGTCATAGTAAAGTGAACATAGTATTTAATAGTAATGATAAAAAACCAGTTCCGCCTTAATGACCATATTGCGGAGTGTGAAAAAATTGTAAACAACATTGTAAGAACACTATAGCCAATTAAGTTGACCTTGCGATTACGCCAACATGGCATACAACAACAAAGTGCTTATAGATAATGGTAAGGTTGATGACAATACAAAACAATTTGGGAGTTATCAGCTATTAGCTTTTTAATATGAACTCTGTATGACTAATTCAATTAACCAAGGAAAACCACAACAATCGTTAGTTGCAAAAAAAAAATAAAAATATTTTTTTCTCGAACTTTTGCAGCTAAAAAGTAATTTAAAGAGTGAATTGCAAAAGTGGTGCATACTCTTGGGCGGCGAGCATAAATCGAAAACTGTAAGCTACTTAAAAAAAGCTTAGGGCAACAAGTGCAGCTGGCATTGAATTATGCTAGCCGTATGTATTATATGGCTAAAACGAAAAGCGGTAAGAGATGGCACAAACAGAAGGATATACGGACGTAAGTGAATTCTGCTTAAAATCATTTATCAACGCTAAGCTATTGCAAGGGCGAGCTTACTGATGGATGACTTTAAGACTTAAAGTTTAAGTAATCAATATTATTATACGAGTAAATATATTATTATGAAAGCCAGACTTTTTCGGTGAAATAAAGTTCAAAGAAACTTTAAAGGGGGAAAACGGAGACGTGTTTAGGGTTTTTAAAAGAAATAATCGATTTAATTATACATATTCAACTCGACTGAAGGTCAAGCTTGAAGGGTAAAAATACATTTTAAGTGGCTTTTAAAGGATAGCGCTGACGGAAGAATCTTATTTATGCTACCTTAAATACTTGAATAATAATATTAGTAATTGATATGATGGTATATTTACTTACCCCTCTGGAGTCTCTGAATAGAATAGCTGCATGATGTGGATCAAGGGTGCCATCCCCGCGATGGCTTCGACCAATAGCACCAACGGAAGCGCGTCGTTTCTCCAAATCCGCTGAGGCACGACGCATATGTGCACCTAACAAGGCAGAAAGTGGTAACAGATTTAATAAAAAGCGACATAAAGGACTGTAAAAATTGGAAGAATAAAGTCCTATCTTAATTACTTAGAAGAAGCATAGCAAGTACCAGGTTACCTTCTTTAACAATGCGATCATAGATCTTATAAGTGGCGCCGCAATCGTCCAAAATGCGATTGGGTCGGCTGAGCGTGTTCACGTCCAAGCTCTTGGAACGAGTTCGGAAATTCTCTTGCGGATCATTCTGTGGCGAGGTGCAGACACTCTGAGCATCATGATGTTTTCGCGGCCAGACGTGAATCTTCTTGCCAAAATGCTTCAACATCTCCTGAATGGAGTGATGATGATGATGGTGGTGATGATGATGCTTGTGCTTGTGTCCATCCTTATGCGGTGACTGTGCGGATTCATCAACGCTGAGACTCTTGGCAAAAGATGAGTTATCGAAACGATGCCGTACAAATGGACCGCCTCCCGGAACTGGAATACATCCGCTGTCAGTGCTATTCACTGACTGACGAGATCCCCCGACGCTGTAATCATCCAGTGAGGTTGCAGCCGCATTTACCTTATTAAATATGGATATGGCGGTGGGTCGGTCGTTGCCACGCTGCTGTCCGCTGGCGCCCGTATGCGTAAAATACTGATGATCCGCCTGACTCTCGTAGATGTCGTCTAGATCGTGTGGAAAGAAGCCACCCGAAGGTTGCGGGGGCGGCGAACCAACATCCGGAGCGCCCCGACGCATGCTCTGTAAGGAATTTGGGTTGGTTAGGTGCGGAGACCGGTTGAGTTGACCCCTAGCAGACACTACAGCACTACGGAAACTATCATAAATAATTAAACTAAATCCAAAATATCTTCACTAATCAATAACAAATAGATTTATAGAGTTGTAACCCGATTGGTTATGTGATAAATAAATGAAATGTACGATCATCAGAATTAATTTGTAGTACATGGCATTTATAGGGATAGATCTAATGCATAGTCATGTTAACGAGTGCTGTAGTGTAAACTGGTTAAATTGTTAGTTCCGCTGCTTACGCCATAAATAGCTGGACTGTGAGATCGTTCAAAAAAACTGCGCTTTGAGGATGGTGTGCGCTTTAGGCTGCCACTGATGCCGGATCCGGTGGTATAACAGCTGTCATAGGAGTTACGTGCACCACAGCTGGCAGCGCTCTGTCCTCCGTTGGCCTGATGTGTTGGCGAGTTGTTGTAGTGATGATTGGCTAGAGATTTAAGGGCATCCGGTACAGCCTGTGGCTGTGAGTGTCGGTCTGTCTGCCACTGGGCATACGAGCTACCCGTCACACCGCCCATGGCCGAGTTATTCGAGTTGCTGCTGGAGCTGCTCGACGAGTCCACACTGTACAGGTGATGGCTATGCAGCGAGGATGGTTCATTGCTGCCGTAGCCACTGTAGACACTCCGTCCGCTGTTATGTTGGGACCAGCTGTCGGTGCTGCCGCTGCCGCTGCCGCCTCCGCTGCTCAGTTGCTTCTCAACGGCATGTTGCCGATAGAGATGTGAAATTCCATGCATTTCAACGCCGTTGTTGTTGTTACACTTTTATAACGCAGTGTAGAACAAGTGTTGTTTGTTGTTGTCAGTTTGTGTCAGTTTGTTTCAGTTTGTTTTTGTTGTCAATTGCAGCAACCGCGTTTGTCAATCTATATATATATATATTTACTTATGTATATTGCGTATAATGTAGTTGTAGTTGTATTTGTATTTGTATTTGTATGTAGCACACTGTCACAATCTTTTCTCTCTTTCTTTCCCTTTCTTTGGGGGTTCTCCTTGCAAAAGTCACATAATCCTTGCACTGTAAATGAAAAGCACATCAGTTGATGTTGTTGTTGTTGTTGTGGTTGTTGTTTATCTTATATTGCTGTTATTTTGTTATTGTTGTTTGCACTTGCACTTGTCAAAGCTTTGTGCTTTTGCTCTCTATCGCTTTGAAAATCGTCGCTGTAGTCGCTGCAAGTTGAATGCACTCAAATTAAGTCAAAGCTGTCGTCGCTGTCGTCGCTGTCGCCGCCGCCGCCGACGTCAACGTCAACGTCAGCATTAACGCCTATGCGTGTAGGTTTTTTGTTTGCCGCAATATTATTATTTATTTTTTATATATAAGTACAAGTGCACACACACATTAATGCATGCATGTACTTTTAAACAATTTTTTGTCATTATTTGTGCAAGTTCAAACATTTGGAAATTCGGTTTCTTGAGTCACTTTTAAAACGGACAGCAAGAACTAACATTTGCCTATACTGTAATGTTATTTAACAGAGGGTATGAAGTCAACGTCATTGACAAGCGCAGCGACTGCGCGCAATTTGCACTTGAAAAAGTTCACCACCCACATGGCCAAGTGTCAATGCGCGAGTTGCTTATATTTTATTTTATTTTATTATATGTATTTTATTTATTTGTTATTGCTGATGCAGCTGCTCTGCTTTTGTGGTTGTTATTATTGATGCGGTCGCGCTCTGTTGTAAATTCCCTAGGTACACAAAAAAAAAAAAAAAAATTAATTGCAAACGATATTGCTTGTGACATTTTGGTCACCTGATCCTCAAACATATGTATGTATGTTAATAATGCATGTTTACACAAGTTTTCTAACTTGTGACAATTTGATCACCTGTGCATGTTCGAAACGATGTCAATAGCGACAAACTTTGTCGCCTGCACACACTGGTCTAGGCTCAAAGCACTGCTCAAAGTCCCACTTGGGCAATTAAATGATTGAATAATTCAATTACAACTGTGTGTACATAAGAATTTGATTTATTTGTAAACATGTCAAACAGTTACTATTTGTAAAGAGCTGAGAGCTTCTTTAAAAGACTGTAAATAAATATGTACATACATACACACATATGTTATAGTTGGATTTAAATAAACTTTATCGCTAATATAATAAAGAAACAACGTGAATGAGGAGAGAGACAAGACTAGAATCAGCAAGATGCGCTAGCAAAGTTCTATTTATAATATTACAACGCCACTGAAAATTCGAAAGAGAAGTGTGAGAGGAGAAAAGTAGCCAAAGGCATTGATGGATAAAAATGATAAAAGAGAAATGTTGAGCCACAATATAAAATTACGATGTTTTTGAGACGCTCACAAAGCTGATTAAATGTTTGCGCAATCGAGCTTAAGTTCAATTGAGGTTAAGTTGCACCTCCACCTAAGCAGCCCCTCCAATGGTTTCGCCCATAAACGTAATCAAAATTTGTGTAAATTAATGCGAAATATTGAGACACAAGCACACAAGAGCACACATATGCACTCAAACACAACCGTTTGCCTAAAACTGCCAGCACAAACTGAGAATGAAAGAGAAAGAAAGACAAATATGCACGTGCAATGTGTAAACAAGTGACAGAGAGCATAAGCAGCGAGAGCAAAATAGAGTCAAAGCGTGGGAGAGTAAAAGACTTGTATTGGTTTGTGAGTGTGTTGCTGCTGCTCTGTTAACAGCTCGCTGTTAACAGCTAACAGTGGATTGGCTAGAGGGTGTGTGTTACTGTTGTAGAGTGCCCCTCAGCGTAATGCAAAGCACTTCATTAGAGAAATGACCTTGGGCAGAGAATGCGGGCAAGCATATTGTAATTGAACAGCAATTCAGAGTTCGTTTTGCACTCAAAACACTCGGAACAACATTAACATTACTCGTAATGGAAACGAGGCGCATTAAATAAAATTTCTTTGGAAAGCCTTTGGGGGTTGCAACCCCCTCCCAAACAAAAATTAAACGAGACGCCACAAAATATGATAACGACAGAAACGTGACCTGCTCCAAGATTAATCAAACGAAAGCAAAAATTCTGAAAGAGAAGCATCTACAGACGACGCATGCGTATATGAAAAGTAAAAGTATATAAACGGGAATGTATGTACATGTGTTCTATATACATACATACATAGTATATTGGCTGATATGATTGTGGCTCATATGTATAAAAAGAGGAATGAAAATCAAACTGCGCATTTAGGTCAAGTTTGTGAAATATTCCAAACTTGTCACAAATTATCAATGTGGCGCTGTTTGAAAATGCCAAATTACTGTAGTAGCTGATAAGCTTATCAAGTCGCAGTCGCCATGTCAGACCCCCACTAGACATATTCACTAGACGACAGATTTCAGACCCCAACAAATGGCGATAAGGGGCTCAGAAAGGTAGTAATTGTTATTATTTGGGCTCAACTTATCATTAAATTGATTGGAGCACACAAACTATAAATAACTGTTAAAAATGTTTACGTACTTTATGCAGAGGTAAGCTAATTTTTTTTCTGTTGTTTTTGTTTGTTTTCTGAATATTTTTGCCCGTAAATATGAAACCATTAAAATGCCGCTTAGTTGGCAGTTTGTAGTTTAAGTGGCCAGCATTCACCTTGAACGTGATTGGGAATTGGATATGTAAAAGTAAATATTTCATATTTAGTTGGGTCTTTGGTTAGTTTTCGACCCAGCGTCATGCATTGAACATGCGACCAACAGTCGGGAACTTGGCTAAAAGTACTAAACGAGTCCAAGAAACTTGTTTAGGTTAGCAAATTGTTTTAGTTTCTTATGATTTAAAGAACACTCCAATTACACTTTTTTTTTGCTGATTTTTTTTTTTATTTTTCGCATAAACTCGTACGTACATATTTTATTGTTATTGTCGAATTGAATACAATAATAATACATACATAGGTCCACATTGTGAGTTCGATGACGCAGCGCTGAATTTCAGAAATGCGATAACTTTTATTGAGTTTTGAGTGAAGTTCAATAACTGAAATCCTCACTTAAGTGCAACTTGGAAAGCTGACACTTAATATTAAAGGAAATCGATACTCGCAATATTTGAACATACTTTAAAATGATATAAATATACAACTGTGAACTTAAAGAAAAGTCACTGACCTCTATTCTCCAAATGAGCCCATTTATTCCAAAGACAGACCTACACTGATACAACCTTCATAGCAAACTTTGAACTTTCCACCCTCTTAATTTTCACCATAGTACCGACTCGGCTATAGGTGGCACTGACCTTGGTCCGAGTACGAGGTTTATCCTCGAGCAATTATAGACTAAAGGTTCCGACTAAAAGTGCAAGCCCATAAAACTGTCATTACAATCTTAAAATGTATTCGTTAATGATATATTAAGTAAGTTTGTCAGTTAGTTTAATATGCAACTAGTTGTGGGCGTGTGTTTCTGTTTCTACCTCTCGACCCCTTTCTCCCAATAATTTCCCACACAAACATACTGTCTCTCTCTCTCTCTCTCTCTCTCTCTATCTGTCTATCTCACTTTCAGTTGTTGTTTCCGCATCGTTGGAACGGTGCAATTAGACAAATGCACAAATGCGGCCGGAAGTGACTACAGAAAAGTTGAACAGACAGACTTTTTGGCGTATTTGTGGGCAGTTTGTTTTGTATTTTCTTAATTAGTCGATGGTGGAGATAGGAGGGGAGGGGCGACACAAGAACAAAAGAAAGAAACCTTCAGGCAGCATCGTTGAAAATGCATTGAGAAGTCATTGAAGATGTTTTATGCAGTATTTTTAATTGTTATTTGTTGTTGTGCAGTTTGAACTGTTGCCAATTTGTAATCCTCACGTTGGGCACAATGATTGATTATTCGATACATAAAACTGTTATACAAAAGTCATTACTATTCGTAGGGTAATGGACAAATGGGTTTTTTGAAATTTGTTGCCAACTTGTTAATAGTAATTGTAAACTGTCATACAAATAAATATGAAAACAAATTGAATTATATGAAAAACAATTTAGTCAAATAATTTTCATGTTTATCATTGTTGTACTCGCAGCTGTTATACACCTTAAATTTCAGCAGTGCTTTATAATTAATATCGATGTCAACCGTTTATTATCCTTAAGTCAAATCGAATTAAACGTTTACACGTTAACAATATAAATCAATATATAGATCACGCACTACATTACCCTGTGTATAACTCATCGCATGATTCATTAGTGAATTTCACAAAGTGCTTCCCGAAAACTAAAGGCACAAAAGACGAGACCTTTGCGACCTCCTTTGGATGTTTATTCAAAACAACACACGTTCCCTATCTTATATAACCGTTAAGACTGTAGTATCTATATTTGCATTAGCAGTCGTACCGGCAACATTTGCATTCAAAATGAGCCGGCTAGTCTTTCTGTAAATACTCGATACTGTGGTAATTGGCTACTCAACTTGGCTACTCACTTGAGTTTAGCTTCCTCAGGGCGACAAGTGAGTGCCACGTTTGGTTTCAATTCAATTAATGGGTTCGCTTCATGTTTACCCCTCTAATGGAACTGACATTTGACTTCGAATTTCCTATTTGTGACTTACAAAAAAATTTGTAAAAAGGGGCACGACTTTAACTTTATTTATTTATTATTGTCTGCTGTTTCTACAGCGGACACGTCATTCTATTTGACATGGTCTACATCTATCTATTTCTATCTATATCTATAACTTTATTTGTAGTATCAATGGTGCCATAATAAATTCGATTCACGCGCCGTTTCTTTTATATTTTTGCACCCGAAACTCACGAATATTGGCAATCTGCTGACAGTAAAAAACGATTCATCAAAACATGCACGAGTTAAGTATATTTAGAAGAAGCATACTGTATTTACGTATTTCGATTACATTCTTAGTACCGCAAATTTATTGCAATTGATTTTAGCCCTAACTTCGCTGTTTATGACTATACTTTAGTAGAAGGACTAACTATATTAGGGCTTTAGAGCCACTGTTTAAGAAGCTATAAAGGAAGCACGACATGATAATACAATTTATGTAAACAACTTGTTATTTCTCATTGCATAAGAATACAGATGATATATAGTAAATATTATGCCCCAATTTTCTACCTATTCGGCATTGACGTCAATGGGAATTCATGTAAATGAGAGGCTGGTTCCAAAGTATTTTGCAGTTTGTTTAAAGAACAAATTAACTTTTGAGATATTCGTATTTAGGCGGGTGCTTATTAAATTTAATGAGTTTCAATTTGCATGGGGCGTGACTGAAAGTTATTGACTTGGAATTGCAATCACAACAAAGAAACGATAAATATATGTACAATAAAGATAGTGGGAGGCACTAGCTATTAGCAAATTACTTAATAGACAATTTTCTATTTCTATTTATTTGTGTTCCTTTTCATTTCAAGAACGCTGTCAACATATTCGTTAGAAACAAACAATAGCTGGCAGCAGTTGAGGGAAATGTAAATACATTCTTTCCACAAACTCATTATGAAAATGTCAAATGAAAGCGACAGAGCAACCTTCAGGATAATAGTGATGGTGATATGTATGTCGAGCAGGCAGAGAGAAGGACTACAAAAATACTGAGCAGTTAAACGGAAAACGCTAGAAAAATCATTAAAAACAACAAGAAAAAGGGCCTAAAATTAAAAAAAATTGCATTAAATTCAATAGAATAATTTACAAGCTTAGTTTTTCAAGGAGCAACATCATCATTATTAACTATAGCCAAAGTTTTATAGGCTCCATCTTTATTTAAGTTATTTTTACTGGGGATTGTTTTCTTACGTTGACGCAGGTTATCACCTAATCTTCTATTATATGATTAAAAACTATAAATAGGTACATTGTGAATAACAATAAAAAAAATCTTTTAATGTCTAACAAAATTTTAGTTAAATTCACCCACTTACATTAAGCAAATCGTCAACAACTTTGTTCAATGATTCAGCAAAGCAAAGTAACATCAATCAATTGCCCTTTTCCGGTTTTGAGAGCCCCACTCCCCAAGATTTTGCTACATTCAGGTCCTATGTTTATTAATTTGATGTCGTTGTTCCTATTGTTGTTGTTGTTGTTGTTGTTGTTAAACGAGTAAAACTTGTAGGCAAGTAGAATTTATTTGCTTAGCGATAAACACACATATAAAGTCAACATTACTAGGCCCTAAGTATTATTAATGCTGTTGTTATCAAAAAACAACAACAATAGCAACATGAGCACGTGGCATTGCATCTGAAAATATAGGATATATGATGTACAAATAGAATACTATGAACATGTGTGCGTTATACTCGTATAATATTAGCCCAACAAGTGGCTCTGTGCAAATTAATGGCCCGACACTCGTCCCAGCAAATACGAGCACTTATATCATTTACGAGTATATCAACGCATTCGAGTACACCCATGATGAATATATATACATTCATATTGACATTGGAATTGGCAATCGCCGTTACCTGCTCTCCCGGACTTTGTCTCATTCATGTTCATGTTTACCTATTCAAATGCGTCGTAAAATGGAGCAACTAATTCTGTGTTGACCAACCCCTACTGTTTCCACTATGCGGACATTCAAAAGTTAATTTTTTTGTTTTTCGACTTTTGAAGCCATGGTTCTATGTCGATGGTAAGGGTCCCCCCTTTGAAATTTTGAAAATTCAAAAATTAAAATCTCAAGTTTTAACTTTAAATCAACTCCTTATATGGTAATTAGTATAAAACGACAATTTAAACTTGATTCTGAGGCCTTTCATTTTCTTGTAAAAAATCATCTCAAAATTAAGAAATATTTTGACTTGTACAGTCGCTAGGTCAGAGGTTTGAGCAATTTTGAACTTTCATAACTTTGGCAAAACTTTACCGATTTTCAAGCGGAATGTCATTTTGATCATGGTTTGGCATCTTAATTTATTCTGCATTCAAATTTTCTTGAATTCGTTCAAAAATTTTTTTTCCCCTGGATCTAGACATTTATTCGATATCATAATTATTATAAAAGGACATCTTATAATTTTTAAATGTTTCAAAGAAAACTGGAATTGAACCTTTTACCGAAATAGTTGTTTCGGAACGTACCGGAACCGAAACCGTTACCTTTATTGGTTTCGGTTTGATTCCTTGCTAAGAACTATTAAATCTATCTACCCACACATGAAACATATTAAATCGTGCATGCTAATTAACGCCTCTGAAAATGGGTGTGTTTGTTTTGCACTGATTCGTCCATTATATTCCATATATATGCTTATTTTTACATATATATAATCTGAAAATCCGTATCATTTGACTGCCTGTCAAAAGTTGCAAAGTGCACATTAAATGTATATATTTAGCTAAAAGTCACGTTCACACGTTCAATTAAAAAGATGGCGATAGAAAACAGATCCAAACTTTAAGGGTATACCCTTGTATAACTAGAATTTAACATATTTGAATTCATCCAAAGATTTGTACTCATTCATCAAAAATCTAGATAAAATTGATTTGAATTCAGTCATTGAATATATTAAAGAAAGTCTTATCTTTCGGGAAATGAATATCCATTTAAAATTCTAATTTTTTGAATTTTTGAGCTGGAAGATCTTCTATCTAAAAGAGCTGATAGAGTTATTATATCCACATATGGATTTTTACATTTTTAACCGTAGGCGTTAATTATCGTCTATAAGTATTTACTTTATGTGATGATTCTTGTATCATGGCCCTCATTTCCCTTTTCCGGCCAACACTTATATGGCTCTTGACACTGTCGTGGTTGTTCTTGTTGTTGCATTTGTATTCGTATGCTGGCTTAATGTTCGCTTAATCGCTGACAAAGTTTCAGATGGCTTCCTAGGTTGTCACATGACACAGGATTAAGTTGCGAAAGGCCTAAACAGCTCAAGGACATTTGACTTTTCTTACTCGTTCGTGTGTGTTGTTTACGACTTTTAATTGGGCGTGGTCAGGCTAAATCTGACATAGACCGACAACGCAGAATGAAAGAGAGAGAGAGAGAGAGAGAGAGAGTGACAGAAGCTCGTTAAGAAATTTATGACTGAAGGAAAGGGAATACAAAAGCAGCCAAGGGACCGCCTGGAGTGCCGTTAAATCTGTGGCATGCGATGGTTAAAGAATAAAACAAAGAACCGAAGAAATCATGTGCACGATAATAAGTAGAGAAGTAATAAGAGAAGTTAATTACGACCTAAGGATAATATAATCATATGTAATTCAAAACATTTAAAATATATATTGTGTGTCTAAAATTTAAACCAATTAAAATTATCAATACCCTCAATGTGTTATATTCGGAATATTACATTTTTTCAGTAATTAAAAATTTTATAAATAGCGTTTTTCCAATTAACATAACTACTTTAGCTATCAAATTTTAATTTATTCCAGCTTAATCATAATTCTTCGTCACCCAACACGTTATTAACTTATTTTTTTCTAGTTGTTTAAGTTCTTAACTTAAAAGCAAGTCACAGCACTTTTGTTTTTGCTAATTTCCAGCTTGAATTAAGAAAACTTGATACCCTGTTTGTTAAGTGCAGTAGTAAATTTATGCAGTTAGCAACAATAATAAAGCGTGTAGCAATTAAGGCAATCATCAGATTATAAGCAACAATGAAAACAACAACAAATATGAACAAAATTTATGTTGTTCAGAATATAATTGAACAGAAATTTAATTGCCATTTTTAGTAAGTTCCTTTACTTGACCCAATTCTCAGTCGACCCCAGAGACAAATAAACAAGCTGCGAGTTTTGTTTCTAATCTTTTGAAACAACAATCCGACAATCAACAATCGGAAAATTACAATCAATAATGCAACGTCAAATGTTTCCCCAAATGAATTTGATTGATGATTTTAAAGCGTGTTGAATAAATTTATTATTTGAGATTTCCAATACTGGGATCTATAGAAATCACTAGATAAATATGACATAATTTCAAGAGCAGCTGAAAAAAAATCTATAAAAAAGACTTTCAAATGGAAAAAAAAAGTTTAACGAACCTTATCAACAGTGTAACAACAACAAATTTTTGCTGTTTGTATTGACCTTTTTCTTCGTCACAAAACTATTAGAAATAAAAAGGTTGAACAGCTGCTTGGAACAGGTTTTCCCATGTGTATCTATTAGATACTATCTAATAGTAAATATTTGTATCTATATCTATATAAATCTGTGCTTTTACGCAGTTTAAAACTACAATTGAGTGGCGATTTATGCAGCGCAAATGCTAAAATAGTGTCAAATCGTCAGTAATATTCAGCCAACAATAAAAAGTTGCATGCAACAAGAATTGCGTAGCTAAAATAGAACGCATCAAGGTCATATGAACTACTGACTACATAAAACTGCAATCTGGGGCATTATAATGTGTGGAAATATCGCAGAAAAAGTGCATAAATTAAATGTATGTATATCCATTAAATTTGTGGCAAGCATGGAAAGTTCAGCTATAAAAGACTCTAATAATTTTGCATAACAACCAAGAATGAATAAAAAAATGAAGCCTTGAACTAGGTCAGGGGTTCCTGAAACCAACCTGTAAACTAGGGCTCGAACCTCCGAACCGAAACATCTGCAACCGTTTTGAAGGATTTGCAGAATTGCTGCAAACACTGATATGATATAATATGCAGTTCAGCTCTCACCACCTAGAATTTCATATGCCTCTCGCAGACATACATATGTATGTATCTGTATAGTATATCTCACACACATGCATATATACATATCTCACACACATACATATATACATATCTCACACACATATATATAAATATGCACATATACAAAAGTACGAGCCCATCGTGTTGAGGAAATTTTTTTTTGCGTCGCAAACGAAATTTTTACCTCCAGCCGGCGATTGTTTCTGTTGTTGCCGCTGCACAGATTGCCAAAGGCTGTTGTTTTGATGTTCTCTTCTTTCGTTCTTCTATTGCCGGTCCAAAACGTAACGTAACAAGCCCAAAAGAAAACGAAAATAAAGCACACGACCAAAACGAAATGACGAGCAATAGGAACATTTTTGCGCTGCGCAATTTATTTGACTTGTTTTTGTAATTGTTGTTTTCGCCTTTTTCCGTTTTTCGGCTTCCTCTACCAAATTGTATAATCTATACCCTGTATTCTCAGTGAAACTGGGAGGTGTAAGAATCTGGTGGAAATTATGTTTTTGTTTTTTGCTCAGCACAATTGCCGGTTTGTAAGCATAAATTTAAATAAAATATTCTTGAAAATGTAATAACAAATTATGTATGTATATGCATATTCTGTTATTATTGATAGATATTTACACACAAAATCTTTTTCAATTAGCGTAAATAACCCATCCCAAATAATAAAAGTAAATTTTATAACATCGCTCTAATCTCATATTGTTGATACTCATACTCATATTGTTTATAGATTCCTTGGGGTGTGATGTTGTAGTTTTTTTCTACATATACATATGTTAAAACTGACCTAATCCAAGCGAATTTCAATTGCCACACATGTGTCCATATGAAAATGGCGCAATTTGTTTTGAATTTATAAAACTGATGATTGTAATAATGCGTTAACCATATCAGTAGCTTGTGCGGGATTCTATTTACTCTTTAGCAATTATTTATAGTTGTGGGATTATCAGTGCCCCTCATTATAGACCCCAGTACGCTATAAAATCTATAGTGTTAGTGGACAGGCAACTGTTTGAGGGGCTTATCAGTTAGCGCAAGTTGCATTTTAATAGCTACAGTTGACAAATAATTTGCAATATAACAATAAGGGTTTTAAAATAGATGTGCTACACATGAAGATATACACATTACTTATTTATAAGTCAAAGTGCTTTAAAACCTTTAATTAAACGTAAAGCAGAACTAAGTTATCAGAAATAATAATACTCTGGAATCTAGAGTACATAGGCTGACAAGAATGGTTTGATCATTAAATGCTGTCATGTATTTCTTCACAGATCTGATGCCACTAACATTAAATAACTATTATTTTCAATATTAAATTATAATGCAAGTAATATTAATTATATATCAAAGTTCTTTAATAGAATTGTAACTGTAATAGTAGGGTAATTGTTTTTAATCACATTGAGTAGTGTGTTTTTTCGAATTCACTTAGAAAGTGGTATGAATAAAACTGCATACAATACACTTGGAACCATAAGTGATTTGCCGACAAGTGTATTTAGTATCTTTCTCGCTCGATCTTTGGTCAAACCAAAACAACAATTTGGCTCATGCCTTTGCGTCAGAAATGTTGAAAAAAAAAAAAAATGTTATAAATCAAATCAATTTTTTTCTTTTATTTCATTCTCTAATTATATAAGCAACAATAATAAAGCGAAAATATGTGGGGGAGCAACAACAAAAATAACAGAATCTTTAGCCGGGTGTATTGGCGCAAAATGTGGATTTTATATTTATAAAGATTTAATCACATGCTCTCAGCGACTCGGCTCGACTTTCAAAGCAAATTTTGAGCGAAATTCAAAGCAATAATTAACGAAATTACATTTTGTTTATTTTAAGACTTGCGCAATTGTTGTGGCTTTCAATGTTTATAGTTATCGAGTTGTATATTATGAATTATTTATTACTTTATGAGATTTTAACTGCTGCACTTTTCACAAACTTTCCATAAAATGTTTAATGGATTTTCCACTTCACGCACTCAAATATTTTTAAATTATATATATATTATTTGTTTGTTTATTAACAATAAAATGCCAGATTAATATGCTCGCTCATGCATATTTATAGCTAAAGATGAAAATGTATTTTGTGTGTTTGTTCAAAAACCGCTTTAGAAAAATCCAGTTTGTACATTCAACGTTTTCTTTGTTTTAAACAAAATACATTTTGCTAATTATGATTCAAAATCTTTTTATATTATTATATTTTGAATTGATTAATGAGTTTTAAATCTTTTGCAGAACGAATTATTTCTTCAACTTGAATTTCAAACTGTCCCGAAATTTTCAATTAATTTCATTAATGCTCAATTCATGTGGCGCTGTTGACGTCTGTCGCGGCCGGCGCTTCAAATTTAACTGAAAGGCGACAACGTAGCCGCCATGTGGCCAACCCAGTCCGATATGAATTTGTGCGTGTGTGTGTGTGTGTGTGAATAGAGAGTGTAAGTATATATAAATGCATGTATAAATACCGTACGTGGTATATATAAACTGTTTCTGCTGCTAAACCGGCAAGGCACATGCTCGAGTCTATATGTATGTATGTGTGCACGAGTATGTATATGTAATAGCAGAAAAAGGTGAGCACAACAAAAAATCAAGCGAGCAAAGCGAACGTAGAAAGCCAAGAAAAACGGTAGATAGGTTCATGTGTAATAACCAAACAGAGAACTGTTAGATAAGCATGGCAATGTAGGCGTGGTTGCGTCTCTGTTAAGCGTGTTTTACCTATTCTTCATGCTATATATTTAAATGTAGCTTTAGTTCTTCTTTGTTATGAACATAAATGACCTTTGATGTTAACTATCAGCACGTTGTAGCCATCTATATATGCTAATTAGATAGCTGCTGTTAATTAACAGTGGACTGTATTTACGCACATTCTAGAATGGGGCAAAAGTGTTGTAATCAGAAATTGGAGCTCTTTAATAAAACTAGTGTTATTTACAATGTCTATTCCATAGCTGCTTTGCATTCACTGTTAATTCTATTTACAATTGTGCGATTTTAATACTATTCTTGTTTTGTGTGCGCTGCGTCACGTAGGCAGCAGCAGCAGCAGCAGCAATGTTATGTTCTCTAGGTGGTGGTGACCAAAAAGCGCCCTTAACATTGTCTATGCTCTGCCGCTGTTGTAGCTCTTGCTCTCATTCTCATTCTCATGATGCTCTCTTTGCTAGTGGGCTGTGGACTGTAATAGGCTTTGCTGTGCGTGTGTTTGTGTGTGTGGGCGGCTTAACAGACTTTCGCTTGTGAATAAGCTATGACAATAAAAAAAAACATACATATGTATGTATATTTGAACACTTTCAACTACAACTTTGCCGGTAACATTGTCTGGTTGCCTTCAAAATCAATGTCGGTTATTTGTTGTGGGTTGCGAATTACTAGGGTATGTATGTATGTATTTTTGCAATTGCTTTTTCAAGTCAACAATATGCGAGAGTGATTTACTCACTCAAACAAACGTGCACACATACATCTGTAAGTAGACGCGCCTCTCATCATCCGCTTCCCCTACTGAATTATCCGCTCTGCACATGCTTCAAGATTACGTAATTGCCAGACACTTGATATGAAGCCGGCGACGAAAAATAACAAAACAACAACACTAGAAAAGTGCACGACCAAAACAAAGCCCCAGAGGAAGTAAGACACCAGGAGGGAGATTGACTAAGAGCGAGAGCGAGAGTGAGAGTGAGAGAGAGACAGCAAGAGCAACAGACCAGGTGCTAGTTTGTTTTTGTTATTCTTGCATGACATTGAAAATTCAAGCGGCAACAACATAAACAGGAGTAACAATCATTGCAGTCTGTACATACAAAAAAACAAGTCTTGACTTTGCAAAACCCAAAAAATAAAATAAAGTTTTCAAGGTCAGGCAAAGGGTAAACACGTAAAGACCCAAAATGCAGCAACAGTTAGTTCTGAAACGCACTCGCTCTTCACACTCTCCTTACTCTCTCTCTCTCTTTTGGAGTTTATGTGTTTATGAGTGCATGTGTGTCTCTCTCGTTTTCTCTCTCTCTCTCTCTGTCTCTTTCTTGCCATTATTATGTTGTTGTGAGAGCGTCACCTGTTTTTTTTTTATTCTATAAACTCTTATGTTATTGTAGTAAGAACTATTTGGAAAGATTTCAACAATGCGGATTACTCCCCCGACACCCTCCCCATCCCTCTATATGTATGAGTTGTTTTCTTCATTCATCAAAATGTTGTTATTGTTTACACGATTGCGACTTGGCGCTCGTAATTTGTGTGAGTGGCAGTTGCATGATCTATATATTTACATATGTACATATTTATAGAGTTGTGTTGTATCTACAGTGGCTCCCTGCTGATTTGCAACAATACATATTAAACATTTTAAATGTAATTATCTATTAATAAGCAAAATAATAGTATTTTATATTTTGAATAAATTATATCTTTATTAAGCATTATTAATAAAACAAACAAGAATTTAGTGGCTTTAAAATGCTATGAGCCACTGTATGTGTGTTTAACTACATATATTAACAAATAGATTTTTGCAGGATCGTGAACGTCGCATTAGTTTAAAGTTTAAAAAATACCTGATATAAAAATACAAAAATAATTGTCTCGATAGCATTAAACTAGTACAATATTATATTCTCAGCTATAGTTCACAATCTATATATGTATATGTATGTATGCTTATATCTGTCGTTACATATTAACTGATATATACAATTTTTCAGTACAACTGTTGGTTTCCCCTTGACCTTCTAAGCCACCCTACAACATTTATTACATTCCTAAAGATACTTAAAAGCTTTCAATAAATCTACAGCTTCGCACCCTTACAAGCAAATAACTTCCAACTTCCATAATTTTGTCAAAGCTGAACAACAACAACAACAACAACGACAACAACAACAACAAAAACCATAAATGCAAAACAAAAACTCAATTATTTACACAGTTCGCATTTACATATGTAAAATGCATGACAAACAACCAGAACATAAAAACTGTTTATCTGCTGTTAACCAGCGCATGGGCCACCTTTGGATACTTCAACCCCTTCGTAGCCGCTACCACCTCTCCTTGGATATTAAAACTTCAGGTTTTACACATCGTTTAGTCATTACTTTTAGCATTCGTATTTAGCGTATTTTCGTTGTTTGTTTGTTTGTTTTACTTTGCGCCGTTTGCTTTTATTTACATACATACGTACGTATAGGTGTTTGTGTTTTGTTGTTTTAATTTTCAAAGTCAAGGTTGATTTGGTTTTCATGATTTGCATAAGTCGCGATTTAATACGAAATTTAAACAGAATAATAATATAAATTGCTGCAAGTTGATTTTAAAATTTAAATGTTTATTTAATATGTAATTAACATGTACCTGGTACTTGCTGTTAAACTTCTTCTTTGTCAAATAAATAAGGAATACGTAAATTAAATACTCACTTTGCACTGCCAACTGTTGCTGACGCGCTGCAACAAGCTACAAATAAAAGAAACAAATGATTTATTTATTAATTACATTAATTCTTTTGAAAGTTGAAATTGTTATTTAAATAGCCCGCGAACTGTTAACAGAGCTAACAGCACATTGTACACAACTTAGCGAGTACACAAACCACAACTTGCTTAACAGCCTGCTGTTATAATTAACCCTTATGATGTGTACTGGAGTATTTTGTTCTTATTGAATATGACATGTAATTTTGATTAAATTTTTAATTTTGTTTATTTTTTTTTATTCATTTGCTTACATTTGCATTCGCTAACATGGTGCGTAGACCGGAGCTTTGCAGCGACTGCACATCGAGCGAATGGCTTCGACCCCGTTGAGTTTTTGTGGTCGGCGATGTGGGCGGAGCGCCGTTGCTTGATGAATTCGTTGAGTGGGTGTGGCGATAAAGCCAACGCTTTACCGCAGACATTTTGTTTTGTTTTTGTTGTAGTTTAGTTTTGCTTAAGTTTTATATTTTAAGTATAGGTATTAAAGTAAGCACAGCCGTTTGAATGTTTTGAGGATCAGTCAAAATGCTTTACATTGTACTGCACACTTAACAGCGGTTACACTGTTACCGCTCCCGAGCGCTAGATGGCGCCAGCAACAAGCATAAGCTGTCGCCTTTTACGCTTTTTTCTTCCCGTATTTAATTTTGTGTTGTATTTTTGTTCTTGCTCATTTAGCACCTGATATTTTTTAATTTTATATGCTTAATTGGAATTGCTACTCGAATTAAATTGCAAATTACAAATGTAAATTACTGTGTTCAGGCCATCAAATTTTTTTTAGCATATTTTTTTTAATTGCACGCGCTTATTATTTTCGTTTTTTTGTTGTTGTTGTCTTACATTCGAGGAAGCAAAGAGTAAATGAAATAATTGCAACAAGGTGTATAATAAAAAAATACAAAATCCGTCGCCCTGACCATGAAAATGTCATCGTCTTTGTTTCGTGGCGACTGATTTACAAAAATGCTCAAGTGGAGCAGATGCGAAACAAGTTTAATAATAATAATAATAAAAAAAATAGATATGTACATTCAGACAACTCGTACATTATTGCATTGTTTGGGTCAAAGCGGCCCATAAATTAATCCTTGACCCTCTCGCAAGCTTTTAATTGAGAGAGCAAAACAAGAACAAACTGCAGTTCAATGTGACGCATCAACGTTAAGTGGGCGGATCGACACCTAATGGGCGTGGCACTGTTTGTTGATTGCTTGTGTTGTGTGTCTTATAATTGAGATTGACAAAAAAATAAAATAAAAGAGAAATTGATTGAAAGGTAGAAAAACTCTTTTTGACCCAATAAACTAGAATTCAAAAAGGCAGTCGGAAATTGTCAATGAGCGAAAAAAGAGAGAGAGAGAGAGAGAGAGAGAGAGAGAGAGAGCGCAGATCTGTAAAGATTCTGTTACTCATAGTTTACTGTTATGAGACCAAAGAGAAGAGCGAAAATTATGAACCATATTATGTAAGTTGATAAGAATTATTACACCATGAAGAGGGGTCAAGTGTGAAAAGTAACTAATAGTTCAACCTAAGCTTAAACAAGAAAGAGAAAGAAATAAGAAAGAGAAATGAAATTGAATTAAAGTTGTTTTTCAATAGCAGCTTAATTGCTCCTATTCTGCTTTAATAGCTTACACCCTTTGACACGGTCTATTTACAATTTTCTTTCCACAAAGACTATAGAGTATGCTTTTAGTCCGTATATCTTCAATTTTAAAAGAAATACATTTAAGAAATGTTCAACAAAATAAAAGATTTGTAATTTAGGCGCAACCACGTTCAATAATTCAAACCAAGAGCAATAATTTGGTATTTTTATGCTGACGTTATTTGTCCATTTGGAAATTGTTGCTCTTTAGTTTCTATTCTATTTTGTATTTTCTTTATTTATTTTTATTTTTAATTTTCTTTTTTTTTCTATGGTTTCCTGAGACTGTCTGTCTGTTTTGTATTTGCCCAGCGAACAAGTCAAGCGACAGCCTTTAATTTATACTGTGTTATTCTTGTCAATATTTGTGCAACGTTCTTGACGGGAAATTTATAAAAGAAAAAACAAAATAAATAAATAAAAGAAAAGTTTAGAGAACAAAAAGTACCAAGAACAGCAAAATTAAACAATTGTAAAATTCATTTACACTAATTAGACAGCTGTAAAAACTGTCAGAATGTTGGTAGATTTTATAGCAACAAACTATTTAAAGTTATAAGAATCAGCCTTAAGTCTACTTAATGAGCTTTCAACGTCAATCAGATGCGTTCAACAAATGGATGGGACAGCAATCAATTTTTGAGATGTAAATATTAATCCTCTCGCTTGTTTGTTCAACCTGCTAATAGCTAAGTTTTGAATAGTTTATTTCAATATTATTCTTGCCACACTTCGTAATTGGCCATTAAAAAAATAAAAAATAAACAACACAACTGGAGTCCAAAACCAACAACAAAAGTTGCGTCAATTGCTATTTTATTATTATATTTAATACCATATGAAATCAACAAGTCAGCTTGCTGAACAACTAGATGATACTCTGCATCAGACTTTTCGAATTTCCTTCAATCTACTTTGTTTAATCCAAAACAATTTTTCCAAGTAACTTTTTCATTTAAACGAAAATTTGAATTGAGATGAGGAGAACTGACATTTATGATAATACCCTTTGACCGATTAGAGGGTATAGTAATAAAACAAATATGTAGTTGAGATGAGAGAAAAACATCGTCAAGTGGTTGACCTTTAAACGTGTGCAGTGAAAATAAATAAATAAATCTGTGAACAGATTCCGAATACTCATACTCATATATAGCAGAACAACGTTACAAACTTAGACGTGCTCAAAACTGTGGCAACAACAATAACAACAAGCTGACAATTGATTAATTAACAAGCCAACTACAAAGAAAATAAAGAAAATTTTGCAAACAACAATTAATTCGTATGCCCAAAAAAGTAATAAGAATGTTTTTGGGCAACAACAATTTCACTTCCTCTATATCTAAAAAAAAAAAAGGAGGCAATATCAAACAAAAGTGGGCATGACCAAGCTGACAGATACCCTAGGAGTTTATATCAAAAGAGATTAATGATATAAAAAATCTAAAAAAAAAGCGTATATTTCACTTTCAAAGTGTTATTTTGAATTAAAATTGTTTGCTTACAAAAGCGTTTATTGTAAAAGCAACACTTTCTGCATAGTTTGCAGGGTATTTTATTCGTTCTTTCCCTTAGTTAAATCTTTCAATTAATTATTATAGTATATTACTGCTCGTATAAATAGATTTGATTTATTTGAAGTGATAATAGCGGCAAGATGGCCAGTTAGTGATATTCTATTAACTTGTCAATATTAAATACAAATTTATAATGGGAATTATTTCAAGTCAATCGATCAGCACAAGGCTTTACCCTCTGAAGAACCCATTTATTATGCGCGCTATTTTAATTAATATCAAATTTGATTCGAGTCTGGTAAATATAAAAATAGTCAGAGAATAAATTCCCTACCTTTTTATTTATTTATTTTTTGGTTGTTGTTTAGCATTAGCTAGCCGTATCTTATCGGGTTTTGGGCCGATGTACTCTAAATTAAATTTCTTCTTTTCAAGTATTTCTATTTGCCGAAAGATAAAAAAAAAACTTTAAATTGATAACAATTTGCGAATGCGAGCAAAACTGAAATACTGGAAATTGTTGTAAGCAATAGAAGGTCTCAAGTTCATTGAGTTTGTCAGTTTGGTTAGCTTTTCTTTTGGGGAATTTCCCAAACAGCTGCGTGTCTTCAAAACTTGTCAAAGTATTTTGACATTATGACACTCAACAAGATAATTAAGTGGAAACACATGAGATAAACTTAAAAAAAGCGATCATACTATACAAAAATATAATAGATACAAAAACGGCTTGAACTTCAGTTCATTATCTTTTACAAAAATTAAGTTCTCTATATAACAAATTTAAATTATTGATCATATAATATAGATTTGTCATAAATTTGGTTAATTCAATTATCAACCCGTTGACTTAGACAATCAATCTATAAATTTTACACACTTGTCTAGTGGAAATTTATTAAAAATATCATAATAATAAAAAAGTCAATACATTCAAAACTTGATTGATATTGATATGAATTGTGGCAGTGAACGAACTGATTCAGTAGACTGATTATAAAACCGCGTAGAAGAAATACAAACAACATATGAGCCCAGCTAGACTCTTGACAAATTAGCAACTAAGAAAATAGCTTAGAATATTAACAAACCAAAAGAAAACAAAACAAAATATTTAACAAATTTCACAAATACGATATGTAGGGAACAACAACAAACACACACACGCACACACACACATAAAAGTGACACATCACATGTTTGCCATTTGTTTTGCTGACAGTTTTTTGTTTTTGGGTTTAGCTCATTTCCATGCGCCGCTTCAAGTGCTTAAAATTTTCAATTAAACAAATAGAAATGCAGATTAGAAGCACATATAAATATATTTAAGCATATCGCGTGGGTTGTGAACGCCGTCATTGAACTTGAAAATTAAAAAATATAATAAATATGTAAATAAAATTAAAATGCGCACACGCGGAAAAGATTCAAAAATAAACAGAAATAATTAATGAAAATAGGCACAATTAGCAATTGAATTACATTTGATTTTAAATAGAACACAGAAATGCAAATTCAATCGAACATAATAATGTTTATTGACACGTTTTGATCAGTAAATCTTTGTAAAGATTTGTGAATTCAGCAAATAAATTGCTTAAATTGGTTCATTGATTTATGTAATATATTTGAACTTTACAAATATGTGATTTGATTTGAGCTTGGATTTATTACACAATCTTTTATATATATGATTGTTTTACTTGGATTTCATTTTAAAATTTAAAAATTTAAGACATTTCAATTTCCGTTTTAACACAAAACAAAGTAATAAATTAACTTTATTGTTTTTTCATTACTTATTTAATTTCTATCACACACGCGCGCTGTTCTCTGCTTGAGGTTTATCAAAATTGAAAATATTATTATTATTTTTTCTTTAAATAAATTAAAAATTGCATTTAGTTGTTATTTATTTGTTTTATTTGGATGTTGTTGTTGTTTATCAATTTGGACAAGAAAGACGCGCGCGTCGGCTCTATCAGCTGCCGTCCAATTGGAAATGCAATTGAAAATAAAACACACAAAACGCAGCGTGCGAAAGAAGAAAACAGCAAAATTGAAATGACGGCGACGCCATCAACGCCGACAACAACGACAACGCCGACGTATACGTAATATGTACATACGTAGTGTGTGTATCTTCGAGTGTTACTGTGTGTGTGTCTGTGTGTGGCACTTTTCCGCAAAGCCCAAAAACTGTCAGACAAGTGAGAGCGCCAAAAGAGAGAAAGTTAGACTGGTATGAGCTTTTGTTTTCAAGAGCGACGCGACGCTTGCACAGCTGTTAACGCGATCACCTGTTGTCGCACTTATTGCTGAGCTTTCTCTCTACCTCTCTCTCAATGTATCACTCTTTTAAGGATTTCGTAAAGTATTGATCACAATGACGTGACATGTTCTGTATGATAAATTGCGAGCACAACTTTATTCTGCTTTGTTATGTAGGCTGATTGTTAAATTGTACTGATAAGCGCCTTTGATTGCACAATTGTGAAATTTATCAGCCTTATCAATCAAATCGCTTGTGCCTTTTTCGCTTATCAAATAATAATTGCTCATGAATTTATTTATAATGAAATTGTCAGACGATTGTCGATTATAAATGACGCTCTAAAGTTGCTGATAATCTGACAATTTGCTAAGCTTTGCAGACTGTTTGGCTTTTTCGTTCGATAATCTTTTATAGATTCAAATAGTGATAAAGATTAATGTAATTATAATTTGTTTTACTTTTAAGCGCACTGTTTTAGAGTCTAGTTAAGGTCTCTGCTAACTATAGAGATATTTTGACGTAAAATATTTTTTAACACCCAAATCAAGCTTATCACAAGTTTATCAAATCTGCTTGTTATGAATTTTGCGCCTTCTTATTTTCTTACACACTTTACAGTTGACTGGAACTGTTAGTTAACAGCACGCTGCAAAATAACATGGTTGGTTTGTGCACTCGCTAAGCTGTTAAATTGAATTCACCACAGCGCATCAGCATGTTAACTTAGCTAAGACACTTACCGCTTTGCGTTTGTCCGCTTCGCTGACCGCCGAATTGGAACGATGACGAAACAGATCCATAACTTTGGTCATCGGCGATCGCTGATTGGCATTTGCATGCGGTCGCACTGCAGTCACCGTGTGGTAATACTGTAGGGTATACAAATCGAGTTATAGAAATATCAGTTGTAGGGGAGAGGGGAGTTTCATGGCTCGTACCTGCGCATCGCTGCCCTGATGCAAATGAGCGCTGCCATCTTTGTACTTGCTCTTGGCAGAGACGGTGCCATCGGCATTGGTTATCGTTACGGCGGGATGCTGACGATGGCCAAAGTGTTGCATGGCCACTTTCATGGAATTCATGATGCCACCAGTTGCTGCACTGCCAGCTGTTGTTGTTGCTGTTGTTGTCGTTGCTGTTGTTGCTCCCGCTGTTGTTGTTGTTGCTGCTGCGGGCACTCCGCCGGATACGGAATATGTGCTGCTAGTGGCGCTACTATCCGCTGACGATGGATCCAACAGATGCTTATCCTTATACCGCTTGGCATCCGATTTGGCGCGCGGTCTAAACACATCAAAGATTGTGGGTCGTCGATTTGGTGAGGCAATACCATGAACCGTCGACTGATTGAGCACCGGTGAATCCTCGCCGCTGCGTCGTCGCTCCAGCGATCCGGAACGCGATCCACCACTGCCCACCATCCGCTCTGTGCTACGTGAGATCTTCTCGCTGTGCCGATTAAGCTTCTCCAGCTTCGCCGCCTCGCGTTCAATGCGACGCGCCGTTTCCCTTTCCATTTTGCGTGCCTCCTTCTCGCGACGCGTCTGCTCCTTCTCCTGCCGCCTGTTGAAATGACCGGGGAAAATTGAGTTAGTTTAATTATACAGAGATCTACTTGAGATCTACTTGCCGCTGCTCCTTTTCCATCTTCTTGAAGGCTTTCTTGGCCGCCTTGGCATTGGGCTCCGCCGGCGCACTTGACGGTCGGGAGCCGGGCACACGTGGTAGTCCATCTTGTTCCTGAAAGCGAACATGACGTTTTTGAGTTGGATTCGGTTTGCAATTGGACTTTAAATTCGAATCGTTTGTAAGATTGTGATCTTGTGCTTCCTGCATGCTTTTATCAGCGCTGCCCAAGACAAACTAAACTCAGAACTAGAACTAGCGACAGTTATTATCCTGTCCGTTTGTGCTGTGTACTGTGCTGCAATTATGCCGAATTGTCTACAAATATAATTTGTAAGCCAGTACCAGCAAATCAACCACACACCCAACCACAAATTTGACCCAAGACGCAATTTGCAATGGCGCAATGACAACAACAACCAGGCAAACAACAACCACTAGAACATATTAAGTATCGAATGTGTTTTATTAATTGAACGACCGCTCGCTCGTCGATTCCTGCGGCGACCTTTAATCGAATTTAATCAATTTTTTTTATGAAATTACGCAAAAATCTAACAGTGGGAGACAGGTTGCCAAACTGGCTGTGTGCAAGTGGTGAGTTGCCAAAAACAACCACTCGCCTTTAACTTAAGGTTTGTGCATTGGCTAAGACAAGCAGTGCTAAGTCAAGCAGAGCAGAGAAAAAGAGAACAGGCTAATAGAAGATAACAGCAGAGCTAAGCTTTGGCGAGATCAAGTTACAGTTATGATGTCAATGGGCTCAGCTGACCAGGCAGGCAACGTAAAACAAACAAAAGCTCTGCATTGGAAATTGTGGGGGAACTCTGAGAAACTGTCACGTAAGTAAAAGTGAATTCTCCAATTATAACAGAAATATTTAGAAACCATATTTATAACACTTGAAAAACTTTCAAACTTTTTAGTTACTTAAATTGTTACACATTATAAACGGTGTGATTAAATGATAATGTTCTGCTTATATCTGAAATTTTGGAAAAATCGCATTTATAGATATTTTGAATAAGGTATTCTGGATATATTTTTATTATAAAAATGTAATTTAGCTCCAAGTTTTGATTTTTATTTAAATCTTTACAGTCCCTGCTATAAAGTTTTACGTATTAAGACAATTCAGAATTTTTTTTTTTTTTAAATTTAAAGGAAAGTTACTAAAGTATAGTTGTGCATTTGTTTTTAAATCTTGCTTCCTAAGTTTTACTTGTTTATCTAAAATAAAGATAATTGAAGCCCAATAAACAATACGTAGATCGGTGTAAGATACTATTTTTTTTATTTCTCCAATTATTTTTATTTGTAATAAAATGCTTTCAGTAGGCCCCTTTAATTGCCAGACCTTTCCGACAACTTTCACAAACAGCTCAAAACTTCACTCTGATCCGCAGACACCTGTATTTGTATTTTCGGATCTATTTTTAGATAAAACTGTGCGAACGCAGTTTCACAGTCAACAGGTCAACAAATTAATTTTGTTTTTTTCTCAACTATTTTTTTTTTTGCACTTTACCGGAATGCCAAGTCACGTGCCCCGGGGTCTGTCAATATTCAATTTATGTTGTTGTTGTAGTTGTTGTTGTTGTGCGATGAGCTAACAACAGCGTCGAATTAATGGACGCATTAAAAGTATTCAAGTAATCGAGTATTCCGATGATTCCGTTGATTCCAATGTGCAAAGTGGGTTAAATGGGCGAGGCGAGAGAGAAAAACAACAACAACAACAGAATGGAAAATCTATCACTACATTTAACAAACTGTGAATACTCTATAAATTTATTTAAATTTTTTTTTAATTATTTGTTTATTTTATTGACTTGAGATGAAAGTTGAAATATCTAATCATTTAATCATTTGGAGATCACAGCTTATGCAGACTTCCTGAGAAAAGTATAATCCCCCACATTACAGATAGAGTATGAAAACAAAAACCAGAAGCTCTTCACGCTGTTGTTTGTGTATCGCGGAAATGGAACTGTGGACGGAGGAGTGTTTGGCATCAGCTGTTGGACATTGTGTACGGGTAGTTCAATATTTGCACTGATTAATACGAGAGTAACGAAGAGAGAGGGTAGAGTGAGTATTTAAGTGATTTGCATGGCAGGCAAAAACATCTAGAACCTAAACAATAGATACATATATATATCTGTAGATATGTGCATCCAAGTATCTATCTATATTTGGGTGTGGTGAGTGTCTCATTGACGTAATTGTTTGCCCAGACACAAACATGCATATAGATATAGAAACAACAGCCTATGTAAATAGAACAGTATATGGAAATATTCTAAATGAACTAGATCTCATACATACAAGTATATACATTTGATACTGTTAATTGTGTTTGTATGGCGATTGTTCAGGTTTCGTGAAAAATAAATATAAAGTGTCCGTCGCGCGGCTTGTTGACAATTTGTGTCATTTGTCAGTTGATAAGGTTGGTCCCTCCCCGAAGTCAACACACGATACTACACGAATTGCACTCGCAAAATGATAAAAATCAAGGAAAACCATGAATAAAGTCCCCTATACGATATATTTGGTCAATATACATACTTCTATGCGACTAGACAAAGGTATTTCATCTTTTACCTTTGCCTAACATTCTGTTTGCATTTCGGGGGCAAAACAAACGGCAGCAAAGGAAACATGAAAATAAATATGGCTGGATAGCAACGAATTATGAATACTCTCTGAACAGATCTCTTCCTTATATCATCAGTAACAAAACTATAATATTTTATTTCCATCAGCAATTTAAAAATGATAATGAAAGTTATCCCAGTATAAGCTCAAATAAAAGGAATTTAAGTGGAATAGTATATAATAGAATTTATCTGCAGATACGGGCATAATAATGAAACCGGTACTGGACTAACCGTTTTATTTTTACTACCGAAACCGTAAACGGAACAAATTCATTTTCAAGAACCGAAAACCGAAACTTTGGTACCGGTACGGTTACGGTACTTTTTTTTTGCAAAAACTATTTATTTTTTTTATTATAAATCAAAATAAATAAATATATTTCTGTAGTTGTTTGCTCGCTCAAAACTTTGCTATCGTTTCTACATTGGAGATTCATTTATTAATATGGAATTATTGCAAAAATCTGATTGTAGAAATGACGTCAGTTGACGATGTGTTAATTTAATGATAATAATCAAATCTTTGGTCGGTGTCTTTCAACGTTTTGACGACACTTTTGCAATTCTCGTTAAACTTGTCTATATTTTCTATATGTTCTGGGCGTAAATTAAAGTTTACATGAAGTGATAATTAAATTTATGGGGTTTTTGTGCTACTTTAAGCAGGTACATTTGCTCGTCGATAAGACAAAGGTTACAGAAACACGTCATAATAGTTAGGAGTGGTTTACCAAAATATACGTATGATTCTTATGACGAAAAAAATCAGGGTACCCGGGAATCCCATACAGAGTTATTATCAGATATAATCATGATCTAAAAATAGTGCACCAGTGTATCAGTTAGAACCCTCTATATGGGAGTATTGTTAAGAATTAAAAATGGTTACTTTGCTCAAACTGCTACTTTTATTAAAGCTTAACCAATTTTGCCAATATTTGTTGCAGAAAATTAATAATTTGGGCAGCATTTAAGTGATTAAAGTCGAGCAAATCGATATTCAATGTGAAATGGAAGATATTTAGTACACTCAGAAAAATTTGCCATTCTAAAATTAGGTACGATCGTACTTGAATTTATACAGTTTCGTTCTTAAAATTTTAAGATTGCTGTTAAATTAAGTATGAATCGATCTTAAATTTAGAATTCTGACTTCACATTCCAATGGCAGCTATCCAAAATAGTATTCCGATTTTAATCAAACTTAGTCAAAATATATAAGACCATGGCAAATATATAATCCGTGAGTCTAGTAAAGATACCTCCAGAAACAACTGAGTTATTTATATTAAACTAGTTTAAGATTTCTTTGTACTTAAATTAGTTGTATTCAAGATTGAAAGGAAGTTAAAAATAAGAACGTTTCTTACTAAAAACAAGTACATTTTGGGACATTTCTTTTTCTTTGACGAACCTTAGAATTCTCAACTGGTTCTTGCTTAAATTTAGTATGCATACTAGTGTATGTTTTAAGATTAAAATTATTTAACGAGAAACAAGAACATTTTGGGTTTAGTTCACGATTTTTATGTACTTAAAGTAGTATGTTTTCAATTTTTTTTAGACTTGAATCAAACCCAAAACGTACGTAAAGTATCCCCGAAAAATCTCATTTTAAGATTTTCGTACTTGCGAAAACCGAACTTAAAATAAGATTTTTGTTCTCAACTTGAGAAAAACTGAACTTTGACAGCTTTTGAGATTGTTTGTAACGGAAAATGGCCTGTTTTTTTTTTTCTGAGTGTACTATTTTCGATAAGATATTTCTTGTCATGTACCCCTGATATATAATACCAAACTTACATCTTCAGACACGGAGACGGAAACGGAACCAGAGGCAGTCAATTGCCTTGACGGACTCGTTGCCGAATGGCTGCTCTCATTGCGCTGGAGCAGGCGTGGCATTGTGGAGACGCCGCCTAAGGAGACGGGTCGCACGTGTGGAGGAGTCGGTGATGCAGCATCGTGGCCATCCAAATGGCTGGGCAATGCTGGAGCACGACGTATCCAAATCTCGTCCAGCTCACGTTCACTGGGCGTGCGCGGCTTGTTGGCCAAACTGCTGCTGTTGGTATCACAATTGAGACTTTGGCTTTGCTGGCTGTTGCCGCCATTGAGGGAGACATTGCTTTGGGATGGCGCACGTATCTCGACCAAGGATGAGTCAAAGAACTGCTTGGAGAGATGTGGTGCTGCAGCGGGGAAGCGATTGCTGCCATATCGCTGCGAGAACAAGCCCTGCACTGAGGAGTAGCCGCCAAAGCTGGAGGGGAAACTGATTGTTTGTGCATTGTCGCTTGGCCTTAGTTGCCTCAGTTGCCGCAGCTGTTGGGCCTCCATGCGCAGCTCGGGCGTCTCCTGGGCACGGGACACCGTAAACTTGCCCTTGATTATGATCGGCGCTTCTGCGGCTTGAGGCAGCTGAAACGGCGGAATCGCTGATACTGCTCCCGCTGCTGCTGTTGACGGCTGCGACTGCGGCTGCTTCTGTTGCACCGGAACTGCTACTGGAGCTGGTTGCTTGGGCGCAGCTGCTGGAGATGCAGGTTCACTCGACTGCAGCAGCTCCTTCAGCGCCTTGGGCAATATGGTGGCCGGTATGGGAGGCGGTGGTGGCGGCGGCGGTGGTGGCAACGATGTGTACTGCTCCTCAATGTTACGGGTATTAATGCGATCGATTTTGTGCATAAACTGTTGACGCAAACGCTCCAGATCCTTGAATTTCTCCTTGGAGGCCGCATCCTGCGGCGTCGGCGGACGCGGCGGTGCCTTTGACACTCGCTCGAATCGTGGCGCCTCACCGGCATTACCGCTCACGGGTGGCGACTTGTCGCCATCGTCCTCATCGTCCTCCTCCTTGCACTGGGACAGGCGGCGTCGCTCGATAAACGGCGGCATCAGATACATCGGACGTTGATGATAGAGATCGTAACGTGCATCGCTGGCTTTGGTAAACTTGGCGCTCAAATTGAGTGCGCCCACCACGCCCATATCCTCGACATCGTCGTTGGCATCATCATCGTTCTCATCATCGCTGCTGCTGCCGCTGCTGCTCTGGAAGTCAAAGGAGTTGGCACGCGGCAGCGATTGCAGTTGCAGTTCCAATTGCGGTGTCAACTGTTGGCTGTACTGCAAGCCGCCAATTCCGGCCAGCTGGCTCAGACTCGAGGCCGAAGATTCGCCGGTGGCCTGACCATTGGCACTGGCCTCCGAATCCGACTCATAGCCATCGGCCACCGCCTGCTCCAGGTCATCCATGGTGGACTCAAAGGCGCACTCAAAGCTATCCATTTGATTGTCATGGCACAGCATCTGCATTTGTTGCCGTTCCCGTCCCATTTCCTTTTCCTTCTCCCTCCTGTCATCCTGCTTCTCTTGGTGCTCGCTCATCGATGATGATGATGCATTGGAGTCGTCGCTCGTTCTGCTTGTTGTTGTTGTGCCAGCTACTGCTGCTCCTGTCTTTGTGATCTGCTGCTGTTTCACATTATCCTCAATGTAGTCGCAGTTTGTGGCCATTTGCAGTTTGCTATTTGGTTGGTTCTTACGATAGTTCTAAATTTCTATTGTTGATGATAATATTGGAACTCCTCTGGTGCACTCAGTTCTCCAATTCGCTATGCAAATGATCTTCTATGGAACGACATTGGATTCGCGTGAAATATGTTTGTTTTTTTGAATCTGCAAAAGAATTTCATGTGGTTTTGTTGTTTGCATATTCTTAAGCAGTTCAGCTGTGGCTTTCGATTGTGTTGATATGATAGAGCGCGGAGAGAGAGAGACCGAAAGAGAGTTAGAGTCCAACAATTTGCGGATCTCTTTAAAATTTTAAAGATCCTTTGATTGACTTTTAAATTATTGTCTAGAGTATTTAAAACAAATGACTCTGCTGTATTTTATTCTCTGAGCTTATCCCAAGTGGTTCTAGCACATACAATTTAATGAGTCAGTTTTACTAAATACCACATAATAAATCATGCTCAACTTACAGAGAAACAACAAGAAATTAAATAAACATTTGTGTGAAACGTCAAGTATTTCAGTCATTTTAGGAACCCTCACGTCTGAGCAGACAAACCACAAAGTAAGCAACATTAACATGTTGTCAGTCTTCAGATACCTATGTAGCTGCCAAAGCAGTCAGAGTTCCAAAAAAAAAAAAAATAAAATAAAATATAAAAAAGAATTTGTAGCACGAGGTGAAGGTCGACAAACAACGCCGTAAAGCATTTAGAAAATGGCATTTTCTGTTTCTGTATTTTGTATTTTCGAACTGGCCGAACTGAGCAATCGTCATTCATCCAAAACAGAAGCAGATGAAAGAAAAATACACAGAAATAAAAAAAAATACAACAGCAAATTTTGTGTGTATATCTGAGTATGAACACAACGAACAAAACAAAGCGCTAACAAAGCTAATTTAATTATTTACGCGTCGTCAAAACAAAACAACATTGGTTATTATGCTATATTGTGATAGACTCGCAGATACCCTGCACTGTAATTGTTTGAAAATTATCAGCACACGAACAAAAAATGTAAAAGTTGAAAGAAAATTGTTCAACATTTAGGTTGAAGTTGATTGCACAGTAAATTTTGTGTGTTAAGGACATTAAACCATATGAGAAGTAATAAGAACAGTATATTTTGTAAATTATCAAACAAACAAAAAGACAGACCATAGATTTCTATACTCATTTTTATGATTCTACCAGTACAAACTTAGGTCTTTACACTCAGTCATTATTATTGATCATTTTGACACATCTGAAATTATTAGAGGTGTAGAAAAGTGGCGTTTTCTGATCTACTTGCCAAAAATCTTCAGAATGAACTGTGTCTCTCACTTTTTTCTCAACATCTCTCCCTAGATAAACGAGATTTTCACGAGATTTCAATATAAAAGATACGTTTCAATCTGCTGAACATACCCTTTCCAACTATCTTTTTGGTTAAGGGGCATAAAAAGCCAAACAATCGCCATAAGAAAGCAATGAAGGGGAATGAAAATACAAACATATGGCAACCACGCATATTCCAAAAGATTAACACACACACATTCCTCAAACACACCCCTACCCCAAAAAAAAAAAATGAGTCAGAAGTTGACACTAAAAGCTAAAATATTTGGGGTTCGCGGTTAGAGAGCTTCTCAAAAAAAATTGATTATAATGCACAATAGAAATGATAACAAACAGTTTAACTAAAAATTTAACTTCACTTCTTGTTTAATTATCTTCTTTACATTTAAACGACATTTTACCAAAAACTAACATTTCAACAGCTTCAAAAAATTATGTTTATGGACAAGACAACATAATGACCCTAAATTTGAATAAACATATGTTCAGCAAACAGAGGATATGGAGGATAATGTATTCATCGGCAATAATTACAATGAATATTTTTAATATATATAAATGTGTTTAACTTTTGTGCAAATTTTAAACAAACGCATGATACAAATCTAACTATCTACCTGTAGATATCTGCTTGAAGACAATTTATGACCGCAGAGGCGTTATATTTCGCATAGCTTAAAAGCAAACCGCAATTGAGAAAAATAATTGCAAACGATACACCCAGCAATTAATAGCAATTAGATATGTACATATGAGTACAGCACTCGTATATCCGCTCATTATGGTACGAGGGGTCGGAGGGTTTTTTGGGGTGTTCAAGTTTACGGTTTTCCACAAAGTTTCTGCAGTCACGCGGGAAGGCAGAGTGAGTCAGGCCAAGTGAAATGAATAATTAAAGCATAACTTTTGAACTGACAGCACGGCTATGCGTCAGATACTTTTCTGACATTAATTACACACACAAATAAGCAGGAGTACTGTAAATACAACTGTGTAACACAATTGTTAAATTGCAACAATATAAATATATACATATCCATTTATGTGTTAGAATTTCCGTGCAGTATTCACGACAGCTGCGGTTGTCTTTTAATTATAAGCCATTAACAATTACAATTGCAACAACCACAAATAATTGCTGGCAAATCGAGCGTCATGTAGGTGAGTTGTACCTATTAA
The DNA here is from genome assembly GCF_004354385.1 of Drosophila innubila. Lineage (NCBI taxonomy): Eukaryota > Metazoa > Arthropoda > Insecta > Diptera > Drosophilidae > Drosophila > Drosophila innubila. The sequence continues at coordinate 14,696,291 of NW_022995380.1, forward strand.
TCAATGACGAGTATCTTTTACAGTCTTATGTTCGTATATACGAACAAAGTCCGAGTATACGGATCTAGGCTAGACAAACTGGCGTCTAAGCTCAACTCAACTAAACTTGGTTGAATATAATATGCGGTTTTCAAGCAGCACTTGTCCGTTCTGAGAAAGCAGTAATTTAAGTACAATGAAATGCAACTTAAAGGCTGTAATTAATCGTGGATGGCAAACTATTCTTTCAATATATTTCTACATATTTGTTTTATGTTAACTTTCCCGTGCAAAGGCTGACAAAATTGTATATAAAAATTTAAGAGTTACTTTACCACCAAAGATTTAAATAATAAGAAGTGCTTTTCAACACAATAAACTAAAGAGTATAATTAAAATAATTTTCATATTGCTTACAGTGTAAAGCATGTATAAAAAAGGTTAAAACTCATTACACAAATCTTATAAATAAATAAATTATATTAATTGAGCACTATAAAAAGCTGTACGTGTTCTATGACCTTTATAAGTTTCCTTAATATTGTTTTGCAAACATTTTTAACTTGATCTAAAGGCTATGCATAATAATACGAATTCTTTACGTATTGAGAGATTGAACGGCTGACAAATGAATTATTGCAGTCACGTAATTAATATAATTCTCCAATTGTGAAATATATATTCGAAAGTAAACAAAATATTGAAATATAAAATTGGCACACAAACAATTAAAAGCATTTTGTATGGTATTCATTTATTATAAAACAAACATTTTTTTACAGAGAGCGGAATGGAAAAATGAGTAACCCAGCTCAAAAGGCATTCGCAATCGCAATCGGTTTGATTACTATAAGTAATAAATTATAAACGGTTAAATTAGGAAGACATGTAAATGATAATGAATTACAAATGAGAAAGTCAATTGTCGTTGGCTTTGAATAGCTCATAGTTATAAGATTAATAATCTACTTGGGTGTGGGCCTTAATTTCTACTAAATGATGTAAGATACAAGGATTATGCAACTGCAACGACGGAAAACTTAAAAACTAGCATGATTCACTTAAACTGATATCAGATTCTGGCGCATTGAATGTGCCACGAGTGAAAATAATCAATTAATGTCTGTCACACGATATGTGCCACGAAAAATCAACCAATTAATTTCACCAACAAAGTATTGGCTGTCAGGGGGAAGGGTTCTAAAGGCAACAGTGTATTAGCCAGAAGCGTTTTGTCTCTATCTCGTATAGATCAAAGATACTGGTAACAAAGAGTTGTCTTTGTTTTGTAATAAATTAATATAGAAATTAACGTTGCAGTGCTGAAATTAGTGGGCGAAGATCGTGGAATTTTCTAGAAGATCGCTAATTGGCAAAAAAGTGCCGACATCTGGCTGAGACCTCCAGAGTCTAGTGTAGGCGAATAGATAAAATAATTGCATAGAAGAATGCAAGTTCTTAATAAAATACCTCAAAACAGGCATTTATTGTAAAATAATGTGAATGAAGTAAAGTTAAGGCGAGAATAAAATGTATGATAAAGAAGGAAAAACTGTAAGAATTAAATGAATTATACGTAGATATCAAAATGATTAAATTTGGCTTCGAATGAATTTTTCATCCGTCGTTCCTATTTACGACATTTACATTAATAATAACACTAATATTGAACCATTTCATGTCGTATATGAAATGCCAGTGACTGGTACTCAGTTTGCACCTCAATAATCGACTGTAAGTAATCATTTGCTCAGCAGAAAACTGAATGAATTTGGAGGCCGGCTCTCTGGCTGAGACTTGGCATTTTTAACTCTGGGTCTGTTGTCAAGCGTATTTGCGAATATGTATTTATTTAAATATTGCTGTGTTTTTTACACAACTCGTTTTTCTGTGTCACTTTATAAGTTATGCGTCCCTCAATTGCTCAATTGTTCAATATTTCAGTTGAATCGCATCGACGTTAAAGTCACGTGTTTGTGTTTTATCATTTTCTTAACGTTCGTTTTTTTTTTTGTTTTTGCTTCAATGTTTTATGCAGTTTCGATTTCTGTTTGTTTTGACGGGTGACAATTTAATGACTACTGTGTTTCTTTGCTTGAGTCTTTTTCTTTCACTATTCTTCAATGCCCATGGGGAACGACGGCCAAGGTGCAATAAAATCTATGATATTATATGTTGGCAGACATTTAAACACATTTAAATTACAAAGAAAAACATTCTGTAATAGTACGTAGAAAATTCAAACATTATTATTTTTGTTCATTTTATTGAAATGATAAAACTCTTACCGCAATTAAATTGCCTTTATATTGATTTAATCCATCAATATACGACTTACGGATTTTTGTCAGTGACGTGGTTGCAATTGACATGTAGTTGAATTATTACAAATGTAGGTGTTCGTTTAAGACTAAGTGTTATAATGATGGAATCTTCAGCAGGTGTAGCAATTTTCAGAATGCAAAGTTTACTTTTGTTTATGTGTAAATCTTAGCCTTGGACTTGTATCATCATATACTCATAGTGGCAGTCCATCAAATAGACAGTTTATATATATAAAATAAACTGTACAGCCTATAGATAATAGCCTATATTAAGAATAGATATAGATAGCACTCGTTACACACGAATGAATCTCAATTATTGCCTACTAGATGCCACTTTTCATTAATGTTAACTTTACTGTTACGGTTGTTGTCCAATATTGCAACTTATATTCATAGTGTTGTTGCGACTTTATTTTTAGACGATCACTGATGAGCAGTTCATTCAACTGGTTTGCAACAGCAAGAACATTTCCACATCTATTTCTTTATAGTCATTTTATTCTGCATCTCCGAGCGGTTTTAATAGAGCTTTGTTTGCGTACTTTTCGAAGCGCCATTTGGACCAGTTAAGCTGGCCATAGAATACAGAATCGACAAATCACAAACAAAATATTGTCGATTATAAGCTTTAACGCCACGTATTAAAAACTCAATCAGTAGAATACATTTAAAAACATTATTCGACTGAGAAATTACCTGTAGTTACATTTAGTATTTTTTTTTTTTATTTATTTAATATTTATACTTATTTTAATAAGATGATGAGTTTGCAAATACAATTTTCGTATAGAAGATTTTGTATAAATGGGCAGAATGAACCTATTAAAAATTAAATTGGGAAGCGAATTTTAAATAATTTTTACTTCAATCCTATAAAATATAAGTATACCTAAGTCTAAGATTATATCAGTTTTGCTAAAGAATAAGTCGAAGTAGAGGAAAGATGCTGCAGGTATTTAATAGTCGATCATTTTTATTATAGTCGTCTTACCCCTTACTCGATTGAGAACACAGCCTGTACTATTCACACACGCTTGTTTCTCCGATTGTTGTGAAGTACTGTCAGGGTGGGATGGGAGTATACATAAGCCAGCTTGCAATATTCTCACATGGGCCGTATATAAAATGTATTTGATTCTCCAATTGTTTTGCAATGCCAAGCATATAAAAATATAATATAATTGATGGGAGGAGGGGGCTGGATTTTACGATTTATAACGACATTTGCCATATGCGTTGAGAGCGAATTTGGCACGTAAGCCTTACAATCCGACTTCAGACCTCAGCCGGACGTTGGACGATTCAAAACGGTTTTTAGCAGCGCGGTAACTGACTGGAAATCTTTAAAAATCTCTTAGTACAAAAATCTTAAACCTCGTTATCAAAATGCATGTGCATCGCTTGAAATTGCTAATTGGATCCGCTGGTACATTAATATTCGGTATTATTTTTGGCTGGGTTTTATTTCCCCGCATTCTCAAATTTATGATATCGAAGGTGTGTTGTGCTTGTGAATTCTACCAATTATTGGAGCATTAACTCTTATCAAATCACTTCACAGCAAGTCACACTCAAGCCGGGCACGGATATTCGCGATCTTTGGTCGGCCACGCCTTTTCCTTTGCATTTCTACATTTACGTTTTCAACGTAACCAATCCAGATGAAGTGAGCCAGGGCGGTAAACCGCGTGTGCAGGAGGTTGGACCCTTTGTCTTCGAGTGCGTATTATAAATATATCTAAAATATCTAGAAAACTTGACGCTGTTATCTAACATTTTATTTACCGCCAGCGAGTGGAAAGACAAATATGATTTGGTGGACGATGTCGTTGAGGATACGGTTAGTTATAACATGAGGAACACTTTCATCTTCAATGAGAAGGCTTCAAGTCCTCTCACAGGCGAGGAAATCATCAACTTTCCGCATCCAATTATACAGGTACGTAAGAAAGTTGAAAACATTTACCAAAAGGTGTTTATGAACAGAGTAGACACTAGTAGTTTAGGTTACAAAGATTATACAAAATACTATGGAAAAAAAGAGATTTGAATGTCTCAAAATCAAGCACCGCAGTATTCTTACTTGTTACTTATAATTGGAGCTACACTTTCCTTACATTACTTTCATTGTAATGAACATTAATTGTGCATTTGCAAATCAATTTGGTATAGAACCCTTCATTTATTATAGATAAAATCAACAAGCTAAGACGTCATATTTCAAAACAATGCCTACGATAAATAACAAAAAACTATTTGGAAGACCCCGTAATCTATTGTTAAACTACAAAAGCCTTGTAAATTATGCAAATCACTTAAGTTCCCAGTGACTTAAAATAATCTATCGTTGTAAAAAATCAACTCAATTTAGACAGCAGTTTGCAAAAACAGGGACGTAAAGAAATAAACCAATCACACGTCGTAGTCAGAATACATTCGAGTAGTTTTACTTATTACCCACCGTTCGCCTTAGCCGAATCTATTTGCCTTTGTGAATAGTAAATGAGATTAAATTAACTCGCCATTTATCATAAACGTAGAACTGACTCGTCAGGCCCCTCCGAAACGGAGGCGGAGAGACTGAGTCGGACTCGGACTCGGACAATGAAAATGCGAATGGGTTAGGTGCATTTCACTCAAAGCCCTTTACTCACTTCACTTGTCTCCTAATCTAATTTGACAGTCCGCCGGCATAACCGTACAACGAGAACGGGCGCCAATGATAGAGCTTGTGGCCAAGGCATTGACGATTGTCTTTCCAACTGGTAAGGCCTTTATAACAGCCAAGTTTATGGATTTGTTTTTCCGGGGCATCGATGTCGACTGCTCCTCGGAGGAGTTTGCTGCCAAGGCGCTGTGCACGGTTTTCTTCACAGGCGAGGTTAAGCAGGCCAAACAGGTCAATCAGACGCACTTTCTGTTCTCATTCCTGGGTCAGGTAAGCGATGCACTGAACCAAATTTAACTACACATTCTAAAGTTGAGAGTGAAAGCTTCCTTTTTTGTAATAAATTTTATTTGAAAATTAATTTTATTTGAAAAATGTTTATCCTCTTGAGTTAACCTTGTTTTGATTTTCGCTCAGTGTAATTCTTCTGATTATTACGCAGGCAAATCATTCGGATGCGGGACGATTTACGGCCTGTCGAGGCGTCAAGAACAATAAGAAACTGGGCATGGTCATAAAGTTTGCCGGTGAACCGGAAATGGACGTATGGCCGGGCGATGAATGCAATCGTTTTATTGGCACAGATTCCACAGTCTTTCCCCCAGGCCTGAAACGTGATGATGGCTTGTGGGCATTCACTCCGGACATTTGCCGATCTCTGGGCGCCGTTTATCAACGCAAGTCCTCATATCATGGAATGCCCTCATTTAGATATACCCTAGATCTTGGTGATGTGCGAATGGATGAGAAGCTGCATTGTTTCTGTGATGATCCTGAGGATTTGGATACATGCCCACCCAAGGGCACTATGCATCTGAATCCATGTGTAGGCGCTCCACTGATGGCATCAATGCCACATTTCTATAATGCGGATGAGAAACTCTTGGAAGACGTGGATGGTTTACATCCAAATGAAAAGGATCATGCTGTCTACATAGACTTTGAAACCGTGAGTTTGGAGTATTAACCAACACTGTGCAACTATCTTGGACATTTTATCCTTCGGCCTAATTCTTTATACTTATATTGATAGATGTCGGGCACGCCCTTTCAGGCAGCCAAACGACTGCAGTTTAATCTGGACGTGGAGCCTGTGGAGGGTATCGAATCATTGAAGCACATGCGAAAACTCGTAATGCCCTTGTTTTGGATAGAGGAGGGCGTTCATTTGAACAAAACCTACACCAATATGGTCAAGTACACGCTGTTTCTGTGAGTATTCCCAATTTAGGCACTCTTTCAGACATTTAACTGATTTGCTTTTTTTCAAAAGTGGTCTCAAGTTTAACTCGGGCTTGCGCTGGATCCTAATCACGCTATCGCTGGTTGGTCTAATGTCGACTGCATATCTATTTTATCAGAAATCGGATAGCCTGGACATTACCGTGCCGCCCAAGATCATCAAGGAGCAGAATAAGGTGGCCAATATAACACCAATCGAAAAGGAACGGCCTGTTGCACATCAAAACTTGCCCATACCAGGCCTTGATTTGTCCAATCCTAAAGTCGAGCACAGGGAGCGTTATTAGTTTCGGTTACGGATCGTTATTGCTGTCTTTGTTGTTGCTATTGTGTAGTTGAAAGCACTTGTAGTCCAAGCACGCGCTAATAAAGTGACCACAGTATAAACGTGGCAAGCTTATCAGCTGTTTAGTCGAGTCGTCTAACTGGTTTAGGCCTAGATCGATGCACTTGACAAGCATCTCTAATAATCGCGAGTGATCGGTCGGTGATCACTAAGCCCAGACAACGCAAGAGTTGAATGACAAGATCTCTGTGTTCTCATGACACCAATAATAATGTGCAACGATCGTTGATCGATGATCAAAGATCGATGATCGTTGACAGTAACTGTACAAGTACTTTGAAGATCGTACATTGCTATGAACACAGTTGACTGATCAACCATGAAATAGATTGAGTATAAACTGTCTTTCTTTTAACATCATTTATTTCTAAACATTATTAATTATGATATTTTTTCAAAGCCATCTCCAGTCCACAGCAACTCATCCGCTTCACCCACCTCTACGGTTGGACATCCCTGTTTGTCATCGCACAACCAATCGTTATCATCTAAATGTTCATCGTTGTCTACATCTTTTACAAATATCTCGCGCTCATCATTTTGTAAAATTTCTAGATATTGAAGTTGAGGCATTTGTGATATCATTTTCTCAGGCCAATCTCCAGCTTTATTTCGCGAGATACTTAGACGTTCCAGTTGCTTAGCTGGCCAAGGAGTTGGCAATGCTGGCAGTTCTTCCAGACCCGATAAATCCAATTCAAGTAGATTATTGGCATTACGAAGAAAGTCCAAGCTGCGTAGCTTAGAGTTACTGAGCAGCAATTGTTTCAGCTGCTGAGGTTGATCAAGTTTTAGACTCTTTAATTCACAATTGTTTGCCTGCAGCTGTCGAATGTCTCCCGTGAAATGGAGTGTGTGCAGTTGAGGATTGTCGGAGAGAATGAGACGTTGCACAGTCGAAAATGCATTGTCTGCAATTTGCTGCAAGTTATTGCCACGAGCTGAGAAGTCCTCTAACTCTTGTTGATTACCACACAAGCTGGCAGGCAACTTTGTCAACTGATTGTAGTCCAAGTTGAGATAACGTAAATGCTTCAATTGCGTAAATGCATCCGCAGGCAGATTTTGCAGTTGATTGCCTTGCAGCGAAAGTTTCCTGAGCTTTCTTAGGCCAGAAAACAGTTTGGCCGGCAAGTGCTGAAGTTCATTGTCAGCTAATCCCAATTCCTCGAGTTGTGAGGCCAATGCGAAGGTATCACCATCGAGATGGCTTATTAAATTGCCACCCAACTGTAATTTTTTAAGATTTGCAGCTGCCTGAAAGCATTCCCGTGCCACATGTTGCACTTGACAGCCATAAACATCAAAGTTCTCCAATTGTTTTAGTGATTTAAACACATTCAAAGGCAAATGAGTCAACTGGGAATTGTGTAACACCAAAGTCGTATAATTGCCCAGTTTTTTTGTGATTTCACTTTTAAAATATGCCACTTGCGAGTCGAGCGGATAGTTCAATTCTGCGCACAGATTCTCATTACATTCGAGGCTATACACTGACTCTGGCTTAGGGTTAGACTGACAGCTGTTAAGCCTCATCATCAGCATCATCCATAGCAGATATAGATAAAAACACACTGATGACATCTCAACACTAGACTATTGTTTCCGCAACTGAAATGTGTCACTGGTTAGATCAGCCTTTTTAAACCAAATAACATTCGGAATCAATCGGCATCTATCAAAGACGGATTCTCGACATTAAAAGCAAACTCACCCAGAACTGGTATTCTAACTATATGAAACAATATCCAAAGATGAGTATAACCAATTCATAATCAAGCTTGTTATGCTTTGCATTAAAAACATTGCTCATGAGCATTATGGATAAATAACACTAGACAGATTAATGTACGTCACCAACATATCAACTCAATGACTTATCTGGACTTTAGCTAAATCTAATTATGAAAGGTTTAGTTTACAATCAAATCAGTTTAGTGAGTAGAGTGTTCAAGTCTCGTTTTAACTAAGCTTACGTTCTCTTGCCTTTATGTCACAAGTTATAACGACTAAGAAACAAAACAAAAAAAAAACCGATTGCCTGTTGTCGAAAAGCGAAATGCTAATAAAAAGATATTTTATATATGTGCACACTGAATATTCGACAAGTTTCTGTTCGTATAGTAATTTTTGGACACAGACCGCAGCGATAAGCACGTTCTGAATACAGTTCCCGAAGCATGCATATAATATTATTATGGAGCTGTTAGGCAACTAGTATGTATGTACATATATCAGCTGTGAGATATGAGTATCATACAGTATGGATATCGTGTATGTGTGTGTGTGTGCGTTTTATGAGTATGTGGGCCAAGTTCACTGGTCAACATGGCTACTGTTGCTGATAAGACGGGAGATTTGTACGTAATAGCTGCCCTTTATGGCTACTTTATTGTAATTGCAATTTAAACGGACTTGTTATTTATAATTGATAGTCAACTAGAAGATCATGCCAAGTGTTGTTTGCAATATAATATACAATACTGAGAAACACACTTAAATCGAGAGTCTTTCGTGTATCGATAGTTTCTATTGAAAGATTCTAAAAAAAACCGATAAAAGTATCAACATTTACGACTCTACTGTACTGTAGTAATGACATTTCAATATTTTCTGTCCCTATCGAATCTCTATTACGATATATTCCAAATTAGATTTTGCCACATGATGATAAACTTAGCGGGAAGACCAATAAAATATTTAATGTCTCCATATATGTAGGCGCCATAAAACGTCACGATAGGAACACAAACTGCCTGACTGATTGTTTGTCATACGACTTTAAAGGCTATATAAATAAATATATATTTGTTTGCACAGCGAAACTATTGAGGAAAATTTGATTTAAATTAAACGCAACAAACAATTTTCACTGCGAAGACTGACAACAATACAAGCACAAAGTCCCGACTGAACAGCATTTATATTAAAGAGAGGGTACTGTTTGGTGGACGGAGAAAAGAAAGAGGGCCTTTTGCTGGTATGCAAAGTAATTGGCGGCAAATTGAATTGAAAGAACGACGACGAGAAATTATCGCTAAACGAAGTCATGCCGTTTCAATTGACTGACAACGAAAGGGCAAAAAACAACTATCAGTCGCTATATCTATATCTTATCTATATATGAACATGCTTAGATACAACTACAAACATAAGCAATTCAAGAATGTGATCAGTAATTGCCAATAAACAGATCGATCGATAATTATGCGTCTAAAACAAATATTAGCTTTTTTGGGTATTACTTATTTAAAATGCAAATTGAATCATTTTTTTATTTGTTTATTTGTTCGTTGTGCTTATCGCTTGCCCAGGAAACTGTTGCCAAAACTTAATTGGATGCGGCCACTGAAATGTTATTTGTTTGCATATAAATTAATTGTGCTTTTCTTAGCATTTAGTGAGGTTTGTTTAACTTTGTTTTGTTAAGCACTGTAAAAGCCCAAATTGATTGGACTGAACTAACTAGAAAGCAGGTCAAACGTGTTTCTTAAAGCCATAATAATTCTTATTTATTTGTTTACTTCTTGTATAAAAATTATAATATCTTTTAATGAATTAATGTCTTAATGCCAACAAATTTCTATACTTTGGAAAATTTTCATCGTTTATCGCACCTGTAGCCCCATACAATAACAACTACTTGTGGCTGATGTAAGGAGGGCCAAGACGCTTTCAATTTGGCCAACTGTCGCTCATAACTTGTTGAGCAAATGCCAAACTACTGCACACATACATACACAATTATAAATAAACAATATACTCGTATATAAATTCGTTAACAATATTTATATATGCAAACAGGCGTGAAATTGTTCAATGTTAATTTTTTCATCAAATCCAACTGCAAATGCTCTACAAATAATTTTAAAAAAAATTAATATTTACATAAAGACTGAAACTTATGATAACATAACTTTTTTCTGGATATTTTTAAATTAAATAAATAAATGAAAAAAAATTCAAATTATTTATTTACATTTGTGAATGGTTTTTTTGTAAGAGAGAGATAACAGTAGGTTCACAACTTGGATTTTTGTATACATATTATAAGCAAACTTATGATGCATTCCGTTTTATGTTATACAGGCAGTTGTTTAATCATTCAGGAAGAGTATTATATATTCGTCAATTTCTATATTATTATCTGTTCATTCTCATTTAATTTTAAAGCGCAAACGTGTCACAATATTGTTTTTGTCAGCATTCGATTTAATTGGTGATTTATCTCAAAACATCTTTTAAGTACATTAAAATGTAAATAACTTAACTGAACGAAACTGTAAAGATATTATATTGAATTCCATAGATCATGTCTAAAAGGATTTTAACTTTAATATATAATATGCATAAGATATACGACATAGAATACATATTTTGAACTATAACCGTTTATCTAGTTCTACCTATGATTAGATAGTTTCGAGTTCGAGGACATTATTCTAGTTAACTGTGACACACACCGCATATACATATATTATTGCTCCTAAGCAAATATTTACTCAGGCTGTTCCAAAGTTTTGCTTCTGATCGCCCCGCTGTCTGATAGAAAATCAGCGCTATCAGCTAAAAATTATTTGTTTCCCTCACAAAGCACAAGGTAAACACATGTGGAGAGTACATGGAAGAGTAAACAATTCTATAACCAAACTATACGAGAACTGTGACTCTGATAAGCCGACAGCGTTGCGTATTATACAAGTTAACGATAATAATATTTAGGTTTACTGTATTACTCGCAATTGTTGACCAGCAAGAACACAGCTTTTTCATTAGCATATGAAAAGCTGACTAAGCGCAATGAAAACTGGAGGAAAGAAAATTAACATTAACAAAGTCACAGACTGTGCAAATATTTCAGTGACATTATAAAAAATAACACTGTTAAAGTTATCTCGAGTCAGTGCGGATGTGCGGCTTCAATTAACCGGCAACAACAATAAAAACAAAATTATTATAGATATGTCAAAATGATGACAGCAAAAAATTAAATAATACACATTATATGTGTAGCTTGATAGCGTTTTTGAATGTAATCAGAATAATAAAGCTTTTCCTATATATATTTTCTACAGATTTATGCCCTTCATTTAAAAAAGGCATTTAAAATGAGCCATTAACTTTGTATCGTTTAATTATACAAAATATAGTAAATCATTTGGTACGTGTATGTATATACAATCTTTTTTTTTTTTTTAGATATATTCCTAATAGAATTAGTACTTTGATGTATAATTTAATCGAAATGGTAAATTTGTTGTTATTTATCCGTTTAATAAGTTCGGCAAACACCTGGCAACTTATAAGCTATTGAAATTCTTTCGTTATTTCTGAAAAAAAAAGTCTCAAAAAAATATAAAGTATTATAAACAAAGAAAAACCACAACCATATGCTGCCAACTTATTGGAAATAACAAAACAAAGGCAAGAACGCCTCTCATATTTTGTAAGAATACATTGAATAAGTTATTAATGAGAATTTAAATAACTCAACTAATGTAGCAAGTATTTACATTTATTTAATTCGTAGAAAAAATTTTAGTGTGTCCTCAATATAAGTCTGAAGCAGAGAATCAATTTGTAGTCCTGACAATTTATAAAGTTCTTTTATTGCCATCCTCCAGCAGAGAAAGAGTATTGCCGAGGGTACTTGGGTATGTTGGGTTCGATTTTTGTTTGTAGCAATTTGTGTTTTTCATTTTATTCATTTTTCTTTTTTTTTTGCAAAATCAAAACACCATGAATAGAACAAATGATTATATAGAACTGATGAGAGCATGATGAGAGCTATACAGAATAATTTGCTCGCATGTGAATCGATGGCGATCGCATTTTTAGTTGCCAGTGAAACGCGTAACCCGAAACACGCATACGCCATGAGAACCCGTGTCGCAGTCCATCTATTCATCGGGATATTGCTTGTAGTTTCAAATGCCAAAGGCAGAACGGAAGATGAGGATGGAGAGATATTGGATGAGAGTTTAACAACAGAGACAACAACAGAGCGCAGTAGCAAAAAGCAATTGATTAATATTGAAAGTCTGCAGGAAAATTGTAAATTCGAGAGGACAAAATTTGATGTCGCTGTAGCGGCTTCAACTTTGATCGACCGGAAGCGATGGCATTTTTTGAGCTGCCCACAAAGGTGCACATAGCACCAGATGGTGCCACCTATGAACTGGGCGAGGAGGAACGCCTTGTCACTTTGATAATGGAAAATGCGACGTTTGTGAATTTTCCCCTGCATCTATTCTACGAACTGCCGCAGCTGAGTGATCTGGACATGCGTCATTGCAACATGCGTTACGTCAGCTGGGAATGCTTTCTCGAAGCGAATAAGTTGAAAATTCTATTGCTCTCTGATAACGAAATCGCTCAGCTGGATGAGAGTAGTTTTTCCTATGCAAGCGAGCTTGAATATTTGTTTATCAGTTACAACAAACTGTCCAGCTTACATCCGGATGCGTTCAAGGGACTTGGACAGTTGCGTCATCTTGATCTCAGTAATAATCAGTTGGAGCTGCTGCCCGAGCAACTTTTCGAGGAACTGTCCGCACTTCAGGAGCTAGTACTGGCTGAGAATAAATTACGCTATATTAGCAGTGAGCTGTTGTCACACAATACTCGACTCCAAACTGTAGTATTGCACACAAATCAACTGCAAAATCTGGGCGAGTATGCGTTCCATTCAGCGCCTCTTCTGCTGTTCGTTGAACTGTCCCATAATCCAGGACTGGAGGTGCTTCTTCTTAGCCTCAATGCAGGACACTTGCTGGCCAGAAATTGCTCTTTGAGCCGTGTCAATCTATTTGGTGCTGTCTCGAACGTTGATCTCGATAATAATCACCTGCAGGAACTGTATTTTTCAACGTCGGAGGCACTAGAGCACCTGGTGTTGCGTAACAACTCGCTACAGCAACTTGCAACATTGTCGAATGTGCCACGCCTACGTCATCTTAATGTTGCCGATAATCCGCAATTGGGAGATCTGCCAAACGATTGGCAGACGCCGGAATTGGAGCGATTGGACTTAAGCAATACGGGTTTGCTGCAGTTGCCACTGGAGGCACTGCGTGGCATGCCACAGTTGCGAAAACTTAATGTGTCGGCCAATAATATCAGCGAAATTAATCCACAGGCAAGTTGTTCCCAAGTATCGGTAACAAGACCTAACAGTTTATATTAATATTGGGTGGCCGAAATTGGATTGTCGGAATTTTATACTTTCGATAAAGATCAAGAGATTCACGATCGCGATATTATGCAGTTACTCAAATAATAGGAAAATGTAGACTAACAAAATGGTGCATCCATAATTGAATATAGTTTACATTATATAAGAAAATAATCAGTTTAAAAGTTATTGACAAAAGCCCATATGACTCTTTTGTCAGCCAACCAATTCTTAAATTTGTAGATTATTTAGAATTGCTTCCTTTTCTGATATTTGATATTATTTTTTCGAAATATCCACAGGACTTTGAACAGTTGACACAACTCACACACTTTTACATACATGCGAACAACTGGAACTGCTTTAATCTAAGGTTGGTGATGGATATGGTCATTATACAGCATGGTATTAGCTATACCGTAGATAAATTCAATGATGACTTTCCGGGTGAGTATATCTATGGCATTGAATGCATGTATCGACTCCCCGAGCAAGAGCAGATGACATCGGATATGCAACAAGAGGTGGACTCATCATCGGCCTCCTCGGCGACCATCGAGTACTCACAGCTTGTCGAGCCGAATGTGGTGGAAAAACTGCGACAAGAGCTCAAGTCTGTGGTGCAGCATTTTGAGACGAGGCTCGATATGGTCTCCGGACAACTCAATACTCTCAATGCCAAAATGCAGACGCTGGAGCATATGAACAGCTCGTTATGGAACCAGGTGTCCATCAGAATTTGAATGTGCTGCTAACTGAACAAGATGATTTTTCCTATCCTGTCTTAAAAGATTTCCTTTTTAAATGTCAATTTAGTTTCGTGTCAATGTTTTTTACAATAAAGTAATTAGTGGCAATTACCGAGAATAATCCTTTTCAAAGTTTATTTTTAAACTTAAGGTTTTATATTATGTTTTATATTAAGGTCTAAAGCTGTTTGTAACAAGCGGGCAATATCGATAAAGTTGGAAATACAATGTTTGTTTGATAAACCCATGATGGTTGTAATAGGGGTAGATTCAAGTCAAGTTGGCAATGCTTAAATTAAAAACTGTTGGCAATACCGTTGAACAGGTGCCAGATTGCTCGACTACGAGATACCCTAAGAAATGAATGCAAATTCATGTGTGTGTTATTTTGGGAATGAGTTCAGTCCCAGTTTGATTCAGCTCAGCTCAGAGTATACAAGCAAATCAACTGAGACATAATTTTCGGTTTAACATAATAATTACAGCAAAAATATTGATTTACGAGATAAGCAAAGAAGTCGAGAAATGGGTTCATTCAACTTTCGGACTCAAAACCCAAAGAAAAGAGAACAGCAACTTTAAAAGTGGCCTCAAAATGAACTTAAATGCAGTACACAAATAATTACGTTATTACTGAGGAATGTCTGACAAACAAAACTGAATATTTTTTTAACTAAAAAAAATTTTTTTTTTTTTTTATTCCCTGTAACGTTAACAATAAATTTATCAGCATTTTGGATTTTATGATTCGTGCTAGGAAATCTAACAGAACAACTTCAAGTCGACGATTTCCATTTTATTATATTTAGATATAAAAAATACTTGTAAAAAATTTAAAAATTAATTTTTTTATAAAAAATTTTACATTAGTTTATGGGCTACTAATTGTACATAAAGACAACACACACAAAATCGGAGAAACAATATAAAAGCGGAAACAACCAGAATTTTATTGGGGGTCACTCTTTTCGAGCACTTTAAGATCTACAAATCAGATCTGATCAGATTGGCAGTTCGTGTCAGTTCGTGGGGTTTTGTATAAACATGTGACTGAGATATACGGTCTATACACACAAATACAGTCGTGTTTATATATAGTAATTATATATATATATATGTCTATGGATTTCTATTTAACGGTAATTGGCGCACTCAACTCGTGCCGAATGCGCAAACGTTTAATGTAAACATTTCGTATTTTCATAAAGCATTTAAAATCTGGTTTGTACTACGAAAAAACAACGACGAATATGAGATCTGAACGTAACACAGAAGTCTGTATAAATAGTAAGTAAAATATAATATTTTATGATGTTTACTGATAAAAATGAAGCTGATAAGTTACAAATGTAATGTGACAACTGCATCACATTAGAAGAAGTAATATAAAATTTAAATTAACTTTACTGACGTTTGTACCAGAATATTATTTGCCATTATAAAACAAGAAAAAATAATGTTTTATTGTTGGTGTCTTAAGATTAAATTAAATTCAGTCTCGCTCTTTGTTTTATTTAATTTTAAACAGATTTTTTACTGAAAACAAAAAGAGAAGAAACACGCTCTCTCATATCAACACAATGAAAGTATGCCAAAAATAAATATAAATAATTCAGTTTTAAGAAATGAAATGGAATCAAACCTGCGATTAATCAATAACTGGAAATATTAATGTTGTATTTGTTTTAATTTATTGTATTGTTGATATAACAATTACTTTATCATATGCAAAATAAAACTTAATTGAATTGTGCACACACTCACACGCACGTACACATGTATATATGTAGTATACACTTGACGAACTTTTGTAAACAATTAAAGATTACACTGAAATAAAAAGCACGAATTTGTTGTTAAACTATTGCTCTGCCATAATATAAAGATTAAAATTAAATTATATTGTGTTTCCATTTATTTCCTTTGCTTTTGTGGTTGTTTTTGTCGTTGTTTGCAGCACTTGAGGTGTTGACGTCTGATTAGATTAATTTATAACAAACAGCATTTAACTAATGTCACAAGCTGTGGCTCTTTGTTGTTGCTGCAATTGTTGTTAACAATTATCAGCCATTTTGTTCGACAACCAAATAAATCACACACGCACCAACAACAAAGCAGGAACAACAATCAATTTAATGCAGACGCGCGCACTTCCACTTTGGACTTTCCAATTGGAACACGCATCAGAAACTGATCAAAACCAACAACAAAAACACAATGCAAAGAGAGCGAGAGTGCGAAAGAGAAGAGCGAATTAGCCTGCCTTATGCCTGTATAACGGGCACAATTAATTTCACAGTGCAATTGTATTACAACAGACTCGCTGCTATGGGAAATTTCCATTAGTTGGTGTATTTGTTGTTGTAGATGTCGTCTTTTCTGTATGCGTATAACAGCTGATCATAGCACGCAGCAATCATTGCAGCTGATGCCGCTTATTGATTTTTTTGTATTATATTTTTTTTTTTTTTGTATTCTTATTTCTTTATTTTTTTGTTGAGTGATTTTGTAATCGTTTTGCGCATTACACTAAAGACCAGCAACTTTAAGCGATTGTTGCTATAATTGCTTTTGTTTGGTAATAATTTCTTTGCGCAGTCAACGTTAACATCGACATCAACGTCGGCGCAGTAAGACACGAACACACAATTAAAAGCTTTATCACAGAATATTTACACAATATGCAATTGACTTTTCGCTTTGTTACAACTTTGTCAAACATTTTTGGTTTTGATGCGTGTTTTCTGGTTTTTTCTTTCCTTTTTATTTGCCAAAAAGGCGCAACAGGTAAACACAGGCACATACACACGCAAATACACAAGCACACACACATACAATAACAGGCAGCGTTGGCGCGCGCGCGTTGCTTGCAGCTTTGTTGTGGCCACAGATTTATTAAGATTTACGCACAATTGCTGCTCTTGTACTTCATTTGACTTGATGCTGCTAATTGCAAGAGCACAGTTAATAAAACGGCTGAGCGGTGGGCCGATAAAAACGTAACGTTTGTGACAAAATAAAACGACACAGACTAAAAACAACTTAACACGACAAAAATTTATTGGTACTAAAATGTTTTTGTGCGCTGTGTGACCAGCCGCGACAGACGACAAAATGTAGCTCAGTTCGAGCACTAAAAATACTGAATCACTGATTAATATCAATTTTAGGTATTGCAAATTTCAAAATGCAATAGCTCTGCAATAAATTAATAATTTGATGAAAAATTAAAATTCGTAATTACTTTAAATAAAGGTAAACATTTTCATAAAAGTTTGAAGCATTTCATCCCAAGGGGAGAGAAGTTACAAATTTAATTCTGAAAAAACTATTTAAATTTCAGAAAATTCCAAATAGAACCTACAAAAATTTAAAAAATTCTCATAAAAAAAAATGTGAAAAATTTAAAAGTTACCAATTTTAACATTTGAGGCAAAATTGTACATACTGCCAGATCGAAAAATTTAACAGGGTGGCATCATTTGGGCCAGGTGGCAGCGTTAGGGATAAAATAGCTAAGTGGAAAAGAGATGTATAAATCCTTATAAAATAAATATATATACACCTTGGCCTATCTATTAAAGAAAACAAACATTTTGGATGCATTGCAATGGTGTAATAGCTATTTATCCCATCGATTTAGCGGGAGTACCCAATTTTTAATTTAGTCTATATATTATTTATTATAAATATTTCACACCGTTTAAATAATATTATTTGAAAGTTTTTGCCACCTGGCAGAAAAAAGATGCCGTTGATTTAAACAATGCCAGACCTTTGAAATTCGTTTTTAATTGGCTTTTTAGTAGCAAGAGTTTTTGAAATGTTGTCGCCATTTTTGTTGGAATTTTGTCGATTTTTTTAAATAAATGAAATTAAATTAAGTTATACAACTTAATTCCCGAGGTGTGACGAGATCCCAACATTGATTAAAAATTATCACCATTATTTTAACTAATTTCGAATTTTAATTAAGTTATACATCTTCATTCTCCGAACATTGATACAAAAAAAATCACCACTATTTTATCTAGTTTCGAAATTAAATGTTTTTGTCAGGACTGATCTCATTGCGTTTGTAAGCAATTGCTTGTTGCTTAAAAGTTGTTATTTTAAATCACGCGCCGTTTGCTTTGCTTGGCCATAGTGCTGCCAGATGTGCGCACTCGTCACAAAGCAGCGAGCTTTCAAGCCGATTAACAAGAGTGGCGGCAAATTGAAAATAGAAAAACTATTGTTTAGTTTTTCAATCAGTATTTCGTATACTGTTGTTTAAATGGCCCTGTAATTTTCATAGCTATCTATAAATACCTATAAATATTGATATATACTTTTATTAATGCAACAAGAGTTAAAAAATTTTCGCGCCTGCTAAAACGTAGCTCATAGAGTTATTTTCTTTTGGTTATTGGTTGATGTTGCTGTTTGTGTCATTACACGCCATGTGACGTCGCGAAGTCGGCGGAGTGGCATGTAGAAGAAAACTCCATGAAAACAATGTAACCCCAGTCGAATCAATAAAAATGGCGCATTGCAATGACGACATTGGCAAATCCTTTCCCCCAACTCAGTGTGTGCAGAATGACGGCATATTTTGGGTTGAGAAAATAATGGAGAAACAACAGAACTGGTTGCTCACCTGCTCAATATCAAAATCCCATTCCGGTGAGGGTGAACGTCTTTCCGATTGCCCACCAGGTGGTGGGGTGTTCAGTGCCGGAGAGCCCGCCTGTGGCTCCTCCGGGATGACGGCGAATCTTCCGCGCTGCAGAATCGGTGAAATGGCGCCATAATTAGCTGCAAACGAGGGAACAAAAGAAAAACGAGTTGGCTAATTGGAAATAGGTGGGTTGGTTGCTTAGATTCACAGCTTACATGTGGGCATAAGACGAAAGCGTCCTAGCGTCGTCTCTGGCGGACCTGCGGGCGTCGATGATGTGACACGAAAGCGGCCGCGGCGAGCGGCGGTCACTTCCTCATAATCACCCCCGCTGGCAGCGGCTCCTCCAGCGCCGCTGTGCATTTTCTATTTAAAGCTCACTGATGCTCCAACTACAAAAACACAAGAGAGAGAAAGAAAGAGAGTTAATGACGGCGAAAGAGTGTGAGCTAAAATCGATAGGTCAACTTCAGTTTGCATTTATGGCCCTACTGCATGCAATGTTGACCAAAGAAGGCCCAAGAAAGAGAGAAAAAGGGGGAAAAAGGAATAGAGTAAAATTTCTTTAGCGCCACAAAGTATGCTGCAATTCTAACATGTATTATCGGAAAATGCCGAATGACTAAAGGAAAATTATATGTTAACCCCTGAAGAGGTGTGTGTTATACAACTTCCCCCTGAGAGTAATAGACCGTTAGAAAGAGAGTGAGAAAAGTCAGCGGGCGAGAGAATGAGGATAAAAGCAAATTGGCTACGCCGGCAGACAACGCGGCGTATGTGTATTATGTATTTAAATTTATTACGAGCAATTCCCAGGGTATGACAATTTTGATATGCTTCTGGCAAACCACAAAATTGAGTGAAATGAGAATAGAGGACTGCATCGAATAGTAGACTTAAAATAACTAAATTTTATTTAAGCCCTATTGAGAGTTAAATTAGAATCATGAGACTTAATAAATTATTAAATAATTAATATATAAAATAAATAATAAATAAATAAAATAAATAATAGATTACAAAATATACGACAATTTAAAAGGGTATTTGAACGTCGAATAACTAACAACTCAAGAACGCTTCATTTTTTCACTATCCAATTATTCTATATTATTTTATTTTCTTCGAAACGCTTTAAACAATTTAAACTCGGTGAGAAATTCAATTAAGAAAATTTTAGTTGGAAATAAATATTTGTGCTGCGTCATCGCTTGAATTTGTATTTTAATTATAAACATTTATTTTCGTGTTGCCCACTTTGTGTGAGGCTTAATTTAGTTAGTGACTAACATGTCATAATTTTTACTCGAGCTTGTGAAATTATTGACAAGAAAATGAAATTGAAAAGATTTGATGAAATTCAAAGTTTTTGTCCACCAAAATATTATTGTGAATCATTGCGAAAAAAGATAAAATAATTGATTGATTGACAGTTTGTTACGGTTGAAACGCTTCTCAACCAAAAGATACCCTTTACACTAAGTAAAAAAAATTATTTTTAGTGTCTACAGGGTATATTAGGGATTATACGTGCATTATACACATTATAATTGATTTAATTACCTAAATTAAACTTATTATTAAAGCCAGTAATAAAAGCCTTTTTTCTGTCTTTTGTTTTGAATTAAAGATTTTTACATTAATAATATCTATGATTCTAACCGTTTTTAAATTATATATGTAGCATTTAATAAGACACAATTTTTATGAACATATAAAATAAATCATTTTTTGGTGTTGTTATTTATTTTTAGCACTCAATATTTTTGTTTATATATGTAAATAATAAAAAAAACACTTTTAGCTTTTTTACTTTAAGCACTTTTTGCCATCTTTATTTATTTCTTCTATTCCCTTTTCTTGTTGTTCACTTTCGAGACGAATTCGAATTCGTTTCATTTTCAATTCGAAACGTTTGCATAACACGCACAAACAAACAAATCAATTGTTTTATATATAGTATTGTATATTCTTTTCTTTAAATTTGTTTACAGTAACAAATAAATTAATTATAATTTGTTTTTATTGTTGTAATCAAGATGAATAAACAATTAATTAAATATGTTGAAAAATTAAGGCAGTCGCAGCCGAATTTCAAATGCGATTTCGCGATGTTGTTTTATGCAACTGAGCAGCTGCACACTGCAATTGACATGGCCAGTAATAATAACAACAACAAGAACAACATCGAAAAAGCCGAAAATGCGGCCAAAAAGAATGCAGCACCAAAATAAACCGAAGCCAACGCGACAACAAAACCGAAACGAGTCACAAGCCAAATGCAGTCGACACAGCTCGCAACTTTAAGCACTAATTGGCAAACAGAGAGTAAAGAGAGCGAGTGAGAGTGTTGAATAATGAGTGAAAAGAGTGGTAGACAGTCAAATAATAAAGAAATGAGAGCGAGTGGGCAAAAGCGTGCCATAGTTGGGGTTCATTTGCTTGTAAAACTGAAAACAAATTCACAAAAACAATGCAGATGAGAGAGAGAGCTTCATTCACTTCACACAGTCGCTCTCTCAGATAAGAGAGGAAGCGTCAGCGCATACTTATATACATGTGCAATTTTAAGTCATAGCGTGTTGTTATTATTGTTGATGTGCTTTCAGTTGATGCCACAAAACAAAACCGACAATTTAGAAAAGCTTTCAGAGCAACAACAAAATCAGAATATCTGTCAGCTGTTTCGCTCGCTATATGCGGCGTATGCTTAATTTTTCTTTGATATTTCACAAAATGTCATCGGAGAGAGAATTAAAGCAACAACAAAATAAACACGTGACCAACAAGTAAGCTCATTGTATTGATAATGAAAAATTCGTAAAATATTAAAAGACGCTCCATTTGTTGTACATTTATTATACAGATAAAGATTTCTTTTAATTCAATTTATTTGTTTAAATATTTTACATTTTTGGATAGTCTTATCTAAATTATAAGCTTTTATATGTTGCTATTATTTTCTATGTACACATTCAACAAATTGTTGGGGCTCACAACAATAAGTGAAGCCAAGTGAAGAGGAATCTTCCAGTTTTAGAGGGCATGCAACTGTTTTGCAGCATTCATGTGCCTTGGGTTTGGTTAGGTTAAAAATATTATTATAAGTTAAAAACACATGAAGCAGACGATTATTCGCATCCCGCACTATTTTGTACATCCACTCAGGCACGGGATTCTGTTTTTTATCGGGAATAAGAAAAGCTGGTTGCATAGTGGGTTTCGATTTAGTATCTTGAAGACTTAGTAAACCAAAAGCACCAGTTCGCAAGTGCACAAAAGATTTTTCAGGAATATTATTGCCAACCCAATGTTCAATTTGCATCCAATTGCCGCTATTGATGCTCTCGAACTGAGGCACAACATTCAGATACTTGAAAGTGCTTGTCATTTGATCAGCGAAGAGCATGTCACTCGAGGCGGTTAGATGTCCACGATTAATCAATAACAAGGGTCTGCCGTTTTCGTCTTTCTTCATATACTTCTGATTAGAGCCATAGGTTTTAACGAAAGTCTTATAAATATTTTTGGTTTGAAAAGATGCTTCCTGTGCTGGTGTGATGAGTTCATCAGTTGAGAAACGGGGACGTGCTTTCAATTTGGAATCTAATAAACACAATTCAAAAAGTTCACTTAACTTTTTTTTTGTTACTTAACAACTCACGGATTTTTTTCCTATAGATTGTAGCTTCCGAGAAATATGATCGAACATTCCCTTTATCATAGCAGGCGCGATACAACTCCAAGAATTCATTTTGAATTTCAATTCCAATACGATACATGCTCGCCGGGCAGGAATTATCTTTGTCTGTCAAATGAACTTTGGCTACAATTGTATCCACACAACGTATTGGATCAATCGGATTAAGACTGCCACGTCGACAACCAATGTTGTGAGTTACTATTTTACCACCATCTTCACGACAGAGTACTCCTAGAATTGTGCCCTCATCAACAGAACCGAATCGCAGTAGCTGTAACTTGCCATGGACATCGTTCGTGGTAAAGGTTCCCAGCGAATTTTGAATGTAATCATGGCTAAAACGACACTCCCCGAGCACTTGACCAGAAAACTCTATTCAAGAGATTAGTTTCCATGTTTTTCAAATAAGTTCTTCATATATTTACCAAGTAGAACTAGGAGCAAAAGTACACCCACTTCTTTATACATCTCGCAAGCCGTACAAACTGAGCTTAGAGAGCTCGTGCAGCGCTTTTATAAAGCGGGTTTCGGCTAAACATGTACCGATAACAGATTTATCTTATTTTCTGTAACCACAATAATGGGTTAATAAGGGTACATAAAATTTGTGGAAATGCATGTAGCATTCAAAGTGTGTTTACCCTTAACTAATAACTTTGTTATACCACCATAAAATTGAGAATAATAAAACTTGTGATTCCAATTAAAATCACAATCGTAAAGTTATAATTGCATTTCAACTTTTTTATTAAAATGGTATGTCCAATTTTAAAGGTGAATTAATTAATTAATAAATATTTAACTAATAGTTTTGCATTAGATTTCACAGAAATAGTGATCTTCAAAAAATTCACAAATCATGGTCCACGCTCAAAGTGAACTAAATCACAACTATGAATTATTCGAAACACCTTTCCTTTGATATTGGATTGTTTTATGCAACTGAGAAGCAGCCATCTCCATAGCGACAACCAAGCGAGTCGCAAGTCTAAAGCAGTCGATTCGCAAACAGAGAGGAGAGAGATTGAGTGAAACTGTTGAAAAATAGAGAGGAAAGAGCGGTAGACCGCGAATAACTAAGAAACGAGAGCGAATGACCGAGAGCGTGCCGTAGATGGGGTTCCATAGCTTGTGAAATTGAAAACAAAACAAAAGAAATATAAATGCATTGGCATCCAACAAGAGAGGGAGAGTGCATCATTTACTTGCCAAAGGCACAATTGCTCTCTCTCGCGTGAGAGTAGAAGCGTGAGAGCATACTTACAAATGCAATTTCAATTCATAAAGCACATGCAGATGAAGTAAAACACAACGACGGGGATAAAGTCATGGAGAGAGTGAAAGAATGAGCAGTAGAGTGTTGTAATTTTTGTTAATGTGCTTTGAGATGTCACAAAACGAAACTCAAAAAATGTAAAAGCTTTTATACAACAATAACAAAATCAGAATGTCTGTCAGCTGTTTCCGAGAGAGAATGTAAAGCAGCAGCAAAAAAAAAACGCGACCAAGTTATCTCTATGTTATGATAATGAAAAATTAAAAAATATCTAAAGTAGCTTTTTTTGTAGAATTTTCATTTATTATAAAATAAAAGATTTTTTTATAATTCGTTAAAGCAATAAAAAGTTTTGTAAGGTTGCACAAATATTATAAAAATCAGGTGTTCAATTAAAATTATATGCTATTATTTGTTTAAATTATTTTCTATGTACACATTCAACAAATTTTTGGGGCTCACAGCAATAAGTGAAGCCAAGTGTAGGGGAGTCTTCCAGTTTTAGAGGGCATGCAACTGTTTTGCAG
This sequence comes from Drosophila innubila, assembly GCF_004354385.1. Lineage (NCBI taxonomy): Eukaryota > Metazoa > Arthropoda > Insecta > Diptera > Drosophilidae > Drosophila > Drosophila innubila. The sequence goes on from NW_022995380.1 coordinate 14,720,942, forward strand.
CACTCATGTGCCTTGGGTTTGGTTGGGTTAAATATATTATTATAAGTTAAAAACACATGAAGCAGGCGATTATTTGCATCCCGCACTATTTTGTACATCCACTCAGGCACAGGATTCTGTTTTTTATCGGGAATAAGATAAGCTGGTTGCATTTTGCGATCTTTTCTAAAATCTAAAAGACTTAGTAAACCAAAAGCACCAGTTCGAACGTGCACAACAGACTTCGCAGGTATATTATTGCCAACCCAATGTTCAATATTCAACCAATTGCCGCTATTGATGCTCTCGAACTGAGGTACAATATTCAGATGCTTGAAAGTGCTCGTCATTTGATCAGCGAAGAGCATGTCACTCGAGGCGGTTAGATGTCCACGATTAATCAATAGGACGGGTATGCTCTTATTGTCTATCTTTGCATAGGTTTGTTGAGTACCATAGATGCTAATGAAGGTATCGTAAACTGACTTCTTCTCAAAGGATCTTGCCTGTGCTGGTGTGATGAGTTCATCAGTCGAGAAAAGGGGACGTGGATCCAATTTTGGATCTAATAAAGACGATTAAATAAGGTTGCTAAACTTTTCTTTTCTTAATTTCCTACTCACGGATTTTTTTCCAATAGACTGTAGCATCCGAGAAATATGACTGAACATTCTCTTTATTGTAGCAGGCGCGATACAGCTCGAAGAATTCGTTGTGAATTTTAATTCCAATATAGTACATGGTTGCCGGGCAGTCTTCCCAATGAGCTTTGTCTACGAGTGTCTTTCCGCAAGGTATTGGATTATTCGGATTGAGTTTGCCACTCCGACACGCAATGTTGTGAGTTTCTATTTTACCATCATCTTTAAGACAGTGTAATTCTAAATTTGCACCGTCAGCAACAGAATTGAATCGCAGTAGTTGTGACTTGCCATGCGCGTCCTTCGTGGTAAATGTACCCAGTGACTTCTGAATATAACTATTGTCAATTCGACAGTCCCCGAACACTTGACCAGAAAACTCTACACAAGAGATTAGTTTCCACATTCTTAAAGAAAGTTTTTAAACATATTTACCTAGTAATGCTAGGAGCAAAAGTACACCAATCTCTTTACACATCTTGGAAGTGCTATAAACTGAGTTGATATAACTCGTGCAGCGCTTTTATATTGCGGATTTCGACATAACATTTACCGATATACGAAATGGTTTAATAAGGGTAGTTGAAATTTTAAACATTCAAAGAAATGCAAACCCATAACCCAAGAGTTTGTTAAACCCTTTTGTTACCCACATAAATTAAAGAAAAGAAAAAGTGGTAATTCTTATCTTGAATTATTGTTTTATTTGCATTAATCATTTTTAAAAAATAAGTAAGAATAAGATTGGCCATATTAAGAGGGTATGACCAGCTTAAAAGGGGAATGAGCTCTCACAGTTCAGACAGCATAAAATATGATCATTGAATAATTCAACTATCATTAGCCACGTTTCAAGAATTTTCTTAGCATCATCATAAATTCGACAACATAATCAATAGTGAAATTTCAGAACAAGTTCTCTTTTCGCCATCACAATTTTCGACGTAAGGAAAATCTTTGCGGGCACAAAGCGGATTTATTTTTTTGGGCGTTAGTCCAAACATGTGACTGACTCGTGGATGACATCATTGGTGTGGGTGAGCAGTACAAATGGGAAGCGATGATGCCAATGAAAGTGGACAGTTTAAACAAAAGAAATCCCAAGGAAATTCACAAACCAAAGCAGGCAGACAGTTGGGCACACAAGAAGTGAAATATGAAAAATAGTCTTGTGTTTATAAATAGTAAAACAAACGCTCGATATTTTCATTATGTATGTACAGTGAAAGCTCTAGAAATGGATCAGAAGCTTTTCGTTGGGGTTTTCTGAAATCATGTGGACAATATATTTAATTTACTTTTGTACAAATTAATACAAATCTTATGCATCAGTCAGAAGCAAAAATATTTTTGAATACATTCAGCTATTTCAGTTATGTGTTTTAGTTGCTCACTTTAGGGAGCTTTCACTGTTATTCAGTCCTGTAAATGTCACAAGCGATAATTGACCTCAGTTGAACCGTAGAATTCGATGTCAACTTGGAACACGTGCAGATTCCAAGTGAAGAAAAAACCCAAAACTTGTCAATAGCTGAAATTTGTGGCAACTTGTTGATTGCTTGCCCAATGTATTCTTTTTTTTTACTAATTTCAAAAAGTATTTATTATTATGTTTCAAAACTAGGATAAAAAATACTTTTTCCAATATCATGTGCTACGAAAAAGTATTTTATAGCCTACTTTATTAGCCTTTGCACATCACTGTCTTTGATTTTTCTCAGTTTGTCTAATTTGCAAAACTATTCGGAATTATCTGTGTCAACATTGAGTTTCGTTAGCGCCTCGCCAGACATATTAAGTTTGAAGCAAACATCGAACGATTGGCGTTGCTAATTATTGTTTTTTGTTTTTTTTTTTGTTCTTCAATGCTTTATACACATTCACAATAATCATTCATACATACATATACATAGATACAGAAATTCAAATGTGTTCGTGAGTGACGAGAAAAATACTTTGTTTTGCTTTTAAATTCATATGAATGTACATACGTATAAAGTATTTTATTGCTGCCTGATAAGAGGGAACAACAAATGCGTTTTTTTTTTTTGCTATCTGTAACCAATAAAAGTAAACGTCTAAGCATAAATCAGTTCAACAAACACATTCACTGAGTAAAATAAGTTAAAATGTACATGGAAACAAATTTAATAATTTACATAATGCAGCAAGTTTTCTATTCAATTTCGGGAAAAGGCTAGAATATATGTTTACGTCACACATAATAACAATGGCAACCGGCAAAATGTTAACGGTAACAACCACCATATTGGCTTAGCGAGTGCAGGAGAGCGAGAGCGAGAGCGAAAGAACGCAACTGTCATTCACGTGTGACTCCCTGCATGTATGTATGTGTGTGTGTGTGTGTGTGTGTGTAAGTGTTGTGAGGGTGCCAATTCTGTCATTTGCTTTGGCAGAATATGTCTCACAACCAGCTTAAAAATCGTCACAAACAAATGCTTATTTTTAAATAATGCTGCTTGTGCTATCGTTTGTGCCAATCACTTTCCATTTATTTTGCTGCTAAAATTAATCTCACACTGAAACAAACACTCACACACACACACACACAAAGATTCAGCGACCCTTGAAATACACACAAACAAACAGCTGGCAGCAACAACAACAAAAACTTACCGAATAAGAGTATAAATTTGTATTGTAGAAAATATGTATTATTTGCACTGTCTTTAATTAACGACACTTTTAAACACTATATTCACCACTTTTGACACACATTTTTGTAGTTCTTCTACACTTGTTTGCAATTCGTTCGTTTTACTTGATGTAATTTGCTCTTAAATTCTTAATATGCAATTACCAAGCGCGTAGCTGCTACTTAGGAACACAAATTTATGGTTTAACACACACAATTTAAATTTAAAGTGTTAAAAATAATAATAATCCAAACCGCGAGCGATTAACGCTATCTGTGCATAGCGAACAATTCGTTAAAACACACACACATTCACACACATTTAGCGATTCCAACAGGAAATTCTGCGGCGGCGTCTTAAACCGAAGTGTGGCAACCTTTCCCAGAAAAAAATTTCCTATCTGGCAAGTCGTACAATTTTCACTTAAATTTCCAAAATTGTACTTGGAAAAAAAATCCTTCTTAATTTTAAAGCTAAAATATTTAAACTTTACCAGTCTGTTATAATTTTGTAAATTTTTTTTTACCTATTTTTAAGAATTTAATTTATAGCTCCCCAAGGTGTCACAACCTTCAAAGCTTTATTAAAATAAACACCTTGATTTTATCTAGTTTTAAATTTTCATCAAATAATTTATTTATTACAAAGTTATTGCATTTTGTAATATTCATTACCTGAAATTAAAATTCAGAGTGTACTTTCAAAACCAAACCATAGGTGGCGTGTTTATGTTTCGCAAACAGACTAAAGGTGCAGCCACAACTTGAAACGAGTGGCAGCCTTGGTTCCCAGTAAAATTTCTTAAAAATATTTTTTTTTTAATTTTAAAATTTTTTAACTCGAATTTTGCAGAGTACACACAATTCGTAAAAATTATATCTTCGCGATTTGACCATATTTAGCTCCGCAGTAACCACCTCTAATCGTGCTGCCACTTTCATATTCTGTCAACGTAAGCGCCAAATTCAAGTGAAACCCAATTTTTTTATTTCTATAAAAATTAATTATTTTATTGTTAAAAATAGTTTTCAGATCAAAATAAAATGAAATGTGGTTCTTAAAAATATAAGAATTAGCTTTTGTACGACTTACAGCACAAACTAAATTAAGCTACAGGTGATTTGTATTGCATTTACAAATATGACAAACTACATTGTAATAAATTCTATGAAATCAGTTTCTTCTGCTCTTCCTTTAGTTTTCCTTCGCCGGGCGGTTTCTTATTGTCCGCTGTCGAATGCTGTTTTTTCCCATATACCATATCCGTAACGAGCGCTGCAAAGACCAAGGAAGCGCCGAGCCACTGCCGAGCAATCAGTACATTTCCAAACAACAGCACGGAACAAAGGACTGTAAAGAATTTACGTGTGGTGGTGACCACAGAGCAGGCTAAAGGTCCAAAATTCGCAACCATCAGGAAAATGAAGAGTTGACCCAAAGCGCCACATAGCGCAATCATGGACAGATGTAACCAAACCTCTGAATGCCGAATGCCAAACTGAATAAACGCCATTCCTTCGCCTAAGAGAAACCAATATTGTTAATATATATGCAGTTATACATCAAGAGTGCTCACCTGTCACAATCATGGTAACGCCGAGCATTAATGTGCTCCAGTAGTTCATGGACAGCATCATTTGCTGACCGGACGGTGCACTGGCGGCACGCATACGCTCCTGTATTGCGCCAGTTAGGCCATCCATGGATAAGCTCAAGAAGAGCAGTAGCTCGCCAAGTCCTGTCGTCTCAGCGGGTAAATTGGACACCTTGCTCTCCTTGAACATGAACAGAATGACTCCCAGAACAATGGTGAGTACGCAGCCATATCTCGTCCAGCTATACGACTTGCGTCCAATCAGCACACCCAGTATCATCACTGGAATGGGCTTGGCTGACTTGCCAACAACGGCGGTTGGATAAGGCACCCAACGTAGTGCCATATTCGTTGAGACCATGGCCAGAAGATATGTGAGTGAACTTGCCGCATAATAGCCCGTGTGTGTAGTATCCTCTTTCTGCGGTTTCACCGTAAGCATGCCTGAAACAAATAAATGGGCGTAACATATTGTAAAAACAATTACTTGACTTTCTGTACCGGCATTTAGAAGCCGGTCTGTGTAACTCACCTTTGGCAAATAGATAATTGCACAAGCACTGCACCCACACAAGGGCCAGGGTATAAGTGAAACGTTCGCCCACATTGCCATCGGGTTGCACCTGATCTCCATACCGACCGCGCGTAAGTTTCTCCTGGACGATTCCATACAAGAAGTATGTGAAAAAGATGCCCAACGCGTAGATCGCGAAACGGCTTTGTTCGGGTATGTTCATGGCTGTGGTTTGTCTTTCTTATGCTCGCTTATTTGCACTTTCCACTTATACAACTAAAACTAATGACTTAGACACCCGACATTATATTTAAAACGTGTAAAATCCGCTAATTCACAAATTTCAACTACGTGGAATTTAGGAATAGAGTTGCATCAAAACGTTCGAACTAAATTCTATTGAGCTAGTCCCTAAAGTGAACGAACTAAATCCCTGATTGTAGGTCATTTAGTTCTAATATAGTTCGTTCAGTGAATAGATCCCAAGGCAGTTCGTTCATTGAACGAAAAGTGCCGTTGTTTTTCAGCGAGGCTTCCTTATGCCGAGGCTTGCCCATCACGTTAAAATCTCCGATCTGGTTTGATTATATTAACTTAAAAAAATACGTACGTTTCCGAATATATTTATACATATTTTTTTTTAAGAATTTATTTTTCTAACTTCTCTTCCCGAGGGCTGACGAACTACAAACCTTCATCGATAAAAAAAGAGAAGTTCGTTCATCAAAAACGCAACTACCTTATCGATTGGTTTCACCATAGCAAGTGCGGTAGCTCCATTCACAATAACAATTATTGCGAGTAGGCGAACATTTTAAAAATGATCAAATCTGATCCAATCGGTTGAAGTAGAAATTGTATTTCGTTTATTTGGTTTTAAAATATGCGTGTAAAATATAATAAGCTATATAACTTCGCTCTCTTGTTATACTTGCAATGCACTTAAGTTTTCACATATGCAACACGTTTTAGTTCCTAAACGATTTGATTTATACTTTTAACTTTTATACATATACCCATAAATTAAATAATAATGGTAATGTTTAGTTTTAAAGTTATGTATACATACAAGTTCAAAATTGAACAACAACAAACAAGCATTATTTAAAATAGGCAACACTTTGCAGTAAATTGGTTAAGCGACTAGAGCTTAAGAGTTATAAATATTTGTAAATGCGAAGAATAAAAATAAAACTTTAAAAGCGAACAGAAGAAACAATAAGAATTTCATAGTTTAAATTGAACCTATTATTCGGCCAGATGCATAGGCGGCAGCCAAGTATAAAATAAAATATATGCCGCGCTTGAGACGACATTCGACGAATCCAGCGTCGACACCACTTGATCATCAAATTTATACCACCGTCCGTCGTTGTCGCAGAATGCCGTATAATGGCCTCCCTCCATGGTGCCATAGTGATTTGATACTGCGTACAATTTATATGTTTTAGGTGTTCGGGTGCGCGATTCGGCACGTGCAGTATATGGTTTCATATCCAGGTTTTCCAAGGGAAACTGAAGGTAGTTTTGTTTCTTAACGTAGGCACCTGAATTAGAAGGATCTGCGTAGAAGCTAAAAGATAGAGAGCGTAAAAATAAACAAAGTTACAAAAGTTTATGGAGAGCTGAGCTAATTTTCGTACCGTTTCAGATGTACCACTAACACTGGAGGCAGCCTAGAAATGTCCAATTTTTTAATTGCATCCCGTTTCGTTTTACAAGTGGGGCAATTCCAGCCGTGAATTTTCTCACCACTAAAGTACATGTCCATACATTGATTTAAATGGCAGAAATTTGAATTGGGCGGCAATTCCAAACTGAGATTCGAGAAGCACTCATATGTTGCCGACTCCATTTGACACGTTACACACTTTACAGTGCTCTTAATTTGACCATAGAACAAATGCAATATGAGACTCTCCTTGGACTTGGTAAACTCCAGCCAAGCCTTATCCGAGGCTCTATTGATCTCCTGTTTGGGTGGCACATTTATTGTTTGCAAATCGGAATGTAGCCAATCCATTAGAATTGTGAGAAATTCATGTGAGTCTTGTTGATCTACTCCACTAAATATCTTTTGGTATTGTCCCACAACGTACTGTAACATTAGTAATTTAGTTAAATTGCTTTATAATTATATCAAAATAAAATGTCATTACTTACGCGCAAATCTCGGCTGGCCACACACTTGTATTGACCATTCCACAGTACCTTCAGGAGCTCGGCAACTTCCTCGATGATCTGTCCATTGGTTTTGTTCTGGCGACTTATATAGTTCTTATATTTGTTTGATACACAGTACTCCATTAACTGTCGCGTATTACTTAGGCACTGCAGTATACTATTCATATAACAAGTATTGCCTAGATTCTTTAGTCCAGTTAGACCACGTCGCTGTAAAATAATGTCGTTTAAGTGATTAAAAGCTAGTTAATCTATTTATTTTTGGTAATTTACACGCTTGTGTGGAAAGATGAAGGTATATTTGTTATATTTAGGCGGCAGTTGAAGATTGATAACCGGAATGCAAGTCATTGGCATTTGGGGCACTGAACTTGAAAAATTGTACGTGGTTTCAGCTCAAACATGCTTTGAGTTCGGACAGTGCGCGACTGAACCTTGTGATGGTAAACAAATTTGCAAATTTACATACGCCCACAAAACGTGACGACCCATTGATATTGATTTGCAGCAGGCTATTTATAGAACTAATCGACCACCACTCACCACATTTTGACCAATAATAGGCGAAAAATCTCGGATTCGTGGCGTTGCGGTCTCCACAGCTGTTGTCCTTTCATTTCTCGGTTTTGTGGCGCGATCGTACAACGGACGCGAGTTAATTGGCTCCTGTTCAAAGGGAACCGATTCCCTTATTTCATGGAAGGGACTGGTCGGTGATTCATCGCTGACTCTGGCTGCTGGTGGCGCTGCTGGCTCCGTAGGAGGCTTGTAGTGCCGCTTGGCGCTGCGTGCAATGGCCAATTGACGCTCACGTTCAAGGCGTTCGAGTTCATGCCGTTCGTCGAGCTTCAGGCGCTCCTCGATCTTGGACTCTATCTGCTTTGTGGTCTCGTCATAATTTTGTAGTTCTTGCGGCGGTTGTTCTTCCTTGTAACGTTTCAGCTTATCGCGCAGACGGCAATTTTCAATTTTCTAAATGTGAATAGATTCAAAAGTTCATTAGATTTCGTTGCTTACAATCTTGGAAATGGGTACTTACATAATCCTCGGCTTTACTTTCTAGCTGAAGTAGGTTGTAGTTCAACTCCTGGTTCCCGCCGGTCAATGTTTCGCCGTCGGCATGCAGAAGTCGCCATTTCTTAGATTCTTTATCCAAAAGCATATCATTGATTTGTGCCTTTTCCAGGAGTTCTTCCTGACGAAGCATTATCTCATTAATAGGATTGATTTGCTCCTGAAACTGGTAGTTTTGATGGGCTGGCTCGTTAGTGCGTAGTGTGGTCGGTTTGTTGGCGCGATTGATGCTGGGTCGCTGCTTATCCTTGGAATCCTCGGCGTTTAAAATGTCCTCTTTCATGGTAATATCACTGATCGATGGATACTCAATATCATCGATCGTGTCAATTACATTGTTGTTCTGCTGCGGCCTTTGTACACTGGGATTGGTGCAGTGCGTCGGATACATCATGATAAAGTGCTGATAACCGCCCTCCAGTAATTGTATGGGAGCACGATAGGTCACATCCGGATCCCACTTTAAATAGTATTAACATAACAAGAAAAAAAGAATATATTTGACAGGATATTTTCTATTTTTGATCGATCGTTGCTCTAGGTATTATATTCAATTTTGGTCAGGATAGAGATACAAAAAATACATATAATATAAATATAAAAGATATTCTATACTTAAAAAAAAATTCGATCAAAAAATTTATTTTGGCCTAGGTCTGTTTATTTTGATGTCATATTTATTATAAAACGACATCTTAAAATTTTAAAATGTTTCAAAATAGATTTGTTGTACCGTTACGTAGCGGTACTGATAACGGGACCAAAGGAAAAAAACTGAAATAGAACCTTTTACCGAAATAGTTGTTTCGGGACGTACCGGAACCGAAACCTATATTTGTTTCAGTTTGATTCCCTGGGGAAAGATATATTTACGTACATTTTTCAATATATCCAGCAATGTGGCTATAGCTGTGTTGTCTGCAGGCTGCGCCTCCTTGCTGTTCCAATCCATTAGCACCACCGACTCCTTGACGGACCGAGATGCCCACGAAGCCTTGGCGCTGCTGCTTAGACGTGCCTGCAATCTGCCTGCTGACATCCTGGAAGACCGAACGTTTCGAATGATTTTGAATTTGAAGAGGTTGCTTCACCTCTTGGACTCACCCCGGCGTTATTAACTCCTCGGGCACATTAAACGCACAAGAGTAGGTCAAACGTGATACCTCGTAATCGGCGCTGCTGCGACAATCCATGACGAGCACAGATTGCTGTTGCATTCGCTGGAACAATGCCTCGCAGCTAATAATACCCAGGTTGGCATATGCCTCAGAAGCCGTTACCAAGTTGCTTTTATCGTCAATTGGCTCGGATGGCGGGCTAATTAAGGTGGAATTTAAGTTCACGTTGACCGGCATTTGTGCCTCATAGCGTTTACTCAACGAGTCGCTAATCCGCTCCAGCGTGTCCATGATCCGACGATTTGCACCCGTGTCCCCGAGCACCTCTCGCACCATCCCTTTGTTTTGTGCATAGTCGGATTTCTTACGTATGGTGGAGAGCATATTAAAATACTTCATGTAGCTGATGTAAGCCAACTCCTGATCGCCGTTTCGACGGTAATCTTCAGCGTTATGGAACAGTTTTCGTGCGGTGTTAAGTAACCTGCAAGCAATCATATTTTGTTGACATCAGCACTAATTGTACACAGATGCGGGCACAGATACAACAGACTTCTCCACTTACATTTTCATGTTCTTGTTGCCAGATTCTGGAATTGTTGTCATTTTTTCCAGATCCTCCAGCTTGCCGGCCATGTAGAGCTTCTTTAATTGTGCCATGGTCTTTTGTGGCAGGCTTGGGCTCTTTTCTGCAAAGTCGATTCTATCACTTTGACCAGAAATTTACTAAACTGCGGCTGAGTTAATTATTTTTGCAACTGCATGGGTGTGTGTAAGTGTGTGTGAGTAGTTTAACACATGATGTATTAATATATAAGGTGACGTTTTCGTTGACAACCGGGCTGCCAACTTCACTTTTTTCCCCGTCAAATCTGGTCTTTTTGGTAAGCGGGAATTCTAGATTCTGCTACTGAAGAAGAAAAAGTAACAAGTTCGGAATTATTTTTATACATATTTTTATACATTGTTCTCCAAAATCTCCAGAGGTCCGTCAGTGATAATTTTTTGTGACATTACACAAAATAATGGGTGTTTATAGAATTAATGAAAAAATTGTACCTTCAACATTTTTACATCGCAATTTCAGCTATTTTTCGGATGCTTTTCCATCACAAGCAGCCATTTTTCCTCTACAAAGTTGGCAGCACTGCTCAAATGAGTAATACAGCTGAGCTAACATAGGTATCGATACTGCCATTGTAATGATTTTGTGGCGGTTGGTCAATGAGTCGATAAGTAATGCATTTGAATTTGAAATGGCAAATGCAGTATGTTGCACATTTTTTTTGGCCAAATTAAAATCATTTTGACTTTTTATTCCGTTAGCGGTGTTCTTTTTTTTAACAGAAGATATAACTTTGTAAATAAAGTGTCGGCATTCAGCATCAAATGCCACGAATCCGTACAGCTTATTCTCCAAGTCGTTTGACTGGGAACAAGTACCTCAATTTGAATCTGGCCGTTTCCAATTGCCTTGTAATTGCATTTCACGCCCAATTCAAGTTGATTTCGTGCAGGAAAATGAAAAAGTAAAACTCTTAATTTAGACTGGAATGAACTCGGAGTAGTTTATTAGTCTGTCTTACTAGTTAAGAAAAGGATATTAAAGGTACCAAAGTTTCTAATAGCAAGAGATAACTTGTTAAGTAATTATAAGTTTAGGTTTACATTATTATATTCCATTGTTTTTTTCTCTTTGTGCTGAATTTTCACGTATGTACCTTTTCCGTCGTGACAAGGCACCAGATTTCAATTCCTTGTCCATTTTAAGCAAGTACTTCTTGACACCAAGAATGCTCGTGTAGATACCAGGCGTTGAGGTGTTCTGACAAGTGGAACCAATGGAGGCGATACCACAGAGCTCATTTTTATAAGTTAACGGAGAGCCACCGTCGTAGAGACACTCATGGCGATCCTTGGGTTGGGTAACACAGAGAACTGTATTCGATAGAAATCCTGGCTTGAACTTTTTTTCACACTCTTCCCTGTTCTGAAAGGGCACTATTGAAGTTCTTGGATTTGATGAGGGTGGTTGCACAACAAAGCTGCTGTAACCCCAGGCATATGTATTGTAGAAGATTCCACTTTCGGGTAACGTATTGCACAGTTTGATAAACTCGGTCAATCTACCTCTGATGGGTTTTCGCAATTTAAGCAAAGCTATATCCATGTTTGTATTGCCAGGTACAAATTCATCTGGTACATACACAATATCAATTTGGGCATAGTTATCAATCTCAGCATCCGTTAAAGCGGTGCCATCTGCAGTCGCACCGGCAAGATTCCATCGAAAGGGTTCCATACAATTGGCTGATGTGATAACCAATAGTGGGGAAAAGTATGCACCACAGCAAGCGAATCCTCCATCGGCATTTGTAATTCGTATCAGCCAACCTCCCATATTCGATCCCGTATTGGTATGTAATCCGCCCCATGAACGCATTGAAACCTTCACTCTTCTTGTGATTGGACCTCGATATAATTTGTTCCACGCTGATGGCATCCAGATTGCGAACAGTAAAAATAACAGCAATCGTTTCCCCATTTCGTGCTATTTGTATCTAGAACTGTACTGAAGATCAATTGTCATCAGACTTATGTTAGTTGCAAATAAAGTCAAGATTATTCCTATTAGATTCGCTTTTATGGAAAATTGCGTGTCGAATTGTTTCGGATTCAACGATTTGATTCGGTTTTCTTTATATCAATTCATATAATCAGACTTACAAAAGCATATATCTTAACTATACATATCTAAAATAAACACAGATCAGTTTTAATATTAATCTTGATTTATTTGCATTGATGTGTATGTATCATTTAGTTCAGTTAGCCCAATTTAACATTAGCTGAGACGCGCAAGATAAATTCCTTGACGTGGTTAATGTTTGTATAAATGCCAGGCTTGCTTGGATCAACACAGCTTGAGTCTATGGATACAATGCCGCATAGCTCATTGTTCCATATCAGGGGACACCCAGGATCGTAAACACATTGCCGACGATCCTGCGTGGGATGTGATACACAAAAAACGGTATCCGAAATTTTATCTTGCCCATACTTTAACCACTCTTTCTTGCAATCTCTGATATTTTGAACGGGAACTGTGAAATTCCTTGGAATATTGGAGGGATCTTGTAGTGAAAAACTGCTATAGCCCCAGCCGAAAGAGGTCATGGTCATTTTATCGTTGATATCCGTATCGCAAAGCTTAATAAACTCCGTCATTTTACCCTTTATGGGAGCTCTCAGCTTAACAACAGCAATATCCATTAAATTATGATTCTCCTTGAAAGTTTCGGGCGTATAAACAGTTTCAATAGATGCATAATTTTCCTCATCCTTGAGCATGGCAATGGCCTCAACTTCGGCACCATTAAGATTATTTCGATACGGTTCCATGCAATTACCAGATGTAATGACAACAAGTGGCGCTACATACGCTCCACAACAGGCAAAATGACCATTTCCATTCACGATCCTCAACAGCCAACCTCCCATATCATTCTCGGACCTTGGCCGCCATTGCCGATGAGCTGGATCCGTTTTTGAGTTTATACTGTACTTGTACAATCTGCTGACTGCAAATGTCCACTCTATTAACAGTACAAATGCCAAAGAGTATAGTAGCATGATGCTTCTGGTAAAATCCGTTCAAATCAACTGACTTACTAGTACCATATCATATTGCGGTTGCATGCTTTCAATTTCATTTTCATAGTATATTAATATTTTTTAACGGATGTCAAATACTACCTATTATATAGTAGCTTAAACAGTTATATGATTCTTTTCTCAGTTGCAGTGGATATTATAAATTTCTCATCTAGTTTGAAATGGATAACGATAGGGAAAATTCGGTGAATTCGGGTGAGTCATTTCAATATTAGCTGAAATTCAGAAAAGTACTGAATCCGTACATATTAAATAAATAAATAAATAAAATTAAGGTCAGGAAGTGCTTAAAGCGTTGAAGGATTTATGTTTAAACTTTAGACAAATAAAAAACTTCTTTTAACCGATGATTTTTGATTGAATTCCAAGCCAAAAACACGTTTTTCGGTTTGTCAGTAGCAAGTTGACTGATTATTTTAACAAATTTTGTGTTTAATAAACTCCAACTTATTTTTAATCGTGGGCTAAGCCGTTTGACGTCGTCATTCCAGTAGCGTATATCATTTGGAGCGTGTGCTTAAAGATCAATTCGGACGGGTATTTCTGGCATACAACTCGAAACAGTTAATACGACGCATATGACACTGAGATGACATCATGGGGTTGGGTTGCGACGCCCCACTTGCGCACTTGTTGTGAGCGTGTAGCGGTACTTTTACTTGTCAGCAGGCAGCAACCCTAAAAATAACAACAGCCCCCGAAAATTGAGCTGCAACCTGTCCGAGATGTGTGCGCGGTTATTTTCGGAATTGCGCAATTTGGGTTTCAAGTGCAAAAACTGGACGCTGAACTCCTCGACAACAACAACAACAACAACAACAACGTCAACGACAAAAGCAAAATAAACCGAAAAAAAAACTTCCTGATACTCGCGGCAACTAATCCAAATTGACTGTAGGGCTGAATTAAACATAGCTGATCTTCCGGCATGGCTGACGGACAAAGGCGCACGTAAGCACCAAACGCTAGCCACCTGGCACCTAGGGGCACCTACGGGCACCTACTGGCACCCGTTGCCAACCACTCAGTGGTGCCTAATTGACAGCCCGTGCACGCAACTCTGTTTGCTAATCATAATTTGTCATAGATTCGCATACATTGCCCCACAATTGCCATGCCCAACATGTTCACAACGTGGTTCGCACGCCCAGTTCAAGCTCAGTTGGTGCTTCACAACAATTTAGTCACATACACTACATAAATTTGGCGAATTGTCGTCACAGCTCGTCTGCAATGAATCCCAAATGAGCAGGGAACGCGTGCGCAGTTCACTTCTGATTTTTGGTTTAGTGTCGCGTAGCCTATTTGCCTATTTTGGCAATAAGTGGATAATTTAACACTAGAAAGACCTTTTTTGATCATCATAGCTGAGTTCATTCTGCAGGGATAAAATAATTTTAGTTAAGATTTAAAAATAATATAACTTACGTTAATTTATTTTAATTTTGTCACGTCTTTCAAAATAATTTGAAATTGACAGTTTAAAATATCTTAATAATTGGACAGTTAGTTAAAGATTAAACCAGTTATAGTCTGTTAAAAAAAAAATTGTGGGTTAAAGTGGTTACAGAGACAGAGGTAGAGCGGCAGGCGGTAGAGTAACTTCAAGTCTTTCTAGTGTTAAAATTACTTTATAAAGTCCCCTTTGCATTTGGCATACAAATGGGGTCTTAACTTGTACAAGCTCAAAACAACATTGCTAACACAAAATTGTCTTTGTTTCAATTGTCAAGAACTTCCTTCTACGGCAATATACAATTACGAATATTGTTGAAATATGTTGGAAAAAAAACCACACGGATTTTAAACGATTTCTATAAAAGTGGGGTTTTACAATTTGTTAAGCTTAAAAGTAATTCATTTGTTTTATCTCAGACATCGTTTCCTAGTTTATATTTGATACTCTTTTTGCTGCTTTTTTATCCTGCCTAAAGAACACACCTGCCAGCACCAAAGCCCCGCAGTCCATAAGCTGTGCTAGCTTGTGAAAAAAAAGATGCAGAGGTGCTGAGGTGCTGTCTGGGGTAACCTGAGATGGTTACTGATCTCAACTAGGCCCCATCTGTTGCTCTCGCTCAGCGATACAGGAGATGCAGCTCAATGTGTAATTGATTCTTCCTGCCGGTTGTCAGGAAACTAATAAAAAACTTGACATTTTGATCGGAAGAAGCGCTTATGATCAGTGATCAGTGTAATAATCTTCCGTTTATCTTGTATTATTTTGCAGTTTAAAACTATTGAACAGCGATCTGTGTTCTAAAATTTCTTGATCCCTTTGAAAAATTTCACATTTGTGGGTGTTCCAATTTTGAAGAGTTAATAGTTAGAAGTCAGTCGTTTAGCACAGCTTCTTTTTTATTTTTTGGGAACGAGGTTAATAACTTGACTGGATGCGGTGTAACCTGATATAGCATACAAGTCCGCATCTGAAAGGTGCTTGACCCAACTCACACAGACTCTGACTCATAATTGGAGAGGCTTTCCATCTTTTTTTTTTTTTATTGAAATCAGGCATATTGTAATCGAGCTCTTTGAAAGAAGTGTCTGCTAAGGATGCTGCTTACCTCAATTCGATTGACCTCACACTTATGACTTATGTATTTTGATATTCTTTTCATTAAAAAGCGTTAATGAGTGCATTTAAGCATTGCATAGATTCAATCCCCAAATCGAAGTTCATTAGTTGCACAGTTTCTAGTTAAGCTGTGGAAACATAGTACTTAATTAATGCGAAGCTCTTTGGTTACCTAACTGAAGTGGAAATGAGTTGGTTACACTTTGCAAGCCGGCGAAAGTGTTGCGGGTAACCGCAAAACGCATTTCCGACTTCAAACATGTTCTCTGACCAGACAAAACTTGTTGCAAAAGGACACACAGTTCGAATCGGTTTTTGTGTTGTGTTGTGTTGTATTTGGTTCGATTGGTTCGAACTTTTAAGGCACGCCACGTGTGAGTGAAATATTGACTTATTGAAGAAGCAGAAGAAAGCAGGAAATAAAATATGAGTGTAGTGTAAATGTTAGAAAGGTTGAAGACAAAAGTCGGCCAAGTATTTGGCCAGCTTTATCAACTCAAACAGTTGCCAGCAATGTAAAAATCTTGGCTAATAAAAATTGTCAAGTTAGTATAGGCCAAGTTTGTCCCCAAGTTTGCAATAGGAAAACATTATTGTTACACTTTTCATCTAACAGCAACAACAACATACCAACAAGTGGCAACTGGCGCTGCCTCAAGAACTTACGTCATTTTGGCCATGTCCTAAGGAGCGTTGCCAAAGTAACCGCATGCATGTTGTGTTTACCACCTCCAGACCCCCTCGAACAGCACCGAATCGAGCTAAACCAGATCCAACTCGAACTTGTGCGCAGGAAGTCAGTTTGCTGCTGCGAACGAGAGGAAAGTGAAATGGAAAGACACAAAAAAAAAACAGTTTCGCAACGAACGCAGCTCGCAGCGGACGCAGCGGCAGTCGCAGTCGCAGGTTTCTGTTCGGTGTCGTCCTGTCGTCAACTCATTCTCGTATTGCTGCTCGTCTTGGGTTCGTTTCCGACGTTGCAACACTCGTTGCGTTCAACTTTTGAAGTTTCACTTGCCGCACTTTCGAATCAGTCGCTGCCGACTTGTTGTGTCATTTGCATATTATCGACTAAAGCCAACTAAACTTCTTAAGCTACTTTTAAAAAAAACTTAAAAAAATAACAACAACAACAACTAAATAATAATAATAATAATTATAAGAAACGCATTACATTTTAAGTGTCATTTAAAATGCATAATTAACACAACGTTTTGTCAAATTATTAAAAACAAACTGTCACGCGTTGCATGAGTGAAATTTCAATTAATTTTCGATTCGTATTTGTGAACCCTAACTGAGTGAGTTTGATTTGAATATTAATTATAATTAAGATGTTTTTTTTTTTGACTCTTGCTTTGATCTCAATCCATTCGTAATTTACTTTTAATTAAATTGTGTGGCGTTTACAAAAGATAAGCCCAAATTGTGGTCAAAAAGTTTTTTGACAAAATGTCTGCTTCTAACTGTGGTAAAAGTTCATTAAACGTCATAAGACCAAAAAATGCTTAAAATGTTGTTATAATTGAAATACGAAATTGCTTTAAATAGTTGGAAAATTCTGTGATTGGAATATTACATTTTTGTTGTATTGTTCCAGTAATTTCTGTTTATCTAAATTCGTGAGTTAAAGTGTTTCTTAAGTTTTTTAATGATTTGTGGTTGAGAAGAACTCATAAAAAAACACAATAGATTTGTATACACTGTTTGGAGAATATTTGGTTGTTATTAGTTAAAAATAAATATGTTTTGACTGTTGAAAATTTAAGCATAGCTTAAGACAAAAAATAATATATACGCAGTGTCAAAAAACATTTTTTGTATTAGTATTGAATACAATATTTTAATTTTTTTAAATGATAGTTTCATAAATAATTTTTTTTTTCGTTCTCTGATTGAATATATTTTGAAAAATCTAGGTTTTCTGTCGTATCATTGGATTCAGATAGGTCTATTAAAGGAGAATTTAAAATTGTGGAATTTGTTTTTTATATAGCTAATTATATTTTTTGAAAATCAAAAATATCAACCAAGCTTACATAACTACACATCTATTCTCATATAATTAAAATTCAAAAATTGGTATCAAATAAAAAAATATTTAACAAACTAAACTACTAATCATTTCGTAAAGTATAGTCTAGTCAACATGTAATTGAAGCTGTTTAAATAAGTTTGCAATCAACGCTTCTGTGTCATCTTACAATAAGCTCGAGACTACGGTAAACTGCACGTAAAGATTTCCGAAGTTACAGACGTAGACTCCTAGCATCCGGATGGTTGCTGATTTGATTAGCACTGCAGTGTGTTGAGCGGGCTAAAATGGATGGGGATAAGAAAGAGAAGGAGATTGGGTTTGAACTCAAAGTGAGCAGCCATGAAATTTTAATTTAACTTTCTCCGCACTGAATGCAACCGTGTGGTTGTGCGTGTGTGTGTGTGTGTGTGTGTCTGTGGTAAAGTCAAACATTAACCTTATATGCCATGGTGACTGGAACTAAAAATAAAGACAATGCAATTTTATTGCGCAATTTCACAGCAACAGGGTCTTACGAATGATTCGAATGACATGAAGGTGTGGGGTTAAGTCAAAGTTTAGCAGAGTAAGACTAAGGACAAGTCTGTGTAGGCAATGCGCAGCGGTAATTTGCCAATGAGACGTGTTGGTCCCGCTGCTTAATGTTGCCTTTTAGCGTTCTTTTATATTGGTTTGCTTACATTCAATTAGGCGAACGCACGACCGAATGCTCCCCCGTACATTACAAGTCAATGAAAGAATAACACGAAAAAGGACAAAAGCTCATAGTGGTGGCTAACTCACACAGACACGCATACACACAGGGCCACAGCTGTTGTTGCTGCTTTGCTGTACTTTTGGCTTTCGACCGAGTCCTGCCACAATGTGTGTTTAATTTTATATTACGTATACGCCACATTTGACGCATTGTGTGTGATTCTCATCCACCGTGCCGCCCCAATGGCGGCTCTTGTACTGTGTTTTGTGGTTTGTAAGAATATACATTAATTAGTACATGTGACAATATATATATATATGTGAGTCTATGGAAGAGCATATATTTATATATGTGTGTTTATTTAACCGTACACAGTTGAATTTACTCGGTTTGCATACCCTGTACTAATTAAATTTCTATAGAAGACTTCACAAAACTGAGTTATGTTTTTATACCTCTTAAACGCTTAATTCAACAATCTACGAATTTACGATTTTAAAGCTTAGCTTAAAGTTTTTACAGGGTATCTAAAAGCCTCAACTAGATCAGTCTAATCAGTCTGTAATTTGCTGGAATTTGTCCAAAACTGTTTTATGCTTTTAATGCCTATGAATTTAATTGGGACAGTCTAATGAATTGAAATGGCCACATTATAAATGATAAATTGTTAAAAGAGCGAGAGCAAATTTTATGATCAAGCAAATGATACTTACTCGTATAATGTGTTTAATTATTGCAGGTATTTAATAGGTCAAATGGCCATTAATTCATATGCATTTATCAAAATAGTTTTTACATCTCGGGCCTGTTATTAGTTATTCACTTTGATTCATTCGTTCTCTAGATATTTATAGCATATGCATTTGTTGTTGGGGCTAAGCCACATATAATTTAATTTGTTGTGGAATAATGATGATTAAGATGATTTTAGACTCCAATGTGCATCTGATTTGCTTAAATAAAAAAATGCAACTAAATAAATTAACAAAATGAGTTTTTATAAAGTATATATATATATATATATATATATATATATTTTATGAGTATAAATATTTTCTATCCTACAGATTTACTTAGTTTTCCAGTTTTAAGTAAATTAGTTGGAATTTTCCTCGAATTTATGGTTCAACGAGCGTATAACGTTAATTTGTGAAGACAACTCACAAAAAGTAAAAATTGCTTCATCTAAACCCGCGTCAACTTGGATTATATTTTTATATTTGCGGGACACAATAATTACGCATACCTTTCGGCACTTTTAAGAATGCTTCTGCGAATTATTTGACATTTAAGACATCTTTTTCTCGTCTTTATGTGTAATGGAACAAAAATAATAATTTGGCCAAATGAATAATAATGGAAAGCCAATGGCGAACGTCGGATAAAATCTGAAAAACAGGTTGCGAGTGCGTTGCAAGAGATTTTCACGCTTGCATGGCTTTTCACGCTATACAATCAATGGTTTATTTTTTTAATTTTGGAAACCTTCGTTCGTTTACGCTTTGTGTTGCCCACGCTTTGTCCTCTTTGAGTGTCTACAAAGTCAGAATCATCGTAAAATATTTAACAACCTGAATGCACTCACACATTTATGAAAGTGTAAATATTTAATGATGAATGCCTTTTGCTCCACCTCGTCAGTCAGTCAGTTAGTCAGTTAGTCAGTCAGTCAGATCAGCCAGCTAGGCAACCATTAGTTGCATGTTGCCATTGGTACTTCCTAGCCTACTTCTAGCCAGAATATGAGTATCGGTTGGGTTGGTAATGTGTGTGCGGTGGTTTACCTGCTGTTTAATGGCCCAGGCAAAGGTTTATTGTTACATGCGGCGTATACGTAATGCGTAGAATTTTGCTTTTATGCTTGCCAACTGGCTTTAAATTATTAATTCAAAGTGTTGTTGGCGGTAAATGGCGCTTTCAACACACACGAGGGCGGCTCGTATGCATGCAAACTGTCAAACTAGTTTTAGTCTTAATCTCAACTTAAAAACTGCATTTAAATCAAAGTGTCCATTTCCAAATTATAACTTAAAATTGATTGGTTACAGTAGCGAAGAGAAGAAAAGTTTTGGCAAAAACGATATAGATGGTACAGCAAGGGATAACTTCTCAGCTGGCCCTCGTTGTAGTTTTGCATCTGACTGGGTTGAACTGTTAATTTTTTGTTGAACAACCTGTAGGGAATTGGGTAGTTTTGCCAAAACCCAGAATTACTCGAAATATCTTGTTGTACTTATACACTTGTGTGTATAGTATGTATTTTATAATTAATAAAAATTATGCACATCGTGCACAGCACTCATAATTAAATTTATGATAAATGAAAGTCGACGTGGCGTGAAAAAGTTGCCAAAAGGACAACGTCGCGACTGTTAATCAACTCACTCAGTTCATAGCTGCAGAATGGGGCAGGGGGAAAGGATAAGACAAGCGCAAGTAATGAAAGCTATTAAAAATGGCGACGGTTTAGCTCGTGGAAAATCGATTGGGGAAAAGAAAAATGTTACCACGAAAGACGTCAAAAGTGAAAGCGGATAAAAATTTGCAGAAACAATACACACACACACAAAGACAATATGTGACCTGGTCATGACTTCGAGTTAGCATTTTTTTATAGTTAGCATACATACCACGTCCGGGAAAATGCCTGGAAAGCGGGGCTTGTCAGCAGCGCACTACTATTATTCATATAACGTGACATGGACGGGCTTTAAAAAAATAATAGTACTAGTATACTATACAGACGAAGCATTTATATACCTCACTTGGCAAAAGCAACGCCCACATAATGACCAAGGAGTGTGTTGCAACATGCCGTTGCATGTGGCGCATTGTCACAAAATAGTTGGCCCACCCATCAAGCTAACCATCGTATCTATTTCCATTCCTCATGCAACTATTTCACACAGCAGTGCGGTCAGTGGAGCAGCGCCTGGAAAAATGCAACTATATTTCCATTTGCTGTTATCCAGCTAATTGAAATTACTCGTCACTATTTGAAATACGTTGTGCTCGGACAACAATAATAAATTAAGCCAATATCATGAATGGGCATTAATTTACAATTATCAATATGCAAATTTGAAAACTATGATAACTAAGGTCAAGTGCTAGGATTACAATTAATTATTAAATGATTTCTAAAAAATTGTGAGAATGGGATTACTCTAAATTAAAAAACGATTCTTAAAGAAATTATAAGGGTTAATAATTTCATTCAAATATAGCTATAGCGATGACAAAAGCAGGTTATCTTCAAATATATTTTATCTACTTAAAATTTATTTAATAAAAATCTTGATAAGAACTTGACTGTGCAGAAACTCTTAATATTTTAAATCTTTAACATTAGAAAGATCATCGCGTTCAAGTTTTTTAAATTGAAAAATATAGGTTTAGCAAAAAGAGAATAAATTTTACAAATAGCAATAATTTTATTTATCAGGCTAAAGGTTAAGCTTATCAATTGAAGTTTTCAACCCCTGTGACCTGACCCTGGTGTGTTCAACATTGCGTATGCGCATTTTTTTTCTACAAAACTGAATTTAATAGTCAAGACACACCCAATGCTGGTTAGCTGACCCTCAGCGAGTGTCTCCAAGTTGACAAGTTGGCCAACGCTGCGCACTCAAAGTGCAAGGTCAAAATGCATTAAAAATGTATTAGATATATGCATCTACATATATGTATGCGTTATTATATATTTATCTATACAATCGATTGTACATAAATATGGTTATCAAGAAGCAACTGCGCCACAGCAAAGTGAACTAAAAAATGAAAACAAAGTTGAAAAATGGAAAAAAAAAGGAAGAAACCATGGAAAGGAAAAGAAAAACAAAACATTTGATTTACGCAGCTTGATGCGAAACATCGTGTTTCGTCTGGCGTTGACAAGACGCCCCATGGAGCAGGACAAGGCGCCCTCTAATTGGCACAAATGTTGCAGTGATGCCACATGCCGCATGCCGCATGCCACATGCCACGCTGTGCGCTTGCTTTGGTATTTTAATGCCAAGCACGTAGTTCAGACAACTAATGGAATTAAACAAATTATTTTATGCTCTGACCAGCAGGAAATGTAAATTTTTAGCGCGTGACACAGCAGCTGAGCTGACACTCCTCTTTAAACATTTGTTGCAATTAGATGCTGTTGGCACCTGGAGCATACCAGTGGCCAATTGGCCAGACACTACACTAGTTTTGTTTGCCACTGACAATTGTACGTGATGTTGTCGTTGTGCGTCTTCGTTCTTGTATTTTTTATTGCGTATTCTTGTTTGCGTCTGTACTTGCGATGACCAGGCGAATGTCCTGGCTGGCAATCGTCAAGTTCATTTGGCTGTGTGTTGTTCTTGAACCTAATGCCACAACTGTGTACAACTGTGGCAAATAATACACTTTCACCCCTCAATTTTGCTACTCACTTTCAAGGTTCAGTGACATTTGCCAAGTGCTCAATTTGATTAAGTGCGGAGTGTGCACAGTGGGTAGTTCTCAAGGCGAGCAACGTGCCGTCGTCGGGTGGAGCAAAAGGTGGTCACGGGAATGGGGATAGGGATGGGGCGAAGACGATGAGAATGGCGTCTAAATGCAATTATCTGCAAGCTTGCAGGCGACTCACGACGCGTGCTCAATGCCAAACCAAATTGCATTTGAACACTTGCTGGTTTATCAGCTCAGCTATACTCCATCTCCCAACTGCTGTTATTGTTGTTTATTCGTCTTGAGCTTGCGTCCATTGCATGCCCCATGATAATGACCTGTATTTAAATGGGAAAACTGTGATTTGGCTTTGGCGCGTGCAAATACCCTATCACAAACAAGGACTCAATTTCCTTTAAAGTCAAGCGGTCTAGCTCTTTAAGTTTCTTTTGCCGTCTGCTACCTTTCATTTATTCTAGCATAATTTTCAGCGAAGGTGAAATGTCCGTTGAAGTGGTTAGCAGCTGCTAGTAACTTTTCTCTTTCACCTTTTTTTTTTTAGTTTAAATAAACTGCCACTAAAATAAAATATGCTACTGTCACACTACAAGCAAATGCCTTTGTCCCTGTACGAAGATAACAGCTGCAACAACACCGTCAAGGGACAGCACAAAAGGAACACTGAAGGTTTTTTTCCTCTCTTATTTTGTGCAGTTGAACAGCACAGAAAAGCGGCGGTGGCAGTGCCCAAACCACAAAACCACATTACAGCAGCACACGTTGTCGGGGGCAAATGTTTTCTTTTTTTCTTTTTTCTACTTTTTGTATGCTGCAGTTTTTTTACGGTTGCGTTTGTAATGCACGAGAAGTGGCAGTGTTGACAGGTGCTTAGGAGATTCTGTGAATAATTGCTGTAATTATATAGAAATATTTTAAATTTTGTCTTTTGCTTCCAGTCATTGCAAGATATTATTATGATTTACGAACTTATACAAAATTTAACTTTATATTTATTTTTTTTTATTGTTTTTGTAAGATGTGAAGTCCTTGTTTCATTGATATAGCTACAAGTGCAATGAATCTGCATTGACAGCACTAAGTATAGTGATTAACTGTTGGTAAATAAATATATGCCTCTTTATATGTATACAAAATAAAATATTTATAAACTATAATACAATTACAATGTATACCTAGTTTATAAATAAATTATACAAATAATAAAATAATAATTTTATAAATTTGACGAAGACTCTAATCACTATAAATTTTTTTATAAAAATTACAATATAATAATTTTATTTAATTTTCATTCATAGCACCATTAAACTTTAATTTTATATAAACTTTCAAATTTTAAAAGCTCAAAAATTTGGCCTCAAAATGGCAAGATTACCAACACTAGCTCTGTAGTGGGCTCTTTACAAGCACAAACACTTGTGAAACAATCACACACAGGCCCTCATGAATGTGTGTGTATGTATGTGTGAACAAACAAGTGTGGACAAGATACACTTGTATACTTAGTATAAATATATTTTAGAATTATTACCACGCATAATTGCTTAAATAAAATACTTGACATTCATAGCAAAGGCATTTGACTTAAGTGGGTGTGGCAACTAACACAATGACATTCAAATTAAGGCAGAAGCAAAACAACAACCTGTTATTAGATTCGTTTGCGAACAATACGCCTGAAATTATGCAACATAAAATTATGAAACCAGAACTGGACAAGCTTCCTGCGGCTGGCAGGAGTCCTCGTAGTTCCTTAGCTGCTTGAAAAGCTCAACTTGACTTATTTGCTGTTATTTTCACTTTTCCATTTTGTTTTTGTTATTGCTTCAGTTGTTGTATGGCAAATAAATAAAGTTCTTCATGCAAAGTGGCTGCTCGGTGGCCTTAACTCGGCCAACGTTGCAAGTTGAGTTTTAAAAAAAAAAAAACAAAAGTCAGTCAACAAAACGTTTGCATGCTATTTTATTATTATTTTATTACAGTATTACAGTACCCTATAATATGGGAATAAGGGAAGAACTCCAAAAAATTTCGGGCACAACTAACAAAAAAGGCAACTATAGAGAATATGAACATTTGTTTGAAAATGTTTTGCAATATAACCAAGTTGTATGTAGGATATCTGTAAGTCGAGCACTCTTATTGTGCTGCTTTATTTTTTTGTAGCTTTTGTTATGGAAATATTATTGTGCACTTCTTTGACTTTTTTTTAACTTTCTGGCCAGTCAACGGCAGCTCGACATTCTGGGTATTTGTGTGTTTTTGTTTTATGTGCGAAATGAAATGAGCAGAAAATAAAAACAAAAGTTGTAATCATATTTTGCGGTATTTATTTTTCATTTATTAATTGCCCTGAAGCGTTTAAATACAAGAAAGCATGTAATTTCGTGTGGGCGTTACAAATCAGCCTTCTTATGGGGTTCCTTACAAATATTACTAGTTTTATAAGTGAGTTAAAAACTCAAAGGAGCTGAAACAAAAACGGACTGTGATGAAAAGAATTGAAATTTCTCATTTTTTGCAGAATCAAATAATAGGCCAAATAATGAAAAAAATGACGTTTGCTTAAGATTTGACAAAGTTATGACAGTTTGAAGTTTTTGAAAAATTATCAAGGAAAAGAAGCATGGTAGAAGTGAACAGTGATGAAGAAAAATTTAATTTGGAAATGAATCAAACTGTTATGCAGATTCAAAATAGAGCTTAGCTGTCGATTTAATTAACTCGATTGATTGTGTTTTCAAAGGGGTTTTTACATTATAATTTTATGTACTTCAACGTATTCCTTCTATTTTACAATTTTTCTTCACTCTACACTCTGATGTTCTTCATTTTTTTTTCCCTGAATACTTACGCTTTGCCATCCAAAACTGCCTATATATTTAAAGACCACTTTTGATTTTATTTCAATATATTTCCATAAATGTTTACATTGCAAGTTGCCCTCTAGCTTTTAAAGTTTGTTAGACAGCAATCAAGATTTATGAATATGATAAACAATAAAATAAAATGTAATACTTGATTGTCTTTTGCATTACAAAAATGTCTTGCCTAAAAAGGCAATGTTTCTTAAATATTCCTTTTGTGCTGTATTCGCATTCATTGGAAAGTCACTTGCCTGTGGCACTTGATATGCAAATTGTTGCCTGCCATGAAAATATGCACATTAATTTTCAGGGCTTTTTATTTGAAAAACTTTATGTTACATATATTTATACGTCAACTAACTATGCGTGTTGTCCCAGCTCACGTGTAAAACGTTACACGAAACGTGCGATGATGAGAAAATTGAAAATGAAAATATATCAAAATATGATAAAACTTGAGCGGGTCCAAGGTGAGGCGAGGTGGAGCGAGATTAGGCGGTCTGGGCCATGCTCACGAGTCGGAAATCATGACAGTTGCATGTGGGCGGCGTTAGTTAGAGGCTGCATGCTCGTAATCATATGTAAACGTTTCGAATACAATATAAAGAGTATAATACTCCCGCACAACTGTCAACCGCAGCGAATTTCAACAAATGAAAATTGTTGTTGTTAAAGTGACATGATTTGTGTTGTTTTGTTAGCGGTAACTTTTTGCAAATGCCGTTAATCAGCTTTGGCCACAGCTTGTTGAGAGACGTCAACAGTGCGTATGAGTACTGTTAAATGTAGACAAACGAAATGCATAGTGAGTAATGCTAGCATCAATCACCGACAATAACATGAGAACCAACACCTTAGTTAGTGCTCATATTAATGGTTGCTCAAGACCTACGAGTACTACAACAATTTCACGTAATAAATATATTATAAGAATACAGCAGCATTTTTCAAGCTTCACCCCATACAAGCAGGTAGAAAACAATGTCTGTCTAGACAGCCCCAGCATCTACTAGGAGATTAACACGTAGTAGCTAGGGTAATCGAAACCACGTCATGAAAAATTGTCTGAAAGATGCTACAACAGCTTACGGCCAGGTTAATTGACTTATTTTTTTACCATAAAACTTGCAGTTGATACTTAGTTAGTGGATTATTTATGGCGTCAAATAGGTTAGGTCTGTATTACATACAGAATTTACTCGGCAAAGGCGGAAGGATACAACAATTGTTTCTATTGTACTTATTATATTTTCGCCACTTTGAACCAAATTGATTACTGTGCTGTCCCTACGCTTAATATTACTTAGTTTTATTTCTGCTGGTTAATATAATTTACTCTCTATCTCATTAGTTTTCGATTGTTTTTCTCAGCATTATTTTTACATGTTCCTCTCTTTTCTATTCATAACTATTTTTCTTAAATTTTTTTATAAATTCCTCTTGCCCTTCTTATATTTTTCATAGCTTTTCTTCTCTTTTTTAGCGTAGTTTGCGGTACATTGCTGTGGTATATACTTTAATACCTTTCAGAACTGTCTTCATAAAGCTCATATCATAACCCTGGTCAGCCCTGTGCATCCTGACGAGGCATTAAAACATGATCCACAGCCTCAACACTTACTGCGTTTAGAAGGCGGTGAGTTTATTGTTTGTGTTTGTATATCACGTGTTGCTCTTAAAAACTCCCGCATCCTTTCGCTTTGTTGTTTGCTTTTCAGCATCTGCTTGCCTCAAGATAAATGCTCGTAACGACATGCTATTTTCCACTAAATTAACAAAAAGTTTTCTGATATGCGCATTTTCCGTCAAGTGGCTGACAAACACTTTTCCTAGTAGTTTCTCCTTTATTCCACGCAAATTATAAAAAAAGGGTAATAAAACTCGCTTCGGCTCCCTTTACACTTGCAGCAAAATCTCGTTGGAGTCGCAAGGAACAGTTCGTAAAATGTTTGTGGATGGGCTGGAGTGCAACATGGCGTATGAGTGACATATAAAACTTTAATGCATACTTTTATGTGAACAATTTTTTGGTTTTTACACAACGCTCTTGCCACTGGCAAAGCAATCTAGATGAGCAAAGCGGGCGTGAGTTGCACCAGCTTGTGCAAAATGTCAATGGGTATTTTGTGCCAGGATCATAAATTACGCAACCGACACGACACACCCTGCCATTCAGAGAGATGCTGTAAACAAAGCTATAAACTAACATATCCTCATGCCGTCTCTGTGGCATCATCTTGCATTACTCGTAATCTAAAAGCGTCAGCTTAAAGCTAGAAGTTGTCGTTTATTAAAGCTCCACAATGCAGCTGCTAATTGTGTTCATTTATTATGGGTACACGTGACAGGAAATGCGGCTTTTTCCTTGCGACCGTTTCCCCCTTTTGCCATTAGGGCCACTCAATTTAAGTTCGCCATTTGCAATCGTTTGTGCATTAAACAAGTCATGCGTCTTCGAGTTTTGCAGTTGTTGTCCAAGTGCAATTGAGGGAAGTATGCCAAGCAGGAAATCCGTGCGCACTTTGCAGTGCATTTCCGCCCCAACAACAACTGCAATTTAGTGCGAGAGCAGAAAAAATACTCAAAGAAAATGTGCACACTTGACACTTGCGGCGCCATTTAGCTGCAGATGTTGGCATGAAATGCTGCAAGCAACGAAATAAAATTGTCATCTTTACGGAAAATTCCAAAAATATGTGACGTGCCGGAAATGGCTACGAGTTGTTGTTGTTGTTGTTGGCAATTGTGTTGTTGCTACCACTTGCTGATGTTGTGAATTCAATGAGTTGCGGTGTCAAGTGACGCTCAAATGTATGCTAACCATTGTGGCATGACAACTTTCTCGCTCTGATGGTGGCAATCAAATAGGGAAGATTAGTTCTATAATAATTCTTCTCTATTTATGACTATATTCACAGATTCTAAGCTTTAATGCGACTTAACGTAGTATTTCTGAAGAAATTTACTGAGCTTTTAATTGAGTTAAACGAGAGCACAAACGTTTCTCATATTCAATTTCTCATTACTAAGCCAAATGGTTATATAAATGGTACATATACACATTAATTAAAAGCACCATTAGATTTGATTAGATTGTCTGCTGCGTTACGTAAACTAACAAGGCGAAAGAGGATATATGACATTCAGAGGACACGTGAGTTGACTTTTACCCTTTCGCGTTTATTACAACATAAGCTGACTGCAGCTACTTGGCGCAGTAGTCATTAATCACAATAAAGCCCGTTAAATGCGCAGCAGAAGTTTATGTTGCATACTGCAAGATGGTCACTGAGGCGCCCCCAAAGCGCGTCTCATTTCAAAGTTGAACTAATCAATTTTGCGCATGATTGATGCCCAATTGTGCTGCATTCTTTGTTTGAACCGAGCGAGAGTTTGAGCATTTGTCATTCTTATTTACTTGGCTGGGAGCAAGGAAGGGAACATTTTAGCAATTTTGTTTCAGTTGAGTGCGTGGCCAATGACAAAAGTTAAAAGCTGAGAGTCTAATCGCATCATTGATGCGACTTCCAGTCAGTCAGCCCTTTCAAAGATGTCTGCATGCGTCTATTGTTGGCCAGACTTGATTGGCTTTTTACTGTCTGTTGTTGCTCTGAGCTGAGAATTTTTAAATTAAAATTGTTTGTCACATTTTTGCACGTGGCAAGAAAATAGAATATAATACAAAAGTAAATGCCATGAAACCGCCTTCTGTTGGTTGACTAGCAATCAAATATGATAAACCACAAGCTGTCCACCACTAGGATATTTAATATCATGAAAGTCAGTTTGAAATACCATTGTAAAGCCATTTGTCACTGCGGTTGTGCAACCTCTGACATTGAGGAAAGCTCAATGGAAAATCTACTGGCATCATTCGCTATCAAATTTACAATTTAAATTTTTTAATATTGTCTTGATTTAAAGAAGCTTGAGGGTTAGAAAATTATGGCAAATAGACTGAAGGCAATGGCTCAATTTTAGGGACTAGCACTTTGCATACAAATACAGTGCAAACCGAAATACTGTGTGTGCAACTGTGCGTATTCTTAATGTGCATGGTCGCACGGTTAATCAATCATTTGGAAAATCATTTCATGCACAGCAAAACAACAACAAGCTCTTTAACTACGCAGCAAATTCGGTTGTGTTTTTCATTGCATACCCTGTAATTAAATGGTTGTTACGGTTGTTAGTATAGTTAAAGAAGCAGTTTATAAACTAAACGAAATACCTTTATTTTCAATAATGTTACTTTGTTGTATAAATTTGAGCAAGTATATAGTAAAAATGGAATAATAATAATGTGCATTTTCAGAGTATTCATTGGTTTGGTTAGCTATGTTATGTCTTTAATCTTATCTTGCTCCCAACTTGCCTCCCAAATTAAACCAGAAACGGGTTCATATTTTGTGCACGCCTCGTGTTCGCCGCTCTCGAATTGTTTGCACATTTAATTGACGTGTTTTATTTTTAGCGAAAAAATTAAACAATGCAAATGTTGCCGTATATCGAACAACAATAGCAACAACACGGTAATGAACCAATAACAACAGTTACTGTGAAGTATTTAGCAATATGCGTAGAAATCACCATATATGAGAGAGTATGTTAAAAGGCTGGATAAACATTTGCCACTGACTCTGGCTCTGTTTTCTTGGCATTTTATGATTATTTATCGCTCAAATTGATTAAGTGAATAACAACAACAAGATCTAACACCCGCAATCACATGTGAGCTTACATAAAAAAGGGGATCTATATTTTTACTGTGTGTGAAATTGTACGCAAACTTTGACGCGTGGCTGTATATTGATTAACTGGGCCGAAAGCTATTGATTGGTGGGACTTGTGATTGGGCCATTAGCCTAATGGCCGATTTCACCTTGAACAACGGCGAAGTGCGAAGTGCTGAAGAATACGAAAGAAAGCTTTTGAGTTAACTGTACCAAATTCAACGAGTTGAGACAAGAATTCTGGGCCTGTAACCTTAAATAAGAATTCTGTTTTAAAAACACTAGTTGAAGGTGTCTTAAATTCCATACTTACTATTTATCTATTATATATTGTTGTACATAGCTTTCGTTGAGCAGAATCATTAAGATCAATCGGTTTAGTTTCATTTATGTTTCAGTTATGAAAAGCAAAATTATTTAAATACCCAGCTGTATATTAAGCTTACTGACCTACTGCGAGTTATTTGGTCTATCTGTAAAATACTAGATGTTCTCTACTGCCTGTTGTTTTCCCAACTCAACTATCTGATGCTCTGATTGCTCGACGGCAGCAAATTTCCACCTTGAACTCAGTTTGACCAGCCATCAGCTTGTCAATGCGCTGACAATTGAAGAAAAACAGAACCGTCTGAACTCATGAGTCCTTCAACCCAAAATCTTTTAAAAAGCCAATGCACGGCACACTGAGGGTCTGAGGGTGGCCCCAGTGGTACGTCTTAAATGGAATTCTTGGCGCGATCCATGAGAAGGAACATCAAATATAGTTGCAAATTACATGCATATTTAATTCAACGTATTATTAAGTATTAATGATATTTACATGTTATTTATTTGTACGAGTTTAATGAACTGCACCATTGCAAATATGTGCTTAGCTACCGTCCATCGCCCTCTCCTCACCCACAGAGCAAAATGCAAATAGTCAAAAAGCGTATCGTACGTTTTGTACTTACAGTTCCATTTCAGATACTCGGACTTACATCTCACACGGCTTCGTGCTCGTACTCGCACGTAAATATAATAAAAATGGGCAAACGGTAAATGCGAAAACACAGAAAAGCTTAATGAAAATGAAATTCAATAGTAAATAAATTAACTCAGCGAAACAAATTGAATGTACGCGGAAATTTGACGGCTTTTAGAGTGTGCTTTCGTATTTCTGTTACAGATTGGATAAAATAAATTATATATATAAATAAATAAAATTATCAGAATATAAAAATGATATACAAAGACTTTAGCCGCATGAAAGAGTTTATTTAAAAGGTACAAATTAAATAAAATGTGTGTAATATATTTTTAAAAATGGCAATAAATGGCTTTTAAGCCTTTTGCACTGTAGTTAATAAATCAAATTTTCCATAGATACAGTACTGTTTGTATATGCGCATTATTGGTGGCGTATGATTGATGCAAACTTTGTGGTCAACATGCACGAAAGTCTTCTTAATTCGACATGTAATCAATAATACTAGTGCATGTAATGTTATATCTGGTACAATTTTAAATCCATTTCCTTAGCACGAGCGAGACAAGATGTAGTGAAAGTGATGGCTTGCAACAATGCAATGTGATGGCAAGTAGTTGCTTGGGTCAAAGGTTTAAAGGGCTTGTGCCACTAACCCAGTTAAGCACAGTTGAATATAAATCTGTGTGTATGTGTGTATGTGTTAAAGGTTAAAGTACGCCAGGACATTAACCTACTTAGAGGGCGCTCATGCAACACTTTTACACATTATGTTATTTCCTTGCCTTTCAAGCTGTGCTTGGTAATTTAATCCTTTCGTTTCACAGCATCTTGCGGTTGATCGCCTGGCCATAAAGATTAATGGGCAAAAAAATGGGTATTAAATTCGCTTTTGGCCACGTGTCATCATAAAAGCCAAATACAGTCATATCACAATATCATTATCATCAGTTCAGCGAGTGTTGTTTTTCTTTTCCTCCCTCTCACATTGATCGATCGCGTACACGGCACGTGTACAGTATTTAGAAGATATCTTTCTCCCTCTATCCTGCCTCTCAATCTTACTTTTTCTTTACATTCCTTTCAATCTCTGTCTCATATTTCGCTATTGATGTCATTAACAATTAACACTTTTAACACACACAAGCAAATTAAATCACAAAGAAACTGAAGTGTCGGATTTTTATGGTTGTTTTCCATTTTTTTTATAAGTTTTACTTGATTCGCAAATATTGTTGTTGCGTTTGTATTGCATTTAAAATTTCGTTCAATAAATGTTATTACTAAATATTTTTGTTTTGACTCTTTAAAAATTGTATTATTATCAATAGCAAGAGAAAGCTTACTGTATTAAATGTGAGTTTAAATACTTTCAGATAATATTACGATCATTAAATTCATCTAATTGAAAAATGTTTTTCTCAAACGTATTTCGATCGTCTTCAATCTAATCCAATTATTTATGCCTTTTATAAAATAATAATATTTTCTGAATAATTTGCTTTGAACATAAACACGAAAACATTGGTATGCTTATTAATTCACGGACCAAATACCAAACACACAAATTTAATGATCCTCCCAATCAATTTGAACTATCATATACTTTTACATCTAAATATTTATAGGCTCGATTATATCGATTCTGTATAAGGCAAGATTTCACCCTTGTGCCATTTATGTTCTTATAAAGATACGATTAAGAGCAATTCGCAGTTTCGCACATCATAAACAATATAATTTCGAGATGCGTGACTTAAGTTTGGGATTTTTTCACTGTGGTTTTTGTTCAACTGTTTTTACGATCTTACTATCACGTTGTGATAGCGTGCTTGTCATGAATCAATATATCAAGTATATATACGAGTATATAAAAATCAGAAGTTCTCTTATGCCAAATCAAAATTTTCATCTTTGTATGAATTTTTGTAAGTAAGATTTACTGAAGACAATTATAAAATATGCCACTCAATTTTATTCAAATTTTTGGCTGCGAAAAATTCTGGACCAAAGCTTCAGAATAATAAAATCTCAATTGCCAAGTGAGTCGGTAGATTTTATAAATTGGTTTTCAATGTCGAAAGGAAAGATCAAAACATTTATTGATTTATATTTAGTTGAAATAAATGTATCCACAATATAAATTACTGTGAATTGAAAGAAACTTATTTAATTTGCTAATTGTTGCACTTGATGCATAATTTGCGTGCTGCCACTTAAATCCACATCAAGGCGTGGTCTCGTCGTTGCCACCGTCGGGAAATTAGTCAACAAAAGCAGCGGTTTGATGTAAGCGAAAATACATTAAGCTGTCAATCTTCATTCCGCACACAAAACACACACCCGCTGAGAAGGAGAAACCATCAAGTGTCAGGCACTGAAAATATTTTGGCAATGCTTTAGAGTCAGAGTGGAAGAGGTTCTTTTGAGGCTTGTGGTATCGGGGTATCCAGGGGAGTGTAGATGCCACAATATCGTTGAGTGGCACTTTTGAACTTTGACTGTCGCTGACGTCGCTTGGCTTCAATTGATTTCTGTTGATGCAGACAGACAGAAAGTCAGTCAGCCAGTAGAATTCCACTTTACTCTCCTTTAATTTGAGTCTGCTAAACCAAAAGGGCAACTGGAATTACCTTAATGTATGACACATAAATCCTCTTAAATGTGGCTATTCAAAATGTTATTTTTTGCATTTGCCTTTTTCACTTTGGGCAGTTTATATATCCATGAATCTCATTGTATACTTACGTACGTACGAAAGCGAGTAGTTGCAAGTCCATCACAATTATTGACTTGACAGGGCTAAGGGTTGAGCAGTTCTATAGTCGATTAATGTTTACGTAATGTTGAATAAACAGATCGGAAAAAGCTAATGAAAGTCGTCACCATCCATCATTATACAAGTTACTTGGCCTTGACCGTAGGCATTAGTGCATTAAGGGCCCTGGAACCTGTCACCGAACTTACCTACCCCACGAAAAATTTTTATTTTATATTCACATTAATATTAGTATTTGTTTGATATGGAAATTCAAATGGAAATATATTTTTATGAACTACCGAACAGTTTTTTCTTTATATTTCCAAAATCGATTTACTTTGTATATAACACTATTGCATACTTCATTAACTTATAATATTATGTTAAAAATAAGAAGTTTAAAAGAACTTGTTAAAATTCATAAGAATAAGTTGTCTGTAGTTGACATTTTGAATGCAGCTTAAACACATTTTCAAATGGTTCACTGTCAGCCCTTTTTGGCAGACTAAACTGATATTTATTGATTTATGTGGCAGTCATCGAAGAACTTTATTGTTATTCGGCATTTTTGTTTATTCTCATAGAGGGAACAGACTGCCTACCTGACCTCTGTGAACTCACAAGTAGTAGTATCTCTATGCCAAGAGAAGAAGGTGTGGCGATCTGACTTCTTAAACTGAAGTATTTGTAATTTATGAGTTCTGCCTTGAGATATTACTTAAGCTTAAGGCTATTTTACTTTAACATCTTCCACTCTCCTCGAGTGAACTATATTTATACTGTTTTTGGCTCTTATTTATTGTGATACTTTAATTTTTGCATTCTCTTGCACAAAATGCTAATAAGCCAGCAGCAGCAAGAAAAATATCACAAGCCGATTGCCATTTCGTGTTCTGTGTATATTTTCCACTCTCATCCTCATATTGAAATGTTGTTTTTCTTGCTTATTTTGCAGCTTTGCCTGCTGGGCTGATTTAGATGCCAATGCCACATTGTTGTTAACTTGAAGTTGGCAACTAATTTTATCCAGGCATAGTCTGCTCTACAGCTGGGGAATAGTGTAGGACTATGTTTTGTAATCAATTCCCAGTGCTAATAACTAGTTGTCTAATAGTCGAATTTTGTTAATACACTTTATTGTCAGATTTTACACATATTTGTAGTTTTTTTTTATATTACTCTTAACAATATGGATATAAAATTGTTCTATTATCTTATAACTTATTTGATGATAAATACAAGTTTCTAAGAATCGCGTTGTATTCGTTCTAGTGAAACTGACTTATTGATCTAATTCCTCAACTAAATTCATAAATAGTCAATTAAACTGTACTGAGTCCTACTTAAATACTTTGTTGAGTGTATCTTAGTTTCGGAATTTGCCAGCAAACTTTTCCTTTCCGCTTCTTATCTTGATGAAATTTTCAATCAGATATTTGTATGAATTTCTCTGCATGTGTGTTTGTGTGTGTCAGCACAGGAAATAATAGTTATTTTGTTGGCACGTGTATGTAAGCACAACCACATAAACATGTGTGTATAGTATCTATCGATATTTTGCTCTAGCTGAATTCATAAAATTCTCATGACAGCAATTTCAAGAGTTTTACTCGATGGTAAGCAAGTAAGTAAGTAAGTTAGAATATTGTTTTGTTTCGGCTATGAGTAGGCCAATCAAAATTACAATTTTTGATTAGCACATTTATGTAATAATCAAGTTGTGCTTATCCTTCGGCAGGCACGAATAAATATTTGACTGATTGCTGAGCGCAGTTCAAGTCGACTCGATCTCTTTCGATTTGGTCGTCTTTTTGACGTTCTCATATTTTATTTCTATTATAATTTCTTTTCTCTGTCGGCCTTTTCAAATGCCACTGAGCACTTGAGTTTATTTATTGTCCCCATTGTGTTGCTGGGGGTCTATACTATTTGCTCTGGCTGTCAAGTGTGTGCATAGTTGTGCGCTCTGAGTACTTTTTCTGCTAAAATAGCTAAACAATCCGCTTATTCTAACATAGACATAATGATTGTTATTGTTGCAGCTAAGTTCAGTTTAGTTTGCCTTAGGATTTCCGCTGCTCATTGAGGTTGTGTATACAGAACTTGGCTAAGATTTCCCTGGTCTCTCTTATACACGTAGTTGAATTTAAGGAACTACGCACATTGTACATATTCGACTCGAAAATGGTTAGTTATTTAGAAGTGCTCTTGACTGTGGAGTATAAACTGCCTATATTGTTAGCCAAAGTGTCTGGCTTGCTTGCATAAGTTGTTATAGCCTGATGCTTATATCATCAATATGTATTACAATCCACTACAATCTCAAGTTGCTTAAGATGGAAATTATCTAAGCAGCTCTTAAATCTCGCTACCTTTGAGAGCATTATGAATGCTCTTAAGCCTGCAACAGGATGTAACAAAATTAACTTGTAAATAATTAGTAAATGTAAGGGTCTTAGCTTGTCTCAAGTTTCCAATGTTGAGTGTCTCAGGAAATAACAGCAGGCAGATAAGTCGGTTGATAAGTTTAACCTACATTTGAAATGCTTTTGGCATTTATAGCTCGTCTCACTTCCTGTCAAAACAGTTGAGAATCGAGCTATCAGTTTGAATTTAATGATACTATAACTTAATCAACTAGTTTAATTCAGTGTCTTTGCCAATGACTAGCAATTATGTACCGAATGTGATTTTTATCTCTTTTAATAAACAATAAATGTCAAATAATGTGTTTTGCATTTTATGCTCGAGTTGCACATTTTATGTACTGCAACTCATTCAACAACAAAATTGTTGCAGCTCTTGTTGCATTTTGTGCGATTCTTGGTAACTTATATACTCAGCTAAATAATACCCTTTACCTTGAAATCGAAGTAAAAGAGTTTCTTGACATAAGGTGCTATTGTGGCAAGATATGCTTAATGTGATTTTACAGGGTATCTGCAAGTTGAGATGCCTTGACCGTAGCAATGTTGTTTTATGATGATATATTAATGCTGCAGCCATGAGGTGCCATAAAGTGAAGCCACTTGAAAAGTGAGACACCCAACCAAGCAACGGCAACAAGAGCAATGTGGCTGTTGTATCCGGCTCATTGGATATGGCTATGACTAGCTAATAATACCATACTATAAGTATTATACACATTAAACTTATGTATGTGTAGCACTTAACACTTCTTCTCCTCTTATTTATTATGTTTGCGCGTTAAATGTTTATTTCTATACCAATAAATTTTGATGGTTAGCTGCCACATAAATTTGGCTCTTGCTTAGTTCAATTTTCAACTCTAGCCACTTAACTGAGGCTAATCAACTGTAAACAGCTAAATCATCAAAAACCAAATTGCAGCTGCCTGAATATGCAATTTGTGGCGCCAGCTGCTATGATCGTTTTCATATAAAAATTGTTGTATATTAATTGATTTTTAATCAAAAACAAAAGTTTGTTTCTAAACAAAATGCAAGCGCATCTAACAGCTGTGTAAGCATTCGTTGATGATCAATGTGTTGGCAGATCCGTCTACTACTGTCTGTAAAGTCATCTTTATCCCAGTATTATTTTTATATTTTTCCCCACTTCCAAGCAGTCCACAGTCTTGTGTCTAGTGCTTAACATCCAAATTCATGCGTCGGCTAAGTGTCAACTTTTTGAAATTGCTAATCAAGCGGCACATACACACACTCAGCCATACACAGATACACTTAGGGTATTCTCGGATAGCTTTGAGTAAAGGGACAAGTCAAATGGCGTTATGAGTTTGTTAGATAAACAATCGTTAACTATTAAGCTAGGCATGTGAGGGGAAGAAGCAAAGATTTCATGAAACTTAAAGATTCGACTGATATATTCCCTGTATTTTGGGTATTAGCTTGACACTGTTGTATACCTATTATTTAGATTAATATATTTTTGAAGGGCTATATACATTGTTCTTTTGTGATTTATACACACTTATTTCTCTGGAATTCATATTCATAACTTCATAACACCCTTTGGGACACTGCCAATTGGTGCAGGGTATAAAAATTATGAGACATATTTTGTGTATATTTAGGTTTATGGACAGCCAAGACTTGCCTGACTAAAATGAACCATTTAGTCATGTATATATGTACAATATGGAATTGTATATACATACAAATGAAATGCACAAGTAAAAAATTGGGTCATCGATCAGCTGTTGGGCGTAGATATGTGTTAAAGAACATTAAATATATATATATTATTTAATTTTAAAAAAATAATACAAAATCTTTAAAATAATAAGCTGTTAATATCTTAACAAATAACAAATATTTCACAATTAATTTCATATCTTTTTTTGGCTTATTTATAATTTTATTGAGTTTAATATGTGCACACATACTTAATTAACTCTATTTCTTCGTCCAAGTTGAATATGTTGTATTTATTATATAAATACAAAATTGTACGATCTACACGTCACAGCTATTTGGCCATTGCTATTGTTAGAATAGCTTTTACAACACATATAAATAAACTCGCAACGCATTCAAAAATATGTTCCACACAAACTCGTATATTACGATACATTGCGTATACGCCGCGTGTACGCATCTTGCTTCCAGTCTGTTCTCTCACGTTGTGTGAGAGCAATATTTCTTGGCAGTGCGTATGTGCATAGTATTCATTCAAAGACAGGTAAATGCGCACTAACACACACTGACAAACGTCCATTCATTAGAAAAATAAATTTCATTCTAGGCAAAAAGAAAGAATAAAGAAGTAAAAAAAAAAAAACAAAAAAGTCTGCGCACATTTTTGGCCACAAGCCAAATGTAAACGAAAAGAAAAAAAAAAGAACAGAAACAAAAGCTGCTCACGTTTTAAATGCGATTATTGTAGTTGTAGCTGTTGTGTGTGTGGTGCTGATATCAAATTCTCAACAGCAAGTCATTTTATTACGTTATCAGCTGGAATGTTGGGCATTTGAAAGTTGTTGGGTTATTTTTCGGACGGAATTAACACCCAGACGAAAGCCTCACCTACGACCCCAACTGACTTAACCCATCATGCTTGCCTTGACTTGTGGTGGTTTGTCAAAGGTCTGGCAATTACTTACATTTGTGTGTCATTATTGTTGACGCTTTCTCTCTCTTTGGTAGCCAAAAAGTCAAAGTTGGCCTCATACATCACAGTTTGACGTGAATGGGGCATGTGGCTAGATGCCTTGCGGCATGTGGCCTGTGACGTTGGCACTTGCCGTACGGATTGCCCTTGTTTTCCTTCATGTCATATCGATTTTCAAATTTTCGGAAGCCTGAATGTCCAAGTGTCAGTTCACTCGTCTGTTCGCAGCTCGTGTTTTGGCAAATCGTCGCTGCTTGATTTTGCCTCGCTCTTCATGTTGCTGTTGTTTATTTTGTATCTTTTTTGTTGATTTCCTTTTCGGCTTAAAGGTGTTAACTTTATCACAAGGCATTGCGAGTGGTCACTTTCGATTGTAAACACTTGTTTCACAACTTTTGCATTTTCAATTTCACAAGAACAAAAAGTAATATGATATACAAAAAAAAGTGATACATGTAAATTTTTTTTAATTCCATTTTTTTCATAAAATTAAAATAAATTCTCTTGTATTACCATTTGGCACGTTCGACTTAAAGCTAACGACGCAGTTAGAATACAATTTGTTTGCTTGCAATTTGAAGTTTTACTTTGAAATTCAATTGCAAACGTCTCAGATTTATTTAACTTTAAATAAAATTTTATATTAAATTTGTAATACAATAATTTACATTAGCTGCTGTAACTAATTATTGCTTAAGCAAAATGTGTTCTGTTGTCTCTACTAAATTTATATTCTCAAAAAGAAATCTCGCTTCCGAAGGGATTGTCCGTAGAATGCAGTTAAGCAATTGCTACTATTTATTCTCATTTCACGAGTTATGTGCTAGTTCATAAAATTGTAAGATTTATAATCAATTTGTAAAAAGAGGCGTTGCGTTCGTTTACTGCATTTAGCACCACCTTCTATTTATTAAGCTATTATTCCAATTCAAAACGAGTATAAAGTCAGTTTGAGTTATATTAATACAATTTACAACCGGTTATTTAGAATAGTTCAATGGAACTTATGTCAGTTAAAACTCGTAATCTCACTGCCCAGATTCCACATCCGTTATCGACTTAATTATAGAAATTACAGTTGTTTGAATATGCATTGGCTAGTCATTTGGTTGTTGGTTTTTCATAGTATCTCTATGCCAAGAGTCAAGGGAGAAGTGGATCAAACAACAAATTCAGCTTCTGTAATTGCAAGTGCAAGTGCAAGCAACATTCACTATCAGTATTTCAAATACAGTTTTTGTACTAAATTTTGGTTTTTCTGCAACCTTGCAATTTTGTACTCCATTGCTTTTAATGACCGCAGGTAATTATTATATATAGTTTGCAATTCATTTGGTAATTCAAAGCCCTGACTGACTCGACTTGCCTTTGGCAAACTGATAGAACCCAGTGCAATGAACCAAAGTGGCAAGTTTGAAAACGCAATTCGATTATGACCACAAAAACGACTACGATTACACGCCCAATTGGTACGTCACAAAAGCAAAAAGTCTGGCACCAATTTTCCAACCATCAAGTATTTTGTTGTACTCTATGGTATGGCTATTATAATTTTGTCATGCAACTGACACAAATGAGAGATAATCGTTACAGCGAGTATGACTGTAATAAAAGTAAAAATTATTATACGAATTGTAGAGTTCTAAAAATGACCTGATAAACATACTGGCAACTGGTTTCATTTTGGTATGCTTCCAAATTGAAAATGACATTTAATTTCATATCGTCTACATACATTTTGCATTCAATCAAATGTTTTTAAATTTTTTAACCCACCCATAACTGCCATTAAAACTGATAAAAATTTTACTATTCAGCAAGAATTTCATTAGTCCATGGATTACTTTAAGAAATAAAGTATTGAATTATATATTTAGTTTTAAGATATTGTAACTCTTTAGATGTCGAATACTGTAGCACATTTAAGCTTCGTCTTCAATATCATTATATTATTTTCTTTAGCAAATGAAGTACAGCTACAATTTAAATAAATATCGAGTGCAAATCATTGAATCGTTTTTGCCAATACGATTGTCTTGTAACGTAACGGAAACAATTACAGAGCCAAGTGCAAAATGGTCACACGTTTAATGTGTGATTACCAATGCAGGCAACAAACTCAGTCAACACCATTAACAACAACAAGAAGAATAACATCAACGCTGGCAACAAATTTGCGAGTACAAAGCCGCAAGACATTCACGAATAAAAGTTGAACTTTGGTAACGACTTGCAACAAGTTTTTTTTTGCATTGGTTAGCTCAGCCAGTAAGTTGTGCATTGTATGTTAAGGCTGAAAATAGTTGGAAAATGTTTAAAGCTTGTAATGATATTTAAGTAGAATTAATATCTGTACTGATGCATGGTTTAATGTTCTATAAATATTCATGCGTACATTATATTGTATAATTAATATTATGAAAGGCTTGCAATATTAAAATTATCCTATGTACTTAGTAATACTTCTACCTTATATTGCAGTTATCTGTGTAATCTTTCAAGCTGTGTAATATTTAAATAAGCTTCCAGACAGTGTCATGCATAATACATTTTTTAAAAGTGTATATTTCCATAAAAGTATATTATATTTTATTATAAATAATTTTTTATTTTTATAATTGTTTATTAAATGTAATGGTTAATCGATGCAAGTTTATTATTCGGCTAGTTGATCTTACTCGTTTTTTGTAATATACAGATTTTTTATGAAAGATTTATGCCACTTGATGACCTTGGACAAGGTATTTTTTTCGTGTTTCACTCTGGCTATAAATAGCGGCAGTAACCTCCAAGAGGTCACAGCAATTGCAGCACACACACTTACACATACACACACACACACCACTTACCAGCTGTAAATAAAAAAAAAAAAAGTTGTTTGCTGAATTGTTTTACGGGGCAGGCAAAACTTTTTAAGTGTCTGTATACAACAACAATAAGTACAACCAACATAAAAGGGCATCAACAAAAACAAACAAAAAATTAAAAATAAAAAAAATAAAATTGTATTTTAAACCAACAATGTGGTCGTATGTATGGCCAGCTGTGACCGCCAGAACTGAAACGTTTAGTTTAACAATATTAATTATTTAGGCCAATAAAATTAAGCGGTTCGTTTAATTGGCTTTTTCAGTAAAGGTCAGTTACGAACTGCAAATGTGAAGAACAAAGAATTTTCGTATTTTTACGAAATTAATTAAGTAGCTTAAACGACGCGCCCATAGAAATGTTTATGCATCAGATAAGAACAACAGTAAGGTGGCAACTTGGTAGCTGCTTCTGATTAAGATAATAGTATAGATAAGTAGGTAGACATGTAGGCCATAGTTGGGCATTTGAAGGACAGAACCACCAAGAACTCCACTAAAACTATAATACAAGCTCAACTGACTCAGAAACAAATGCAAATATTTCAACAAATGTTGTGACTTTTTGCTTATTATTTTATGGCCGCTGCTTATCAGTAATATTTTCTGTTGATAGGGCAGGTAAAATCTGATATCTACTAGATATTATCGAAAGTTATTTGTCTGTCATGTTTGGCGCCTCGAAGGGTCCCACAGTCATTATCAGTCAACCACCGCGTGGATTGTTGGTTCTGATTTTGATATGTGGCCTATGAGGGGTGCGTCTTTAATTAGCTATAAAATAAAGTTACATATCACTATGGAAATTAACCAGACAGTTAACTGCTTGAGTCATTTTTTCTTGAGGTAGAAAGCAGAGATAACTCTCCAGGCTCATTAGTTAAAGTAGACAAGCGACAAACAGAAATTGTTATTTTACATATACACACTTCCAAGTTTATTATAGAAAATGATGTCGAAAGTTTATTTTATTTATAATTTGTTTAAATTTATATTCGCAAGTAATTATATAGAATTTAGCGCTGTATATTGATAAAATATATTGATTATAAGTATCTAGTCTTCACATTGTTCTCTTTTGCACTGACACACTAATCGAACGTTGTCAACGTGGCTTATATCCGGTGAATTGAAGTTACCCACAAACAGACAACCATGGTTAGCATGATAGATGGTAAAATAGAAGGGATGATCAGCATAAAAATGTTTTGGTTCTAACTCAGGAGGTGGCATGCTCCTTACTGCCACAACCATTGCTGTTGCTGCCGCTACTTCCGTTCCCTCTTCATTGACCTCGATGAAAGCCTTGTGTAAAATCTTTGACACATCTAATCTTTCATTCGAATCCAACATATTTCCAAACTCAGCTTGACCATTGAAGATTAATTTAATGCCCATTTCTTTGAAGACCGGCGTGAGTTCTTGTTCGAATTCCGCTTTAAATTTGGGCAGCTTGACAAATACCTTATGTAAGGTCAGTTGAGATGTTATATCCTCCAGCGATGTTGTTTGCAGCTTCTTCTCCAGTTGCTTTAATCCCGCATTTAAATTTGGCAATATGATCAACATAAATAGATCAGTATCTTGATAGGCCAATCGCAAGGCTTTTGCATCCATTTCTGGTAAGTCAGCAAAATAATACTTATTTGCCGCATTCATCATTGACACTTTTAGTATCTTTTCATTTCCCAAAAAGAAATCTTCACTGCGCGTCTCACTCTCCTCGAATTTAACTGTCCATTCGCCTTTGAAGTGAATGGCATTAACCAACACCAATCGAGTGTTGCCACTTAGTGCGTCAGAGCTAACGATATTGCTTATTAACTTGTTCGTCCTGGACTCAACCCAGCCATTGATAGTGTTCGCAGCCTCACTGCCAATTGAGAAATCAATATTCTCTGCTTCCGAGTGAAACTTCTGTGTTAATATCTCGTTGAATCTCTTGCGTACTTTATAGTCCTTCATAAGGTACAATTTGTTAGCCATGGTCAATACACTGCACTCCACATAGGTAGTTAACACGTTACTGAATCCGTTCGCTATCTCTTTGGCATAGTTCGAGCTGAAATTGAGTCCTCCGTCCAATTCTATGGCAGTCT
Organism: Drosophila innubila; assembly: GCF_004354385.1. NCBI lineage: Eukaryota > Metazoa > Arthropoda > Insecta > Diptera > Drosophilidae > Drosophila > Drosophila innubila. The sequence goes on from NW_022995380.1 coordinate 14,765,522, forward strand.
CACTGCCATCCACAGCACCCATACGCAACATTCCAGCGCAAGTTTGTATGGAGAGTGGAGAGCATATTATGTTCCTATTGGGATTAAAGTTGACCAACTGATGGTAAAAATTGCGGGAAAATATGTCCAGGGATTTGGTAAAGTAATTTCTAAATTCTGATTCCATGTTTCTAACTGTGTTTATGTTCCATCATAGCGGAAGTAAGAGATGTGCTTTTTAAACAAAACTGAAATTTAATAAATTCTATGACAAATTGTACAAGGTTATTCTAAAAATATTTAAAAATTTAATATGTTGTATTGATCAGGTTTTTATCGTTGAAATGTCTTTCACTTTATTTACTTTATTTAATTTAAATATACCAACTAAACTAATTATCGTTAAATTCGTGAATTCCAATGAATTTCAAATGATTCATTGTTTGTCTTTATGCAAATATCAAATTTCTCCGTATGTTGGCGGTTTGCTTAAGCCTAGGCACATCAATCAAACTGAAAGTACCAAAAGATATAATATATGTGATATATCACTTTTTGAATACCTTAACGATTCGGTGACCGGCGGGCACGTGCCTGGTCTCATAACTGTTCTTATCTAGGGTGAACAGTCCGTTAGTACGACAGACAAGGACAGATGTCAGTTTGTTCGATATTGGAATTTATAATTAATGTTCAATAACTTTTTAATTTGGATACATTAGTCAAAAATGTATACGAAATGTTTCGGAAATGTATTTTCGTTTAGTGTAAACTTGTCAATCAGCATAAATCAGACAGAATTATAGCTAGTTCTTGGCTAAGGTCATACGAGTATATTTTCGAATATTACGATTAATATTTTAACATGTTCTGTACTTGACGATGAGATACAGAGACACGGAACACAATGTAGGTCAGTTTGCCTGCATGCCAAAGTCTCCAGCTATAAATAAATGCATTTCTGTTTTCATTTCGGAATTGCCTAGTAAACAAACAAAGAACGGAACAGAATCAACCGTGGGCACAATTTTGCAATTGAATGGCAAAAGAGTCGCTGACCTTGCAGGAAAAATAAAATCGGGGGCATGTCCATGTGCGTGAAAAGTTCTCCGATGTGGAAGTGTTCCAGCCAATGGCCTTTAGCATGAGATGACAAATGTCACGACTAAGGCTCAAACTGAAGCTGAGTGCATGTTTATATATAACATAGTCCAGCTTAGAGATGGCCAATTGACGTGCTTGGCATTCTTGTTGATTTTGGAGTGAAAGAACCCGAGAAGGGAATCAAACCCACACCCATCTATGGTCTTGTTGTGTTGAGAGATATCAGTTCATATGTATACAATAGAGAATATACTTAGCTTATATTTTGCTATAGCCGCGAGCATTTTTTCTATTGTCTATTGGCCACTCATATGTTGTGGCAAGCACTTTGACCTCAACATGTAGCACCATCTGTCCTTTTGTATTTAGTTTTGTCGGGCGGGTAATTTGATGCTGCAAAAATGAAATCAGACGACTGCCATAGCTAAGTGCAGTGAACTCGTTTGTTAAAATTTGACCGATTTGCATAAATTTGAGAACCATCGCATTACAGCACATTGTATCTGTATGTGTATGTGTATGTGTATGAATGTGTATGTGTCAGTTGAACTCCCTGGTTTCACATACTCATGCTGTTGTCTCTCGGCTCACAGTTTGACATTATTAATTGCAATGTGTGTGTTAGACATGGTCTGATTATTTTCATCAACTTTTAGTCCCTTTTGCTTGAAATAAACAGGTGCAATATTCTCGCAGCTAGTTCTGAGTTTCTTGCATATAGTCTAATGCAAGTCTGGCACAAGTTGTAATTGATACTTCAAGGCAAGTTGACTAATTACGCCTGTTGAGGGTCAGGAAATTGATTGGGCATGTGCTTAATGGCCTGAAAGTGCAAGCTGATAGTAAGGTCATAAGATGTGGGTCAATTTCTGATCCGAGTTTCACACAGTGACACAAAACTTTCAGCTACAGTAAAATGCCTAGGTGTATAATTTCAGTTAGAATGCAGTTGAATATTTATAGAGGAAATATAAACAGTCTATAGAATGCGCCAAGCGTTCGCGGAATTTATGGAAACTCCCCGTATCTGAAGTACTCTGGTTTTCCAAGTATTTGTTCAGCATATCATTTATGTCTACAGTTTGGTATTGATACGATTGTTGATGATTGTGAAGTTGAAATTGCACTCTACGCATTTCTGTCTCAACTTCTTTGTGTGCTTTGTTTATTCAGCTTCTTCCAGCTGCAAGTCTAACTGCAATCATGAAAATTGTATTCGGTACTGGTTATAGTCAGAGTTAGCGATTGTGATTATAGATCACCTCAGCGTGTACTTAGAAGGTTGTGGCACAAAGTTCCAGTCGCAGACCACGTCGAGGTCGCATTTGTTCAAGCATTTTAACCGTTACGCCGCGTAGTTGCCAGCTGGGAAGGTTTTGTAATGGATCAAGTCATACCCGATCTCATTAGCGTGTCTTTTTGTTATGTAACTATCCAACTATAAAAATATACATTGCTGAATACGTCTGGCAAATAACTTCGTATCTCTGACCACATTAACTACTGCCATATCAAATTAACCACACGCGACTGAACGTTTGGCATTTTTAGCTAGAGATGAACCTCTGGCACTTTATATAAGAAAACTCCAGAGTTGAATAGAATTTGGAATCAGAAATATGCAAAGTCTTGAAGAAAATGTGATTATTAAGGGATGATAATTGTGTCTTTAGAGTTTCACGCTGTCATCACTAATTTGACACTAGTAAGAACAGTTATATTTGAGACTTTTAGACTAGGTAATACCGTGTAAATACCCTGTGAGTTCTAGAATCTCACATATAAGATTCTTAAAATTCTTAAGTGCGGCATTATATATTTAACATTTAAGGCAAGCCAATGCATTAAATAGTATACATTACTTGTACGACCCTGTTCCCACTGTATTGTCTACAGGGTATACAGAACCAGATAATAGGAAAATGGTAATCACGACAAAGCGTCACAACTGCTAAGCGATTACCGAGCATTTGCATATTTGATTCATGTTTACATTCAGCTACATTTTGTTGCTACATTTTGTTGCAATATTTTTCCACTGGCCAATAGGAGAAAAGAAAAAACGTCACCAAGCTACCCGCCAGACGTTGAATGTGAATTGATGACAGGCAGACGACAACAACAACCAAAGCGACGATGCTAATGTGATTGTTTTTATTTTTTTTTTTTCTTACTTTTTTGTTGTATTGGCTATTGTCGTGCTAGCGAGCTAACGAGCTAATGGAAAAGTTTTTACTTCTATAAAATTTATAAAGCCTACACACATACACATCCATACGAGTACGTAATTTCGCATGTAGAAACATGTGTAAGAAGCCTTGCAAGTTTCCATGTCTTACATGTCCATTTCCCCAGGTGTATCATTTTGTACTAGGTTCCTATTAAATTAATAAATACACGTAAAAGTTGACCCGTACGTACCTCGATGAAAATACACGTATTCTTTATTACGAGCAACTGAAGTTTGTACTAGGTTCCTATTAAATTAATAAATACAAGTTGATCCGTACGAACCTAGTACGAAAATACATGAATTCTTTATTATGAGCAACTGAAGTTTTGATATTGTCGTGTTTTTCTGATCTCTTACAAGATCTGAATCCATCATTTATAATAGGTTTTTTTTTTTTTTTTGCGAAGGTGTATGTGTCTTACATATGCATTTCCCCATCTGGAATATTTTGTACTAGGTTCCTATTAAATTAATAAATACAAGTTGATCCGCACGAACCTAGTAATAGTCATGTTTTCTGTTCTGTGACAAGATCTGAAGTTATCATTCATATTGGTTTTTCTTTTTTAGCAATCATGTAAATTTGTAAAAAACAAACGTTATCATTCTATTAAATATGTAAATACTCGAGGGTCTAAAGAATTTAGAAAAAATTAAAGGGTATATACAAGTTAACTGGTCACGATTTGTTGTTATATTTTTCTTTATACATATTTTTCTGAACGATGACAAAGTTCCTAAGCTCAGATAAAAAGTTGCGCCAATATTTGCCTTTTTGCTTTTGCCTTTGATAAAGCCGCCTTTTATTCAATTATGGGCGGATAAAGAGAGCGAACCGCATGCTTATATCAATTTAATAGAAAAAACAAACTTTTCTCGAACAGTTGATGATGAAGAAGGTCTAGAGTTAATTAAATTGGATTTATGTTAATGGCATTTGGCTAAGCTCAGCTTAGTTTTTGATTGACCATTGTCCATTATTCGTTCTGATAATTATGTTATTATATATGTGTTCGTTTTGTAAGCTGCACATCCCCATCGTATTCTTATCATAGTTACAACACTGAAACAGCTGATGTAACGGAACTGAACGAATTAACGTTTTTATATGCTTACGTATGTATAGTACGTATATATGTATATTCAGATATTCGTCATGCTGTCTGACATACGTCTGACTTGTGCTAAGGTGTGTGCCTCGCACCTGTACAGGTGTAGCTGTCAATTAGCCAAGGCTTAGACTAAAAGTCGTATGAACTCGTATATTTGTCACTGGAAAATAACAACGTGTGAATCCAATTAGCAATCCGTTAAGGAAACGCGACACACTGAGACCTTGTTAAAGGTGTAACAAATATTTTCTAATCGCTTATCAAACGCTTTGCGCATTTCATAATCGCGTATGTAACATTTTAGCCTATAATCCTTTAGAGCTTTAGTTCCATTAATCCGTGACATTGAAGCTATAATTTCGACTGCTACTTCTACTTTCTTGGGCTTTTCGTAATTCGAAATATATTCAAGAAAATCAATTAATGCTTTATTTAGAACAACTTAACACAATCTAATGTAGTTCAGTAGGAGAACGATAATTTTCCAAACAGTTATTGGAATAATTTGCAATATGCGATCACAAAAATGTAAATCACATGCTGATAATTGAACGGAATTTTTTCAATGACACCTGCATAAGAAGTAGTTGAGCATTTCAGCGTTTCAGCTACGAATACCCTGCAATTATTGAAGGCTTATGGGGGGCTCTAGAGTGCAGATCATATTGCAATCAACTGTCGGCTGAATTCTCAAGTCATCGTGACTGTGGCCATTAATCGCACTTTTACCAGCTCAAGGACATTCATACGTAACGTGGCCTAAAGACCAAAACAAATTATACCTATATATTTCTTAATGACGGCTGCCTGCCCATTTTAGGTGGGGGACTTTGAGGGCAGCTCATTGTGTGTAAATATTGGGCTGGTAACAGCAAAAGCCACAGAAGAAGAAGAAGGAATTTCACGCCCATTTTGGGGAGCGAGTATACAGCAAATTATCATCAGCAACAAATATGGGTTAAATATCATTTATATCAAATTTATTTACGGACTTATGAGGCTTAAGTGCCTCAAGTTGTACGATTGCGAGTCAAAGACAGTACTGACTGCAAGGCGTCGGTCCAAAAGAGAGTGCAAAACTTTACATTTAAATATAGCTAAAGCTCGATATGTCGAACGTCAAAAGTGACGTCACGTTTTAAGAGGCGGTTGTCACAAAACAAAAGAGCACAAAAAACCGGCTTTGCTTGTACATTGAACATTGACTGGTCACCGTTGCTTGTTTTTCTCTTTGTTGTTACTGTTGTTGTGTTGGTGTTGGTGTTTTGTATGCGTGTGAGCCATAGTTTGTGTTCTTTGTAAATTGGGAATCACAGTCTGATCAGTTGTTTACAACAGGTTCACATTGATCCATCTAGATCGCCTAATTAAGCGTATCACGTGCTGAGTAAACCCCCAGCCAAAATAAAAATTAAAAGCCGTGCCTCTCTTTCTTAATGGTTGGCCGATTGGATGGCTCATGCTTTAAATCGAAAGCTATATATTTTACATTCTTGCCTCTGTCTGGCCATAAGAATTCTGCCTTTATTTTTACCACCACACTGCGTATGCGCATTGTTAGACAGAAGCAGTGAGCGGGGGACAGAGGACAGCGGACAGAGGAGGCGCTAACAAGACGTTTACTCACGCCGCATGTTTATCTTAATATGTTCGACTTGCTGTTTCTTGCCAAGTCATGCAAATGAGCGCATTCTCTTCAACTTGTTTACACTCTCCCACCAGTCGATGGGGGGCGGAGCTGTTGCTGTTTCTCCAGAAAAATAGTGAACTATGCCCTCGGCAAACAAATAAACACATAACCAAGCCCAGACACTTGTTAGTTTAAACTTTTCCTTATTTTTTATGCATTTTGGTTTCTATTGAGCGGCTTCTGTACTTTGATCTAATGGCTTTTGTTAAACTGATACGTGTTTTGTCACTTTGTTGCATGCAACGTTGAAAATCTCTGCGTAGTGCCACGCGAACGGAAATAACAATTAAACAAATGAAGCAAATACATTATTTGACCTGTAAAGCATATAATAATTAGACATTGATAATAAAAGTATTTACAACTTATGAGCTTGTGAATATTGCCTTTGTTCCGTAGTATTATCTGTCAATAAATTGAAGCAATACAACCGCATAAGTTTAGTCCCTTCTGATAAGAGATAGGGAACAACAATTTAGATTTCAAGCAAAGTCACCCAAAGATAGAGAGAGAGATATATGTGAAGTATAAATAGTACATAAGTAAGTGCGTCCGTCTTTGCCTTGATTCACATTTCTCGTCAATATTTGTTATCCGTACACAACCGAGCAGCAGAGTGTACGAATCGAGCGTTAAATTCACACACCTAAAAGTGCCGCTAAACGATTGCCAACTAGTATAAGCACTTGAAAAACATATTAAAACTCAAATATTTCGTTGATCTGTAGTCAATTATTGTCTCTAATATTGACATAAGATCACAAGCAATCGATACTTGTGGCTCGTGTGTGTAATTGATTGGGGCGTTACTCGCTATAGAGACAATTGCTTGTTGATAAGCCTATATTTCCATCTTTTTTAATGGGAGTTTAATTCCATTGTGTAGGGTATTTTCTGCAGATCATTAGCTTTTAAAGTAAATATTAAAAAAATATATTTATTATAAATAGATAGTTAAATTTGATAAAATAAAAAATATATTTAAAAATTTTTTAAGATAAAGTTTAGGTTTTAAAATTTAAATCAACATATTTCAAGCAAATTCTATTTCTTAAATATAAGAACACGAGTGTAAAAAATGAACTTTTAAATCATTTGTAAAAATATAAGGTCTGCAGATGTCAAAAGTAACTGATTCACTGGCTAATCCATGTTTTGTTAACGAGTGTTTATGGATAGACTCTTGAACAAATAAAGTAGGGCATGTAAACTGCGCTCAGGCCGACACCGAAACGATATTTGTTTACAATTCACAGTCTCCGGTCGCGTGTTCAATGCTCCCCGTAAATAAAGAGAACTTTTGATCAGATATATGAGTTTAGTACTAAACTGGTCGATCTATAGAACGCATCACTGATGAGCTCATTTGCTCGCTGGGAAGGGTTCAAAGTTATGACTCTGCCGAGTGGTCATGTTGAAAGTAACTGATTGTTCGATTGATCAAGCTTATGCGTAGTACAGTTCGTAAGTAATGATAGTTAACTGAGTCTTACATGTGATTTTTGCGTGTAGCCATTTGATTTGGATATAACATTAGTCAGATGTACTTGTAAGTTTTGAGTTTGCCGCTTATCGACAAATTATTGCAATAGTCAGATAAGAAAAGACTTAACCGGTTAATGGAGCATTAGGTAGAAGCGTGCCTGGCTCATGCGAATGCTTACTACCAAATCGATTTTATTTCTGAGTCACACGAATACATTTTCAGAAGGAAAACAGTATTTTCTTACTATATATGCTGTGTCATGGTCCAATGCGAGCTTATATTTATTTTTAATTTAATTTCATAATGAAAACAATCTGTAGAATACGTGTACATTGTTTGTATTATTAAAATAGCGCAAGGGAGACTCTTATCTCATGATGTCTTATTCCATCTCTTTCTTTCTTACAGTTGCTGGGCTGAGAATTTCATCAGCTGATTGCTGGCCTACAGCAACAATAGCAGAAACAACAGGAGCCACAGCTTAAAATGTTTATTTGCGCCTAATAAAAATGCAATTTTTATGGCATAGAAAATAGAGCGTGGCCATTGCATTGGATGTCGTACAGAACCCAAATGAAAATGAGGTTTGGAAAAATGTGCCAGCCGCAGCAGCAGCAGCAGCAGCAGATTGTGATGTAATGAGAGCGCAACAAAAGTGAAGCCGCAATGCAATTGCAATTGCAAAAAGATTATACAATTTGTGAGTTTGCAACAATCTAGGACAACAGCAGCAGCAACGACAACGGCAACAAACGGCCTCAGACAAAGTCTTAAGCTGATAAATACCGGCTGGCAACAAGCAACGAGCAGCTAGCAACATTGTGGCGTGCAATAGCAGCAACAACAACAATATCAACAACAGCAGCAGCAGCAGCATAAATTCAAAGTCGCTACGATAATTGTGCGGAGCGTGGGAACTACAAATCACAGCAGCAGCAGCAGCAACAACACCAACAGCAATACCAACACCAACAGCAGCAGCAGCAATTGTTGCTCATTTCGCTCTTGGCTCTCCCAATGCTCGCACAGAGTCAACGACAGCAACAATTGCCGCCGCTCTGTGCTCATTCGGACGTTACGATATTTTTTTCTCATATAATTTGAGGCGTTTCGGCAAGCGCACACGACAGTTGTGCTTGAAACGCTTCGTAGTGAAGTTCGTGCTCGATCGACGCGCGGAAAACAATAAAAGAAGAAAAGAAAAAAGAAGAAATAAGAAAAAATAACAAACTTTGTTCAACACAAAATTGGCGTGTACAATTTTTGTTACATGTGAAAAAACGAAAAAGAAATTTATTTAGAAATTTTTGTTCATATTTCGACGACGAGCTTCGCGCGGAAATTAGCAAGCGTTTGCAAGAAACAAACAAGCCAAAAAAAGGAAAATTCAATAAATTGGAAAAGCTATCAAGTAGCAGTGAAACAAGAAGTAAACACAACTTTGCAACGTGTAAACCAAGTGAAATTTTTTGTGAGTGCTCCAAGCAAAAAAAAAAAAAAAAATAAAACTAAAACTAAAACCCAAAGCAAATACTTGAGTTGATCGCTTTAAAGTGGCTCTCAAACTGTAAAGTAATGTGCGTGCCAAAAGCACAACAACAGCAACAACAAAAACAACAACAAAAACAACAACAAAGACAATTTGATAAAGAAAAGGAAGTAATAATTGCGAAATTGTTAAGCGCATAAAGAAATGGCCATAGATTTTCTTATATTGGCCCTGCTGCTCATCTCGTTCATCATCAATCTGTTGGCGTTGTGTGCGTTCTGGATAACGCCGGGATTGCGCACCACAGCAAATCGTTTCACAATCAATCTGCTGATCATCAATTTGATTGGCTGCTGCATTTTGGCACCCACATTGTTGCTGAGTGGTGTGAAGAGTCTGTCGGCACAGACAACGGGAGCAACAGTTGCCGGCGATAGCATTGAGTTTTATTCAAAGCCCGGCAATCATCAGCTGACCATACGTCGTAATGGCCAACTTGTGGAGCAGGACGGCATTGTGGTGCGCCGCAATATCAGCAGCAGCAGCAGCAGCAACATCAGCAGCAGCAGCAGTGGCATCAATGCTGATAACGACAGCAATGGGGACACCATTGAGATGATTTACAAGTGCAATGCGACATATTGCCGGGAATTGACCATCGATGAGCGTGGCGATGGTGCCTTTGTCATCACGGAAACGGAAACCAAGGAGGATAATCTGAGTGTGCCGACAGTGCACAGTAACATTCAATTGCCAGCGGTGCAGCTGCGTTGTTGGTCCATCGATATGGCCGCCGCACTGGGCGCTCTGGCGGTGCTTCTTGTGGTGGGTGACACCTGGTGTGCGGTCACAGATCCATTGCGTTATCACAGCCGCATTTCGGGTGTTAAGACATGGATATTCATAACACTCACCTGGGCTGTGGGCATACTTTTTGGTGCACTGTCCGCCTTTCGTGTCCTCGACTTTGAGGCAGACACACTGTTCAGCCGTCAGAGACGTCTGGCTGCCACATATTTCAACATTAGCAGCACAAACAGCATCTTTGGCGTGGTCTATGCGAGTATCTACTTCATTGTTATCATCCTGTTGCCGTTTGGCTTTGTTTGTGGCATGTATTGGCGCATCTTCAGCGAGGCACGCGGCAATGGGCTGCGTATGCGACAAAATGGCTCCTCGCCGCTGCTCCAGAGTGCCCTCAACCTGACCAATCAGGCACAGGCCACACCCGCGACACCCTTCTCGAACAGCTTGTGCGTCCACAGACATTCCATATCATCGGCCAGCTCGCATGGCGGTGGCGTTGGCGTTGGTGTTGTCACTGGCGGACTCCAGATGCAAATCGACCAACGTGGAGCACGCAGCTCGCCCAGCTGCCTGCGTCGCGATTCGGCTGCCAAGGTGCTGCTGCCGACCATCTCCGATGATGGCTCCGATGGCGATGTTGAGAGCAGCACGGTCGGCGCCCCTCAGCTGATGAGTGTGCCGGAGCAATCGATTGCGGATCGCAATCAGAACATCCTATTGACACTGCAAACGGCCAGTGGTGAGATTAAACGCAACTACTCGGCCAGGCAGCTGCCATTGTTGGGCACCTCATCGCAGGATCTGCGGGAGTTGCATCGCCTGCAGGGCATACGTCAGGTGCACAGTTCGCCGAATCTGCACAAGTACACCGAGCTGTTGCAGGATCCGCTGAGTGATGAGTGCAGCTCGCCGCATTTGTTGCACGCACAGCGACAGCAGCAACACTCACAGCAGCATCTGCAGCTGCTGGAGCAACAGCAGCCGACACAGCAGCAACAACAACAACTGCACACACACTTCAACACTGGTCGTCAGCAGACGGCAGGACATGCGTTGCAAATACCCTCCATACATGCCTCTCCCAAGGCCCTCAGCTATATGAGTTCTCTGCGTCATCGTCTGAGCAACGCCAGCTCGTTGTTCAAGTATCGCGAGGAGTCACGTGCCGCGCGGATCAGTATCCTGGTGGTGGTCATGTTTGTCGTCTCCTATCTACCCTACGGCCTGCTGGTGCTGCTGCAATCCCGCCTCTCGGCTGCCAACTTTGGCGGCTCTACTCAGCTGGCCATCTTCATGATACTGCTGGCCAATCTCAGCTCGCCCTTCATCTTTGCCTACCGCAACAAGCGAGTGCGACGCGGTGTCAAGCGATTGTTTGGCCTGGATGCAGCCAGTGTGTTGCAACGTCATCACAGCAGCAGCATTAAGACCAATGGCAACGGCAGCGGTGGTGCTGCTGGTGGTGCAGCTGCCAATGCCGCCCAGTTGCAACGCAACAGCAGCAAGTTGTCGCAGTACAGCAGCAACAGTTGCCGATATCTCACGCCGCAGAGCTCCGTGATCAGTCAATGCCAGACGACGCCGGTGCATACAATATTGACGTTGCGTCCCAACAGCAGCTGCAGCACGATCATCAATTTTGGTGGGCACACCAGGGGATCGGCGGATTCGGATGATGTGCCCTCAATGGAGGCGACACCACCGCCACCACAGCGCACCACTCGCCCCAAGTTGCAGCGTGGCATTACCATTGTGGAGCATATTCACATTGCCGGCTCACCACCCAAGTTCCAGGCACGTCGAGGCCTTTTCGACATGTTCTTTCGCGGCTCCAAGAAGCTGCAGTCCAGCTGTACCCAGTCCACGCCAACGGAGGTCTAAAGCCCAAATCTAGTGTTAAGTAACTACTAAATGTTTATTGCTTGCTGAAGAATTCGCAGAACAGTATTCGTAATGTCTTAAGTTTTACAGAAATAAGCCAAAAAACAAAAAAAAAAACCGAAAAACCAATTCAAAATACAAGAAACTTATTATAAACATGCTGTGCTAGAAGCTTCTCATGCCAAAAATGAAGAAATAGAATATGTAAAATATATAAAAAATATATTCGTTGAAAACTCTCAAATACACATACATATGTAATATGCCTGTGCTTGTCAAACTGCAAGTGTTGCAAAATACACAGGCAACAGCAACAAGATGTACCTTTTGTCTAACAAATAATCAAACAATTCAAAACACTGTACAAGTCGCTATAAAAGCAAAAAAAAAACCAAACAGCAAAATGTTGAAAACATATTTTTAAAAGTAAATAATAACAAAAACAAATATCAAACTGTAAACGGGAACCAAGCAGCCAATTTCGAGTACCTAAGAACTGTCCTAACATATAAAAAAAAAATATACCGTCAATTGCATTGTACTCTTAAACACACACATGTACACACGCACATACACAACAAGCACGACATCTATTAATTTATTATTGTTTAAGCTAATATTAATATTTATTAATCAAACACGACAAGCTTTAACTTAAAAACAAACAAAAAACACAAAACATTCTGGCTAAAAACCCAACGCTAAGCATTCAATTCATAAGTTTTGTATTAAGTAAATGTGCAAAGCATATAAATGTGTATTATAATATACTGTATAGATTGTAACTTCTTAAAACGGCACCTAGTGCTCTCAAAAGAAGAGGAAATTCGATGCAAGCTATTTCTTGGCATTGCAAGCGGCAGTTTTCACATTGAAAACTTTTCTAGCCGGCCTGTGCAATGCCGATTTTATCAGTTGGTCAAATGAGCGAAACTTTATAATTAATTATATATTAAAACTGTATTGTTCAAATCAGTTTGCTTTTTAGAACTTTATTAATTGCGTGCAGCTAAATACCTCATTAGTTTTAATTTATACAATTTAAAATACGAAACCATGTATAATGATGCATTAACGGATTTTTAGTAAATGCCACAACTTGTACTATATGTATGTGGCACATGTTGTACCGTATCAATATGCCGACTCAGACCGAAAGCTTTATACTACCTAAGTTCAATTCAGTTCTATTCTATAATTTTATTTGCTGCTATTTGACTTGCGTATAGCTAGAAAAGTCTTTTGTAATATTATGGTAAATATGAAACACATAAAAACACTAAAAAAACCAAACCTCGAATTTATATTTCTAAAAATTTACACTAGAAATTTCTATGTACATCATATAAATATACTATATTAAATATCTTTGTGTGTAGAAAACCACAATTAAAAAAAAAACACTTCCCAGAAATTTCAAAACCAAAACTAATTCATGTGATGTTGAGCAGAAAGAGAAAGCATTAAAAATTAATGAAATCATGTATTAATAGATTATATTACATACCATAACATATGTATGTCCATATATATGTGTAAGTAGTACTTTTATTTTTTCTAATTAATGCAACTGGCAAATGATATATACAATTAATGTAAACCAAAAAAAACAAAACACAAATTCAATGTGACAAATTAGCTTATAAAGTGAAAGAGAAAACAAAGCAGAAGCAGAAACAGAAACGATATGATAGAAACCAAACAAAAAGCGAAAGAAAAGAAAATACAAGAAACACACACTAATTAACTACAGTACAATTACAATTGGTAGCTAACCACATACAAAAATTTAACCAAGTATTTTCTAGCTATGTTGCTAAATATTAAAACACGAAAAGCAGAAAAAAAATGAAAACAAAAAATGCTATTCCAACAGAAGAACAACTATTTAAATAAAAGAATATGTGTCTTAAAAACCATTAATTATTATGACTTTTTATTGCCTGAACTTTAATTCATTTTTTTGTTGCAGCCAAACTTGTTTGCTCAACGATTGCCCACGCAATCTTCATACTCATATAAAATACATATATGTGCATAACAGAGGTGCGATTGAAGAGTTGAGCTTATACTAAATAGAAATTCGAATGGTAAGAATTTAATTAAGCGAAGTAGAGTGCCAGAGTAGATTCAAATGATGTGGAGCGAGTATTAGTTACTTAAAATTTGCAAAATGGTTACGAGAACTAATAAGGAATAAAAAGATGGAGAATGTTAAACAAAACCATCGAAGATTGTGGAAAACAGAGATAAATTGGCTTAATCATGGGAAAATAAAATAAATTAATAAACATATAACTTTTTGCTAAAAATGATATAATGTAAGGGAGAAATGTGCTTATTGTTAATACCAATTTATAAAAGAGTGCTCTCAAAATTTAAAATCCAAGAGGCTCTTTAGATTGAAAATTGTGATACAATTTTTAGTTGTGCTCTCACATTTGTACTCGCAAATTTATCGATCGCACCTCTTTGACAAAATTCGTTTCAACTCTCCGATTCGCATACAAAACAAGAGCTCTAGAACACGAACAAACACTTGAGGAGAGTGTTGACTTTAGGGCGCACAAGTTCAATATTTCATTTACTGTTGCGAACACTTTTTCATATTCGTGACCATATTAATTGATTCAATCGGCTGGCGCTCAATGAAGAGACGAAAAAAAAGTGGTTACAGTTCGTCTCTTAATGAACGCTTTTTCCATAAAAAAATATGAAATATTAATATTGTATAACAACTTTGTCAGTCACAAATGGCGGTGGTATGGGGTCGCAAGTGGTGCTGAGTGGTGACGAGTTCCACCACCACAAGTAAGACAACCGGCACTTTCAACGGGTTTGCCTGCTTATTAGAAGTTTAGCACCAAGCAAGTTGCTGAACGGGCAATGTTATATCATATTTGGTGGCAACGGGGCGTATGGGCGTTTGTAAATGTTTGGCAATATGGTTTGGCGATTGATTTCGAGTTTTGTAAAATTGCCAACGCGTGTGTAGCTTTAATGACAGTGGGCGTGACTAATCATTTGGTATATGTCAAGTACTGTTACCTTTTACCTACCTGCAGGTGACTCACCTATCAACAATTTGACGCCCCATTTTGATATCTTACTGCAATGGGGCGACAGTTCTGCGACACACACACACATCACAAACAAACATCAACATGCCCCAAACAACCTCAATGTGAGGTACACAATCAGCACCCATCTCTCAGCTCCCAGTTCCCAGTTCCCAGTTTCCAGCTCCAGCGGATGCGTAGCTGTCACTCAACCAAATGGTCACAGTAACCGGCAGCGGAACCAATGCCACAACAGAAATAGAAGCACAAGCTGAAAGCAAAACAGAAGCTTATATTATCGTGCTACTGTTTTTATTTATTTTATTTTTTTATGATTCACTGCATTCAACTATGCGTGAAAATGTCACAAACAAAAATATTTCTCTCACAATTTGATAGATATAGTATATGTACAAGTACATATGTATAATATCTTTTTCTATATATATATAACAATCAAAAAATTTGTTGCTCTCACATTTGCCAATTGTTGCGTAAAATTGATGGAAAACAAGATTTCAAGTTAAAAATACAAAAACAATACAGATTTAATCTGCATTTTGATGAGATCTCTGATGAGCATAACTTGTTGGCTTAATGCATAAATCAACAAATGTGATATGCAATGAGTATTAAAGTAAGTTCAAATTTGACAAATCGAACTATATTTTGGTTTAACAAAAAAATCATTATTTGTTGAGTTTTCCATTAGCAGTGATCTTATTCATTAGCTTTTCATCTATACTCACTTGACATCAATAGGGGCATTTAGAGCCTTCAATGTCAGTAGACATTCAAACATTTGTTTTTTTGATTTAGTGCCATTTGCGGTGTTGCTTTCTCTAAAATTCACTGTGCTTCACCCAAAAATTATCTGTTCTCAATTCTAAGATTATGGGAGTTTTACTGTAACATATTTATAGTAAATAGCGGGGGGTTTCTTTCTAAAATACAATATGCAAACGTTAATAACTTGCTCTAAAGATAACAATAAATGTACCAGTAATGAAAGTAATGGGCTGCAGGTGGTCAGCTATTAAAACACACAGTAGACTATAATTCAAGTCGATCTAATGTGACTCATTGGGAAATTATAGCAGATTGGGTACATATCATGAATTATGCATACATTTTTGAATTGAATTATTTTTTGAATTTATAACCAATATTTTATGGTTTAGCTTGAGCTTAATGAAATCAATTGATATGTCTTGCATTTGCAGAGCCCACAGCGAATTGCCTTAAAAGCCAACTTGCTTCCGTAATGTCAAATAAGCAATGTTATTAAAAGCCAAGCCTAATTTAAATAGCTGCATAATTAAACAAAATTAAATAACAATTTTTAAAAATTTTTGACTCATTCGGCTACCAAAAGCTTGATATATATAAATACACATACATAGGTATATATATATAGATTTATATAGGTATCAAAAGTCATTAGAACAAAATTGTTTGTTGGCACAGCGACACAGTTTTTGATTTTCTTTTGTGCTGACGAAATAAATAAATAAATTGAATTCAAATGCTTAAAATTGAATGAATGAGTTGAGCAAATGAGCAAATTTCGGCTGTCAGGTAAGGGAAATACAGCTACGACAGCTTCTTGGGGCGATTGTGTGGGTGGACAAGCTGCTGTCAACTTAAGCAAATTTGTCGATTAGGCACGAGGAAACAAATGTGAGCAGCTCGAGGATAAAACTGCGTCAAAGGTGGAGGCAAGGATGTTCTCGCAGTATGGCAGCCAGTAGCTGACATCTGACATCTGACACCTGACAGATTGATATATACTGTCGGTTGCTTTATATATATGTAGATTAACTGATAAATTTGCTATTGGTTTTGCCAGCCTACTCGTACAAGCGTTTCGATGAGTGTCAATGAACCACATGGAAGTTTCGGCAGCTGTCAAAGCGTTCAGCATAGAATCGTATGACATAAATCACTGATGAGGCACCTCTGTGGTAATCATTATCATAAATCTAATACCGCCAATTCTGGATTTTTTCAATTTGCATGTGAACTTGAAAACCGAGTGCATTGACATGACTGCACACACACACAGAGACAGACACACTCACACAGACAGACACCTGGAAAAGCCTTGAGAGGTAACTCTTCTGTCGGTTGTTGCACTGCCTCCCTCAGCTGCTATCTACACCCACCAGAAGATTGATATATCTATGTGATGTATGTTTATACAATACATATTACAATTACCTTGTTTTCCGCATTCTGCTCAACAACAGAATTTACGACAGCTGTGCCAAAAATGGTTATTTCACTGTTGGTTGCCAAACCAAAGTTAAGTTCCTGGCTCAACATCGAACAGATGTGGATAGGCTCTATGTGCATATAGAGGCTAAGTACTCGGACTTACTTATAGTACTACTAGCTCACTGGCGAGTAATATGTAAATATATGGCTGGGCTTATCAACTAGTCTGCCTGCTTATCTTGTTGCAAATCTAACAACAGCTTGATTTAATATATTTGCTTATAAACAAAAGTCGGCTGATGTTATTTTGCATTATTATTATTATAATTATTATTAAGCGGTATTATGCCCATCTAAACTCTTTTGATGCAACCAATAAATATCAAGTGAAGATAATTTAACTTTTTGAACATTTACATTTGAGGCATCTTATTTTATTAATAGGTTTTTTATCTTAGGTTTCAGATAATAATTTTATTTACCACAGGGTATCTGCTAGTCGAGCGCACTTGCTTAAAGTATTTTTAGCAAAATATTCGTACTTTAATTTAAAGAATATGTTTGTACGTAGCTTTTGTTATTTTCGTAACATTTTTGGCACCATCCTTTGCAGATAACTGTGTCATTCTCACGCAGCTTAAAATGATATCTTTCTACGGATTTGCAGTAGAAATGGGGGTTCATAAATATGTCGACAGACTATCTGACTCGCTGACTGACTGCCTGACTGGGTGACTGGGTCTTATCGCAACTTTCAAGTTGACTCTCAGTTGTCTCATGTTTACTGAAATGACGTCACAGCTGAAGTAGAAACATACGTGTATGTATGCCAGCCTGAACTAAAGGGAATTTCTAGAATTGCCTGACAATATTTTGAACTTGCGTCGATTAAGACCAAGGATATCAACGCTCTAATGCCTGGCTTCTGCAACTGGATTAGATGCCCAGATGCTCAGATGCTGATATATTCCATGACACGTTCCAAATATTTTCATAAAGCAAGCAAAAAGTGGAATCTTAGTCTCAATTTGTTTACCAGACAGTGATGGGAGAAAGGTCGAACCGTTTCGTTTGTATACTAAGAACATGCTTATCGGTACGACAATTTTGCCAAGTTAAATTAAGCAGCAACTTAAGAAATTTGCAATATGTTTTGACACTTTTCAATTAAGTGGTTGACTCTTTCATCTATTCGCATCTGCATTTCATTTAGTTTTCGTGCTCTTCAAGCATTTCCTGAGGTGCTACAAAGTACCGTATAATGCATACATGTGCAGACAAGCGATAAAGAAATACATTAAGTAAAAGCAAAAACTCAACGTGGTATGCTGCAATTTTTGACAGCGGTAAAAATCAAATTTATTATTATACGACAGGCAAATGTTTTTATCGCAGTTTCGTAGAAAATGTCGCTGTCAAGAGGCGGATCGTGCTAAAGTGGAAACATCCGTTGGTAGTTCATAAACATTGAATTCTATTTTCCATACCGTACAAAGAATTCAATTGAAAAAAAAATTTTCTAAATTATTCCAAGAATTAAGCAGAACCAATTTCGTTGAAGATGCTTCTTTGAAACAGCTTCAGGATTAATTTACATAACTTTAATGAGAACTTCAATGTTTAACTATAATTTAACTATATATATATATAGTTCTGTTTTTTTTTTAGTTCCTTTACTTGCAAACAGGGCATGTCTAAGTAAATAAACATCATCAGTCGAAAATTGTTTTCTTAAGAATTAACAAAATTTATATTTTTTTAAAGCGCAATTCATTTTGACTTAGAAGTCTTATGTATTTTGGACAATAAATATTTATTTATTTTACTTGTCATTTGTTAATAAACAACATGTAAATTATTTAGTACCATAGATAAATATTATTTTCAGATGTATTATTATAATTTTTTATTTTTTTTTTTGTTTTTTGTGCTGATTTTTAGAGGAATTATGTCATCAACTTAAATAGAAAATCCGTAAGTTCGTAAATATTTAATCCAAAATATTTAAAAATTGATCAAAAATATTAAAAAACAAAAACGCAAAAATATACTTAGATTATATACTTGCACTTCAATATATACATTTTAGATTTCGCTTTTCTAACAGTGACTGACAGTTTTGCTGTCAACTTTTGTATTTGCCGGCCATCTGGCCGTTTGTTATTGTTGCTGCCAAAATAAATACTTGCCTTTCGGCAGTGGTTAAGTGCTGAGATTGCAGAGATTGCTCGGTGGGATGCACATTTTGTTGGTGGATGTATTCTTACCTTCTTCCCCATTGCGGGGGTACGCAGCACTTGTGCAGCTAAAAGCAGAACAGAAATAATTTATTTCCGCATCTTGATAAATTTGTAATACGCCAAGTTGTGTTGCCATTTAAATATTTATGAACGAGAGGCTCACATAAAAAGAGCAAAGAGAGGAGGTTTGTGGATGGGTAAACAGTTGAATAAACGTTTTGAGAAACGTCTGCGGGTATTTACCTATAATATTGAATTTGTGGCAAATTTGCCGTCAGCTTGCAGTTGGATTTCATTGGTTTTTCAACTCGAAGCTCGGGGATTATTGCCTACAGTTTACTGCGCTTTTCGCTACATTGAACGGATCATGTTTTTTTTTTTTTAACATTTTTTTAGACATGGGTGGGGACAACATGAAAAAAGCTTTCAACCTGCTGCGGGCTCTTACGGGGAAATATCATAACCGTAGCTCTCAAACTGTTGTTTGATTTGCTTGTTTGTACAAAAGCGAGCAGAGTTGAACTTATTTTGTTGAGAAACTTTAACAGGCATCACTCACACACAGCTAAGCAAATATTTATACAGCTCAGTGCCCAACGTAGCCGACAAAATAACTACAACAACAATAACAATAGCAACAATGATATCTACAGAGTTAGCTTCATGGCTTGTCAGCATCAAGCGCCATAAGAGACCGTATTTTAACCGTTAAGAAAATACTTGTACACAATAACATTTCTTTATACAAAGTAGCAAATAAGTTTTTCGACAGTTTTGCCTTCTTTCTATTGTTTCTTCTATTTTTTCTGCTTTTTGTTTTTTAATTTTTTTTTTATTTATTTCAATTGGGCGCCACGACGACGTCTGCTACAGTGTTCTGCTTGCTGTGGAACTTTACACAAACTTGAATGGCGTTTGATGTGCATAGCTGCAATTTTCATTTTGCATGTGTGTCTGAGCAAATAACTAATTGAGACTGCTTTAAATCTGCTTTAGATAAATATAAATACTGCCAGCAAATAGCTTAAGGTATAAACACTTTAGCTTCAAGTATAAACTGATTAGTTTGTATAAATAACTTAATGGCATTTGTGGCAGATTACAGCCTTTTATTGCCTAACAGAATAGACTGATAAATCTGGAAGCCTGTAATGAAAGATTTTTATAGTTATCTTATAAATATACTATCTTTATTAGTCAACGGTTTCCTGTGCAGATAGCTGTGACTTATGTGTTAAGCAGTTGCCAATCTAAAGTTCCTTTCGTACTTGAAAATGTACATTTCTTTTGCAATTTCTTTTCGACTTAATTTGTGTCTGACTTCTTTCATTTCTTGTTAAGCAAAATAAATTGCTAGAAGAATTGCGGTGGAGGCAAATTAATTTTCTCTACAGTCAAGCTCGATGGTGGATGGTCTAATTAATGTTGTATGAGTGAAGGCAAAAGTAAGCTAGAATTTTGCTTAAAGATGCATTCATTGTAAACATCTAGTGCCACAAAAGGCACAAACTAAACAAGCCGAATTCACTTACACGACTACACTTGTTGTTGTTGTTGTTGCTGCACTTTTAGCTTTCTGCTCACGTCAGCTGCTGAAAATTACAGAGTTTTGCAGTTGACGCCAAGCGGCATACAACAAAGTGGCAATGAAGAGAACCGAGTGCAGCAGGCGCACGACAACACTTAAGGGTTAACCACCAGCCACAGAAACCACAGAGCCGCACAACCACACACACACCCACACACACACACCCACACACACACACTCAATTCACTCAATGACGTGCTATGCTTTTACGTTTGCATTTTCCGTTGGTTCATGCTTCACAGCATTTTTTTGTCCATTTGCCTGGCAGGCGTCATCGTCCTGAAGCCCAAACGAATGCAATATAATCACATACCGGTGATTCTTCCTCGTGATTTCCCTGGTCACTAGCATTGTGGTTAATATATACTCATATTATTATAACAAACAAAACCCAAACTCTTTGTGAGTAACTTAACTAATAAAAATCACTTCATTTAGAGTTGATTGTAATGTTGCCTAACCTTGAAATTATTATAAATCAAAACCAAAAAATGCTCTTATGCACAATATCGATGTGATTCACAGTTTACTCGAATCACGAGAAAGTAACATGGACAGTCACTGTTCTATGCAACACTGTCAAAAAAAGCACTCTCTTTCTGTTGATCCCTGCGGACAGAATGCACTGAAGCAAAAATCATATTGTAGAGTATTTTGCCTGCCTTTTTCCGGTGGGTCAACAGAAGTGGGTGGGCGTGTGGAAATGAAACACGACATAGATTATGCAACAACGCTTGTCGACCTGGAGATGGGGACACGCTTGCAAGGATATTGTTTTGAAAATATACACGTATATGCATCATGATATTGGTGTAGCTATAGTTGAACTGTAGGTTGACTAGAATTGGTTGTTTTTTCGACTTGAGCTTGTCAATGTGTTTACGTTTAGCTGATTTCTTCTTGCATGACTCGTGGCTCGATTGAAATTCAAATGGCGTCATGGCAATCGATATGCATGCGACTGCGGTTAAACCAATTCTCACTTTAGATGAGTTGAGCTTTGCCGTGCCAGGCCCACAAAACTGAAACCAACAACAAATGCAACCAACAAAAAAACCGACCAAACAACGAAGCAGTCAACAAACAAACGTCGCACACTTTGCTGTTATAAAATCGAATGAGGCAATCGGCCCAAAGTTGAGAGTCAGAGCCAAGTCGGGCATTGGCAGTGGCAAAGTCAAGGTCGACCCAGGGCAACTTTGCAGCTGTTTGGCATTTGAGAGTGGAGCCCTGGAGTGGGGGCCCTGACGTTTGCGTGCGGTTGCAATTTGCCCTCAAAAATGGCAGATTTTTTACATTTTATTGCATTGTCATGTGGCTGCAATTGAATTTACAGCAGCTGCAAAGCATGCAACATTTTGTGGTCAAGCGCATGACACGTGCCACAGCGATAATATATCTATGTGTCCGTCGTTCTCTCTGTGGCTGCAGTCGGTGTTCCATATGAAAAATAATTGTGACAGCTGCCCCTTTCCCATGAAAATCGACTGCGCTGAAAGATATTTCCGCTGCTGTCGAATACAGTATATTCCATTAGGTAAAATTTTCCGCACTCAGACAAAAAACACTTAAAAACTGATTAATGATTTTCATTTTATAAAATTGTTAGCTTTTGGCACTACTTTGTGTGATCTTTGCCCTTCCACTTTGAGCACAATTAACTGGCAATTATGTATTCATGGCATTTGTTTAAATGCTTATTCTCATAGCATAGCTTTTGGATACTTTTCAAACACACTATTCATTTGTTTTCGGCCTATTATTTTGGCTCCGTGTTTTTTGTTTATGCTGCGCATAAGACAAACAATCAAATTTTTCCGTTTTTTTTTTCGGTTTATTTCCGATTGCGCTTTGCGTTTTGTTTACCTCTTTTTTTTTTGGGGAAAAAACCCAAAGGAAAACAGAAGACCAAATACTGTAGAAAAATGATTTTGCGCTGCATGAAATGAGCAGTTGAAGTCACCTGTGACCAGTTTAAAAACTGCACAGTGGGCATATATAAGTAAAATACAAAAAAACAGTCAGCTTAACGACAGTTGCATAATATTTTCGATATTGTGCAATAGCAATAAATCCTCAGAAAATGTAAATTTGTTAATAACATATGCAAAACTAAAAATTATTATTTTTTAAATTGACAAAGATACTAACTATTATTATATAAATATTTTTGGATTTATAAGTAGATTTCTGTAAAACGTGTTTTCTTAAAAAATACATTAAAACAGATTTGATATAAATAAATTGATTACACTGTGCAGCGGAGCTTTGGTCAAAGTATAAGCAAAATTGAGAAATAATTAATGAATTCTATCAAATAATAGCTTACCATGCTGGGCTCTTAAATTCAATTGTTGTTAATTATTAAGTAGTTCGCTTTTGAAGCAATTAAAAATTATTATTTTTCTTGTATTTTTTGGCTATCGCTTGGTGATCATCGCTGCATGGATATTATAGTTGAAACTGCGACTGAGGGCGTCGTTTTTGGACTGTGCCAAATTAGTTTCAGTTTCAGCTTAAGATGAATGATAACAATCGTGCCATTAAAGTGACAAATCGATCGACAAAGGTAAAAACAAGCTGTGGGTGTGTGTGCTTGGTAAATAATTTTAGAACGCTTGCAAATCGCTCAGCAGCGTTTTTTCTGCAGTTTTCTGTTTTCTTTCAGTCAAGTTTAAACAATTGAAAATTCGCAAAAAAGAACAAAATTGAAGGTGGAATAAAAACAAAGCAAATAATCAGACAGAGAGTGGTCAATACGCTCTCCGCATCCGGCGACAATGCACTGAAAGGGTCAATCAGACTCAGACTTGGAGCTTGATTTTGACCTGGTCAAAAGAGTTGAGCGACTTTTGAGATGTGTGTCTTATGTGTGGGTGAACGCGTTTTATGTTTTTGGTTTTTATAAATTCTATCTTGCTTTTAGTCAGCATTGGAAATAACATTTAATTGTGCACAGAACGTAAACTTTACAGTTTAAACATATTTGGCGGTGACGGCTTTGAAATACGGTCTTTTCGACCAACATCCGCTGGCTATGAATATATTCATGACGTACATACATATGTATATATGAATGCTATGAACCTTAGACTTGTCATAGTACGTCTGCTCGGTTAGCTCATTGCAAAGTTCAGTGCACCTGGAAATGCAATTTGCTTGGCCCATTCAGAAACACTCGACACTGGTTTCAAGTGGTTCAAAGTGACGCTGACGTAGACGTCGACGTCGACAGCGCGGCTTCAACGAGGTTTACGCTTCCCGTTTGCAATTGCTAGGTGGTATGTGAAACCATCAGCTTACGCTCTTTGTGAACTTTGTACCTTGTCAGAGTACACGGCAGATGAGACAGACCTGACTACTGGCAACTGGCAACTGGCATTTCCATTAGTAAAGCTGAACATCGTTCAGCTCCGTCTGTGGTAACCGGCGACAAGCCGTCTTCTTGACCACAATGGACTCTGGCCGAGAAATTTTATAAATTGTTTATTGCTTGTCTGACGAATGCCGTTGGCTCACATTTAAAATTCTCGTTAAGCGTGCCAGATGAAATGTGGGTAAAGGGCATTCCGCCAATAAAGTTAAATTATTTTAAATACCTTATAATCGTTCTTTCTTATTATTCGCATTTAATTATATGCATAATTTCGAATTGTTTAATTTGTTGACAACTTTAATTATTTAATAGAGGGGGTGGTAAAATTTTAAATTTATGCATATTTAATAAAATTCAGAATGCTGAAATTTGCTATGACAGTTTGAATATATTATGTGTCAAACAAAAAACAGTTTAAGTCTCGATATCTATAAATATAATTATGTTTTTATTTCAAATTACAAAATCGATTTTTCATGATTCATGAATTGAACGCATTTAAAATTTTCCGTTGTTTTTGCTTTTTCAACTACTTATGATACCATAATTATTTTTTTTCTTCATGTGTTTACTTTTAGATTGTTAACTCTTTTATATATTTTCATTTAATTTTTTGTGGTTTTTGCCATTTCCATAGACCATTTCTGACGTGTCATGATGCGAAAGGCAAAAACGCAACTTCCGCACTCAATAATATCTGTCTGCCTGGCATTCATTGAGGCTTTGTGAAAGTCGGATTACAAATGCAAAAGATGTGCCTGGGCTCATGCATTTCCATGCCGAAATTCGTGTGTCTCTCATCAATAACAACGGAACAATAGAGCTGCGAGATGCGGCACGCGAATGTTGCGCAGAATGCCAAACGAATTGCCAAAGAGATGCAAAAAACACTTCCGCTTATAGAGCTGCCACTGCCGCACGTTCCACCGCCCGTCTCTAGGGCATCAGCTGGGAATGAACTGGAACTGAGCTGGGGCTGAGCTGAGGCTGAGCTGGGCCTGCACTTGGGATGTGTAAGGTCGGAAGTATCTACATATGGAGTC
Source organism: Drosophila innubila (assembly GCF_004354385.1). Classification (NCBI taxonomy): domain Eukaryota; kingdom Metazoa; phylum Arthropoda; class Insecta; order Diptera; family Drosophilidae; genus Drosophila; species Drosophila innubila. The sequence goes on from NW_022995380.1 coordinate 14,790,826, forward strand.
AATACGCGCGAAAGCTGATTGGCATGCTAAATGAGACGCCACGCGAGCAGGGCTCCACAGTTGGGATCTCTCGGTCTGGGGCACACACCAACAATAAATGCCATAATGATTTCAATCCACATACGAGACACACAAAACGATCGTATAAACAGCGCAATCAATGAATTGGTCTCATAAAATGGCATTTTGACTTCTAAACAATAATGCGTGCCTTTAGTACGGTTTTATTTTATATTTTGCTTTATTTATGTGTTTATTTTTCTGTTGGCTTATTTATGACACACACTGTGTGCTAATTATGTGGTTTCGGCTTTACTTAACAGACGCACCACACCATTTTGCTATTTAACGATTTAATTAAAATTTAATTTAAAACAGCGATGCTGTTTTGCTATTGTAGAACTAAATGTTCTATACATTTTTAGATCCTCTTTTAGACAGTGAGGAACCCTAGCAGTAACTCTTTTTTTTATCATTTTGATTGCAGAGACACAACAATGGAGAAACACATAGAGTGATTTTTAATTTTTCATGCGTTTGTAGGGTATTTTACAGTGTAGCATAAATGTTTTTTTTTCTCGGACTTTGATAATTAAAGTCAAAAATGTTTTAGCATAAATTAACTTTAGCTGTATCTCTTATGTGCCATGTTAAATGATTAAACATGTTAAAATTAAAAAAAAATAATGATATTAAGAAAAATAAAAAAGAAACATCCACAAACTACCGATAAATGGGCGCACATTTGGTATTGATTGGTTGAATGTTTTTTGAATTTCGGAGCTGAAACCGTAATGAGCAAAAACATGTTTTCGAGTGCTATAACACACGAACTAACGTGAACAGGTCCATCTGGTAATATCTAAATATCAAAAAACTTAATAAGATCAGGGCTGAAACCTTAACATAAACATACATAGAGAAAACTGTGAGTATATGATGTTTCATTTATAAAATTGCACACCTAAGTTTATCTAAAAATAAGTTTATAATTCTTTTTAATTAGCATATTATGTCTTTCTTGTTTTTTTTTTTTTTTTAGAAATATCACAACTAATATGTGATAGATATAAAAAAAAGTATTAGCACCTCATTGAGCTTTGTGTTTTTGTTGAGGTTTGGCTTTTGTTTCGGTTACGAAATAATGACCTCTAAAATTGGTTTGTTTTATCTTCAAGCTGGTTCGCCTTAAAACCAGTTTTAAGTTGACGATTTAGTAAGTAGTTAATGATAAGAAACTCATTTTTTTTTAAAATTAAACTATTGTATTTCTCTAGAAATAAATGGCAACTAGCATACCGTAATATATTTTAAAACCTTTTTCTTATCGTTTGATAGCCCAGCTGCAAATATGACTTCTAACATGAAATATATCGAAGGAGCACATAAATATTTATAATATCGAATGAGAAAAAATTTAATTTATACAATAAATATAATAAGATTCATTGGCTTGTGTTGCGGCTGTGTTGTGGCTAAAAATACATAAAAAAAAAAAACACCAGAGAAATATAAAAAGCGGCGTTTTTAGTTAATAGTAAAACCAGAAACAAGCTCTAATTTTAAGTTTTGAATTTGGCTAGACAAACTGGCGTCTCTTCGCTCCAGAGGCCATGAATTTTTTGAATCTGGACAGCAGGAGAAGTATCTGAAAATTCTATTTAAACTCTTACAGCTAGCAGCTGTGTTATTGGAAGGAGAAGTATTTTTGTTAGAGTCGATCGGTTGACTGATCGATTAATTACTAATGATGACTATGTCATAGCCCTCGGCCACCGCTTGATTTAGCTCAGCTTCAATTGTGTTTGTTCTATTTAATTGCTGGTTGGACTTGCCTTTGTTTTGCCAATGCTTCCATTGAATGGCAAGCCTCAAAACCATAAAAAGTACCAGCCACAAAGTGTCGTTGCTAAAACTGTAAAAAAAAAAAAACAAAACCAAACTTTCCCGCGCCGAAATCAAATTTAATTAAGCAGACTGCCAGCCTGGTTGAAACACAATGCTGGTCAGTATCAGACCAGAGAGAACCAGAGTCAGCAGCCCCTGCGGCTAATGTCATTGGAGGTGCGCAGCAAGCCATTAACAAAACAACTAAGTTATAGTCAGCATTATACGGCTGGAATATACTCTATGATAGGAATGCCAAAAATATAATGATATTCATTTGCAGACCTAAAAGGCATCTATGCACCTACGTGTATGTGTACCCCATCTTTGTAGTTCTAAAAGCGTTTAAATAAATTATGCCTTCTCTCTCTTAGCTAGGTACAGCAAAATCTAAACACAAAAAACCAACACAAAACAGTGAGAATGAAACAAAGCACATTTCGAGCAAAATAAATATTCTAATTACGTTTGTTGGTGAGTCAAATATGATGAAATAAATAAAATGAACATAATCCAAAAAGTTTTAACAGTTCAAATGTTTACGTAAATTTGTTTGGTAACTGTTTGACGACTCATTCATACCAATTATCAAAAAATGATTGTCAATAACAAGATCTGCGCTTTGGTCACTTTATTATTGCAGTGCAAAGTGTTTAAATCATCGAATATAACTGGGAAAAGTAATGTTATGGAATTTTATAAATAAACAGAATCACTTAAACATTATTAATATATTAAATATTATATAATCCACAAAGATCTTATTTGCTTTAAAAGATTTATTTATAAATTAATTGTGAAATGTTTTCTGTTCAAAGGGATTAATTTTATTATATTTCTTTCAAAAGTAGCAATATAATGAATGATTTTTCTTTGAACATACTTTATTCCTAAATAGATGAACCAAAATGTAGTCGAAAATAATGTCCTAAAATATATTTATGAGCAGAACAATAAATAGCTCACGTAATTTAGCAAGAGAACTTATTGAAATACATTAAGAACGTGAAATGCATTGTCTAGTGTTGAATGTATTGTTAAGTGTATGCGTAAGTATATATGTATATATACGAAACAAAATTCGTGGGTCAGCCAAATTTCTTGTACCACGTGCAGCCAAAGATAGCAACAATCGGGGGAAGAGAGACCGACCTCTAAATTTTGTTATCTGACAGTGACACTAATTTTAGCATGCTTTATTTATCGCTCATACGCAATGTGGTGCACTGCTGCATTGCGCGTACGAGTATTTCGAGCATTGCGATAAATCACGCCAAATCTTTGCCAAATTCAAAAACAGCTTTCCGAGTGATTGTATTAGCTTAGAAGGCCACATCTGATTATGATGCTTCCTGATGCCGATGCTGATGATAAACTCAATTAAGGCATTAATTAAGTTAGTGTGTAAGAAGCTGCAGCTGCTTAATGTACTTTCGTTGGTGATTTACGCACCTGCAGAATCATCATCTGCTTTGCATGTAACAATCAATTCGGTATTCAGTCAGTTGGTCACTTAAAATTGTATAGACACTGGTTAGTTGTATTATTTTTAGCTTAAACTGGTAGCATTTTATATTATTTTTATTTACATTAAAGTCAGAAATAGCTTGAATTGCTTTACAAATTTACCGTTTAAAACAACTCATTCAACTTATACACAAATCACTTTGCGCCCCTTCTAACAAAATTCCCAAAAGCTAAAAAAAAAAAAAATAAAACCAATTCATGGCACGTGGATTGTAGCGAAGAAACTAACGTTATTTATGACAACATAAATAGAGCGGCTCTCTTCGATTTGGCTACTTACTTATGGCATTTGTAGAGCTTCCGACTTTCCTCAATTCCCTCAAGTGCCCAGTGGAACATTATTGATTTCTTCTATCCCCTTCATTTACTTTAGTTAGTTTGTTCTTCTGTCGTGTTGTTCGTTGTTTTATTTTGTTTGACAAATTTCGACTTCGTTTTTATTTCGGTTATTAGCCAAGTCGGCGGCATAGTGAAAATAAAAATCAAAGCCACCAACAACAGTCGAATGTGTGCCAACGAACTTTGTGTTCAATAAAGCCGAATTATATATACGCTTTAGACTCTTAAACTTTATTAAGAAAAAGGCGAATTTTTAAGTTTTTATTCTAAATTGCATAATATATTTTTTTGCTTTATTTACTCAATCGATTTACTCAATTATTTTTATAATAATAATTTCTTACATTATTAAGCATTTGAAACACTCTTTACATACATTAAATATTTTGGTATATAAAAAGTGACTTAAGCAAAGCATCTCCTTGTTGTAGGGTGCATGACAAATAATATGCTTTCTGCTTTCTTCTTTATAACGTTCTCCGCACCCACTTCCGATGTGGATGCTCTGGCCAGCTGATGTCATGCTCTCGCTCTTGCTCTTGCCCAATAAAATAAACATACAAGCTGAAATTAAGGCTGGAGACGCCGAAAAAGACTCTAAACCAAAGCCGCCAAAAATCCGGCCAGACGCTGTGGCCAGAAGAGCAAACAGCTAAATTTGGTAGCCAGACAGTCAAAGCGTCAGTTGCTGTGGGCGTTGTCAAAGCGGCAGACAAAGTGGGCCCATTGTTACAGTAAATACAAAAAAGAAGTGACTTTGGAAATTCCCGTATGGAAAATTACTGCATTCATTCAGAGTCCAAGTCGATTGCATTGGAGTTGCATAAGTGCAAAGCGTGCTATATATAGTGCAAGCCAGTGACGCACACGGAGAATACCAAGAAGTTATGAAAAATGCAAGTCAAGTACTTTAATGGTGCAAACTCAAAATAAATATACATATTAAAAAACGAAAAGGGGGTAAAAAAAACACTCAAAAGTGTTGTTAATTAAATGCATGTTGTACAGGCAATTCGTCAATATTTATACAAGCTTGTTGTTGTTTCTGTTGGCAGCTGAAATTCGCACAGTCAATTGACAAGTTGATAGCGCTGACTCAGTCTACTGGGGTAGGCACGCTGTAAACTGAGACCGAAATTGGCCCAAAGTGAATTTCAACAATTCAATTAGCCATGGAACAAAACAAGAACAACAAGAGAGACAGGACTTGATGACCTTTGTATAAGCTCAGCTGAGTTACGATAGCTTGATAGTATATATGGGCAATCAAAAGGAAATGTGTTCATCGAAAAGTAATTGGAACAAACTAATTTCCGTGCACTATCAACTGGAACCATTACCTGTGGTGTCCTTGACATTTATTGACATTGGACATATCATAAACTGCAGTGTGGGATGCCACACACATGGCTAAAGTGTGCTCTATATATAGACTTGTGCAGTTTGGAAATATTTAATTTTACTCAGCTTTTATTATGCCTACGGATTCCGTTCTGATTGACCGTATACCGGCCCGACAATTAAAAATGCAAAAATGTCACGTTATTGAAAATTGTTTCAGACACGCTCGAAAGCAAAAATCAAATTGCATAATGTAAACGGCAAACAGAATGAGAGAGAAGCAAAAATGTATGTATGATAAAGTAGAACAGATTGAGAGATAGTCATACGAAGTTGAAAGTTGTCTAGAGACTGAAAGTGAAAGATTTGCAAACAGAATTTAAAAAAATCGAATAGAGCGCTAATTTATGGGTTTCTATTAATCAGCTCAGATCAGCAGATTTTATTTCAACGTTGTGTATTATTAAATTGTTCTCTTTTCCTATACATTTTACTTCAATAAAATTAATAACTGAGACCATAACTAAACAATGAGAATTGAGTTTTTGAGTTGTCTTTTATATTTTTATGATACAAATATTTTATATAGTAAACTTTATAGTTATAGTCTACAGAAGGTGTTACAGTTTTTAAGCATACAATTTTATATAAAATTATTTTTTAATTTAATAAACCCTGTAATTTCCGACCAGAGCTTGAAGGGGTCTCTCTTTTGCTTGGTAGATAACATTAACTTCATTCAACTTTAGCTTTATGTTTAACATTTAGCGGATATTTTTTGCTCATTAGCGATTAGCTGAATATTATGCCTAATTTTATTAAGGCTACTTTTTGGTACGGGTATTCGGGTGAAGTAAACTTTTGTATTTTTGCCACGTGCGCCACAAGTTTTCGAGTTTTCCCGCGAATTTCGGGTTGAAAAAGTTTGTTGATAACAAAAATTTCTTTACGAGTAAAGCAATTTCCGCTTGTCTTAGAACAAAAGCCACTTGAACGTGAAAGAGTTCAATGAGTGAAAGTGAGCTGGAAAAGTTGCATCGTTGAAAATGACATTGAAAGTCAATGCGGGCTAACCCTCAGGTAAATTGTGCTACATTCCGTAAACTTGGACATTGTCAGACGGATGACATAGAACAACAATAACAGTAGTAGCACCAATCACAGCATCAGCAAAATGACAATACTCCGTTGGTAACAATACTTTTCTATTCATAAATTGCTTTTGAATTGAAAATGCATTCCAGTTAATACAATAATATGTATAGATGAAGCTATGAGAATTGAAATTGATAAAATGAGAATCAAGAAACGAGATTTCCGAGCTACAGAATAGTTCCCCCATGTTTGATATGCGGCAATGTGAAGCGCGCGACTTTCTTGAATTTGTTAAGCCATTGCTTGGAGTGGAATTTAATGGAATTCATTCGATGTCTGTCTGATACTGATTCCCATTTTTATACCGATTCACTTCGATTTGCGTTGTCTGCTTTAATTGCATCGTTCAACGACAGCGCTGTTTGAACTTGAGCAATTGTCGAGACATTTTATTCTTTTTTCTTTTTTTTTTTTTTACAATTTTCGCACTTTTTGCAAATAAAAAAAAAAAATATATAAATAAATATAAAGCACATATCAATCAAAATTAAATGCCAATCAGTCATTCAGTTATTCAGTCAGTCGGCTAGTCGGCTAGTCGGCCACTCAGACAAAGGTTCAAAGCTTGGATTGAAGGCGATTGCCATTCACAACAATGAACAATGCATTCAAAACTGTAAGCCCCATTGACAATGGCAATGAAATTTGTTGAGTTTAATTCTTTTTATTTTATCGTATTTTCTAGTGCAGTACACAAAACGTAACGGAAATGATGCGATTGCAGTTGTTGCATTTGTTATTGTTACCGCATTCACGTGTCTCATTGCTGATTCTGTCAGCGTATTAAGCATACGCACAGTGGACTAGTGAAACTGTAGAACGACGACCCACAACGGCGAGTTCAGTGTAAAGTGCACCCAGCTTAAGTGTGTACTTAGTTCTTTTCATGTCTACGCAAATGTCGCTGCATTTATTTCAATTGAAATTCTGATGATGTTGGGTTGAGAGGCATTGCAATTTGTAATGTGATTTTATAAGGAAATGCCTTAGTATACAAATCCTCTTAAAGCAACCTAAACAAATAGTCTTGTGAATCAGTTATTTTAATAAGTATTGGGATAAGTTTAAAGGTTTAAGTAAATTGAAATAATGTTGGTATGTTAAATAAATGTATTTTTTATTTATTATTTATTAAAGCTCTCTTATTTTTACAAAATTATAGTCTTTTTTAATACCGCTTATTAAATAAAAATATCTTCTTTTATTTATTTTAAACTTGACTGAGTGCACTAATGCGCACTGCATTAATTTGATAAATTAATAGTCAATATATAACTCTCGATTCTGTAAAGTCTCGAAGTCTCGTAACCATGTTGTAATAATCTCCGAAATCCGAATCTCTAATTTAATATTTGTCTACAAGCAACTTTATGCAGTATTTTGTGAAACTACGCATTTTATTGACGTCAGCGCCTGTTGACTTATCCAGCTTTGGCTTTATTCTAACGGCAAACAATTTCAATTAATTTCAAAAATCATCTGCGTCAAAGACACACTTCAAGTGCTCTCAGTGGAATCATAATCTGCAGCCAATTCGTCTGACAGTGCTGAGGAAATGCATTTGCCAAATGGGGAACTCAAAGCTTTGTGCACTCTCTGTCTCTTCCTCTTTCTCTCTCTCTCTCTCTCTCTCTCTATATCTGAAATGAAACATCTAAATGGCGTTTGCTATTGTCCTTTTGGCATTGTTAAAACTTTAATTGCAAAAGTATGTGACAATTTTCGTACTGAAACAGTTGCTCTCTCCCGACACCACCGTACTTCACCTCTTTACCACACAGCTGCTTAGCTTAGAGCTGAGATAATTATGCCAAAATATTTTGTGAGCTTCAAGCGAAATGAACAAGGACGCCGTAATGTCGGCTTTTCCTTCCATGAGGGCCATTAAGCTTCTAGCCTTGTTGTTGTGGTTGTTGTCGCTTCTGTTATTGTCAAATCTCTGCACAGTAGGTGATATGCCTGAGGCTTACTTCCTGATCCCGTCGCAAATGCGTAGCACACTTTTTACTCCGCCTATTTGATTCCATCGTTTTTTTTATACGTGTCCTGTTTGTTTTGGCAAATTGTTTTTGATTCCTTTTATTATTTCTATTTTCTGTTGGTCACTGACAATTTTTATAGCGTAAATTTCATGGGATATTTTAACGACACGCGGTGAACACAGAAATATAAAATATCTATTTTAGTTGAATTTTTTTTTTTGCAAATTAAAAAAGAACTGACTAAAAAAAATATTTAAAAGCTAATTTATAGTTTTATTAGCAGTCAGCAAATGGCAATTGGTTTTTATGTTTGCACAGAAAGTTTTGACGTAGGTTGATGTGATAAAGGGCAAGAACTTGATGATAAATGTTCACTTTGTCTCGTAACGTAAAGTGTTGAGGTGATAACTACCAATACAAATATTTGAGTAATGTTTTAATACTCGCAGAAATTTAAGTGATTTTAAAAGGTATTTACTTATATGATTACAAAAATGATTAAATAATGACCACCTTGTGCTTACCATAGCCCAAAATTTAATTTAAATATTTGCGTGTTTCATTCAATTAAAAACTTAACATGGAAAATGAAAAGAAAAGTAAACCCATTAAAATTTGCACAAAAGCAAATTGTTTCTGCAGCTCCGCCTCCTTTGCCAGTTGAAATTAATGACATTCAGTACATTTCTCATTAGAAATATTTGAGCATATAATTACGTGTACACAGTTCTCCCAAGTAACAGCAGCTGCACAAATACACACAGTGATTTCCAGCTGTAGATTGCACTCAACTCTCAGAAGCAAGACGTGCACATGGTTTCAGATTCCATTTCAAAGGCATTTTAATTGATCGAATGAGCCAGTAAAATGTCAAGACGTTGGAAAAGTTCTACGAAAGTTTCCTATAATGAAAGTCACTGCCAACATGAAAAAGAATTCGTATTATAGAATCTAACTCTAAATACATTTTATTATTGCTTTTGTTCTGTGAATGAACTTGATCACCTGCTTGCCATTTTCATAAGATTGTGCAGCAGCTGATGATTTTTCCGGCTCCATTAGCGCCTTAACATTGCATGTCGAGTACAAGTATCTCAATACTCGTACTAACAGCAACAGCTCAGCTTATCCACTGCTCAGCTTGAAATCTCTCTCCCACGAGATATTCCCGTGTTTGTTGTCAGCGGGTGTTGTGTTTTTATTAATGCCAACAGCAGACTTATTTATCTCCACTGCGTTTTATGCACGGTGTCAATTGTGGCAGTAAATGCCCACAAATAAGATAAATGGATTTGTTTAATTCTCATTTTGTCAGTCGCTCATAAAGGCAACTTGTATTTGCACTGTTAATCCCACAGCATGCATTCGCTTTATTGTCATCGTTGGCATCATTTTAATTGCCTGTCTATCAGTTCGTGTGATTGTTACGCTTAAGCATGTTTATTGAACTTTAAAACAGTGAATCAATTCATTCAGGGTCTAAGCTCATGTTACTTTAGGCATGCAGGGATTTCAGCACTAATTTCTGATGCATTTTAACAATTCAGTTATCTCTAATTTCATACCAATGCTTGGCATAGCTTAATTGATATCTGCACCCGATTGCAGTCCTATTTAGCCAACCATTTGGGCAGTTTAAGCTTAGAATGCACATCACATTACGCATACGCAGCATTCGCCGACGGCAGCAAACTGCACAATCGATGCGTGTGCAAAGCCTAACCATTTGTTTTGGGCTGTCTTTCCGGTTTTGGTTTCTGGCACACGGCCAATGTTAAAACGTTTAAATTGCACTCGAATGCACGCCAGTTGGCCATTCAGTCATTTAGCCAGTCAGGCATTGGCTGTTGGGTTGTTCCACAAGTCCAAATTTTGCGCTCCACGCCCCGAAAAAAAGTGTACATTCCATTAAAAAGTCATGCCGCGGCGCACAAATCAACATCAACTCAATGAACATAAATTGCCAATGCAGTATGAAGATGCAGACGGATGCCAACGCAATCGATCGGCCTTCACATTGGCCGCCATGGCGACGACATGGACTGCCAACAACCCAAAAAGTAACAGCACACTGGCAAGCACACACACTCCGTTGATAAACTTACACTATACGGGTACACACATACAGTCAAGGATTGCCAGGACTTTGCACTTGACTTACACAGTGAACAAAGAGATTGCATTTCGAAAGTAAACATTTTCCCCTAAGGCCAACAAATTTGTTTTGGAAATTGAATCTGTAACTGACAATGAATTAGGAATACTTAATATAAAATTGAAGAAAATATTTTCATTTTTCCAAAGTCAAATAACATTAGCTTGAATTAAATGAATACATTTCACTGAAATATAGAAAATTAAAATATAATTTACTTGGAATCAACCCTGTTTAATTTGATTTATTTATTGCTAATAATGATCATTGGACCAAATTTAAACTGCAGTATTTTATTAAACAAATTTAATTTGATTAAAATAATAAAATTTACATATAGTATATGTTGAAAGAAGAAGTGCATTTAAAATGTAAGTAACAAAATACAATCGAACAACGTTTTAAAATTAAAGTTAAATGCAAATGTTAGTATTGAAAATTCTGGTGATTTTATTACCGATTTACACAATAACTGCAATATTTTTTTCCTATTATTATGGATTAAACCAGTTAACTCACTAGCGTGTGTTACGTTTCCTTAAAACAATTACCCTTGTAGATCTAGGGTTGAATCTCTCGAACAGCTTTCCGTCTCTGAAGCAAAGTCATAATTGGGTGTATAGTATAGTATAGTTTTCTATGCGTTTCTATGTCTTATTTAATGCTATTTGAGTTGCCTTTGGGACACTGTGTTGTATGCTGTGCCATGCGGTCAGTTTAAGTGCATTTGAGAGCACTCTGTCGCATGTTTTCAGCTGTCAATTTTCGCTGCGTCGGCGGTGTCACGCGTTCAGCTCTGTTATTAGGCCCCCGAGTGACGTTTGCTGCTAATTAGAAATTGCTTGTGAATACACATACACACACACACGCACACAAGCTATTTGTAATTACAGTTACAGTTGGAGATGCATTGCCGCAGAGTCTTGTGAGTTCGCAATTGTCTGTAATGACAGCGCAGTCAGTCACGTCACGTAACTCAAAGAGTACGTAATGAGCTTTGGTACGTAGCGTACGTAATGTGTGTGGGTGTGGGTGGGACGAGGTATTAAATAATTTTCGATCGATTTGGTTGCAGGTCGCTTAATTGGTGCCACAAATCGGTGCACACAGTGGCAGTGCCTAAATTATGCAAAGCTCAATCAACTGCAGGACGCTCCAGTAATATCCTTGAGCTCTGACTGGGGCTCCCCCTGTGCCAAGGCGTGTCAATTTCCGCCTCAACACGTTGATGGCGTAACATTTTCAAACGACTTTACTTCCACTTCCTCTTTGATGCCATATGACGTGTTGTTGTGCGCACATGCGACCGTGTGTGTGAAAGAGGTAGACGTTTGAGACTGGAGCGTAATCAGCAACGTGGCAGCTCAAAATACATTCCAGCATCACAATCGCGCCACAGGAAGCCAAAAGGATACAATGACGTGCCTTTTGTACCCCAACCCAAACAGCGGACGGCAAATGGCAACTGAGGCATGACGAGGCTGCAGCTTAGATAGAAATAGTCCAAACGCCTCTGACAATGACAGCAAGTGAACAAGTGAAGGTCTCTATGGCAAGCAGGCAGCCAGCAACGTGATGTTTACATGCTATGCAAATACAATTAATTCCACTTTGTGGACAATCTTTGTCCTGCAGCAACCAAGAGAGCCCATTTGGCAGATAGCAATGCTAACGGAAATGCTGACATTGTCTCACGTTGTCTGTCAGCCGGTAAATAGCAACCAGCAACCGAATAGAGGCATTCAAGTAACCCGCTTTGTGGCATTGTGTGATTGCGCTTCCAAATCAAATGTGGTGCCCAAGTATCAAAAGGCTCAGTGTTTGTGGACCCAAGAATTTAAAGGGCTTGTGCTAAATAGTCAGATTAATTACGACTTGTGCTAGCAGCATTTGTTATCCATATCAGAGCTAGGACAAATGTTTTACATCTGTGGTGGGTCAATATAAACTTATTGTTATTACTTTTTAAATTGTTTACATTTTTAAATTTCTGCAAAGGATGAAATAATTGATAAATTAAAACCTAATACGACCTAGATGGATATTAGCCTATCAGGGATGCCACAGAAAGCGAAAGCAACCGAAAATCTCCCAAATCTCCATAAATTTTTGCGAGATTTCCTGTTGGTTTCGTTTTCTGTGGCATCCCTGTATAAAATTATGGTGACGGTTTTTTGGGTTACACTACTCTGCATCAATTTAAAGTCGAATTGAAGAAATAACGGTTACAATTCTCAATAAAATGTTGTTTTGAATAGCACCCACGACTCCCTTGACTCTATTAATTCTTTCCAAATTAAAAAAAAAAAAAATTAAATCGTTGAAGCAACGTTTGCTCTAAAATAAAATTATGTTAAACAAAAAATGTATTTCGATTCAAAAAAGTTGTGTTTCCTGCTTATGAGCATTACATATTAGCCCACCGTCGTATTACAATGGAATGCGAGTTTATAGTAATTTAAAAAATTTAATGCACATGCAATAAACATCCAAAAAGTCTGCTGAATGCTGTTAATCAAGAAGAAACCAAACAACAAAGGAAATTCTGGTATTTTCTACGTCGAATAAAATATGCTCTAACTAGCCAAAATATTAAAAATCAAATACATTATTTTAACGATATTATTCTCATAATTTCGGTAACAACAGTTTTCAAATTTAAAGGATTACTCAATGATGTAGTATTTCTAAAAGTTCTAACTTAGAACTTCAAAGTGAAATGATACTTATTTCTAATAATGCTAGCAAACTAAATGTAGAGGAAATACACATGGTTTAAGAGGATACTACTCTATCTAAGAGTATATAAACTGGAAATTAAACTGACCCTGACAGATGGTCAAATATGGATGTCTACAATGATGTAGCCTTTGTCGCGGTTTTTAGTGTCGCCGCCGTGTCTGTCTCTGTCTCGCTGTCCGTCCGTCTCACTGTGCATTTTATTTGATTCTGATTAAGGGAACTTTGCACTCGATGCAGCTGCAGACACGGCAACATTGAAATGCGAATCATTGCACAGATTACGCTGCCTTTTGTCTGCTTTTATTTGCATTTTCAATGAAGGAAATTGTTAATTGAAAAAGAGAGGAGAAACACTACAAAAAAAAAAAAAAAAAAAAGAAGAAACACGAAATCAAAATGTGGCTACTTTTTGGTAGCTACATATTTATCTGTGTCTGTTGGAACTCTATTGAAGTGATTGAAGAGCATTCGCTGTGTGTAGAAATGTTATCGTGGAGTGTATCAAAAGTCAGCGTACGCAAAACAACACAAATAACAACATTGAGGTCGGTTATCTCAATTTACACAACTGAGATATAATACAATACGAGTAGCCTCGACCCTCCATACTCATATCGATGCGATGGAGCCTGCAACTGTTACTCAATGAAGCTCGAGCACTCGTAATGTGCACACATTTCATTAAAATGAAATTTCAAATTTGATTGCGAGAAGAGGGAGCACAAAAGGTAACGTAACAATTCTAGGAAGAGAAGGGCAGAAAACAATCCCCAACAACCATTGTTAAACTGACTGCCACATTGTTATTGTTATTAAAGCATCGCCCTCCGACCTGTTGTTGTACAAAAGTTAGCATCCATTTGAACTTATACTTAAGCTTCTTCTTTCCTATGAATCCCATCTGTTGGGTGGAATTTACATTATATTCTAGCACTAATTTCTCGTAATCAATCAAAGCTTTTAGCCCACTCAGATAACAACTTTTGAAGCGTGTTACAACGCAATTCTAAATCTGTACACTGAAGTTTTAATTAGATTGGCAAGTTAGCTACTTAACAACTTTAAGACCAACGGAAAAAAATAGAAGAACAATATATAATGCAATAAGCATATATTCTATTGAAATAACAGTACTTAACAGAGTATTTAACAGGGATTTGAGTATTTGAGTAAATATAAAAAGCTGGATAACTTAACATATATATATAAACCTGAGCATTAAACCTAATTCAAAGCTTTTACAATTTGACTCAGTGATATTAGACCCAATGGCTTCCAAACTGTTCACTTCGAATCCCCTGTATGTATGCAACAAAGTTTGTAACATTTCCAAAAAAATATGTTTTTGGCAACATGAATCTTAATCAAGTAGAGTAAAAAAAAACAATCATCAATAGTTTGCTCTTTCATAAGGTTCTTTTTATTGAATGGTGTTCGTTCAAGGTCCTTATTCTTTTCAATTTGTTGTTGATTTGTTTCTTTTTTCTGTATTTTGGTTAATGTTAAGTGAAACATTTTGTTGTAGTTTTTACATATTGGTATTGTACGTTTCGCTTTCAGGATTTCAGGATTTAATAAATGAGTTATACCTTTCTTTTCGTGTTTTTTTTTTGTTTTTCTATGTTCTTTTCTAAAAATCATAAAGTTTTGCTTATAAATGTAATATTATTTGCTTTGCTTGCATCTAAAACGTTCGATTAACAACGATATGCAGAAATATATAGTAATAATATTGAGTAACACATAATAATATGAATCATAAATATATATAGGTATATATGCGGTTAATTGTTATCTTGCTTTGATTTCCCCTGCTTTCAATGTTAAATTGAAGGAAAAATCTCGGTGGCGATCAATACAAGGAAAAATAACCATAATGACTTGTCAACTACAGTTTTGGAGTCACCATATTATTATTATTATATTTCATTTGATTTTCTATATGTTTTGGTAATAATTTCTGCCTTTCGGCAATAACAATTTTAATGTATGTATACGTATATCAGCTTTCTAAAGTTGATAATTATTTGGTTTGTTGTTGATTTATTAATATTGTATGTTGTTTATTTGCGTCATTTAGGTCACTTATAATTATAATGATAATCATAAATATAAAGTGTAATAATAATAATTATAAAAAACGTTTTCTCATAGTTTTTCTATACAAACGTTGACAAAATATATAGTATAAGTAGAAACGTAAGAAACACATGCGATTTCAATGTTTAAAACTTTAATTTTTCATTGATGTTGTTGGTTGTTTTTGTGGTTTGCTATCCTTTTACGATTTACGACATGTTTAAACAAGTGCATTTTAAACAAAGAAAATGAATTCATAATTATAGTATTAATAATATTTATATAATTTGCATAACTTCAACATTTTTGTGCTTACAACTAAAAATAAAATTTGCGTCTCATAAACATATTTTTTCTTCTTTTCAACAATTCTTCTGATTCATCTTTTTTTTTTTTTGTAGTTTTTCTGCATGCTTTTCAATAGCTTTTTGCTTGCTTGTAACTTAGAAAATAAATAATTAAAATTGCCAAAATGTGAATCTTTAGCAATTCTCTTTTTATTATCTGCTTTTGCTGTTGACTTAGTAGGCGTGGTTGGCAATGAACAGGGAACCGGAACCGGAACCAGCGCTGCCGGGAACGTATTTGCCCACAGCGGCCTCACCGTTAGCCTGTGTAGAAGAATATAGAGAGAAAACGTGTTAATTAAAATAAAATTTCGTAAAAACTCTAATAAAAATGTTCAAACAAATTCTTATAAATAATTTAATGTTCAAGTAAAATGCTTAATGTTTCATTTTTCAACCTTTACTGCGATTTTTGGCATGGCTCAGTGAACTGTAAAGTTTTAGCTCAGGTCGCTACGATTTTCACCTGCGGCAAAGTTTTCCGGCTTTCCAAACACACACACACACACACGTGTAAAAGTTTTTGTAAATTTAATTTACAAGTCTTTTAAGCAAAGAGTTCATTCGATTAGGGGTAATTGCACGGCGAAACTGCGACGAACTCTGCACAAAAAGGACGAACCCAAAGTTTGTCTACCTCTTTGCCAGCCATAGGCCAAGCCAAGTTGAGCCTCTTTCCTGACCCTGTTCGTAATTTACGCAATTATGTGTACGCTTTGGTGTCCGGCTTAAATCCATGCTGAAACATTAATGACTACATAAAATGAAGGCCTGTATTTACAGTTTGACAGGCCCTGTTCAACAGTCATTTTCGTTCATTCCCGTTTCTGTGGTAGCTATACATAACTTATTATAATTTTATTTACTCTATTTTATAGGATTATTTTAAATGTCTCTCAAAGGTAGAAAAATAATATTTACAATTATAAATTTAAGAATTATTATGACAAAATCTACTCATAATGGTATACAGAATACAATTTAAAATTTTCTATTCGACTTAATTCTTTGCAGTTTTATATTTCATGTTTAATTTGTTTTATTTTTTAAAATTCTAGTTGTACATCTTAATGGTAAAATTTATAAAATATAAAAGAATGTAAAGGAATTTTGATATCTCCATTTGTATGTGTTGTTCTGTGGAATTTTTGTGGGGTAATCTCAACACAGTTTTAGCCAATTGGGTTAAGACAGCGAGCCATTAGGTAAGCTATGCACTTGCAGTTGCTGTAGGATTTGTTTAGTACTTGTGCCCGGCAACGAATAGACTGGCATTGGCCGCAAACGAGGGTATCGACCCGGCCACGTATTTGCCTTGGCAAGCCTGGCTATTAGCCTGATTGTGGGTAGTGTGGGTAAATATATAAAACAGAAAAGGAAGCGGGAATTGTTTGGGATTAATAAAAGAAAATCGTGCATTAGGGTTAACATAAAATCAGAAGGGTGTTAGTAAAAACAGACTGATGAATTAATTATGTGAATTAAATAAATGAATTCATTAAATGCATCAATGAATGATTAAGTTTGTTTGAGATGAAGAAACTGAACGTATGATAAATGTTTTTAATTTTTATTTGTGCATAAGCATCCATGTCAACAAATTGTTCTCTTGTCAAAAGTATTCCAATTAATTAAAGTACATAAGTATTAGTTAACATTTTCTTGCATACCAAATATATAGAGTTTCTTGACATTCCATTTTTGGTTTTTAGTTACTTGAAATTTTTGCAAATAAAGTTAAAATTTTAAAATTTTGTTTAATTATGATTGTGATGTTGCTTTAGTATTTATGATTATCAACATGAAGTCCAGTGTCACCAGCAGCGCTTTTAACGGAACCTGGTTTATAGCAGCCCTCACTGGCTTCACTATTGGCCTAAATGGATGATTGGGTTGGGAGATGCATTAGGATAGTTAGTTAGGATTGATGGGATTAATTGGAATTGCTATTAAGTGTTACTGAAAGCAGGTAAGCACCTGAGACGACAACCCAGCCTGACAACCAGAGCTCTATAGGACTTATTTCTAAAACCCATTTTATAGCTAGGCCCATTCATATGTTATGGCAATGTTAACTTACCCTGGCACGCTTGAGCAGCTCGTTCTGGCCAGCACCGATGTTCTCCTTCTTGCCACCCCAGGCGCGGAGCACGGAAGCTTGCAGAGCACGACCGTACGAGAAGGTCAAAGCCCATGGGCGGACCAGAGGAACTTTGTTGATGGCGCTCAGGTTGACGGAGGCCTCCTCCTCAGACTGACCACCAGACAGGAAGGTAACGCCTGATACAATAGAACATAACAATATTTAGTAAATTCGTGAATGAGAAAATTACACGTTGGGTTCTCTTACCGGGAACGGCAGCGGGCACAGTGCGACGAAGGGCCTGAACGGTGGCCAAGCCGATCTCCTCGGGTGTGTTCTTCGTCTTGGCTGACTGACCAGCAGTAACCATGTTGGGCTTGAGAAGAGTACCTTCCAGGTAGACATGGTGATCGTTCAGGGCCTTGTAGACGGCAGCCAGAACGGTCTCGGTGACCTTCTGGGCGCGATCCAGATCATGATCACCATCGGGAAGAACCTCGGGCTCCACAATTGGTACAATGCGCTCCGACTGGCAGATGGATGCATAACGGGCCAAGACATTGGCGTTCTCCAAAATGGACTGGTATGAAGGGGTGTTCTTGCCGATCTTCAGAACGCAACGCCATTTGGCGAAATCACAACCCTCCTTCTTGTACTTGGCGCAACGGGCAGCCAAGTCATCCAGACCCTGGGTGGTGGACTCATCCTCAGAGCCGAACAGTGGCACAACACCCTTGTCGACCTTAATGCCGGGAATGATGCCCTTCTTCTTCAGCAGCTGAACGAAGGGAGTACCGTCATCGGCCTTCTGGTACAGAGTCTCGTCGAACAGGATCACGCCCGAAATGTTCTCAGACAACTTATCGTCAGTGGTGAACAGGAGCTGGCGGTAGGCGCGACGGTTCTCATCGGTGTTCTCCACGCCAATGTCCTTAAGACGCTTGCCCATGGTCGAGACGGACTCATCGGCAGCGAGAATACCCTTGCCAGGAGCAACGATCGCCTGAGCGATGGTCTTGAGCTCCTCCTGCAGCTCCTTGCTGGGATAGTTGAAGTATGTGGTCATGTTTGAGATTCGCGTATAGTTCTGTAAAACACGTGTCCATTTTGTTGGTAAAATGTGATAAATTAGAAGAGTTTGTAAGCATTGCATTTTAAATATCAAAATAATGGGTTATGCAATTTATTTGCAACAATAAATTTCTAACTAAACGCTTAATTTTGGAAACCCTAATTATCGAAAAAGCTGAGGAATAGTCTAGAAAAAAATATAACTACAATTTTTGTACTGCTCCTAAACTTTTGAAATTGTTTGGAAATAATAAATATGGTATTAAAAATTTATCAACATCTATCAATCATAAGGGCTTAACATTTTGAAAGCTACTCAAATGCACAGCTGTTTCCAGCTGGAAAGAGAGGGAGCCAGAGAGAGAGCAAGCGAGAGAGAAATGAGAAAAAAGTGCCCACGTTTGTATTGCAAAATTGAGAGAGCAACTCCAGCTACTGGCAACATTTCGTTAACATATGCATACACATAAATGTTGCCAACGAAATGTTGCTAAGCTCATTTATTTAGCATTCGCTAAACTATTTTCAAATGGTAACATTTTCACTTAATATTAAATTGTTACATATACCAAAATATTTGTATGTGTGTATGTACAACTGAGTAACACTATTTGCTTATCGACGTCACGTCATTTATTTATTTCTTTCCACATTCATCTAAAAATAATGATTTTTTCACTTGCTTGTTTAGGACAAACTTCACTGATTACAACACATTATTTCTGTATTATTCATTACTCTAAGTTTGGGAACTGCTACAAGAGTGAACCAACCTGGTCAATGCTTTTCTAGCAACTGACTCAGTTCGGATGTGCGAATCGTAAGACAACCTCGTCGCCTGATGTAATCAAACCGGTAGGCATCGAAATATTACAGTTGTTTTATATGGCTGGAGGGAGGTTTAGGGGGCAAAACACCCTCGCATTTGTGACGTTCACTTTCACTTTCAACAGAAGCTGCCCTGCTGAGTGACGTGCGACATGCGGCGCATGCTCTACGCAGTGACATTGAACAAGGTCAAGCAACATGTTGCGACTGCTCAAGTGTTGCCAAAGCGAAATTCATGACGTGTTGCTTACGAAACGGTTATACTAAATTGTTTAAGCCAACAGAAATTAATGTAGTGCGTGTAGCGCGCAAGAGAGGCAGTCTGTGAGAGAGTAATTCCGATAGATAGCATAGGGAAATCGGGCGATATAAGAGAGAAAAGCTTAAGATACAAGAAAGTTGCAAGGCTACTGTTTGACTTGTTTGACATTGAAAAGCACGCACTGACAGCAATATATATATATATATATATATATATATATATATATACATCGAAGTATGTATACTCGTATATGTACTACATGTATACGGGGACGATTTCAACAACTGATTAGAAGCAGCGCAACTGATAATTTAATAACTATAAATAAAAAACATTTGTTTACTTCAGAAAAAACAACGATAATTAATAAACTACACTAAAAATACTACAATTTGACACAAAAATAAGTTTTGTTTTTTTATATATACATATATATCTTTGATAGATATATAGAGCTG
Source organism: Drosophila innubila (assembly GCF_004354385.1). Classification (NCBI taxonomy): domain Eukaryota; kingdom Metazoa; phylum Arthropoda; class Insecta; order Diptera; family Drosophilidae; genus Drosophila; species Drosophila innubila. The sequence continues at coordinate 14,811,082 of NW_022995380.1, forward strand.
ATTCACTTAGTTGACACACACCTACACGAGCCGGCAATCGATCGAAGACTGAAATGTAGCCCAAAATATACGACAAATAAATATAAAAGCGAATAGCACAAAGCGACGCATGACAACAACAACAATAACGACAACATAAAACAAAAACAACACTAATTTACTGCTGCTATCAAGAGAATATACGAATGTATGTATACACATATAAAAATAAAATAGACACATGTGTATAAATACGAGAGATGTGTGTGAAGAGCTGCTGCTAAAAAAACAAGTTGATAAAATGTATAGTAATTTTTCGAAAATTATGGAAACTTTGCTGAGCAACAATTGACTCGCATGTTGTCTGTTGTCAAGCAGTTAACATTTTTAACCTTCAGCAAATTAGAAAAAAAAAAACAAAAATAAACGAGCCCCCATTCAGAAAGAATATGCGATTCCAAAGTCTTTACAAACGTTATCAATATGAAACTTGTTCAGGATGTTGTTGTCTAAATACCCGTTCCCGCCTCCCCAGTCATCAGCAATAGGTCAAAAGATTCAAACGAGCTTCGACAAATATGAGCTGCTATAAAGTATGGTATAGTATTTACAATCTGTGATTATGTATTATTAATTAAATCAAAAATATATAATTCTTCTGATTTAGCCATGCTTACAGTTCTTTAATATATAAGGTGCAGATATAAAAATTTAATTTGAATTTGCAAACCTATTAAAGGTTTGTTCTCGATAAGTAGCAAAAATAAAAATCTGAAGAGAAAAACCATATAAATGCATATTAAAGATTATCATAATTCCCTATTTTAAACATCTGAATACTTTGTAATTTTTTTCTTTTTGCAAAAAACAAGACCTTTTGGAGAAACTTATTACTGATAAAGGGAAAAGGGAACTGGTTTCATTCAAAAACTTGTTTTGCGTCTTAAATAATGTGTATATACCCGACCTTTATTTACACTTTACTTTATTGTCACCCTTAACATAGGGCTCTCTTGCTCTCACTGTTACTCTCTCTATGGATCACTCTCTTATCGAAGCAGAGCAAAACTTCTGAAGTGACAACCACACCCGAGTTAAACAGATAAAAGGTATTTACTTTTTGTCTATTAATCTCTCTCTCTCTCCTCTCTTTTCCCTGTCGATTGCTCTCTCGCTCTTTCTCACTGTCTTTGTCATTTGCAATCAACTGTTAGTTAAATCTTTCTCAGAGAAGGAAATGAAACGACAAATGCTGATGAAGTCAACAAACGCAAATCGATGACGATTTTTAATTGAGAACTAATCAAAAGCTAATTAAAACATTCATCTAGATAATTAGAAATATACTATGTATAGTATACTGAAGACAAATGCATTGGTCTGCATGCAATATTTGAGACAACTATTTATAAAGAAAAGCAACAACAAAAAAGACTTCTACAAATTGCAGTTGAATCGTTGCCAAGAATTAAATGAACCCACAAGTGAAAATGTAGCTCAGCAGATGGACAGAGAGAGAGGGAAGTGGAGGCTTTGCACGGATTAGCCGGTTAATCCGGCATTGCAACTACTATATATATACTGTTATCCGAAAGCTGCCGGCGGTCTCAGGTTTCTTATCAGCTTTGGAACGGTTGCATAGGTCAACGGCGTAGCTGACGATAAGCACTGCATATGGAGCTACAAAGTTCGTGAAGCACTCATAAAAAACTTATATGTATGTAGCTAGAAAATTTCCAGTCTCACACACTCTCACACAAACACCAACATAAGCGAGAATGTTCTGTAATTTGCAGTCAGCTTTTAAAAGTGCAAAACGATTACGAAACCACTTTGGGATGAGACTAAAAAAACGAGCAATGCACTTGATATTATTACGAGATAACGAACTGCGCTTTCTTTTCTTATTTTGTTGTAGATTATTATTTATATTTTTTTCAGACACTCGCACACACTCTCGAACACACTTGCACACTCACCGATCTGGAAAATGTAACTGTGTGGGTGTTTGCTTTGCGCTACTCTGCTGCTGGCTACCGGCTGGCTCTGCTGCTGCTGCTGCACTGGAGTTAAGTAGACGACGCTTTTATTTTCGGCTATCGACTGCGACGTCGACGTGAAATTCCAAAGCGAAATAAGTAAAAGGCAGCCGAATGTAGGCAAGCGAAACGTCAAAAGGTTGTTTGGAGGTCGTTCGGTGTTGATAAATTGATTGCACTCTTGTGCCTAAATTCAAAATACCAAAAGCTCTTGGTATCTTAAAGCTTGCGGTGTATGCAATAGCTAAGCTTTGTAGCTGGGTGTTAACATTGCGTTGTGCTTTAACAGCTGCAAAAAAGCTTTTTGCGCTTTGCACTGCTTGACAAGTTGGACATTGCAAATTACTGTTATATTTTGAATATGTTAATAACAGTTTAAAGGTACGTGTATTATGTGTTTTAAATTGTACTTTTAAGCTGCTATGGCTATCACTTCAAAATTTTTTAAGAACTAATTTATGGTTATTTAAAATTTCTTGCCTTTTATAGTATAATAAATAATGGTTGATTTAATATGAAAAAAAAAAAATTAATTTAAAATACGCTATATTCTATTTATATTAAAAAAAAAATTTAGGACTCCAAAGGCAACTTTTTATTATTTATTTTTTATTTAGAGGTGTATTAATTTTCCAAATAAAAATACACATTAAAAAAATACGAGTATGATGCTTTTCTTAATGACTTTCTACTACTCGACCACACAAATTTCTATTTATTTCGTAAAATAACAAAGCACTTAATAACATGCCTGACCTCCTGCAATGCAAAAGTACTCAATCCAATCAGAAAGGCACGTAAACAGCTGACTAAGAGAAGGCAAAATTTCCCAATATGACACAGAGAATTTGAGTCAAAAATGTTTTTACAAAGAGAAAATTACCCAATGTTACTCTCTTTCTCTCAGCCATGCTATAACTATCTCATTCTCTCGCTTTCTCTTTCTCGCTTTATCCTCAGCTTAACATGATTAAACTTTTAACAATTATAGTTTTTAAGCCTTAAGATATAACGAGCTTAAGAATTTTGCATTAACTACATCATTTGTGTTAAGGCTTGTATAAATTCCTCAAAGAATCCTTACTTAGTTGCCGTATTCAGGAAGTGAGCTAGCTTCGTGTGCTTAGTTTTTGTTGCGTGGCAGGCTCTTATCTAATGCAGCAGCCAGAATCACAATCACAGCAATAGCGATAGCGATAACCACAGTTTCATTTGCTTTCTACTTTCACATTCACATCTTCTTATGTAGCGCTCTCTGTTGTCCTTGCTCTCAGCACGCTCTGTTCGTCTCTTGGTTCCATCATCGTGTCGTTTGACTTCGTGGGCCATGCAAGAACTGCGGCGAGTCCTGTTTCGCATTTGTCGCCATTTCAGTTTCAGTTGAAATTCGTGCGTCGGCCGGTTGGGTTGTGTGGCAAACGCTCTGCTTTATCAACAACCACACGTGTTGCATTGTCTCACGCATACATATAAATGCGCAAATTACGTTACGTATACGCCGTGTCTGTCATTGCCCTCGAGCACTGACTGCGACAACAATTACGCGACTTCTTGGCGTGTGAGAATTAAAGCAAGCGAAATTATGTGAATTACAAGTGAAGTGTAACACAAAGGAATATTAGAAAATAAAACAAGGAAAATCAGAAAAATTAACAAATACAAAAGCATTAGTGCAAGAGCTTAAAGCAAAACCACAAGCCGGAGAGCATGTTAAATAGTTTACACAATTTTGGTAAGCACAAATCCCGTGATAGGTCCTATAAAACAAATGTATCTATTATATATATTCTGTATTTATATTTACATAGTTACATATATTTTCTATATAAATTGTTACATGCCACATTGTGTGCCCTTGCGGTTCGTATGCAGATTTTTGGCAGCCAAATTCGTAATATTGAGAAATTGATGAGTTCTACTAGCATCAGCCAAACCCAGAGAAGCCCAGCGAGCGACTGGCAGCCACTTCATTAATATGCAGCAGGCGACATGCGAATGCTGTGCGTTGTCAAGTCACCCAATTTTACCCTTATACCCAACCAGCACCACATACACCGCACTCAGACAATGCCATTTAATGCCACTGTGTTTGTGTGTGTGCGTGTGTGTGTGTGTGAATGCTGTGGTCCTTCTTCTTACCGCCAAGTCGTCTACATTTGTTGAAATGAGTATCCTATAGCTGGTGCTTGAGCTTCATCCTGCCTGCTGATGATAATGTTGATTTTTGCCTTCCGCAACAATTTGCTTTGAACTTTGAGTTTATCCTCTCACTGTTTCTCGCTCTCACTATCTCTCTCTCTCTCTCTCTTCCTTTCTCACCGCAGTTTAGGCAAGCTCATGATATTGTATTGCTTTTGTTGTGTTTGTTGGTATCATAATCGGTTGTTACCTTTAAGCTGATACCCATGGGTCGTGGTCAAGTTTCCGGACTGTACTTGAGCTTTGACATTTTGTATACAATTTTCTGACATATGAGAAGATTACTGGGACAAAAGTAAAACTTTTTCGAAAATCACACAAATTAATAGCATTTATTCAATTAATAATAATAAAAAAGTTTCAACCTCAACTAAATGATGATTAATAACACAAATTAATTAAATCTGTAGAATTGTACTTTCAATGAATCACTTTAATTAAATGTAAACAATATTTTAATTTAAATATTAAATAAACATTTGAACAATGTAAATATATTAATACAAAAAATAGGCATAAAAAATCATCATTTAATTGTAACAAATTATAAATGTAAATAAAAAACAAAATGCAATAACAATTAATAAGTAGATTGAACTGTATCCTTTTCAATCACAATTAAGTTAGTCGTTGTGCATGTGAACTGACTTCTCTGTAATTGGACTTATAATTTAAATTAACGTCAGCTAAATAATTAATTATTTCTTGAGTTTTGCTGCCTACCTCAGGAATTTTAATGCGAACTATAGTATTTGTGCTGGGCAAAGTTATACATTACCTTATGTTCTGTAGCTAGCATATTTGCCATTTGGGGGAAAACATTTAAGCCTTTTAACACTGGTTTTGCAATTGGTTTCCAACTCGTGCATAAATTATGCACGCTAAAGGAAATAAAATACAAAAAGGACAAAGCACCAAAGCAACAACCAAGGCGAAAGTAAAAGCATAAACAGAGGCAAATCAAACAACAGCAGAAAACATGAAAATGTTGTAAAATAATTTCAATTCATTCTTACGCACGCATGCCTTAAGGGCCTTTCTTGCTGTTGTTGTTGTATTTACTGTTTGTCATTGTATTGGTGCTGCCCCAAAAAGAATCTACATACATATACACTTCTATACATATGTATGCATACGCTCCTGTACGATTGTGTATGTCTGCACACTGTTTTCTGTTCAGCTTCAGTTGTTTACTGCCCCAAAAAAAAAGTGAAATGAAATAAGCACAAAATAATCAAAATCACAACAACAAAAATAAAAAGAAAAAACCAGAAAAATAATAAAAAATAAAAATGAAAACACAACATCAGGTGTTCGTGTGTATGTGTTTCTCCATAATTTTCTACATTTTTTCGTACTTTGAACAACATGCGGTGCCTTTTTGTTGCTCTTGCATTAAATTAATTTATGCCGTATGCTCACTCTCATTTTTCTCATGAGTTCTTATTGAAATTGGTCTGAAATTAGAATTTATGGCATATGCAAATAAGTGCGTTGAACCCCCTTGATAATATTTTAACGTGTCAACCTGATAGCATTATGAATATTTCTGAAAGTTTCAACTTATTGCTTAAAGCTGTTGATTAAATTTCATATAATGGAGCTTCAAAAATTATTTTTTTTTATATATTTTTAATCAATATAGATTAGTTATAGTACATTGTGTACTGAGTTTAATTTTTTACTTACATTAATTTAAAGTTAAATAATAAATTAAAATTAATATACTTAAAAGTTCCCTTTTAATTTAAGCTACTCCCTTTCTGATGAAACTTTGCATTTTTAATATTTGTTATTCTCATTATATTCTGTTAGTATGGTTGCAATATTTCTGAATAAAGTTCTGGTCTGGGGATCAGCTTAAGCCATTGACATGTAATAATTCTTAAATATTTTATGACGCCCATTAAAATGGAAAATTGTTGGAAGTGTGGCAGATGGCGTTACTTAAAGCACCGATGGTAGTTCGACAGGCTTCGCCACGCCCTCTTATTATTATTACTATTGCCAGACATTCAGGCTAACAAATTTTCAGGACTTGGGGCATGCCCCTGGCGCAAACTTGCGCAGCCCGAATGAATGCCAGACTAAAGTCAAGGCGTGGGAATTGTGAGTAAATGTAAAAGCAAGTGATGGCTTGCTGCAATTCGTATTGAATGGGATGAATGCCAATGAATGAATTCGAGTACGAATGACGAACGCAAATAAAATGAAGCAGCTACTCTGGTAGATGAATGCAGCAGGGGAACATGGGGGTCTGAGGAGACAGTGGGTTGATTATAAATAACGTTAAGTAAGCGCACATGAATGCATTTTGATTGTCTGCCGTAGTTTACGGCACGTTTCCTTTCCTTTCCTACGGAATGGAAATGAAGGACGACAAACTCTCAAGCCAGCGGGTGACTCTGAATGCTTCTGTGGGTGACTCGGGGAGTCTTTTGGACGACTCTCGTTTGGCAGCGCCAGCCACTTCCTTAAATGCTGCGCTAATGTTGAAAGAAAAGTATATTTTTTTTTTTTATTATTTTTATTTATTTGCTTGCTACTTTGTATGAAAATACCAACTGCAACAGTAGAGTTCGCAGTCTCAGCAACGTCAACGACTACGACAACGACAACGACGCGGACGACGTCGCATTTCCTTGCTGCAATTTTCCAACGAGCTCTCCATTTTTTTTTATTATTTCTTTTTTTATGTGTCGGTTATGCGCCGTTCCTTTTTGAGGCCATGCAAAATAATGTTTTATATGTTGCAATAAATGTACGACTCGCCCCTCTCCCTTGTCCCGCTCACTTCCCCTATCGCCACACGACATCGCGCATACGCAATGTTGTACGCAGTTATCCTTGCGCCCATTTTATCTGACTCCCAGTGTGCATGTGTGTGCCTATGTGTGCGTCTGTGTGTGTGCCTGCATGTGCTGCCTTGTTGCCAACTGACAAGCTACCAATTTTCGTTAAACGAACATTCACAAAACTCGCATGCTTCTTCAAGTAAATACTCCCTAATTGTTAAAAGATATTTGCATATTTTGATAGGTTTAAAAAAAAAATATTTTATTTAAGGAAATTACAAATAAATCGAAATTCAAATGTCAGAGATTCAACTAAAACAAATGTTGTTATTATGTATGGACGAAAATTCTACTCTAGTAAAGTCCAATTGTTCAAAAGTAAGTGCTAAAATAAACTGAACTATTTACTTCGAACAGAACGGTAAATATTCCCTTCATGAAATTTTTAACAAGTAAATATTTGTATTTAAACATATTGTTTTCATATAAATATCACTTCTTAATGCAAAAAAAAAAAAATAAATAAATAAAATAAAACATCAATAAATTTTTAAAATTATTCTCTCCCATTTATTGAATTGTCGTTCACAGCATGCAAGTTTTGTTATCAAATGAACAATGGAATAAGTTCTTTGAAAGAAGAAATACTGAGCATGGTATGAAAATATTTATGTTGCTTGGTAACTTAAATTTAAAATTTGTTGTTTAAACCCAACTATTGTTGAAAAGAAACAATAATGATATATCAGGGAAACAAGAATTTTATAAGAATTTAACTTGTTTTGTACTTCTTTCATATATTTTAATTGCTGAAGCTTTCGATTGTGTTCAAATATTCATTTTGTTGTGCTTTTTGCATTTGTTAACAAAGAAACGAACAGTATGGCAATTTAATTAAGATCAAATGCTGGTCTCGTCCTTTCATCCTTGCTTCTGTCACTGTCATAAATGTTTAACGAAGCGTCAAACGTTTTCGATTTTGCAGTCGCTTGTTGTTTGTCTGGCTTTCAATGTTGGTGCTGGTGTTGGTATTGTTGTTGTTAACCCAATTGGCGTCCATTTAGCTCCTTTTTGTGCTTTCATTGTTGTTGTTGTGTTAATAATTCGTGCGTTGCGTTTGTGTCACGTTTCGCCTAACGAAATATTCGACGCGAGTTATCTTTGTCGATGTTGTTGATTTTGGCGTTGTCAATTTTTTGCATAATTTTCTTTAAGGTCAAATATTAAAGAACTTTTTCGAGCACCACAAAAAATGTTAAGCATAAAAATGACTTCAAAATGGGCACCAGAAAATGCAAATAAAGGAGAGCAAACAGAGCAGATAAGATATCTTTCAAACTTTGTAGAGTGGAATGTTTCCATTTTGTTCCCAAGCAGCAGACCATGAAAATCAACATACGAACTCGTGTCCTTCCCCATCTCTCTCTTCACCCACTTTTTCATCTCACCCTCTTCCACTTCTCTGCTCTTTGCTTTTTGTTATTTTGTCTATTTGTATGCTCTACAAAGTGCATACCAGCAGTTCTCATATGAAGTCTGTGCAAATGAAAAATAGTTTATTGCACGAAAAAATGTTGCAAATGGCAAATCTTGAAAATAGACAGTTAGACACAATGCCACAATAGTAAAACGCATTTTTCAGCAGATATTGCCATGTAAGAATCAAAAGCATCTCAAAACAATGTGAGCACAATCAGTGAGACCAAAAGAGTCTAAAATAATTTCTTCTAATGGAACTAACAATCTGAACTGACAAACACAAAATCAATATATTATATATTAAATATATACATATTTTTACAATAGAAAAATTAATAATTTTATTATTGTTATTTGTAAATGAAGTGAAAATGAAATTTTTAACTAATTTCTCTTTTCTTATATATGGATTGCTGACAGTTAATGTCACTAAATAGTTAGTATGGTAGAGTAGCGAAATATAACATGGTGATTCGAAGATGTCAATTAAAAACCCTGTTCGAAATTTAATTTGTGCTTAAACCAGACTATTTATTCCGAATCATTAATTTTATTCAACGTTTCCAGTTAATAACTTGATTCGCTCTTTTTATATATTTTAAAAATGATTGCTCTAAATCACAACGATTAACAATTCAAATAAAATTTAGTCCGATTACAGGATATTCACTAGTCGAGTTGGCAAACATTTTAATGCGCTCTTTAAGCTAAAATTCGATATAAGTTGTGATTCAGACAAAACAGAAATTATTATGTTAAACCCGTTTCGTCGCCATGAAAGACATAAACTTTATTGTTGGTATACTTGAGTTGGTATTTTATTCTGTTGTTTTCCTTAGCTATCGAGGAAGTTGACTTTTGCATTAAAAACTATTAGAGCAGTTTAGTTTAGTTTCGTTGAGTTCTGTTGTTGTTAGGGAGAAAGTTTAATTTGAGTTTTGCAAAGAAAATTGTAAAAACTAAATGGCAATTGCTGCCCAAATAGAATAGGTGCCCCCAACACTCACACTTACACATGCGAACCTAGAGGGAGGAAGGAGAGAGAAGGAGCGAAAGAGAGAGAGCTAGTCAATACCCATCCGGGACTGTCAAAAACTGCGGATTACTCATATGTCACTTACATCCCATGCCCAATTCTGAAATCTGGCGTCAGTTTCTTTTCAACACTTAGCCTTATAGTTTCTTCTTTTCCCTTCCTTCATATTCTTTCCTCTAGTTAGTAACCTTACCCCGCCTCTTCTCCACACACCTGCAGTTCGAGTAAAAGTTTATGTCGTCAAAGTAAAGTCGCAACCAAGAGGAAAAGTCCCCGAATTGTATGGAAAGTAGTTTTGCTGTCTCTTTTCGGCATTCAGTTGGTGTCGCTGTGTGAACTTTTGCCCCACTGTGGAAACTATTTAAATTCGGTGTTGGCCTTTTTTTTTGTGTTGCTGATCCGTTAGCAAAAAGTTTGCTATAAATAATTTTTGCATTTTTATTGTGCATTTTTATGCATTCGATATCGAAGTTGGCTCTGGAAATAAATATGAAAAGTTTTATTTATGTTTGGCATGGGCTAAACCGAACCAGAAGTCCATGGGCGTTATATTTATGGCATTTGTTTGCCAACAACTTTCAATAGCTCAATCACGACATCCATCCAAGGGGCGTCTAAGCAAACAAATCGAAAGCGCATGCAATACCATTTTTGATGTACTCCCACTTCTATTGTGACTCAACTCCATTCTTAACTGCAATTTTGATTTTGATTTCGATTGTGATTTGAATTGTGATTGTGATTGTAATTTGTTTACTTTCAGTTATAAAGACGAACATCATCAATGTGAGTGCTGCGTGGCTTGTGCTGTGCTGCTAGCTCCTGGGGGCAATGAAATCGAGGAAGCTGCCAAAGGTTTGTGGCCTCAACTTCTTGACGCTTGTCTACTTTCCGGTACTGGTGTTGCCCATATTGAAATGCTCAGTGGTTGCCACCGGCAGCGCCAGCGGCGGCAACAGCAACAACAACGGCAACAACAACGGCAACAACAACGGCAATGGAGATTTCGACTATCGCATGCAGCGTGTACGCAACGTGCTGAAGGAGGTGCCACTGATCGATGGCCACAACGATTTGCCCTGGAATATACGCAAGTTTCTCAAGAATCAACTGAAAGACTTTCACTTTGGCGGCGATCTCCGCGAACTGGCCCCATGGTCATCGAGTGCCTGGAGTCATACGGATCTACGCCGTCTCAAAGAGGGCATGGTCTCGGCCCAATTTTGGTCCGCCTACGCGCCCTGCTCCTCACAGCATCTGGATGCGGTGCAGTTGACACTGGAGCAAATCGATTTGATTCGACGTCTCGTGCTGCTCTATCCCCACCACATGGCCCTAGTCACCACCGCAGCGGGGATAGAGCAGACGCATCGCACTGGAAAAATAGCCAGCCTCATTGGGGTCGAAGGAGGTCATGCGATTGGCACCAGTCTGAGCGTACTCCGGATGTTCTATCAACTGGGCGCTCGTTATCTAACACTCACACACACCTGCAACACACCCTGGTGAGTGGTACTAGACATTGATAGAGATGCAGGATTCATTGGACTCTTTACAGGGCGGACTGCTGCAAAGTTGACGAACCGGGAAAATATCCACATATCGGTGGACTCTCACAGTTCGGCAAGGTTAGTAAGAGGCCAAATCATGATAATAATATCATTCCGTTTGAAAATCGGTTGAGTTTTGACAAAATTATGAGAGATCAAAGTTTTTGAAAAAATGTCAAGGGGTATGTATGGAAAATTGGATGATAGATGGCTTAGAATCGAAAAAATGTCAAATTTTCTAGATGATACAAATTTGAATGCAGATTGAATTGAGAGGCCAAATTATGATCAAAATGACATTCCGTTTGAAAATCGGTTGAGTTTTGACAAAGTTATGAGAGATCAAAGTTTTCGAAAAAATGTCAAGGGGTATGTATGGAAAATTGGATGATAGATGGCTTAGAATCAAAAAAATATCAAATTTTCTAGATGATCAAAATTTTAATTCAGAATCATTTTAGAGGCCAAATAATGATCAAAATGACATTCCGTTTGAAAATCGGTTGAGTTTTGACAAAGTAATGAGAGATCAAAGTTTTCGAAAAAATGTCAAGGGGTATGTATGGAAAATTGGATGATAGATGGCTTAGAATCGAAAAAATGTCAAATTTTCTAGATGATACAAATTTGAATTCAGAATCATTTTAGAGGCCAAATCATGATCAAAATGACATTCCGTTTGAAAATCAGTTGAGTTTTGACAAAGTTATGAGAGATCAAAGTTTTCGAAAAAATGTCAAGGGGTATGTATGGAAAATTGGATGATAGATGGCTTAGAATCGAAAAAATGTCAAATTTTCTAGATGATACAAATTTAAATGCAGATTGAATTAAGAGGCCAAATCATGATGAAAATGACATTCCAATTGAAAATCGGTTGAGCTTTGACAAAGTTATGAGAGATCAAAGTTTTCGAAAAAATGTAAAGGGGTATGTATGGAAAATTGGATGATAGATGGCTTAGAATCGAAAAAATGTCAAATTTTCTAGATGATACAAATTTAAATGCAGATTGAATTGAGAGGCCAAATCATGATGAAAATGACATTCCGTTTGAAAATCGGTTGAGTTTTGACAAAGTTATGAGAGATCAAAGTTTTCGAAAAATGTCAAGGGTATGTATGGAAAATTGGATGATAGATGGCTTAGAATCGAAAAAATGTCAAATTTTCTAGATGATACAAATTTGAATGCAGATTGAATTGAGAGGCCAAATCATGATGAAAATGACATTCCGCTTGAAAATCGGTTGAGTTTTGACAAAGTTATGAGAGATCAAAGTTTTCGAAAAAATGTCAAGGGGTATGTATGGAAAATTGGATGATAGATGGCTTAGAATCGAAAAAATGACAAATTTTCTAGATGATACAAATTTGAATGCAGATTGAATTGAGAGGCCAAATCATGATGAAAATGACATTCCGTTTGAAAATCGGTTGAGTTTTGACAAAGTTATGAGAGATCAAAGTTTTCGAAAAAATGTCAAGGGGTATGTATGGAAAATTGGATGATAGATGGCTTAGAATCGAAAAAATGTCAAATTTTCTAGATGATACAAATTTAAATGCAGATTGAATTGAGAGGCCAAATCATGATGAAAATGACATTCCGTTTGAAAATCGGTTGAGTTTTGACAAAGTTATGAGAGATCAAAGTTTTCGAAAAAATGTCAAGGGGTATGTATGGAAAATTGGATGATAGATGGCTTAGAATCGAAAAATGTCAAATTTTCTAGATGATACAAATTTGAATTCAGAATCATTTTAGAGGCCAAATCATGATCAAAATGACATTCCGTTTGAAAATCAGTTGAGTTTTGACAAAGTAATGAGAGATCAAAGTTTTGGAAAAAATGTCAAGGGGTATGTATGGAAAATTGGATGATAGATGGCTTAGAATCGAAAAAATGTCAAATTTTCTAGATGATACAAATTTGAATGCAGATTGAATTGAGAGGCCAAATCATGATAAAAATGACATTCCGTTTGAAAATCGGTTGAGTTTTGACAAAGTAATGAGAGATCAAAGTTTTGGAAAAAATGTCAAGGGGTATGTATGGAAAATTGGATGATAGATGGCTTAGAATCGAAAAAATGTCAAATTTTCTAGATGATACAAATTTAAATGCAGATTGAATTGAGAGGCCAAATCATGATGAAAATGACATTCCGTTTGAAAATCGGTTGAGTTTTGACAAAGTTATGAGAGATCAAAGTTTTCGAAAAAATGTCAAGGGGTATGTATGGAAAATTGGATGATAGATGGCTTAGAATCGAAAAAATGACAAATTTTCTAGATGATACAAATTTGAATGCAGATTGAATTGAGAGGCCAAATCATGATGAAAATGACATTCCGTTTGAAAATCGGTTGAGTTTTGACAAAGTTATGAGAGATCAAAGTTTTCGAAAAAATGTCAAGGGGTATGTATGGAAAATTGGATGATAGATGGCTTAGAATCGAAAAAAATGTCAAATTTTCTAGATGATACAAATTTAAATGCAGATTGAATTGAGAGGCCAAATCATGATGAAAATGACATTCCGTTTGAAAATCGGTTGAGTTTTGACAAAGTTATGAGATCAAAGTTTCGAAAAATGTCAAGGGTATGTATGGAAAATTGGATGATAGATGGCTTAGAATCGAAAAATGTCAAATTTTCTAGATGATACAAATTTGAATGCAGAATCATTTTAGAGGCCAAATCATGATCAAAATGACGTTCCGTTTGAAAATCAGTTGAGTTTTGACAAAGTTATGCGAGATCAAAGTTTTCGAAAATATGTCAAGGGGTATGTATGGAAAATTGGATGATAGATGGCTTAGAATCGAAAAAATGTCAAATTTTCCAGATGATCAAAATTTGAATGCAGATTGAATTAAAAGGCCAATCATGATCTAAATGACATGCCGATAGAAAAAAGGTTGAGTTTTGACAAAGTTATGAGAGATCAAAGTTTTCGAAAAAAGGTCAGGGGGTATGTATGGAAAATTGGATGACAGATGGCTTAGAACCGGAAAATGTCAAATATTCTAGTTGAAATAAAAAATCTGACCACTCTTTTTATCTGTGTATTATATAAATTTCATTATGATGGGATAATAAAAGTAGAATTTATACAATGACAAACTCTTTTGCACAGTGCATATCAGAAAATAGATATGCAAAAACTTTTTAGTGTACGATAATGAAAATATCGAGAGTCAATGTTCATGTTGGTCAAATACAAATAAATCCTTCAAATAACACAAGGTTTTTATGACGAAATTGATTTAAAGAAAATAATTTATTTATGAAACAATCAATTGTGTGAAATATGCATACAAGAGATCTTGTGTTTATTATTGATTTATTTACTAACAATAATAACAATGAAAATATTTTGTAAATATTTTATAAGCTCCCGTTTATTTATTCGACTCCTGTTTAGCTTGTCGTCAAGGAAATGAATCGCTTGGGAATGATTGTTGATTTGTCGCATGTGTCGGTACCAACAATGCTGGATGCACTGGCCGCATCCCGTGCCCCGCTCATATTTTCGCACTCCTCGGCGCATGCCATATGTAATAGTTCCCGTAATGTGCCGGATCATGTGCTACAGCGCATTGTACGTATACGTATTCGCAACAGCCATGGCCAACTGGATGCCAATTATCCTGACATTAATCTAATGAGGTTTTCTACTTTGCAGGCCATTAATGGCGGTCTGGTTATGGTTGCCTTTTATCCGCACTTTGTCAGCTGTTCGGGACAGGCGACACTGCACGATGTTGTGGGTAGGTGTTAAAAAGAATAGAAAAATAGGCGTCTATTCCTAGAAAAAATATATAATCCATTTTCACTACCTACTTTTCAGCCCATATAAACCATATACGTGAGGTGGCTGGCATTGACCATGTAGGCATTGGAGCTGGTTACGATGGTGTCAATCTGTAAGTGTTTATTTTTTATATTTGCCACTTTTTAGCTACGATTCGAGATATACTAATGTGTTTATTCATGTGTATTTTGCTACGTTTTCAGTGTACCCAAAGGCTTGGAGGATGTTTCCAAATATCCGCATTTGTTTGCAACTTTGCTCGAGTCGGATAAATGGTCAGAGGGGGATATTGCCAAGCTGGCTGGCAACAATCTGATACGCGTCTTCAAGGAAGTCGAAGCGGTGAGTTAAATATATGTACAATATTCCATTGGCATTCCATTGTTCATTGTGCACACATTGGCAACGTTTCTCAATGCTTTTGAGTAGTTGTGTATACTACCTGCAGATTAGGGCTTAGTCACAGCTTCAAACAAAAGCACATCTCTCAGTCTCAAGCTGCAAACAAAAAACATGTTGAGGCGATTTCGTTGAGCTAGTTCAGCATCCCCAGGATAACTCAAAAGGGAGTCGAGCTGCAGCACTGTGCACTCGCTGTCTGCATTCTCTGGCTCGCTTGTTATTGCACTTGGAAAATTCCTTTAAAAAGGATAAAGAGAATAATGTGGCTTTGCAATGGAATTTGCACATACTTCGTGCGGAAAGAAAAGCAGGCCAAAACCAAACGACAAGAACTATCCGAATGACTCTGGGACTTTCTGGCGTCGAAAAGACGCAAGTTGTAAAATAATTTTAAAAGGATTTTCAAATGGTTATCCCGATATTTATACATGAGCATGACCAACATCCTGGCAGCCGGCAACAGAATAGAACAGAACAGAACAGAAGCTGGTGCAGTTTGTTTGAGGATGTGGTCAGCTTGTTTGCTGTCTGCTTGGCTGGCCAGGATCACACTGTTTGCTGTACTATTTGTTCCTCTGCTGTTCGTGTTGCTGCTACTCTGCTGCTGACACTATGCGATGAGCTTCGATGCTTCGGATACACTCAAGCAGCCATCAATTTAAATCAATACGCAATGCCTGCCTGCCACGCTTTGTATGGCTGCTGGAGATGCTTTGAGAAAGTTACACTATTCACTTCAAATGCCACTCAATAGCGTAGCACCATTCAAAGATTCCAAGTGGGTTTGTTTTGCAGTCGAATGGGTGCTTGGTTAAACGTTAGCTCAAATTGTTGTTGGGCAGCTGTGGAAGCCAAGTATTTCCATGTGTACTTCAGGGTATTTCAAATCGAGTGGAATGCTGGAATTTAGAGAGCTATTAGGCAGACTATCTTAATTATGTAAAAGAGTATATGAAGACATAATCTCTATTTTAAATTGACGTATACTTTATTTAAAGCCCAAACTATGATCCAAAGACTTTGGCCATTTAATATAAATTCCAATTGATTCGACTAACAAATACAGTTCACAGCTATAAATTATGCTCATCAAGACATCTAAAACTAAATAATATTCTTACGGCGACCTCGTTTCTATGAAGCAGTTGGTAATTTTTTCTTTCTAAATTGCTTTAGTTAAAAAACTCATTTAAAATGCTGGGGTGTAGTTCTAACTGAGTTCAGACCACACTCAGCTCATAGCTCAGTGTCTATGGTCATTTAAAGATTTAATAACAAATATAAATCATACGCCCCCTTGAACCGTTGCTGTTATGGTGAACATTTTATTGCTTTTACTCATTATAAAAACCCCCATAAGTTTCGCCTCACCAAAAAGAGATGCCGCAGCATTTTTAATTTAGCGCTTGTCTCGAGCTAGCCAACTTTAATCATATTCTCTTTAGTTCCCTGACTCTGTCTCTGACTCGGACTCGCAGTCGGACTCGAACTCGAACTCGGACGGTGACTCTCCGGCGCCTTATCTGCCTGCAACATTGTAATTAGTTTTGCCTTTGCGTTTCTTTTTCTTTGGGCATTACACAAAAAGCTAACTACAACCGACAATGGCTCTCTATGCGATTACAATGCGCATTTGTATATACAGACTTACTTAGTAGTGTGTATGCGAAAGAAAGAAATGGTAATGAGAACGAGAGTGCGAATGGATATGGCATTAAAAACTGTTGCCTACTTTACTGGACGAGTGATTAAAATCGCTTTGTTTTTATAGCATTTTGCACTCAGCATCGCTAAAAAAAAATAAAGAAATACTAGTAAAAAAAACTATTGTTAAGCGTGCATTACCGTGAGATACTCACTACTATCTGTTAGTTGCAAATAGATGGCCAAGCCAGCTGTAAACTCTTCAGATTCTTACTTACTCACTATGCAGTATAACCCTTTCGCTTGTAATATAGGGTATGTAGACACATAGTAAATATAAACCCATACATATATATTTTACTGTTTTACTGCTGTTTATTATACGGCATAATGCTCATTAAGTATTGTTAAATTGTTATACTCTTTGATGCCGCTTTTTATTTTGGTTAACTCCGCCACAAAAGTAATTAAAAATGTTTGCTCATTTTACTTGTATTATATTTTATTTAACTTTTTTATTATTCTTTAACGTTTTTTCTCGTTAAGTCCCAAGTGAGATGCTTAATAAAAAATCAAAGCAACTGTTATGCATGCCTCTTTTATCGAGGTTATTGCCCTTACTTTGAAATGAAATATATTATCACAGCCAACGTCGCCTGTAATACAGTTAAATGTACACAAAAACCAGTTCAAATGTTCAATTATTAGACGCTTAATGCTCTTCCTTGGGGTATTTAGGACCCCATAGGTCACTTGGGAGTCTCCCCCTTGTATAAGTGGGGAGTTGTGCTATCGTTGTAATAATTAAGCAAGTCATAGAAATTAGGCAAAAGGCCATTTTGATGATTGTCATCTATTCAACACACGCACACTTATTAAATACCCTTTCATGCTAAAAACGCACTGGATCTTGGACCTTTCTTGAGTATGATAGGTTTTCCAGTGAATAGTTTAACCAAAATTTCGCAAAGGTACTTAATGAATAATTTTGAAATGCCATTTAATAGCGGCTATATTTCAAACAACGCAAATATCAAAACAACTCATTAAACTAAGCATCTTGTAAATATGAAATACTAATTAATATGGCCTCTAAAACTGTATATTATTGACTTGCCTTAACGTTAAGTACAGCGACTTTATTCTAACGTCCGACAGCTACCATTAACCCATAAGTGTGTCGTATAAAATAAGCGAAATTAGGGCAATAGAGATTTGAGTCTGCTCGTGGGAATGTCACTCTGTTCATGCTGTGGCGCCTTTTCAATGCGATCCGAAACAACAACAACAACCACAAATGACAGGGATGTGGGGGAGTGAGGAATAGAAGCGGAGTGGCTGAAGGGTAAGGAAGGATATTACAGGACCAGCAGCCATTGCCATGAACATGATAATTTTCTTGACGCCAGTTTTTATCTAGACAAAAGCAGAGGCCGTTGTGTCAGTCCAGGCTGTTCAGGCTGTGGATGTGAATGTGGATGGAGGCTGCTTGTGTTTGTGTAAATGTATCTTTTATTTTAGCCTTCTATACGAGTATCTAATGCGAGCATGGAAAGGCATTTGGCACGACACATAGTCCAAGTGGCGGCGTTGGGCAAAGTCCCCGGCAAATGGCAGCAATTTGTGCGAGACAAATTCATTTAAATATCCTATGCCGGTCTCAACATACTATGTGCTATATTCTACACGCGTCTCTGAGTATGTGTGTGTGTGTGCGTATGAATGAGTCTGTGTTTGTGTTTCGGACTGACCTTCTCACAATTGATTAAGTTGGCATAAAATGGCGCAGCTCTTTAACAAGCATACTCGCTTTGAACTTTTCTCACTCAAATGTAACTGTGAGCTGTGCTTTTAATTTCTGCAGCTCAAAGGCCGGAAAAGCGATGCCAAAGGCAAAGCCACAAAAGAACTTGTGGAAGCGGGTGGGCGTGGCCCAAAAGTGCAATGACTGGTCCCACAGACTTCGCCAAGCTGACGTTTTATTGTTGTTTGTATGTGGCAGGCGGGCGCTCACATAAAGCCTCATAAAAAAGTCGTAAATTCGATTGTTATATCGCAAACAAAGCACCGGAAATGGGCCGAGTGAGCTGCCGTTGCCTGTCTGCCACCCAAAACACCAACCGTCTCTCCGACGCGTCGTTGCCGTAGCCCTCTGCTTTTCTGTCCCTCTCTCCTTCTCTCTCTCTCTCTCTCACTCTCTCTTTTGCCGTCCCTTTTATCGCAGCTGTACGGCCTCAAAAGGTGTTTGGTGTGAAAAACAAAACATTTTTTGTGTTTTATTTTGCATATATTTTGTTTTATTGTACGTTTCGTTCTGTACTTTTTGCTGGGCATAAAATGTGCTTCAAACTTTGTGCAAAGCACACACACTAAGTTGGCCAAACAAAAACGGCTAGAATGAGCCTAAAAGTGGGCTTAGAAGGCCTTTGCGAGACGAATGCTCGCAATGCGTTGCCAATAAGGATTTTGAATGCCTTTATGCTACAGAATTTACATATGAATAATTTAATACGAATATGATTACTTTTTAAGTAGCTTGCAACAGAAAGAAGTCGAGATTGGAGTTAACAAAAGGAAAATAATGTGCCAACTGAATAATGATACATAATATTTATATGTAAATAAATGATATGTATTTTCCTAGAAGACATTTGAAGAGAACTTTCAACTAATATCTGTCTAGAAAAGTTCTCAATGCATATGATATTTAAATTTGTTAAAACAAGACTTTTAATAACCCATTTCTATAAGTTAAGATTCCAGTTATTTAATTAGAATAATGGATGTACTTCCTTGGGGAAATCTAATGACTTTAACGCCAAGAAACTGAATATATGAGTAATTAATAACGCGAAAGCAAATATACTCAAAGTTCAACACAAAATCAACATCATTTCCATTTGAATATTGAACAAAAACTTTGCCCGGCTGTTAACTTAAGAATTTCGAATTGTTTATACAAAAGTTGTGCTCGCATATGCAATTAATTTTCATTAGTTTCGGTTCACAGTTGTTGCCTAATCTAATCTATGCACGACTCACACTTGTTTAAATTGTTTTATGTATCATTTTAGGTGCGTGATCAAATGGAATTATTGCGAGTTCAACCCATTGATCAGTCAATTCCAGCCGAGGACATTATGGGTAGATCCTACTGTCGCTATCAAGGACCAAGAACGTGATAATTTCTTCATATGTACAAATTAAAACAATACACTTAACACGCACAACACTCACACTAACACTCTAAAACTCACAGGCCAATAAAGAGACAAGAAATTATGTTAAGTGTACGTGTTGTAAAGTGAAACTTGTTTTAGGTTAATTGACAAAGTTTTTTCGTCCTTACATGAGAACATTTGTTTTCACTGTGTGTTTTTGTGTGTGCATAGGTATGTGTGTCATCACACCCACAGATGCACGTATGTATTAGTGCATACACATACTTTCAATCGCTCAGACTCCACATGGCAGCTGTTGCTTGGCAACATTGTGCGCAGCTGGCAGTGAACATAAACAAATACAAAGTGGCATAGAGCCTAATATTACACACACACACACACACACACACACTGATAGACACCCACCATATCCCCCTCATTCATTCTTAGTATCTACAAAACTGAGGTTACCATAGCTCAGCTAACATTGTGTAAATATCATTGTCATGTTTACTTTCATCTTTCGCACTTAGTAAAGCAGCAGGACCCGTAAAAAAAGAAAAGCAAATAGTTAAACCGGAAAGGAGTAAGGCAAAATTCAAGATAGAAAACGCACAAGCAAAAAAAAAAAAATCGGACAAATGCTGGCTAATCAAACAACATAATAAGAAAAGTGAATCGCTCCTAAGTCTCAAAATAATAAACAAACAAGACAGTAAAAAACGAAAGATCGAGGGATAAAGTCCTCCTTCAGGCAATTGAATAAATAGTTTTCCATTGCGTATTTTTTCTATGAAAATGCTAGAATTAAAGATGTAGTAATATAACTAAAATATGTCTATTATAGTCATACCATTTATATGGCTAATTAAAAACCCCGTTACAGATTCATTTGAATTACGTTGTGCCAGTAGTTTAAAAATAATTTCTGAAATATGTTTTTAAAATAGATTTGAATCATTTTAAAAGAATTAACATAAGCTCAATAAATAGAATTCTTGTTGAGTTAAGCTATTAAAAACAGAATCAAAACGTGCGCCCTTCATTAGCCACTTGATAATTAAATAGAGGTTCAAATTACACAAAGTGTTGTTTGAATGCATACACGTACTACAGTTTAATTTAATCACAAACTATGCCACGATATTTCATTTAATTAGTTAATTAAAATTAAAGAATTAATTAGCCAGAGCTATTCACGCGCACATATTCAATTTCGACAAATTCGGCATAAGCACATTTAGCATCGGTTGGCAATTTGTATAAAGTTTTTGTTCTAACTTTTAATCAATATTCAACTAAATATTATATAATTAATACATCCAAACAATGTTAACCCGCCAAAGAAAAAAAATTGCAATTAAGTTCACAAACCAATTTAAAAGCAGATTAAAAGGGATTGTAAAACAAAACTAATAAACAGATAAGCTGAACCAATACCAAAATATCAAATTATACATGTTTATGATAGATCCACGAAAGGAACAAGCATATTCATACATAAACATATATACATATACTCATGTTTTTTAACACATTGGCGATTTCGTAAGGTATAAATGGTAAATCGGGATACAATATCATAGAGTTGCTATTTATTTTTTTATATTTAGAATCTCCCAGAATATCGTTTGTTAATTACAAACAAAACACTTGAATATACTCCACGTTAAAAATTAATTTCCTTATAACGATGAACAGCCCTAACATGAGAAATACCGAAACATATTTACAGCTTAAAAGGGGTGAAACAAGGTGAAGTTAGAACACAAAAAAAGAGAGACAAAAAACACATGTGATCAAAAATTATATTAAATATATTATTATTAATATTACGATTATTTAATAGCTAAAAAGGTTTACAGAAAAACAACACAACTACTGAACAAAATAAAACTAATTAGTTAATACTAAATAAAAAATAAAAATACGAACATCTAAAGTAATTTTTACTGAATTTGCAGCAAAGCAGAAGCCAAGCTGAAACAGTTGTACAATTTGCCATATAAACAAAATAAATTTAATGATTTAATCAAATTACAAATAAATAAGCCTAAATGTACTCCTATAAAAAAATAAACAAAATGAAATAAACATAAAAATATATAGTATATGTGAATACAGCTGAACTCTAAAAAAAGCCAAAGGATTTAATGAAGGAGTTAAACAGCGTAATAACTTGTAAATATTTGTATGAATAAAGAGCAAAAATTGTACGATTATGTGTAAGATTTAAAGTAAAGTTTACATAAAAAGTTGTGGATAATAACCAAGAATTAATAAATATTTATGTTAAGGTATAAATTAAAATTCTTAAGTGTATTACGGGAAATGTCATAAGTGGCCAGAACAAAAAGAAATATATATAAATAAATTTAAAAATACATAAAACTTGAAATAATCATCTTTTATTATAGCAGCTACCAGTCAAAGGTAAGTGTATTTACTGATTTAAAGACTCCTCTTAAATTGAAAGCTCACTTATAGCCAACTTCGAAGCAGTCACAGTTTATTAGCGTGTCTTCTTGACACAAATTAACCTTTTGTTTAAATAATAAATGTGTTTAAGGAGCTTTAAAAGTTATTGAATACGGCCTGGCAAGGGTATAAAATTTTCGGCGTGTCGAAGAAAACTTTTGATTCTTGTTGTTGTGTTCTGTGTGCATGAGGAAGACTTCTCAAGAGCCATCAACACTGAAATACTTCCTGAAACTTCAATTCATTCTCCACAACATTGTTTTTTTTTTTTTTTGCTGTTGTTGTCGTTGTTGTTATCGTGCTGATTGCACTCGAAACACACGCTCAACAAACACTTCAGTGCCACATACACATCCTGCATCTGGCGCCTTTACTTTCCGACTTTTCTGGTTGTCTGCTCGTCTGTCGGTCTGTCCCATCCTGTTAACTCAGATCTGTGCACTGAGTTCGCTTGTCAATTTGTTAAAAACAAAGCAAAATATCAGTTTGACTGCTACTCAACAAAATAAGACAGCTGCTAGACTAAAAAATACCCTGTTAGCAAATTTTTTTATAAATATAACACTCGTTTTTTAACTATATTATTAAATTTTCTACCGTTTCAGATTAGATGAAAATAGTTTCGTGTATATTCCCTTTCTGACAGTAACTACGCGGTATATATATAAATCGATTCAGCAACAACGTTGTGCTTATCTGCATGCATTTTGGTTAAAAGCAAGCAGTTTATTTCATTTCATTTTATTCGCCCAGCTAAAGATAAAAGTCCAACCGAGTTCAGTTGCAATAAAAAAGCGACTGATATCGCCCGCGGCCCTCTTGTCGTGTAATTTATGTGTGCACTGTGGCCAAAAGTTCAAGCATTGAAAAATCATGATATTTATCTCATTTTGTTCAAAGGTCAAGCAGCGCTGCCCGCTGCCCGTTACCCGTTACCTTTTTCAGGGTGTCGTTTTCCATATCACCATATCACTCACTCCGCAGTTTTTCTATGCCCCAAAACCATATAATTCAAACGCTCATAAAACTTGCAAATATTTGGCATTTCGCAATTTTGTGTGCTGCCACGAGCGACACAAGAGCACAAAAAAAGAAAGAAAGGAACTATGCATCAAATGAAATGTATGTTTTACATAAAATTTCAATTAAATGAAATAAAGTTTCAGTATGAAGCAATGTCCTTGGCAGCGCCAGCAGTTGGTTTGCCTGTAACGTGCGTCTTTCCTAAATCATTTTGCTGGCAGTTGAAATTAAACTGATTCTGGCAACAACTTTTGTTAAACATTTGTTGCCAGCACTCGGCAAAAGGCCATCATTTAGCCAAAAGCAATAAAAAGCACAATTGTATCGAAGCGAAACTAAAGCTAACAAAAATTGGGGACATTGCAAGTCTGAGGTCGATCTCAATAGTTTACAAGAATCCTCAAGCATTAAACTAACTTTGCGGTAAAAAAGAATAAAAAGAATGAATATAAAAGTATTTAAGTATTTTAATAAATTTACATTTTAGTTGTAAAATTGATGTGCCAAGTCAACAAACTTAGTTATTTGTAACAATTTAAATTTTCAACATTTGCTTAGTTTATTAGAATATTTGCTATTCAAATTTATTATCAATTGCCTATAGTTTATTAAGCATGTATCGTAAAATTTAAGTGAGGGTATATTTTATTTTGTTGTATAATTTATGGAAAATATTAGTTGGTGTTTTGCTTTGATTCATTACCGTTCCCAATACCATCTTTCTGAAGAGCACAAAAAATATAAAGAGAATGGGAAGAGCAGCCAAACCTCAGCGGTAATAAATAAATATAAAAAACGCACAAGTTACCAAAAACAAAAAAGAAATGAAATGAAATAAAATAAAATAAAAGCGCAAATACTAAACATTTTCGTTTAGTTTCCAATGACGATTTGTTTTGTTGGTCATGCCACGCCCACTACTGCCTCGTTTGCACCGCCTTTGCCGCAAGCAATGTTACCGCCTTATCCGGCATGTCCCTTCTCTCTCGATGTGCGACTTCTGATGTCCAACCCACCAACTGACCTAGCCCCCCGACATAGCGACATTGTGACAGTCCCGGGTTCCGAAGTCGGACCTAGACGCAGTCCCAGTCCCAGTCCGCCGTAAAGTGCCACCAAAAAGGATTGTTGTACGCCATAAATTGTTGTATTTTATTGTCCAATTTCTTTTTATTATATTTTTGGGTTATTTTTCGCGTTGCGTTCTGTTGCTTATGCTTCATCTACTGGTTCGCTTTTCTTTTGATTTCTTTCTGCTTTTTGTTGCTGTGCACTTTGTGGCACATGCTGTGTCCGTGCTACGGCCAACTGGACGGGGCATCCACAGCGCCAGCCACGAGATGTACACTGGACCAACTTGGGCATCATTCCCATTGTCGTTTGTTGGAAAATTGTTTTTTAAGAGTAAAAAAAAGAACATACTCACACATACATAACCGACAAACGTTTTCTTACAATAACAGCAGCAACAAACTTGAATTATTAAATGACGATCCACAAGAATGGCAGCAGTAACAACAAAAACCATCGCTGACCCTGCTTGCTGAGTGTGTGTGTGTGTGTGTGTTTGTTTTAACAATTAAGAAATTCTTGAAATATTTAGCATGTCGCAGAACAATAACATCTTAACTGAATTCAACTGAATTCTTTTCTACGCAAAGGATTACGCAACAACTATATGAGTACACACACACATACCCAGAGCTGACTACAGGGTGCTCGTTCAGGAAGCAACCCGTAGACATATGACCTTAGTTAGGTAAAGACACTACAGCTGAAGGTCATGGGGAAGATTTTATATTCAAAATTTCCATTTCTCACATTTATTAAGATGACCTTACTTTCAATGAGTACATTTAATTGATATTTCAATTTTATTGAAATAGTTCAACAGCGGAAACAATGCAAAATCAAGAGGATGGTCAATGCCAAACACTTTAAAGCAATGTCATCGATGAAGGGTCCGGGCATGTGGAGGTCACCGATTGTAAATGCCGCGCCAGTAAACGGCTTTCGTTTGGCTTTGGCCAACTATGCGTATGCGCAACGCGGTGGCAAACATTTTAATGAGCGTTTGCATAACAAACGCGGTTTTTCGCAGAACCGTCTACCGATGCCACGCCTCGACAGCCTCAAAGTGGGGCATAACCGCACAACGCCCCCAACTGGCAACGGCTTTTAACGCACTGTGTAACTGTTACATGCAATTATATTTAATGATGATGTTTATTGTATAATGTACTCAGCCACACACAAACACACACACACACAAAAACGCACACATATTCACACATACGTACACATTGAGTTTATTATAATCATATCATGATTTTTTATCTTTGGCATATGGGCAAGCGCCGTATCAGGCCCCATTTGAATTTACAGAAATTGATTTTGTATTAACTAAATTGAATTATTTATGATGCATTCAGACAGCATTATAAAATAAGTCAACCTACTCGCATTTATTATAGACGATTATAACCAGCGACAGCTGCTGAACGACGCTTCATATTTCACCCAATCAGGAATTTAGTTAAGCCTAACAAATCCTCACAGCTGCCGCAGACCAGCTTTGCCACAGACTATTTAAAGCTGGTCCTGAGGCGTGCTGTTAACGGAATGGTTGACCACTACCGGAGACACATGCGGAATGGATTAAAAACAATGGTCAGGGCACTAATTGGTCTGCTCTATTTTAGATAAAGAGTAGGATAATAAAATGATGTTCTAGATAAGTGAAACTACTTTAACTTTATAAAATATGTATGTATGCCATCTTCTAGATTAGCATTAATCAGAGAGTACTTATGCTTTAATGCTAACATTTTATTTTAAGGATTTATAGTTTTCCTTTAAAGCATCTTCTATTTCATTATTATTCAATACATCAAAAAGTGCTTTAGATAGAGATTACTTTCTATGTTTTAGTATTAAAATGTTATTTAGGAACATGCTACATTGTGAGAGTATTTCATTAGCGATTTACTTGCACCTTTGGAAACCCTGATCTGTTGCTGCTGCTTCTTCTTCTTTGGCTGTTGACAACCGCAAGGCAATTAACGCTAAGCACCACAAATCCTTGCGGCAACTCCTTAAAATATATTCCCTCAAAATAGAAAGAAAGTTTTCAAGTTGCTTGCACCCAGAACCGCTACATGTGTTGATGTTGCTTGTAAGCGGCTATACGCCGGAATGAATCCAATTATGTGCTTAATCACTAAGTGTGATAGAGACAGCAAGTTTGATAGATGGCATGAGAGAGTAAACTGCGCAAAAGAGATCCGCTGCCACAAAGAAAGGACTCGTTGACAATGCCTGTCATAGAAAGAGTCAGCGAAAGAGTCGCTTCACGTCCACTTCAAGCATGTATTTGAGTCACATGTGCGTAACGCTTACGCTGCCAAGCATGCGGCATGCGGCATGCGGCATGCGGCATGTGGCATGTGGCACGGCTTAAGGCATACGGCTGGTCGCTCAGCGCTGAGCCTTTAAGCATTAAATACTTTAACACACAAGCGCCGTTAAAATTTATTCATGGTCGTTTTTAATGCTGACGGGCAACGGGGTGCTGACACGGACGGAGTCTGTCGACTTGACATGCAAATAACTGTGAGTGTGTGTCAATGTGAACATGTATGAATGTGTAAGTGTATGCATGTGATTGCTGTCCGAGCCATTTTTTTCCATGCTGCCTGCTCTTTGCTTTTTACACTGTTGTTGGTGTTGTTGCCGTTTGTTAAGCATGCTTTTGAAAAGCTATTGAATATGTTAGCTCAGTCATCCCTTCAGAGGGGTGTCCATTTTAATGGCGATTTTTCACACTCATTTGCCACTGACTTTCACTTACCCGATGAGTGTATAACACATTTATCATACAGCTTATATATTGGACTGAAAGGACGTATTTTTTGTACAATCAATCGAGGTCGGATATATGTACTTTGAACCAAGTCTAAACTTATTTTCATTCACTATAAAATTTAAATAGTTTCTAGTTTTAATTTATTTTGATATGAACCCCATTTATCATTGTACTTAGTAAAATATTTAAATCATTTCTTATTTAAAAAGATCAATGAGCAATTGCAAATAAATATGTTTTTTAATTTATTTTGCCAAGTTAAATTTACGTTCTACAAGTCAATAATTTATTACGGTATAATCTACACTTATATTCGTACATTGATTTTTGCATAATCGTAGTGTATATAAACTTTGATATGTATATGTCTGCAGCTTCATTTAGATTTTTTTCTGCCCTTTGAGTGTCCACTGTGTGCTGTGCCCCATGGGGACGATGTGCCTAGGGCCCGCTGTGATCCAATCATCGGTTAAATGGCGAGTAAAGTGGATGGAATGGAGATGGGCTGCCCTTGGCATTCATTAGTAGTTCCCTCGGATAGCGTTTGTTTCAATCGATGCTTACGCTGAAAGCCCAATTCAACACTTTGGTACAGCCGGCGCCGCATTGATAAGGTGCTGAGTTGATTCTCCGATTCTGCTGCTCGACAGCAAATATTTAAGCATTTAATTTGAATTTAAAACAGAGAAAATCTGGAAGGCTGACTCTGAGGTCGCGCCTCAGGCTCGACACATGCGCAAAATATTTGTCACACCCAAGGAAAAGTTCGTTTGTAAGCTGTGCAAGGCGACAGAGGGGATGGGCAGCCACATTTTCATGTCAAACTTCCCTTACCATGAGCTTCGAGTAAATTACTTGCTTGGCATTTGATTTGCTTAAAGGTTAAGTGACTGTGACATGAGAGTAAAAGGAAATGTGCTCAGATTCAAGTGCACAGAAAGTCAACGCTACGTATACGTAATGTCAAGTGAGTTCATGCTGGGGTTTATGCCTGTTTGTTTGCCTTTTACATTTGGTAAATAACTTGGCAACACATAGTTTGCATTTTGAAAAATATTCGAGTTTGTATCCTCTCTTTCTCTCTTGAAAAGTTTGTGTTTGACAAATATGAAATTTTGCGGTGCAATTTTATTACGATTTGTGTTGACTTTAGTGCGGGAAAAGCAACTGACTTTTGGCATTTGCAATTAGTAAATGGCATTTGCAATTGGCAATTAACAGACCACAGGGAAATTTCACTTTCCCCAGTTTGCGTTTGCTTAGATCCAACTTAGACAACTTGGTATTTCCTCATCCGATTTGCTTTGTTAGACGGCTTCCGATTTCCGCGTAACTTTGATTGCATTTGTCTATGTGAGATTTCAATTTCATTGCATTCATTTCTATGAATTGTACCAAAGACGTCGCCGTTGTTTTTGCTGCTGCTGTTGAGAGCGCCAACTGCACTTAAAATGTTTATAAAGTTTTTTTATTTACTTTACTTGTTTTGTTCGCTGCTTCTTCAGCTTTATTTTTGCCAACGTCTTCGTTACTCACATTGTTGCTGCTGCTCTCTCTTTTTCACTTTATCTGCCTTTCTTTCTCACTACACGTACATCTGTGTGCGGCTTCAATGTTGCGCCGACTTGCTGCCATTGTATTCATGGTTGTTATTTGCGCTTGGTACTATGCTTTTAATTTCGTTCAAATTTGCGTTTCCGCCTTGGCGTGTAACCAAGTAACCGCTAACTGCAGCGCTTTGTTGACTGCAAAATACTGTGGCAAAGACGCTTCAAAGAGAGTAAGTAATCTATATAGAAAGAAAGATATGCCAAGTCTAAGAGAAGAAAGCAATTGAAGTGGCTGGAATATCAGATTGCAGTAAACTTTAGAAAGTCGAGGTCTTGAATCGTTTTCGAAATTTTAAAATGCGATCATATATCTAAGATCCAAATTTCTATGATGTTTAAAAATGTTTCGCAGACTACGTTAATTTTTAATTAAACCTTCGCCCAACCAAAATGATACACAGTCTGATCAAAAATAATTAACTTCATATGAACAAAGCCTAAGTTTAACATTTTACTTTTCAGTGATTATTACTTCATACAACAGAACACTATACCTATACATTTTCAAATAATTTTACAGATGCTGCGGGCAATCGAACCGAACCGAACCGAACCGAGGAGCAGCAAAAGTGAGCCCGAAAAATGTTGCACTAAGTATCTGCTTGTTATTGGCATTTGCTGGCATTTACATTTTAATGTTGCCCACCGCAGGCTGCAGGGTTCGCTTGTGAGGCCCTTGAGGCAAGGAGGAGTCCTTTTGTACTTTGCCCATTCATTTGGCATACTCTGGTTTCCTTTTTCTCATCGTTTCATTTGCCCTGTGCTTTCGCTCTGTATGTTTTGCAACTTTTTGTTTACATTTTTGTAGCCCGTTGTTTTTGCTGTTTAAATATGCCACAGTATTTAGCATGACAACGACTTTGACAACGACAACGAAAACGAAAACGACAACGTTGTGCACCAAGTGCCCTTCTAATTCACAATTCACAGCAACCCTCAGTCCTTACACATGGCACAACAATCGCTGGGCAGAGTTCAAAGAACTCTTTCGTAACTGCCAATAATTCAGTTGGTTTTTATGTTACTGCTCCCACATTTTGTTTGCATCTCTCTCTCTTTCTTCCAACCTGTCCGCTTGTCTCCTGTTACTTTGTTTGCCTGCGGCTTGTGCATGTTTTTATGGTATTAATTAAAACTTTTTGCTCTCTGCTCATTTGCAGCAACCAAACAGCCAAAAAGGAAGACATTCCTAATTCATGTCTAATGATGACTGACTTAACATTTGGGAGTCTTAATTTACAATCAATTTTACTCTAAACTACAGAGCAATCTTGACCACACTCAATTGAGAATTATTAAACTTTACAAATTATCACACCAAAATAAATATTATCTTACCTAGTTAAAGAGTTAGATAAGATAATAAAAGTACTAAAAGCAAATTGTGTCTGAAATTGCATTTTATTCTTTGTGGTATTGCAAACTATTTTTTTTGTGTTGAACTTAAAATTGTAGCTGTAGATATTGAATCATATTTTCACTGATATTTGTTAATTACTAAACGCACTTGTTCCGCATGATACTATGATGCACAACTGAAACTTATTTGGCAACGGAATGCAGAGTAGACGTAATAAGGAGTTTTTCCATTACGTATGTATGTGTGTTCTATTGACTGTCATATCATTTCCAGTTGTTAGCAGAGCTTTGTCAAATTTGTTGCATGCTCCGTAACTGTGGAATCGTCATATGAATATATTTTACAGCAATACTCGGCCAGCTCACATCCGTTAAATGACAAATTCCAGACTAGATGGCACAAAAGAGGGAGAGAGAGAGACAAAAGAGAGAGGCAAAAGCAAACCAACAAAGTACAATATACAAAGCACCCTCTCGATCCCCTGGTTTCCCTCGTTCACGTGTCTGCGCTCATGTTTAGACCGTCAGTACTCTGATTTTATGCATTTTATTATCTGCCTTAGTCACGTTTCAATTTACGGCCCATTGGCGGTTACAATTTGCAATCACGTTTCGCCCTCGCAGACACAAACAGCCCCCACAGCGAGCAGAAAGCACACACACCGCATCGAGGGACAACTCATTGTGTGTGTGGGTGTGTGTGTGTGCTGCAACTTTCTCCTTTCTCCGGGCATGACACCTTTATTACGAGTGGCAAGCGGCAACCCAACTGCTGCCACTCTCTACTCCAATTGGAGCTACGACTGTGTTTATCATATGGCCGTGCCACTTATACGCTTCACTGAGCCTCCAACCACTTGGGCTGTTAGTGAGTTTGCCTTTGGCTCAGTCTCTTTGGTTTGAGCCTTGTTTTAGTTTTGAATTTATTGCCATTTTGTAATTTTTTTTTTTTTGTTGTCTTCTGCTTTCCGTTTGCCTTGCTTGTCTCTTCGTGATTTTTTTTGTTCTGTTTGGCATTTGCCTTTGTCTTAGTTTTATAACTTATTTTGCCGGGCAGGTGCAAATGTTCGTGGCGTCTTGTCTGTTCCTGCCATCCAGCCAAGCAACCTGGCTCGCACGTCTGCTTTGGCTTCATTGTTATGTCTTTTATCTATGACGGTTCATTGTACGTTGCCACCCTGCTTGCACCTACCCCATCCTCTTTCCTTCCCCTATACCTTGCACCTGTAGCTACTGCGGTTTTGTATCTGCCTCTGCCTCTGATTCTGATTCTGACTTTGTCTCTCTCACTTTGGGTCACGTGGCCAGCTACACCTGCAGTGGCAATCGTAAATTGTAACTTTTTATTACATAATTTCTGTCATTACCCGACTGAATGGTTGCTTGGAATGACTGGCTGGTTGGTGCTGCCGTTAACCCTCGTCTTGTGGCCATATTCGTAATGACTTCAATACATTTCGACTGTCGCCGCCTGACTAACATCCGCTCCCGTTGCCACGAACATTTTCCACTGCGTGTCCTGCATACGTATGATATTGTAACTTCCTTCCTTCACCTCCCAGTTGCCCCACCTTTATTTGTGGGTCTTTTATGTGGCTTTTTACTACCTTTGACGTTGTCTAACTGGCCAGGCATAGTAATGTTAATTTAAAATGTAATTAGTTTAAGTAATGAACACAGTTTGGGCGTCAGTGCACTTAGCACACTTTTTCCTTTTGCTATTTGCAATTTCGTCTCCAAGTAAGATGTTCCAGAAAACGTTACTAATACAAATTTAACCCGATTTCATTTTCACTGATTTCTGAACTAGTTTAACTCCCATTACTTATGCAATTTTCATTAAAGAGTTGCTCCCTGACTGATGCGCAATTTTAACTTCTAATTTTCGATATTCAGCTGAAACTGTTTTCTGACACAAGTACATTTATCTTTTTACCTGGTTCTTTAAGAGCTTTCTGTCGGCATTTAAAATGAGTTTCGCCGTTTGCTGCTCATAACTTTCACATTTTCGCTAAAGTTTTTCTCCTCATTACGCTTCCTGCACACAGTACTTGGCCAGCTAATTTTTATGCTTGTTATCATAAATCAAACAGCCTTTTGATCATCAGCGTCCAGCGAGAGTTGAGAAAAAGTTGGAGAAGGAACAGCATCGATGGTGGCGTCTTCAATCTGGACAGCACTCTAATTAGTTGTTGCCTTTGCCAGTCTTTGGCTTGTTAGCTTTGTCAGCTCGTTTTCTCTATATATATTTTTGCTTCATTAAACCAATTTCCGTGTCGCTGTCAAAACAACAATTGATTTCCGCGCCAATCGCCGGCAATGCCTTTTGAGCATTACCCGCCGACCCGCCGACCTTCCGACCCTCCGACCCACCAAACCGCTTGCGGCCGTTCCGAGTCTCCTTTCCCTGGGTCCTACAGCATGCTGCGCTTTTCACAGCCCTTCTTTCGTCATTTTCTTGTGAGCTATTTACTGGACTGGCCTTCCTTTTGCGGCTCGCCACTTGTGTTTACATTGGCAGCTGCTGACAGTAACGAGTTGTTCTACACACGTCCACATGTCCTTGTCCGTGTCCGTTTTTGTGTCCGTGTCCACAGTGAACATCCTTTGTCAGCACATCGCCTGTTTGTCTATCATTTTGTGCGACAGCAATGCTCCAATGTACTTGCAAATATTACAAAAATTCTACAAAAATTCTCGGTCATGACAGACACTGGACAGCAAGTGGACCAAGTAATCGATTCTGTTATCGATGATGTTTGAAATAATGCTTACCGCTAGCTATATTCACTGCAATCTCATCACGGGCTTCACAACTTTCTCAGCAACTTTGATACGAAATCTTGACCCACATTCAATCCATACATGAATATAAATATTTTATTCTTGTTATACTTATCATTTTATTCTGTGAGTAAAAAAATAGGCAGCTTAAAAGTAAATCACTGGTTAATTGCAATAAACGGACTTGAATACACATATTTTTTTTAAGATTTAATATCCCATATAATTATATGATTTTTAAATCATTTCAGGGTACATATATTTGGTAAGAGTTCGTTTCTAGCTAGTCTTCATTTTCTCTTATATTTGCATTCCACTTGGCTGTCATATTTTTTATTTGTTTGCTTTATATTTTTTTTGAGCTTTAAAGTATCTGCTTTGGCTGCATTGGCAGCATGTTGCTGGGGCAATATGATTGAGCACTGGGGCGCATACGTGCTGCCAACATGTGTCTGTTCGGCATGTTGAAATTGCAGAGCATTTGCAAACTGGCTGCGTGCAACGCTATTTAAATAAATATATTTCTGCATTTGTGCAGCTGCAAAGGAAATATCAGCACTCGCTGAAGGCATCAAGGCAAACAAATATCAGAAGAGGCAGCAGCAGCAGCAGCAGCAACCACGCAGCACGGAAAGAGCAATGGCAGCAGCTAAAAGCCACGCATAATTTACCAATGGGCATGTCGATGCACGGAATGTGGCACATGCCACACCCTGAGTTGGGGTCCCAGTCGACGTACAGCTCCTTTCAATGCACCTTTCTATGCCAAAATTACGGTGCGCCTTTGCCGTTCGATTTATTTAACGGTTTTCTGTAGGACAGTATCACACATTGCGTATACGACATGTTGTCGATGACGACACCAATTCAGTGAAGCGAATGCAAAGAAATGTATCTCGATAGAAGTGACGTG
The DNA here is from genome assembly GCF_004354385.1 of Drosophila innubila. Taxonomy (NCBI): domain Eukaryota; kingdom Metazoa; phylum Arthropoda; class Insecta; order Diptera; family Drosophilidae; genus Drosophila; species Drosophila innubila. Next base: position 14,845,219 of record NW_022995380.1, read on the forward strand.
TAGACAGATACTCGTACATATCTACATCCATATGTACATATAAGTTTGGCTTTTTTGGTTGCACATTTTGAAACGTCAAATGGCATCGATTGGCAATGTATGTGTGTTGTGTTTTTAGCGGGATTTGACGCTCATTGAGCAGCCTTATGCCAGTTGGCAGCTATTGAAGATAGAATCGATGCCATTCGGATGCATTCACTGGTTACTGATGCAATGACATGGTATTCTCATGTTTAACACAAGCTCTGAACTGAACTGAATTGGATTTGTCAAGCATATAAAAATGCAAACTGTAGCTGAGACAATGTGCAAATTTGAAATTTACGAAAGCTTAATAGGGACATGGATGATACTTAACGTGCTTTAGCCCTTTAACATAAAAGGTTTCAATAATAAAATAATATTTCTCTTAGTAAAATGTACTGAATATTACAAAAATCATAGCATAGGAGAAGTTAATCAAATTAACGCAGCTAAAGTCTTCATTTTTAACTATTGTATAATAATTATAATTGCAGTGACAGAATTGTCAATTTAAGCATAATTAATATTATTAAAATGTTCAAATAAGCATTTGAATTATGACTGAACGTGGCTCCAAAGCTAATTGTACATATACTAGTATGTGAGGGTGTGAAGCTCATATTATTAATTCATTAAAATTCATAGCTCAAACACACACACACGAATGCACATACTAATGAAATTCAAAACTAATAATAACTTAAGCTTTCTAATTAGGTGTCGGTCCCTGGAGGTAGCTGCGATGCTGCCATTTTGCCATTTTGGCCCAGCAGTTCGAGCTCTCGGTGTGTTTGTGGTCATCTGCAGCTCATTTGCCATACATATCTAATTTATTTTACTAATTTAGCACATTCGCACCTCTTCAGGTTGATTGCGCACGCTAGGCAGCAGCTATGCAAAGTGGACACGGCCACGGCAGCCTCTGAGGTCAAGTCATCAAGCGGCAGTCCGTGTGAGCCCAGACCCATCAGCACCATCTACTCACATCGACTCAGAGCTTATAGCACACACGAGGGAGCTCCACATTAATGGACATCCAAATAATCAAAAACTAAATTTTCGTAAGCATCAACTGTCAAGTCCCTCGGGCTAATGCCGAGCACTGACCATGCTCCTATACATATAAGGTTATATAAACTGACGTTTTCGATTTGCAACCCGACGAGCATCACGTAAGACAAGCAAAGGGAGCTACTCAAACAAATTTGTGGGCGGGGCCGGGAAGCAGTGCGAGTGAAAGAGTCAGCTTCGACATTCATGAATTCATTCATAAATTATTGGTCCCAGTGCAGTCATAAAGTGACCGAAGCAGCCACCAAATATTGCACGATTGCATATGGCCAACAGCAAGGACCAAGACACTGACCCCATGCTCAATGGGTGGGTGTGGTAACATGGTCTTTGATATTGGACCAAACCGATTATTTATAGTAGCCTAAAGTAATTGCTTTGATTTTCGACCATATCGTGGGAATTATAAATTGTAATTGTTGTTCAACTGAAAAATAAATAATAATAACACTTTGCAACATCAACTTAGTTCTTTAAAATTAAAATAGTTCAGTCATTGAAGTTCTATATAACGATGAAACCTTTAATTAATTGCAGTTTTCTGCAATGACATAAAATCAATCTAATTTTTAGTGATGTGAATCGTGTTTAAATGAAAAAATGAGTTGTACAAGAATCGGCAAAAAACACAGAGTTTTCCATAATTTTTTTTTTTAAATGCTTCATGTGAAAAAAATTGACCCTGGTGGAAAAAACTTGAATATTACAATATTGATGCAGAATCGAATTATATAGAGTTGATTTATCAATTTTTCATGAAAAACAATAATATTTCCTCGATTGATCGTAAAAAAATATTATAGAGTTAAAAATAGTTACCGTGTCAACCGAGTTGTCGATTTTTCTTTGAATTTTCCATCACTACTAAGTTTAACCATATGGCTACTGGCATTTTATGCATAATCAATTCTTCTTGAAAAAAGGTTTCATATTATTTTAAGAAATTGCGAAAATGCAGTGGCTCCAGCTGTGATGCTAGTACAGTATCAAATACGTGAGTAAAGGAGCTCACAGTATGTACTTCTTTCATGCTGTGGCGATATCTAATATTTAATGCTTAAATTCGAATCACAATCGAAAATTAAAAATCGTTTTTTTTAACAACACAATATGACATTATTCAATATAATAATTATCAAATAAAAAAAAATAGGTTCAGTAGCTAATATGTTCATTTTGTTGGACAGTGTAACGAATGCAGGTCCTGCAGTTGTGATACAATATTAGTTGTAATTATTACAGAAACAAATGTATCAAAAATCATCCAAATATGTTCCAAGTGTAAGCCAATAACAAGTGAATTGGGTAACAAGAGAGACTAATTTCTAACTGGTGTTGTAAACATCGGACAAAATAAGTTTTTGAAATTGGAAACATTGTACTGTGTATCACAATTGTGGGCCAATGCCTAATAAGCATCTAAACAGCCGTAGGCAGTGTGACCAGAGCAACATCCAACAATAGGATGCCAACACGTGTTTTGGCTGTTGGTGTTGCATGCATGTGCACGCGTGTGTCTGTGTGAGTTTTCTGCCTGCTATTTTTGTGCCAGTAAATACAAAAGAGAATGCATTTTGATTGCATTCACAGTGGGTCGGAATGCATTTGTGTTGGATTATGAGTAGAAATAGCAGTATTTCGTTTAAATATTTTTAAGCAATAGCATATTAAATTGTGTCTTTAAGTAATTAATCATCATTGAAATTTTAACGTGTTTAGTATTCATGATTCGTATATTTAATGGTACATTCAATAGAGCTTTTCCACTGTGCACTGAGATGATTGCGTCGCTTGTGCTTTGTGTTGTTTTAAGCCAAGAGGCATGTAAGAGCAAAAAATCATTGCATAAATTACGAGGCAAAAGTAACAAAAACCTCGACATGCATGCAACAAATATGCATAAGTTCAGTTCAGCAGCATTGTTGTCACCCCTTTTCCGGCTGTCTTCCTGCCAGTTTGTCTGTTCGACCAATTGTCCAGCCGTTCGTATGAGGACATTGTCAGGTGGGTGCAGTGTCTGATGCAATTGCATCGTGGAATGTTGTTCTTGCTTGTTGTTGTTATTTCTGTTGCAGTTATTGTTGACGATACAGTTGTAGTTGTTGTTGTTGCGGTCGATGTTGTTAGTTTTGTTATGTTATGCAGCCATCGCTCATGTGACTTCTTGACTGCCAATTAAAGTGACACGTTGTCTGTTTGTCTTGTCGTTGCCTGTCAGCATAAAGGTGAACTAAATTGAAGCGAATGTCGATGCCCAAACTTCCTCCTCCCATTTTTGTGGCACATGCGACATGCTACATGCCCCATTCCCCAATGAGTCTGACACTTGCTCATTTATTGTCATTTCTAATTTATATCGCTTGACATTCATTGTCCATTTAGGATTTATATGCAACATACAGCTCATTCCACAGCATCCTGTTTATGTTTGCTGTGCCTTGCGGTTGCTTGACCAATACCCAATTATCCTTCGCCTGTCTGCCTGTCTCACTGTCTGACTGTCCGTTGTCTGTTGTGGTTTATTGGCTAACTGCTGTAAAATTGATAAAGTTGACTTTCAACATAATCAAAAGTAATAAATATTGTAGCTGCTGTGCTTGAGTGCAGTCATTGCCAGCAGTCTCATATCCTGCTCTACTATATCCATCTCTCTCGCTTTCGCTCTTACTCTCACTCACTCTTTCTCCAAGTCTCTCTTGCTCTTATTCGTTCTCTGTTTTACGCTGTCTTGACGATACTAAGCGAATTTATTTGTTTGATTCGATTTGATTTGGCCAACGTGAACGCAGGGCTTTGACTATATCTTTAGCTTCTAAGTGCCAAACGCATCTCAAATTGGGTCAACTTGTCTGACGTCTTAAAGCACACTCAATATCTCACTGTTGCCGTCTATTTGCAGACCATTCTATCTTACTTCCAACCGGCTTTGATTTCCTGTCTGTATTTGTTTAATCTCTAATAAATACATACATATTTTTATGAAAACTTTCATTAGCTAAAATAAATATTATTGTCTGACGTCTAAGTCGACAATACGACCTACTAAGTACTCACTTGTATTATTTATTTATTTTACAAAAATTTATAGACTGCATAGAATTAATTAAAATCATGTCTTGTCAACCATAAATTTGTCCATTGCAAAATTGTCATTTCATATTTCAAATGTTTTAACTATTTTTTTTTAGGTCAGTATTGACATATTTGCAACACTTCGTTTCTCCTGGGCTCTGTGCTAGACAAAAGACAATTTGGTAAATGTGTACCAAGTGCTTTGTCCCGCTTGCCACTGACTTTGTCTGTAGTTGCTACCACTATCATCGACCTCATCCCCTGCTTGCTGCCAATGCTGATTGTTCCTGTGTCTGTCAGACTCTTGTCTTGTCCCTGCTCATGTTTGCTTGATTTGCAGTGCTCGTATCACGGAAAATATCAAATTTCAATAAATCAAATTCAATTTGGGCACACACACTCACACACACGGCTACACACGCATACACCCACATACATATATGGCTTGTGATAGTAATATGTCTTTGTTTCTGTCGCTGGCAAAATATTTGCACAGTCTTCTTGTCTGGAGCTCTGGCTTGGGCTCGGTCTCGGGCTCGGGCTCGGGATTGGTCTCCGGCTCACTATTTGCCTTGCTTATTTGTATGACTTGCTGGGCGTGAGTGTGAGTGCGAATGTGTGTCCACATTTGTAATTGTATTTGTGTATTTGATTGTCATCAGTTTGATACACACTTACAGTCTTACACACAAATACACTTGGCGTTGTGCCCGCTCAAGCGGATCTGCTTCTCAAGGGCAACATCGACTCGTATGTGAGTCGGAATTGTATTGTTTATTTTCTTTGATATCATGAGGGAACAAATACGTCTTATGTGTTCCAAGTGCGCCAACAGCTGGCGAAATTATATATATTAGTTATATTTATTTGGCATCTTAATATTATGATAATTATTATAATTATGATTCAAATTGCATACACTTAAGATCGCCTTTATTTTAATAATTTGGTAGGTCCGCAAAATTGTCAAGCAATCAATTTGCTCTCTTTAAGCCCAACTTTTGGAAACTGACTAATTTTTGCCGTATGTCACAAATGATATTACTTAAGTAGATACTGTGTACGTATACGTAATATGAAAGCTACTTGTCTTTGCTGCTGCATTTGTTTATTCAATATGCACGTGTGATGTTGAAGATGAGTGTGACGTTGCCCTAAGCTCAACGGAATCAACGGAAATTATGTGAAAAACTTATTTTATTTTGTTTTTTTTGCTCACAGGGTTTCGCGTGTGTTTGGGCCAACGTCAACGGTTGATAAATTCAATTTATTTTTCGGCATATTATTTCTTCTTATTTTGTATATATATATGTGTGTGCTGGTGTGCGAATGTGCATGGGGGAGGGAGAAACGACAGATGTTGGCAGTGCTTCCGTCGTGTATTTTCTTTCCATTTATATGGCCAAATTAGCTAACTATTTGTGTTGGTTAAGCGCACGGTCGCGCACTCGTACATGTGCATAAAAGACTGTGCTCAAATTAAATGTAGCATACATTTATGGGCGAACCCAAAAGAAATCGAAAGCAATTTTGGCATTAGATTTTTGCATTTTGCCAAAGTGGATTTTGAAATAACATTGAACGAATATTTTGGTAAGCTTTGTCCGAAAACAAATTGAAACAGTTTTAAAAACTATTTAAGCCAAATAACAGCAAAGGATAAGAGAAAATTCATAGAAACTGTAAGAAAACAATTTAAGTTGGCATAGCAAAATGTGTACAAATTTCGGTAATTGAAAATGTGGAAACGGGAACAATTTCTGCAGATTAAATGACGAATATATCAAAAACTTTATAAGCTATTTAAATAAATTAAGTATTTCACTTCGTGCTAAAACACAAATAAAGGTTTGGCATGTTACTTGATTGTCTGAAGAGTTCAATCGAATATAAGCATTGATTTTCTCAATTTATTTTCGTAGGCATTTCCTTTAATAGTATGCTAGAGGCTAAATATATTTTATTTTATAGAAAATATAAGCTGAAAGTGTTTTTGGTGATTTATGATTAACATTTCCGTACAAACTTCATACTTTATTCATACTTTAAATTTTGCTTTCATTTGCTTCGCGTAGTCTGTCGGTTGAAGCAGGATAAAATCTATTATAACGCCTTATAGAAACATGTTTCTTCTTTATTTATTTATGGGTTTATCTACTTCTGAGATAATCAAAAAATGTCAACATTTATTTGCATGTAAACTAGTTTCTTGAGCAAGTCATAAACCTTCATTAATGTATGACAAATCAAATTCACTCAGCCGTAGGCATTTCCGTTTGTGTCTCTAAACTAAATACATTTCCGTTGCTCAGTCGACTTGGGTTTGGGTTGGGTTAACTTAAGTTTAGCTGATATTGTGTACGAGTATGTACATTGTAAAGGGTACATTGCCCCTTTTCTCATACAATTGTACTGAAAACAGTAAAGTAGAATGCCATTCGTCGCCTTTCGCTGCGTTGTCTTCGCCGTTGTCCTTTGATGTGTCATTTTTCAAGCTCTTTACTTGTCGCCGTGTAGTTGATGCACATTTATAAAGGCAGCTTGGCAATGTGCAGGCTAAAATGATTGCATTTAGACGCTGCTAGTGACAACAACAACAACAATAACAAGGACAAAGACAACAACATATGCGAGGCAAACAGATGCCTCTGCCGAGACTATTTTAGTTAAATTAATGATGCTCTATTTGCCGTGCAAGTGCCAGCCAAAGGCTGCGATAAGTGCTGTCAGTGTGAGTAATACGCAGGTATGAACACAGCTGCTACAGCCATGTGCAGCCATATGCTGTGAGCTCACCTATTTATACATAAATACGCTTCCAGATAATTATATTGTCCTAATTACGACCCCTTTGAAATCGCTTATCAATTTGATATTCATTTTAAATCAGATGAGTGCAAAGTGTAAAGTGGTTTTTACTTTAAATAGCTTGAAATGGAGCTGACTCTGTCTACAATAACTTCTTATACTTCGCTGAAACGACAAGAGTAAGGGATAAATAGCTCAATCACTTTAAAGCGTATGGTATGACTTTTAGTTTAGCATTAAACTATTATTCTTCTGTCAATTGTTTGATGTTAACTCTTTTTAAGTTTAAAATTAAATTTATGTTCAGTTGAAACTATATCGCACCCTGGCGACTGACATGTAAACCCATTGTTAGCCTACATCAGCGGCCGATTATCGGTTTCAATAATGAGTATAGGCACATGCTGGGAAAGTTGCTGTTGGGATACCAAAATTTATTGAATTGCCGGCCACATTCAATTCTGCTTAATTTATGCGCACATATATAACAGACAGACTTACATCAGAAGCCGCTGAAATTTGTTATAAAATTGATGAGAATATTGTTGGTTTAAATTGGTATAGACCAGTGAAATGAACATCAGTATACAAAATCCCTGTAAAAATCAACTATAATTAGAAAACGTTTCTGCAGTTGGCATCTGAATGGAATTTGAATTTGAATTTAAGTCATGATAGGCGGTGTGGAGTAAATATTACTCAAATTTCTCGCGGCTTATTTAAATACTTGAATATATGTGAAAGTATAAAACATTCAAATTGTTTACCAAAAGCAAAATAGGTATTTTAAATGAACTCAACTGTTAAATTTCTTGGTTTTTCAAATCTCATCGGCATTGACCACAATGCGATTGTACAATCGAAACCAATTTCGGAAACATTCATAACTTTCCATTTCCAAATAAAGTCAAACAATGCTTGAAGTCTCTAAAGACACAGACAGAAAACACAAATACAATTTAAAATTTTTACATATGCAAAATAAAATTTTGCCAACAGATTTGCAGCAGTCCATAAAATGCATGTGAGTCAAGTTTTTGAGTCCGAGTGCTTGAATTTAAACTATGCCTCAAAAAAATATTCATCCCATCAGCTTCTCCTGCGTTCTCAAATAAATATTTCAAGCCCTTGCAGTTCTCTAGATGCAAACATAGTCAGCTGCTGTTCAACTTACCATAAAATTGGAAAACAAATTGTATTATTGAAATTGAAAATCACCAAAATAATAGCTGTAAGGATGTTGCTCCTAAAAGGATGCAACTCAAATGGTTTGAACGTGCTGTTTAAGTTGCTTTTAAGCCTAATTTGATCGAATTTGTTTAGATATGAGTTGTGGCGTTGGTATGGAAGAGTGCTTCAATCACTTTTCACTCGTTTAGATTGGAATTAAGTGTTGGTAAATGATCAATCTCATGTAGCCTAGCTGTTTAAAAACACTAAGAACAGTATATATATTAAGCCTTTTTAAAGGGCTTAAAATGTATTCATATAAAACTTGAAGAAGATTTAAAATTTGAAATATTAACTGATATTTATCAGCAAAACGAGCGAACAACGGGTGATAAGCAATTTGAATTCAAGTGAATCTATTGGGCAACCACAAGTGCATTCCAATTTGTATGTAGAAAGGACAGCAGCCTTTATATGCTCAGAGAATTTCAATTATTTTATTAGCCACGTGGCGTATGGTTTCTCTAGCACAAAAAGGTATAACATGAAGGCTATGAAGCTCAGGTGAAGGTGTGTTGGGCATTGTTTATGTAGAAGGTTTTATAACCGGTAGCGATTATTATGAAATATGCAGAATGCTTTAGGGAGAGGAATGGGGTCAAAGCCTGGCTAAGGAAGCCTTGTGCGAGGGTATAAATCTTTCGTGTATGTAAGTATATGAAAGCATATTTACTAATAACCCAATATCCTTTTCCAGCTACAAAGGCGCTCTCAGCGTCAGCGTCAGCCTGGCCAGGCACAATAAAGCCAAAAAAAGGACATAGAATGTTTGAAAATGGAAGAGTCTATCGACGCTAGTTTTGTATTTAGTTAAGTGCTTTGGGGCAAGTTCGGCTAAAAGGGATACTAGAACAATGAGATTTTGCCCTTGCTCGTGCATATTTTTAATTAAAGCATAAAAGCCGAAAAACAAAGCATGCTCTGGGCAATAGAGGGTGAGCCGAAGCAGAAGCAGAAGCAGAAGAACAAGAATGGTAACGAGTTGGCACACGCTCGGTATGGGCCTAAAATAAATGAAATATTTATTAACAAACCGTCGACATTCTTGGCAGTTTTGCGCGCGTAAGTGAAAACCACCAAAAACGAAGAAAATAAAACAAAACGAAAAAAAACTACAAACAAAACCATAAATGAATTCAATTACATTAACTTTTTTTGTACAATCTCTCTCCCTTTCCCTTACCCTTTCCTGCATACTCCATCTCTCTTCCTCTGTTGCCCTGTGTGAGAGGTGGATATGTTATATTTATTTATACGAAGCCATCGCGCAGGCAATAAAACGCAAAAAGACCAACAGCCTCTGTGCAAGAGAGAAGGAAGAAGAGCAGAGGGTTAAAAGCATCGAAAATAAAGCGAAAAAATAAACAAGAGACGAAAATTCAACGTACGCGAACCGCAGCAATTTAAACAATGTCCAATGCAGTCCAAGTGGTTTTTACACTCCACAGTTGACTGGCAATGGGTGGTGCTAACGGTGGATCGCCATATCGCCATATCGCTGAATCGCTGGGTGTTGTAGCTGCATACTAAAGAAAACAGTTAAACCCTAAAGGCCAACCATGAAATAGTGATGGATGCTGTGGCTTTGTACATAGGTAAACTCAAGGTGTTCCAAGGACCAATCGATTGACAAGCAGAGCAATGAGAATGAAGATAAAAGAAGCCAGAAAAATGGATTTACCCTTAAGCCAAGTGTTTTAAGTAATACTAAGTTTCGACTCTGGTAATCCCTTTGCTGCATTTCAAGTCACAAAGTCATTAATCAGGTTCATGAGCCCTGAAAACTATTGCGAATTCAACTTGGTAATAGCTTATAGATATAGATTACGCTTGACCAAAAGACTTACAAAAGTTTGAGGCAACTTTTTGGCCAGGTAGAGCATTCAGTTGGAGTTGACCTGGTCAGACAGTTGTCACCTGTAGTTTACCTCCAATCGGACATTAAAATGTATTTCTATAAGTAAGCGCCGACTTGTCTCTCTGCCAACTTGCAGGTGCAGTTATTGGCATTATCTGCCCTAAAGCGTGGCACCGCTTAACCGCGACTCTCTGTCCATTTCGTGTTGCCTGTGCTGCCTGTGTTGCCCGTGTTGTCCGTGTCCTGCGGCTGCTGGCTCGGGGGCGTTAACCGAAAATCGATGGCTGGGCAAATGGAACGGATGATGTATGCGGTCAGCGGCTGCCAAGTGGAAAAGTTGTGTACTCCTAGCTGTATATCCAAAGGGGCAAGTGGAAAGTAACAGTTTATGTAATTGGAAGCTGTGGACCAACAGCCTTAAAATGGTCTGGCATTGTTTACACGCTTTCGCTCTCATCAACAATGATTAACTGCAGCACGGTGACCATGTGGCACCTGCAGACGATGCACACCGTGTATTTCAGTTTGTCGTCCACTTAACTGACTCGGACCGTAATGTGAGTTGTCAATCAGCTCCGGTTACGTCAGCAACGGATACAATGGTAACCCTCAGATCTGCGGATACATGCTTTTCGATGCCAGGGTCGAGCAAGCGGAGTCCAGATGCTAATGGATACCCATTAAACACTCGCTGTCAAAGTGCCCATAAGACAGTCTGTCGTAGACGACTCTTCTCAAGTTGTTGACGCCCAGGTAAATGCTCCGATTGAGTATTACAAGGGTAATGAATGCGTTATTCAGAGGACTACAAATCAGAAAATATCATCAGGCACAGCTCAGACTGACCAATTGATGTTCTAAGAGTGTTAATGCATAAATAATAAAACTAAAAATATGTTTGCGTCATACATAATAATGTCCAGTTTAAGTCGCAATCGATTGAAATCTTAACCAATTCTTGTGCTTGTGCTTGTCAGTTCAAAATTACATTTTATGACATGCACATACTTGCACAACTTTGACTATAAAATCTCTGGGATTGACAGCTTCTCTCTGAGAACTTGTTAAGTGCAACAAATTTCAAAGACATTTTATTAGCGTCATGTGCATTGGGCAATAAAACGATTTTCAAGCACAGTTTGATACGATTGTCTGTCGATTCTCATAGCTTGTAATGTACAAAACTGTACAGAAGTGAAAGATATTTGCAAAATATACTAAATAATAATAATTTGTTTGATTTCTTAATATTAGAATGAAATTACAATTCCATGGCCAGTTGGCTACGTCCTTCTATTGATGATAGTTAATTTCAACTTTAACTACACTGAAATGTCTTTGATCCCTGAGGCGTATGCTTTGGAGGTAGACTCATCTTTAGACTTCATTAAACTTGGCTGGCATTGTGGTTGGCATATCGTTCGGTCTGGCAACGTTCGCGGCGGCAGCAGAGCAAACATTATCATCGACATAGAATAAACATGCATAATGGAGCATTTTAAATGCAACTTATTTTGCATAGTTAAGCATTTGAGTGGCATCAGCAATGTAGGGGCTGCTACTTCACTAACTTTGATACTTCCACTCGACTCGACTCGACTCGAGTCGCCTCAGCCTTGGCTCTGCTTGAAGGTACACAGGAAACTCAATGAAAATATCTAAAGTTGGCAGCGCACAGCAGCCACAGTGCCTATAAAAAGTATGCCCCTTTGAGTCTCTGTCTAGCCAGAGCACTGAACGCTGCTCTGGCTCTGGTTCTGGCTCCGGCACCAGCACCAGCACCGGCACTAGCGACCGCACCATCTCGTGGAGCTGGCCGACATTTTTGTCAGCCACTTGCCATATTTACACCAATTCCCTTGTCTGTGTGCGAAGCATTTCTGCCTTCGCCTGTTTCTCGGTCCGGCTGCTCTTTGGTATTTTCTTTTCTCGCTGTTGTTGTTGTATTGTATGTACACGCCCACAATAGCAATAAGCCGCCTCTGTGCAGCTACTGCTGCTGCTATTTGGCTGAGAAATTTAATGTTGTTGCTGTCTTCGTTGCGTTGCCTTTGTCTCATTGCTGGCCAACATCATCATGGGCAGTGAGTTAGCCGGCCAGTCTGCTAGCCTGGCAGCTACCTTGAAGCTTACCAAAGTTTGTCTACTTGTTATTTTCAAAGCCGTAAAGCGGGTAGTTATAGGTTGATAGGTGATTTGGAAGAGCTTAGCAAATTGTATATGCTTGTAAATGTAAATTAGAATAAGTAATAAGTCTGATCTAAAAATTATGAAAAAGCAAGAAATATCGAAGCTCAATTTATTTTAGTCTTAAGTATAAGCATTCTCTAAGGTTTTCAAATCATTTGAAAAATATCAGTAAAAATAATAAATATATTTTCATATATTTTGAACCTCTCATTTTCATTCATTTTATTTTCCAGGGTATTAGCCTTCTTTGCTGTCAAATAGACCTCGGTATGTTTTTATTATTCTGCATTTTCTTTAGCTGTTTGCACTTTGTTCGTTGTCGGCGTAGCTTTTCAAAGGCATTATATTCAATCATCGGGTTAATCATTAGACAACAAGCAACGCAAACTGACTGACAACAACACGAAGAGACGGAGAGATGGAGAGACAAGTATGTCAGTCAGAGTGTGAGTGATTCTCTGGGTGGATTTAAATAGATTTGCAAACTGTCCATATTAAATGCAACATTTGTGTCTGATCATTCTTAAAGCACACAATCAAAAGGCATACGCTGCGTATGCTTAATGTGAGCTCCTACTAATGACTTTAGCGCTTAACACTAGACTAATTAAGTACAACCGTGGCAAATTTCACACATCGCTCATACGGCAACATTTTGATAGAGTTACCTTTTGGGTAATTATATTGTTCAGTGAATATGCGTACAACTCAACTTTGATCAAACGGCAGGAAAGACACCTGTTTGCCTTTTTTTCTTGCGTAATTAGTACAGAAAGCTTCTGCTTTAGTTGAGCTGCCACCTTTATGAGTCAGATTGGGAATTAAGGTGTGTCCGTTATAAATAATAAAAGAGCCCACATAACTCACATGATACCAGTAAGTCAACGGCCAAGATGGCAATTATGGTACACAGTCTGAGGCTGGTCGTTAAACAAACTCGTTGAGCCATCAAATTTTGGACGGCTGCGTAATAATCGATGGAAACACGTTTCAAAGGTCCTCTGCCAAGGACACAATGCTGCTGAAGATTGTTTGTTAAGCCCTGATAAGCATTTGATGTAAACTTAATCAAGCTCGAAATGGTTTTAAAGCCGTCTTAAATATGCTAAGCTTATAAAATTTAAGTTTCTGTAGACTTCTCAACTTAAAATTTTTTGTTAAATGCTAGCAAGCTAAAAAGATTTTGATTAATTGTGTGATACAAACGATAAATTATTTATTTTCTGCTCTGACTATATTGAGGAGTCAATCATTATTTATTTCCACTCGACTTTCAGATACTAATATCATTGATTCTAATTTAAATACAAAATAATTCGGACATTTTTTTAATAAATATAATGACAATTGCTTAGAAAACGGATTATAACTATACGACATTTAAGAAGGTGCTGTTAATTTCGTTTAACGAATTTAATTTAAATTATCACATTGATAAATGTTCGTTCTTATAATTGTGACACAAATTTTACTAGCTTTATTTTGAAGTCTTTACCTCACATTTCCGTTTTTGATATTTTAACACTATTTGCAAAATGTGATTTTCTGGCAGGCCAACTTCCACTATATTTATGTAGATTTCATTAGGCTTTCGTATCATATGACATTCAATATTCATAGATTTCTCAACCCTCCACTGCTTTGAGTTTCAGCTTACTCATTCACATTAAAAGGTCCTACTTAAGAACTCTCTCGACCGTAATTTTATCTGTTTAATTAAAGGCTGCTATGACAATGAGCCAACACCCAACAAGAAACACACACACACACACACACACACACACACACGATTGTGGTGGGCTGAGGTGTCAGCTGGGGTTGGCCTGGGAGCTGGGTCAATGGTAGATGCTAGATGCCATTCCGGGCCCAAACACAAAACCCGCTTTGAGTCATTTGTGGAATGTGATGCTCTTTCCTCAAAATGCTGCATTTATTTTAGTAGCTCTTTTGGTTGTTGTTGCATTAGGCACTACCAGTTTGCCCAACTTGGGTTAAGTTTATATAAACAACAATAAAACAACAAAAAAACAACTGACAAAAAAATATTTACCATTTTTCGGTTATGCTTTGGCATTTCTTGTTGGATCTTTTCGGTTGTGGTTGTTATTGTTGTTGTGATACCATTTTAGTGGCTTTTGCCACACATGCAACAAAAATAAGCTTGCCGATGCGACAGTGAACAACTAGCAGATACCCTATGACAACTTTTTTAGCGACATATTTTACGTTAAAGAGAATAGATCTTCTGACATCAGTTTTAGAATATACTTGCAATTGATTACAGTCCATATACTCCATTTGTACTATTAATGGCCACAGGGTAGTAGAGAGAGCTGCACTCATTTTGGGTGCGACTCTGAGTATTTCTCTTGCCATTTTATTTAAGCGGATTATTTTGGCACATTTGTGCTTTTTTTTTTTTTTTTAATGTTAGTGTGTGTGTTTGTGTGTGATTGTGAGTGTGAGTCTGTATATAGGAGTGTGTTTATTTGGTTTTAGTTTCTATGCGGGCAATGGAATGCCTAATGAAAGTCCGGGTAGATGTACGTAAATTTGAGCAAATTATGTGCCGACACACACACACAATAACACACACATAAGCATATATTTATATGTATACATATGTATATATGACCGTAGAGTCTTGCTTGGCATTGTGTCAAAAGTTATTTAATTATGATTATGCCTATGTTGATGCTAATGCTGATGCTGATGCCGTGTGCTGCTAACTATTAATGCTCATCTGTGAGCTCTTGCTGCTCATTTGTGCTGAAATTTACTTAGTTTTGCACTAAAGCGCCACAGGCTCAGCAAATGTAGACATAAAACTTAAATACACACACATATACACATGCACATGCACACACTCACATAGATACAGGCCAAGGCACAGACCCTGACCAAGTGGCTGAAATTGTAGGACACAGCGCAAGGAAAGCATCAGGGGCATGAAAAGAGCACAGGGGTCAGAGGCCAAGGACTAGGACACATGTCAGCTCACATGCAGCGACGACTGTCTGCACTTGGCTTCAGCTTCGGCTTTTCCTTTTCCTTTGGCTTTGGCTTTTGGATTTGGTCTGATCTAGTCGCCTGGGCAGTTACATGTTAACTTTGGCG
Organism: Drosophila innubila; assembly: GCF_004354385.1. NCBI lineage: Eukaryota > Metazoa > Arthropoda > Insecta > Diptera > Drosophilidae > Drosophila > Drosophila innubila. The sequence continues at coordinate 14,860,589 of NW_022995380.1, forward strand.
CTAATGTCAAACCCTGGGCAGCACATGTCGCACGCACAGCAAGATGCCGACATTGTGGCTGTGCCATGTGGCGGACACGCCCCCAAACTGCACACGCCACGTTCAGCAAGATTAAGCTACTCAAACTGCAGCTGCAACTGCAACTGCAATTGAGCATAAGCACTTTCGAAATTAAACAACAGGCAATTTACGCATAGAGACAAAGGGGAAAATGCAGAAAGAGGGATACGTGTAAGTAACCGAGCATTAAATGGTTTTGACATGGCTTTAGTTGCTGTCATTTTACATCCACGTCTCAATATCTAAGTGTAAGGTAGCCCATACAAGCTAAAAAATCATAGAAAATAATAAATATTAAGATGAAGAAGAAAATGTTTTGATACTACTATCAGAATAAAATTATTTATTTACTTTACAATTTAATTTAATTTCACATTTTTAGAAACTGTACTTAAAAGTGCAAAGGGTCTATAATGTTTTCAAAAGGAAAATAAAGTATTTATAAATATTCTGGATCAACATCAACAATAAGCTTAGCCCTGAGCAAAAGCTATCTTTAATATCACTTCATATGCCACTTAAAATAATAATACAAGTTAGAACCACAATTATGCATTTCACTTCAAACAAATCAGAAACTATTTAATTGCCGTGGTCTTCATTAAAAGACAGTTTGAAATGACGAGCTGAGATATAAATAAGTATGAATATGCTTTTATTTGTACGCATTCAAACAAATAATAAATTAATGATGAAAATGAAAAGTTCACAGGATGACAGATTATAAGCATTTGAAATTACTTGAAAATGATTATATATTTGTGTGTGTAAGTAAATTGTGGTTTGTAGTCTGTGAATCTGAATTCTAATGAAAACTAATGTTTAATCCACTTGCATTGCAATGATGTGTTTAGTGAAAGGGCTTTCTCTGTCTCACACAAAGTGCAATCAAGTTTTAATAGGAAAACAACATGAGTTATGGGCATATATATAGTATATAATCTCAAATTCAAATAATAGATAAATATGTACATTCATTTTATGATAGACAAATAAATGTGATAATAATAGGGAGTTTAGATGCTCCTTTTGCTACAGTCTTGAGTTAATTAAATCTTCATATTTTAGACAATTCATTGTCAACAATACGTGAATACTTGTAAACGGCTTAGTGTTAAGACTAGCAAGTGTTGAGCTCTTCAACAATTTTTAAATAATTAATAACATTTAAGAAGGTTATTGCAAATACTGCTAATGAAGCTGCTAGTGTAAGATGTTTGTCAACTAGTTGAAGTTCAAGAACAATGAAAGCTTAGATAAATTCTTTCTATACATCCAGCTCAATTTTGACTACGGACTGGGCAATTGTAGAGCAAATGGCAATAAGCAAAATGGCAAACGGCAAATGGCAAATGGCAAGCGAGTAAACAAATTAAATGCAACTGGCTGCTGCTAACTTGCAACAAATTGCACTTTGACTTGTATGGCAAGTTTAGTGCACGACCTCCACTTTTGGATGATGTCGAGCAGTTGCACAAAAGTGCCCCCCTTTTCCCAATTGCATTCAGCGGTTGTCCCTGGCGACCAGAAGAGCCAGAGAACCAAAGAGCCAAACAGTCAGAGAATGGGAATCAGACTAAGAGCACAGAAGAGGATGGCAAAGGATACGCAGAGCTGAGATGGATGAGTGGCAGCCACATTGGTTGTAGCCAGTTGTATGTTTATGTGTGTGTTGGCAGCAATATAATAGGAACGAGCCAAGAAAATGCATGCGGAGAGAGGGAAGGAACCGAGAGCTACAAAACAAAACTGTGGAAATGAATTTCAAGTAAACGAAATGAAATGAAACAAGGGAAATTACAAAGTTTTAATTCAAGTATTCGCATTCGTTGGCAAATACTTAAGCTGCAGCTTTAGTATCACTGAAGGGGCTCCTAAAGAAAATGTTGGCAGGAGAGTAAAGGAGTAACAAGTACAGTGTAGTTATATATTTCACTGAGACTAAACGAAATGTTTTACTTTTAGCTGCCGCCTTCAAGCAGCTACAGTTGCTGTTGCCATTTTTTGAGCAGCTTTCCATACACCTGACATGCCACCCAACCGTGCCTCAAGTCTTATGCCTCCTGCCCTTCCTGAATGCTCTTACGTATATACTATATAGTATACCCTGCCTGCTTCGCATTTTGATGCAAAGCTGCTGCTTGTGGGTTGCATTTAATTGCAAATTAAAATTCTGCGCTCAAGACTTTGTAAGCAAAGGGCTGACAGATAGACCTTCAGACAGACTGGCGGACTGGCGGACAGACCGAAGGACAGACACAGATAGAAGCAATGAGAGTCAAGTCCCCAAGTCCCTTAGGGTAGATGCAGCAAAATAAATAAATGTTGCCGCTTTTGGGGCACAAGACTGAGTTCCCTAGCCTGCCAATTCTGCCTCCAATGCAACCGAATGTGCCTCTGTGTGTGTGAGCTTGTATGTGTGTCTGTGTGCGAGTGTGCACTTTGTGCTTTTGTTTTTCTTTGCAGCGAGCTCACGAAAACTTAACACAACTTTACTCTTAACTCGTTTGCCCGAATTAAATGTTGGCCAAAAATTTGCCGAAAAACATGTCAGCTGTGCCAGCAACAGTAACAACAACAACAACAACGACATTTAAAAAGCCTGCCACAGGATATGGAGGGCGCACGAGTCCTGTACCCAGGACGCGGCGCAGTTGCACATGAGCAAATTAAATGGTTTCCGACTTCCGGCAGACAACAAAAACGGCTGTTTCCATATTATATTCATACATACTATGTGCAATTTTTATGCTACTATGGTTCACCATTTTTTACTTTTCACCTCCATATCCCCGTAGCCCTCTTTGTCAACTTCTTCCTTGTTTTTGGCGGAAATTCGCTGAATATGGATTTATAGCTGAACGTTTGCTGGCATGTGAGGTCCCTGTCCAACATAGAAGCTGTCGGCAAGTTATAAATTAGCATAGCATGCCGGGGTTTGAGCAAGACAAATGGCAACAAATTTTGACAAGTAAATGTAAATCGAAAGCAAATTAGTATATCAACAAATTATATAAAAAATTCCGGAAATTTTCCAACTTAATACAAGTATATTTAAGCAGAATAAATAATCTCGGCTTAACAGTTTGTTGTCATAGTAGTTAAAAATTGTCTACCCTGTACTTGAAAATATCAAATAGAGCGGTGTCTCAACTGTATGTTTAATACTTTACATTAATTATAATTAACTAAACTCATTTTTCCCCTCATGCTTTTTGTCTCTGTATAGGTGTCAAGGCACCTCATATTTAAGTATAGGATATGTGTTAGGTGAGTCCAAATTTGGTACTAATAAAACGTTTTGAATATTTTTAAGAATAATTTTATTTATTCATACATATTATATAAAAACGCTTGTCTATATTATTATTATTATGAATGTAAACTGTCATTTCAATCCACTGTGTAAGTTCAAAGAGATATATACAATTATTCAAATGTTAATTTTGCCATTTACTCTTATATTATTCTGATCTAATTGATGATTAATAAAACAAATATTGATTCAATAAATATATTTTTCATTGAAAGATAATATTTATTAGCTCTTCTTAATTCTCCTCTAGGGTATAAATATGAAGCGAATTTCAAATCAAAAAGCAAGCTGAACGGGAGCTTACACTAATACACACATAGACTGATGGAAAAAATTGAATTAAATATTTTTGTGGTATTGTATATTTTCCATTAAAATGCACCTGCAAATTGTTGATGGTTGCATAAAAAATAGAAATATAAAAAATGCAGAAGTGGAATCGCTAAAATAAACTGCAGCAAAAGCAGAAAACAAAACAAGCCGAGCCAGTCTCACATTGGTTGCCTGGTTTTGCATATTGTGTATGAAATGTGCTGAATTTAGCTGACGACTGCATATATTTGATGACAAACTGACCAAAAACTAAAGCTGCATGATGGAAAATTGCTGTCACAATATAAAAATGGTCGCACATGGAGTCAAAACAGCTGGACATCGTGGTGCGGGGAAAGTGTGGGCTGAGCTTTTGCTTCAGGTGGGTTGTAAAGTGGTTGCTTCAACCACAATATATAAAACCGCTTAAGTTTTCATTCAACGAACTGTAAAACTGCATTTGAATGACGCGCGCGAACTGAAAAGCCACCATACAAAAAGGGCCAAAGTCTGCTGAACTTGAGCAACAGACTGTATGTGAATGCCTCTGTTTAGGGTTGTGTGTGTGTGTGTTATGTGTGTGTGTGTGTGTGTGTGTGTATGGGCTGGGCTGCTGTCAATGTTTATAATAAAAGTGCGCGACTTGTCACACATTTAGCACACGAGCATCAGGCAAATGTGGTGTGTGCTTTTTTGCTCGTTTAGATTTTTAGATTATTTTTTGATGGAAAAAATTCCGCGACTGCTGTTGCTGCTGTTGCTGCTGGTGGCTGATGATGATTTTGCACCCATGCGGTAGCAGCAGCAGCTGCTGCTGTTGCCAACAGCTGTACAAAAAAGTGGAAGGAAAATAAAATTCAGGAGCAACGTTGAAATTGTCAACCTTGATGCCATGGAAAAATTGCTGACAGCAGGAAAGAAAGTAAGGACAGGACCAAATAAAAACTAACCGCAAAAACCAAATAAAAATGCTGGCGGTGACGTGACGGACTCACTTGTGGTATAAGCCAAAATCAGAGACTTCAGCTCCAACACTTTGATGGAATAGGCAGTCGAATTTGATGGCCAACCCAACCGACAAAAAATAAAAAAAAAAGAGGAAGCATCATTTGACAAGAACAACTGAAAGCCCAAAATCCTAGTCCGGGAAACTAGTTACTGGTACCTGGAGCTCTAGTTGGTTAGTCGACGAAATGTAAATCAAAATTTCAACCCGACCAGCACAACAGGCATCCATCTGACTGGGACAGGGAACTGAACAGACTGAAACCGAGTTGAGGTCTGGCTGTGGCTCCGTCTCTTTTCCGGATTGGTGTTGGCAGTCCGTTAGCGTGGCCATGGATAAACCGCGCGCGTATAAATAAATATTTACAACTCGTTTGCCGCAGCCAAAAGCAAACTAAGCTGCCAAGGCTGTTGCATCCACTGCTGCAGCAACTGTGGCAGCATCCGTGGCAGTCGGTGTTGAAGCGTTCAAGGACCTGCCAGCTGCGAGCTGCTGTGGGTTCTCAGCTCGGAGTTGTTGGCTGTATTGTGTGTGACTGTGTGTGAGTCTGCGACGATGCTTGAACACCTTGGCGACTGCCGCGTTAACAATGCAAACTCATTGTCAGTTTTCGAGGGTCTGCTATAAAGTCGATGGCTCTAAAGGGTAGCAGGTGGAAGGGTACCAGGTTTGCTAGGTAGTTTCCTTGGCATTGGCTTAATGAAAACTCAGAAACACAGGAGTGAGCTCAAGGTGTTGCTTACGTACTTCATTTCTGAAAAAATTGGATGGCTGATTATGTTGGGGTAAAGTTTATACAAGAAAACTGAGTACTTATACTTACTAAAAGAGTTTGCTATAATCCAGGCATTGTACTTGCTAAATTCTTATTTAAATGATTTTTTAAGTAGATTATACAAATAAAAATATATAACAGGTTTCTGTGTGTGCTTGTTATGAAAACCCGCAAATGACTAAACGTGTAGTTCTGAATCATGATCTAATCATAATACAAGATTCACTTTGATAGATTCAAAAAGACTGCAAGCGACTTTTTAACCACTTTTGAAGTTTCTTTGAACAGATTTCCAGTTCTAGCTCAAATGATTCGATCAATTTAGTGGCACATTACGGCAATTTGTGAGCTGAGCATGGCAAACAGCATCTGTATTAATCTAATATCTGACTAAAAACCATAACTAGACCTCAAATGGTTTTCTCTGCTCTCTTGTGGCACAACGCAACTGGAATGAGCTGCTTTTAAATGTTCTGGTGCTCGCAGTAGATGCCAAAATGCAGGCGGGATGGTGGACTTAAGTTGCACATCATGAATTAAAGATGACTTCGCGGTGTTCAGGCTGCTGACCTGGGTCATGACAGTGCGCTTGGAAATGCCAACTACAATGCGAGGTGTCAGGGCAGAGCCCCAAAAACAGGAGTCACTTCAAAGCAAAAAGTGTCAAGGGGAAAGTGGTAGAGTCGGGAGTCGGTAGGTAGAGTCGGGTAAAGCGTAGAAGAAGGCGTGGTTAGCTACCTAGCCACCCAAGTGTGACCAAAAGCTCAGGCGCTGTTTAACATAAGGAAAAACGCAATCAAAATGCGACACTTTTTCAAACACTTGGGGCACAAAAACAATGAAAATTTTATTTCTTCATTTTGACGCATGTTGCTGTCTGCTGGATTGCTTTACTCTCTGATGTCTCTGATGACACTGATAGCTCTCCTGCTTTTCCTGGCTGTTGATTTTACTTTTGCTTCTGCGTCAGCGAACGTTGCTCACCAAAGAACAATCCTTAAATAAACTATTTATTGTGTCACCAAAACGTAAAGCAAAAGCAAAAGAAAACAAAAAAGCGCACAAGGAATGAAAAGGAAAACGAGAACGAGAACTCAATGCTATTAAAGTTGTGTGAAATGTATAAATAAATTTTAAGTGGTAGCTTTGGGACTTGCATTGCAAAGCTTTATATAAATTTAGTCCGCAGTCAAACGGAATATACAGAAATTACGTTTATTTGAAAAGTTAAAGCTGCATTTATAAATGCAATGCATATTCTATTAAGATATCAAAAACTGGATTTCATTTAATTGTGATTTTCGCACTTGAACTTAAAACCATGCCAATTGAATAAGCAGTTATTTCGTAGTTGAACATTTTAAATAATTAAAACAAACATTTTGGCCTCTTATTAAATATTCCACAAATTGTGTGGTTGAGTGTGTGCTGTTTTTTTGGATTTCAATAAATATTACACTGAGCAATGCACTTTGAAAAGTTTATGTTCTATTTTTGCACACTTCTATTAGGTAAATTGCATAAATTTCATTTTTCATTGCATACTTTGCAGAGCTCTAGCAACACAAAACAGAACAATACAAAACAGAATAGAACATAAGTCTCAGCATATGTAAATGTGACAGCCCGCATGCAAGCAATACATACGAGTACATATCTGTGTATGTGTGCGGCAGTGAGTGCGTGTGAGTGTGTGGATGTGTGAGTGTGATTGCGAAATCAGTGCGTGTTGAGGGCGGCTCTGAATCGGGGACGAGCTCACAGTAGGCGCGCTATTTTACGAGCACATAAATAAGATGGAGTGGGGGCTAAAACTTTCCACTTGGAAAGCAATACAGTGCTTAAGAAGGACAGTCTGGAAAACAATTTTGCATTGGAATCGTTGATTTTTTTTTCATTCCAGAACATTTTATTTGATATTGAGCTTGAAACCATAACAAAAAATATTATGAAATATTATGTTTTGTGACATTTTTAACTTAATTTATAATTTTTTTTTATAACTGCTTTTGTAGTAAATCACGAACTGAAAAAAAATTGAATTTTCGCACTTTTCTGGAACAGTTTCCGAAAGAAAGTCGCCTCTTGGGGCAATTACGTTGAATTTATTAAAGTCAGAGCGAATGAAAGTCAAAGCTAAAATGCATGCATAAGTCAGAGACTGCACTAATCAAAAACATAAATTCACATAAAAAGAATCCTGGCGTATGTGTAGTGTCGAGACACCTGCACATGTCCTTGCCGTTCTGTAGCTAAAGTTGAAGGTTTATGAGCTGCACACAAAAATGGAAATTGTCCCAGCGGTTGTTGCTGTAAGTTGTTGTGTTGACTGTTGTGTAGGCCGTTTTATACATACATACATATATGGGTGTGCATGTGTGTGGGTGTAGACAACTTGGCACTTAGGCAGACTGCTCAAAATGAGCCTAACGACGACAGCGGCAGTTGACAGTCGACGTCTGCCGTCTGCCGTGGAGTCCTGCAGTCCTTTAGTCCTGTAGTCCTGTAGTTATACTCGTATGTATGCATGCACATATAATAAGCATAACAGCACTAAATGGCTGTTTATGCATGCAAAGACAACACACAGAGATACAGACACACCCACACACTTACAGAAATTGAGTGCATACTTGGGTTAAAGTGCAGTTGACTGAGCCAATTTTCAAAGCAGCAGCAAAGACAGCTAACTGGCTCAGCTACACTTTATGGCTCATTTCCTAAATGGTATGCAGCTGACGTCATCGAGGCCCAGCATACCATAAAAACAAACGGGTAATGCTACGACAAAAAATAGAAAAAGACGCCGAGCTTTTACTGCAACACAAAAGTCCTTTCGTAACACTTTGATAATATACATATTTTTGTAAACAGACTATATATATTTTTGGGGAATTATTAACGTAATTCTATATAATATTTACAGAAATGAACAGCGCAGAAAAGTTTCTATTATTTTTAAATCACACCAATACTAGCCAGTTTAAATATTATCGATAATAATAAATTAAAAATTACCATATATTAAGAGGTAAGACTATATATAAATAAATAGAAATAAGAAAATGATTATTATTTTATAACTAACTAATGAACGTAGTGACTAGTGCGATAAGAAATAATCAGTGTCTGTACTTTTAACACAATAAAAATAAATAGAACAATACTTGATGTAGGCTTACATTTTTGAAAATCTGTTTTTTTGTGTAATAAAAAATTGTAAAAAATAAAATATATGCAGCTTTTCTTCGGTACGCCAGAGAAAACCAGCCTATGCAAGAGTACTCCCAAGTGATAATCTGCAACGAGTTATTCTTGATACTCTGTGAAATCACTGTGTTGACCCGCACTAATATCTCAGTGTAATAAAAAAGTGCATTTAATTTTAGGCCACGTTCAGACTGTTTGGCCATGAATGGAGCCCAAATCACGGGCCGTTTAACGCGCTCATTGCATGTAATTCCCATCCATTGCATTCGATCTGATGTCCTGACCTGAATGTGTGTGTGCGTGTGTGCGTGTGTGGGTATATCCTGGTCACAGGGTGGCGCGAGTCATCTGATATCATTGCACAATTGACAGTCGGACATTTGAGCGGTTAATAGCATAATGACCATACCGATTGCAATTGCAACTGCAACTGCAACGTGCAATCCGCATGCCACCATTTTGGACCCTATGCCGCAGCAGCATTTGTGTTTTGGTCAAAACATTAGCTATACATTGGAATTCTTGTTTTTAATTTGATTTGTAGTCAACTTGACTAATAGATGTTCGACTTTAATTAAAGTGATTGCTATGCCTTTTTCAGATATCACACCTTCTCGAGATAATTTGAGTATTTAAATCTAAACTGTCAAGAAATTAGACTCAATTCACATCATTCAATTAAGGAAACTAATCAATGAATTGCATTTGCATTAAGTTAAGCTTTAAAATTTACTTCCATAACAAAGCTATGGCAACCAGAAATACGTAACTTCTTTTCCAAGCAATTTAGCTAATTTTCTTTGTTGATTTTTATTTGAGAAATTTGAGGCGCATAAACTTCCACAACAGGAACAAGAACTGCAAGGACTGCAAACTAAAGACTTAATAAATGATAACAATATTTTTCATTATATGAACATACACAATAACAACAACAATAGATTGCTGGCAGCTCGACTTATATGCGTTAAGCACGCAAATCGGTTATTATAATGCATACTATATAAATCGTGCATTGTAAAGAGTGCATTAGTTGGCCATACTTTGTGTTTACTCTGTTTGCGATTGTGTTTGGGCCGCAGATTAAGCCTATTTGGGATCTCAGTCGCTGCTGTCTGTCTGTGCTGCAGATAAGAGCCAAAACCATTCGTACAAAATAACACGACAGCAACAATAACAACGGCAACGGCAATAAGTGCTCCACATAATAAAACAAACAAAAGGTCTATTAGTTATTGTTGTTTGATTTGTAAAGTGTTTGCCATTTGTTATATAAATTGATGGCATTTGCGGTTATTGGCAAATAAGCTGCGTGAAAATTATCATTGTAAATGGCCCAAAAGGAATTTTCTAACATAAAGGATAGAGCGAGTTTGACTAAGGGATACCCTGTAGTTTCGCATTAAGTAACAATTACCATAGCTTTGTTAAAACTTTATTAAATTCCAGGGAAAATGTTCTTATAGCTATAGATTTTTTTTTTAAATTACTGAATTTTGTCAGAATTTATAAGATAAAACATTATACTATAAGTTGATTTTTAAATTAGAAAACTCGTAAGAGTGAATATTAAATTTTTGGTTATAGTTGCGCTTGGGTCAAATGCGAATCTCTGTACTAGAAAGCTGTCAGCAAATGCTAGAGAGCCAAAGACCATAATGTGGGAGTTGAACGGATCTAGGCACAGCACGGGCCAACAATCAGCAACTGTCATAGCAGTGAGTTGAGACTTCAGCACCGAAAACAAGACGAAAACCAGAACCAAGATAAAAAAAAAACAATGAAATGACATTGACATTTTGAATAATGACGAAGCAGCAACAAAACTTTCAGACCAGGACGATTGGGACTCCAGCTGAGAGGCCGAAGGCGGATGACAGTTAAACTCCTAACGCTTATCAAGTCTGATGCCAGAGATTAGGCAAGCAGCTTTTGAGTGGATCTGGGCCAAAAGACTAGCAGCCATTCGGGCCAGGTTAGATGCGTGCAGAACAAGCAAATCGCTTGGCGCCAATTTAACACTAATGAATAATGTCAAGGTGTTGTCAAGTGCATTTCATTGTAACATCATTAGGAGTAATGCAAAAACCAAGCCAGAAGCCATCAGTGATCCCTTAGAGCGCACAAGGAGATGCACATTAAATGGCTAAATAGACGACAACAATGCCAAGTGGCCATAATCACAGAGGTGCAATTTGGACAAAGAGCACAACACTTACAGCTTACAGATCACAGGCAAGTACAAGGCGAAGAAGGAAGGTTGCATCTTGGAGTGCAACAGTGGCAGTTGCAGTGGCAAGAGCGACTGCAATGCCATCAACAATAATAAATTTTCGCACAAAGTGCCAAGGACAAAATGAAGGCAAAAACAACAATGCGAACCGGCAACGAAAATAGTTGGAAAAACTAAAATTAAACTTGCTCCGGAGACTGTGTTGCTGCGTTTTTCCCTCTTTTTCTTTTTGTTAATATAATTTTAAATTTTTTTTATCTTTTTTTTCTAGCTGCTGCACCGATGCCACGCCCACTCACGCTAAGTTCAAGGTGGCTCGTTGGTTCGGTGGCTCGGTGGGTCGCTGTCTGCCAGCTTTGAGTGTTGAAAAAACAACTTGAGATTGTAATTAGTTTTTGTTACTGCCGGGTTTAACTGCAGCACGGGCAAAGGAAAACTTTCAAATTGAACTGGTCCCAACTCAACTACATCCCCTGCCGTTTCTCCCTTCTTCCCACGCAATACAAAATATTTTGTGGTTTTAACTTTTTCACGCGGCCTGCCACCAAATTGCAAATATGTCTACGAGAAATCTCATTAAATATATGAAACTGGTACAGCGGCGACAAAAGTAAAAATGCGGAGCGATATTAAACAGAAAAATATGCAAAAGAAAAGTAAATAAAAATTATGAATGTCATTTCGAGCCAAAGAAAAACATTTGTACAGCACACTGAAATATGCCACGCCCTAAAGGCAACGGAGTAATGGAAATGTAGTTACGTATTTGCAACAGGTAAAACCTAGACCCTAGACATTGCAGCAGCAGTGGGTCAAGTTTGAGTGGAGTTTGCTGGGCCAGAGTGAGTGGCACACTTTCTATGTGATGCTCTGCTTGCGAACTGTAAAGTTCATAGAGGTCAGTCAGTGGGTCAAGAGTATGCTGTTGGTGGTGGTGTTAGTGTGCGTGGGCCTGTCTAACGAGTTTGAGGCGTGGCTAGGTCATTTGACTGGATGATGCCAAGAAAATGAGGCTTATAATGTGCGTAATTTGACAGCGATGCGGCTAAGTCTCACATCTACTGTAAACACAACTTTAATAGCACATTTGCTGGCGCTCTTCTCCTTATTAACTGTGATGAGTCCCTTGAAAAATGCTAATAAAAAGGAATCACCAAGTTTACAGCCCAAAATTGATAGCGTCTACATTTATGTGTACTTCAAGTTAATTAACTTTCATATTTTTGTGTGCATCATTAAAATGCCCTTATCAACAACCTGACTACCTGGACAATATTTAAAATAAATCTGGGATATTTTCTCAATTTTAACTGAAAGCTTCAATCTTTTTTCACTTTTCATATTATTTTCAATTACAAACTCTACAATATTTTCAAGTTTAAAGTCAGATAAGTACTGCTAAGTTGGAACCCTAATCACATTTCATTTGTTCAAGCATCTCTTTCAACTCTTGTTACCCATTCCCATTGTGTGGAACTTGCATCGTTTTGCTTGTGTTTTTTTTCCAATCTTTTTCATTTTCTTCAAATATTGCAATGAATGGCTAGCTGGATGGCACTTCCACTAACTGAGAAATGGAATCTGGCGTATCTACGTCGCATAACCATGCGATATCTGAGTCACTCACTTACACACACATATCTATGCTGAGAGGGACCGCAGTAACCAGAAACTCACATAAAAAGAGCTCATATCTTGGCGTGTACATTTTCAATTGTCTATCTGTCTGTCTGTCTGTCTGTCTGTCTGTCTGTCTGTCCGTCTGTCTGCCTGTCTATCTGTCTGCTCATCTGTCCGTTCGTCTGCCTGTATAGCTTCTTTCGCTTCACGTAACCTCAATGTGTTGCAAACACATCAGCATCTGATTCAGGACTCAGCAACAGCAGCACAGCGTGTCCTTGGCATCGCACGCTATATAAACGCGCAGAGAATGAGTCGCTTCACTGCCAGCTGCCAGTCTTAACCCATGTGGAGTCAGCAGCTTTAGTCGCATTAGAGTTGCGCTCAAAAGGTTAAAACGTTTTAACTTTGAGATACGCCATGGCAACGTCGCCCAGCAAATCATCTAATAAAGCGACTTTACCAAATTAAGTAATTCCATGTTATTTTATTTTATTTATCCTCCTCTTTATTTTGCATAGCGCTGTATTTTTGTGGCATCAACGTGACGCGGCGTGTTTTAATTGAGCCAGTTTGTTTAATTAAACATTAAAATGTACAAATTAGAAAATAAAGCAATCCAAATGATTGCAGCAGCATTTGACAGTCAGTCAAAATGTCTCCGTTCAAATAAAATTACTTTTGTAAGAATTATATACACATATAAAATCTGAAATGAAAACGGACTGAGCTGAGCTAAGCTCGGTGGCAGGCTAATTGGATGGCTGTTGAATTGATTTCGAGTTCTGTTCAGTTCATTTCAGATAAGTGGAGCCTTTCGACAACGGCTGCAAAGTGGCTGAGAGCTTCATAGCGAGTATACGACGCGTGGTTCGCATATAGAAATGATGTATATTGGCCAGCAAAGAGCAATCTTATTTCTGGGGCCGATTAGGCTGGCTGCCTATTGTAAGTCTGCTGGCCTCGCTTTCTGGCTGCCATGGCGTATACGTGATGCAATGATAATCATGCTTATTTACAATAAATCTCAACAGAGAACTTCAAATAAAGTGAAGTGTTTGCCGCACATCTCGCAAAGCGGCTCAGATGATTTATTTAATGCGTAATCACAGCTAACGCCTGCCTTGACAACAACAACAATCACAACAATAATAACATTATAATAATCATTATGTTGGCAGCACCTCGCCTTATTATTATTTCTCATTCTATTTTTCTCTGTCTCTATATCCTTCTGTCTCTGTCTTTGGCAAGTGCTTTGTTTGGCATTCTTAAAAAAACAAAATAAAAATATCTATTAATTGCGGCTCTTAAGAACGAGCTGCAAAGTTTTTGAGTCACGTAATTAACTTGGCTAGGACATCAATCAACAGTGAAGCTGGAGCTACAGCTGAAGTGTGAGCACTTGAGCGGATAAACATAAATCTGTGTAGTGTAAATGGCAAAAGTTCTGCTGCCACGGGTTAGTGCCTCCTGTACCTCCTTCTACTGCCTGACAGGGGTGTGTTGGGGGGTTGCTTTTACAAAGGTTGCTCTGAGTATTATTGCGCTTGTCATTATCATTAGAGTGCTGTCATAGTGCACACCAGAACAAAGGCAGCTGTGCCTCGTGTAAGAACAAGATAGAACTAGACTTGTATCTATAGATACACACACACAGGCAGGGAGAGATTGTGTATATGTGTGTGTGAGCGAGTGTGCATGGGTGTGTGTGTGGGAAGGGGGAGAAAACTGAGGCAAGTGCGACAGATAGCTGCTAAACGCTTGAGGACATAAATATTGATTGATTGTTGTCAGACAAAGTTGTCATTGTCCTTGTTGTTGCTATTGTAGTTGTTGTTGTTGTTGTTATTTACTTCGCAAGGTAGCTGTCTGAGGTGTCAGCTTTGTGGCTGCTGCCCAACCAATAGCAGTGTTAACAAATCCACTCGAAACTGTAATGCTCTTCAAGTAAATGTAAACTAATGAGTTATTTATAAAGGGACATAATCCATCAGCAATAATTATACATAGCTAATTTATAAATGTGTTATTTACCAATTGTTGTTTTCTGTCAATGCGCCTAACTAAGCCAAAGTACTCATGAATACTCTGAAAAAATATCGTATCGGAGGCAAGCTGTTTTTCAAGCTTCCTAGTTATTATTCATATATAGTGATAAGCGTGCAAATTGCGTTTGTGGCACTCAGTTGCCAGTTGATGTTGCCACATAGGAGCTGCAATCATAAATCATGTGATAAATTGTCAATATAAGTCAACGCGGTCCGACTAAATATTGATGAGGCACACAATAATAAAAACTTTATCGATAATCAGCTGCTGACTGCTACACGCAGCTTATGCCAGAACATTGCTTAAATGCAATCAAATTGAAAATCAAACCCGATGAAGACATTTGGCCGCTATTGAAGCCAAAGTGAGCGAACTGCGGTGAACCCAGCCACAGTCCCAGCCACGCCCTTTGTTGCATTAGCAGCACTCCAAAAGGAACAAAAAAAAGAATTGAAAAATAGAAAGAAAAAGAGAAAAAATAACGACCGACTCAATAGGATTTACATTTTCCAGCTATTGAACATTTCGTTCGGTTTTAAAGCGAGAAAAGGAACGAGCATCGAATCAGTTAAGTCAGCATGTCTCTGGCTCTGGCGCTGCTAACGGTACTGGTTCTGGCCATGGCCATAGCTAGTGACAAAGACCAAAGACCGAAGCAAAAAAATGTAAAAACTATTAAGCGGTATTAGCCGCGCATTGCGCTTTGTATTTGTGTGTCGTGGTCCTGCTCCCATCCCATCCTATTTCCCCATCCTGTTTTCAATTTAGCTTCACCTACAAATCATTGAACATGCTCGGCATTGTCGACAGCGACAACTACTTTGATCTTGGCCATAAAAAAAGGATTGACTAGCATGATTTTTTGGAACATATGCTGCTTGTATGATTAACATATATTATACGACGCGTTAAATAGTACATGAAACATGCATAGCAGCAGACTTAGCTATTATTAAGTATTAAAGTAATTCTTTCAAATAAGAGTTGTGACAGTTAAATAAAAATAAAATATCTGTGCATTTACTGATATTTTATTTGTAGGGAATCCGATTAACTGACAGACCCATTGAAAGAGCTAAACCTGCTTTTAGCTCTTGCCTTTTTTCGCTGTTTCCGTCGAACTTTTGATCGAATGTCAAGCCATTTGAGTCAACGTTGGTCGACGGTCGGTTGTCTGACTTTGGCCTGACCATTTGACTCCATTTTCCAGCACCACTTACAATACACCCCATTCGTCGCAGGACTTGTACATTAAGCGAGGTCGACGGGTTTTTCGTTCATCCGCAACAGGCTCTATATATATGCACATCCTCATCTCCATCCTCATCCCCATCCTCATCCAATATAAGTTCCGTTGTCCTGGCTGTTGCTGCTGCACTTGCAAATCTAATTTCATATTTTATGAAGTGGCGCGCAGTTCGGACCGCACCTCTTACCTTGTCTTTCCATTCTCTGCCAGCGAATCGACGTCTCTTTATTTTTGAGGGCATTATTTTTACCTCTTGCACCTTGTGGTTATAGTCGGTGGTTCCATGCAGCGGCCAACACGTAGAGCTGTGCTGCAAGCAACCGAAATTGAACTGAAAAATCAATTGTTGAGCACATAAATTTGTTAGTACGAAAATTGCACCGTTGGGTAAAATTTATTTTTGAGAATTGCACTCGAAGGCGAACCGCAAGTAAAATGAACACAAGATAAATGACAATGCCAGTGTCTTCGACCAGCTCTTAAAGAAAATAAACAGAATGCTTCAATTGTTATGGATAGCATAGCCCTCTATGTCTGTTGTCATATCATTTACTCAAAAGCACTCGGTCTGAATGCTCTGCACTTCATTAGCGACATCTCGAAGGGGCCAAAAATGTCATCTATGGCATCCGTCTATCAAACGAGGGCATAGAAATGTTGTTGTTGTTGCCTTTGTCGCCTGGTTGCACTTATCTGGGTTAAACCGATGCACAAATATTTTGTAGACACTTAAGCAGCTCAAATTTCAAGGTGTGTGTGTGTGTTGGTGTGTGGAAATTTATCAGCAACATTTCTATTGCCAGGCAGGCGGCAACAAAGTAGGATTGCTTGTTGCAGCCCTTATGCTTTGCATGGCATCTTTGCAGGGAGGTGAAAAAGGAAACGGAAACGAATACTGAAATGGCAACATTGTTGAAAACATGCACGTTGAAACTTGTTACACGAGCAACGCCAAGGTGCAAGCAGTAGTAGCAGGCGGCAGGCAGGCAGCAGGAGGTAGGAGGTAGGCAGTCAAAGGAGCATCTGCAAGAAATCTTTACAAAAGCGGCAATTCATTTTAGCATTTCTCCGAATCCGAAAGACGTGCACATGTCAGATGATTGTGACTGTGCAACGACGCGTCGTTGTCATTGCCACTGCCATTTCCATTGCCATTGCCATGCAATGTGTCCAGCAACTAGGTAGTCACACTCCTATCCTGGTTTGGGCCAAAAAGGTGATAAGATAGCGCAGCTTGCCATTACCTGAAAAGCATACCTGAAAAGACTGCCAGCTCTTGACAATGACAAAGATACATTCAGTGGGTTGCAGCTGGAGATGCCCAAACAAAGCTGACCAAAGCTGCAATATAAATGGCAAACTGTGTTGTCAGAACTACTTACTCTATATGTACCCACAATGGCCTAGAATGGACTAGAGGTATTCTCCCTCTTCTGGTTATGCAATGTTTATCTTGTAAAAGATTTGAGCAAAAGAAAAGAACAAGAACTACTATATTATTGCAACTATTTAATAATGAATCTGTTTTTGTGGGTTTACTTTGCTATTAGTCTGGTCAACAATCATTTAGCAAAGTGAACAACCATTGTATAAACTTGACTCAAATATAGCTCATTTAAAAGCTAAAAGCTACAAAACTGATCGTTTCAAAAGCTATACAATTTCTCACTCTCGCTCTCGCTTTCGTTAAGTGTGATCAGCTGCTTAGTAGAGTCACGAACCCAGAGAATATAGCGTCACACTTGCTTAGCCACCACAGAAGGTAAGCCACTAACAATTCGATCTTTTGGACGGGCCGTTTAGACAACTTTAAGACAACAATATTGACGTTTACTGCGACTGCGACTGCGACTGCGCTGCTGCTCTAGCCTAACTGGCGATCTGTCAGCACCGTCAGCATATTTAGTTTCAGTTGATATTCGTCGCTGGCTCTGAAAACAACACGCGGAATTGCTTAAAGAAACGAGTTGAATACAGCAAACTGAAAACAGACAGAGAACTTGCTGAGCAGGCGGCAATAATCATTTGAAATCAAATCAAATTAAATCGACGATCGACAACAGGTGCAAATTGGATCGAATTGAAAGTATATAATTAGAACGCGGTTAATCGGTGACTGGTGAATAAGCTAGGTTAAGTAATTGTGGCTTATATTATTGTGAATGTATAAATCTGTGTGTAATTGCTGTTGTGCCACATTTTAGTTTTAGTTGTTGGCTAATTGCGCGAGTAAAAGATACAAACCAAAAAGCGACAGCTCCAGCAACAGCAACAGCAACCGCAACAGCAGCAGCAGCAGCAACAACAACAACAATAACAATGACATAAAAGCAGCGCTCAAATTTCGCATGCGCAAAGTTTGTCTAGTTTTTGCATGTGTATTAGTGTATCACTAACTCACAACGTGTGTATATGTGTGTGTGTCTGTCTCAATCTTTGCTCAATCGCAATCTTTGGGCACTGCCAAAACAGGTTAACTAAAAGCAAACGTGTTCTTTAGGTTTGTTGACTTTGCAAACGCAAAACGCAAAAAACACTCCAAAGTTATTCACCAGCAACAACAAAAATTCCGCACAATATTGTGCACATACATATATTGTTTACATTTTGTGTTTGGTAGTGTGCAAAACTTAAACAACAGCAAGGAGAACAACAACTGGCAACTGCAACTTTAAGAACCGAGAGCTCAGGTAAGAAACCGCAGCCCTCATTAAAATTGTAAAAGGGCCCAAGCCTTGCGAAATTGCATCTCAATCTCAAGGATGATATTAACCGCAAAATGATAATGCAAAAGCACATCAGCAGCAACAACAACAATAACACCAACAACACCGGCAACAACAGCTTCGTCAACGACCTGCTCCAATTCGATTTATGCAGTCCAAGGTCAACAACAGCAACGACTTTAAAATGCAAACTCAGCTGAAGCTGAAGCCGAAGATAAAGCTGAAGCTGAAGAAGAAGCTGAAGAAGCAGCTGAAGTCGAAAACATTCAACAGAGTTGACGTTGCTGCTTCTTAAGTTATTGGGTGTTGTTGGGACTGTTGCTGCGGCTTTTATACCCTGTACTTAAAGAGTTTCCGGCTTTTATTAACTTATTAGTGTCCTATACCTAATGTTATTAACTATGTCCTATAAATCAGAAAATGAACACATCAGCTATCAGAACTTAACATCCAAAAGCTGCCACATTACTTATAAGCTAACTTCTTGTTAAATGATTATTTCCTCGAGACCCACGCAAATTGAAAATTAGCAAATAATATTAATAACATAATTTTTACTATTCAAGAAACGTGTTTGTATTTTTCGCAAACTCATGTTGCTGTGGTTTTGATATCATGCGGGGTATTTTTTTCGTTGAGCTGTTTTGACTTGAGCTGGTTGTAACGTAATAGCTTCTTGTTTTTTTGTTATGCATAAGTCAGCTATTGTTGTAGGTTTGTGCGAGTATCTTGATTGTATTTTGGCGAAGGGTATTGTGACTTAACATTTATAGATATTGTATGAACATTTAAAGCTTGAATTAGGTTTGATTTCACAAAGAGTCTTAACATAAACATGTGGCTTACATTAATTTCTAAAGTGATAATCAGGTATAGCTTTAGCTTCACGAAAAGGGTATTCAGACGACAGCTTGCTAAAGACAATGTTAACTATCTGTAAGGTCGTTGGTAGTCCTTCAACTCTAAATGGTCTGTTCATGCTCACATATCGGAGTCTTTGCTTGTCCCCGAGTAATTCATAATGATTTAATATGTTGCTTTAAACACGGCACTTAACCTTTTAGTTTCCACACAGAAACCGCAACGATGAGAGCAACTATTGCCTTAGCAACTATAACAATAACAATTACAACTATAACAACAACAGCAACAGAAACAAATAACAACAACTGAAACAATTGCGGCAACCGCATTACTTGGCGCTATTAAAACCGCAATACTCAACCTGTCCCGCTCTACCTGAAGTCTCGTTTGCCCTCTTGTTTATGGTATTTCGAAAAGTAAAATTAAATCAAGAAAAGGGTCAAATGTAAAGAACGCATATTTAAGTATCGTTATAGTCGCATTACTTCTGACTAATTGAATTAATAAATTACGCAACGCTTATGCAGCATTTATATATTCGAGTGTGTGTGAGTGTTAAGTGTATTCTTGCTGACTAAATTGGCTTATACGAGTTGGTAGTCCTTTTGCCATTGGACTTGGTCAAGACTTGGCGTCTTGGTTCGCATCATTTAATTATTTTACATGAATTGCAGAAAAATGTTTATAACTTGAACCAAGTCGAGTCACTTAATAAAACATTAACCATTATATTGTCCGATAAAAACGAATAAAATAAGCATAAACATTTCCCCATTGTTGCCTATGAATTTCGATTTTAATTTTGTACTAACAAATGAATCATTGTCATTGAGGGTCTTATAATGAACTGAAGCAACCATTATCGAATGCCTGCGAAGAGCACTTAACAATTCGCCAGTCATTCTGATACGAGATTATATTGATTATACGATACGCGTATATTGATACTACTTAATTGCATTTTTCCAAATTTATTTGCGGATTTTTTAGGCAAAATAGAATAAATAAAAAAAATAGAATAAATAAATAAATACAAAAAAAGTATTTGGTATGTACAATAAAAGTATATTTCATTTAATTTTTTTAATAAAAAAGATCGTTAAAAGTAAACCGTGATAAAAGAAAAAAATGCATTAATTATTAGTCTATTGGTCGAAAATGAAATTAATTTGAAATAATTTTTGTCATCTTGCAGCTGTTTATTGTAGATACAAAAATTCTAATTAGTCTGGACGAATTTAAATGCGTTTTCGTTTAATGTTTGAATGCACTCGTTATTCGAAAGTGCCACTAGCATTGAAATTTATTTAACATTTTGGCGCTTGTTTCAGGTATTAAAGTGCAATTAAAGGAGAACGACATCGTAGTCAACGCACATTAATGAAATTTATTATACTTTTGCAAATAGTATTCTCATTTTGTTATAAAATATGCGACAACTCATTAAAGTGTACATAAGGCTGATTGAGAACTTAATTTTCACGCAGAGATTTTAGAATTTGTCTTTAGTAATTCGAGTATATTGGCATAATATGAATGATTTTACGAACAACAATAGAAACAAGTGACTTAAAAATAATCCCTTGAAAGAGGAGTAATTAAAGAAGTCTTGTATTTTACAGTGTGTTGAAGATGAGTTTTACTCAATTCTAGTTTCCATAAGATATTTTTAACAGAGTATTAAATCTTCGGTACTTATCTTGTACTCTTTTTATTTGTAGATGTTTTCTATTTTTGTTTCTGTATTGACTTCAATTTGCACGAGCTGTCAACACATTTGCCGGTGTACGATTTTTATTGAGTTTTGTAAAGGCGATTCAACATTTTAACCATTTGTTGTAGTATTTTCAGTCAAATGAATTCCGTTGTAATGACAATTAATTTGCAAGCAATACGAACCTGGTTAAAAAACACAACGAATTAAATGAATATATATGTAAATAAATGTGCAATTATTCAATTAAAAATACCACACATTTATATATATTTCTCAAAATGACAGCGCGTAAAGGTTGACGCCAATAAAAATAGTTAACCGAATACAAAATACACAGCAGAAAAAAAAAAACATTTTTCCAAAAGGACAAAGTCGTAGTGTACTTTATGAAATAATTCAATGATAAATGGAATTTATACATTTGATTCAATTTAAAAATGTTATAATGCTATAATGAGAGGGCTTAAGTTGGGTGAAAATGATTTTATTAAAGGGATTTTCTGATATCTGATATATGCAATAGAAATAGGGTTATGCAACGGATTTATACGAATATAATTTGTTCAGCTGGCAGTTAATCTTCTTATTGAAAATTATTCGCAAACAGTAAAAATTAGGCTTCATAAAATTAATAATATACTATCAATCAATGCCTTAAAAAAGTG
Source organism: Drosophila innubila (assembly GCF_004354385.1). Lineage (NCBI taxonomy): Eukaryota > Metazoa > Arthropoda > Insecta > Diptera > Drosophilidae > Drosophila > Drosophila innubila. Next base: position 14,882,394 of record NW_022995380.1, read on the forward strand.
ACAGTCATTACACAAAGTTTAACATGTAAATATAAAATATAATTATATTTTGAACTATTGAACTCAGTCTTCTGACTCCAGCCAGAATATCTTTTATATTTGGAATTGATTGCTTAAATTCCTTAAATAATTATTATTTTTTTATGATTGAATTTAGCTCGAGCGTCTTATGTGGTTAAGAAAAAATAAAAATCGATGTATTTTAATAAATTTCAATGATAATATTCAGCATCAAATTATGCAAATAAGAAAGTGAATATGTGAATGTGTGTATGAAATAGCAAAATAAAAGGCGGCCTCAGCTATAAACAATCAGCGAATATGAAAATACATTTTCCGAATCATATTTTTTTATGCCTAAAAATAGAAAAGGTTTTTTTTTTGGAAACAACTTCATGAAAATATGCAAAGTTTTTGCATTTATTCGACGACAACAACCACTAACAGTAATAAGCCACTTGTAAGGCAGCGATAAGTCCTCATCCTGCTCTCTCGACTAACTGTTCATGCAGCCCCCTTTTCCAGAGTGAATCTTACGTACGTCTAAGGTTTGACACATTTGCATAATCTGAAGCAAATCTTTGGTAACAAGTAATCGAAAATAAATTTGCATAACAAATAACGGCCGAGACAGGTCCTAGGCAGGATCTAGCACACATTCACAAGCACTTACACTCAGATATCGAACGGAAATACAGAATCTGCACTTGATGCTCAATATCAATAAGTATAAGCAGAGAATTCAAACAGGCGCGACTTTTGCATTGGAGCGAACAAAATTTAATCACAATTTAAATTGAAAATTCCCAACGCAAAAAAAGAAAATGAAGCAAAATTTGATGGCGTCGTCTCGTATTTATATTTGTAAATAGACAAACAACTGGCACAACTTGCCCGGAGCTTCAACGAGCAGAACACCAACATTGTCAAGTAATTGCCAAATGTTTGGATACATATGTATGTAAAAGTGATATTTGCATATAAACAGGCATATGTAGCCGATTTTCATTTGATGTCGCTACGCTTTTTTGTCGTCTCACTTATTTGCATATCAGTTTCAAAGGTTTTTGGAATTTTTTATAATTTTTACGAGCACCTAGGGAGAAGAAGGGGTTGCTCTCTGATTTTATTGAGAACAGCAGGAAATTGTTAAAAATGGAGTGGATATGATACTTTTAAATCGGCTTTTGACCAGTGCCAGTCTTAGTTCCATTTCAATTTTGGGGGTTTTCCCCAGACAAATCAGATTACGATTATTCACCAGGTGCAGCATAAACAAAGCTTGACTAAGCGCTGAGCCATCGTGACTAGAGCTAGGCACAAAGTTTGGCCAAAAGAGCTGAAAGCCGTAATCTGAGACGGCCAAGCGTAACCGAAGCACTTTTGGTAGTCGCCTGGTTACCTCATTGCAAGCAGCTCAGCTGTAAAGCCATTGAAAATGCAATACTAGCAAAATTTTTAATTATTTTTGTTTGTTATTATTTCTTTTTATTAAGCATAAATTAAGTTGAAAATTTTTGGAAAGCGCAGCACATAGAAAACCTTGAAAATTTTGTTGGACTAGCTCAATGTGCATAATTGTTTGGAAAATTCTTGTCAGTATGTGTGTGCGTGAGTATGAAATTAAGCAGCTACTGGAAATTATTGTATTGTTTGTCATGGTGCACAGTGTTAATTACAACATTTATTGTTTATAAACAAATAAAGTAATAAAATGGCAAATAAATTAAATGCATGTCGAATTGCTGCAGGTCATGAAAAATGAATTATGAGAAAGGACAAAACACAAATGTACATATATATATATACAAATATATGACCGTTTTTGGTTGGCTGCTCATAACGATATCTGTAAATGCATCGATATTTGGGTGGATATGTGCGTGCAATTTCAGGGGACATTCAATTGCAAAAGACAATCGGCAAACAAATATTTTCGTTCATTGCACAAAAATCGTTTGTTATGCTCAGCTGCAGTCATAGTCACTCCCAATCTGCTCGTAAAATACTATACGTATTTATAAAGAACGGGAAAAATATTATATTTTATTATATGTTATTGGCCAACAAAAATGATTTTTGACTTTTAAATTGGGATTCAACGACATTTTCATTCATTTGCTGTTTTACTCCATTGAATAGTCAACTCAAAAGTCTTTATTTAAATGATTTAAATACTTAAAAATGATAGGCATTACATTTTTATTTGAATTGAAGAAATACAAGACTGCAAAAAATAAATAATGTTGAGACACAATTACCGCAATGGCAAATGGGCATTTTACTCGAACAATCCCCAAAGAAAATATTCTTAAGAAAATCAAATTTTTTGCACATTTTCTTTTTTTATTCTTATAATTTGTTTAATAAAATTTGCTTTATATTTCGCTTTTTTCTAAAAATGTTACTTGCAAGCTTTGCTAAAAAGGCAATAAATGCTTTTGAATATTTGCTTTCTCACACAAAAGCGCAAACAAACAAAAACTCGCACTTCCTTCCAAACTCACAAAGTCACACACACACATAGACGCATGCTTCGTGCTCATATGCAAATAAATGCTAAACACTCTTGAGTTGGGGGAAGATATGGGGTGGGAGTGTGGTAGGGACATTCTGCACCAACTTTTACTTTAAGACTTTCGTTTGACTTGATTTTTCACAGCGGCGAATTTAAATGCTTTTCTATATATGACACTAACAGGGCGTATACACGTTTTTAATAGATTTCAAATGAATACCAAGAGTTCAATGTATGCATTTCGATTGCTTTGTTTGTTATTGTATTGTGTTGGCTTTTCTAAGTGACTGTCGGGGTCAGAGTGCCTATGCGATAGGCGACTTCTAAACTCTCTTCCTGTATCTGTCTTATAGTAACTTACGATATGCCTGTGTCTTGCGGTTGTCACACAAATAACAGAAACACTTTCCCTGCAATCTCTCTCTCTCTCTCTCTTTCTTTGTGATTGTGTTTGTTTCTGTGCTGCCATGTGCATGTCAGTCGTTGTCTACCCCAATTCCAATTCCAATCCCAATGGGTAACCTGAAACATGCTCCACCCGACCAGACGCAATGTACTTTATGTCCTCGTGCTGTTGATGACGGTGCCGTCGTCTCGAGGCTGTTGCTCCTACATCTCCCTCTCTACAACGGCTGTTGCAGTGATTGTCAACGTCATCATCATCAGCGTCTGCCTCTGTTGCCGCTAATCCTTGTCATGCTCCTGCTCGGATGCTACGCTGCAGTGACTCTTGTACTTGTTGTTGTTATTGTCAAGTGCAAATGTCTCTGTAAAATATGCAAAGACATAAATATTTCAATGGGCTTTGTCTCGGTGTGAGAAAAACTGCAGCATGCTGGCCCTTAGAGATGCTCAGAAATCACGGAATGAAGTCCTTTTCAAAGTGATTTAGCGAAATTCTTAAAATACGATTTAGTTTATGTAAAACTAAAACTTGGTTTTTAGTTCAATTTGCTTTTTCTTTTGTCAAATACCAACAGCATCTGCACCCAAAATATTAAATTTTTTTTGTATTTATTTACAAAACACGATAGTTAAAAAAACTTTCCTGTAAAATTAGCTTTTGTCGCTTGCGTTATTTTTGCAAATATGTTTTTCACGAATATTTTCAGTAAGCTGCATGCTACTTAAATCACTTTCAAAGAGAGAAAGAGAGAGTATAGTCAAGTGATTAGGGTAATAGCTTTTATTCTCTAACAATCCTAAGTTCGGAATTAATTTAAATAGCTATATGTTTAAGGGATAAAGTCCATACGTCAAGTATCAATTATTCACAAATTGTAGTTCAATTGTAGCAAATGATTAAGTTACTATTTCAAATCCCATTGAAAATGGACTGCTAATGAAACTGGTTATCGTTCTCAACGCTATAACTATCAATAATTGACTATCATTATAAGAACTGTAGTCTGGTTGAGCTTGTCTTCAAGCTGAATTTTTACAGTGATTAAAAAAGTCATAGCCTTGGACATTTCTATGTATTGTGCCATTTGTTGTCTCTTTTACAATACTTTTAGTGCCTGTTTTTTATTTGTGCGTGGGCGTGGCAAGGTTAAAGTTATGGTATGAGGTTACATTTTCTATTACTCAAACTGACCTCAGTCAATTTGCCATTTTGTGCACAAGATTTCGAGATTGAATATTTTCGCATTGAATACCCAAAATTTTCGCATTGTATCAAAGCGAGAGGACTGCTCGGATGTAAATCTTTATTGGAATTACATTTCCCTTCTATTATACGTATAAATTACATATCATTTTGTAATAGACAAACTGCAATCATTTGCATACGAATACTTGCAAAGTGGCTGTCGTCGCAGGGTTGCCATTGTTTTCACAGATTTGTCGAGTAAACACGAAGAACGCAGAGGCATATATTTATATATAATATAACAAGATTCACTGTCAAGTTGAAACAACAAATATCGAGTCATACGAGTAGTTTTCAAATACTTTGATAAATAGTAAACACTCGACCTCCGTTGTTTTTCGATTTATGACAGTTGGACTATAGGCAGCTCGATTAGCAGCTTGGGTTCGTAACCGGTTCTCGGTATTGAAAAAGTGACTAAGTGCAATAAAATTGTCAGTGTTTTTCCCCCGTGTTACTTTGGAATTGTTTGACTTTTTGACTATTTGTCTAGCCACACACACACACAATCTTGAGGATGCACATTCCTTGTTTGTGTTTAGTGCACCGTTCAAAGTCAACCAGAGATATAACAAATTATTGCATAAGATGGAAAATCTTCAGTTGAACAAAGCTGATAATAATTGACATGCAGTTGCTAATTTCATCAGCTCAAAGTGCACCCCATTCACTTAAATTGAATACTTGTAACCAAGTGAGCAAAGTATGGAAGCTAGTACATGAAAGTGCAGTGGAAAGGTTGCATAGCAACAATGTCTCTGTATGTGTGTGGGTTTGTGTGCCACAGCATTAATGTCGCAATTAAACTTTTATAAACTGTAATTGCTGATTTGTTAAGACATTGAAGTCTTCTGAGTTGTTGCTTGCCTACAGAAAATTTCAAAGTTTAAAAACACCTCGAAAACAAATTAACTGCAGCGTGTGGGATTGCAAATAGGGGAACTTTTCGATAAGTACTTATACATATACACTTAACTGAGCATACATTAATATATATTAGATAATAAAGGGTGTCAAATGTCAGCAACAAATTAAAGTTCATATAGGGCTCGAGAGAATGAAATCATTTATTATACCCGTTACTTACAAAATAAGTAAAAGGGTATATTGTGTTCGTTGGAATTTATGTGACAGGGAGAAAGAGGCATCTCCGACCCCATAAAGTATATATATTCTTGATCAGCATCAACAGCCGAGTCGATATAGCCATGTTTGTCTGTCTGTCTGTCTGTCTGTCTGTCTGTCTGTCTGTCTGTCTGTGTGTCTGTCTGTCTGTCTGTCTGTCTGTCTGTCTGTCTGTCTGTCTGTCTGTCCGTCCGTCTGTCCGTCTGTGTAAGCGCCTAGATATCAGAGACTATAAGAGATAGAGATATCACACTTTCACCAACAGGCTTCAAATGCGGTCATTAACGTTATCTATTATTATTATCTATTATCCCACTGAATTGCAGCCAGATCGGATAAGTAGAACGTCAGATATGGCGATTTAATGTTTTCAAAGTAATACAAGTAATTTCTTTAAAGTTCTTTCATAAGTAACGGGTATCCTATGGTCGGGATCTCGATTTTGTAATGCTTTGTTGGGAATCCCTAGTTATATAATTATATATAAATATCAAAAATTGTGCACTGTTTAAGGTTGATAGTTACATTAGTTTCAATTTAATACTAATAATTCAATTTAATATTTAATACTTAACCGATGACTTTTAAGTACAACATCTGATTGGTTTAAAGTAACTGGTTCATCTATAAAGGTTCCGCTTTGTTGATCAAGTCAGATTATGTGTCAAATCGATTGAAACACCGCCATTTTGCAACTGACCAGCTGGAATTGTAATGACGATTGCTTATGCAGCTGCAAACATGAAATTTGAGCGCACAGTTTTCAATTAACAGGCACCACCAACAAATGCGCTGAGTCAGACGCATAAAGGAGGGTCAGGGGTCAGGGGAATTACCGTCAGAATAGTGCAACGAATTGCAAATTTTACATGGTTAAAAACTACTAGACACAATATTGATTAATTGTATTATGACACTACAATTAGCGCTTGATAATTGCTAAAGCAAATGAGAAAACTATGCAAATTACCTGCGTAGTTATTAATGCAACTCTAAATATACTTAAGCCGATTCGAGCTGTTCTTTTTCGCTAAGTGTAGTCCGGTCAGCTTTTAGTGTTATGCGCAATCAAAAAATATCACGGAGAGTTAACAATGTTGCGCTAAAGCTCAAAACGCATAAAAGTATGCTACGTGTAATGAAAACGATATGTTCATGTGTGGGTGAGGATGTTGGTATGTGTGTGTGCTTGTGTGTTTGTGTGTTTGGCAAGGGTCGACTGTGTGTCCTGGCTACATTGAAATAGCTTAATCAATATTACTGCGCAAAATGTGGGCAAAACAACGTAATGCTTTAAACTTCCCCCTCAGCGGGGATGTGGCAATGTGAATTATCCTTTCATGTCCCGTTTATATAGGAGAACGATTGTAAATTTATTTGTATGCTGCTTACGGGCTTAATAAACTGTTTCATCTATGTCCGAGTACTTTATCCCTCTCACAATGTATTGCAGCACTTTCAACTGATTTAAAAGTGGTCTTAATAAGCTTTATATGGATTTAAAGTATAGTGTCATAATGGAAATGGGTTTGAGGATCAATTTGAGCTTAAGTCTTACATATAACTATAATTACTAGCATTATCTGACAGCAATTTAGATCGAATCATATGGTCACATTTATAATTTACTTAGCAGTAAACTACAATGGAGAAATAATCAGTCTCGCCCAGCTTCGATGATTATTACTAACAAATGTTTCGTAATAATTGCGGTACTTACTTCTTGGTAACAAACACATACTCACAAGATTAAAAAGAAACACAAATAATAGGCTTCATTAAATACAAATGTGCCTTGGCAAACGACCAGCCCACAGAAAACCCAAGACCTCAAGCCCATAACCCATAACCCAAACCCCTAGCCCCAATCCTCAAACTGGGCCAACAAATGATATATGGGTGTTCATTTGTGAATTTGCTACAAAATGTTGCGGCTGCTGCTTGAATACTGTTTGCCGAATTTTCGATTTTTATTTGGTAAACATGAGATTCTATCCTAAGGGGAGTTTCAAGATTTTTCTTTTTTTGCATGTAAAAACAATGACCATTGTACACAATTGAAAACTGTTACCATTTGTTATTGCAATTTGTTGGTTAGTTATAATATTGTTAAATGCTCAGTTCGAATACACAACTAAAGCAGCAATGAAACTTTGCAACCTTTTTTTGTACTAGTTATAACATAATTTGCAAAAAAAATGTCCCTTAAACATGGCCAAAATATTCGGCGAGAGATGTTGCAAATTATTTGCTAACTATTATGGCAAATCTCATATGCATGTCTGTGTTTGCAAGTGTATTTGTATTTGTGTAAGTCGCACATTACTAACACATGAGCGCATTTTTTGGCGTTGACCGGCAAATTTTTGTTGTTAAATTTATTGAGCGTAAAATTCTGTGCAAATTTTTTTATTTATTTTTTTTGGCTAACGACAACTGCCTGAAATGCAGAGCAAAGTAGAGAAGCAGAGAGACAGAGAGAGAGAGAGAGAGAGATAACTTTTTGTGTATGTGCAAAAATAAATATAAATATTTATTACTTCTACGAAAAGTGACTTTCAGAAGGCAAAACTTGCTTTTGGCTTTGGTTTTAGTACCCAACACATCAAATGCTTTTTATATGGAAATGAACCGACTAAATATGTGTGTGCCGAGAAGAGCCATTGACCCATTTCAAAAGTGCCTTAAACACTGCCTTGTTATGATGGCAAAGTATTTAGACCAAACTAAGCCGAGTTCCTATGGACATCAAATGATGCATTCAAGCAACTAATGGCGCATGGATTCCAAAGAAATCAGACCCCTGAGCAGGTAATTGAAGAATCCAGTGAAAGAGGGAGTGAGGTAGACTTGTAAAAAGCTCAGAAATTTATGAAAAGACCTTTAAAATATTTCAATGAATTTATTTAAATTGAATAATAAAAAAATGTTTATTTAAAAATATTTATGGTATTTTAACGTGCATATAGAAAAAACTAAATAAATATTTTACAACTTAATACTTATATTTAAGAGCATTTTGGCCCAGCTTAATATCGAATCCTGTATGTGAACGGACACACGGCGATTAGGTCATGATTAACATCTCAATGTGCACTAAAGTTTATGTGAACGATAAACATTTACTGCTGACACCATAAAGGCAGAAGATCATATTCTTACATATAATATTTGAGCTATAAATATATGTGGCACATCATATAATTGCAGTAAACCAAGAGCTGTACAAATATGTGACCCGCATTGCAATAAACAATGCCACAGACTCTTTCCATATGTTTACAGACCTATTTACCTGTCGCAGAAACTGACGCAACTTTTTTTCTTCTGAAATAACCAATATACTTACTTAAAGGGAATCTAACAGTGATATTGTATTTGTGTGTGTGTGTGTGTGTGTATGTGTCGGCACATTTACTCATGTATCTCAATGGCTAGACAAACGCCAGGCACCAGATAATCATTTCATTTTATAACTTTTTTTATTTGCCGCCTACGAACAAAAAGGAAGGAAGAAAGAAAAAATCTTGCCAGCTTTCTAGTCTTGTTGCTATTGTTGTTACAAATGTTGTGTGTTCGTTTTATTGCGGCGTTTATATTTGTTGCCAGGAAATACCTTTGTGTGCTCACATTCCATAGATAGATACAATCGCAGCACGCAACAATTTGCACTTCTTTATGTTGCTGAACTTCAAACTTTGTGTGTGAGCTTGTGTTTGTTTTGGTATTTTATTTATAAACATATTTTACTTTTCATGCATGTGTGCTGCTGCCACGCCCCCAAACCTCTTAGCAATGCTTGTATGATTTTATTTATTTCCGTATTGCCTGCCTGCCAGCCTACCTTCTTCTACCCGCCAGCCTGTCAAGTTGGCACCTGTTCCCCACTTCAAGCCATAAAACGGATACAAATCTGTGTAGCCGATACAGATACAGATACAGATAAAAATACAGATGCAGATGCAGATACAGACACGTGGAGGCACGTGAAACTTTAAAAGATTTTCCGAAACCAAAATAAAAATGAAAATCGGCTTTGGATTGTTCACGTGCCGTTTGCTGCTTTATTACAATAAAAGATACTTTTGTCTGTTTAGATACACTCGAAGTTGGCTAACACCTTTTGCTGTTTGAAAAATTATTGCACAAAACTTTTTGTTGCTTTTGCAATTTGCAGACACTCAAAGATGTGTACGTGTTTTGTTTGCTTGTTATCTGGCCAAGGTACTAGTTATCTTTCCCAGCAATGTTTGGACTTAGTTTTGAAGTTATTTGATTAAATTTGTGGTTCCTGTGGTGAATGGTGCTCCCTTTCCAGTTGGCTTGAGCGAACATACTCGTAACTAAAAGCAATCAGGTTAGTTCTAAGGTCTTGCCAGCAAAAGATAAATAAAGTTTTAATTAGGAACATTTACCAGTGGACATCTCCACAGGAACCAACAAGGGGTCAGCTTTAAATGTGTGAGCTGCATGCAAATTCAATTAAATCATGTTGGAGTAACCACAATGTTGTGCGGTTAGCCACTGACTGTTTTCGAGACAAGTTGATTTATATAAAACATCTGATTAACATCAGTTGATAACTATAATTTCGCAGTTTGATTTCCCTCTTTCTCACTTGGCAGCGGAAACGGATGTTGATCGTCTTTTATGACCAGATTACTTAACATTTCTTTGTGAATTATAACGACAAGTAAGTTTTATTTCGGAAATTCGGCTAATGAATGTTGTAAGCTTAATGTTTGGGAATTGATTGAACAACAATTTAGGCAACTAGTTAAATCACATTTAACTTGTCAATAGTCACATGACGTATACGCAATAATTGTCATTTGGTAACTAAAAGACAATAAGATTTCTATTTTAATTATATAATTTCTTATCCATATATGCCAGTTGATTATTTAATTATTTCGAAAAGGGAATCCAAATTATGAAGCTTGCTCCTTTCCAGTGGCTAAGCTCTTCATGTGAAGACAATAATACTTTGACCTGACAGCTACTTACATGTTTAAACAATATTTCTTAATTGAAATGCTGCGGGCCAACTCCTGACGTGTATTGCCAGACAGAGAAGGACGGCAGGACAGCCAGAGATAGATAGAGAAAGTGATGGTGCGAGATAGGGAGATGGGGAGGGGAAGTGGCAGGGGCAGGCAAGTATAATGCTTGTAACCAGCTCAACATTTGCAATGACAGCATTTGGCCAGGCCATTGCTCATGAGCTTTTGCTATTCCCCTCAACACCACAATAGCCTTAACCCTGGCCTTAGCTCTGCTCTAACCTCAACCAGGCTACAGAGAGAGAGAGAGAGAGGGAGAACTGTGGACCACTTTACCGTTCCACAACTTGTGCTTACAATTTTGCCAGCGCTGCAAGCGAGCTGAGCAGAAATTAATTACATTGAAGTCATTTATCAAGAAAGTTTATTTCTTGCTGGCCCAGGAACCCTTCACCCCCCCTCCCCCATCAGTATTCCCTTCCTGCTTCCTTCCTTCCCCCAATAAAAAGGGCCAAGCAAAGCGAAAGCAAAACAGAAGCAAACCTCGAACCACAAGATGTCAGTTGTTGTTTACTTTGGGTTAGTTATTTGCCGTTGTTATGCTTATTTTTATTTATTTGCTTCCATTGTTAGTGAGAAGTAAATCAATAAATGAATCGGAGCTTAGGCTCCAATATTTTTTTTGTTGCCATATATTCGGGATTTTTTTGTATTTCAGAAAAAAAATAATTGCAAAACTTTTGGCGGCAATTGGCAAATTGTTTGCTGCATTTTCGATTAGCAAAATGTCAATTTGAAAACAGAACAACAAAAAGAAAAGCAAATTTTGGAACAGTAGCCAAATCGCAACTAACCCATCAGGAGGTCAGATGCGAGTCAGCCAGTCAGCGAATGCGGGTAGAGATGGCCATTTTGAAATTTCATTCATTTCAGTTTGCTGCTAGTAGAAAATTGGCAATAGCCAAAACAACTTTGAGCTGCCGCTACATGACAGCAATATCCATCACGGGCTCACTGCAATGGCCAAGCTTGGGTCATGCTGCCATATAGAAAAATTGGTTTAATCAACTGTGAAACAAGTGCAATAGCACTACCAACAGCAGCAGCACTGACAAAAATAGTCACTATAAAAACAACAACAACAATAACAACAACATCGGCAGCAACAACATCAATTGTACAACAAAAGTGACAAGAGAATGGCAATCGTTAGAACGTTGCTGGGCTAGACGCGTATTGACAGCTTTGGGTATTGGGAGGTGACTCCATTTAAGCTAACTGCTGCGTGGGTCATGCCAGGCCAAAGTTATATACATATATATACATATCGATTCACTTTCCTTGTCAGTGCACAGCAACAGCAACAGCAGCTGTGGCAGCAGCAGCAGCAAAACGTTTGCCAATTTCATTTTTATTTTTTAGTTTTCAATTTTCAAAGACACGTACTGAGTAGCATTTGTATTTGTATTTGTATCGTACCATTTACAGCCAAATAACATGGACGCCGAAGCCGATGGAGTGCCGCCAACGGCGCCAGTTGCAGCTGCAACAACAGCCAACAGCGATCTAGACTTGGCCGCCCGTCGACGACTCTTCATCTCACAGCCATCGACACTGGCGTCGCGTCGCCAACAGGCGGTCTGTGTAAGGCGCGCCCATAAGATGTATGGCGGCGGCAAGAATCCAAATATCGTGCTGGATGGCCTCAATATGACAGTGCCCAAGGGTTCCATGTAAGTACACAGCGCCTAACAACTCAAGACTTTTTAGATAACCATATCAAGATATCAAATTGAAGAAAATTTGAAGAACTTAAATGAATTTTAAAGATTTTTGAATTCAAAAGAGATTTTCATATTTGGAATGTGACACCAAATGTCTCATACCGATTTCGCAATACCGAATCGAATCCATTATATATTGAAAACTTGGTTGAATAGCAGAAAATTAAAGGCACTTAGCGAACTCGCTTATGTAAATGGATGAGGATTTGGATTGTAATTTGTGGGCTTAAACTTGCAACGGACGTTTACCAAATGGGCAACAGCTTGCAGCATAAACTAAACTAAATGTAAATGCAGTTGGTGGTTAATGTGGGTGGACTGACTGTGAGTTGTGTTTGTGTGTGTAGGTGTGTGTGCGTGTAAAATGTTATTGACCGCATTTAACAGTCGTATTGTTGTTGCCAAGGGCCAATGAGGCGAAGATGAAGCCGACAACGTCGACAAACGATAAGTGGGTCAATGTCAGCACTTGAAAAACTGCCAAATTAACACACACAGCGAGTGTGAGTGTGTGTGCGTGCGGTGTGTGTGACTTAACCAGACGTAGCCCAGTGACAGCGTCACAGCATCCAAAAACCAGTTTGTAGACAAGACACAAACCGCAGCTGAGCTCAATATGTGCACTGGCGTTGCCAGATCTTAGACAGAAAAGCATGAATGAACAGTGCTTAACAATAACACACACACATACACACAATCTACTCACCAAAGCTTGACCATGAAAACATCGAAGTGACTGCCTTGAAGTGTGGGTTTGTTTTGGCCATTTAGTGAGATATTTCACATAGCTTACATGCTGACTGACGGACTCACTGAATGACAGACTGACAGACGCTTTTGAAAATCTGTGATAAACGAAGTGTACAACAACAATAACAAAAGCATTCGCGGCGGGCACTTTGGGAGTGTTTCTCAAAAACTTCAGGCCTTTAACAGGCCAACAAACGAATGTTGCTAAAACGGAAGAAGACGAAGAAAATACAAAATAAAAACGAAAACTGTCAGCAACGCGTTAGTGTGAACAAGAAGATTAAGCACAAAATATGTCGCCCCGTCGCACTTCCCCTCTCCCAGTTCTTCCCGGAACTGTCAGACGTCCCCCAAGCGCAGATTTGTGCTGTTGTGCTGTTGTTGTAAAAAAAAACACAAAAATAAACATGTAAGAACGCTTGTGTAGAGTGTGCTCAACTAGTAGATATTCTGCAGCTAGGCAACAAATACCCTAACCTATATTTGCACTTCTAAAAGGAAGACTTAAAAGATTTTTAGATTAAATATTTATTTTCAAAGTTATGTTTAATTTTTTTAATTTAAAAAAATTAAAAACTAATTTTTTCTTTGATTATTATTTTACAAATTAAAAATAAGAGTTTTACTATAAATTTAAAAAACCATGTGTAATTTACTTTTTTTTAATAATTTTATCGAAAAGTCGAGTTTACATAAATTTGAATAAATAAAATAACTATTATTTGCGATCCCTGCAAGCTACCCTTCTTTTGCTTTTACAAAATAGACTGTGAAAACGCCGAGCCCAAAAGTTTGAGCCACTTTTGTAGGCGCGTCTCAGTTCCAGGGCCTTGTATCTGTGTTTGAGTCTCTGTTGACTGACATTTGTATTGTTGTATTTGCTTTCATCGTTGAGAAGAGGCGCCTTTGGCCAGAAGCGTGCGGCCAAAAAGGGAAGGGGGAAGCGGGAAGTGGGCTCCAAGAAGCATCAGCAACGCCATCTCTGACTGCTGTCATTGCCGTTTGACGACCGCCACAGTGCTAAATAATTGTGTGTTTTTTGCTTTATTTGCAATGAATTAAATTTTTTCTTTTACTTTTTCTTTTATTTTTTTGATGTTGCCGCTTTCCAAAGCCACAAACATATACATATCTATATGAAAAAAAATGTATATGTAGATGGATATACTCGTCGAGAGAGAAACAAGTGAAGTATAGACAATGAGCACTTAGTACTGAAGTGCTGTTCTGTGGTCTACCAAATTCGCAAATAAATCACGCCGGCCACGCATAAATAAAGTATTCTGAAAATTACGCGGTTTTCCCAGCTGCCATGAAAAGCGGGGAAATTTATGGTCCCATTCACTGCGTTTGATTTGTTCGATTGAAAAGTCAGTCAGGCGGCGGTTTAATTGAATAACGACAATCGGTTAGCAATGCCAATGAGAGCAAAAAAAAAAAAAAAAAAATATCAAGAGCATCCGCAAAAAGGAACAAATTGTGGCAAATAACTAAGTGGCTGGCGTCAAATGCACTCAGAAATATATTTTAATTGAGCTCACTTAACAAGCAGAAACCGTATATATATACAGAAAAATAATCCGGGATCCTAATATAAAAAAAAAACATTGCGGTGTCAGAAGTATGTTAATCCCTTATTTTCTTCAGCCAAATAAATATTTTGATTTCTGGGTTTATGTTATATTTTTTTTTTAGTCAATTTTGAGTCATTTTCATATTGTCTTAATTTAACAATAATATCCTAAATACATACTTACCTAAAACAATATACTAAAATCAAGAATTTTAAACTTCATTTTTAGAATGACTTTTTTATGAGCTCGATCCACAAATTTAAATTTGGTCTGCCTTTGAAAATTAAATAATAATTTTGTTTGTTGAGTTTTTTCAAGTATGTGGCAATCAGACTGAAGACCTTGTTATTTGCTGTTAAATAGTAATAGCTTCATAATAAACAGCAATCTTAATCCAAAAAGTTGTCAAAACTCAAAGATCTTAATCGTTATCATAAAGTTTATTTAAATTAAAAGTTTATCAATGAGCTATGTAATATGATTATGATTTCGCTATAGAAATGTAATACTTATCATAGTTGATTGCCGTATTGTAATTAATTCAAAGAAAACAAGTTTCTTAACTGACTGATATTTAAGTTTAATATGCAAATAAACTGACCATAATGACAGCCCACAAGAACAAATAGTAATTACAAATTACAGTTATCAAACTATAGATTTATACATTTATATTGGTTTCTGTCCTCATTTGTAAGTGGAATTATATTTGAACTCTTTGCATCAGAACAAAATGGCCACAATCCCAAAATTTTCAGAGTAACTCAACTAAAATGGACCACAAAATATTACCACATAAATGTATCAATGCTAGTAACTCATTTAATGAACTTTGCAGGACTCCTTCAGAACAGATACCCTAACAGTAAACGAAAATATTATGTTAAGTTTAAGCTGAAACATAATGTGCGAATCCTGCAATAATATTAATATGATTTATTTACATTAATATATTTACATTT
This sequence comes from Drosophila innubila, assembly GCF_004354385.1. NCBI lineage: Eukaryota > Metazoa > Arthropoda > Insecta > Diptera > Drosophilidae > Drosophila > Drosophila innubila. Next base: position 14,897,761 of record NW_022995380.1, read on the forward strand.
ATTTAAGCAAGGGCATTTAATCTTCAGCAATTCTGCAGTGGCTGCTGCTTGTTGGCATTCCAATTCCTGCGATCTTTTCACTTTTCACTTGTTGCTTGTTGCCTTGTACTGACTGTTGACCACAAATTGAGGGCTGGCCCCATTGATTGCCATGTAATTTTTGTGGTAATGACCTTTTCGACATGATTTATACACGAATTTCCATTAAAATTGAAATTGAAGTTGAGCAGACTTAACAGAAAATACTTGATACTTGATAAAATTGTCAACAGAATGTCAAAGAAATGAGTTTAGTTATTGATTTCAGTAGACTTACCATAAGTTATAGTAGGAACTTATTGTATTTACTAGCATCATGTCCAATTAATTGTGGCCAACAGAAACAGGACTAAAACTATGCTCTACATTCCATTGCACTTGTTTTCGAATGTTGTTGACTTTAAAAACTCGTTTGCCAAGTAATGTAGTAACCTGACCATGGCCAACAACCACAACAACAACAATGACCGCACAATACTGCCATTATTTTGACATACGAGAGCGTTGAGAGGCGTCCCGAACAAAGGAAACACCGCGTGCTGAAACATTTTACACGCAGTCGAAAAGGACGAGGCCGTCTGGGACCAGGCTCACGATGTTCGGGGCGGGACCAGGTCCAGGTCCAAGGCATTACAATGCTGAAAACACAAACACACACACAAACAGAGAGAGAGAGAGGGCCACATGGGCAGCAACATGAAGAAACATAATGGCTGCTTACAATTTGTGAACGAGCATAATGCGAACATTACATCCGCGCCATTGTTCTTGGCCCCGCTCCTCCCTTGTATCCTCCCTTGTAGCCCTGTCACAGTGGGTAGCGAGTGGAGAGTTGGGGAACTGTTGTGGTGTTGGATGCCAGACCCTACACAGGGTGGCTAAATTAAATTAAAGCTGTTTAGGTGTAATTGGTCGTTGAGAGGGGTCACAACCAAATGGGGTATTTCTGCCAGCTGGCCAAGGGTTTCGAGTGGGTTTTCGGCCAAATGGCAGTGACCCTTTTTCTCCGGCTTGGTCCTTATATATTGCAGCAACCATGAAAATGGCCAATTAATGGTGCATGAGTCAGGGTAAATTGAGCGTAGAGACGTACATACACACAGACACACATACACACTTATATATATATATATATATATATATACCATAAACAGCCCATTCAAGAGATTATAGAGTGTTCACGCTGAAGTTGGGAGTCATAGTTTGCGTTGTACCTCCAATTTACCTCCTGTTGACCTGAGATTATCAATACAGTCACACACAAACACACTCGTAAATTAAGATGGCCTTTTAATTGACATGAAATGATTATTAAATTATTAAAGTTTTAGCAAATGTTGAGGCCGCCTAATGCATTTGTAATTAAACCGCAAGTCGAGCAATCAGATATTGCTGGCATTAATTGTTATATTTGTGATAGTAAACAATTTTTTTCATACATTATTTACAGATACATGTGTATATTTCAAGATTTTCGTGCCCTCTATATAGTCATCTGGCTTTTAGTCGTCTGAAATGGGCACGAAACTGAACTTTTCCAGAACAAATTATAGGTTATTAACTACACACATGCCGGAGCAATGGGCTACAGCAGCAATCAGTTGATTGTTAGCCATTAATAAAAGGCATTACAGTGGTAGAAAACAGGTTCGATACAAACGATTTTATATGATAGGTGAGACAGCAAAACATTTACAAATGCCCCAGAGAGAGGAATTGCGAAATAAGAAGCTAGTGGTATTTCAATACATGAACGCTACCCAGAGTGAAAATAAATATTATTTTTAATGTTCCATTATAAGACGCTAAGTTTTAAAATGCAAATGAATACAAACTGATTTTACAAAAAAATCATACACAGGTTAATTTGATATACTCTGCATAAGTATCGATTTATTTTTGATTTACCGTACTTTCAGCCCATTGTGTTAAAATCCTCACTGGTACTAAACCAATCGCCAAGCACTCATTAGGCAGTGTCGATGTGTGCACACTCGTGTGTGTGTGTGTGTGTGTGGAGTGTTTGTTAGTATACTTATTAGTTGCAGTCACTTGAATCTGTAGTATCAGCAATTAGATATACATATAGTCTACTTGCAGGCCACTCATTTGTGTTCACTGATTGAGCAAGCAAATAGTGAGAGACACATTAATGCGTTTCAAGTGGGATATATGTTATTCCACATATAAATTTGTATGTATATACATACATATGTATACTTGAATATCGTAATTCATAGCACAATTGCGCTTAACCGCAAGCCGTGTATTTTGTAAGTGTATGTATTTATTTGAGGTCAACATCAAAAGCATTTGAAACTAATTACAGCTACAATATATAATTATTCCATATACTTATAATATAGGCTACATTATTGTTGAGGCTATGTCCGCGAAGTGTCGACTCGTAGCAGTCACTATCAACTAAATTTTAGCTAAATCAATAACATCAAATTGTAGATGTTGTTGTTGCTTGAACACCTTTGGAATTTGTCTCATTTGCATAAGTAAACATACAAAAATTATACTTACTGCCATTGAACCTGTATCTGTTTGTATCTGTTTCTATATGGTAATCAAATTAAAAAGCTTTGTAGTGTCGACATGAGTCAGCAATTTGCTTTGATTGCTCGACTCACTTTCCATCTTTCTTATACTCTTCCTTTTTCTTTCGCTCCCTCTCCCCTATTTACCACTAAATAATTGAGTGAGTTTTAATAGCGACTCATACGTCGCTCTGTTGGCTTATCAATCGATGCTTGACTGACTGCCCTACTGAATGACTGACTAAATCATTATCCATTTGCCTTATATACCAAGTTGACTTTTGTATACGTCGAAATGCGTGTGTAGCTGCGATTTATTCAATCCAAATTGACAGACTGACAAACACTTTAACTGTCTAACTGACAAATACAACAAGAATAAGCTTGAAGCTCAAGTAATTGTGGTCTATTTGTAAGCTGTTGGCACTCATAACTCTATAGGCTGTCGTGGAGTCAATCTATCAACAACTAATGCTATTTGTCACGTTATGATAGAAATTATATCGATTTTAGGGCTATTTAAATCCATGAAATTAAGAATTTTCCTCAAGAGTTCCTTTTCTTAACTTCAGTATGCAAATTACTGTCGGGTTTACTTTTTGGTTAATATTCAAAAGGCAAACAACAACTTTGGCACAAACCAGAATCTGCAATCCTTTTAAAAAGCGGAAATTAAAATCCTTATGGCAAATGATTAACCAATGAGACGAAAGCGCCCAAATGGCGTGAAAGGCTAAAACGAAGGAAAGGAACAAAGTTAAGAATTGGCAAGAGTATAGACGCGAGGGGAGAAGAAAGAAAGTAAAGTAAGTACTCTACGCCCAAGGCAGGCAGACACATCAACGGCCAACTGTTGTGGCATATAATTACCAAAGTGGCCCTTGGCTAAGCTACTCCGACGCCGACGCCGACGCCGACAGTCGTCAATTGGCAGTCCGCAGTCGGTAGCTCGGAAACGGAAGTTTAACAGCCGTTGCAATGGGCAGCTTATTAGCCAAATTAGGCGGCGTCGCGTCCAGAGTTTGTTTGCGCATTTGGACAAGGCCAATTGAAGCGTCAAGTGAGTGACGAACGGTACTGGGCCGCAGCGAGTCTCTAATGAAAATCGATTAAAAATGGCACAGACCATCCCATCCTCCCTGCTCACATAATGGCAAATTAATTGTAAAGTGTGCGGCCATTTTGCTTTGTTTGTTGCCTTCGCAGCGGTCAGCGGACAGAAGGGTTGTATAGGAGCGGGGTGGGGCAGGTTGGTTGGGGTGCACTTGTGCTTCATTTGAAGGATTGAAGGCTGCATAAAACAATAATTAATTGATTGAATGTAGTTGGAAATGGCGACTGCCGGAAGCAAGCAGCAAGTGGAAACCAAAGCAAGACCAACCACACGCCCCTTCGGCTAAGTGGCATAGAAAATTAGTTTGCCAAAGAAATGAATTTTCTATCGCAATCGTTTTACCCTTATCCAGAGGGCATGCTGGTTTTTTAATAGCATTTGTAGTCCGCATATTCAAAGGGTAAATTAAGTTCAAAGCTTGTATAGATTTAGAGCGCAAGGAATTACCAATGATTTAGCAAGACAACAGCCGTTGATATTTCTCAGTCAAGTAATTTGCTAATATTTTGTTTGACATTAGAAAATAATTAAAAGCAAAACTCAAATTAATTAAAAAATCAGAAATTAAATCAACTAACAGATTACTAAAAAATAATAAATAAGATACCTTCTCAAAATTGAACTGTTTCTAAAGCGTACCCCTCGACTAGACTTGGTGATATTTATTTCCATTGACTGCGACACTTTGGGAATATTGTTGAGGAAACTTAACTCCTGGTCGGGGTAAAGTCATCGCCGCTCGGCAATTACAAAGCGGAATGTGAATTGAAATTCAAGCAGCAATTACCGAGATCGAAATTGGAGAAACAAAATGGTAGGAAAATGTCCGGTACAAGCTCAACTGTTCTGCCAAGGACGTTACGTGCCAGGGACATTGACAGGCGGCTTTTGAGTGTTGGCCGCAATTAGGCGTCTAGGAATTCAATTTATTTTAGAACATTTGCGCTGCCAGTCAGTCGATTCAGCTATGTATTTCTATTCGTTGTGGTTGTTCTCTTTTAATGTTTAAATTATTGCATAATACGGTGTTAGCTCTTCTCTGCCTCAATCTCAGTCGGCAAGGATGGTATACTTCCGGGTTCTGTAATTTCTCTGATTTTGCGCTTAATTTGCTTAAGCTGCACTTCATATCTGCCCCTTCTCCACTTTGGCCATGTTTTGTGCCCGCATCTGTCAATGTTTATCCACGCTGGCAGTTTTTTCACTTTGCGGTCGCGCACTTAAATTCTTGTTAATTTGCAACGCAGCACATCAAACTGACAGCGTGGCATATGTCAATGTGGCATGACTGTGCTGTGTTGATGTCTGCTCTGAATTGGACGAGCAGTCCGTGTACGTTCATCATTCAAAGTGCGGCAGGCACTGCTGAAATTAACAATTACACACCGCAGTAACTGCAACAACAACAACAACAACAGCAACAACCACCACTGGGTTGGAGGTCTGAGGGTTGCACCTTGCGGGCAAAGAGGCGGATGGATTGGGCTTATAAAAATAACTATGGTGCAGGGCATTACAGCGGAAACGGAAGTGCACATTAACTGTGCATGCTTGCATGTCAGCCAGTGCCACCGTATGTGTGTGTCTGTATGTGTGTGTGTCCGCTATTAGTGCCACACATGTGTGCATATATGTTTAAGTATTTTCCTACAGCTGTGTGAGTAATTAAAACGGAGTGTGCGCGTTTAATAAGTTAAGCGCTGATGCACTCATACACACACATTTATGGCAACCCGCATCACACACAAATACACGTACAAGACTTAAAGTAAGGCAGACACACACACTCACACACACACAGCTTCCGTGGCTTCTGCGACATTGTTTTAACTGGTTTTCCTGCCTCAAGTTTTATTATTCATTCGTCGTCCATGCAATATTAAATGCTCTGCAATATCAGCAATACATAAATATTATAACAATATAAATATATACTTATTAAATCCGTCGCAAAATATTAATTATTTATTTTAAAGAAATTTAAAGCAAGATTTATGGCACATATTTGGATATTTTGAAAATTTTTGTTGACATTTTGTTCTCATATGAACAAAAATCTATGGCCCAATAAACAAAATTTACTTTAATACAATTTTAAAATTGTATTTATATTTGAAATTTACATCGCTTCTAATTTTCTATTATTATAAAATTTTTGGAGTATTTTAAACTTTTTTTTCAATTTGATTATATGAAAAGGAGCCGAACCTGAAAGTCATGTTGGCCACATTCTTTTTAAATATTCTTTAATTAACTTGGTGACATTACAAAAGATTCTTATTCCGAGCAGCACTTACACCTAAATGCCTGAAAAGCCCACATAATGCAGAATGCGGCCAATTGCCCCATTTATTTGTGCGCAGCATAATGTGGTAACAATAAGCACAATCACACACACGCTCACACCCTTTTACACACATATGCATTAGCACTTGTACGTGTAGCTCCCCTGACTACCCTCAAGTGCCTAGCGGCAGTTTGGTTGACCTTTGTTGCACGCTGCGTATGCGCAACATCCGCTGAAAAACTGTTACCCCTTTCAAGCAGGTGAAATTATGAAACGAGGTCTCGGGGTGTGTCATAAAATCGAATTAAATTAGCCATTAAAATATAGTTAGTAGAATATTTATTTATTGCTGCATCGCCGCAAGGCAATTGGCCTTGGTGCATTCATTTGGTGCAATTTCTAATTAACATTTAATTATGGCCTTTAAATAAATTTAAATTAAATTCGCGTTTGTTTAGCATTTGTATTAGAGACAATATTTCCCCCTTTTCAAAACAAATTTTTTCCTTTGTTTCCTCTTTAACTTGTCGAAAATAAAATGTCATTCGTTGCGATAAATAGTTGATTGCATTGAAAATGTGCAGTTGGTGCACCCTCCCAAATTTGCACACTCATGTACTCTCACATGCTAACATATGTGATTTTGGATTTTTAATCAGGTAGCGGTATCGCGTGCAGCGGCCAACAGTTTAGCAACAGCATCATCACGAGCAACAACAACAACAAAAATTTAGACATCAAAATACTGTAATTGACGTATAGTTGCAGCCACTGTACTATCTGCATCTAACATATACTCATATCTGCATCTGTATCTGTATCTATATATAGGCAAGTGCATTGCAATTTGCATCTGAGCTGATTGTCGTGATTTTATTTGCCCTGTAAACAAGCCGAAACAATGACCCTTTACACTGTGATTTTATTTTGTTTTGTTTAAATAGCGTTTTGTTCTATATATTTACATTCAACGCAAAACATTTAAGCTGCCTGTCAAACAACAGATTCAATCGCGAATCGCATGAAAGCAATCTCAAAAACTTGTAATTAAGTGGGTTGTGCCTATGAATAAGCATTGGCAAATATGTATTCTGATACTGCCCGAATGCCAATAAAGCTGAAATAATTGGATAGCAGTAGTTATTACCCTTTCAAACTATCAAAAAAGGTATAATAAACACAAATAAATGTATATCTATGGTGGAAGGACATTCACTACTGATTGCAGTTTACACTCAATAGATAGAATAATCACGGTATTTAAACAAACCCGAATGTTTTAACAAAAGGTGCAGGGTGTATCCTATTCGAATTCTTGTATAAATTTTTAGTAGCACGTGTACAAATTATGCAAATAGTTCGTAATATTTAATTTAATAGAGTGTATTGTAAAATATATCGTAAAGTACATAAAAACATTTCCAATATTTTGATCACTGTTTCTTTCTTTGCTTATACTTAAATTAAAAAACAAAAAGATTGTTCTTTATTTTCATATATATAACATTATGAACTACTCACTTAAGTGTATTTGAACTCAAGCACTCTGATTCTGATATTAATAAACAAACAGACGGGAAGTTAATGCGGTAAATTGCACTAAGCGAGCAATTTTGTTCTTAAATCAAAAATGATTTGCTTGCACATTTTTACTGCTGACTTTCGGCATGTACAGGATGTACACACTATAACAAAAAATATATACATGTATGTGTATTTATTTATTGTCCGCGTGCCTGAACTTTTAAGAGAATGTATGCTTGTATTTGTGTGCGTGTGTGTATTATGCGCAAAATTAATGCTGTCCTTGAATTTCTCATAAACTGCCAATTCAACGAAAAGTTTTTAACAACAACAACAACAGTAATAGCAAACACAAAAACACACACAAGTCAACAAACATATACCGACACAAAGTTTGACTAAAGTTCATTTGGCCAACTGAATGCGGCAACTTCTTTTAAAAAGCATCTTAATCAGCAGTAAATTCTCAACTAATCAGTGTCTCCATTGTATGGAGCCACCATTGTGTCCCTCCACCACCCCCTCGTACATTCCATTAAAGTGCCAACTCACATATTTGTAACACGCGCATTAACGTGTTCAGTGTCCGGTCAGCATTGAGCCATGGCCAACTTATTGCAGCATAATTACACGTTGCGAATGTTGCAGCGCATATTAAATTCGAACAACGAGGCGTATGAGCGATGCTTTCACTAGAGATGCGGACATTTCTGTTCCAGCAGGAGTATACACTTAGATACATATGTATAATAAATACAAATGTGGTATAGCTGCATTTTATTAACTTCAACTTATGAGTTTGCCTTGATTATTCTTATTTGCATTGCGAATTCTTTTAATTTTCTGAATAAGCTCAACTTGCTTACGCTTAAATATTATTTTTCATGATTCTCACTTAGTCATCTCTAAGTGTAGCTTTGATTTTTCTTCTCGAGTGTTTTCGCTCTCCGTCTGCATTGGCGCTTTGAACTTTGTTTTAATTATGCTGGAAGATACCAGACAGACGCTGGGTGCATTGGACATGGACATTGTTTGCGCTTGTCTTGCTTGGGCTTCGCCGGGCCCTTAGCTTAATAAATTGCAATTGTTTGCAATGTTTGCAAGCTAACTTTGCACACACGCCCCCAATTTAGCCCCGCTTCGTTTCGTTTCGTTAGTTCTATTGCTGTGGCTTGAATTTTGTAATTGGTTTTGGCTTTGCGCACTGCATTTGACAAAAAAAAAGTCAAAGAAAGTTTAGCATAATACGCAGGGAGACGAAGCAAACAAAGTTTTCCAAACATTCAGTCGCAGAATAGATTTTTGTATGTGCGGTTAACGAAGCAAATAGAAAAATTCAACACTGTAATTTTGATTATTTTTTTTATCTAGCAACTGAACTTAAATATTGATCCAAAAGTTTAATAAACGTAGTAATTGCCGTCGACGCGCTAGATAGTCAGAAGGCAATGTTAAAGTTATCCAAACTCAATTCCAATTTTTAATTTCAATGGCGATATGCTGGGAAAGTGACACTACGCAAACTTAATTAAAAGCCATACAGTCTGCCACAAAAGCAAGACCAACATTTAAATATTACAGTGCACTGTCATGCACAATTGGATTCTGAGGGAAACAAAAGTCTGAACAAGCTCCAACAAAATTGTTTAAATTATAGCAAATAACGATACATGCACTTTGCATGCCACTGATACTGATACACACTCATACAACGGACAGACAGACGGAAAAACAAACAGACAGGCAAGCAGATATGGAAACAAATATTCACAATGTCAGTGGGAGCAACATCTCTGTTATGGACGAGCATTTAACTGGTTATGCCCTTTTAAAGAATATTAAATTGTATAATGAAATGATGGGAGAGTCTGTTTTGGCTAGACCATAATTTTGTCCACTTCTATTGCTCAATTGTAAATACAATAAACAAAGGGTATGTTTTTGACTAGACCATCTTTTCGTCTGCTCGATTATGAATACGATTATTGTAGGGTATGATATCATCAATACAACACTGGCGGTTTCTTTCGATATAAGCTGACCCAACCAAACAAACAAATGATAAGTGAACATTTTTTGCCTCTCGTAAAATAGTTTAAATAATTTATAAGCAAGAGCTGCAAAATGAAATCAGACATCTGCTGCTTCTGCTTGCAATGCCAACTTCTGCCAGCCTGGCAGGACTGCCGGCAAAGGAATAACAAAAAAACCCTTTTAGAAAACCAAAATCCTAGTCATTGTTATGGCTCAAGTTGGGTCAAAAGTATTGTGTATATTATGGTCAGCACGTACTATAGCTGTAAGTTGAAGTCTAACTGTAACTGTAACTTTTACTGTACTGCCAGTCATACTTCATAACTTTTCTCTGTCTGTCTCTCTCTCTCTCTCCATTTCTCTTTTGTGGGGCAAAATTTAATTATTAGCATACGTTATGGCATAGCCAGAACAGTGGGAGGAACAACAAGAGCAGCAGCAATAGCAGCAGCAGCAGCGACGCCGGCTGAGTTTTATGAGTTTCATTGTTTTGTGCTTACATTGCGTATGCGTAATGCGTGCGCTGTTGTGTGTCTAATTGAAAAAATATCAAGCATACACCATGTTGTGCATTTGCTTTGACGGACCTGGGTTAGTTAGACAAGCAGGAGCGTATATAAAAAACAGATGTTGTCTACTTGCAAAAACCTTCAATTGTTGAATGCAGATCGAGTTGAAGAGAAATATTGTCAATACTGTGGATTTTTGTGTAATTCCCTATAATAAATCAACAATATTTTGCCCTTTTAAATATTGACTTATATAACATTGAATATAAATCATATAAGCTTCCAGCATTTGGTAAACTTTAATGCCAGCCATTAATTTGAATTTTGCATTCTTGAGCCAACTACTTCTTGGGGATGTTGAGTGAATAGCGAGCTGCGAGCTCGGAGCTCTCGTCTCCAACAAAAGTTTATCGTTTAATTAGACAGCTAACTACTTGGGAGTCAGTAAGTCACTCCGTAAGTCATTCAGACTTCGAGCTGGTCGTTATTACCAGGAATGCTCTTAATTTTCCATGGAAAACTACAAAGTAAGCTTGTTAATTAAATACGCATTACCGCGCCTCTAATTGCCTGCGATGTGCTGCTTAGCAATAACAACATAAACAACAACATCAGCAACATCAACTACAGCAGTTTGTTGAATTCAGTTGCAAAGTTTTTTGCTGGGCGCATGTTGCAGTCAATGAAAAATGGCAGGAAAATAAGCAAAATTAAATTTAATTATTTTCTGACACTTTAACCTCTGACAAGCTGACAAGCAGACTGGCAGACAGGCAGATAGATAAGTTAAAGAGGACAAAAAGAATAATTGAAAATACAATGGATGTATGTATACTTAATGACAAATGTCGCTCGATAAATCACATTTAATTAGTGGACATTTCAACTACAACTTTGACTGCAACTGCAACGGCAACGGCAACGGCAACTTTAGATGGCATTCTGGCAACTGATGGTGGCATGCCACAAACTAATTCAGCTGTACAACATCATCAATCACTGCGGTAGAAATAAGTTGGCCAAGTGCTCAGAGAATGCATCAAGCTTAGCACAAAAAGGTTAATGGGTGCAAAAATCAACTTAGCCGTTGTTCCTGCCCATTTCGCCGTTTTGCGTTGCATTGTTTGTTGTTCGCCAGCTGCAAAAGGGTTACAGTACCTGGCTAAAATATGCGCACACCGCAACAAAGTGTGGGTAATTTGTGACTTCACAATGCTTTTTGCTGCATTGTCGTTTGCCCATTTAACGCTTTACGCGATAATTTCTCTACCTTATGACCAAGGGGATTTATGATAAAATGGTGTGACAATATGCAGTTGCATGTCTCGAGTTGGAGGAAACAACAAAATTTTAGCACTAAAACACGGAAATATAGATAAGTTTTCAATCTGATCAAAGGAGGACATTTGTTAAAAACTCAACAAGGGGATAAAAGTAAATGACCGTGTAAAAGTTAAGAAAATATATATTTTATTTGTTGACGTTCGTAAAAACTAAAGAATTTAACATTTACTGGACTAGTAAGCACTTTAAGCCAATACGTTTTTCAAATTTATTTACATTCTTCACAGCTCTTAAACTTTCACAATTTTATCATATCTGCGCTTATTGTTTTACCTGATGCTGTTGCTCGTGTAGCTCGTGTTGTTATTGTTTTCAGCTGTTTCAAGCTGGCCAGCGAAGAGTTGCGCTCTTATTTATCCCTTTGGCGCTCAGTTTAGCTTATTCAAGTGTGGCTTTTTCATGTGCACACTGCGAAGTCACTTTGACCTGCATGTTATTCATGGCTAAGCACACACACACACGCACACACTGCTACTACACTAAACCCAATCCCAAATGCCGAGCAAACAATTTTCTAAACTTGTGCGCAGCGTACACAGTGAAATGAAGGCGTTGGCCTGTTTGAGAGAGCCAGGAAGGGAATCGGGAAAGGGAGTGGCTGTAAGTGAGGGTTTGTGGATTGCTGCGCGCTAAGCTGTGCTAAACATTCCCTAAATATATTTTGCAACAGCTCCTCCATACACATGCACTTACACACACATGCGAGATAAGCGGTGAGCATAGCAGCCAGGACAACGACAAGGACACACAGCGTTGCCAAAGTGTGCGCGCTGCAATGAAACTTTTTGCACCTGAATATTTTTCAAAAACTATTCACAGTTGATTTTTCACCTGATGCTTTTCATGGAGCTCCCCCATAACGCTTTCCCAGTGTGTGTGTGTGTGTGTGTGTGTGTGTGTTTATATGTGCCTATAACGCTTACCCGTGTGTGTGTAAATGCTTAAAATATTTGTCTGCCTGGCTGCCTGCGAAGCCGTGGCATGCCAGGCAGTCTGTCCGATTGTCTAACTTGCCGCAGAACGCGTTCCTTTATACGACTCAAGTTGCATGCAGTAGCGCTGTGGCATGAAGTGGTCCACTGACCAATGCAGGATAGATACCATTTTCAAGGGCCAAATGAGCTTTAAGAGCAACTCAATGAGATGCCTTTTGCTTATCAGTAATTACCTATGTATATATATGTATTTATGATCATAATTACAATTGTATTGTCATACATAATTATTTGAATATGCTACCAGATAAAAAGATATTTTGATATGTTACAGATAAGATGTTAAATCTAGAGATATACAGCATAAAAATACAGTTCAGTTAGCTCATAGCATTACTCTATCGACCACCAAAAGACTTTACTGTACTCTCAAACCTAAAATTCAACATTTTGGGCCAACTAACAGGCTGAACCGCTCCTGTGTGGCATTGTACGTGTATGTATGTAACGTGCACATGTGCAGCCTTATCTATATGCATTTTATTATATAAGCCGTGGTCTTAAGTTCACCAACTCACTGCTCTCCGCTCTCCGCTCCCTGCTCTTCGCTCACCTCTTCCGTTTGTTTTCTCTGTGTTTGCAGCTATGGTCTCCTGGGCGCCTCGGGCTGTGGCAAGACAACGCTGCTCAGCTGCATCGTTGGACGACGGCGTCTCAATTCGGGCGAGATTTGGGTGCTTGGCGGACGGCCGGGGTCGCGTGGTTCCGGTGTGCCCGGTCCGCGAATTGGCTACATGCCACAGGTGAGTGGAACTCGCAGGTTGAATATTTCATGCGCTTTTTATTGTTCTGCTGCAGTTGGCATCGTTGCGCCAAACGAAATTAAATAAATGCCATAAAACGTTAAAAACAACAATACCTCATCAAAAAACAAAAAGTTTTAAATGCCGCACGGCGTGAAAATTTTAATTTCGACCAAGCGTAACAATATTTTCACAGTCCCAATCCCAGTCTCCATTCCAAACCAAACCAAATTTCATTCCTAGTGGCACATAAACCGACAGCCGACAGGCACTGTGAGAGCTGAGAAGCAGGCAACGGTGGCACTATTTGGATTTATTCGGTCTATAACTTAATTCTATTTGCAGGAGATTGCGCTTTATGGGGAGTTCACGATGCGCGAAACTTTAATCTACTTTGGCCTGATTGCGGCCATGCCGCGCAGCGACATTGAGGATCGCACCGAATTCCTGCTCAAATTGCTCAATTTACCAAATGGCTCGAAGTTCGTCAAGAATTTGAGTGGCGGACAGCAGCGCAGGGTGAGCCTGGCAGTTGCCCTGCTCCATGAGCCGGAGCTGCTCATATTGGATGAGCCAACGGTGGGCGTGGATCCGGTGCTGCGACAAAGGTGGGTATAAATATGCAACGACGAAGCTACATCGGATTGGTTGCAAGCCCCAGAGTATTACGCTGAAGCTATCTCAGCTTAAAGAGCGGGTTTTCCTTCAAGCTCTTCGACTTGTAGCTTATTCACTTGGTGTGGCTTTATTTGGTATATCAAATTGATGTATACTAATTCACTCTTTATCACTATTTGCAGCATTTGGGATCATTTGGTGGAAATAACGAAAAACGGTCACACAACTGTGATAATCACGACGCATTACATCGACGAATGTGCCCAGGCTCATATGGTAAGTTCAGCTATAGTTTGATGAAGCACACAAAGAGAGAGAGAGCGAGAGAGAGAGAGGGAGATGGCAAATGCTGTCGTAGACAGCCAAGTGTCAATGGCTTTGTGGCGCCCACGCATTGTTTGTCCGGTTGATTTATAGTCAAGTTTGCACGTCTATTTGTAATATGCGGCGTATGAGCAATATAATATTATATATATATCTGTCGCTCAGGCTGCTAAAAGGTGAAAGCTCAGCTGTCGAGGGAATCGACCATAAGTCTCAGCGCCACAACGGCGCTTATCAGCTCAAGCTCAAGAGTACGCTGTCAACACGCGGTGCTAAGTGCTTACTTCAGCCGGGGGCCATTGTGGCTGGGGTGGGTTATCTTTGAGGAGTGTGGGGCCGGGTAGCATGGCAAATTTGTATCCTGCGCGAGCTGCAACAAATCTGTGTCCACTCTCAAAAAACTACAATATTACTGACTCTGGCTGTGGCTCTGTCCGTCTGAACGGCTATCCGGCTGTCTCTGTTGACCTATGGCCATGGCACGATTTACGAGGTATTTCCGAGCGAGACACATTGCAAAATTTACTTCAGATTTATTTATGTTGGCAATGCGAGGCGTAATAATCAGAACGAGCGAGCAAGAGGCAGTGATTGTGTGTGTGGATGTGACTGTTGGGGTTGGTCATTTGCTACCCCTGCCCCAAATGTGTGAGGCAGAAAATGAACTGTACGAGCAACTGACCGGGGAAACAAAAATATGAAAAAACCATGGAATATACTGAAATAAAGCGTGACAAAGCGCACAAAGCAAACGCCCGTCACAATGGACACTTAGATAGACTGATATATAGATAGATAGACCCGACAGATACCCATGCGACACGCACAGGATATGCACACAAACACACACACATAAAACAAACAAATCCCCACACACAGACACGCACTTATGCTGGTCAGGTCCGAGGCGGAAGCTGGAAAAGCGAGTCAGTGGTAACACAATGAAAGATAAAAAGATTGATGCATAAATGAAAGCATTAAAGAGGTAGCAGGAGTCCAAGTAGGTAAGAGAACGAAGCCCAAATACCCTGTGTCAAGGCCTATGAAAATAAATGATTGATAGGCCAACGATTTATAACATTGCGAAACACGGATTTGTTTAAGTTCTTATCTTATAAGAGAAGGTCTATGCGTTTGCTTATCCACTCGGTTGTTGACTGTTTGAATAATTTTTCTCTAAGTAAATGGCTTCAATGAGAATATTTTTAATAATAATTATTTATACTTTAAGAAGGGCAGTTTATGGAATATTTAAGATATTCTAATATTGTGCTATTGAATTTCGTTAAGCAGCTTACTCTGTGTTTATTTCAAAATGGGCTGGTTGAGCTCGTCAGATATCTTGTTAGTTGTAACGAAAGGTACTAAAGGGTGGATCCACACCGTTCTCGAACTTGTTACCCCTACCGATAGCTGTAAGGCGACACCCTCCAGTGTCATTGCGGCAAAGAGTTATGGCCAATAAACAAAATCACTGCCGACAGCAGAGAGACAGACACGGAATGAAAGGACGATTCTGTTTTCCCAAAAACGTGCTGGTAACCTGAACGATCGATTGGGATTCCCAGTCTATAAAACAATGGCATAAGGTGTAAGATTCAGTTAATCTAACAACGACGCGGCACCCATTGAAATGTGAATTTAATGCCAATTGTTAGACGGAATTTATGGCCTAAAAAGAAGCACAGTTAGTTGCCTCGCTATAATCTCTGTTAAGGCAAGTGACTTTTGTCTGGCTGGCAACTTTGGCGACAGTGTTTAATTGCTCATATGGAGCACGTGTTGTTTCTTCCCGGCACAACAAGAGCCAGACAAACTCCGCTTGAGTTGACTACTCGTATTATGACCGGCAGTAAATTGCTTTTTCAGCTTTGTCACTTTTTCGTGCCACGTTTCTTATTTGCCGCAGGTTTCGTAATACCCACAGGAGTTATCCTGTAGTCCTCGCATACATACACACACATTTTTTGTGCCAATTCTGCACGTCACTCGGACCTCAGTCTTTGTACGTTTTCCTACTTGTCCAACTGCCTAGTAAATGTTGTTCACTTGTTGTTGCCGTTGCTTTTTCTTTAGCTCTTCTTTGTTTTGTGTCTTTTTATTTGTTGACTCAACAGAATTGCGTGCCGGCAGCACAATTCACAAACACACAAATACATGGAGACACTAAGACACTTTATCGGTGTAGTACACACACACACACACATACGCATAACAAGTCCGAGCTGAAGTTCGTGTTGATTGAGTGAGACATTTCGATTGACACCTAACTGCTACTTGCTTCACGCTTTCCGACCAGTACAATTTGATTTCAATCGCCAACTTTCGCATTGAAAATTCACTTACTTAGAACTTGAAATGCAGCTCACATTCAATTGCAGATAAAAAATTAATTACTGAATATTGCAAACGATTCAATAAAGATTTAATAGTATTGCAGCAATTACTCGAAAGTATGCTAATTAAAAGAATTCACTAAATAATTATGTTAGAATTTTAATTGTGCTCGAAAATAATAAGAGTTAAGCAGATTGATAGCTGCCCTAATGTGAGAATTATTAGTGTCAAACATGTAAAACAAACAAATGCAATTCCATATCCATATCCGTATCTATCCAATTTATTGAAATATTTATTTATTTTCTGCTAAATATAACCAATTTAGTTTGTATCGGTTGCAAATCATTTAATTGAACTGCATTGTGAATCTGCGAATTTAATATATCTATAATGTTTAATAGCAAGCTGTAAAAAAATAAATGACAAAATTTAAAGACCAGATTGCACTGCGTAATATGAAAAGTTAATATTGACTCAAAGCAGTGTATTTATGTTCAACTTTCAACAACAGCTTACTGTACTATATGTATTACTGCACTGTTAATGCAACTGTCAGTCAATGTGGTTTCAACTTAAATACACACAAACATACATCGTTATTTGATGTGAAGTACAACGGAAAGCAAAACAGTGACCAGGTCTTACTTTATTTGTAATTTCTCAGTATCAGCAATTATTTAACTGTCCGTTTGCATTTTTAGCCACGTTTCCTCTCCAACTCCCGCGTTACTTTTTGTTTTTTTTTTTTTTTTTGCTATTAAAAAGCAACATGCGGAAAATTACGCGACAAAAAGGAAATGCAGTGCAGAAGAGACAGCACAAACTATTAAGGACACCAGCCAAAAAAGCTGGAGTAGAAACAGAAGGCGTATCAAAGAAGTCAAAGTGTCGCTTTCGCTGCTGGGGAAAATGGAGTGGAGAGTGAATATGGGTAGGTGTGGAAGAGCGGCAAAAAGTAGTCGTAACAATATATCCATCAAATAATGTTACGCTTCCTGATTTCATTTATTAGAGCAGAAAGTGCTGCACATCCAACAGGGTAAAGCCAAAGCGGCTCCAACTCCCCCGCAGAATGTGGCCACGCGGCGTATGCGCGATTTCGAGCCACTCTCTCGCTTTGTAACAGCATTTCCCCTGAGCCAAGCAGCTCTGACATTATGTTTCAGGAGCAATGTCTAGCACAAAAAAAAAAAACAGCAAAAAGCAGAGAAGAAAAAACTGAAACGAAACAATACGACAAGTGGCGGGGACAAAGAGCAAAGCAAATGGAAATACTGCCATTTGTGTTGCCTGACCCCTAGTTACTGTTTTAGTGTTTCAGCTGCACCCAGGCGGGCTGAGGGGGTCAGAGGGGAATAGGAACGGATTGTGGCTGACTGTCAGGCTAATAGTGACGCAATTGCAGGCGTTGATGATGTGTCATAATGTCTGGCTAACCTTTGATGTGGGTCCTCTGACTAACATATCTGAATGTGTGTTCCTATCGGAGACAGGAAGTTGTTAAATGGAAAAATAGGAAGCTAATGGATGTTAAAGATACAAAGATAACATTTTAAAGCAATGAAAGTCAGAGGTCAAGAAACTATTATAAATACTTCGGAGCCTGACAATCATATATTAATATTGAATTTAAAAATAGGTTCTATGTTATGTAAGTAACTAAAGTTTCTATTATAAACGGATTTCACTGAAAATACTTATTAAAAATATTTATCTTTAGTGTAGCAACTACTAGAATCTCAATTTTAGTTATGTGCATGCAAATATATTCATGCAACTCTCGTTTAATATATGAAAAAAAAAAACGCCTATCCGCCCACTCGTATATCATTTTTCAATTTCCGATTGCATGCGTGCATAAAAATATTCAAAATGAAAGTAAACAAGTCGGATAACTGCAGTAGAAGGTGCATAACGACGAGTTACCCTGCTGTTCCATTCAATTATTTCAAAAAATTTGAGAAATTTCACTAACTTTTATATTGCATGTAATTTTCTTTATTCTGATACCAAGCTGCGTTTGTCATACATTTCTAAACATTATTTTTAGCCTAATATACCTCTTCTTAAATCACATATTGATGTAGGGTATAGAATCTTATTTATGGCATGTGCAATTCATCTCTGATCATAAAGTGGACCATAAAAATGCAATTGAATGGACACAAAGAGAGGTGGGAAAGATAGAGCCATAGTCTTACTTGGCCATTCAATTAGGAGGCTAATTTGCCGCTCTATAGACGAATTACCCAAAACAAAGACCAATGGACAAGCCTGAGGAAACAAGCGATTTCCGGCAGAATGAAGACTAAAGACAAAATCAAATCAAGCAGCAAAACTTTTGCAACTAACAAGTGTAGGCCAGTGTGAGTCTGTGTGAAGCGTATTTAGCATAGAGTTGCTATGTGAAGTGGACAAAAAGAGTAAGGGATGAGCTCTAGGTGAAGACACTCATGTGCATGCCAAATGAAGCCATCGAGGGCGTTGGAACTGATGAACCAGCAGTTGGCTTTGACTATGAAGACGCCAACCGAGTGTAGTTTTGCGAATGCGGCAAAGTTTGTCGGTTAGAGGCAGGACCTATGTCCTGAACTTGCCTAATATGTTGCTCAGTATGCCTGGTCATGTACGGCACAGAAATCAATTAAGTTAATTTCCGCACGTTTCGACAAATGGCAGGGGGATTAGCTGACTGCCAGGGAGCTGGACAGCCAATAAAACTTTTCAACGACAACAACAGGGTGTACATAATTCTATCAGCCTATAAAGACTCGAAAAACTTTGCCCCCCACAATCCATGAATGGGAACTTGAACAAGTACTAGACCGAGTCAATGGTTGAATTGACTTGTCGACACTTTTACTTCGCATTGATATTACTGTATTGTCCTTACAGATTGGTCTGCTGCGAGGCGGAAAAATGCTGGCCGAGGAGTCACCCGACTATCTGCGACAACAGTACAACGCCGACTCGCTGGAGGATGTCTTCCTGAAGCTCTCCGTCATGCAGAACATGGGCAAGCGTCGACGCTCCTCGATTGCCCAGGAGATTGTCGAGCAGGTCACAGTACCGGCCATATCAAATCCCGCGCTGGACATGTCTGACGAACAGCATGCCGCCGAAATCTCTGGTGAATTCGGTGATAATATATCCATGTCCTCGGCCGCCCGTGATCCGATCAGTAGCACAGCACCGGCCGCACCACCGTTGCCGCCCGTACAGGAGATACCCACATCCTTCTGGTATAATCTACATGTGATGCAGTCGCATCATTTGCATGCTCTCATCTGGAAAAACTTTCTCTGGATGATGCGGAATGTGGGGTGAGTGAGAGAGTTGCTATCTATTTAAATCAACTGACTAGCTCTCTTTCTACTGTAGAATAATGCTGTTCATTGTGGGTCTGCCTGTGGTGCAAATATTACTGTTCTGTTATGCGATTGGACATGATCCGACTGGCCTCAAATTGGCCGTTGCGAATCACGAGATGTCCGAGGAAATGATTATGCAACAATTCTGTCCAGTGAACGCCGGATGCAATCAGACCATGCTCAGTTGCCGTTATCTCGATATGCTGGTGAAGAACAAGAGCATGGTTGTGGTGAGTATGCAATGCAAATTACCTTGCTAAAGACAACTGGATGCGAAGGGGTTCTGGAAGCTCTGGGAGGGGCGGAAAGAGATGCGAATACAACTACTGTGTCATTGGCTTTTGCTTTAATAGTACTGGGAAAGCCAGAGAACTACAATAACCACTCATGCTGCTGTTGATTTTGCCCCTTGATGTTATTGCTGTTGTTGTTTCTGTTGTTGTTGCTGTTGCTGTTGTTGCTGCTGTGGCTGTTGCTTATTGAAGGACGCAGAGACGATGTTTCGACCCTGCTGGCTATTCGTGTAATTTATTTCAATTTGTGTGGACAGCAAAGCTGGTCAGCCAACGTGTGCATGCTCTTCAATCTATTGCACACAATGCCTGGCATTTTCCTCTCCTTACCACGCCTCGTCCTGTTCTGCTCCTTTGCACTCCTAAATCAACAGACCAGTCCCATTCCCTTTGCCTTGAAGTTGGCACCGTCTTGGCTGTTGTTGTTGTTGTTGTTGTTACTGTTGTTGCTGTTGCCATTGGTGTTGGCGCACACAAATTACAGCTGCTTATCTTTGGCAACAGCAACAACATCGTGTGTGGCGGCTGGGAAATTCAGTCCGGTCGAGATCATCAATAAATTTACTTGCTGTGGGCCAAAAATAGTAGTTGAAAGCCGCCCTGTACAGAAGGACAGCCCCTTGTGGCAATTTATTGCAAATTACGCTTCAAAAACAAAGACTCTTGTTGCCTAATTTGAGCACAAGTGCTACGTCTCTCCTTCGTCCAAGGAATCCAAAGGACTTTGCAAGTATCTGTTTCGCTTTTGGCCAAAAATTTCATTCATTTTGCATTAGGCATTGTAATAACAGCAAGAACTTTCCGTCAAACAATACAACTTGTTTTTGATAAATAACTGAAGAAGAGTGTATTATTGTAGCGCGATGAGGCGTCTTAAAAATTTCTAATTTTCCATTACATTTTAATAATGAAAAGGGAAAAGTTAATATCAGAAATACATATCGGGGTTCATTCCAATTATTTTTAAATGTTTTTTTTTTAGTTTTCAATAAATTCATAATTTTTATTATTGCTCAAAATGAGGTTTAATTAAAAGCTTAATACCTGTCGGCTTGGTAATTCAATCTAACTCTAAACTGTCTTATGACATCCAAATTAGCGAATTTACCCAGAAAAGTGCCTCGAGCCTGACAAATTAAGTTTCTCTTTTATATTATTATTATTTTAGTTGCTTTTCTTTTTTTGTTTTTGGTTAAAGCAATATTATAACAGTAACAGTAGCAATAAAGCTGCCAACAACAATCTGCATGCCTCAACTGGCAATTTGCGAATGACCGGAAAAGGCCAAGGAAAAGTTTTGACTTCAAAAATTGAAAAGCGCCTTGGTCAACCACCAAGTCCCTCTTATCACTTCTAATTTGTGTAGATTCAAACTAAGATAAAAAAAATTTAAAAAACATCAAGAGTGAAATGTTATCATGAGCATGTCGAAGATTGGATACCCTTGCAGAGTCCTGTATTCAATTTTTGGCTGATCCTTCCCATGACATCTATATAAAGTGTTATTTGTTCTCCGCTCTTATCAAATTGGATCAAGATGTTCAAGACAATATCAGTGAATTTTCGACCGATCGTTTAAATGGCAGCTGTTAAACATATCTTTACAATAGTGTAATACCCTTTACAAGAGTATAATAAAAACTACGCGGTCTCGTATCTTTGTAACGCATCTGATTTTGGCTTTCAAACATTTTCTGCTCCTTTTTTTGGGGACCGGCTCCCTGCTGTGGTGGGTCCAAAGTTAATTTTGCTCAATGAACAGCATATCAAGGAGCCATCAGCACGTGGCCAGCGGCCCCAGCACCTCCATGTCCTGCTCTGCTCCTTAACCACATACACCCCCACCCCGCTCCCATCTCCCTACCACCCGCTAGGGGCGATGTTGGCAGTTGTTGAAATTTGAATTTCTGTTGTTGTTGCTGTTTGTTTTGTGGCCGTTTCAACCGCTTCGTGTATTGACAGCAATTCAATAGCTTCTGAAAACAACTACAACAACAACCTGCATGTTCACTGTTCACTTACCGCAGGCTACAGAGGGAAATATAAAAAGAAAAGCAAAATAATGCACCCCGAATTATATTTGTATACATATTTTCTTTTTTTTAAAGCTCTTTGCTTTGTGGTTTGTCTAGATCAAAGGCATTTCGGGTTTGGCCCCTTATCTAAAAGATATAAAAATTGGTCTTTGTTTTAGCGACCTTTTTAGGGGTATAGCCAGAGGCGAGTGCGGTAGGGGAACTTCTGGCCTTCAACACTTTTGGCTTTCAATTTATGACCAAAATTGAAAACATATTTTGAACAGGGTCTGCCCCTTTCTCGTTAATGTTGTTGTTGTTACTTTTAATTAAAAGTTCATTAGGCGTGACAACTCTGCTCATTAGCCAGCTTACTGTAGCTTTGGGGGATGGTACCGAGGGGTGCTTTAGGGTGAAGGAAGCAGGGAGAAAGGTTTTCCGTTGAACTTCTGCTAAGTGCAGTGACTACATTGTTGCACTTGATTAGCGACAAGCTTTAACTTTAAGTAAAGCCTTCATTCATCTGCTTGTTTTTTCTCAGTTGTTGTGTTATCTTTATGAGCAAAACTTGCGGTTAGAATGAAACCGAAAAAAAAGTATGCAAATTACCAAGGAAGCGAAAAGTTTTACCTCTGCAGGTCTCTTCTTTATTTGCGTAGAACTTCAACTTGTTTCAGTCCATATCCAATCCCTCATCCCACTCTCATGCTTATCCTGCATTACGTCCAAGTTGACTTCATTTGCGCATAGTTTGTGGCTCAAGTTTGTCATAAACAATGTTGAACTTAAGGTTTAACTAAAGCATAAAAGTTGTCAGAATTGCTAAATTGATTGCCTCTTGTTGCTTTTCTTATGTGTGCCAAGGGCTGGTCCACTCTGATTGAATTAAATTTATTATTATTATTATTATTGTTAGAGTGCTTCATGTACTAAATAGTGCAACCCTTATATATTCAAAAGTCACTCAATAATTTTAGAGTTATAAGTCAATCTCATTAATCTACTAATTATACAGGAATGGAATATTTTTTAGCTTGAACTAGTTTGTCTTGTAAATGGTTAGATTTTGGGTTGCGGCTTAAATTTTATTGAGATTATGTAAGCAAAGTTTGCAGCTAACAAATTCGATTAACCATTAAATTCAATGGAGCTTATCGACGTGTCGAGCCATTTAACCACACATGTGTGCATATGTGTGTGAGTGTGTGTGTGTGTGTGCGTGTTGTGTATGTCTGTGTGTAACCACAGATCCAGACGTGGGTATGACTTCATTTGTCTAAACATTAATGCGGCAATTGCGTAAATTTCACGCCTGTTGTTCTGTATCCCCTTTTGGTTTAAATATCACCACACACACACACACACACACAGACATACAAATTCTTGTTAGCCACAAAATTGCTATAGCTTAGCCCAAATACAAATGCCGATACATGTGCCATCAGTTGTTGTTGCCGTTGTCTGTGGGTTATTGTATGTACATAAGTGGCTGGGAAAACTTTAGGCCAAAGTTCTGAGCCAAAGTTGTATCTGAGAACTTAATCAATGTATGAGCACTTACAGCAACTGGCTTAGGCCCAAGGATATGCGGGCTGTATGCTGTCCATAGCAATGTTCATGTTTTCTCTCAACTTACACTTCATTATTTATTTTTGCGTACCAAAAAGTAGAAAAAATCAGCGCAATGAAATTGTTAAAGATAACGCAAACATATTGTTGACAATACCAACAACAACAGCATCAGGAGCAGCAATGACAAAATGCCAGCAACACACAATCAAAAGGCGCAACGCACAAAAGTAGGCAATGCATATTGTGTTGAGGCGCTTCCTTAAGGATTTGCGCATGCTGATGTTGGTCCTGTTGTTGTTGTTGTAGCTGTTGTTGTTGCTGCTGCTGCTGCTGCTGTTACTGCGTCTGCTGCTCTTGTTATTTGTTGTTTACTGAATTTATCGCTTGACGCAAAGAACGCACATTAATTACGCGGAGTTACTTTTATTGTGTTGCGCGACAAGGCCCAACATGCAACAAACAATGAGACAGGAAATGAAGCGAGACGTTGTAACAATTACCAGAGACTGTAACTGTGACTCTGACTGTGAGTATAACAGTAACTGCTACAGTTAACTGTAACAAAGAGACTGTCGTAGAACCCGAAGGATATGCGTTGCGTTACTCAATAATTCAACGATTTTAATTGCACAACAACAAAAGGCGACAAGTCATGTCGTATTTATCTACACTGCTTGCAATAATTATATTTACCAAGTACAACGGCAGGTGCAATGACATTTAAAGCTAATTGAATGTGCATTTGATAGATTGTTGCCATTTGCTGATAACTATTATAATTGACATTTCTCTCTTGATCTACAGAATTATGTTAATGATGATGAAGCCGCCTACGAGGAGGTTCGCCGTGGACGCGCCTGGGCCGCTCTCGTCATTCAGCCCAACTATACCGATGCTCTGGTACAACGAGTCGAGGATGGTCGCTATGCCGATGATGCCACCGTCGAAGCCTCCGATTTGGGTGTACGCATGGACTGGTCTAGTAAGTAAATGATAGAATCTTCAATTTACATACCCACAATCCTTTTCATAGATCAACAGATATCGACGCTGCTCTATCGGGATTTGCAGTACACATTCTTCAGCTTCGTCGAGAACATACTGACCGAGTGCGAGTTTAACCCAAAGCTGGGACGAGTGCCAGTGGACGTGGAACAGCCCATTTATGGCTATAGGAATCCAAACTTCACAGACTTTGCAGCACCCGGCGTCATACTGACCATCATCTTCTTTCTGTCCGTGGCCATTACGTCGGGAGCAATGTTGATTGAACGGAACGAGGGCATGCTGGAGCGTTGCCTGGTTGCAGGGATAACGGGGCCAGAGATACTGCTCTCCCAGGTAGTCACCCAGTTCACGGTGATGCTCAGCCAAACCGTATTTGTGCTGATTGTTAGCTTCTACTTCTTTGAACTGACACTGGTGGGTGACATTTGGCTGGTCGTCGCACTCTGCATACTCAACGGTCTTTGTGGCATGAGCTTTGGCTTTGTCATCTCCTGTGCCGTGGATACAGAGCGAACGGCAACCTATGTCGCCATGGGCTCATTCCTGCCCATTGTGATGCTGTGCGGCATCATTTGGCCCATCGAGGGCATGTATCCGCTGCTGCAGTTTGTCACCGCCTTTCTGCCTCTGACCAAGCCAACGGAATCGATGCGCTCCATCCTGCAACGCGGCTGGGGCATGGAGAATCCAACAGTCTACAATGGTTTCATATCAATAACGTCATGGGTGCTCGTCTTTCTGGTGCTCACCATACTCCTGCTCAAGTTCAAGAAGGGCTAGGTCCATAGAACCATACCCTTCCTATTTGTAATTCGAGTACCTATGATTTTACTATGTTATAAGGGTAGTCCTTAGTCCTTGCTTAAGTCTAGCGAGTGTATGTCTCTCCCTCTCTCTTACTTTATAATATCTTAGTCCATGTAATATACATACATAAGGTTCCGGATGTCACATTCATTCAATATTGTGCCTTTTATGCCTAAGCTTTCATATCTGTATCAATTGCACATTAACACTGGTCGACATAATTAAACATAGGCATGTACAAGTATATTGTGAATAAAGAAAAACAAACAATAATAATATAAAAGTAATCTGTGAATATTTTGAAATTTCATTCATAAACTTGCTTTCATATGTACGATTGGGAAAATTGAGAAAATTTCATTTTCATTTGGCTTTGATTTGAGATTTTGAGTATTTGCAAACCCTTAAGGTTAACTGTAATTTGCAGTAGCCAATGCTTTTCATTATACGGCAAATTGAGGTACTTTTGGCCCTTTCAATCAGTGTTTGATTTGGCCAATATTTATTTACGGAGCAGCTGCAATCAAAGGTTGTCCAACTGGTTACCTATCAGTTGGCTTGCCACTTTCCTGCACTCTCCTCTCCTCTCTCTCTCTCTCTCTCTCTTCCTCCTGCTTAAGCTTGTGCATTATTTGTGGCCCCATTGGCACAGTGACGCCCCAAGGAGGAGGAACTCAGCTCAGCTTGTCATGCAGCTCGTTTTCGACACATTTCACATTTTGCGGCAAAATCAATTAAACCGGAAATGCATGTAGCAAGTGCCTGAGTGAGTAACGTGGCCCGTGCCACACGTGCAGCATCCGCTTAGCACAAGAAATCAACTTAACAAGCGGACAAAGTGCCATCCCAGCAGAGGATAAGTAAAGCCAGCTTTTGTTCCTGCTCATGCTCTATCTGCACCTCCTCTCCCCCTTGACACCAGCACCCTCTGCTTCTGGTGATGCTGTCTTGCGGTGATCGAGTATTGCAGCCATTAGAAAAGCAATGGGCTACGTCACACCCATTACACCCGGCTACACACACACACACGCTTACACTCACTAACAATTGGGTGTTATATAGTATGCATATGTAGGTCAACTCGTAGTGGGAGGAGTGCAGGTGGAACTTGGCAGAGCACTTGTAACTGGCTCCACATGTCGTCCGTTTCCGTGACCAGGACTGGAACCGAGACTGCGATTGCCACTGCATTTGATGTTCATCTTCAGTGTCCATCTACGCCTCCGTCCTGCCCTGTTTCCATCTACCAATTTCCATCAGCTGAATGAGTTGCTGTCGCAAATCAGTCAGGCCAGGCGGAGACGGAGGCGGAGGCGGAGGCGAATCCTTGCTCTGTCACTTGCTGTGGCTCTCAATCTGGCTGGGCCCCTGGCCCTGGAGATGTGTGTATTTACAATTAGATATCCGTCATCAATCGATAACATCAAGCTGGGAGCATTTGCTATTATTTTTCACATTCGTTTTGAAATGAATTCACGTTGCTGTTAATGTTGTTGCTGTTGTTCTAGCCATGGATGCCAACATTGATTACTCGAGTGTAGCTGACGGCGCCACTCGAGCACATAAATTGGAAAGTTGAGCACTGTAGAAAACTCATTCTCTTACTGATTCTCAGTCTCAGTCTCAGTCTCAGTCTTATTCACATTCACATTTTCATTCTCATTTTCATTCTTATGTTGCCAGCTTGCTGCTTTCCACATAATTGAAAGTTCAAACTTTTCGACTTGCCGCTGAATTAATTTCTCAACTTCATAATTTCGCTTGCTCTGTGAAGCCTTAATAACATCCTTCCACTTAAGTCAGTCACTCAGTCAGTCAGTCAGTCAGTCAGTCACTCAGACCGTCTGTCAATCAGTCAGTCAGTCAGTCAGTTTGCAGCTCTCCAACTGGTTTCAATGGTTCTTTGTTTGCGATTGCTCCTTTTCGACCTTTTGGTCTGATGCGCAGTCTACGCAGTCTACACCCGATTCGCGTCAAGTGTTGCTGCTCCGCCAGCTCGATGGCGTCTTAATTAATTGCTCAATTAATTTAATGTTCAGCAGCTGCTTACACTGCCCTTTCCTTCTCTCACCATCCAAAGGTAGAATTCGTGTTCAGTCCGCTAGGCTGCTCAAAATGTCAATTGTCTATTTATTTTCAATGGGCTCAAGTTTTACAAATGTCAACGCGCAAATGTTTTGTTCTCCCTAAGCTTAAACGGTCCATGAACCTAGCATACCCTTTCTTCAATTATATTAATGTCAAACCATGCAAATAAATAGCTCGTCATTTGCCATACTCGTGGTGAAATTTAAATAATATCAAGTCATTGCTGGAATGCGACTTAAAGCGACCCTTTGACCACTTACACAATTTGATGTGCTTTAAAAAATATTACAGTATGAAAGGTAGCTGAAAAAAAGAAGAAAGTTTAATCGATATATTACATTCAATTGTTTATTATTAATTAACTTCTATAAACTACAGTTCGTAGCCCAAGTTTGACTTAAGTTTAACCAAGAGAAATACTTGCAATTAAAAAATCGATTAATGATTTTTATGTGCGTCATTTAGTTTCTGCAATTTTGTATCCTTGTGAATAAAAATATGTTGCTTTTTTTTTTGTATTGATCCTTAATTGTTTCCAGTTGGCCAGATTGTGAGTGTCAGCTGCAAACTCTTGGCAGCGTGTTGACTGGGCAATCAATTTGCAATTGCCTTGTCTGTAATTTCATTGTGCTTGTTATTGCATTATTTATGTGCATTAATTGCCACTTAATCAGCAGCGAAGAGTTTGTATTTCAGCATTTTCCTATAGCTGTATACAAATGTATATGATTCTTTGAGTCCCACTTTGTTGTTGTTGTTGTTGTTGTTGTTGTTGTTGTTTTTATTTGCCATCATCAATTTGCGAATTTCACATTGACAAGTGCCAAAATCGAAGCAAGCTTTAATTATTTAAGCAATTACGTGAAACTTGCCCAAGTACCAAAAAGTCGCTCATATGTGAGCACTTTATTATTTTAATGACTGGCATTAATTATTTGCGGTACATTATGAGCAATTTGTTTAATTTACCAACACCAGCACCACCACCAACAACAAGAACAGCAACAACGACAGCAATCGGAATATTACATACACAGATCGGGCATTTTCTGTTTCCTGACTTTCGTTTGCTTGTTTTGCCTTTGCCTGGCAAATTGTATAATGAAAATGTCAATCAATTTTCCACGATTTGCCACCAAAGTGTATGCCATGTTGTCCTGTCGTATAGCAGCCACCCACACACACACACACTCACACACACACACATACACATTTGCCCACAGATGCCTGTCACACTCAATGCCAATTGCAAATTGAGTTCATCTGCTGGCGGCAAATATTGACATGACAGACACATTTTTATTTTATTTTATTTGCATTTTTATTTCACTCTTTGCTTATGCTATGCCTACACCCCATACTCAATCTCTTCTAGACTACATTTCTCCTTCCATTTATTCAATTTTAATACTGCTTCATCTTTGCTGCCACTCCCCTAAACATCCGATAACCATGCTTCTGCTTTTATATCTTCATCTCTTTTACCATCTTTCGCGTTCCTTGTACCCTGCTGCCTGTGTCTGTGCCTGACGTGTCTCTCACTCGCTTTCTATTATGTGTGTGCGGGTGGCTCAAATGACATATTAATTTCCAAAGGGGAAACGAAATAATATAAATGAAGTTGTCGCCCAAGGCTTGGCTCAAGCCGGCGAAGGTGTTATCCAGCATTGCTTGCAGCCCGGAATCCGGAATCCACTTAGACGTACAATCGCATGCAAATAGTCGACGACAGCGAAATAAATATGATCAGGCAAATCAACGCTGCATATTGCCCTGGAAGGAGTGGCTGTCTATTAGTTTACGTATGATATTACCATGCGCTTCTTTGGCCTTCATCTTAAAATGTTTGGAAATTGCTCGGATTCTGTGAATCTCTTGCCACGCAAAAATCCACTGAACAATAACGCTGTCAGTGGAGTCCACACCAAGCAACACATAACGTGCCTTCATCAATCATCTAGCGAAACGTCCCCAGTTCCCAGTCCACACTCCACATCCCTATGAAGACAAGGCAAGAAGCCAAGGGCGGCCAAAAGGCTGCCAAAATATCCGTCACGATGGGCGTCAGTCAGCGACATCTTTGGTCTGTCCATACCTCAATTGAAAAGCACTTTGAAAAGCATAATAACGATAAATATTTTATTGTAATGTGTTTTGCAATGTTTACATGGCTGCCGTGTCTAAGGCACATGCGAGGGGAGTTCAATCACTAACCGAAAGCTGAGTGTAGTAAAAGCAAAACAGTATTTCGCAAGTTCTAATTGATTTGCTTAACATTGTAGACTTTTCGAGCACCCCTCGCTGCTTTTATAACTGCTTTAACAGCATGTATTGCCATTATATTCCAAGGGTCTTGCGGATGCTGCCGCTGCTGTAGCTGATGTTGCTGCTGCCGCTTCCCAATGCAAGAACCTCAATTTGCAGTCACTGCCGCAGTCGCTGTCGCAGTCGCAGTCGCAGTCGGCAGCGGCAGCGGCGTCGCCTTTCACGCTGTTGCGCGCGCTTACGGGCAACACTTAATCGGCTTCCGGGGATATTTGGGATTTGGGGCGGAAACCTATTTGTGTCAAGACGCAGCAAGCGCTGCTTTCCCTTTTTTGCTTGTCAACTTCAGCCATGTTTTTGTTGTTGGGTGCTTTTCATTTCGGGCATTTTCCTTTTGGCAGCTCTTGTAGTCTTTTGTTTTGCGACAATTTGCAGCTTGCTTTTTTACTTAGCCATACTTAAAATTTACAACAAAAGCAGGCATCTCAAAATGAACTACTTAGTTGTTTTTTCTGTTTTCTTCTTTTTCTTTTTCTTATTTTTTTTTTTTTTTTTGTGTTGCTGTTGCATTTGCTGAAGGCAAACATTACAACAATGAAGCCAATTCCGACAGCCCACATGGCCGCAAGGCCCACACATACAAATACACATACAATTCTTTATTTCTTTGGTTGGCAGGAAGTACGTGCTAATGGCTCAAAAGAAAATGACACAAAAAACGAGCATAAAATGCGCCAAAAGTCAGCCAAGAGAAATCGCCAGCATTCTCATAAATACATATAAATATGTGCGAGTTTTCTTTTTTTTATTTTTCTATGTTGTACCACGCCCCATACTAATAAAGGCCGCAGGCTGTTGCTCCTTACATGCCTATATATGGTTGGGCCATTGAAAAATGTCGAGTATCTGGCACAGTTCACAGAAGGAGCAGCAGGAGCAGCAGGAACAGCAGCAGTTGGCTATTGGACTTATGTCCCTTTATCTCGTAATTCCCTGCTAATGGCTCTTTTGTGTGCACTCTCACAAATGTTGTTAGCTCCGTTAAAATACCAATACAAATGACAGTCACTCTACTGACAACTCGACAGTCGCTCCTGTTTAGTTATTTCTTTCAAATATTTATGATTCTTTAAATGCCAAAGCGTACTTGGAACTCGGCATATTTATTTCAGAATAAATGTAAGACTTGGTCAGGACTCAAAATTCTACTATTAATTCTACAGCTAGGTTTTTAAAATGATTTGCAATTAACTTTACTTTATGATCAGTATTATGGTAATTCACTATCCAAAATAAAGAGTGATTAAAGTTTAAATAATTTTTAATGACAAAAGCTATAATGGTTAAAGTCCCTGTTTAAAAGCTAGCGTAAGAAAAAAAAATGAATAAAAAATCGCATTTTTAAGGGTGCAACAAATTTTCATGGATCGGCATAATGAAATGAATTAATTAATAGTAATGCACTCATACGGACAAAATGCTACCAGGTTTGGGCTGTTTGTTGGTGGCCACTTTGAGAGCGGAATAAAAAAAAGGGAAGAACCTTGAAGCGCATTAAATGGACAATTAACATTTAAGAAATTTAATGATTCGCATACCCTGCTTTTAAATTCTGCATTCAAGAGAAAGGTTCAACATTTCTCGCTTATACTAAATGTTTTAACTCAATCCCTTTCCATAAATGCAAGTGTGAAGTGTACTTTTTTTGTACGTGTTCCTATTCATTGCCAGTTTAGGAGAATAATGGTAATGGAAAGTAAACGTCGGCAACCAAACTCTTACACGCGAGTAAAACGTATTTTTTTTTTGGATAAGCTTTGCACTCTGCAGTGTGTGATTGCAATACAACGCGCTATGCTGGATCTGACTATAAATAAATTTAATAAATATTTCACATTTAAGTTTGCAGAGAATGGATATACGCCCAAACCATGCGCCCCCATTGATAAGCCTCCAAAACTGCCGTCGGCAGACATGCATTTTAATTTTTTATCCCTTTTATAAATGCGATTTAATTGCCACCGCTTAACAGCCCAGCGATGGGACATGAAAGTGCGAAGTTGAGGGGGAAAGAGACAGACAGAGCGCAAACCGGTGAAATTATGGAGATTATCGATGCACATGGTGCGCATGCAAAGCACTTTTAAATTATCATCAGAAATTAACATAAAGGCAATGCACACACACATTCGTATTCATAGATACTTTCAATGAGGCTGAAGGACGTGCCAACGACCACTCAAAAAACTTTGATTATTAAAATGTAATCAAAAATTAACTTAATTAACGGCACAGAAATTGCGATGAAAATTTTATTGAAATTTGTTTGACGACAAACAACTACAATGAAAAGAGAAATCGTTAAAAAAACTCAAATATAACGCATACGCCGTGTGTGCGACACACACATGGCAATCAAGGGCAGTCAACGACATGAGTGTGTGCATGTGTGTTGAGTGTTATCTGTGTTTGTGTGTATGTGATTGCGTCTCATGCATAAAAATTACATATAACAAGATATTAGTGTGAAAATTGATATAAAAATCAATGAAGCAACGACAACGGCAACGGCAACGAAAATGATGTCAACACAACTTTAAAGGGTCACAGCCAGTGTTGTAAAACGACCTGGTCCTGTGTATTGTAAGTGTTGACATAAACATTAAATTTAATGGCCAGCCGTGTGTTGTTGGTGTTATTTTGTTTTTTTTTTCTTTCTTTCTGTATTTGCACTTTAGTTTCCCTGCTGCGAATTAACGATCAAGCTGCCACGCCCACGCCCATGCGCTCAATATAAATTAGTTGCCATTCGCATACCAAGCCAGGAGACACCACTGCACACACCCACATGAATGATATTAGAGTGACTGCGAGGACATGTCTTGAGACACATCCTCTTGAGCAATAAAACGTATTTTTATGATCCTGGCATTCGTGTGGCGTACTTTGCATGCAGCACAGCGAAAGCTGGCAACCCATAAAGGGAGTTGTCTCTAGGACAAATAGCACCACTAAATAGGCACGGATTATAATGACGTACACACACAAGAACACACGCAAAAGCCGACAGACACCGTAGACACCGAAAGGCCGTTAAAAGTAAGCCAAACTAGCCGTGAAGTAGGCAGAGCTAAAGGCAACCAAAGTCAACATCGGCCGCACCAATAAATGTTAGTTTTTATGACCCAGAGACTGTGGCACAAGATGCACAGATACCCAAGCCGTACAACCTTCTCGTTGCGATCTACGGCTGTTAGTCAGTAAGTCAGTGTTCGCAGCTAAGCATTGAAATAGTTTTTGGTCTGGCACACATCAATGTCAATTGATTGCAACCCTTTCAGGCTCGGCACCGTGCCGCAACGATTCAACAACGGGGAGTGGTGCTGCACCACAGTTCGAGTGCCAGACTCGGCTAAGTGTTTTGTGTTTGACCAGAGTCGCTGCTGCTCTCATTTTAGTTGAAAGCAAGTCGACAGTATGCCTGATTTTATTTTCCTGTTGCTATATTTGTTGTTTCACACTGCGCCACGGGATGCCTAAATAATTGATAAGTTAATCGCACCAAATTGCTTGAATAGAATGCAATGGCCCTGGATTCAACTGTGTGTCCACGACTAGAAATTCAACTCCTTTGCTAAAGCGAGCTAATAAGTTGTGTGACAGCAATTGATTTGTTCGACTGTGCTTATTGAATTATGCAAATGCTTTACAAATTGTCAATGCAGATTTGTCCTGCTTTAGCCCAGCCCAAAGGCAAAAATCTTAAGTGAAAGTCAATCGATTTACTGCTATTCAGCAGTTTCAGCCATGTCCTTTATCATCTTAAGCCGATTAGTCAACACATTTAACTATGAACTGTCATTGGGCAGCATTTTTTTCTTGGGATTTCACTTGTCAAACATGGATTTGTGAGCATGACTTAAGTATATGATGCGGTTTATTTTATTGAAAACACTTTGAACTTGCTTAGCTTTTGAATGAAGCTCTTTCGATAGGCTTGAAGTATGATTCAATTTTCCTATTTAAATACAAGGTAACAGTGTCTATGTTTTATCCGATTTCTCAATTCACGACGGTTGACAGCATGGTCATGTGATTCCCATTCGTAGTCAAGTCGAAATTCCTTAAGCTGATACGCTGCATTACACGCACATTTAAGAGTGCGGATGCATGGTTTTTCTATATCCGGTTACCTCACCTGCTCGTTTTACGCATTCAGTGAGGCCAATCACGTTCAATGTGCCAAATCCCAAATATGCTTTAAGCCCCTCTCCACTCCTCGCCACAATGTTCTGGCCCTCTCTTTTTCACTCGCTACAGGAATTCAATTCAAGTTGAAAATCCAGCGCGTATTTGTTTTTCAATGATGGCTGATTATTGAAAATCTAAATTCTGACGGTTGCTACTCGCCCCGATGATTATTATGATGATGATGTGGATGTGGATGGAGGGCGATGCACCTGTGCACAGGTTAAGCCCGATGCGACTCGTTCTTTTTTTTCGGTCATAAAGGTAAGCTCAGCTCAACTGCGGGGGATTTGGTTTGGTAAAGTCAACGTTGGCGCTTGATTGGAAAATTCCTGCAGGTGATTGCTTGGTTTTTTCATTTATGAACCATGTTTATGTATTTTCACCAATTGGCAATTGCACGGCTCTCAATAAGTTGAAAGCGAACACACATACACTTTGCTTATGACATTTTAATTAAACGTTGCCAGGTGGAAAGTAAACTACACTTTCCTCTGTGCGCTGCCCGCCTTCTGGCATTGTCCGTCTGTCTGTCTGTCCGTCTGTCTGTCTGTCGGTCTCAGTGCACTGTGATATGCTGATTAGATTCCTTCTTAAACTCAACTCGTTGTCGACTCTCGAGACTCGGCTATAAAGCTTTGTTATTATTTCATTCAACGCGGCGCCTGAATAAAACTTAAGCTCTGGCACATAATTTGAAATTCGTGTCATTTATGAGGCAGGAAACGAGCGTGAGAGTTGAGTTGAGCGTTCTGTCCTGAGTTCTCAGCGCCTAAGTTGAGTTGTAAAGCGCTGAAGTTGTTGCATTGCTACATTTATATACATCCAGGCCAATAAGATTACGACCCTGCCATTTACACTGCACGAAAAAGTATAAGCATATTTCGAGATCAAAATCTAAAATATTAAATATATTTTTATAAAATGTAAATCAAATAAATATAATGTGAATAATTATCTACTTATATTGTTGTTTACAAAATCTATTTCAGAATTTTAGTTTCGACAAATTTTGAAAACAATCTTAATTTGTCTTGTGTTTTACTGTGCTATGTAACACAAATTGAAACAAAAAATGTTTGTACCTACAGGATGAAAACATTGAATAAGTCTTGAATGATTTCTCCAAGTGTTGCAATGTTGTCAGCACTCGTTGGAGATGCAGTCTCCCGCTGCTCATATGTGACTATGATGAACTGCACGAGACAATGTTGGAATTTTTATTAACCATCAAAAATCCGCGTGCTCTGTCTCGTTCTTTACCCATCTCTCTCTCTCTCTCTCTCTATCTCTCTGAGCCCAGATGAACCAAGTTGTAGTAGTTGAGTTCCGGCCACAACAAGGGCGATGGTTGGTTGGCGTGCAGCACGCACAACGCAAGAGATTATCTCATGCAACGCGCATTCCAAGCACACAGTGCAGCTTGGAGGCGCTGCAGCAATCAACGTGCCTTGGTAGTCATCATAATGGCAACAAAGCGGTGGCCCGAACACCACTGGGAATGGGCACGAGGGATGCATGCAGGAGGCACTTGTGGTCTTAATATAAAAATCACTTTGTGTGTTGTGTTTGCCGCGCTGCTGCGTCGTGCACTGCTTTGCATTTCTAAGCAGCAGGGAGTCGGACAAAGAATCAGGCAAGGAATCAGGATGGCAGGCCATCAGGCCATCATGCCATCAGGTCCTCAGGCAGCTCGCCAGGCAGTGCTCAACATTGTTGACGTTGTGGCAAATGTGTAAGGGAAGCGGATGCGAGAGACAAGCAAAAAGTGCATTGCAGTTGCTTTTGTTTTGCGACGCAACGGAAATGGAAGTGGCGTGCAGTTACAACAACTACTCCCAACAACATTAACAACTGCAACAGCAACAGCAACAGCAACAACAACTTGTTCATCAGTTGAGTACGCCTGCATATGTTTGAGCTTGGACCGTTTGCACTTCAAGTGCTGGCCCCAGACAATAGCCTAACTGAACTGTTAGAGGGAGGTACTTGCTGAAGACACTCTCTGTTCTCAGGCAAAGGTCAACGAGGCGTATGAGTAATGTCATAAACAGCTGGCGCAATCAGAATCACAGCAGCAGTCCTAAACCAAAACCGACCGAGACGTTTTAAGCCATGTGCAGTCAAGCGAAAATGTCGCCAGGCCACAGACAATACAATAACACAGTTCTCACTCTTTCAATCTCTCTCTCTCTCTCCTCTCGTTCATGTCTTTCTCTCCTTTTTTTCATTTCCCTTTCTCCATTTGTGTCTTATTCTATGCACTGGCAGCCTTTTCTTTTTCTTTTACTTTTACTTTGCCATTTGTTTTCAACTGCCTCCGCCTGCGTTGATGGCTTAAATGGATAAAAGTTAAGTAGCTTTGAAGTTGGCAAGATTAGAGCGCATATCGCGTTGACTTACATCCACAAAAAGATCTCAAGAAACAAGAAAAAAAATCAAAAAAAAAATAAGTTTGGGGTTTAAGGGTGCATGAAAATGAAATACCCTACAATTATGATTACTTACAAATTATATAATCGTATAAAAATATGCTTATCAAAAGTTGAGCAATCAATGTAAATCCTTTCCCTTATTCATAAACTTCAAAGAAATATAAAAAGGTTGTTTATCGTAGATTACATTAATACCAGGTAATAGGCCTTTTATATTTATGAAAATTTACTCTGAATCTCAAAATAGACATGAATTACCAAATATACAATTTTTCGATAATTTTAATTCTTAACAGCTGTAAAGGATATGGAGGTAAGGTCAATACACACATAAAAATGAAACTTAACTCTTTCTCAAAGATAACAAATAAGAAATCGCTAAAGTTTGAAGCACGTAAGCCAGAAAATGGATGACATTTAGCCAGCTTCAACTAGTTTCAGTTGCTCAGTCAGTCAGTAAGTCAGTTGGTCTGTCTGTCAGTTTAGTTGGTATTCCTTTGTTTGGAGTCCTGTCGTTATGGCTGCTCGGTATTTTTTTGATACGAAATGTTTTCATCAGTTTGAAAAGTTTCCCATAAGCTGCTAGCCAAACAATAAACAATGCCAATGAATATTTTAAGAGCGGTAGTAAAAACTAACTGAATTTTTAATTATTCGTTACTTCCACACAATGAAACGGCAACGAACGCATTATAAAAAGCTTCCAACAAAAAGAACGGGCCGACTGGCGACCAGCAGTCAGTCATGTCTAATAAGAAAGTTCACTGGCGACGAATGCGGCGTATACGTAATTTGACATATGTCTTATATGATAAAGTAAAATACAAGTGATTTACTTGAAATTGTATAAATTTGTCACTTTCGACTTAAGCAAACTCACAATTACGAAAAAATGTGTTTTATTTGTGAAAATCCTTTTGATATTTTTAACACCTTTTACAAAATGTTGCCAGGTTTTATCTTTAAATCCTTCTCTTATATATCAATTAATTTGGTTGAGCTCTGGCATATGGCAGCCATAGTCATTAATGTCGTGCCAAGCCGCAACCCATTTAAATTTTAACAATAAATCTGTCTTTTGCTTTCGTTTTCTCTCACTCTCATTATAGCAGTGTTTTGTTGTTGCTTCTGAAGCTGGCAGCATTGATGTGGCGCAAATTAGAAACAATTTATTTATGTGTACAATTAGGCGCGCATTAAAAACACCAAACATGCGTTGACAAGGCGACAAAACAATGATATAATTGGCAAGTTTAGATGCCATCAGTTTATAATGATTGGACCAACGAAAATTGGCAATTTTTATTTAAATTTATTTGTAAGAACAAATTTTCACAATAATGTTTTTATTTATATCAAAATATTGCGTAAATAATTTCAATGCAAATTTGTTGAATTTAGGAAGCTTTGTATTGCCTGTTAGCTGGTAGATAATTTTAATGGTTTGACTAATTTCAATAAATACATTAAATTAAAGAACGACAATTTCTATGCATTATTTATTCAACAAATTCTTATCTAACCATACACACATATTTGGAATCGTCAATAAATGATTTTTACTCAAACGGTGAAACACCGAGGCGTCCGAGAGCTTTTAATTTGACAAATGCTTTACCACTTCAAGCGAGAGCTGTTAAATGCTATAATTCATTAAGCCACACACCTCTTTGCAGGTGCCACACACGAATTCACAACAACAACAACAACACAAGTAAGAGAACGATTGCGATACTTAATGAAGTTGGCCTACAAAGCAGCCGGAATTAGCCAACATTTTGTATACGAATATTTGGTTGATGTTTTTACATGTTTACCTTACAGCCTTTGGCCTTTTGGTTTTTGGCAGCTTTATAATTGCACTAAAAAGTGGAACACCTGCTGTGAACTCTGCACGGATTTGTGTGTGTGTGTGTGTGAGGTTGTGTCATTAAAAATGTGAATATCACACGAGAGCGGAAGTAAATATTTTATATTTGCATATTCGACACTAGTTTTTCATAGTCCCAACAAATTTGCATATTTTTTTGGGCTTCTCCTTTTTATTTAGTTTTTATTTGGAACGCCTAATGAAGCCAAAAGAGAGAAAAAGTGTATATGTACTATGTAACATATTTATATAAATATAAAAGAGAAATTGTCGCAACGGAAATGTTTATGTCCAACGTCGAGCCGAGTGGCCCGTTGTCCGCTTTGCAATTGTGTCCCAGTTGTTTGCCCGGCAACTAAATATTTGTTATAAATTATGTTCTTAATTAAGTGACTGTGTTTCGTGAGCGTTACGCAAACAGCACGGAAGCCAGCTAGCTAAGCGCCCTAAGCGTCCCCACAGCAATTTCGTTTGTGACAACACTCAAACAACACCAGGAAACCCTGGCATGGGGAGAACAGAAGGAACGTGTACGTGAAAGTACGCAAACGCATGACAGGCACAGCACAAAGCTACATGAAACGGAAATAAAAACTACAGCCTGTCAGTTGCTCTAGTTCCTGTTTTTCACCTTTGAAGAGTATGAGAGTAAGCAACACTTTTTGAGGTCCAATCGAGGACAAAGATTCATTAACAATATCAAAAGAAGAAGTTACAGAGAAACGTAATTACAGCAGAATGGAGATCATTTGTATGTAGCGAAGCCTAGTTACAGATCTCGTTAACAAAAGCCAGAGCATGAAGGCATCGGTTCAATGATTTCTATATTTCTAAGCCTGGAATGCTGTGTGGCACGTGCTGTAATGACGAGGCGTCGCTGTGTTCGATGTGCTCGCTGGGTTCACTGTGCAGGTAACCTCCAATTAAGCTCATCAGTTTAATGTGCTCTCTGTCGCCAGGCATCGTTGGTCATCCTTCTTCGCATGCGGGGCATTAATATGAGTCACCCATTGGCCTGG
Organism: Drosophila innubila; assembly: GCF_004354385.1. Classification (NCBI taxonomy): domain Eukaryota; kingdom Metazoa; phylum Arthropoda; class Insecta; order Diptera; family Drosophilidae; genus Drosophila; species Drosophila innubila. The sequence continues at coordinate 14,937,169 of NW_022995380.1, forward strand.
CCAACAGCTGGGCCAGCCAGGCAGGTAACAAGCATGTCGACGTGTCGGTGTACGTGCTTGTGAAATTCGGCCAGGACTCATTTATACAGTATTGTATATGTGACATAGCGAGGTGAAGTAGCTTAAATTTCAGTGCTGGACTCGGACTTGCAGTTGGCTACTATTGACACGTTTCGTTGTAAACTTGCCAGCGCTCATAAGCCAGCGCATGGAACAAGCATAATCCCAGAACATCCCTTTACACACACATTTGCTTATGACTCAGACAAACATGCATGTAAACACATACACGTACATATACACGCAGACATACAGCAGGCGAGGCCATCGAAAGCTCGACTGCTGTCCGGCTTACGTAGCGTATGTGTAATGCCAGCAACGGGACAGTGCTCAAATAGCTGGTGCAGCTGCTGTTGCTTCAGCTCCTCTGGTTGCTTGACTGTTTATTTGCTGCCATTTTAGTTGCTTTAAATTTGCAGCTTAATGGCAATTCTACGCTTGGCCAACCGACACCCTTTGCAGCACTTGCCACTTGACTTGTTTGTCGTATGTCCACTTGCTGCATACAGCCAACGACTGTGCCACAACTGCCTCCTGACCGTCATGCTTGTTGCCTCCGACAGTTGTCCAGGCTAATATGGGTTGCTGCATGTGAGATTGCATAAGAAATGGCTGCTTTCTTTTACCACCCAGCCACTTAGTAGGCCAACTCCATAAGTAGGTAAAAGCCATTAGCAAAATAAATCGATAAGAGCAATATTCTCCTCTTTCTGTTTATTCCAGAATTTTTCTAAAATAGAGCAAAGTATATGCATGCAAAACCCGTTATTGTTGAGGTGTTTAAAGTGATTAAATATTTGCCACTTACATGGTAGAAGCAAAAGTATATTTGCATTCATGTCTCATCTCATGGATCATTTGCAGCCTTTATCAGTGAAGCCACAGCCACAATCCTTAGCACTCTGGCTTGGGGAAACCACAACTATAGTATATGGGCCTCATACACAATGGCACACAATTGAAAAATGTTGGTGAGATATGCCACAAATGAGATGCAATTACGACGATGGCCGAAGCACTCGAATTCATGTGATTTGTATGCGGCAAGAGTTTAAGGAGCCTACGGGATAAAAGGATAAGGGATAAACAACTGTCGCACATTATCGCTTTGACTTTATTTTCGTTTGCTTGTCGATGCTCGAGCCAAAAATAAATATGCCATTGAGTCACAAGAGATACAACGGGGCCAACAACTAGCATTTTGTGGCACGTTCAGCTTTAAAGCCCTGTAATTTGTTTGCCCACAGTGCGTATCCTTTGTGGCTTTATCTGTCTGTCCCGTTATTGCCTGAGTGTATTTGTACATGTCTATGTGTGTGTGTAACAAACTGTGCCAGCGATTGGCAATTAAAGCCAGGGCCATTGACATCCGTTCTAGCTCATGCCACGTTGGCTCTTTAACCTAATTAAGCCGCCAAGGAAGAAGCGTCTGTAGGCGGCAGCTGCCCTGTTTCGTGTCTTTGTAATTAAAAAAAAAAATTGGTTTATAATTTTCTAAAATATTTTCACTTTCGCTGCATAAATATTGTCAGCTCTTTCGCAGCACGACGCACATTTAAATGAAAAGAGAATAAGAATTTATGCTATTTTAAGCTGAGAATTCTCTTCTCTTACTGTGTTACTGTGTGTGGCATTTTCAGTTCCTTGTTTTCCTGCTGTTTTTAGCATACGATGTACTTATATAAGGAGTATGCGAAAAATTTATAATCAATTTGAAATTGACATGCTTTTAAGCAATTATATATATTCATATTATTTTTTTATTTTATACTTGTATATGAACTAGGAAAATTTAATATAAATATATAGTTAATTTGTCTAAAATAGTCGATATTTTATTGGAGTCTTATGCTTTATTCATGGATGCAGGGTATCCAGTAGTCAATGGCTCTGGTCTAGTCAAATTCTTATTTGTTTTTCTTGGTTTTTTGTTTTTGTCTGCTAGTCCTAATTGTTATCTATGTTGAGCGCCGGTTTCCATCTTTGTAGCTGGTAACGAAAAATTTTTGCGTTCAGAAAAAACATTTGCTTTGCCTTTATTAGAATTTTAAATATGCATTTTGTTGAAAATGTGAATGAAATTTTAATGAATTTAATGCCTGTCAGACAAGAGCGTGCTGATTTTTTTGAAGATATAGAAGGAAAAAAATAAGAATACAAAAAACATAAATAAAAAAGGCTCAGCTGCTCACAAAAAAGAAAACCTGAGATATTTTGAAAGAAGGGGCAATAACACAATTCTCTAATTGGGATTTAAAGGGAGTACGATTGTTCTTAGAATTACCCGTAAAATAAAATATTTAACTCGAAATTGGTGAAAAAAAAATATTTTATGAAATCAAATAGACAGATCATTCATAATTTTTCTTATGAGCTCGTAATTTTGATCCTTAAATATTTTGAACTGAACTAATCGTAGACGTAGAATGATAAACTAAATTCAAATATTTCAATTATATGAACTTCCAACTCAATAAGCACAATTAAATAACTGATGTACTTAATTGATACCCCGACCATGGAAAATGAAAGTGCTAACCAACTCTTACCCATTCCACAGCATTCCCTACACATCCTCTGTACGTCTACCGCACCATCAACGGCCATTTATGGCATCTCAACAATTTTAAGTATTGTAGTTGCCTGCGTCGCGACTTCCATTTTTGTTAAAGCTTGTAAACACATTCCGGCGAAGAGTACAAAGCTTAAAAAATGTAAGAGATGAATACAAGAAAGTATGTCGTGGAATACACGATTGTGTTGGACTAAGTCATACCCTATTCATAAGTAGTATTATTTTCTGTTAGACTCGCTAATATACCCAACTTTCAAGTGTTGAAGTTAAGGTAAAAAGGGAAACGATAAGAAATTGTCCCTTGTCAATGGCTGCGACAACATACGCATAAAGTCTCAGTTCAGGCCTCCTCTCACAGCTGAACGCCTTTTGCCTTGTCTGGGCAATTTTCGACTGCCTCTTTTTTTGTTTTGTCCCTCCCCGACAGCTCTTTGAGAGCGTTGACGATGACGATGAGGACGGGAATTGCGACCCAAGTGTATTTGCTGTGCTCGGGCACATCTGCGTTTTATAATCGAGCCAAAGCGGAACCAACAACGAAATGGAGGCAACTAGGCAAAGGTGGGCTGTGAAGTGCAGCGTTGAAAACTAGTCTGCCTATTGCCCGCTATACACACAATCACACACATTCAGACATATACGTACGTACGTACGTAGGAAGAGAGCGAGATTCAAAGTAGGAAAAAAGTAAATTAGTGTTTTGGCACTTTCCGCAAACAAAGTGGCGGTCTGGCATGCCCCAACCCAACGCAACCCATGAGGCAGCCACTCAACCACCCGCTGACCCAACCAGGTGGCAGCTTATGCTGCCGGGCACGGCTGGGCGCTGAGTTATCGTCCTGGCGTCTGTTCAGTTAGTTAGTTTTGTGTCCTTCATTTCGTTCTTTTTTTTTTTTTTTCTGTTTGTGCTTTTTGCTGTTTGTTTTGTGCTGTACATTTTGTATTTTGTTGGTTTCTTCGATTTTCTTTTTGCCCTTTGTTTTTATTTGCCTTTTGGCGCCCTTATTATATTGTTGCACTTTGCCAGCAAACAACAAAGCCAACGACACCAACAACACCCCAGCAAAAGGAGCAACAGCAACAACGATACTCAAGTGAAATAATTTTTAAAATTTGTCAACGCTAAACCTGGTCCTCAAAGTATACAGAGACACTAATTCAAAAGTTATGAATTTATAACTAATACGCATTAGCGTGCCATGCCCAAAATTTCCTCTGCATAAATTAATTAGTCAGATAAAGAAAACTCAGTCCACCTTCTGATAAAGGCTAAAATTAATTTCGAATTAAGAAGGCGCCGAAAACCGAAGACAGAATACTGAAAAACGAAAACCGAAAACCGAACCCAAAACCGAAACCGAAACCTGATGCCTCGAAGCCTGAAAAGCTGCCGAGTGCATAATTTTTGTAGACCGCAAGTAGCTGAGCAAGGAGAGCAATTAACATGAAAGGTCTCTAGACCTTTGTGTACCCTTCGTGCGCCACAATTAGCGATAAGCCATAGCCCCAAAATATCGGCAACACTTGCGGTCCTCGGACCCAAAAATGAAACAGCTGCTCAAGTTTTTCGGCAATGGGCTTTATTTCTAAAGAGTTGAGCAAAGTGTGTTGGGTGTCCTGCCTTGGTTGTCTGCTTTGCTCAAGAACAAAAGATGTGCTAGAATTGCTAAGTGAATTATAATAATGACAAACAAAGCTCTGTAAAGCTGTGGAAATCCAAATAAATCGACATAATATATATACGTGTATATTATTAAATGTTTGTAACTTGAATTATATGTGCAAAACTATACTAAAATTACTTCTCAATTGCGTTTAATTAAAAGGTAACTTAATTACATTTAAAAAATTAAATTTTCTTTTTTTCTTTTGCAAAATTTTATATAAAATCTTAATATATATGTGTGATTTTTTCAAGTGATTTCAACCTGTGAACTTAGTTTATGTTAAGCAAAGTAAATCAGTTTAGTGACAATTGTTCTTCAATTTCACGGATTTGTATTCAAATAACAAAGCAAACTTTATGAGTCGTTGTTTGGTTTCATTTGTTTAAATGTGAATTTAATTAAATGTATTGTGGAGTGAGGGTGAGGGAACTTGCCCAAACACTTGACAAATGCCTTTTTAATCCATTTTGCCAACAATTACATGCTGCTGTCAGCTGTGTAGGAAATGAACAGAAAAAATAGGAAAATGTCAGCCAAAACTATGCAGAAACATAAACATAAATCCATGCATGACAAATCTGTGCGCCACAAAACTGTCAGCTGGCATGTGTGTATGTGTGGGTGTGATAAGCAAATGGCACAAATTTAAGTTGCCGGCGCCATTTGTTTTTTTTTTTTTCTTCGCTCTACATGTGGCAAGGATACAGCTGCAGCCTCTAGCCCAAAATGTATGTTTATGTGAGCACAAATATATAAACAATACATTTATTTATGTACATTATACATATATAAATGGTGTGGTTACAGTGACTGCATGACAGACTGTTAAAATGTCAAAATGACACATTTGCCTAGAGTGTCATTAATATGCGACAGTTTCAGCCCAACAACAACTAAAACAAGACGAGACGAGCATCAGCAAAGTGTGCGGCGTGAATCATTTTAATTTGCAGGCAAGAGGCGTCGGCAACGACGACGACCAACAGCCATAAGCCGACAGCCGACAGCCGCGCACATTGACTGCTAACCGACTGACACAGAAACCAGAAACAGGAACTAGAGTAGACGGCACGGCACAGCGCGGCAATCCACGAACCAAATCAAAGCAGGAAATTGCGGCGAAACGAGCGAATTGTGTCTGACGCTCTCTTTCGAAAATTTCCCAGTATTTTTTCACTTTAATTGCCGCTTATTATATTGAGTGTAGCTCTTACAATTTAAGAAAAATGAAAAGAGAAATGAGAGAGAGAGCGAGCTATATATATATATGTAGGTGAGGCTAGATAGAGGAAATTGGTTGCAACTTCATCAGCGGACAAGGCAATTGAGTCGGCCTTCTAGCGCTAATTTGCTTGTGCCCCTAAAGTATGCAATGAAAATGTTGCATATAATAGCTTTGAGTTCATTGTATTGCATACTTTTAGGTGTTGTTGTTATTCGTGTTACTGTAGTTTCATATTCAATGCAGGATTTAAAATGCATGCAATTTGCTTTCAAATTGGAAATTATGTCAAAACCAAGCCAAAGAGTCTGCACGCCTCCATGTGTTCGTGTGTGTGCGTATCTGTGTAGCAATTGCTTAAGTACATGAACGCGTTTGTGTGTGTGCACGCATTTTGTTAAAATTCAATTTAGTAAATGACATCATCAGTATTTTCATTTGTTTCTGTCAGAAATTTGTACATTATTGTACCTTATACGAAGAGAGTAACGAATCTCTACGTATTGTACACTACAATGTTCCATGTTGTTTCTTTTTGTTGTTTGAATGTTGCTTTCGGAACCTTTTGCATGAATATAGCATGCCATAACAAACAATTTATTATATATTTTTCTTAAAACTTATTATTTAAAAAAAATATTTTTCATTTCCAATTATATTGTAGAAGGTTTTTTTTTATAAGTAATATGGCAAAACAGGCCTTTTTTTTAGGGTATTTGAATATGCAGAGAATCCAAGTCATTACAGTTAAATTTTCATTTCTCACAGCCATTTTTCTTAACAAAGTGCATGAAAGATTGGTTGGTTGGCTGGTTACTTGGTTTTTGTTGTTGCAATTTACACAAACGTTCGTCTGCCAACATTTTTCATTTCGTACATTTGAACGCTAATAATTCATTTTTGGCACAATTTGCTTAGCACTGCCCTGCCTTCCCTCGCCGACCTTTGATCTTTGTGCCTCCTTTAAATTGCCCTCAAAACAGGATTACCTTATAAGCAAAATACGACTGCTACCTTTTCACACATTTTCACAATTCAGCTTAACTCAGAGTTCATGAAATTTTCAAAATGAGGAACAAAACAAAAGCAAGCAACTGTGACTAGTCTTTAATAGGCAGCCATGCTAACAGCTGCTCTGTAAATAAGTCTGGAATATATAAGCATTCTAGATTTTCTTTTACCGATCTTTAACTTTTTAATATTTAACTTTTCTTTTCATTTACTTTATTACAATATTGCAGTTGTAGTACACTTCTTCGATTTAGAATATATTTTAGAGTCACTGGACTGCAGCACAAATTGGGTATATTCCTGACAAACACTTTGCAGGGTATAAATACAAAACAAAACAATACGCGCCAGTTTTTAAGTGCGTAAGTAACATAAAGCTTAAGCATAATGCGTGGCATAAGTGCTGTTGTCAGGGTCACGAAGGAAGAAGAAAGAGAGAGAGATAGAGGGAGCAAAAAAGAGTGAGACAGAAAGCTGCAGCACAAATTACTTTTGTGTTTTGTGTTGCTGTAGTTTTAGTGCCGTTTGCTTTGGTGCATTACAATTTTCATAACAATGCCTGTCATTATCATGATTATTTTTCAAAATCACCCATACACGCGTACAGACACAGGGAAAGCCTTCACACACACAGGTAGAAAGCGCTATACAGGTGCCGCCATTTTGAGCTCAAGTTGCCGTTTTTGCCTTCATCGTTGACGGCACTAATCAACAATTTAAATCCATTTTCCGGAGCTGCCTGACTGCCAGCTATTGTCGGCGTTGGTAATTTGCTCGGCTGCTCATCATTCAACAGCACAACATGCACACACACACACACACACCTGTTCACACACATTGGAGCATGCTCATATGGACTCTTTGCGCAACCGGATATGCCGCTTTAATGGATCCAAAAGGAAGTCACGCGTATTTTGTTTATAACCTGCGTCCTGGCTCCCATTTCCAACTACGTCTAATGTTTAAACTTAATACCCTCAGCATTGTCGTTGTCGTTGTCGTTGTTGTTGTAGGTGAAGCTGAAGCTAGATCTGCTACAACATCATCACCTTTGCTTTCCCCTGTGGCGGATGTGTAGAGTAACATCCAAAACAACTCTTGGCTTGTAAATCACGAACGGAAGTGCTACGTGCCAACCAAAATGTGAACCGAGAGTGTTCAACACACGCTCTATTGGGCATAATTAGTTTCAAATATTTGCGCTAAAGAAAATTTAATTTTTCCAAAGCATTTTCGTAATTTTCAGCAATGTGCCCTTCCTGCATCCGTCCAATGGAAGGGGCTCAGCGAAGGAGACATAATGAGAACATCATTGTTGGGTCTACTTATTCTGCATTGTGGAATTTTCAATTAAATATTGTAAGCTTAAATATAAATGTGAAAAGTTTAGAAAGTTTTGTGAATAGCTGTAATCAAATCAACGAGCAATTTAATGGATCATTTTAATGGAAGCATATACAGAATCAAAGTATAAACCTTCAGTTATTATTGCTTATGAAATTGTGTAACATTTTGCAATTCATTTTGTCATTCAAGCAACAGAAGGAATAAATGTGTATATCCAAGCTTATCAAAAACTTTTGAATGCACAATCTGAAACTCCTTGACTAATTCTGGCTTCTGTAAATGCACGAAGACATCGCATAAATATTCAATAAAACCTCGTACTAAAGACACAAAACTTGGGTTTGATTGCCGTTGTGTCTGCAAACTGCAAACAACAATAAAAACTCTATTAAATACGCATAAATTAAGGCACGTTGTGGCTTCCATCTGACACTCACACACACTCCGCACTCGTCTTCCAACTCAGCTGTTGGATTTACGGTTAACAGTTTTTAATACCCTGCTCCCTAAAAGTTCATATGGAAACTTTTATGCCATTTTCTGGCTTTGGTCGTGGCCTGTGCCTGTCTCATTCACATTCACATTCACATTCGCACTCAAATCAAATGAACACATCCACGACTCAAGCCACAAAATGCAATGAATTCAATGCAAAAGTTTTGTCTGGCTTACCGCACCTGGCCAAAGCCGTAGCAATCTAAGCCATGAAAGGCATGGTAACTATATCTCGGGTGTTAAGCTGCCCTAGTCCCATCTAAGTCCACATAAAAGTTCAGACAAATTATGCATTAGACAGTCAGTTAGTTAGTTGACCAAGTTCGCCCTCAAATTTTGTAGCTCCTGACATAAAAACCTCATATTTTTTGACCAAATACGCAAATTGCATGCGCCAATTCAAGCTCCAGCTCACATGTCACCTTCCACCTGCCACCTTCTACCTGTGACTGACCCTCGATGTGCTTTGGCTGCGAATGAACACTGAACGAGCCGTGACTTTGACGGACAGTGTCGAACGTTGAGTGAAATTGGCGTCTTTCCTGTAGTTGCATTATTTCCTAGTTTCCTAACTGACTCACGGAATTACTGACATACTGTAAATGAGAGACAGAAAAACTTGGAAAATTATGTAAATATTATATTATTAATTAGGAATAAAGATAAGTAGCTAAAGCTGCTTTGACTTACCTTTATTTATTATAACAATAAAGGGAAATATAAAAATTTAGTAATAGAGAATTTGATGCAGGTATATAGGATATTCAATATGTCTGCTTTACACTGTGAAGTTACGATAAATTAACTCAATTATTTTAAAATGTTCCCAGTTTCTTGAGATTTATTTCTGCTTTAGCATTTTCAACTCGCCATCGTCGTAGATATAAAAATCTTTTTAAAACTGCAGACCATACATAAAACTAAAGAAGTAAGTACTTCGAAGCATACTTGCGATGCTCAGTTCATAGGAGAATAAAAACGAAAACTTGGCTAAATAAAAAATTCTAAAAGGACTTCAAGAGCTGGCAAAGAGCTCATCAATTATTTTATGGTACTTTACTTCGTTTTATGTCAGTAGTGAGATAACGATTGCGTTTGCTAAAGCGGAAATTGCACATTTAGCAGCCATCACTCAAATCACATATCATAACTGGTATGAATTTGTTAAGGAAGCCAGCAGCAAATAACATCAGATATAAATTTTAATTTATACTGAACCTTCCTTCCCGTTAGCCCTTCTAGCCCCAAACTACAAAGTATTCGACACTAAAAAGTTATCAAGAAATTGTGTGCCATTGAAAGGATTTATTACACTTGTCCTTTTAACAAATTTTGCGCATTATTTACGGTTTTTTTTTGCCGGCAAACCGCACGCACACAAACATAAACTCTCCCATATATTTGATATATGCGATCCTTCCAACCTGTTCAGTGAGCCAAGCATTTACTGGTGCCCCCACTCAAAGTTTCATTTCACTTTTTGTGCAGCTTAAACATTTTTTAAAAGTCACCAACACTTACGCATTTGTCAATCTCTATGAAAAGGGCAATGCCAACAAAATCAAGAAAAAGAGAGAATAACACGAAGAATTTCAGCAGCAAACCCAAAACTGACTTGCACGCTCTGTCCGCATGCTGACTGCCAATCCTTATTGACAGCACCACTTCCGCTTTGGCAGCCAAAATAGCTGCGAGCGCCATAAATTAAACCCATGTGCCACAAATTTATTTCATCCTGTATGCGATAGTGTGAGTAAATGTGTGTGTATGTGTGTGTATATGTGTGAATGTGTTTGTAAAAAACTTCAAAGTGAAAAGAGACTATTATATCGAATGGAAAAGGCAGGCGCCATATACAGGACGCACTTGGCATAAGCGCTCTTACAGTTTAGTATACGGTAATTGACATGTAATGCGGTTACGATTGACAACAACAACAACAAGAACTGCTTCAACTTGTGAGTGGCAACAATGTTGCCCACATCCGGTCGCCATTTTGACTTGCCCTTCCACCAGCGTTGTTGTGTGACAAATTCCCAGTGCCAGCAAACGCCCCGTAAAACTAAGCTGGAACTTCAGCGCACAGTGAAATAAACTTGAATATATTCGCATTTTAAGATTTATAAAAATTTAATATTAATAAAAATATTAAAAATATTCATGATAATCTAATTGTGAAAAATTATTATTTCAAACTATTCATAATTTAGCTACAGTTTGCATTTACTTTAGATGAGATTAGTTAAGTAGCTTAAGCTATTGAAATATCAAAAATATGTTACACTGATTTGTTAATGATTTATTTAATTTACTTATGAGTTGGAACCACTGTGACTGCGACTGCTTGACTGGCAATAAAAAGCAACTCAAATGAAATGAACCCCATGAAAAATGGCCAAGTGTTTGCCAAGAAATGTTTGGTTAGGTTTTTGCCGGCCAACCACCTGACCATTGAGGCGTGCACTTGGGCACGGCAATCGAACGTCAGCGCGAAAGCAGCAGCTACAGCAACCACAGGATGTCAGCATAAATCAAAAGGCAATGGCAGGCAGAAACTGGTCTGGAGTAAAAAAAAACCATAAGAAATCATTTCTAATCCCAAAAGTTTTGTAAACGCATCGCAGCAGACATCGTCGACCATGGAAGCTATCAGCAGGCTGGCCATGAGAAATGTTGCTTACTTGTTACCAACTCAAGAGGCAATAAGATGTGGGAAGCAAAGAGTTCGGATGAAATGGGAGATAGTGGAGAAAGGGGATAACCAATATCACTAGCTACTTTTTCATTGGGTACTTGTGCTCCTGGTCTGGTCTCTGCTTGTCTCGTCTGGCCTTTACCCGAGGGAACGCATAAATTGGACAACCAATTTAAGGCCTAAAAACCACTTTTGCGTTTATATTCATGCGCTCAACTTTTTGCGCAACTTAAATGCCAGGACCACATTGGCCAATATAGCCTGTAGTCTGTTGACTGTCGACTGTCGACTGAAGTAGCATGTCGCCTGCTAGGGATTTGCGTGGTCTTCTCTCCGCCTGTCGCTTGTCTCTTTACTCTGGTTTATGGCACACGGTAAGCACGTGCAAACATTTGTCGTGGTTATTTCGTTTGGATTTGAATCGCTCTCCCTTGTAGTTTACAACCTGCTGCTGATGATGGGCCAGGACTCTTGCTGATAACGCCGACAGTCACCAGCATTGGCCAAGTGTTCGCTCACTTGGCCTTACCTTGGCTTTTTGGGATTGTTGCGTTAATAGTCGGACGATAAGATTTCGCTTCACTCCGACTGACTGCTCGTTTTCGTTTTTCATTTGTATTTGGGTAAGGTAAGCTGTAAAGGAAGCTATTAATTAGACTCCCAACAGGAGAAATATATATTCACCTATATAGTATGGATGTAAATCTGAATATATACTAATGCTTTAAAGATATTCAATTTTCTAAGAACGGCAAACGGTTTGATCTCTCTAGAGAGAAAAATGTCCTTTTTTGAGTCGTTTATTGTTTTTTTTGAGCCAAAATATACTAGAAGGGATTTAAAAGTCAGTCATTCGTTTTATTATTTGCTAAATCCATTAAACTCTCTGACCCCAAATAGAGCCAAGAACTAGTATTCAGCTATTTTGCTATACATAGAGGGATGAGTCCACAAAATAGTTGCCAAAATAACTTAGTTGCACTGAAGACCCTGTTTACATGTGTGTAAGTGTGTGAGCAACAATTTTGAAGGCATAAATCTGAAAAATGCCGTGCGTTAATCAGCTGATGTTTTATGGCGCTCTACACGCTTGGGAAAGGCCGTCGAACTGTCTGCTAGAGAAAATTGCATTGCATTTTTTTTTTGCTTATTTCGCAGTCAACTTCTGCTAGTTGGAATTTCAAATTTTCTTTTGGCACTTGCAGAGCTCCTTTTTGACTAGGCTGGGCCAGGGTTAGGGACCTTCATAAAGATATTCGTATTCATATAAGCCCCGAAAACGGTTCCTTAATTTGAGCATAATAAGTGCGCTGCTCGGTCACGCTGGTGCATGATGAATATTCATGCAGCATCTTTATGGCAGCTCAGAACTCAGAACTTTGCGCAAACAAATGAAAAATGAATTTCCTGCTTATGTTTATGCCTGGCATATGTTGAATGCTTCACTCGACTTGACTGCACTTGCTTCTGCTCTGTGTGTGTGTTTCTATGAGCAGCAGGGCAGACAAAAGCTGAGCGTGAATAAATATTACTCATACGAGCTGTTGCACAACAATGTGAGATGCCACAGGCAAGTATTTACACCTACAATGCAGCTGGCAAACACAATCAAATGCTGCATTAATGTGTGAAAAATGCATAATATGCATAAATATCTATATGATTTTTCCCATATGTCTGTGTGTATAAGCAACAAACTGGCTGCTGTCATAACAACAATTGCAGCAATGGCAACAACAAGGACATCAGTTAGTGCCGTCTGTAGCTATACTCGTAATGATTATCCATTGAAATGGAAATGCCAGCCAAGGATTTAATATAATTCCCAATGCGTGAAGTGCGCTGTGAAAACTTTTCACACTGCAGATGCAAAAGATGAAGAAATAGAAGAAGAAGCATCATTCTCAGACTCAAACTCAAAGCGCATCTTCTCAGCATGAATTGCCAGGCAAAGAATAGAATTCAATTTAAATAGATTTCCGCTTAGAGGAAATTTAAAAAGTGCTGCAAAAGGCAATTGTTAACACAAACTGGGCTGCTGTTGTATCTGATTCGCCCTCCCTCTTTCACAGTGAGTGTGTGTGGCAAGTTGATTGAAAAACTGCTAACTACATACACTTAGTATACGTACAACGCACAAACACCATCATACACTCACACATATGTATATAAAAGAATTGCAACAGTCATGCATTGAAATGAGAGGAAAACGAAAGAAGAAAACGGCGTGGGCTAAGAAATGTTTATTAAGACGAAGGACGACATTTAGATTCCCTTTCAAAATTATCCTATGTCTAAGATTAATTGTGTTGTAACAAAGATTTTCTCAAATTATATAATTACTCTAAGCGCTTGCTGATAGGGATGTCATTAAAAATCACTTAAAATTTTTTGATTTCTTGTTCATTAACGCAGAGTTCAAGTCATTGATATGTCAGATAAACCCTTCCAAGATACCATTCACATGATTTTGTGACTATAATGACATATTTGAGCCACAAATCAGTTAATTATCCACAAGTAGGCTATTTTTTATTAATTAACACTTGGTACCTAACGCGTTCAAAGTGCTTTAAATAAGGCAATGGGTTTGAGAAGCGTATAGAAGGGCTGCAATGATGGCATCGGCAGCTGAAAGTCTCGCACAAAGGTAAAATGCTAAGCAAACGTGCGTGCGAAAAAGGTAATTGAAAAACAGTTTCCGTTTCTTATTGGCATTTACATTTGCCCAGCACGAGGACTTCTTTGCCAATTCCCAATTTCCATTGCAATTGCTTACTCTCCATTTCAATCTACCTTTCCCAGCTCTGTCTCTTACGTTCGGTTTTCAAATGCAATTGAAATACTCCTTAAGGCGTTACAACGCACAATGAAGTCAATGCTTGATTTAATATGAAAATGTATATGAATTCTAATTACATAAAATTCAATATGAAATTGCTGTTGGAAAAGTTGAAATTAGACTGCAACTTGTAATTGTTCTATTACATTTTAGCTCTTATATTTTGTTTCAGTTGATCCTAATTTATGGTAACGTAGGTCGTGACCAGTCTATTGGCAACATTCCATGCTCATATCTCAGTGTCAAGCTAATCACAGCGAAGAATGCTTATGGGAATGACGCTTGAATAATAAAGCGAAATAATTAACATTCGCGATGCCTGTCCGAGTTTGATAAATGGCAATGCATTGCAATGGGGCGTTTCATTAATGTGTTGCATAGTTTTAAGCGTTATGCTAATTGCCGAGCGAAAGCGAATCAAAAATAGAAACGGAAACGAAAACGAAAATGAAAATGAAAGCAAATTTCAGCCGCAGACTCGCATGGCAACTTTTAATTAAATTTTTCAAGTATGTGACGTGCATAGGTGTGTGTATGTGTCTGTGTCAGCTGCATTTGCATGTGTATGACAAGCCAAGTGACTGACAAGTGAAAGAGAGAGATAAGGAGAGAGAGAGAGAGAAAGACAGAACGGGCTAGCAAAATGTAAGTAATGACTAAATGCGCACTCTGACAGTTAAACATGACAAAAATGTTCTCTTTTTTTTCGCTGAGCTTGATAAATGATAGGGAGACAAGTACAACAGGAGCAACAACTTTACAAAGTTGACAACACATCCCAAAAAAGTTGAGCTGGACCTCACTTTGTTGCCCTTCATAGTTTTTGTTCCTTTTTCCAGTTAGACTTTCTCTGCGTTTCCTTTTTTTTTTTTTGTTTAATTTTCCCTTTTGTAGAACAACATTTTGAGTGAATAAGAGGGATTTCCGGCATAAATACGCCAACACCTTCAAAAGCGAGTGCAAATGCAAAATGAATATGAATAAGACTGTGAATGCGCACAAGCAAAGGGCCAAGCGAAAAGGAAAATGAAATGAAATGGAATCTCCAGCCAAATGGCAAAGAATAACACAAATAAAAATAATAAAAAAAACAAAACAGAGCATATAAAAAATGAAAAGGCGAGATTATTATTTATGACTTTGTGGCTTTGAGAAAACTTTTAATGTTGAAAATTCCTGTTTCTTTTTCAACAATTGTCTACCCTGCAATTTACAATCTGGTTGGGTAAGGTAGCAAGTCTTATAATAATAGTTACCCTCATAATTTATAAACTTTTATATGACAAAGTGTAATGATTTTAATATTTATGTTATTTCATCCAAAACATTCAACTATTTCGTGGCGTTAGTAATTAGACATTGTTTTTGATGTCCCAAAATGGGATGAAAGTAACTAAAATTAATGTTTCCACTTTTTCTCTGTCTTCCCATTTTTTTTTATTGTTAATGCACCTAACATAGATACTTTAAATACAGCAAATTAAATTCCTTGTAAGCCTACAACAAGGCAAAAGGTAACTGTCCGATGGAGAGCCTTAAATACAAAATATAAAAAATTAAGTCATTGTATTTCTGACTCTGACCGACTTAGTAATTTGTGAGTTTCATTGATTTTATTCTCACTCTTGGACAGAACCAATTTCTTTATTTACGAGAGAATTGTATGAACGGACTGCATTTTTAATGCGCAGCCTTTTAAAATAATAATATTGATTCCGTATTAATACATTTTATTATTTGTTGAAAGAAAAATTTAAAAAAAAAATTCATGTTAATTAATAAATAAATTCTATTTAAATTAAAGGTAAAAACTTAAGTTATATAGATCAAGCTTTTGTGCTATGCATTTTTAATTATTTTGTTAACGACGCGTCATGTATCTATCTCCAATTGAGACATACTTTGCTCACACAAATGGCCTGTCCGCATTTCTGGTATTCATCCGCAGGTTGTTAACCGCACGAATTGTAAAGTAGTAGATTAACTCTATAACACTTAGGATGCTGGCACCAAGAAAGAGCCCCATTATGCCACCCAAGGATACAACAATATCCATTTTGTTGCGAAGCGACTGGCGGCGAAACTGATATGCAGGCCACATAGACATTGATATACGTATGGTGAGTTTCGTTGATCCGGGAACACTGAAAATGTCACCGAATTGCTAAAATACAAGATCAAACGTGATGCCTTTTTGCTTGTAACTCACTCGTGTTCTTCGTACGAATATATATTCTTCAAGTCGGCTTCCGTGCAGGAGGGCAAGCATTCGCAAGAAGACATAGTATGTTTATTCCTTTTCATCATTTGCAAATCCGAACTTATAAGTCCTAGCCGCTCCACACATAGATAGCCTTCGTAGTCACAGTCGGGAAAGCGTTGATCGTTGAAGGGATTATAGTGGTAGAGGGAACAGTTGCATCGATCCATTTGATGGATTCGGGTGCAGTCGGTGATACAGGCACTGTAGCTATACGCCTTAAATACGCTCCTTGGCGGCACCTCATTAGGAAAGTAGCAATCGCGAGCCTCTGGTGAAAAGTCTTTAATGTCTGGATCATTAACCAATGCCTCTGTGTAAAATTTAATGGTTTTTATCGTTCCTAAACCAGATAAGAAATTCACAGAGGGCAGCGATGGATTTGGCAAATCCTCCTCATTTAGTATGTCCACCCGTACTGACTGATTCACTACCAGTTTAAGCTCTGAGTTATCACTCCGGTCGATACTGGCCGGTAACCAATGCTCCGATTTACGATTATTGTTTTGCAGCGAGTTGAGCAGGAAACAACGACCGTACGGGGTCCACATCGGAAGGAAATACTGGCAACAATCAAATGATTTACCCGAGAAACTGCACTCATTGAATATATCAGAACAATTTAAGCCAAACTGATAAAAGAAGAGATTCTGATCATATTACCCCATTAAGCAAACAAGAAAACTCACCCATGACGATAACTGACGATAACCATTCAGTGGACATTTTGCACAGTCGTCACAAATATTTGTTGTATGGCAGTTTTCCGTCAATTTATTCATCGCATATCGCTCTGGGAATATTATAAATGCCAAATGATCGCGCACTTTTAAGTCAGTGGAATCCCTACCCAAGCTGAGAAGGGAAAGTATATGTTTTTTTAATATTATCGTAAACAACAAGTGTTGAACCAACCTATGCACATAATTCAAGAGTTTATTTCCCACATCAGAGGGAAGCTGACATACGCTGATACTTGGATATTGAATCGACGCAAATGGAGATGTACTCTCATAGACAACACTTACAGCACTTGTGGAAAAATCACGCTGATACTGGCTGATTAGAAGAGAGACACCCATGACCGATAAAATTATACAAATCAGCCAAAAGATGCGCTCAGTAAAGTGCAATCTATTATAAATCCCAATAAATATCTGTGGCATTCTCAAACCTATACTATACTTGCTTGTGGTTTGCAATATAAGAAAAGCCGACCAGGCTACAATTTGCGCAGTATTCCTTGGTATGGTCCACAATCATTTTAGCCATGTTCCGCCAAGACCGACCGTCGTTTCCATTCGCCATTTGCTGTTCCATATCTGGACAATGGTTTAATATGTCGATCAAAATTCAACTGTCTACTAAATTTTGCTCTTGGATTATGCCTGAATTATATACGAATAAATATAGTATCTGAGAGTAGAATTGTCAACACGATAAGGTCAAAGTGTAAATGTATTTGTAGCAGGCGCTGAATACAAAATGCTGTTAATTATATCAGTGTGCACACCTACAGTTGTGCAGGTTATTAATTTATGAGTCTGAACATGCGTTCATTTTCCAACTCTACGATAAAACTAAATTATATGAACAAACACAAAAAGGACGGAAATCTTAGTTCACACACATACATATATACACATATACATATATAATTATGTATGTTTACTATCTCAATCAAGTGAATATTTTGCCATTCAAACTTAAGTTAAACTTGCTAGACACTGGAATAATTAGAGTATTTTACTACCTATATAAAATCATCGTGCTAAAGTTAAGCTCTATAACTCTAAAATAGAAAGGATAAGGGAGTGATTTTAGCTAAAAAAACATTTAAATTATTAACAAGTGTTTTGTTAACACAAAAATGTGATGAAAGCAACACAAATGAATGCTTCGATTTTACGTTCTTCATTTGAAATTTCTATTAATACTATTAGGACAAAGCGACAGACCGCTGTCCAGTGGAGATATAGAAACAAGAATCTAGATACAAATGAAGTCATTGCAGCCGCTGACTCAGCAATTGCTGGGTTACATTGATTTTCTGCTCACACTTGAATTTACTTACAATCCTTAGCCGTATTCTTGCCTCGGGAGAACACTATGCCAAGTTTGCATTTTTAATGCGCATTGCAGTCACTCGACCACATATTGGCCGGAGACGTAAGTAAGCTGAATATATAGTCCATATATCAATATTATAATATAATTTCAAGACTATTACAATTTAAACAATTATTTTTATTATGACTGTGTCCTACCTTAACATTAATTTGAAAGTAAACAAAAACATTTAATTGTTTTATTAATTTATTAGCTTTAATTCGATGGATAATTTTATGGGTGACAAATTTGTGTAAATCTCTGACACTTCTTATCAGTGTGCGTAAGTATATTAAATATATTTATATATCGTTTCCATCTCGTTTAATTAAAATCGGCTTACTCAAGCTCGCCTCTTTACATTCCTATTTGACATTTGCAGAGTGTTTGCTGCACGAATCGTAAAGTAGTAGAAAAACTCAATAGCACTAAGGATACTAGCACCGAGAAAGAGACCTAGAATGCCACCAATAGTTACAACAATATCCAGTTTGGTGCGTAACGCAACCCGGCGAAGCTGATACTCGGGCCACATTGTCATCGATACAGTTATATTGGCGTCTTTTGCTCCGGGATATCTGAAAATAATAGAATCCTCCAGAAGATGTTATGGTAGTGTTATAGAGTTCAACTCACTCAACTTGCTCATTTGAATAGATGGCTTGGATATTGGATTCGGTGCAGGCAGGCAAGCATTCACACTTCGCAACCGGATGTCGGTACTTCATCATCCATGCAATGTTTGGTTTGACCACTCCATGTCGCTCCAGGCACAACAGGCCATCATAGTCGCAGTCGGGATAGCGCTCATCGTTGAAGGGGTTGAAGATGAAGAGAGAGCAATTGCATTTATCAAACTGAGCCAATCTGGTGCAGTCGCTGATGCAGGCGCTGAAACTGTATGCCTTGTGTACGCTCCATGAGGGCACCTCATCGGGAAAATAGCAATCCCGAGCTTCGGGCTTGATGTCAACGATTTCTGGATCATTTACCAATGCTTCTGTGTAAAATTTAAATATCTTGTGGATTCCCAATGTGGCACTCGTAGTGACAGCTGGCAACGACAATGTGGGTAAATCCTCCTCGTTGAACAAACTCAAGATCGCCGCTCTTTTTAGGTACATGTGGAACTCTGGTGGGTTATTTCGTTCCAAAGTTGTCGGCAACCAATGTTTCGATCCATGTTCGTTATTTTGCAGCGAGTTGAGCAAGAAGCAGGTCCCGGAAGGAGTCACCATTGGAAGGAAGTATTGACAGCAATCAAAAGATTTACCCGAGAGGCTACATTTATTAAAGATACCACTACAATTCAATCCTAGCTGTGAATAGAAAAGAAGTCTCATTTTAAGCCATCTTAAAGATATTATAATCTTTTTACCCGCAAGGCTAACTGTCGAAAATCTTTCTTTGGACATTTAGCACACTCCTCACAGCTTTCGTATGGCTTACATCTCTTCTGTATTGTGTTGGGAGAATATCGATCAGGGAACAATATGAAAACCATATGGGAATGAACGTCAAAGTTGTAATCCTCACCCATGCCTGTTCCCAAGCTGTATCCATAAGAAACAAACGTTCTTTGCTTGTCATTGAACAATAATCATTATCTAAGATTACAAAATACCTCTGAATATATTCCTCAAAGCCACCTCCAAAGTCATATTTTGGAGGAAGTTGACAAACGCTGATGGATGGAAACCTGATTGGCGCAAAAGATGATATACTCTCATAGATAACACTCACAGCTCTTGTGGAGAAATCTCGCTGATACTCGCTGATCAGATAGGAGACTCCAACGACAGACAAAATCACACACAATAGCCAAAAGATGCGTTCTGAAAAGTGCAATCTGTTCTGAAAGTGAATAACTATTCCCATATACACTCACTTGTGATTGGCTATGTAGGAAAATCCGACAAGGCTACAGTTTGAGCAGTATTCCTTTAAGTAGTCCACAAATCCCATGAACTTATCACGCCATGACCGACCGTTATTCCTATTCGTCAACGGCATTTCCAGGTCTGCTTAATTTTTGCTAATATTTCGATCGCAAGTCAACTGAATACTGAATTGAGCTACTGATTTGTGCAGGCATTATATATACATACAAAATATGCATTGGAAATAACTGTATTAATGACAGTCCCGTCTCCCTTTCTCTCACTCTGAACTGGCGGCTTAAATACAGGCGACATATTTGTCAACTTGCTATTCACAAAAATTTTATTCTATTTTATGGCTTGAGAGCTTAGAACGAAATTGTTTTTACAATTAGATTTCAACACCATATGTATATTTGATTCGATAAAAAAAACTTCTATAAATAATGTGTGTAAAAAGTATCTGTAATTTTTGGCACCTGTGTCAACTTTCAGTGCATTATTCATAAAGTTTCCAATGCCAACTCCTGCTCAATTGGGCTGGTTAGGCAGGTGAGCTGCTAGCACATGCAGTAAGCTATTGCTGGGGCAAACGAGTGAATAAGCGACCCATTCATACACTCAGAGAAATAACACCCACACAGAACGTGCTGGGACGCGTTGCAACGTGCAACGTGCAACGTAAAATGAACTCAACATGTTATTGGTGTTCAGAACTTGACGTTAAATTAGAATTAAGCAATTACGACTCATTTGCGCTGTGGAAAACACTTAAAAACAATTAGAGTGCTTATTGAAATTTCAAGTGCCGCCCATTTGACAACATGCGAGCTTCATGCAAAACTAATGGCGGCGTTTTAATTATTTATGCGGCCAGACATGCAGGAAAATTGTTTACGTAATCACGCTCCAACAATAATAATGCACGCATCGCATAGCTGTGCAGTTTTTAATACCCTGTAGTTCTAAAACTAACAAAAGTATATTTGTACTGACTGTATTTCAAGTGACGCAACGTATTTTACAAATGATGAACAAGTTTTGTGCAATCTTTTGTCAAATATATTTAATTTAAATAAAACAATTACTGTTAATTTCGCTATATAAATGTCATAGTCTATCATTCCGTCAACTAGTCTGACAATGAGTCCGTCAAGCAGTGCATCAGTTATTTAGCATTATTTTATGGAAATTTAAGCTTAGTGATTGTTAAAGTACCTGCAATTTTCAATAAAATTATTTAATTATTTACAAAGCCGGCTTTCGCACTTAAAAGTCCACAAGAAACTGAAGTGAAACATTTAAAATGGCAGCTAAGAATATTGTAATTAAATTTATGCAAGAACAATTAATAAAAATTTGTCACAGTTACAATTTGAATTTTTAAACAAATTAAAAGCCAAAGCTAAATATACGTTAAGAAAGTAACTAAACTGAGCTTCAGCTGTAAATTTAATTTTGCTCTCAAAAATCAGAATATCTCTTCACATTCTGAATATTACAACTTGAAACGAGGGTTAGTTTATTGTTGTTGTGGTCAGTTACGCTATCAGAGTTATGTCGAGAACCTCACTACACTTTCCGGTCTGCTGGAAGTTGATCACATATTTGCTTGTGTTTTTAGACTGATTTTATTTTTGTTTATTTGCATGGAGCATGGAGCTCACTCCGTGCGTGGGGCACCACACCAAAAATGTTGCAGGTGTATCGACAAAATGTCAAACGCAACGCTGCAATAGCAGCATTGACAACAGAAACAACAACAACAAACAAAAACAAACAGCAGCAACAAAGACAAACGACATGGCAATTTAAATACTAACATGTGTATGAATAGAGGTAGCTATGTTAGCTCTATCGGGCCAATAGGATTCGTGGGGGGTTACCGAGAGGAAGCTGTTGGCCCATGCAATTGCTGCTGTGATGTCGACACACAATTAACTTGAAAATACTTCAAGGCATGTTAGGTGTCAATTAGTTGGCATCCGCTAAGCGCCATGCATACGAAATTAACCAGCTGAAATGAATAAATATTATTTACATTTTACAGACCATTTAGTCACAAGAAACATTTACCGCTAAATCAGAAGAAGGAAATAAATTGACAATTATATAAGCTTAAACTTTAAAATGATGGTTAAAGTTTATAAGCATAAATACCAAACGTGGTTATTAGCTCGTGCCACATTCCATAACGAAAAAATTATTAAAAAACTTTTTGAACAAAAAATCCTTTAACTCATGACCATTTAAGCAAATGTTTGCTGAGTGTGTGCCCCCGAGTTGAACTCACATAATTTGCAAACATTTCATCCAGAGTAATAAATGAAATTCATTTTGGCCAGCGAAACTAACCAAAAAAGGGCAGCCGCAATAAACAAAATCGAAAATCAATAAAAATCAAAATGATATAGGTAAAACATGAATGACCAAATATAATAAATATACAGCCACAAACAACAAACGTGAGCCACAACAAAATGACAACCGCAAAACAAAAGCCAAAAAAAAAAAAGAAAACACAAAAATATATCAATGAAAAAAGAAAATAAACAACAAAAAATCGTGTTCAAGTGCCACGTTTTGTCGTCTAAACAACGGGGCGGAGGCGACACCGACAGTGGCAGCGGCTGCTGTCGTTAGCTAGGGCCATGCCCCATGCCCCTTGCCACATGCAACGCCCTCTCCCCACTCTCACTCCCACTCTTCACTCCCCAGCTATCAGTAGGCAGACCGGCATGCTTTTGCAAACAAAATGTTGCTGTTTTTGTTTGAACATGCGCTGACAATATTGCAACAATGTCGCTTAAAGTTTGAAGAGCAACAAACAAATGAAAAAAAAAAGAAAAAAAAAACTAAAACTTACTAACAACAACAACAAAAGCAGCAACAACTAGAAGCCAAAACCAAATAGCAAACAAAATCTATGATGAACATTTGTAGGGCCCGTTGTCAACAGCACGTAAACAATTGCCAGACCAAATGGGTTCTCCTAATGCCTGGTGACAGGGGAACTGGGTGACAAGGGGACTGGGTGACTGGGGGACAGGGGGGAGGGCAGATCGAACTGTTTTGCATGTCTGATGCTGCAACTGGAGGCTGGCTTAAAGCATTAAAGCGATCTAAGGCGGTTGCCGGTGAAAACAGAAAAAGACAAGAAACTGTGGAGGCAAGTAGATGCAATAAAAGGCCAATAACAATGCAATAATAATAACAATAACAACTGCAAACCAAAGGCAGACCACAATGCTGCTGCTGTGGCAACAACAGCGGCAACAGTTGTTAGCAATATCAGCGATAAAAGTTGTAACAATTATCATTTGAAAGTGCATTGTTACAGTTGTCAGTTGTGGCGCTCAAGTGGCTGCCACAGCCAGAAGCAGTGGCAACGGCAACGGCAACAGCAACTACCACAACGACAACTGCAGCTCGTGCCAGCAGCAACAACAATATTGTTGACGTCGGCAACGCTATGAAAATTAATATGCAGAAACTGCAGCAATTGCAATTTGTTGTTAGCGCTTGAAGAAACAATGAGGATGACGCCGTCGAAAGAAATATTTTACATATTGTCGCATAAATTTCCATGATTATCGCTGAAGAATATCAATTAGATGCGAGTAAGAGTGTGAGTATTTCTATGGTTTGTCCAAGTCATTGTTTAATGTGGAGCATGCTCGCACATTCGCGTAATGAGTTATAGAATTGTCATTCACAAGCGATTATATTGAATGAGTTATAACACGAGCTAACGATGCATTTCTAACTTGCGTTCCGAATAATTAATTAGACTTGGCACATTCGATACTCAACTGATAGATGATATATGCTCCAAATGCTTTTAAAGCCAACTCAATCAATCGTAGTCTCTACATAATTCATTTGCTAATATGAATGGCAGTATATCAATTTGATTTTGAAAAAATTCAATTTATGGAGATTTTTTGCAAAGTTGTTATATTTGTAAATTTAACAAAATTGTTAACATAAAAGTTATTAGCGTGGCATATGTATAATAATTATATCTATTGTTATTTACAACTATAGTGAATATTTAAATCAAAGTCAATAATTGTTGGGCTTAATGACAGTTAATTAACATGATTATAAAATCAATTTGGACTCATGTGTTCTGAAGAGTAACCAAAATGTGCTGGGAAAAGTAATTAAAGCAATTAGCTGGAATCCAAAACCAAAACCAACACCAAACCAAGCCCGAAACAGTTGCCTGATTTAATATTGCCAGCCACATAAATCTTTTCATTAAAGTTCAATTAATCAAAAGCTTCCTGTCATGCCGCATAAATCTCATAACGCACAGAATACAGCCACAGCTACGAGTGCGACTACGACTTGTATAGATACAAGGATGCAGTCAAGGACATACACACAGATATACAGAGAAGCCTTTTGAAGTTATTTGTCACCATTTTGGGGAGCACACAGCACACAGAACAAACAAGTGTGCAATGTGTTGCGTTTACAACGAATTTTGCCACGCCCACAGCTTAGACCAGAACAGTTGCCCTTAGGCAGGTAATAACAACCTCGGTCGACAAATATTTGCATTAGAGATGAGAGTGTGAGCAGCTCGTGAGTGCACAACTTCATCATAGTCCAATTGTTGAGAGACTTGTTGCCTAAAATAACTTTAATCACAATTGATTTGGTAAGGTAAGGAAGTGAGTTACATTCGATAGTCGTGACACGAAATACACGCATCTCTAATATGCACAATACTGCAGAGAGTCACAGGAGGTGCTGGTGCAGGAGCTGCAATGTCCGGAGCTGACCACCAAGTGCTTCCACTCTGATTACATTTCCAGTAATGCCAACAGACCCACTCCCAGGCCGAGGCCTATGTCCGGGTGGAGGTCCGTGGATCGTAGTCTGTGGTCGAGCAGGTGCATGGCATAGGCGTGTCTGTGGGCGGTGCTCTTTTTGTATTTCACCTCGACAATTAACAAGCAATAAAAGCAAGCACAATGCAGCGTTGATAAATGTTTTGTCGCTTAAGCAAAGTGCTCGGTATGTAATTAACAAAAATAGATTTTACAACGCCCAATTGAATTTACCTATGCTCAACTACATCGACGAGGTGCATGAAGCTAGAAGAGAGCGGTAACAGCGGAAGCTGCACGTCTTTCGCTTGAACTTTTGCCAAAAATAACATTGATTGCCTTGCACTTTGTAAACCAAATGCGGCAGTCAACACCTGAGCAACTTTTCGCTGCTTGTTCACACTTTATGAATGGAAACTGAACTGAGTCAGCCAAGGAGTCAAGACAGTGGAAGCTGTGTGGGTGGTCGCCAACACGAAATGCAAATTAAAAAGTCAAAGCCAAATGCAAGTGCAAAAAGTGTTACACAACTTACGAGCACATTCATTGACTGCAAATCGAAACGTGCGCCAGCAACGCCAACGCCAACGACAGCGCCGACTGCGGCGTCGACTGCGACGCCAACGCCATTGACAATTGCCAGCTGCTGAGTGCCTGACTGCCTGGCTGGCTGACTTGGCTGACAAGGTTATGGCTCAGAGCCGCGCAAATATTTGGCATGCCGAACCAAAAAAAAAATACCATTGCATTACGCATACGCACTGTTCGCCCAGGCAAAATTCAAACAAAGGAAATTACCGAGTGTGAAAAATAAATTGAAATATGCAGACCAAGCGGCTTACTTGTGACGAATCCCGTGCGCACAGTGGTCTTAAATAATCTTGGCATTAACAAATGAATAAAATTATTAAGAAAAAAAAATTAAATACAACTTTAATAAAAATTTGAATTTCAGAAGTATTATGCAAGAAACTTAAAGTTATCCGGGAAAATGGTATTTGCAAGCACTGTGCAGAAGTGGCGAAGCCACTTTGTTTACAGACAGCAAACAGTTTAAAATAATTGCCACTGGGTGGTGGCATGCCACACGCCCAGCTCAAGCGTACGATATCACCCCATAAATGTTGTGCTCCAGTGCGTCCCGATGCGAATCTTGAATGGCCATCGCTATTGCCGGCTAAATGTCACACGCATATAAGTGGAATTATGACAAGCATTTTAACGACTGCGACTGATACGAGTATGAGCGCTCTCAGAGCCCTCAGAGCCCTCAGCCCTCAGTGCTGAGCATAGCGATATGGCAACGCTGGCTGGCCGTAAAACCATAAAAAGGCGACGCGAAATTGAAAGCCAGGCAAGAGCAGAGCCTGAAACGCAATCGCGACAAACGCATGGCCGATGTACGTGAGATTGCGAGTCTGTTAATTGGCAAAAATTGGCCAAACTCCGCAATAGAGCGAGTCCCGGGGGTGACCGGGCAACCTCTCTGGCATATACATAAGTATTTATGCGATAATGCGTAAATTTTAATGAAAAACAACAACAACAACAGCAACAGGGATAAGAAAAAGGAAGGGGGAAAAGAATAATGGAAAAACATTTGCTTTTGCGGCTCGTCGTAAAGTATGCGGGAACTTGAGCAGCGACGTTGTCGGAGTGCGTACTCTGTGCAATCGCCTGAAAGTTGATTTAATGAAGATTTCACAAAATGGCGACATCCGCGTGAGTGTCAGTGTCAGTGTCAGTGTCAGAGAAATCTGCAAATTTATGTGGCGTGCACGTGTGGTGCCTGTGTATTCATGTGGTTGTATCTAAGCAATGGGAAATTGTTTCTTATATCACTTGCTCCAGCTTCTTGGCTCTAGCCAACTGTCGCTTGGCCTGATCCGCGGATCTTCTATCGATATACAACTACATTTTCTTTGGTGGCTTAAAGACAATGCTGCAAGCATACATGATGAACATTACATTTGATTTCGTTATCGATTAGTTATCGAGTACTTACTCGGAAGTAGGGCAAATTGGTGTGTCAGGAGTCAGAAGGTCAGCTTCAACTCACAGCTGCTGCAGGCAATTCAATTTCAATGAACTTGTTGTGGCAGTTGCAAGTGGCACGAAGATCCGTTGGCGGTTGCCTTGGATAATTGAGATGGTGTCGTCCCTGGGGCGGCATTAGAAACAGACAGAGCAATTTCATGCCGAGAGCATCAAAATCGCTGGTGCCAAAATAAAAGCCACCGGTTATTTTGGTTGCCTGCCGCATTAGATACGATGTGTCCAGCTCCAGGGCGCACACATCGATGGCCACGCCCATTTTAGCAGCGACTGGAAACACATTCATGTGCATATTTGTGCTTTGAACACGCGGCTCCTTCGAACCACTCACGATGAGTATCCTTGCATTAACTTGCAACGCTTTACGTGCTTCACTCTTACATAGGCCAAAGCCTTGCTAATAGTGCCAGAAAGGAGACTTGTGGAAGACTGCTTTATTCTCGGGTTCTCCGACTCGGACTCGGACTCGGACTCGCCTCTCATCTCATTTAATTCCTCGAACAACAACTCGCTCGAGTCATTGAAGAAGACCGTGCCATAGCATTCCTCTGGATATATATAGTTGCTGCAAGCAGACCTCAACCTGGATCCGGGCTCTGAATACATTTTTCAATATTCCTACTACTTACACGGAGCGACTGGAGTAGCCAAAAATGGCCAAATCATTTGCAGGCCGCTGCAGCAAATGGGCGTTGGCCAGAAATATGAGGTAGCTGATCACTTTGGCAAAGAGCTCAGTATCACGTCGCAGGTAGCCTTGATTGGCATCGTAATCAATGATAATACACAGCACGTCCTTATCAACAAGTGCTGCATAGACATGTTTGTTCTCGTTGAACTGATTGTGGGTATATGAAAACAACTTACCTGAATCATATCTATTATTGTATTTATTCAAAGCTTGTGGTTTATCTGATTCTCCTGCATATGCTCTGGAATCCATGGCCACATTATTAACTTGGTCCGGTTTGTAATCAATTTTTGTAGCTTTGTTTTATTACAACTTAGTTGACAGAGAGTGTCAGACATTAGACTAAGCAGTGTTGATAAACAATGCCTCTTGAGTGTGTACAAAACATTTATAGATACATTCAAATTATTTCCCAAGCTGCAGAGATCAGTAGCTCATCCATCAAGTCAGATTTCTAATGCTAGTATTTGCATATATTTAGTTCCCAACGTCTGTCTGCAGTGTCAAATCCAATGACCGCATAAAACACCTCATCTACATAACTGCAATATCACAATGAACAATGCATTGTTACAACACGGCCACACACAAGCCTTTTCGCGCCAAGACATGCCAAAACAAACACCCAAAGCAACGGACAACAAACAACCAAGCAACCGAACAACCAAACAACCAAACAACCCAACAAACAAGCGGCAAAGAGACAAACAACATTGCATAATTATGCAATATGGTTATGAGTGTGCTGCTTGACTGTCATCCCGTGGATTGTGCCAGCCAAACTCTGGCGATTTATCGGCTGATTTGGCGTTTTTCTTTCGATTGGCTCATATCCTTTTTTAGTCAAATTAAGCGCAAAAAGCAACAAAAATTATATGAACAACGGGCACAACACGACGCAAAATTATGAACGTGATTAATTCATAGATGGTGGCGCTTAGCCATTGTTTTGGCCATGTTTGTCAGGCATTGCACGATCCACGACGAGGGGCCAACCTCACCTCGAGGGGCCATGTCTGCGATTGACATCCACTAACTGAACTCTCGCCAAAAGCTAAATATAATTATGTGCGCTCGATTTAATCTCCGTCGATTTATAAGCACCTCCATTCACCCCCAACTCCTCTCACCCGCACTCCAATCGCCTCAAGTCAGCGACGGACTTCTTTTTATATTTTTAATCATTTTTTTTTTATATTGATTTTCACAAATGACAACGCAATAGTCAGCCAAAGCCAGCATATGTGACCAGTTAGTGTGGCTGCTGCCAAGCACATTAAAAATGAAGAGATTTTCCTTGAAAATTATGCTACCGTATATGTGTAAATGTGTATATGTGAATGAGTGTGCGTCTCTGTTTCTAAGTGTGTATATATATTTTATTTTTGGTCAAAACAACTTTGTGCTCAAAATTGGAAACCAAAATCGTACAAAAAATGTCACGCAGCCACAGCGTGAGTAAGTCAGACGGACACCCACTTTTATGATACTCGCACTTCAGGCGGCTGCAAGTAGTTGGCGGATTACGAGTAGACGCAGACAACGGACGGACGGACAGACGGACGGACAACCTGATAAAGAGCCGTCGCAAACAAAAAATTGGCTACTTAATTTGGTAATAACAATAATTACGCCTGACTGACTAAACGTTGACCAGCGGCATCACTGGCCGGACAAGCGGTTCCAGCAGTAGCAAAAAAGTCGCCAATTTGATATTGCAGTTAAGAGTAAGCCAATTGACGGTCCATTAAATACCCTAAGTTGTGTAAAGTTGTGCCAATAAAAGGGGCAGAAACCATAGGAATTTTGGAGTCATAAAGATTGGATCAAATTAGGCGCATTACATTTGATTTCAAATGATAATTATTAGAAAAGAAAGAAAAATCATTAAAAAAAATAAAATTTTTAATTATACGTAATAGCTTATTAAACATGTTAAATATTACATGGGCAAGTTTATTAAATTTGTTCTCTAGTTTCAACTGCTGTCAGCAATATTCAGTATTCTCAAATACTGTTAATAAAATTAAATCAAATACATTAATATTGTAATTAAATATTAATTGATTTAAATACATTAATCAAATAAAATTCGGTAAACGTAGAGCATTTGGAAATCGAATCGATATTGCTTCAACGCTTTTCAATTAAAACGTTTAAAGATAATCAATTAATAATTTTTAAGCTACTTTGACAGCGCAGTCACTGTCGCGACAGTCGCTGCCCCCATCGCTGCCGCTGCTGACGCTGACGCCGACGTCGACGACGCTGCTGAGTCAGAGCTTCGCTCAATTAGGTGCAAAGACATCGAGTTGTTATGAAGATTTGCAGTAGATTTATTGGCTATTGCCGATTTGGCCAGTGCGAGTAGTTGGCACTGCCAATGGGGCTCAATGCACTTCGTTGCTGGCCTAATTGGCGACTCAGCTGGCGACTCTCGCTCCCAGCTTGAATATTGATACTGCTGGGGCAACCTATGACAAGCTACTACTCACACATACTCACATACACTCATGAGTACACGAGTATATGAGTACATGAGCATCTGAGCCAATGCAATGCAATCCAAAGCGATGCAATCGATGCTAGTATTGTTGTTGTCTGATATTTATCAAGTTTCATTTTGTTGCCGAAGCTGACGCAGGCGCTGACTATTTTTGGCAAATTTTTCAAATTCGAGACTCATAATTCGTGCGATAATTTACACAAAATTAGGCAAGTGTCTCGCCAGCTATCCTTTTACAGTATCCAACAGATCAACGAATTCAGTTCAACAACACAAAAAACCAGAAAGATTTGCTATTTTTGTTATGCCGACAGAATGATACTCTATAGTAGCTAACGATATGTCCCAGGTGGGTTATATTTTATATGAAATATGTCATCTCAAATATTTTTTAGCCACAACTTTCAATGTACAGCCATTATACCCGCAGTTAGAGTATTTAAAAACTACTACTACACTTGCTGCGATTCCCACGCCAATTAGAATTATAGTCGTATGAGTGGTATTTTCTTTGCAACTACAAAATAATTGGATTGCACTCGAATGAAATTTCAAAAGCACTGTGCCTTTTTTCAATTTGATATTAATTTTTTTTAAATTTTTAATTCAATTTATGCAGCGCAAATTGCCCGCCGATACTCGCTTATAAATTCAAGACAAAGTTGAAACGGCAGCAGCAGCTTGTTCACATAGATTGGTAACGCTTCTGCGTATACTTTGTGCGAACGAAACTTTAGCCATAAAATGTGTGTGAAAGCCATAAAATGAGAGAGGAGGCGGCGGCAGCAGCGGTTAGCGATATTTCAGAGCTCTCATTGCGACTAAAATATAATTAATGCGAAGCAAGTTTATCCCGCATTTACTTCTTTTGACTGGGTGTCCAGAGTGCTCTTCAATCTGGTGCTATCGAAATTTATTTTAAATGAAAATCTGAAGCTCTCCCTCCTCGCGGCACCACAACAAAGAAAGCAATTAAAAGTCCAATTAGAATGTCATTAAGCCGCGGCTAACGCGGTCAACAATAAAGAAGTGATAAACGCCAAAGGTCCAGGTAAATATAAAAGACATAAATTAAGTCAAATTTAGAAAAGTCTAATAAAATTTACAATGGACTAATAATGAACTCGTAAATTCAAAGTGCGTATGCTAAATAAATTACAAGCTAATCTAGTCTAAAATAAATATTAAAGTTCTGATTTGTAGAAGTTCGACAGTAATATCATAAGATTTTTCTGTCTCACTCTACACGTTCCATTATTTTTGTTGTCAGATAAATAAGTAAGAAATATTCTTAGTCGTGTTTGGTAAATAATACAATCGAAATTTGCGGTTCACAAAATGACTACCCAATTTTACTATCCGAATAAAGAACTGCAGGATGAATTGTCGTGCATTGCGAAGGCGCTTGTAGCTCCTGGAAAGGGTATTATTGCCGCCGATGAATCGAATGCGACAATGGGCAAACGCTTTCAAGCCATTGGCTTGGAAAATACCGAAGAGAATCGTCGCCTCTATCGCCAACTGCTGATTACCACTGATCCAAAGATATCTGAGAACATATCGGGATTCATTATGTTCCACGAGACACTCTACCAGAAGACCGATGCAGGTGTTCCATTCGCTGAAGTGCTGCGCAAAAAGGGAATCATTCCTGGTATCAAGGTGGACAAGAACTCGGTGCCTTTGTTCTGCTCGATGGATGAGTTCACCACACAGGGCTTGGATGATCTGCATCTCCGCTGTGCCCAATACAAAAAGGATGGCTGTGACTTTGCCAAGTGGCGCTGTGTGCATAAAATTGATAAGACTACGCCCTCCTATCAAGCCATCATGGAGAATGCCAATGTGTTGGCAAGATATGCGGCCATCTGTCAGTCGCAGCATCTGGTTCCCATTATCGAGAGTGAGGTGCTTATGATCGGTGATCATGATCTCGATCGCTGTCAGAAGGTTACCGAAGCCGTATTGGCTGCCATCTATAAGGCGTTAAGCGATCACCATGTCTACTTGGAGGGCACTCTTCTCAGACCCAACATGGTAACCCCCGGCCAGAGTAGTCACAAGAACAACACACCCGCTGACATTGGCATGAGCACCATATTGGCACTTCGTCGCACTGTTCCACCTGCTGTTCCAGGTACAATCTTCACTTTAAACTGACTGATGACATCTAAACTCTTTGTTCTATAAAACTGCAGGTATTATGTTCCTGTCTGGTGGTCAGGCTGAGGAGGAATCCTCTGTCAACCTCAATGCCGCCAATAACGTGCCACTTTGCAAACCTTGGGCCTTAACTTTTGCATTTGGCCGAGCTATGCAGGCATCTGCATTGCGCTCCTGGGGCGGCAAGAAGGACAACGTGCAAACAGCTCAAAGCGAGCTTATTAAACGTGCCAAGGTATGATATTGATATACTTCAGGTAAATCTTAATTTTTATTATACGTTCATTGCTTTAAAGGCTCACAGTTTGGCCAGCATTGGCAAATATGTGCCTGGGTCTATTGAAAGCTCGGCTGGCGCTGAAAAATTGGTAATTGATTCATATGAAGTCTAAGCAACTTACCAACTTGAGTTTAAGCTAACAATATGCAAGTACGAGCAACAATCAGTCAGAAAGTGTGCAAGTCAATAATTAAAAACGGCATTTCAACGAGCTCGTTTGCCCAATTGCTCCACTGTGGCATCAATATCTGACACTTGGCCACAAGCCGCATGTTCAATGTTCAATGTTCAATGTTCGATGCTCGATGCAACAGCTCGGAATATGGTTAACAAGCATGCAAAAGAGCAAAGAGCTGTGGCAGCAACAGGCCCAACACGACTTCGGTTAACTGCAAAGTGTCGCATTAATCCATGGAGATTACCAGACGGCCACATGGCCAATACTCCAATACTCCACTTCAGTTGAACAGCAGGCCAACACTGCCATGCAGCTTAATTAACGCAAACGCATGCCAAAAGCCAAGCCAATGGCTGTGAAGCATGTTAAGCATGTGGCCAAGTGCTCGACTTAATCAGACGAAGCTTCAGTTCAGGTAGCGACGACTCTGGCGACTCTGGCAACACTGGCAACACTGGCGTCAGTGTCATGTTGCTGGCAAATTAGTCAGACCCATAGCCAATTGCCCCCGCTCCTCCGCATGTGGGCCGAGAGACGAGAGAGAGGCTAGCAATAATTAAAATTAAAGCACTGACTAAGTTATGGCTGCTCTCCCCGCTCGCTGAGTCGCCACAATAATGCAACAGACACGCACAATTTTATTCACACTCTGCAGAAGCAAAGGCTTTCATTGATTTCTCTACTCAATACGGTAAGCTTAAGACTCGAGTTGAAACATTACAATGCCCGACTTGACAATTAACTGCAACGCACAAAAGTGATTCGACATTTGGAAATACTACAATTTATTCGAAATAAAATTTGAAGTTGCTAAGTTTGTGGTTGTGAAATGCTGTATCTATTGAAAATTTATATTCTCTGTTATAGTGTATCAGTTAGTCGTCTATGCGCGTACACTCTCCCGCATGTTTTCACCTGCTGCTGCTGCTTGTGCCTGTGCGACAACTGAGTTTTGTGGTTAATCCAATCGCCATATCCCAATCAGGCCAACGTGAGCAGCATGTCATGTTAATTGCTTCGCTGTGTGAGTGTGAGTGTGAGTATATGTTGAACATGTGTGTGTGAGTGTAAATTGCCATTATGCTCATGTTTGCTTAATATGTGGCACACAACCCACTGAGCTCTCAGCAGCACGCAACGCGTCAAGCCAATTAAAGCCAAATTATAGCAGCGCTTTTTAATGACATGCAGCGTCGCGTCGCGTCGCGTCGTTCTCGGATCTCCACAGACCCCACCTTGCTCAGTATCCTCTAGACTCCGCGTACTCAGCTGACACTCTGTCCGTCAGCGAATTCAATTTGGCGTTGAAGATTTATGGGCGTGCCGCCTGCTAATGTGCCAAGACAAAGCCCAATACCAATACCAATACCAATAGCAGTTCTTACTTAAATGCAATGATCAAGCCCACAGCTTTGCCGTCGGCACGCGTTTAAAGACCGAAAACTGTTGCGAGCACATCAAAGACAGAAATGCCGACAATTTGGACAGCGACTGCGACACGGCTAACGAGCTCGGACTCGGACTCTTGGCTCTTGGCCATAACAGCTCAAGTTTAAAATGCAAACAAATCGAGAGTAGCGACAAGTGGGCGTTGGCCATGCCTCCAACAGTTAAACTATTACTATGACTGTAACTCGATAATTTTCTGATCGAACTATGGCGCCACAGTGGCGGCAGGGGCAACTGGTCAGCACAAATCACTCAATTGTCAAACGCTTGTTGATTAATTTGGTGTTAATAACGCTTGCCTGCAAATCCTGCCCCAGACACAATCGCAGTCCAAGTCGCAGTCACAGGCCAAGTTCCAATACCAGTCTTGATCTCAGTCTGAGTCGCAGTCCCAGTCCACGTCCGCCAATTAATGTTCAGTTGTTGCAGTTGGCCAATTGTCGCAACCAAACCGATGACCCAAACTTGGTCATGGAGCGTGAAAACGTTTTGCAGCAGCTGAGGATGCGCCTTGTGTTAATTGAAAGTTTGACTGACCATATAAGTGAGAAAGCCAAAAATTGACTCCCGTCACACATACAACACACACACACACACACACACACACACACACACACACACACACACACACACAATATAAATACATATACGAGTTCGATTTGGATGTCTTCTGATAGCCAAAAAGCTGTTGGCAACAACCATAAAAGGCCACACACGCGTCGCCAAGTTACCTGCCTGGGAAACTGCCAGCAGTCGTTCCGCGCCGGACCCGTCTTAAGAATGGAATGGAGCCAACGAGCTACGAGTAACTGTGGAGCATTCGCTTTCCATCTGCCATATCATTTGCCCAAAGTAAGAGGTGTTTAAAATGCTAATTTGGACAATAGCAAATGGCAGGCCACCAACTGAACTTAGTTCAGCTGTCGTTGCCAGAGGATGGAGCCAACTTTTTGTTTTTCTTTTTCCTTTTCGTTGCTTGACATAATAAAGTGTCACAGATCAACTTTAACTTTGAACTTTAAAGTATCTAGGTATAACAATTACAAAGTGAGTGTTATCAAACAAAATGAACGTATTATATTATATTCTATGAGTATGTCGCACAGTTTCTTTTTAAATTCTGTAAATCTCCATCTTGTTAGATGAGTTAGCGGTAACGGAACCGTTGGGCAAAACTTTAAGACTCTCTCAAAACAGCATTAATTTTCAAGCGAATTGTCAATTTGATCATTTAATTAAACTCGTTCAAAAATATTTTCCCATTGATCTTGATAAGGATCTTTTT
Source organism: Drosophila innubila (assembly GCF_004354385.1). NCBI lineage: Eukaryota > Metazoa > Arthropoda > Insecta > Diptera > Drosophilidae > Drosophila > Drosophila innubila. The sequence goes on from NW_022995380.1 coordinate 14,972,780, forward strand.
TTAAAACCGCTGCTTAAGCTAGATTCTGAAACCTTTCAGTTTTTTGTAAAAAAAATTATGCCAATACATCATTATTGACATAAATATTTATATGATTCTGCCTATTGCTCACTTTTTTTCTATCAAGAATTTTAATGGACCTTGCTTTATTTTAAATATTTTTTATTATTTTATTTATTTATTCCCTACACATCAACTTGTAAAGCTAATGCAAGTATATATTAAGCTCTTATTTTACTCCAATTTATTTTTCACATTCTTTTGCTGTAAGTCTTATTAAAGCACATTAAATGACGACCTAGAACTTCAGCGCAAATTTAAATCATTTTTAATATGATGAACAGGCTCTAAAATATGTAAATAATATTTTGCTTGCCATCTGGTGTCATTCCATCAACGCGCTCTTGGTCGGCTGTCGCCACATCAGCTTCCTGGGCAGGCACAAATGTCAAAATGTCAATTCGAAAACGTTTAGGAAAAATCTTTTGGCTGCCTGCCCGCCAGTCCGCCAGTCCGCCATCCCGTCCGACTGACTGTTTGTTGTTTGTATGATAATATAAAGTACGGAAAACTGAAAAAAAAATATAACTATGGCTATTGACTTGCTAGGAGTAGCCAGTCAGTCAGGCAGGCGTGTCTCAATCCATCTGGCAGTCGTTCAGTCAGCAGTTGGTTGGGCCACAGAGTCAGCATGGATATAATCCCGTTTTGTTTGGTCAGGTGTAGACTCAATTGTCTGTCACACGTTACATTTGCTTACTTTTCCTTTATGCAAATGCCAATGTATTCGTTTCCAGAAGATTGTGCAACTTGTTGAAAGTGGGGCGCGGCATTGGTCGATGGACTCAATAACTAGTAGTTTTTGGCAACAGCTCGGATCTGCGATCGTAGATCCCAAATCTATTGAGTTTCGTTTAAGCTGACAGGCGATGATTGAGCAGAGACCTCACCCGTAGTATTTGCTTCAAGATGCGTTTACCTGACAATCGCCCGACATTTCTGACAAATGCTGCTGACAAAAACTTCATTTTTTCCCCCTTTTTCATTGCTGACAAGACTCTTAGACAGTGGCTAGGCAAAGCATGTTGACAGCCCAAGAAACCACGCTGACATGTCGCAATTTTATGCAATTTTTCAGCAGCATTGTGTGTGCGTTAACCAAAAAAAAAACAACTGCATAAACATACTAAATTTGAAAGAAAAAATAAAATAAATTATAGTCGCACAGCTTTTCGACAAATTCAATGAGAAATCTGCAATTTAAATAATGTTAACTGGCATTTTGAAATGTAAATGCGACTCAGATGCTAGACGATCTTGGACAGCTGCTGCAGTTACATCACTTTATCCTCCCCCGAAAGAGAGACGCCGCATAATTAGCTAGCCAATGCAGCGTATACTTAATGCAAAGCAAAGCAATTCAAATCAGAAAAAAAAATATTTTATTATGTACACGCATTAGGTGAATATACTAAAATTTATAGAATAACCTTTTCTAATAAATATAAAAAATATTAGTTTTTTCCTTTTGATGTTAGATGGAAAAAAAATATTTAAATAATTAATAAAAATCAAGAGTGAAAGGTTAGCTTTGGTATGCCAATAGTTGTAAATAATAACTGAACCCTGTATTCAAATATTAAATTATTGTTCTCTTTCCCACATATTTTAGAGAGTAGCAACTAAGGGAAAATTGTACAAATTAAGACGTCTTACTGATGCAGAATATGTGTATGTGGATACTTTTTGTGTTCTTTCTTGCTTCGATTAATTCTTCACATATTTCATTACAAAATTAAAATACCTTTTGCAAGGGTATATAAATCCCGCACGTACGCAAAACGAAGCTCAGGGTGGACGGGAGCACTTAAGTCCGCGAAGGAAGCACGCACAGACACACATACACTCGCACAGCTATAAATGAGTACATACATATAGATATACGTATGTATATTCAGCAAATAAATTCAATTTACAATGAAAAATGGCATCTGATGATGAAGATGGCGACGCCAGCACCAGAGACAGGTGCTGGAAAAACTTTATTAACATTTTTCGCATGCTGCACGTGCGCGTTGACAACGTGGGCCGCGTATTTCGCGCTTTTTAATGAAGTTTCATAAATTGTGAAAATCGAACGTTAATCAAATAAGGTGCGAGAGAAATAAAAAGCCATGTCCGTGTCCATGGCGCCTTAAATGGCCGCAACGAAGCGACAAACTGTAGACGTTCAAACGTTGTCAACGCGATTGGCCAAAAGAATCTGTCAATAAATCAATTAGTGTAATATAAATCAAAATGCTGGCCGCCAGAGGGCGCACCGATGCGACAATTTTGATGTTTCTATCTCATTTTCAACTGCGACTTCTGCGGCTTTAATTAATTGCAACAAATTTCTGTTGGCCTGTCAAAAAAGTGGCCTACGGGCACAATTAGCCAAATGACAAAACCAACACGACCCAGAAGGCCCATAACTCATGCCACTACGCCATGTCATGTTCGTCAAAGCCTGCTCTCACTCTGCTTTTCAGTTGTTCACTGACAGCAGCAGTCGCATCCAGATAGGCAGCACTGACAGTGTACATTTTTGACCCATTGGCCATAAATTCAATGCTTCCGTAGCAACTTCCGGCATTTGCATGGCCCGTACTGGCAGCGAGTGCAACGGGGCGTATGCAAAATGCCAGCAAATGAGCCAAAACGCTAGCAAAGTCAAAGGCAAATACCAGAGGCGTGAGTGTAGCCAGAATTCAACCGACTTCTGCTGCTAATCCAATTTAAAGTTTATCGATAACACTGTGCAACAAACTAACCGCAATTCTTAAACTCAAAAGCAAACCAACAGAAATTATATTTAATATTATACTCTCTCTTGTGTTTTTTTTCCGAACAACTTTTAATGCAACTCTTTCACTTTATGCATAATTTTAAAGCAACATAAAGAGATATCCTTCTTATTTACACGTTTTTGTTGGTTGAGAAATTAACTCATATTATTTTACAACATTTCTATATATATATATATCTGTATTAAATGCTAAAAAATAAAATACTGCTTGATCAGTGTAATTTCTGAAGTTTGACTTCTCTTGAAATTTGTTTTCTACCCCAAATAATTTTGACATTTGACTAATGCGCCGCATTAGTTCTGCCAAAAATTTCTTAATTTAGCTTTACCGCTACTGTTGCTGCTGCCATTGCTATTGCTCTAACGGTTCACGTTTCTGCCACTCGACCGGCAAGCCATTTTTGGGAGAAAACCGTGAAGAAGGTGGAAATGGGAATGAATTTTGGTGTGCATGCTGAATTTATTTTGGCCACAGCCTTGTGCAGAAGTTTTTGAGTTTTATCTGCTCAAAATTTGTCACAGCAAATAAAAAGTTTTCCTTTTCACTTCGCTTTGGCGCTGCACTTTCTCAACGTTCTTTCTTTTCATCATTTGTTTTTTTAATCCGCAGAGCAAGAAATAAAGATAAAACTTAAGCCGAAATAAGTTTCTGTAAAAGTGCAAAAGGGGTAACAAAGGGCGAACAACGTTCCAACAACAACAGCAACAACTGCGACAACAACAATACTTGTAGTGAAGCTTGCTGCAGTAATAACGAAATAACAGCAATGCAATTAAAAGGTACCTGCTGCTGATTTGCTGGATTAAGGATACACAGACACTCCAAGACACACACACAGACACACAATTATATACGTAGGAGTATATAGCAGGGCGGAAGGGGGATTGTCGAGCTAAGTGTCACGATAACCTTGGGGCGAACAAATGCGTTAAAACTTCAAGTGGCTAAGGACTATAAAACACGGCTGCCAAATTGCATTAACGTTAACGTCAACCACTTAAAGAGTTACGTAATTGCTTAGCCAAAGTACAACTCGACTAAGGACTTTTCGAGGGTCGTTTTATATAGCAATTTTGTGTGAAACTGCAAAAATAGTGTCGGAAACAATCAATTTTACAGAATTGCTTGTACGAACATTTATTAAGTTAATATTTAGATGAGATTAGATAATTCATAAAAATTTATTTGACTTAAAACTAAGCTCGTATGTGTATGAAACACATGCATGTTTGATATTCAGCATAATTTCCGCCAAATATTTCTATTTGTCGCGTCATTCGAAACTGTTGGCGAACAAAACTTTAGAGCACACAAAACCCGAGACACACACGCAGGGCACACACACACCTGCACACACTTACACACAACACATACAAAGGCAACCGCAGATTGAGATACATCGTTTCTGCATTCATGGAACATATGTTCGCTTCGGATTTAGTTGTCGTTTTTGAGCGAAGTTTTGCCCCAGTTTCGTCCATACGAGTCACATTAAAAGCATTTATGATAGATATAAGTATAAGGAAGGAGCGAGGCAGATGGATAGATGTCTAAGGCTAGAGGGAGAAACTTAAAATTCTGCTGGTCTGTCTCATTTTATCACTGGCGAAGTTTTTGTTTTTACTCTAGCGGTAAAATTATAATATAATTTCAACTACTACTCGTGCAAATAACTCAAATTAAAGTTTCGTGCCTGTGAGGCATACACAAGCACACCCACACACTCACACAATCATCCACACGGAGAGAGGAAGCCACCATCTTGTTTTCAGTTTTTGAATAAGTTAAATGCACGCTTAGGAAATACCAGGGATACAGACATAACATTAAAATGAAATATTTGAAAAAAGCCCAGATATAAATCGAAAAAAAATTTAGAATAAGAAATAGTAATATTTATATTTATCCTTTGATAAGTATAGTGTTTTAAACTATAAGAAACATATCTGGAAAAATACATTATTGAAAAGCAATTATTAATTTATCTCCTTTAAGCTTGCAGATGCTGAAATTAAAACTTGTCAGTTCTCTAGAAAGCCCATTAAGGATGATGCTAAAAATAATTACTAGTAAAACTGCATTCAAGTATGTCTTAAGGGCGTATTTGAATAATTTAGAGGTTCGCATCGTCAGCATCAATAAACTTTGACGAGCATACGAAAAGTTTAAGTACAAAACCAGCAACAGTAACACGAACAAAAACAACACAGCTGAACAGACAGAAATTATGGCCACACTTTCGTTTTTTGCAGTCGGCCGCAGGACAATGCCGAACGCGATAAGAGCGCGGCATTGCAACATTCTTGAAACGAAGCCAACAACAGCAACAAAGCGTTCCGAAAGAGAGTGAAGATGGCAAGGAAGAGGCGGGGAGAGAGAGAGAGAGAAACAGAGCAAGCAAGTGCAATGTGGCCCATAAACTTGCGACAACCAACGTCTTGCGAAAAGTTTTGGCCAACAGAAGTTGCATTGGTATTGGTGTTTGGTGTTCCCAGTTGGTGTTGGCGGCGGCTATCAGTTGGCCAGAACTTTACTGCTTACGTTTGTCATATTTACGCGTGAGTTGCACTGCAGCCCGGCAGGGAGCAGCTCCTATCTCAGTCAGGGTACATGAAAACATGCGGCCATTGAGGCAACTGCAATGCCTGACAGTTGCCTGCTGCCGATGTTGAGGCAGTGGAAGTGGCGGTGGCAGTGGAAGTGGCAGTTGCAGTGGCAACGTCAGTGGTGGCCACTTGTGACAGTTTTAAAATTGTCCAACAAGCCACCATGGACACCACCGCAACAACTGACTGATAAATGTCGCTGCCCAGGCAGCAAATACTGCTGAAAACATTTCCTTATTTCCTGCCATCCTGCCAACGTGGCACGGAAAACTTTTAGGCCAAAAGGAAACCCCCAGCGGCGGAAGTATTCGGGGGACATTTTTATGCAAGTCATAGAAATTTACAAGCCCCAGTGACAAGAATGTTAGTTTATGTCGTCAGTAATGCCACCTCAGTTCCAGTTTCAGCTCGATATTTCCAGCCAAATACGTTGAAAGGATTTTCCGAAAAGTAAAATGTAATTAATATAGTTTTATCAATTAATTATGTTTAAATTGTTATGTTAATAATTAATATGTTAGTTCTAAACCTATTAAAAAAATGTAAGAAAAATGTCAGCTTTCAATTTAGCGAATTTAGCAAACCAAAACAGAAAAACAGCTAAAAAGTCAGCAAGTTTTGGCTTGAAAGGGCCATCTCAGGGCTTTGATGTTTTGCAAAGCAATTGAGTTTGTTTGCAGCGAGAGACGGAGGGGGGAAAAAGGCGTTTTGCTTGGGAAAAGTTTTGTAACATTGGCATATGCAATTGGGTTCGCTGCACATCCTGTCGACAGCTTGGACTTGGCAAAGTTTTTCCCTCAGCTATTGCTGTTAAATGTTGCAGCCGTTTTTTAGGCATTTTCATCGTAGGACCAAAGTTTTTAATGAATTTTATAGCAGCCGCTAAGCCAGTGAACCAATCACAGCTAAACAGCACTGAACTCAGCTCAACTGAGATGAAACAGTGAAGCGTTCGATTATGCATTACGTAAGTCACAACCAAAGCGTTGGCCGCTTTGCCATTTGCCGTTTGATAAGGGAGCCAAAGTGCAGGCAGCCAATCACGCTAATCACGCCAGACTGACAAACAGACAGAGTGACTGACTGACACACCGACAAACTGACGGCAGACAAACCGCTTTGACTTTGATGCGCTGTCAACGCTGGCGTTGCTGCTGTTGATTGGTGTTGGTGTTGCTTTCAGTCTGGTCATTAAATGCAGCACATTAAAGCCGCAGAAGCAGCCGACGACGTCGACATCAACATTGTCTGACAAGCGTTGAGTCAATTACATGGTAATAAACTAATGACAACGCGACTCTCATTCTCTCAGTCTCTCAGTCTATCAGTCAGTCTGTCTGTCTGTCTGTCTGCCTCTCTGTCTGGCCATCAGCATTAGCAGCAACAGCAGCCGCGTGACATGTTCGTTAATTTGCAGCACTTGTTGAACTTTTGGCCAAAAGTATGCGCCCACCAGCGCTCTTGGTTCAAATAATAATTGGCTCAAACGACATGAGTTTAGTTATAAATTGCAAAGTTGTAAGTTGCTGGAACTATTCCCGAATATATACTTATATATTTATAGGCCTAACCCATTTGATTCTAAACTGATTGAAACAAAAAAAGATAATACAAATTTGGGGAAAGGTTATTTTCTCGTCACGAGAAAAGTTATAATACCCGTGCGTAAAGAATATTCCTCAGTTTAAAAGCTGGACAAAGCACTATAAATTGGATGACATATAGCAATAATAAAATGCGCAAAACAGTTTGCAACTTAAATAAACACAACATTCCACATATAGCTATATTTAGCTTGGTTCATTGATAAGACATATTTATGGCATTAGTCCGAAAGCTGAAAATATTTGCAAGCTCGCGAATTTGAACTTTATATACACTTTATTCGTTTCAGTTGAAATTATGATAAGAGGAAATATCACTGCGAAAAGTTTTCTAATGCATTGGTAAACAAAATTTTAATATTCACAAACAAGTATATGAATCTATAATAATTAATCAAGCACACACTTATTAAGACCCAGCTGATAAGTAGATCCGGACTTACAGGTGCCGTGCACTGGTCGCTCGCTCACGCACTTGTTCTTCTCGGCACTGAATCCGGCGGGACAGCTGAGACCCAAAGCGCCGCCGAGTAGCGACAGCAGCAACACCATCAACCAGGCCCATTTGCAGTTCATTGTTTAGTCTAAACAAAGAACGTTTGATTAGTGAATAGGGCAGGTCGTCCTCTCAGAGAATCACCTTAGTTGAGTGCAAAATGCAAATAGTTACAACTTTACACTTGGTTCAAGCTTTTATAGGGACGGCACGAAAACAAATGGACTTCTTATCAGCATCAGCAGCTGTAGCTGTACTCAATTCTAAGTAAATAAAGATCATTATCAGTTTAGGTCAACTGCTCATTAGGTTAATGCCGCAAGTATTGATAATAAAAGTCGAAAACAGCGACACATCAAACTAAAGCAATGACAAATTCAAATTCAATTACATTTATTAGGTTGAACTTATTTCCACCGTATAAACATTAATGATGCTAGGCTTTTAGATTGAACAGCGATAAATCAGTTCAAAATTCGGTTACACTTAATTCCCGTAGACACATTTGTTGATGTTAGGCCTATAGACTGATCCAGTTGGACATTCTCCTTTAATGACGCGATCTGCAACACACTTGTTGTTTTCGTTCTTGAAGGGAATAGGACACCTGTTAGCCGAAACCACAGCAATTAGGGCAAAGATGAGCACGGCAAACCACGAAAAGTTCATTTTTATATATTTGCTGATTAGCTGAAAGAGATTGAAATAAGAGAATAAGTATATTTGACATATGTTCATTAAAATATATAGTAAAACTGAGTACAATATATAGTTCAATATTTTGATTTTTTTTTGTTTACTTTCACACTACACTGATTGCGATATAAAATAGAAAAGAATCAATTCAAATTCTCAAAAAGTTTTTTAATATCAAGATTTAAAAATATGAAGTAAAACTTTAAAACCATTTCGTTAACAGAAATGTCCCTTCATTTAAATAAGATAATTGATTCTCTCTACTTTAGAATTCAGAACTTAGAAAGCATTCACGATAAATTTAGCTCTTATGTTAATTGTTTAAGTAAACTATATACATTTTTTTCTTAAAGGAACTTCTAGACTTCTCCACTTTAGAAAATATTGATTAGTATTAAGATCACTATAATTAAAATTGTATATGTTTTCTTTTTGTTAAACACTTGAACACTTGAACACTTACTATTCTTCGTTGTTCGACAACTTTTGAAACCAAAATATGTTTTTTGGCAGCTGGCAGCATCTTTTATAGGCAGTTGCACGTATAAACCTTATCACACGACTCGAACCTTTGACATAATCAGTGACGTTTAAGCTTAACTTGATAAGGCATCTACGCAGAGAGAATGAACCAGAACTGAATCGGAGGCTTGACACAACTGTGAAATGTGAAATGTTGCAACAATGTGTTGAATTGAGGCAACAATTCACGAGCATGAACAAAAGGGTCTTATCTCAATGTGGGAGGCACTTGAGAGCCGAAGTAGGCGTAAAAATCGGCGACAGCATCAAAAATTCCAATGAGCGGTCGAAATTGTCAAGGGTAAAAGCACAGGATGGGCCAGATAAAGTCAACGCAACGGCAACAGCAACGGGACATTGTCCAGGACAAAACAATGGACAGGTGAGGGCGCCTTTTGAGCCCGGCTGTCACAGCCATAGTCGCTGCCACTGTCAGTGACGCTGATGCTGATGCTGACGATGCCACATTGACAATGGACACATGCCACTGTTGGCCTGCCTCAGTGCCTGTTGGTCATGCATATGTCATTCAAATACAATTACATTCAGAGCCATTCACTGTCCGACTCTTTGGCCGAGATATGAAATCATTTTCGATACCTTTTTTTCGGCAGCTGCGCATAAATCAAATGGTAACCAGCCATAAAGCCTCATTGTCGATTGACATAGAGTTCAATATTTGTACGTGTATGAGTATGTTACGAGTGTGGATAGTTTGATTTTGATGTACGACAAACAGTTGCCACTTGAAGGTGGCCACCACTTGAACTGAAGCCGAAATACGAAATCGAAACCAAAATCGAAACCGAAACCGAAACCGAAACTGAAGCTCAAGCTAAACAGTGCCTCATAACTCACTCAACACTTGGCCAACAATACTTCAATACTTATACTCCTATATGGTTGCGTGTCGGTTCAACTTTTGGCAGCACTGGGCACTGGGATATGGTCTGGCATAGTCTGGCATGGTCTGTCATGGTCTGGCTTGGTCTGGCTTGGTCATGCCTTGGCTTTGAATTATTGATGGGCGTATTAAGAAGATTAATGTGATGAGCCATGGCATAGAGTTTTGTCGTCGTCGTTGCTCATGTTAATGTCTTCATTGTCGGCTTAGAGCTTTACCTTTACCGTTAGCTCCTAGCTGCCACCCCTCTCTCTCGCTCTCAGCCCCTCTTTGGATTGCTCCAATTGAACGTTGTATGAGAGCAATACACGTTCATCAACGTTGCCATTTGAGGGTCAGGTCGATTGGTCATTTTGTCGTTTCACCCTCCCTCCCTCATGCGCCGCCTTGTACTCCATCTCCAAATGTTTCCAATAGCTCCTCCATTCGTTTGTTCCGTTGCGCGTCCATAAGCCATTTTTCTTCCTGATGCACATAAGTTTTAAGCTTTGTGTAATTTATTTTTATAGCCATGTAGTCGACGTAAAGATTGCAAATATGTAGTTGGCGTTTGCCGTATAAAAACCTGGTGTCGTTAGTTGCAAATCAAATGCTTGTCATGTGGCATGGGGCATAGAGAATCAAGCAGTTAGCTGCCCTTTTGTAGCTACCCCATTTGCTTGTTGATATTCAGGATATTCGATATGTGAGTGTGTGTATGTGAAAAGGATTGCATGACTGTTAGCAGTGGATTTTCTTTAATACCACAGCCAAATGGGCACAACTAAAGGACATTCCACTGTGCAGACTAAACAAGGAATTTAAAACATCTAAAAATCTGATCTACACTCGTAAGTTAGCAAAAGTCTATAATTTGGGAATACAACTTTATGCAAATTGATAATCTTATAATTTTCTTGGCTATTTTTTAAGCTTCTCTCTTAGCTTCTCGCTTTTAATAATAAAATACTATCCTTTAACTTCTTCATTTTACAATATAAATGGTCATATTTAAAGCTTCTTTACTTTAACACTTGACTTCATCCATTTTTTTAAGTGAGTTTCTTTATTTTTAAATATCTCTGTTTAAGTTTCTCAGCTCGCTTGGTTACAGTTTTCCTCTTTTTTCTTGGTTAGTTTCTTACTTGACTGGTCGCTTCTTTCATTGCTTCACATTTTATCTATGCTGTGAATAAAACAGACACTTGACATCTGCTCTTTCATCTAATGGTCTTAATTTAGTCCGCAGTTAACCTTTTTAATTGTAGTTGAATATTATGTAGGGCAAGCCAAGGCTCCTCTGCAGCATGTTGCTGTCACAGAACTAAACAATTTTGTGCAATTGATGCATTTCTCATTACGTTGCCTATGTTGTCGCTGGACGCGGTTTGTGGCAACCTCGGACATTGACTTTGGTAAAATTGTGGCAGGCCATGCGGCTTTGACTAGGCCAGGACCGGGGATTCACCAGTAATACAGTTACAAAGCCATGGCCAACTTACCCCCAAGCAACCCCCAGCTGGGTCAGAGTGAGTTCCAGAGCCAAAGCCTTAGCCAGAGCCAAAGCTAAAGCTAAAACGAATGTTGTTTTTATTGCAGCCGCAATGTTTTAACTTTTGTTCCGCCGGCACCGCCAACCAACTGTCGCGTTGCATGTTGCCGCTGTTGCTGCAGCATTTAACCACTCAGGCAACCAGGCGATCACCCGCCTGCCATTTTCCACAGTGGGGCAGACACACAGCATGGCAAAACGTGCTGAGTTTTCGTAATTAGTGCGCCGTAGTGCAGCATGGCCACGTACAGAGGCAGGAAAGGCGGAAGACCAGGAACAGGGGACAGGGGACACATTGGCAAAGAAGCAGACAGAAATATAATCATTTCCCTCTTACCACCCTTTGCCACAATCGGCTGACTGAAAACTACACGTTTATGTCGCTTAGCTGCTGCCTTCGGCCTTTTGAGTGTCACATGACAATGTCTGACTATGTGTATGTTTATGTGTGTGTGCGTGTGCGTGTGTGTGTGTGCCTTTGTGTGTGTCCTCTGCAGCTCGTTTGTTGGTTTAAGTAAGTTGTTAGTTGCGTCGCGTATGACACACAAGTTGTCGCCTTTAAGCTGCCCCTTTGAGTACTTGCTGCCAATATTAAATCCAAGCACATTATTCGGATGTCTCACTGTGTGTGTGTGTGTGTGTGTGTGTGTGTGTGTGTGTGTGTGTATGTGTGTGTGTGTGTGAGAATATGCCAACTACTTATGAAAAGTTAACCAAGTTCTCTCAGACTCCTCTACTGAATTACAACAGCAGATATTATCAGTACAATGGCAAATATTTGAATTTAATTTTCCTTGTAACATACGAAACATGCTTTAAGGAACATGATTACCAAGAAGTTTAAATAAAAGATATGTTAATAAAAGCTAAAGTTAACAGATCCGTTCTAATTGTTCTAGATTTTCTTAACTACCTTAACTTTATTCTTATAATCGACTTCTGCTTTACAAATTCTTATAGAACTCTACATTAAATATGACTCTAAGTATTTCTCTCAATTTCTTTTACATATTATATCATTGTCATTTCAGACACACATAGTTTGAACAACAACAATAGCTGTCGTAAAAATATAATCACCCATAATTTAAACTGCAATCAATTGATTTTTAGTAATAAATCATTTCAATTTATATAACTTTATCTCTGACAATTAGTTTGCAATTTATATAAAAAAAAACCTATTACAAAATATAGTTTGAAGGTCGTAGGAAGCTTTGTAAAAAATGAAACTAGCCAGTTACTGTTTATGGGTTTATGTAATGTTCTGGCCAATGCTAACGTCATTGGCAACGAGCAGCTTTCAGTTTTCAGCCTTCAGCTGCCACGGCCTTAATTTTACTGATTATAACAGAATCAGCAGCAGCAGCGACAAACTTTTGGCCATTAAAAGGATTCGTTTTAATGAGTTTGGCAGGACAGGCAACAAGGTCCTCTCTCCCTTTTCTTTCTCCACCCCTCCCAAAAAAAAACAATATCTTCCCCTTTATCGATGTCGCTTTTTATTGTTGTTTTTTGGCCAAACTAAAACTGTAATTGGGCTTGAGAGAAAGGGAGAAGGGGTAAATGCAATGCAAAATGCAATTAACAATGCGATGGGACTGCATAAATCAAAGACAGAAACGTACAGTGCGTAAATAAAGTAATTGTCCAAATGTGCTTCATATTTATACAGCGACATCACTTGGAGCTGTCCTTTTATGGTTGGTAATTTCTGGGCCAACACCCAACGACAGGTTTTTGGCACAATTCAAGTGGGCTTGTACCAGGTAGGTAGCTGGACTTGGAGCGGAAAGTACTTGAGTGCATTTATTAAGAAGTTGACTCTGGTTTTTGGGAAGACTTAATGAATTGGAAGCGGGCGCTATAAAATCACTTGTACCGCTAATTGAACCGACGGCACAATTAAAGTTTTCAACTTTCTCGTTACACACAACTTCACTCGTAACTCAGATGATCAGTCTTCATTTCTTTATTTTTTATTTGTATAAACTTTGTTGCCTTTTTTATGTAGCAAGAGCAACTGATTGACAGCTGTCATGGCGATATCCGCACTGGGACATCGAGTGGAACTGGGAATGGAATTGGGAATGGGAATGGGAATAAGACTACAGTTGCTTTTGATGTTGCTGCTGCTGCTGCTTTTGGGATTTGTGATGCAGTTTTTCTGCATAAAATGCAGATACAAATGTCGCATTGCTCATTTTCTCGCTCGATGATCGTCGTCTTGTTAAGGAACTGCTTGTATAATTTTAATATTTCACAATAAATGGCAACGCCAACGCATTTTAAGTTGAAGTTCAACAAAAGCCCTAAGCCCGCAGGGACTTTCTCTGTGCCGTACATAACGGTTTGACAATTTGCAAGGCGAAGCCAAACCAAGCGACCATTCGCCAACAATCCAACTAACCGACCGACCGACAGACCGACCGACCAACCAAGGATGGTCTTGTCCCATGAAAAATGCATGGACTCAAAGGAAAAAAAACATATATATATATATAAAAGTAAATAAAAAACCAAACCGAAACAATGATGCTCGAAAAGTGACAGAGCAGATATAATACTGCTGACCGATATAACCCTACATGGACTTGTTTACTCTTTATGTTTATTAGTGCACTGTGCCAGCGCCCACCGGCCAAATGACCAAATGACCAAAAGCCGCCAACGTCAACAACAACAACAACAGCAACTACAACAATTGCAGCTTTCAAGTGAAATGAAGTCATTTTTTGTTAAATGCGATAAGTGTGGCAAATTAGTTGCAATGAGGAAAAATTGCCAAGTCATGACCAGCAAAAATAACTGCCAACTTTTTTTTCGCACAGAACATGATAAGCACTTGGAAAAATTTGAGAACTTCTTGACAAAATGATTATAATAAATTGGGGTAACAGTTCAATTCGGGGCTTAAACCAATAATAATCTTTTGGAGCTTTAAAGTGAGCTTCAATATGGGAATTATACTAAGCAAACTAAATATTTGAATATATCAAAAGTTAGTGCACTTATGTATTAATTATGAAATTGAAGTTATTAATATGAAATGGATTCAAATGAGAAAATATATTGCTGGAAATCTCAGTAAGTGGAAATTTGTAAATTTAAGTGCTCGTATAAAAATTAAATATTGAAATCCACTGTTTCTGTTTTCAATCACATAATCAAATAGACGTTAGTGCAAACATCTACGAAATGGTCAATACATTAGCTATTTGGCCTATTTGCGGTCAGTCTACGAATGTATCTGTTGTCAAACATTTGATGAAATTTGATTGTAGCTTAATTTAAATGTAGCCTAAAGATACGATTATGTATTACTATATGACTAATTGGGTTGACGGAAGCCAGGTGAATGGCTTATTGGGAAGAGATTTATTTGAAATGTCTCACATAATCAATGATTACAATAATCATGTAGAAAGATTAATTTTGTCGCTATAGAAATGATTAAAGTCATATATATACATATCCATATACAAAGGAGGCTTAAAGCGGGAAGACTGAGGAGGTGGCAGGCATCTGTTTCAGGCAGGGTTTTGACTTTGGTTTTGCCAACGGCCTAAAATGTACGCAGTTAATTAATGCGTGCAATTTAACAAAAGCATAAACGATATATATTATATCGAGAACTCCAAACGCCCCTAGTCAAAGCACACACACTCTTCTACACACCCAACTGAACGGGCAATAAAATTAATCAAATAATTACACCAAGACAGCGCCAGAGATCGAAGTGTTTAGGGCTGGGGTAGAGGGGGATGGATACAAATAACGCTCTTTAGTTATCAGCATCCATAAACGAGACATTAAAAATGGTCAAGAAAATGAGGCAATTGCCGCAGTTCAAGTCAGCGTAGTCAACGCAGTCGACTGAGAAAACTGGGCCCAGTCAGTGGCTCTCTCTGTCGATACCCGTCTGCGGTTTTTATTTTCACTTGAGCGCAGTGAGGCATTTATCATTTTTAATCGAATGCGGAAACAATGGAGCGCGTCTAAGTGGAGCATTTGATGTGGGTTGCCCAATGACGATGCCATTGCCCGATTTTGCCGTCTGGTGGGCGATGGAAGGCAGCCAAGAAGTCAACGAACACAAGAAGCAGCAGCAGTTAGTGCTCCAAACAAATCTATAATAATTTCTTTTAATTGAAGCACTGCATGGTCTGAAGACTAACCGATTTTTCAGCCATCTGGTAAACTAGAATTTCAAAAGTTTACCAATTTAATTCTTAAAAGAATATTCTAAACATAAAACTAATACTAAAGCATCATCAAATTTGGTCAGAACTAGCAAAATATTCATTTCAGCTATTTTTTATAGTTATGGACCATAAAAACTATTAAAAAATGGTTTGCAAACATTGTCGATCGATCAAAGTTTCACATAAGTACCTCATATATCACACTCTGCCGCCTACGAATTTGGTCCAAATCTAACTGAAAAGCTCTTAAATCTTTAAGTCTGGGTAGAGTATACGAAAGTCGTAGTCTTAGTCACATAATAAGTAGTTGGCTGATTTGCCATCTTGTGGCTCGCAGAGCCAATGAGCGCAAAACGCAAACCTAATGTAGCAGAAAATTACTTTATATGCACATGGCAGAGACTGCCGCTAACCGGCAATAGATGGCGCTTTATTGCAAACGCAAACACACACACACACATACACACGCCTATCAGCAGCCAATAATCGACGACTGCACAAAATTTAATTTGCTTTAAATTGTTGTTAAATGCGAGCAATTGAAATTTATGCCAAAGCAAATAACCAAAACAAAACACAGCGATAATCTGTGACTATGCCGCGTGGCGTCTCTGCCAAACCCGCCTCATCCCATGCTCTCCTGCGCTGCCATTCACCAACATCGTCATCATCAATTTAGCCAACAATCGGCGACGCCATCGTCGACCAGTTGGCGCCGTCTGGGGGCGCATGCGCCAATGTCCTTGTGTGCTATTTCCAGTTAAATTTAACATAATAATTTTTGTGAAACGCCGCAATTTGCAGTCTCTGTACGTCTGTCTCTCTGTCTGTCTGTCCGTCTGTCTGTCTTCCATGTTCGAGTTGTCGTTTAATACGGCATAAAATGTCAATTGGGCTGACTCTGTCTATGTCTCTGTCTCTGTCTCCGTCTTCATTTCCATCTCCACCTCCATCAACCTGTGCGCCCAAATAGTTCATATAATGAAATTCAAAACAAATTTGTGCGCCAAACAGTTCTCAGTACAAGCGAAAAGCGTTAGGCTAACTTGCAACTTGCAACTTGCAACGGGCAACGGGGAACATGCAACAAGGCTCGACATCACAAACTGGTTTAAAGTTATTGTCCATCTTTTGATTTCTTGGGCTGTCGATGTTGTCGTTGTCTGCTTTGTGGCACTTGCTGTTGTTGTTGTTGTTATTGCTGCTGCTGTTGTTGACTCTTATTGGCTTTTTGGCTCGGTGATTAGTAGGTCAGAGTTTTTCATTTCCAATTGGATGTATGTTGCACAAGCACAAGCGACACACACAATCTCGCTTACTTACTTACTTACTTGCTTGCTTGAAGCACAAGTGTGTACAAGTGTGTGATGGCGGCCTGCCCATATTAGGAAAGGGTACAACAACTCAAAACAAACATTGACTACGAGTACTACTACTCGAACATATATGTAACTACAAGGTAATATAAGAACTGGGCAATGCACCAGTCGCCACTTTGAATCACTTCAAATGCTTGACTTGTGGGAAATCGCACAACACAAGGCAGCCAATTGGTCGCGACACACAAAATAACGAACCAGACCAAATAAAAAAGTCAAAGTATCCTGCCATCAGCTCAGGATATTGCTAGACAAAAAAGATTGGCAAGAGTCGATGCTAAAAAAAATGAAAGACATTAAAAAACAAAACTTCTTTGAGACTCCAGCAAAAAAGAAAGAGCTAAGTGAAGCAAACAGCAAGTGTAAATTAAAACGAATCTGGTTAACGATAAACACAAAATAGATATTAAAATTAAAATAAAGATTCGGCTCGGCGAAACGAAATTATATCAGAAATGTCATACCTTTATAAATAATATATAATGTTTTTAAATTCCGTTAAAAAAAGCAACACCAAAAATTACTAATTAAGAAACAAAGTTCAACAATAGAAAAAAATAAGGAAGCGTCAAGTACGAAAATATATTTAAATCTTAAATAATAAAATAACAGATAATAATCTCCCAAAAGTGTAAATGATGTATATATTGTGTTATTTCTGACGCTATACAAATTCCAAACATCTTAGCCAAGATACTTAATAATTATAATTATTGTATATATGTATATTTATATTTATTTTGCTCATGCAACTATAATTGATTTGGTCAACTCTTAGCGCTGACCTGAGATCACGATATTTTTGTTTACCTGCTGAATTTTTTTTTTGCTGAGGGACTACGCCTCCTACTTGGGGGCTTTAGCTAGCCAAAGGCAATGGGGCGGGAAAGCAAGAAAAACAAATAGAGAAACGTGGCAACAATTTTAACTGTGTCTTGTTTTTTGTGGGGGTGGCGCCTAACGAAACAGGCCCAAAACGTTGAACGTTGGTGGCCTCCAGTAACAAAAAAATTCGCACGAGTATTTAACACCAAACAAGTGATTGTAACAACAACAACGACAATCATTAAAAAGCGAAATAACAATAAAAAGCAAATAATAATAATAAGCGACTGGCAATCAATTTGAAATTGAAACGCGTTTTTATTGCGCCGGATAGGTGTCTGCCATTCGTATACTCGTATACCGTGCGTAGGCCCACATTATTTGTCGTCTTTTCTTTCCTTTCCTTTTCATCTCTTGTCCGTACTCCACTTGGCTCTGGCTCCGGCTCAGTCTGTGAGCCCCGAGCTGCTTTTTGGCCACGCCAATTGACGCTGATTATTTGCAATTACTGTGGCCGAAACCCAAGGCGACATTCGTGCTGTGACATCCACCGACGCGACGCGACATGCCACACTCAGCGATCTTTAAGTACCTGACTCCAGTTCGTATAAAAATAGCTGCTGTCATAATCTAATAGCCCTCTTAACACTCTACAAACATATATGTTTTTTTCACTTTTTATTTTATTTCTCGTTTGATTGCATTTTAATGTGCGTAAATGCAAAATGCATGGAAACATCAAAGACTGCGATATTTGTCCATCACTTTAAGCCTCTTAAAGCGTATCGCCTGTGATACATCATTTTAGTTCTTCATACTTATGTATTGTAGTACCTGAAGTACATTTTGCCATATTTAATATATTTAATAATATTAATAAAATAAAGGTGTTTTTCATATTCCAAATAACATATATCACGTGTCATCATTTCAAGTAAAT
Source organism: Drosophila innubila (assembly GCF_004354385.1). Taxonomy (NCBI): domain Eukaryota; kingdom Metazoa; phylum Arthropoda; class Insecta; order Diptera; family Drosophilidae; genus Drosophila; species Drosophila innubila. The sequence goes on from NW_022995380.1 coordinate 14,991,337, forward strand.
TCAGTAACTCGATGTATATCTGTCGGAATAAGTTAAAAAATGTACACAATAATATCTCTGATATAGCTAAACTATACATTGAAAAACTTGCCTTTTTCTCAATAATTTAATTATTTTAAAAAGAAATTTTAAATAAATCTCTTTGCATTAATGCATTTCCGAACAGCTAGGATAATTATTTGCCTACATTTCCACAAAAACTATCTGTCACAATTTTTTTAAATTTATTGACTGATTACATATGGCCGCAATGTGTACCATTAAATATATAGTAAAAACTTAATTTATAAGACCTTATAGTCTGTGCCCAAAACTAACCCAATTCGCAACGCCTTCGCCCAGTGGCGACATATTCCTCTGTTGACCAGCTCACCTGCCCTGACAGATAGCACTTACCTCTTTATTTGAGCCACTATATTTATAAAGCAGACACGCATCTATCATACAAATATATATTGTAAAATGTTGGCCAACATTGACGCTGGCGTTGGCGTTGGCGTTGGCGTTGACGTTGGCGCTTTGTCAACTTTTGGGAACGCCGACATAGAATCCAAACAGAGCAGAGCAAAACGATAATAATCACTTTGATGAGCATCAACATTGACATATTGTTGAAATTATTGTCGCCTGTCAGTTTGCATACGCGTTTATTCACTCCTCAATGGGCCAGCCAAGCTTATTCTCTCAAACTGATTCCCAATTATAATTGGCAGCAGTATACAGGGGGTTAAAGGGGGCTGGCTGATCCAATCGTTCAAAATCAATATTTATGCAGTGTGTTTGTGCCCCGATTTGACTGATTTTGATTACACTAGTCAACAGCAATTCGTAAGCCAAACAGACTCAAATAAATACCGTGTGTAAAGTATATTTAAATTATAAAAATACCTTTCTCATTGCTTCGTAATTTTTGCAATTGTTGTTAAAGTTGCATTGCTTGATTTTGTTACGCAGTGTTCTTGTTGCTGACGCTGATGAGCTAATGCCGCCAGCAGATATTAGCCGGGCCAATAGACACACACAGACAAACATCCAGTATATTCCCACAATAACCCAATGTCATGTTCGCTGTCCATTTGTGTGAGCCTCATGCAGCATGTGGCACATGTTGCTTGCCCCCATCAAGATTTGCATGGGTTATTAACTGGTGGCAATTGTGGTGTGGGGTATGTGCGTTTTGTTGACAATTTGTAGCGTAATTAATTGAAGCCAAATTAATAAAAGCAACAGCATAAACAACACAAACTGATGACGACAGTGCTTGCTGCTGGGGGATTACAACTGGCAGCGCAACTGATACATAATGTTAAATGACTTAAATGTTGACGGCCAACCAATAAAATAACAACAACAACAATAATAAAAGCCAACAAAAAATGGGCAATCACAAGTCAAAATCACGTTTCAATGAGCAGCAGACAAAACACCGCAAACAGACGCCACAGCCATCGCTCACGATTAACTTGGCCAAGATCTGCCTCAGCTGGCGCTTTGACTTTTTCAGTTTCACCTCTCTCGCCTCCCTATGATTTGTTATGCTTTGTCAGTGTGCTTTGTCAGACAGGCAAGTCAGCCTGTGAACGCGTATTAATTTTAGCACACGATTAGTTTTTGATCATAATAGCTTATTTTTAATATATCTTTTTTATAGGTCGAAATGGAAATATCAGACAGGGATTAATTCTTAAATTGTCAGTCAATTTTCTGTCAACAATTTTACAACTTACTAATCTGACTTTTAAATTGTATATTGAGCAATATGTGTAATATTTGGGTATACGTATACGTAATATTTTGTCAAAGATATAACAGCAAACAGAACGAAGCTAATTCATTTTAATTGAATAACAAAAATTAATTATAAATAATAAATATAGAGACATTTCATATCATAATTTAAAATATTTGCTATATTTTTAAAAATAATTTTATTATGATATTTGGGAAACTGACAAATAGTATAAAACATTATCCTTCTAATATATTTAATTAAAACTTAGCTTCATATTTTAAAAACTTTTCTATGAAGTATTCGAGAGCTTTTACTTAATTCTTAATCATTATTAAATATACCTAAAGTTGTAATATTCTTAATATTGACAAATAAAGTTGTCTAGTTGTCTCAAAACCACACTTTGTAAATAAAAACTGCTGCTAATTCATATAACATTCGCCCACACTCTCGAAAACTAAACACACTTTCTAGGCGGCCGTCAGTTATGCAAATTACGAATAGATGTGAATAAACAAAAAAATCTAATGAAAATGCGTATAAAATTAATTAAAAACAACAACTTAATCGCTCGGCATTTCCGCTCGACAATTCGCTGGTCGATTCCACTCAAGTGGCTATCTTGGCCTTAGCTTAAGATCATTTGCTAGCATCAACTTCCCCAATGAATGAATGAATGAATGAATGAGTTGGCGCACCGTCATTCACAAAGGCCGTCAGACCAAAGTGCAGGTGGTTGTTGTTATATCTTTAAGTTGGGCTTGGTGCGTGGGTGGCAGCCGCTTTCGAGTGTATTTCCGCTTGAAAGCGGCAATAACAATATTTGTAATAATAAATTTACCTAAAAATATAAATAAAATCAACGTCGACGACGACGACGACGCCCCCGCTTTAAAGTCAACCGAGCGCCAACGCAATCGCCGTTAACAGCGACGCCAACAACTTGTCAAGAAGCTGGCCCAAAGCGATGCTCACAATTAGCCAACAACTGAGTAGCTGAGCAGAGATTGAGACTGAGACTGAGACTGAGACCGATACTAAGACCGAGACCGTGACTGAGATTGAGATTGAGAGTTTGCTTTCTCACCGCTTTCCCAAAGCTGGCCATAAAAGGTCCGCGACGCGAATCCAACTTCCTAAGCGGGTTAAAGCCAGCGGAGAGAGATACGAGTACCCCCAACGAGTCATAGACTTGGTCTAGCGTATTGTGACCATATTAAGGCAAATGCGATTTGCAAGCTGGTAATTAAAAGCCAAAGTAGAAATTCAAATGCGTGTAGAGACGGGCTAGAACATTTGCATAAACAATTCGCAAACAGAGGCGTTGTCTACAGTGGGGGGATCAATTAAATGGAATACTAATCAAGAAAATAGAATAGATTTAAGTAATGTCACATCGACTTGCTTATTCTTGATATTAACAGGAAGAATGTCATTATCTAAATGTTTTTTTTAGAAATAGCCCCTCTAGCGATGGCCCTGGCTTAAAATGTTGAGCATAAAACAAAAAAAAAACATAGAATTGTGACTTTTGTTTTTTTAATTATGGACTGTTTGGTCATGTTTCTGTCTTTGGACTTGGCAATAGATTAAGTTGTCAGCATATTATGGCCAATTTGTAAATATATATAAATATAAATTTATACGTTATATGCTTGTATATGTTTTGACTTAATAATGCAAACACTCCCCAAAAAGCGTTTCGATTCGCACGCAAATCAAATTAATGTTGCATGCCTTTATTTTTCTCTCGGTGACCTTGCGACATGAACAAATTTATGCTGCTTAAGAGTTCTTCTACAGCTGACCAGATGACGATGCTGTTGAAAAATTATAATCAAATTTAACTGTTGTCATCATGATTTATTTCTTTATGCACTGTTGAAGAACAACAAAAGCACAAAGACAACAGCAACAACAACAACAACCATGAGCTGATCGACAGTCAAATGAATAGTTTGTCAGCTGCTACTCGGGTCGATCGCTCGATCAGTCGTTCAGTCACTCAGTCAGGCAGTCTTTCTTGTCAGCCAGCAATTTGTCTAAATATTCATACATGTGTGTATGAATATATATCGAATAAGTACGACGAACACTTGCGAATGCCGTCATACAACTTGTTGTTTTGCCTGCAGGAGTAAATCCATTTTGCAATTAACTATTGCCTCTTGCCAGTTAATTATAATTATTTTCTATATAAATAATAAATGACCATAACACAATTGTTTCATAACAAAATTAACGCCAAGCGTCTCAACCAATCCGAATGTCATGTTGATAAAATTACAATGCAATAAATTGGTCGAGATGTAGATAAGTTAATATCAAGATACATTTTTAAGAACTAATCTTATAATTAAAATCCATATTTATTATTTGCATATGCCAATCCTTAGAGTATATACAATTTACAAGGCACAATCATTGTGAGTAATTTGTGTATTCATTTGTAGAATTTGAAACCCTACTCTAGTATAATATAAAGTCTTCTCAAAATTAAGAATATTAACCTATTTTCTTAAAATAACACAACTATAAAAAAAACATAACTCTTGGTGAATTTTTGTTGTGACAAGAGTTAAAACTGTCTCAAAACTAAGACTTTTCAAATCAAAAATATATCATAAGTCAAAAATTTTTTTTGTCAGTGTATGGAATTTATCAGGTCATACGAATTATATGTGTTAGCACACATCATACCAAAGTAATTATTGTCGGGGAAGCAAAGCTGACAACAGGAGATTTCCAGGCTTATTTATACACTTTTTTTTTTTAGACAGCCGAGCAAGTGCTGCGAGTATAGATATTGTTTCCTTAAATTCATACTATCAGAATTCTATAAATATTTTTTTTTATGAATATAACTTTTAAAATAGCACAAAGTATTTACAACGTTATGTGAGACAAATAAATAATCACATTCCTTTTTGTATCAACTACTCTTAACTCTTAACGTTCTGATATTTGATACCAAAAGTCTTAAATATTTTCTGACAGAATTCTGGATAATGATAAAGATTTAAAGCAGTTACAAACACTTTGTTTATAAAGCGGGGATTGAATTTCAAAAATGTTGAGAGTTATTCAATTTATTTTTCAACTGATTTCGAGGCATTGTCAAGTTTAAGCTGCTGCTTCTTTATTGTGTGACTTAAGTCTTATTAAGTGTTCCATTGTGCACTCGAGAATGCTCAGCACAATTAAGTTATTTCATTAACATATTAGAGATGAACAGACACACAAGTAGCTATGCGATCATCGTTCTGAATAGCTTCTAGTTATGATTAGAATAAGTTGGGCCACTCAAATAATGTTCAAAAATCTGGCTAGAAATCTTGAAGGTAGTCACAAATTAACATACTCAGCCATAACAATGTTTGACTGATATAAATGAATGTCAAACGGCGCAGCAACATAAATAAAAAATAAGTAATAAATTTAAATAAATAACTGCCTGGCAATATTAGATCATACCGAGAGGCAAACAGTCAGACAGACAGACAGACAGACAGACAGACAGACAGACAGACAGAGAGAGTGAGTGAGAGATTGAGAGAAATCTCAGAGCAGTAAGCTAGAGAACGCTGCGAAATCTACTCAACTCGAAATGAAAACGAAAATTCAACACACATTTCAATGTGTATCCAAAAATTCACTCAAGAGCAACCACAGATCGACAACAAACCCGACCGAATCGACCGAAACGAACCAACGATCCGACGATCGGGCAAACGGGCAACCGGCCTGCCAACGCAGAGACACCCACACAAGCCAAGTGAGTTGAGTGGGTGAGTGGGTGAGTGAGTGAGTGAGTGAGTGGAGAGCAGTAAGCAGTAAGCACTAAGCAATAAGAACTGGTTTGTGGAACTGCTGCTCAGCGGGGATTTGGGTCTACGGCTCTGCCTCCAATGACGCTGTTTGTGTTGGCGTTGTTGTCGTTGTTGTCGTTGCGATCTCGTCACAAGCAAACCAAACCACCAAACTGGCAGTGGGTTTAGCGGTTTATTGGTCGGCTGTCGAGGCCCGATTCCAGTCGTAGTCGTATCTGTAAGATACAAACGTAAAGTGGTGCTTTTTAATGCCGCATTTCATTCATTGATCGTTTCAATAGCGCAACGCACGCTCAACGCAACAGACAAGTGCCGGTCCCGGTTCCCGGAGCGTGTTCTCTGTGCTCCATTCCCCATTCTCAGTGATCTGTTCTCTGTTCTCGGTGATCTGTTCGCTGTGTGGGCATCAACCGCAACAGGCCCAAAACCAATAAGCCTACTTAGGCCTGCGTTGGCTTTGCTAACGGAGTCAAAGCCAAGTGCTGCTGCCCCAACATAGACACACTTAAATGAGTGGACGACATTGACGGGTGACGACGACAACAACAACGACGACAACAACAACGACGACGACGACGTCGACAACAGCGACGTTGTCAAACGGTGCTCAGTGCATAGCGGACAGGCGCAGCAAGCGGACGCAGCACGTTGCTTTCAACAAGACGCAAACGCAGACGCAGAACACAGAATACACAATACAGAGCACAGAACGCACCTTTCTCCAACAAGCGAGAAGCAACAGTCTAGAAGCCACAGCAACGGGCCGTGTATTTTTGTGCGCCAACTCGGGTTATTGGATACAGATACATAGATACACAGCAGCAGCAGCAGCAGCATCATCAGTAGTGCTCGTACTCACGGATATTTTTAGCAGCCGGCCTCACACACTGACACATAGATACACACACATACAGTCACAGTCGCATTGCTGACACACGCGGCTCGCACGTTTTGGAAAAACTGTTCTTCGTGGCTTTTCTCACATTCAGTTGCATCGCGTATCTATCAGATACTTTTTTAGCTGAAACAAAACTTATCGGCAAAGCCCATTAAAACGAATTGGCGCAAATGACAACAAACTAAAAATAAATATAAATACAATAATATACAAACTAAAAACAAACTAGTTTGCTGTGGAAGTTCGAGGAAATAAAAATAATAAAATTCAAAAACAAAACAGATTTATTTTTGTTGTGTTAATCTGCCAAATTTATTCATGAGGCAAGCGTTAATTTAAAATCGAGTCACAAAACAACATATTCGATGACTAATTAGCTGATGCTGTGGAATTTTAATTGAAACTTACAATCAAATCGGAATTCAGATTTGTTTTTATTTCAAAATAAATAAAACCAAAATAAATTAAAATAAAATAACATCAACAATCAAATTGAAGTGCGTGAAAAGTGCTAAAAATACATAAAATTGATTGAAAATTACAATTTCTATGTGACAACTGCAATAATTCAAAATCTCAAAACTACAATCAGCCCAGGCCTCTCGTACATTTTTGGATTTATGAAATCGAAAAGGTAAATAAATGTGTACATATTTCATATGCTATAATCTCTTGTTATTGCTGTTGTTGTATCAATAAAAATAGACAGGCATCGAGCATATATCTATACTATAAGAAGTAGCAGCAACTGAGAAGATGTGGCAGCAACCCAGGGTGTTGCACAGTAGAAAGCGAAGCATTTATTTGCCCAAGGTGTTGAAAACTTTCGGCTTTCCTTTGGATGAATTGGGCGCCCAACTTGTCAACAGTTCAACTTGTCAGCAGACAACTCACTCGGTGTACCCTCCATGAATTGTGTTGGCTGGAGAGGAGCCAGCTAGAAAGATATTGAAATTCTTTAATGTAACTGAGTTTGTCACTCGATATTCGCAGGTTTAGCCATTTAATTAAATCCAAATTGCTAGAAGGATCTGTAGATCCTTAGACATTTCTTCATCAAACAGTTATTTGTATATCTTCTAGTCGTACCCTTCCAACTACTCTTTTGTTTTTAGAAATTTATTTATATTTTTGTTATTGCTTTTATTTATTTGGTTTCAATTATTATAATTTTTTATTGCATTTTGTTGCGATTGTAAGCAAACCTTCCGTCATTTTATTTATTTAATTTATTTTATTATACCTGTTGCTTGTTAATAATTAGGGAAACTATGAAATTCATTAATAAAACAAGTCTATGGCCCCATGACCCAATTCATTTTGTTGAGTGTGGGAACAGCTGTTGCTGTCTTCACTCCAATGAGAAGAAAACAAAGGGAATTAGCCAAAAAGCAAGCGCCAGAAACCTGTCAAAAATCAAGCAAAATTTTAAAACAAAAGCAACAAAATAATGGGTAATACAAAACCACGCAGTGCTACCAAAATACCTACACAGCGATATATTGAGAGAGGAAGAGAATGAGACAGAGAGAACGAGACTGAGAGGGAGATTGTCATGCCGAATGTAAACACAAACACATCACACATACGCAACGTGTGCCAATCTTAATAAACAAACTATACTTAAATGGAAATCAAACAAACTCATGTGAAGAAAGTCAACAAAAAGGCAAGTAAGAAACAAAACAGAAGAAAAAAATTGAAAAATGCAAAAAAAAGGAATCGAAATCAGAATTTGCCGCTAGCTGACTAAAAATAAAAAAGAGCCCAACGGCAACCACACGAGACGCTGATGTAGGCAGCATGCAACTGGCAACAGCACGAGACGACTACAACAATAGCAACAAATACAGCAACAACTGCAAGAAGAAATGAGAAATGCGATGATTTCCACAAAAAGCACATTAAGAATCACAAATCGAAAAAAGAGAAAGATAGAAAAAGCCTGCATACAATAAAAACTAATTTTAAACTGTGGCAAAAACAAAAAAAAACTGAGTCAGTCAGACTCTATACAGATGCGCAATAAACGAGGGCAGCTTCTATAGTAAGGCACAATATATTTGCAATAACTTTGACAACTGAAAATAAAATATTATTATAAAGAAGGAATATTTTAAATGATTAAATAGCAAATACATTCCATTTTATACTATTTACATTAAAGAAAATCAATGCAAAGACTCTTTAGAAAGAGTTACCATTTGTAAACTTTCATGTGATCTTATCACTGCTTTTCTAGAATATTCAGATGTCAAGTCAACTTTCTGGTTAATAAGTTCCTCATTTCCCCGCTCTTTCCGAACAGCTTATATTGCAGCTTTTCTCGCATATTTTGTTCACTTTTTCCAGCAGACGCTTCATTTTCCATTTAACCGCACCCGACTGCCCACCAACCGCCCTCCTGCCACACCCCCTCACATACACACATACAGAGCCAAACTGAGTTCACTTTGTGGCGTGCAGACAAGCGTGCAGAAAAAGTTCTAAATTTAATGGCTACACCTAAAAATGCAGCGACTGCATCTGGGAGGATGGAGCAAGGGGTGGGCGGGGAAACCATGCTCAGCGTCAGTTTCAAGTGCACTTTGGATAGACAGCTACTCCCTGCAGAACCCCAAATAAAAAATAAAATAAAAGAGAAAAGCAGCAACAACAAAAAAAACAAAAACACAAAAATTTGAAAATGAACCTCGCCCTTCGTCTGCTCCTCTTCTAGCTTGCTGGCTCTTCACGGCTGGCCGCACGCACGACTCGCCTTTTGTCTGCTTTGTTGTTGTTGCTGTTGTTGTTGTTGTTGTTGCATGGGAATGCTAAACGGGTGAGCGGGCAACGGGAGGGGACTGGAGGGCTGTTCTACGTATACATGTTGTCTGCGCATTTCAATTGGTTTCGTATTGTGCCGTCGAGTAATTGAAAACTTAAGCAGCCAGCCAAAACAGAAGCGCGCTTCGAATTTTCCAATCAGAAAAGTGAGAAAGTGCAAAATGCCTGCCTCACATCCTGTAGCACTTCCTGCACATCCTGTGACCACGGCTCCAATCACGCCTTCAGCTCCTGCGGCTGCTTTCGATGTTGCTGTTTGTTCAACAACATTTATTAGCCGCGAATACCTTTAATCGCGTGCAATTTGTAGACTCAGCACACGGAACTTGCTAATTTTCACGTCATTTTGGCGCCGCAGCCAAAAGCCACCGCAAAACCAAAACGAGCCTCCGCTCCTGACCAACCATCACCGGAAGGGGTTGCGAAGCGTCGGGGGTTAAGGGTTGCAAGGGGAAAGCTGAAAAATTTCAGTGCTCTTAATTGCACCTTGTTTCTTGCATGTCGCGTAAACTTTTTGTGCACCTCAACACCCTTAACTGAGTCTCAGCAGGGAGTATCAGCTACAACCGACAATTTGTTACAAAAATTAAGAGTGAAATTATAAATATATAAATATATTTATAAAAACATAAAAAAGACTTATATTTTTTCAATATAGAGTTACATACAATATAACTCTATTATTATGTAGACTTTGTATAAAATTACTGAGTTGAACTTTTTAATAACTAACATTTTCTTAATTCAAAATTATTCTTTCCTCGAAAACTATATATTTATTCATCCTAACTCTAAATATCAGACACTGTCTCGGAGTACGCATATCTCATATTCCTTAAGCCTTTGCCAACCTTCCAAAGATCATTCAAGAGTCGTCAGCTTGTTCTTAGTACTTTATTTAGATTCCATACTTTAATTCAACTATCGTCGCGTGGCAAAAATTAATTGCCATGCAAATCAGGAGAGCAAACTCCAAGAAGAAAAGCCAGTCACGAATACAGGACAAAGTGAATTTTTTATTTAACGTGTTAAATACGGAAGCTTTGCAGAACTGTTGCAAGTTGAACATAAAGATTATACGTGTATAGTAGACAATCAGTTAGCTGAGCCCTGGTTTAAATGTGGTTTAAAACAATTTAGCTCTCTTTCTGTCGATTAACTGTTTATGATGAAAAGTGCTGACCACAATCAATAACACAACAACAAGAGCAACTTGTTCAAGTCTTAATATGGTCAAAGCTATGCAACAAGTGGCAAGCAACGAGGTGGGGCAAAACGAGGTACGATAAAAGACTGGGCCGGTCCAGTGCAACAGCAAGAATCTGATGCCAATTTTGGCAATCTGCACTAAATTGTCCATTTAAGTGAACCTGACATGGACACCACACACTCCTCTCGTCTGTCGACGACGATGATTGCAATCAATCTTCTCATATTTACACCTCTGCAGAGCTTCAGAGCTGGTTACAGCAATATATGAGGCCAAGGCACAAGCCATGCAACAAGGCAAGGGCGTTAGCATCGATGCAGAAATATTCGACATTTGGCTTAGGCGGTGGCAACTTGGTAACTTGGCAACTTGGCAACTTGTTGTTATTGTTGCCACTGCCACTGTTGTTGCTGTTGCTGTTGATGACGTTGAGTCGGCCTCAAGTTACATTTACATTTCATGTAACTTAATTCTTGCATTAAAATGCATTCATTAACAATTTCTATTCGTTTGCCGTTACTCTGTTTGCATGTTGTTATTTTCACTAAGTTAGACGAAACCGCAACCGCAAAATATCAAGTAAAGTAAAATAAAGTAGAGAAAAACTTGTTCAAAAAGTAATGAAAAATATTTAGTACAGTTAACCTACCACAAATAAAACTTTCTCGAATGTTGAGCAACATTTTAGCAAAGTTGACTGTGCCAAAACATTATAGACAACTTTTCAAATATTCAAATACCATTTTCATCTCACACATCATGCACATTATATAGTTGGAAATTAATTTTGTTAATTTAATCTTCTGTTTGACAGCATGAGAATAGACAAAAGAATGCCCTAATATAATTTAGTTGTCTACTAACAAATATAAATTTATTAAATATGGATCTTTCAAGAAGTTGAAAGATTTGAAATTTAGAATATCATTTCAAATAATTTTCAGTCAACAAATATATTTGATCTTTGCTTATATCCTTAACTTTATTTTACTTTCGCATGATTCACTTTGCTTACGATTGAACATGAACTTTAAAATAATTAAAACAATTGTAATAATTTTTTTGAATTAAATACAAAAAATAAAAATCTTCCAGCCATATTAAAAAGAAAAAAAAAATGTTTTAGTTAATAGCATTTTAAAATTAAGTGTTGTGATTCAATTCCCTTGATTTATTCATGGGTCCTCTTTCTTCTATTAAACTTTTTGTTGAAAACAATAGATACTTGAAACTGTTTTCAAATTGTGCTACATTGACCACGCCTTTCAACCAAATGATTGGTCAAATAGATTGATGATAGTCGAATATTTGATAGATATTCGACAATTGCGCAGTAGTCTTAAAGTTAAGATTGATTAAAACCTCGAAGCGGATTTCTTGTATGCTTGAACTGAGTTGCACCTTGAAGCAACCATTTAAGGATTAGCAAAACAATCTGTATAATCAACTGAGCTTGAGTCAATCTGAAGTATAAATGTATGTGAATGGATTCGTGGCATTTGCAATGGTACAATATACGAGTACCCATACTCATACTTCTACTCACACGTATACACAAATGCGTATTCGTATTCGTATTCGTATTCGTATTCGTATAATCGCAGTTGCTTTAATAAAGTCCAAATTCGATTGCTGAACCCTGCCCCAAAGAATAAATTTGTTTATGACTTTTTGGTTGATGCGTTTTTTCGGCTTCAATGAGTTTTATGACGGAAGCAAAGCGTCATGAAGGAACCACCCACACCACAGCACATCACAGCACATCACAGCACTTCATCCGCAGCGACTTCAGTTCGCTTAAGCAATTAGAACCGTTTACGGAAGTTGTCGGATGGGTTAGACCAAGTTACGCTCTATTGGTTGTCAATTTTGATAGAACACCGCGCGTTTTTGGGCAATTCAAACATATTGTTAATTGCTTTTGATTGCTGGGACGGCACAGCCCACGCCAGAGACATAGCCAATAAGACGTCAATGAATTGAATTGAAATCCATTGTGAACGAATGTCTAACTCAAACTTTCACTTTTCCTCCAACTTTGCAGATGAAATCCAGCACATACGAGATGCACAACTACGCGGAGCTAGACATGGAGCTGGACAGCGATCAGACGCAATCCGGAGCCAAAGGTTCACGGAAAAGGAAGGCAACCAATGCGGCGACTTGTCGACGTGGTGAGAAGTACTCTCTGCGGCAAAAGCGACAGAAACGCATTCCCGGCGAGTCAGCCACATCAATGCCAGCCTCACCTGCCACAGAATTGGAGCCATCAGCTACGGCCAAGGTAACCGCAACGCCAACTGCCTCCAAGGCCAAGAGTTCGGCCAAGACGAAAGCGCCGCCGTTGAGCAAGTATCGCCGCAAGACGGCGAATGCCAGGGAACGCACCCGGATGCGTGAGATCAACATGGCCTTTGAGCAGCTGCGTCATTGTGTGCCGCAGTCGATAACTGGCGAGGATGCAGCCAGTACCAACGAGAAGCTGACCAAGATAACAACACTGCGACTGGCCATGAAGTACATTGGCATGCTGAGCGAGTCCCTGCAGGATCCCAGCTATGAGAGCGACTTTCTGGTCGAGTGTCTGCGCGAGAGTGCCAACCGGGAGGCGCATGTCAGTCTCGAATCGGATCCCGAGGCGGATGCGGATGCGGATGTGGAGGCGGAGTACGAGCTGGAGCTGGAACCAACGCCGCCAGTTCAAAAGACCAAGAAGCCATCAAAGGCCAACAAAAAGACGCCTGCGAAGCGACAAAGTAAACAGACCAAGACAACAACAGCAAGAACAACAGCAATAGGAACAGCAATGACAACGACATCCACGGCGAGCAGTTCACCGGAATCGTGTTATGCCTCCTCCTCCGTCGGCTCACCTGCATTCTGTGCAGCCGCCAGCTCGCCCAGCTCCGCCTATGCATCTTTATCCTCATCCGCCTCCACGAGCAGCAGCAGCAGAAGCAGCAGCGGCAGCAGCAGCGGCAGCATCCATGACAGCGCTCCTCTGGATGCGGACAGTCTGCTGGGGATGCAGGCGCTCAGTGAGCTCAACACGCTGTTGCTGGAGTCGGACAGCGAGTCGCTGCACTGCCTCGATGCCAACTATCAGAGCCTGCTGGCCTCGGCCGGATCAATGTTGCCCTCGCGGGGTGATTTGCCCATTTCCATGCATTTGCCGTTGGATAAACCGGATGTGGAGTTGAGTTTGCGATTGCTGGATCAATCGACGGACTCCTTTGACTTTGGCAGCGATCAGCAACCCTCGGCTTGCATTAGTCCTCTGGCCACACTGGACAGTTTTCAGCCGTTTGCCGATCTGCTGCATGGCGAGTTCCCAGACATATTTCTAGCGTGACCCGTTCAACTACGAATGTCTATAGTTTATTTATTGATAATTTTTAATGATATTGATATTGTAATTTGTTACATTGTTCGTTTAAGTTTAACTTAGTTGATAGTGCGCGGCAAACCTAACCTCACATTAGCTATAGCTACAGCGTACAACGGAATTCATCGTGTCATAGCAGGCAGGCAGGCAGGCAACTGCATTTGCTCACAGCAGACAGCCCATGTCCATGTGTTATTTTCTTTGGCTAAGCATTTCAATCACTTCAATCATTTTTCGTATCCATCAGTTTTTCAAAATGTATGTAAATAAATCACAAAATGTTGTTCAATTAGAATTATTGTATGTTTTTGTTTCTTATTTCTTATTGTCGCACACAAATTTTCAATAGATCGGAGAACATAAATTCAACGTTTTCAAGAATATGCAAAAATATGCAAATCCGGAGACGGAATTCCCCGAGGCATACAGGCTATGCAAACTCTTCAATCTCACGCACGACAATCTGATCAGCATCAGGAATAGCATATCGCGTGAGATAATTGCCGGTCTGGGCAGCGAGACACATCATCGATCGTCGGTGCCCTGTTTCCTCAGCTATGTCCAGAACTTGCCCACTGGACGGGAGCGTGGTCGCTTCTTGGCCCTGGAAATGTGGCCCACCAACTGCCGGATTATGCTGGTCAAGTTCGGCAGTGAGAAGGATGTCTATATGAGCTCCAAGTGTGTGATCGTGCCACACACGGTTGCCGGTGCCCGTGGCACACAGTTGTTCGATTTCCTTGCCGCCAACATTGCGATCTTTGTTAAGGAAAAGAAGGTGGAAAAGGAAAACCTGCCGATGGGCATTGCCTTTGCCTTCGCCTTGAATAAACTGGCCCTGGACGTGGGCGTTTTGGTGGCCTGGACAAAAGGCTACGGCGCCAAGGGAGCTGTGGGTAAGGATGTGGTGCAGCTGCTTCGCAATGCTCTGGCCCGGCACAAGGACATCTCTGTGAACTTAGCGGGCATCGTCAACATATCCGCGGGATCCCTAATGGCTTTAGCCTGGTCCCAGACCAACTGCAAGATCGGCCTAATCATTGGAACTGCCACAAATGCCGCCTACGTGGAGCAGAGTGCGGAATGCGAATTGTACGAGGGACCGGCCGACTTGCCACTGATGATCATTAACACGGAATGGGGCAGATTTGGGGGCAACGGTCATTTGGATTTTATGCGTAATGAATTTGATAAGTTGGTCGATGCAGACTCCAGTAATCCGGGTCAGAAGTATTTCGAAAAGTGCATCAGCACTCTATATCTGGGCGAGCTGGTGCGGCTCATGATTGTGAAGCTCATGAACATGGGAGTCATGTTTAAGGGGTACAGCCAGGACTACATTGGGATACACTGGAAGATGGAAATGAAATCGTTGATAGCGGTCGAATCAGATCCCCCAGGCATCTATGTGACGGCCCAAGAAGTAATGGACAAGTTCAAGATGCGCAACTGCGAGGAACGAGATCTGGCCATGCTCAGGTACATCTGCCAAACGGTCACAGATCGTTCCGCCAAGCTTGTAGCTGCCGGCTTAGCCGCCTTGATCAATCGGATGAACTATCATCAGGTATCGATTGCCGTTGACGGTGGCATTTATCGCTTGTTTCCCAGATACCAGGAGGTGCTCAATCAGCACACACTCCTCCTGGCCAATCCAGCCAATCAATTTGAAATCGTTGTTGCCGAGGATAGTCCTGGTGTCGGAGCTGCCATTGTGGCCGGCCTGGCCGTTTCCTTAGCACAACCGAATAGATGATACCCTTGAAAAATCCATATAAGAGGCTACAGATAATTTAACTTTGGTTCTTGACCCATTTGAAAAATTCAAATAATAATATTGCATGTAAATATAGTTAATAGTTAAATACAATTCTGTAAAGATCAACAAACATGTTATAAGCAGGGAATAACAACGGAACCGGTACCGTTAACTGAAACTAACCGTTTTTAGTACCGCACCTAAACCCGTAACTGAATGATAATCTTCTGTCAAGAACCAAATACCGAAACGTTTGTACCGGTAAAGTTGCTAGGTCAAGTAGGTCATAGCTTGATCAAAACTGAACCGATTTTCAAGCGGAAGGTCATTTTGATCATGATTCGGCCTCTAAATTCATTCTGTATTCAATTTTTGTTCATTTAGAAAATTTAATTATTTTCGACCAAGATTCGATTTTGATGCTAAGGGTCCCCCCTTTGAAATTTTTAAAGTTCAAAATTTTAAATCTCACGTTTTCACTTTTATTCAACTCCTTATATCGTAATTAGTATAAAACAACAATTTAAACTTGATTCTGAGACCTTTCAATTTTTTGTAAAAATTCATGAAGAATTGTATAAAAATTTTGACTTGTAAAGTGGTTATATCCGAAGTCTGACCAACTTCAAACTGTCATAGCTTGATCAAAACTGAACCGATTTTCAAGCGGAATGTCATTTTGATCATGACTCGGCCTCTAAATTCATTCTGTATTCAATTTTTGTTCATTTAGAAAATTTAATTATTTTCGACCAAGATTCGATTTCGATGCTAAGGGTCCCCCCTTTGAAATTTTGAAAATTCAAAATTTTAAATCTCACGTTTTCACTTTCATTCAACTCCTTATATCGTAATAAGTATAAAACAACACTTTAAACTTGATTCTGAGACCTTTCTATTTTTTGTAAAAAATCATGTGAAATTGGACAAGAATTTTGACTTGTAAAGTGGCTAAGTCCACAGTCTGACCAACTTCAAACTGTCATAACTTGATCAAAACTGAACCGATTTTTAAGCGGAATGTCATTTTATTCATAACTTGGCATTTTAATTCATTCTGCATTTAAATTTTTTTAATTCTTAAAAAAAAAATTTTTCTCTAGATTCTACTAGATATTGATTTCGATGCTAAGGGTCCCCTTTGAAATTTCAAAAAATTCAAAATTTTAAATCTCAAATTTTCACTTTTAATCAACTCCTTATATCGTAATAAGTATAAAACAACACTTTAAACTTGATTCTGAGACCTTTCTATTTTTTGTAAAAAATCATGTGAAATTGGACAAGAATTTTGACTTGTAAAGTGGCTAAGTCCGCAGTCTGACCAACTTCAAACTGTCATAACTTGATCAAAACTGAACCGATTTTTAAGCGGAATGTCATTTTATTCATAACTTGGCATTTTAATTCATTCTGCATTTAAATTTTATTAAATTCTTAAAAAAAAAATATTTTCCTCTAGATTCTACTAGATATTGATTTCGAAGCTAAGGGTCCCCTTTGAAATTTCAAAATTCAAAATTTTAAATCTCAAATTTTCACTTTTAATCAACTCCTTATATCGTAATAAGTATAAAACAACACTTTAAACTTGATTCTGAGACCTTTCTATTTTTTGTAAAAATCATGTGAAATTGGACAAGAATTTTGACTTGTAAAGTGGCTAAGTCCGCAGTCTGACCAACTTCAAACTGTCATAACTTGATCAAACTGAACCGATTTTTAAGCGGAATGTCATTTTATTCATAACTTGGCATTTTAATTCATTCTGCATTTAAATTTTATTAAATTCTTAAAAAAAAAATATTTTCCTCTAGATTCTACTAGATATTGATTTCGAAGCTAAGGGTCCCCCCTTTGAAATTTCAAAAATTCAAAATTTTAAATCTCAAATTTTCACTTTTAATCAACTTCTTATATCGTAATAAGTATAAAACAACACTTTAAACTTGATTCTGAGACCTTTCTATTTTTTGTAAAAAATCATGTGAAATTGGACAAGAATTTTGACTTGTAAAGTGGCTAAGTCCGCAGTCTGACCAACTTCAAACTGTCATAACTTGATCAAAACTGAACCGAATTTTAAGCGGAATGTCATTTTATTTATAACTTGGCATTTTAATTCATTCTGCATTTAAAATTTATTAAATTCTTAAAAAAAAATATTTTCCTCTAGATTCTACTAGATATTGATTTCGAAGCTAAGGGTCCCCTTTGACATTTCAAAATTCAAAATTTTAAATCTCAAGTTTTCACTTTTAATCAACTCCTATATCGTAATAAGTATAAACAACACTTTAAACTTGATTCTGAGACCTTTCTATTTTTTTTAAAAAATCATGTGAAATTGGACAAAATTTTGACTTGTAAAGTGGCTAAGTCCGCAGTCTGACCAACTTCAAACTGTCTTGATCAAAACTGAACCGAATTTTAAGCGGAATGTCATTTTATTCATAACTTGGCATTTTAATTCATTCTGCATTTAAAATTTATTAAATTCTTAAAAAAAAATATTTTCCTCTAGATTCTACTAGATATTGATTTCGAAGCTAAGGGTCCCCCCTTTGACATTTCAAAAATTCAAAATTTTAAATCTCAAGTTTTCACTTTTAATCAACTCCCTATATCGTAATAAGTATAAAACAACACTTTAAACTTGATTCTGAGACCTTTCTATTTTTTGTAAAAAATCATGTGAAATTGGACAAGAATTTTGACTTGTAAAGTAAGTCCGCAGTCTGACCAACTTCAAACTGTCATAACTTGATCAAAACTGAACCGATTTTTTAAGCGGAATGTCATTTTATTCATAACTTGGCATTTTAATTCATTCTGCATTTAAATTTTATTTAATTCTTAAAAAAAAAATATTTTCCTCTAGATTCTACTAGATATTGATTTCGAAGCTAAGGGTCCCCCCTTTGAAATTTCAAAAATTCAAAATTTTAAATCTCAAATTTTCACTTTTAATCAACTCCTTATATCGTAATAAGTATAAAACAACACTTTAAACTTGATTCTGAGACCTTTCTATTTTTTGTAAAAAATCATGTGAAATTGGACAAGAATTTTGACTTGTAAAGTGGCTAAGTCCACAGTCTGACCAACTTCAAACTGTCATAACTTGATCAAAACTGAACCGATTTTTTAAGCGGAATGTCATTTTATTCATAACTTGGCATTTTAATTCATTCTGCATTTAAATTTTATTTAATTCTTAAAAAAAATATTTTCTCTAGATTCTACTAGATATTGATTTCGATGCTAAGGGTCCCCTTTGAAATTTCAAAATTCAAAATTTTAAATCTCAAGTTTTCACTTTTAATCAACTCCTTATATCGTAATAAGTATAAAACAACACTTTAAACTTGATTCTGAGACCTTTCTATTTTTTTGTAAAATAATGTGAAATTGGACAAGAATTTTGACTTGTAGTGGCTAAGTCCACAGTCTGACCAACTTCAAACTGTCATACCTTGATCAAAACTGAACCGATTTTTAAGGAATGTCATTTTATTCATAACTTGGCATTTTAATTCATTCTGCATTTAAATTTTATTAAATTCTTAAAAAAAAATATTTTCCTCTAGATTCTACTAGATATTGATTTCGAAGCTAAGGGTCCCCTTGAAATTTCAAAATTCAAAATTTTAAATCTCAAATTTTCACTTTTAATCAACTCCTTATATCGTAATAAGTATAAAACAACACTTTAAACTTGATTCTGAGACCTTTATTTTTGTAAAAAATCATGTGAAATTGGACAAGAATTTTGACTTGTAAAGTGGCTAAGTCCACAGTCTGACCAACTTCAAACTGTCATAACTTGATCAAAACTGAACCGATTTTTAAGCGGAATGTCATTTTATTCATAACTTGGCATTTTAATTCATTCTGCATTTAAATTTTATTTAATTCTTAAAAAAAAATATTTTTCTCTAGATTCTACTAGATATTGATTTCGATGCTAAGGGTCCCCCCTTTGAAATTTCAAAATTCAAAATTTTAAATCTCAAGTTTTCACTTTTAATCAACTCCTTATATCGTAATAAGTATAAAACAACACTTTAAACTTGATTCTGAGACCTTTCTATTTTTTAAAAAAATATGTGAAATTGGACAAGAATTTTGACTTGTAAAGTGGCTAAGTCCGCAGTCTGACCAACTTCAAACTGTCATAACTTGATCAAAACTGAACCGAATTTTAAGCGGAATGTCATTTTATTCATAACTTGGCATTTTAATTCATTCTGCATTTAAATTTTATTAAATTCTTAAAAAAAAAATATTTTCCTCTAGATTCTACTAGATATTGATTTCGAAGCTAAGGGTCCCCCCTTTGACATTTCAAAAATTCAAAATTTTAAATCTCAAATTTTCACTTTTAATCAACTCCTTATATCGTAATAAGTATAAAACAACACTTTAAACTTGATTCTGAGACCTTTCTATTTTTTTAAAAAATCATGTGAAATGGACAAGAATTTTGACTTGTAAAGTGGCTAAGTCCGCAGTCTGACCAACTTCAAACTGTCATAACTTGATCAAAACTGAACCGATTTTTAAGCGGAATGTCATTTTATTCATAACTTGGCATTTTAATTCATTCTGCATTTAAATTTTATTAAATTCTTAAAAAAAATATTTTCCTCTAGATTCTACTAGATATTGATTTCGAAGCTAAGGGTCCCCCCTTTGAAATTTCAAAAATTCAAAATTTTAAATCTCAAATTTTCACTTTTAATCAACTCCTTATATCGTAATAAGTATAAAACAACACTTTAAACTTGATTCTGAGACCTTTCTATTTTTTGTAAAAAATCGTGAAATGGACAAGAATTTTGACTTGTAAAGTGGCTAAGTCCACAGTCTGACCAACTTCAAACTGTCATAACTTGATCAAAACTGAACCGATTTTTAAGCGGAATGTCATTTTATTCATAACTTGGCATTTTAATTCATTCTGCATTTAAATTTTATTTAATTCTTAAAAAAAAATATTTTTCTCTAGATTCTACTAGATATTGATTTCGATGCTAAGGGTCCCCCCTTTGAAATTTCAAAAATTCAAAATTTTAAATCTCAAGTTTTCACTTTTAATCAACTCCTTATATCGTAATAAGTATAAAACAACACTTTAAACTTGATTCTGAGACCTTTCTATTTTTTGTAAAAAATAATGTGAAATTGGACAAGAATTTTGACTTGTAAAGTGGCTAAGTCCACAGTCTGACCAACTTCAAACTGTCATACCTTGATCAAAACTGAACCGATTTTTAAGCGGAATGTCATTTTATTCATAACTTGGCATTTTAATTCATTCTGCATTTAAATTTTATTAAATTCTTAAAAAAAAATATTTTCCTCTAGATTCTACTAGATATTGATTTCGAAGCTAAGGGTCCCCCCTTTGAAATTTCAAAAATTCAAAATTTTAAATCTCAAATTTTCACTTTTAATCAACTTCTTATATCGTAATAAGTATAAAACAACACTTTAAACTTGATTCTGAGACCTTTCTATTTTTTTGTAAAATCATGTGAAATTGGACAAGAATTTTGACTTGTAAAGTGGCTAAGTCCGCAGTCTGACCAACTTCAAACTGTCATAGCTTGATCAAAACTGAACCGAATTTTAAGCGGAATGTCATTTTATTCATAACTTGGCATTTTAATTCATTCTGCATTTAAATTTTATTTAATTCTTAAAAAAAATATTTTTCTCTAGATTCTACTAGATATTGATTTCGATGCTAAGGTCCCCCTTTGAAATTTCAAAATTCAAAATTTTAAATCTCAAATTTTCACTTTTAATCAACTCCTTATATCGTAATAAGTATAAAACAACACTTTAAACTTGATTCTGAGACCTTTCTATTTTTTTGTAAAAAATCATGTGAAATGGACAAGAATTTTGACTTGTAAAGTGGCTAAGTCCGCAGTCTGACCAACTTCAAACTGTCATAACTTGATCAAAACTGAACCGAATTTTAAGCGGAATGTCATTTTATTCATAACTTGGCATTTTAATTCATTCTGCATTTAAATTTTATTTAATTCTTAAAAAAAAATATTTTTCTCTAGATTCTACTAGATATTGATTTCGATGCTAAGGTCCCCTTTGACATTTCAAAATTCAAAATTTTAAATCTCAAGTTTTCACTTTTAATCAACTCCTTATATCGTAATAAGTATAAAACAACACTTTAAACTTGATTCTGAGACCTTTATTTTTTTGTAAAAAATAATGTGAAATGGACAAGAATTTTGACTTGTAAAGTGGCTAAGTCCACAGTCTGACCAACTTCAAACTGTCATACCTTGATCAAAACTGAACCGATTTTAAGCGGAATGTCATTTTATTCATAACTTGGCATTTTAATTCATTCTGCATTTAAATTTTATTAAATTCTTAAAAAAAATATTTTCCTCTAGATTCTACTAGATATTGATTTCGAAGCTAAGGGTCCCCTTTGAAATTTCAAAATTCAAAATTTTAAATCTCAAATTTTCACTTTTAATCAACTTCTTATATCGTAATAAGTATAAAACAACACTTTAAACTTGATTCTGAGACCTTTCTATTTTTTGTAAAAATCATGTGAAATGGACAAGAATTTTGACTTGTAAAGTGGCTAAGTCCGCAGTCTGACCAACTTCAAACTGTCATAACTTGATCAAAACTGAACCGAATTTTAAGCGGAATGTCATTTTATTCATAACTTGGCATTTAATTCATTCATTTAAATTTTATTTAATTCTTAAAAAAAAATATTTTTCTCTAGATTCTACTAGATATTGATTTCGATGCTAAGGGTCCCCCCTTTGAAATTTCAAAAATTCAAAATTTTAAATCTCAAATTTTCACTTTTAATCAACTCCTTATATCGTAATAAGTATAAAACAACACTTTAAACTTGATTCTGAGACCTTTCTATTTTTTGTAAAAAATCATGTGAAATTGGACAAGAATTTTGACTTGTAAAGTGGCTAAGTCCACAGTCTGACCAACTTCAAACTGTCATAACTTGATCAAAACTGAACCGATTTTTAAGCGGAATGTCATTTTATTCATAACTTGGCATTTTAATTCATTCTGCATTTAAATTTTATTTAATTCTTAAAAAAAAAAATATTTTCCTCTAGATTCTACTAGATATTGATTTCGATGCTAAGGGTCCCCCCTTTGACATTTCAAAAATTCAAAATTTTAAATCTCAAGTTTTCACTTTTAATCAACTCCCTATATCGTAATAAGTATAAAACAACACTTTAAACTTGATTCTGAGACCTTTCTATTTTTTGTAAAAAATCATG
The DNA here is from genome assembly GCF_004354385.1 of Drosophila innubila. Classification (NCBI taxonomy): domain Eukaryota; kingdom Metazoa; phylum Arthropoda; class Insecta; order Diptera; family Drosophilidae; genus Drosophila; species Drosophila innubila. Next base: position 15,014,293 of record NW_022995380.1, read on the forward strand.
TGAAATTGGACAAGAATTTTGACTTGTAAAGTGGCTAAGTCCGCAGTCTGACCAACTTCAAACTGTCATAGCTTGATCAAAACTGAACCGATTTTCAAGCGGAATGTCATTTTAATCATTAATTATATAATTTTATTTTATTCTGCATTTAAATTTGATTAAATACTTAAAAAAAAATATTTTAAATTTCGTTCAAAAGAATTTTTTTGCCCTAGATCTGTTTATTTCAATGTCATATTTATTATAAAACGACATCTTGAAATTGTAAAATGTTTCAAAATTTATTTGCTGTACCGTTACGTAGCGGTACTGATACCGGAACCGAAAGAAAAAAACTGAAATAGAATCGAAACCGTAGCCCATATTTGCTTCGGTTTAATTCCCTGATTTTTTGTGTATTGTTAAAATTGGAGAAATAATTCTATAATATTAATTCAACTACTGCGCTCTCTTTTTTGTGATCTATAAAATTTATGTAAATCTGTTGAATCGAAATATTTTCAATTCAACTGAAATTCGAATACCTGTTCGTCCTGAAGTTCTTCCTTACCGAATCAAGTAAGTTTGGAAACACTTGACAAACTCAGCACATTCTGGGTCGACCGGACTCGAGACTAGTTTCAGTTTTTATGTCGTCTCAGCGTGTCGAACACTTCAAAATTTAAATTCGTGATAGCTAAGATAGCGACTAGCTCTCCGGAAATTCTATTAAGATGATGCAGCCAGAACAACATTTTCCAGAGGCTTTTCAGATCTGTCAGAAATTCAATATAAGCGATGAAAACATGAATGAGATTGTCCATCGATTGACCAAAGAGATCAATATGGGTCTGGCCAGGGATACGCATCCGAGAGCTGTCGTTAAATGCTTTATCACGTATGTGCAGGATCTGCCCACGGGCAAGGAGCGGGGCAAGTACCTGGCCCTCGATCTGGGTGGCACAAATTTTCGTGTTTTGTTGGTATCGCTAAATAGTGAAACGGATATTGATATTGTGTCCAAGGCCTTTGTGATAAGCAAGGAACTGATGGTGGGGCCGGGAAAGAATCTGTTTGCTTTTATTGCCGAGTGCCTGGCAATGTTTTGCAAGGAGCAAAAAATCGAAAAGGACAATCTGCCACTGGGATTCACATTCTCATTTCCCCTGAAACAGATTGGTATTAACAAGGGCATTATGATAACCTGGACAAAGGGTTTCAACTGCGATGGGGTTGTCGGCAAGAACGTTGTCGAACTACTTCAGGATGCAATCAATCATCGGGGCGATCTCAAAGTCCGAATCGTTGCCATTCTAAATGACACAACTGGGACTCTCATGACGTGTGCCTTCACGAATCGCAACTGTCGGATCGGTCTCATTGTGGGCACCGGTACCAACGCGTGCTATGTGGAGAAGACTATCAATACCGAGATGCTCGACGGGTATCAGACGAGCAATAAGCCCAATATGATTGTCAACTGCGAGATGGGCGCCTTTGGCGACAATGGCGTCTTGGACTTTGTACGAACCAGTTACGACAAGGTCGTCGACAAGCAGTCGATCAATCCCAAGAGGCAAACGTTCGAGAAGTGCATCTCTGGCATGTATCTGGGAGAGTTGGTGCGTCAAGTTGTCGTTGAGCTTATGCAAAAGGGACTGCTCTTCAAGGGCCTCTCGTCGGATGCCATTAACGAGAAATGGAGATTCGAGACTCGATTTATCTCCGAGATTGAGTCCGATCCGCCAGGCACTTATCGCAACGCCTCCATGATCATGGATCAAATGGGAATCCGAACGAACAATGAACTGGATTTGGCCTGTCTGCGATATATCTGCCAGACTATATCAACACGATCCGCAAAGCTGACTTCCTGTGCCCTCGTCTGTTTGATTAACAAAATGAATGCCAAAGATTGTTCCGTGGGCATTGATGGTGGCGTCTATCGTTTTCATCCTCACTTTCACAACTTACTTATGGAAAACATGAACAGAATGTTGAAGGGTTCAGTTAAATTTGAGTTGGTTGTATCTGAGGACGGTTCGGGTCGTGGTGCGGCCCTAATTGCTGCCGTGTGTGCTTAACCAAGATGGCTTAAATAAAATTATCAGTGCCTAATACCGTCTTCTTATTTTATTTCACACTTAACAAACTTGTGTCTTTTAGGGTTTGCTACAGTTCAAATGTATCGCGCAACGCAAAAAAGAGCAGCATTGTGCGCAACATCGTCAATCTTGCTGTTATGTTGCTACTCCTCCAGTTAACATAGTGTGCTCCTCCTCCTGTTAACATAGTGTGCTCCTCATTAAGGCGAAGCGCAAAGAAGAGCAATTTGCGCACAAATGAGCAAGCTGCACTCCTCCATTTAACATTACCTAGTTAACTTAACATATGGTCTGTTCGATAATTATATCGATGCGCATTTCGATATATTGATTGTCTTGTTATTTTTCTGCTTGTCAGTTGCTGCCACACTGTTTACAAGTCTTAAGCGAAAAAAGTTCATAATGTACGTAATTTGTCAATTACCAACACAGAGCAAGAAAATTAATTATTATTCACTAGGTATGCACTATCCAGCACACTTGTGCGCTCTTCAGCGCTGCGTAAAGGCCTTCAGATGGCTGCTGCCAACCGACAGGTGTCGTTGAAAGTCGTCTCTGTCGGCTCCACGGTTAAGGATGAGAGCTTCTTCGAGAAGAACGACCGACTGGGCCGTGAGATGTCCCCCCACTTGACCATATACAAGCCCCAGCTCACCTCCATGCTGTCCATCATGCATCGCGGCACTGGCCTTGCCCTCGGCATGGGCGTCTGGGGCTTGGGCCTCGGCGCACTCATCTCCTCGCACGACATCAGCCATTATGTGACCATGGTCGAGGGACTGCAGCTCAGTGGCGGCGCCTTGACCGCCATCAAGTTCATCATCGCCTACCCAGTTGGCTATCACTCCGCCAACGGTATACGCCATCTGCTCTGGGATACGGGCCGTTTTCTCAAAATCAAAGAGGTCTATTCCACTGGTTATGCAATGGTTGCTGCCTCCTTTGTGATCACTGCAATCTTGGCGCTCTTGTAATTGATCCTGTCGAGCTGTCCCTGCGAATGGTTAACTCCAGTTAAATTCTAGTGCGAACATGTTGACAAATTATTAAATGCTTAATACATGTACTGTTTATTTATAATATTGCGTTTATGCGTTCTCCTCTGTTATGTAATAACCGTGTTGCTTTTTGCTTAAATGCCCGTGTTTTGGCAGATATCGTGACTTTGTGCATTCTATAGATAATGTCATTAGCCAGCTTAATTCGTTAGTCCCCCTTCCCCGCAAGTATAGACCCACAATTACTGTTACTATAGGGTACAAGGTCTGGTAAAATGCAATTTGAAAGGTAGCTTTTTTGATTTTAGATAATATATCGCTTATAGACAATCGAATTTCATGTAAATGATTTAGCAGGCAAAATAATGCATCTGTAAGAGAAATTTGTATGTATTATATTCTTGCTCAGTAACTACAGTCGAGGCTATATCTATTTGTACGGGCAACTAAGCAGATCTTTTGCTCTTTACCAACTAAAGTCACTACTCTAGAGGTGTTGGTATCTGACATTTCTATAATATATTACATTTTGAAATACAACATTGTTCGTTGTTGGCATAAATCCATATAATCATTCAAAACAGCTGAGTACATTAATTTTTTGGCCGGATAGGAATACTAGCTTGAGACATCTGAACCATATTTATATACTGGGTATTGTCTTATGCATCAAATAAAGCGCTATGGATTATCAAATATTTTAAATAAAAGTTCGAAGGCCTTAAGAAAGTAAAACAGAATATCTTAAAAAGTTACTTTCATTTATTGTGAAATTTCTGTAGAAATTCTTTAAGCAATTAAAGCAGAATATAGATTTAAAAAGTTACACTCATTTATTGTGAAATTTCTGTTGAAATTCTTTAAGAAATTGATCGCTGTGCAACATTTATATGAGGCTAAAATGTATCTAAGAACTAATATCACAATTTATTATGTAATTGCAGTATGTGTGTGCATGTATGTAGTGCTGTTGTGTGCTCTCCCAATCCCACTCCACTGGTCGTCTACTGTATGGTGCCTTCTGGTCTGGTCTCATCCAGCAGCTCAAAGTCACAGACCAGGGAAAAATGATCTGAGGGGTATTGAAAGCTGGGTGTGCGATTTTTCCCAATGTGCTCGCCGGCTGGAAATTCTAAGCAGTTTTTGATCTGAAACAAGGAGAATTTTTCAAAGTCAATAAACCACATTTGGGATAATGCCTCTGCCAGTTACCTTTAGCTGTTTGGGAGTGTAGAAGACATAGTCAATGGTATGACACTCCTCACCATCCTCACGGATTTTCCATGTGGTGTATGGTGGCTCGCGTTGAATGGACTGCGAGACAAATTCATTCGCATCCTCACAGCGCTCGGCGACTTCCCGTTCCCGTTCCTGCTGTTGACTCCTCTCCCGTTCCAGCTTCATATCCGCATAGGCGCTGCCGAGCTTCAACAGATCGCAGCTGAGAATTGTGGCATAGATGGGCTCAATGGGCTCTGCATTGAAGTCGCCACATAACAACAAAGGACTCTCTCCTGCAAACTGCTTAACAAATCGAATGAGATCGCGTCCCTGTTCGTTGCGCAGCTTGGCCAGGAGAGCACCACGTCGAGCCTTCAGATGTGTGGTGCACACGCAGAACTCCTTTCCGGTCGCCTTCAGTTGCAGACGAGCCGCAATTGCCACCTGGTTGCTCTGGACACGCCATACCTCAAGGATGCGCGTATCATATCCCATCAGCTGGAGTTTATCCTTCTTGTAGAACAACGCACATCCATCGGGTCCATTGTTTTGCTCTATATACAGACATGGTGAGTCCGGCTTTGGGAAGAAGATGCCAGCATAGTTTTGACTGCCCAGCACAGTCTGCAGGAACTTGAAATGATCCACTTCCTGCATAGCAATGATACACAATTCGATGTTAAAGCGCGACTGAATGACATAATATCAGAGGGGTTAAATAAATACTTGCAGACAAACAACATCTGGTTGATTTTGTAGAATCTCCTGGACAATCAAATACTTGCGATGCTGCCAGGTCAAAGCCTCTTCAGGGCAACGCACAAAACCGTCATTGTGCTGTCCCAGAGCTGAAAGAATAAATTAGAAAGGATATGATTTATTATTTGTTAAATATTATATATAGTTATTGCAAAAATAATATAAATATGTGTGACATTACAAAACATTTTATATTTTTAATAACTACACATACTGCAATATGTATTGCATTGTTTCACATAAACATTGAACACTATTAAAGCATACTTTTAGGATTGCCTTAAATGTATATGAAATAATTTCATTTTTCATTATGTCTCCTTAAAAATTGAGTATCAAATTAGAGCATCATTACTTACTTTGAGATAGAATATTCCACTGCAGCAATCGTATATTCTGGGAGCCATCATTCTCAACGGGCGGACTACACACTGTATTGGAATAAATTAAAGTATCTGAAAGATACGAGCGTACTTTCCACATACCACGAGAGACAGCATTCAACTTGAGGCAGCGCAATCCATCGGTCACATCCTCGCTAGTCAGCGATGGGTTCAGAAAGGATCGGGTGAGCAGAGAGGGTGGATCGATGCCTCCTCCGCGTAGTTGCTGCACATGCTCCAGCAGAGCAACGGTGCTCAGACCTTTGGGAAGCTCCAAGCCATCGTCCTGTGAATCAACATTGTTGATCTTGGGCGCCGAGTTGAAAGAGCCCATTCTAAAAGAAAGCACATTAAGCAATTGAATTTATTTCCACTTGTATACGCTTAAGATTGATTTCATATTAAACACGGGCCGTGCTCAGAAAATCTTTATTCAATTCTCCTTGCTAACATCAAAAATAATCAAAATTCAAATTAAATTCAAAGTTAACGAAAATAATTTAACGCATTAAAAGTATCCATCATTAAACTTATTGTTAAATATTTGAGTTTTCGGCATGCGTTTGATTCGAACCTTAAAATGTGAATCACGGCCCAAAAAATTTTTCAAGCCTAAATGCAGTTTTGGCAATAAAAACAACAACAAAAAAGAACAAGCAATAACAACAACAAGAGCATGTATACAGCATTTGGGATCATAAACAATATGATCAAGAATATTCGACAATTATAAATACTCACAAAGCATTCGGTTTTCTATAAAGAATCTTTCGCAGAATTATGCTGAAAATGAATAAACTATGACTATATCTTCGGCTGACAAACATCTTTGCCATTTGAACTTTGCTGAAAAGAATATTTTATTTTGAATTTGAAACAGATTTCATTTCGAAATTTTTGAAAATTTTACTATGAAATGTTTAATGAAAATGTATATGTTAAATGATCCAGGATAGGATTTCTAGTAAGCACATGAATTGGTGATCAAAGAACTAAACTGGAAAAATGTACTAGAAGAAATCGAAAGTTACGACTTTATAAGAGTAGAGTTAAGAGAAAAATGTTTTAAAGTTGAGAACGGACAGAAATATTTGATATCTAATGAAAAGACAATATAAAAAAGTAATAGAATTGAAAAAGGATACAGGTATTTAAAATTTGAAGAATGTAGGTATTTAAGATGATATCCTACAATACAATTTTCTATGCTTTTAACTAAAAGGATAATAGGTGCGATAGTCGTTTACTGAACCGGTTTTTCCTTTTCTCACTTTTCAAATCAATTTAAATGTTGCTTGAAAGTTTTCTATTCCTACTCCATTGGAGTCTAAAATTTTCTAATTTGTATTTAAAATAGTAAAATTAATAAATCACGAGTAACATTGTAGCATGAGAAGTGTGTTGGCTTTCACAGTCGACTAGGGAACTCGATTTATAGCACTTAAATCCCACCCACACAAAAAGCATCGGATATTGCGAGATGTCGCACGCGGCTTTAAAAAGTCGCTCGGTCAATAGCTTCTCAGCTGTTTGGCTGGTTTTTTGTTTTTTTTTTGGTACTTAAACCTGTTCTGAGAGATTGTCAACGCAATCAATCAATAGACGTCGCAAAGTCTCTCACCTGGTCAGCATCACCCTTTGCAGGTAAGCCTTGCGATCGTTCTTGCAGGGCGCCTTATTGGCGCGTTTTAATTGCAGCGCTTGCTCCATTTGGCTGGGTGGATCAATTGCGTTCACTTTCTGGTTAGGAATTGGATGAATTTTGGTTTAGTTTTGAGGTTTGCCGAAAATTGTGCGAAGTGCGCTTGTAAGCGACATTTGCGAAACTGAATGGCAACTGAAATGCGGCGTTTTATTAGAGATCAACCAAAGGCAGGCAGACAGTCGGACAGACAGACAGACAGACAGACAGGCAGACAAGCAGACAGAGAGAGAAAGAGAGACAGACAGAGGGAGAGAGGGGAAAGAGAGCAATCACACAGACTTACGCATAAACGGGTCTTTCAGCTTAACAGCATACACACACAAACAAACAGACGCACACACAAAGTGAGATGTATCTGCAAGATACAGAACAAGATCAATACGTTCTACTCACGTGCGTTTCTCACTGGTGAAAAATGAGCAACAATAACAACAGCCACAAAATGAGATACATCGAAGCTGACAGCTTGCTAAATATTTATACGTAGCATTCTTTATGTAGATACATTCACATGGAGCTGCACGCTCCATTGTCTCGCTTTCGTTTATTGTAATGAAAACAAAAGTATCTTTGGGATATCGTCCGAGTTAGCCATTGAGCGACGTAGCTCTACTGCCCCGACAATTGATTTATGCCTAAAAAACATTTGCTAAATGCAAATTGCGTAGACATTCTGCGGCCCAAAATGCGCATATTCAGCATATCTGCGCCCATATGCTGTCCAAAGATATCGATTGAGATACAGATACCGATACAAATATAAATACGATCTGTATGTTATGCCAATTGCGAGTACAAATTATACAACAACGCAGTTACATGCGTAATGAGACGCAGCAACTTAAAGATACTGTATCTTTTTTTTTACCTGGGTATGGGTACCGCAACACGCCGCGCAAATGTCTTCGATGTGACAATCAGTCGCGATGTTTTCATTAGAAACTCCATTCTGCTCGATTTGTTTATAAAATTTACTCAGTACTTGACGTAGTTGTACTACTTGGTAAGTATCTGTACTTGTATTAAGTAAACGTCACTTGCAGTCACTTTCTTTCTTTGATTGGTATTTAATTAATTAGGATTTGTTACTTCAATTTAGCTTCAACTGCTTCTTTCCATTTAACTTGTTAGCTTGAAATGTTTTATATTAAGTGTCAGTATTGCAATGTCAAAAAGACGCGGTTCAAGCTGTATTTCCTAGAATGGTAGAATGGGAGCAAAGGTTAAGCATTAGTCGCAATTAGTTTGGGGGTCTCTGCACACTATTGAACCACTTGCAATGCACCACATTTAACACCAAACGATTATAAATAACAGCACAATCAACAACCACGTGCTCAGCTCCCAAAATCTAAATGAATGTCAAATATTTGAATATAAGACACGCAGCTGTTGCTGCACTGATAGAATAAATATAACTAAACACATTTGAGTTTACTTGCTTTAACTATTCATCAGATACATATTAACAGGTCATAAAACACATGAGTTCATTTTTGGTTGCAGTTAGCTAGAAATACACATTTATTTGTGCTAAGTGAATTATTAAATTTTGAATTGTAGAGCTATCAACAGTCATAGATTAACTTTCTTCCTATTGAAGCAAGTTTTAGATTTTTATTAATAAAAATACTTTCGAATGATAATAAGTCAGCTAGATTAATTTATTATTCAAAGTTTAAAGTAAACTTTTGTATAGTCATTTTAAAACTTATAATTTATTAAAGTATTGATAGCTCCTAATTCATTAATATTCATTACTACAAAAATAGCTTTAGAGTTTTAGAAAAGCAATTAAAAATAATTAAGAACGAAAAATAATATATTATATAATGAAAGTGAAAAAATATATAATATTTATTTTCTTCAATTACCTTCTTAACCTTTTTATTTTTATCTAATATCAGATTTAATATCAAATTGGTTGAAGCATCGAGACTACGCAGTTACGAGTAATTATCACTGAGCTATTTTTATACAATCAGATAAAAGATATCAACAGCTATTCGTGTATTTCTAGTTTATTCATTATAGATAAGAACAAGAGCTCTTGTAATTGTTGATCACGTGAATAATATCGCAAAAAATTGTGCAAGGTTAGTTATGCTTTTGATTGAAGCCAAGTGGCTTGAGGCATGATAGTGCTTAAGAACACTTGACAGTCTGTCAGTGTTGTCCATGAACTTGATTTATAAACGCAATTGCCGCTGGCTACCAGCAGCAACAACAAAAACGCAACAACAGCAGCAGCAACAACAACAGCAACAAGTTTTTTCACTCAATGACTCGCTCGCATTTATATCTCACCTCACAAGATACAACAGTAGATCTCGCGGCGGCGGCGGCATCTCATAATCAGCGATTGGCGGCATCGTGTCTCCAGCGGCAGCAGCACAGGCAGAGGCAGACAGAGATGGAGAGGGAGACGGAGACGGAGAGACAGCGGCAGCATCAACCATGTCGCTGGGTGTGGCCAGCCTGGCTGCCGCGCGGCCCGCCGATGCCTGAGACTCGAATTCCATTTCCAGTTTGCGTGCGGCGAGTCGCTGTTTCATTTGTGTTGTCGAGGTCATTGCCGAGGTCTTGGCAAGCGCTTCCGCAATTTCATACTGCTTGAGGAAATCCTTGTGCAAATGCTGCAGCTGTGCATCCTGTGTGGCCAACTGGCCAGTCAGGCTAAAACCACGACGGCACTCCTCGTTACACAACCGCAGGCACATCTCATTGATGACCGCATTCGGACCAGTCAAATGCTCTGGCGCCGTCTGGTTGCAGTTGAGGCAGGGCGAATAATCTCTGGCATTGCCCATCAGCTGCTGCTGTGCATAGTGTCCCGGATCGGGGGAGTCATTACCATTTGGTGATGGAGGCTCTTGCAACTCCTCAGCAATGCTGAAGTAACGCGGCGGCGGCTCATCCTCATCCTCGACAGCAGCACCGCGAGCATGACTTGCCTTATTCGTCGGCGACGGATTCAGATTGAGGAGCAAGGCGGTCACTGGCATTGCCTTGCCCAGAGCGGGCTGTCGGCGATGGCCAAGACGTTGATCTTGCTGTTCACTTTGATTATCCATGGTGCATGAAATGACTTAAATACTTGTATCACTTTTTTCATTGGCCACGCGGCGTATGCGCAATTTATTGTATTGACCGTTGCGCGTTTAGAACGAACATTCAACGTATTAATACGCGCGTGCGTTGCTTTTCCTTATTTATATATCTTTGGCCGCTCTAGCCAGATCGAGGCAATCAAGTGGACGCTGACTCGTCGTCTGGTTGTCTCGTTGTCTCGTTGTCTCGTTGCCTCGTCGCCTTGCTCCCTCCGCTCTCTCCGCTCATTAACTGAGCAGCGAACACCGAACACCGAGCACCGTTGTTGTGTATGTTGTTAAGCTGTTGCTGTAGTCACAAGTAAATGATTTTGTTGCTCTCCGTTGTGCGCTCCTCTAGTTAAGGCAAACAAGATTTTGCGTGCGCACTTTCCAAAATGTCAAGACACACAATTAGCAACAAAATAAAGCAACAACAACACAAATAGGTAATATAATTGTGCTACCTACAAATTGTGTTATGATTTATGCTTTGATTTCATTATTATATCTTTGACTTTCTTTTGTTTCATCAAGTATGTAACTCAAGTGGGCGATCTTCATTGGCTTCCACGGACTGTGACAGACCTCTGACTTTAAGTTCAGTTGACCACATGAATACTCAACGAATTTATACTCATACTCATACAAATATTCAACTACATGATTAATCTCATTTTTTAACAACAAATGTAGTATTATCTCTCAGACATCAAAACAGATTGACAGCTAGTCAACTTTGTTGCACTGGGCGAACGATTAAAATTTTATTGTATATGAGTAAACCTGAAAAGTGCACTTGTATGTCATGTTTAAGCAATTGTCCCACATAAATTAACTTTTCAGTGTCTAACAACTTGCAAAGTACTTAAATAAAAAAATAAATAGAAAATGAAAAATTAAATAAATCTTATAAAACATCAAGTATTAATAGTTGTAACTTCATTTTATTCAATTTCCCACTTTCTGTCTGTCTGCCAACTGCCCACTATGATTGAGTCTGATATCTTACACTTTTCACCTCCAAATGAATTGTAGCTAATAAATTTTTCATACAATTTCACATTGCCTGACAAAATTAGCATCTATTCAAGTACACATTAATTGCATTTCATTTAATTTCTATTTTATTTCTATTATCAAAACAAAATAAATGACAAACATTTATTTCCTCAATATGCTAATTGAAAGCAAAAAAAAAAAAAAAAACAAAAGCAAACAATTACTACAGTAGTGTCTCGAGAATGTTTTCTAAAATTGATGGCAAAATAAAGTACAATTAATTAAATGTTGTCCGAATTATTCGTTGTTAAAAAAATGATGCATACTTTGCGGCTGCCGTTGAAATTGTAATATTAAACTATTTATGTTTACTTTGTTGATCAGCGGCACACTGATAATCGAAAACACAGTTTCTTTTAACAATACGTACCTCAAGGGTATTTCTAATTATTATTAATCAGTTTACTTCCTTCTTAACAGTAGTATTACTCAGCTCTGAATCTATTCAGATATAGGTGCTAATAGAAGATAACACTTAACTTGCATTATCTTAATTTAGATTCCACTTTTTTTGGCAAGCTGTCGCGGAAAGCGTAGCAAAATCAACAAGAGCAGCGTTCGTCATTGAGTTTTATTTATATGTCTCAAATGAATACGTTTCTATATGTATTCAAAACTATATAGCATGTCGTGAACATGCTGCAAATTTATCATGAACTTGGCAGTGGGCAATCAACCCTCACGTTGAGGGAGGCGCATTGGACTGGACACCTGTGAGGTGCCTACCAAAGGACAGGTCATCAGTCGACCTCCATGCTATTGAGCTACATGTTGTTTAATTTCAATACAGACGTCTTGTGGTCTGCTAATTGATAAGCTTATCAGAAATCGGTATGTGAAAACAATCAGCAGATTATTCACCAACAAAATGTTGAAACAAAGGCTGTTGCTAACTTTAAACTATAAAGAAATCAAGAGACCCATAAATATTTATCTCCGACATTTTAGCAAGGTGTTGAGAAATATTGTTTACCACTTTCTCTGTAGATTTTTCTCTTTCTATCCAGCTCATTTGATTTACTTTGTTGACAGGTAACCTATTTCAAGAGATTACAAATTACTGAATTTCAAAAGATAATTCTGTTGCTGGAACTTAATCAAAAACATTGTTAAAAAAGAAGTATGGAAGAGTTCCTAAAGTGACTTATACCTTACCTTATCCCTACACTATCATTGTTAAAAAAGAAGTATAGAAGAGTTCCTAAAGTGACTTATACCCTACTTTATCCCTACTTAATTACACTATCTTGTGACACCACGTATATTGTAACAAGTGTCTGCCCTTTCCCAGTGATAGGAGTATATATAGTAAGTAACAATTTCATCATCTTTACTATGTATGAGTACGAGTATGCGTATATAAGTGCGCTTTGTTTTCTGATTACCAGGGGAGATTTCGTTATACAACAGCAGCATTGGGACACATGTTCGGTCGAGCACACATATCTCGATTTGGAAATAACTGGTTCAGTACCGGCGTAGACTGAAATTGTCCGCTTGCAGATGAGGGAACTATTTAATAAGGTCGAGTATATTAGCTACTAATTGTGCGATTATTTGGATTGTAAGGCATTGCAAGTGGTTCTGGTTCAGGCAACTGGTCTCATTTGCATAGATTGTGGTCTTCAACTCACCATTTTTAAGCCTGCACCACGCCACAACACATTATCCAAAATATGGGACTGAACTGCACAATACTGTTGGCTGTCACGATATTACAGAACAGTATTAAAATGGGTACTTTCGCAACCCAACGTAAATTCTGCGTATTGCCAGCGATTCAAACGCGCCGTCAAACCAAGAAGAACTAAAGGCGACAATTGGTGCTTTGCGCCATTTATAGAGCGGCATTGAACTGTTGTTCAAAGTGTTCTCTTCGCTCGCCATATTGACTAGCTGATAAGGACACAGTTATGTTATGAGAGCAGCACTCTCTCTCTCTACTCGCCCGGGAACCCCGAAGACTTGATGTGATGTGAGAGAATATTGCACAATCTAACAAAGCGCACCGCATTTTATTTACAGCTCTCACTCTCACTCTCTCTCTCATTTTCTTTCTAAATGTCTTCCTCTCTTAGTGTAACTCATTAGAATCTCATACGTATGAGTATTAGCTTCAATGACTTGATCTGTTAGAAACTGTAAGAGTAAAAGGGAAACAAATTCTATAGTTTTTAGAAGTCATTAGTTAAAATATGGGAATATTAAGGGAAATACCCAAAGAAACTATAAAATTGATTTAGCACTGGAGAGTATTGCTTAAATCTTATTTATACGTTTTATCTTGTGTGTAAAGAGTGCGCTAAGTTCAGAAAAACATTCTGACTCACACATTCACATTCTAAGTTATTACAAAACGTCAAAACGTCGCAATTGGTTCTAAAACTGTCTGAAGAGACTTATTTTCGGATATGTACTGGAAGTTTCATTCGTGGAATTTGTTACGAGCATTATCAAAAATCGTCATAAAATGGATTTGCAATATTTATTAGACCTAGACGGGATCGATAGTTGCGATAAGCTCTCGTCGGTACATGCAAAAAGTCACTTGGAAAACAGGATCAAATTGGATTGCATTAGTTTGGAGCGGTTGCTAATGCGCCGTATCATCAAAGTCTACAAAACTACGCGATCAGCCAGCAGACTGGCTGTCTGACTGTCGTTCGCACTAACTAACTAAATGCGAATCTGTCAAGGGTATTGGGTCTGGAGCGCTGATTAGAAGTGCTTTCAATGGTTTTACGATTATATTGCTCACAGCCAGTGGTCTAGCCATTCAGATTAGATAGTCGATTTACTGACGGCCTTGTTCAAGTGCTTGAGGATAAAGTCCGTCAAAAAAATGTACATTTATCGTACGTGGCATAATGCACACTAGCACTGTAATGGTCATACATACATGTATGTAAATATGTATATAAATATGTGAACACAAGTGTATGTCTATGTTCGCTCAGCTGTGATTTGAATTTTGTTTACGTCGACGACCCGCTGGCTGCCTTATCAATTTGGGCAACGTAAGCGTGCCATAATGTATACTAAAGACTATTATATATATATATATGTTTGTGTGTATTTGTACTTTCTATTGGAATTTGAGCTGTGTGCACTTATCACTGAAAGCATTTTCTAGTAGCACTTCACAGATTGGAGTACTCGATCTTTTATACTAATTACTTGGTATTAGAAATTACAGCTTTGTCATACTGGCTCACACGGGTCTTATGTGGTTCTTTTGAAGGATTTTAATCAAATATTTTAAATGGGCTTGGGGTAGGTAAGGTACATATGTAGGTTAAAAAATTACATAGCCACATAGACTTTTAAAAAGGGGACTGTAATCAAAGTTGTCGTGGAACACTCAAACAAAGTGAGTTAGCAAAGAAATTTTGATCAATATTTTTAAAACATTGGAATAATCGAAAATGCAACTTAAGGTTAACTTAAAGACACTAAATAAATGGATTTTATTTACAATATAAGATTAAGGAGAAATAAAAAAAAAAAACAAACATTGTTTTAATTTAATACGGCTATAGCTAAATTATATAAACACTATATTTTTGATAATTAAACTGAGACAATTCGGAAATCACACAAGAGCTTAGTCAACGGTAAAACATAACAAAGGACCCATTTCCATATGAACTTGCTTAACAATAATCAGATTATTTGTGCTTGATATGCGTAATAAATTAAAATGACAACGCTCTCAATGTCAAAACATACATAAGTAAGTAAGTAAATATGTTGTATGTGCTTGTATGTAGAGGCCCTTTGTAGACACACTGGCAGAGTGATACACAAAGCGTCGTTATAGTAATTAAAAGGCCATATTTGTTGTCATCACTCAAGCAAATTCCATTTACGAAAGTACTTGATATGGTCCACGGAGAGGGGACACTCATGCACGGGGTGAAATGCGGGGCTAGATGGCATCCAATTTGCTAGCTGCCTCAAACCCAAACAAACAGTTTGATGACACCGCAAAGAGAGTACGAGTGAGCGAGAGAGAGAGAGAGAGAGAGAGTGTGTGTGGGAGGAAGAGAGCGCTATTATTATACTCTCCGAAATTGGATTCTCTCACTCACACTCTTTGATACGAGTATTTGCTGATTATGTTCTCTTTCAGTCACGTTGAAACACAAGTCAAAAAAATATTTTTGTAAACAACTGAAAGTTATACGCACACACAGTCGCACAAAGTAAATTAAATCCAAGAAGTTGATCGCGGCATTGCTTTATAAAAGCGGTACACAAAATTGGATAATTGGCACGGTGGGAGGAGCATTAAATGGAATGGAAAAGGAGGATACCATAAAAGCAGAAAATGGCAATGACATGCAAATTATGGTTGTTGTTTTTGCATGTTTGTAGCGTGCTTTGCGCCTTTTGTTTTATCAATAAGTGTCGACGCCGAACAAAGTTTAAAGAGTGAGACCACTTACTTACTACTCGTAAATAATAGGGCATTAGGAAACCAACTTACAAGAATTTTCGGAAGAATTTATAGAATGCCACCACAATAAAGACAAGCGCAGAGATTATCTTCATAATGCACCTAACTAACTTTTTGCTTTTATTATATAATAGTTATTAAATATATGTAAATAGAAAATTAAATTGAAATTTCGCGCTTCATACGTAATAATAATTTTGTGTAACAATTTTGTTGGTTTTTTTTTTTTGGGCTTATGCACTCCACTGAATTTTCACTATCAATGTCATTTCCGCGTCAAACACGTTTTTCACACTAAGCTGGTATAAAAATGAGGGGACTACGCTTTACTCTGTACATGGTGTGCATGTGGCGCCATGGAAACAGGCAAAGAGTAGAGCAAAAAAGAGACACACAAAGAGAGCGAGCGTGAGAGAGAGAGAGAGAGAGAGAGAGAGTGGGCCATTGTTAGCTGGAGCTGCTGAAAGGAAAAGCTGGCAGTCATTACGACTATGTATCACTTTAAACACCCTACATCATATCCATAAACTTTTCATAGTTTATTACTCAACTGTATACTCTCGTTTTATAGCCGAGTTATCATTATTTAAAAAACAAACGCATTACAAGCAACTGACAGCGAAAACTGCATCAGTGAGAGAACAGCCATGGATAAAAAGAGAGTAATAAGCTAACAGCTAATCTGTTAGCTGTGGTGTGCGCAAGCCCTATACCTGTAATCAATATGCCCGACAAGGGTAGCGTATTAATTTAGTCACGTCCACTTGTTGGGAGCGGGGCAATAAACTCTTGTGTGGGAGAATCTAAGAGAGAGGCAAGCAACTGTATACTTAAGAGCACATTGCAATAAAAGCTCCATTTGACATATAAAGAGCAGCACCAGCATGTGCTTTATAAAGCTTTATCTACGCTCTGAGCAAACTTTAAAGCACAGCGCATTGTTCACAATGCACATGTACTAAAAATAAAATGGTCTATAAGCTTTAGTAAAAGCTTTTTAGAACGATTTAGCTGCTAGCGTGGTGCATCTTCAAATAGTTAAAGTAAGCTTATTCAACTGAAATATTTAAAGCTTGTACAAAATATGTGACAGGCAGAAGGAGGCATGGTAAACCCCATAAAGTACAATACATATATATTCTAGATCAGCAGCAGCGGATCCGCCAGTCTATGAAATTGGGTATTCACATTTGTATCTCTATATGTGCAGTCAGATCAGGTTTATTTTCTTTTACATTTATTGTGTCACATCCCTTTTGTCCACGAACTAAAATCAAAACAACAAAGAGCAATCTTGGTTCGATGTCATCGGAAAATTTCATCACGATCGGATTATAAACTCAAGAAACAATTTTAACTTTAAATCAATGAAGAAGAAAAGAACACTGACTCTGTATTCTAATAATCCTTTTTTAATTCTTTATTAAATAATAAAAATTATATTTTGCTAGCTTATTCGATTAAAAAATTATGTTGATTTATATTATTTTTACTAGAAATTCGATGGTCTATAATCAAAGGCAGGGCCAACACGTATTGAAATATTGACGGGCCGATTCAAATAATCGTTGATGCGTCTGAAAAGCAACGTAATTAATTATTAAGACACCTTCATGCTTTCAGGTAAACAATAACAGCTGGCTTATCTAACTAATATACTTACTTTTTATCTGCTTCGGTCTCATAATGCTGATAACCCTTCCGCCTAGCCGATTTATTCATACGCAACGATCGACGCAACTCCTTGGGCAGTGGTTTATTCGTTTCGCGTCTCAAGAAGTCGCCGAGCTGCTGAATCTTGGAAGACAATGTGTGCCAGGCGAGACGCAGCAGACGCCTCTGTCGGGATCCTTCAGCTCGGCTGGAGTTGGCAGTGCAGTCGCATAGTTCAATATTGGAGACAGCCCACGACGACATGTTGAGCTCGTCAGCAGCAGACAAAGACTAAAAACTGATTGGCAAGACGGGCAAGCTGGCCAGTTTCGTGCTGATAAGATTGGCTAAACTTACTCAGAACGCTAGAGAAGCAAATTGTATTAATTGATAATCAATACGTAAAAGTGTGCGACAACAATGAGTCGACTATTTGGTAAATCAAATAGCTAATTAACTACGCAATGATATTGCAATTGAGTCGAAATTTGAACAATACTCGACAAGTCCCAATAATTTGCTATTGAAGACAGTCTACATATGAATGTCTCTCTCTCTCTCTCTCTCTCTCTGTGTGTGTTTGTATGTGTGTATTAGCCTCGGGCAATGACAGTGAATGTACTGCCCCTGACCAAAAACCGAACCGAAATGTGCAAATGCTCGTTGCAGTTATGAATTTTTAGCATAGAAAATTTTCAATAATATTTTCAGCCTGCAGACAGCAATATCTCTCATCCCCCTTCCCACTCTCTAACATCCCCTCTCGGGCTGCCTCATCGCCGTGCTAAGAGGATATGCCCAATGACAACATGTCCTGTAACAAAATACAAATAGCAACGCCAGCCTGGGACCCATGTGGCCAACACCTCTACCCGCTTGGACCTGCCCCAGCTTGATGCCACACACAGCTCCACAGTTCAATTTTCAACAGCTGCAGCGGCAGTGGCAGCTTACCCCAAAAACGAAATTGCATGTGGTTCTACGCAGTTTGCCTCCCATTTGGGCCCGATGCTATATTGGCCCATTTTCCGGACCAGTGCGATTGGGGTTTTTCGACCAACTCGTATTGTTATAACGAAAATTCGTTTATTGCCGTATTGTTGTCCTGTAATTCGAATTTGTCTTCAAAATACTTTCGTGTGGCATATTGCTCGGTTTTGTCTCAATTAGTTGCAAATGCTCGTAGTATGAAAATTTCACTGAAAGTCGACTGAAAATAAATTACAGAGTACATTAACATCTCTGGAACTTTGCTTAAATTGAAATCATTTAAAATCTGAGATTAAAGTTGCTTATTCTCTTTTAAATTTTGAATCAGAGGAATAAACCTGAATATGACTTTTTATGCATTTTAGATTTATACCCTGTTTACTTTTACTTAAATGGTATAGCTCTTTGTAAATAATATAAGGTGAAGGCATCCGTTTCTGAGAATAAAACAGTTTAAGACAGTTTAGACATGTTGGATTGTGTGAAATATACCTTAATTTGTTGCAAAGAAAATTTTAGAAATGGATAGGGTATTACTTCGTCCAAAAACCTAGCTGTGAATGTGAAAAGCACTACAAATAGCAATTTGATAAGCTTCACCTCTTCGCATCTAAATTCAAAACAATTGATTGTCTTTGCTGCCTGTTGAAGTCTGTAGGCTTCGAGGAGCGTTTATTGATAAGTGCAGATGACAGTAGGCAACGATGATAAGCAGGGGACAAGGTGACAGCTTACCTTAGAATTTGGACAGAATTCTACACACTCACTAACAACCAACACGACCAAAGTTTATCGTTTGGTATAGAAAAATGCATTTAAAATTCCATTTAAATACCATAATAGCTGCAACTTCCAGAAATATTTTTGTTTGAAAAATCTATGCTAATTATGTCGATTGCTTGTTGCTCTGATTGTAAATTAAACTGTTATAAAATTAAAAAAGTATATTTACTATTTCTGTGTTTCCTCGTATTTATTACAGATTTATTGAATTTGCAATAATATTCAAAATTAAACTTTTGGTCAGTTGATTCGTTTGACTGTGAAACTACTGAACCTTGATTGTGACTTGTTTATTTTATACCTTTACATTGGTCATCACAAACTAGATGAAATGCTTAACGACGCTTTTTCGACTACACGAAGTAAATATTATTTGGGAAATAAAGAATTTATCTTAAGGACAGATTAAAAGCTCTTTCTAGACTTTGATTCATATCAATACATTAATTCATACTATAGAAATTTCAACAATCGCTTAGTGTATTTAAAAGTCGGCAAAGTCGTCTTATTGTATCTTGTTTATTTATTTTGCTGCCTCTTTCCTTAAAATATTTTGCATATTTTCTGACCATGCGTATGTGGATACAATATTGCTGTTTACCGTTGTGCAATAAAATGCCCAAAAATGTTTTATTGCACATATCAATCAATATTTAAATAGTCGACTCTAGCTCGTTTGTAATCCGAGTTCCAATTCTATTTGCAAAGGCATGTAAATATTTGTGGCAATTTCATTGCAAGTTATTCTCTGTGTCGCGAGTTGACAAACGAAGGATCAGGGAAAGTAAGAGGGCTGTAAGGTAACAGTTGTTAACAAAATTATATGTGCCAGCCTGTTGCAAAACTAATGCCAATATGCAGTGCTTATAGGCAGAAGCAGCTGCTAAATTAGAGCAAGTACTAAGGAAAAAAATATAGAAAATTATTGAGAAAACTTCAAGGATTCGCTGCACGTTCACATCTTTAACGCCATATGTTGACTTTTGCTACATTTTCGTGCTGAAACACACACACACACACACACACACACACACACACACACACACATACAAATATCCTTTATCTTATATGCGCTATTTTATGCCTGTTGGTAACAACTACAACAGCGCCCACTGTTGGCCTACTCTTTCTTTTATTTTTTTTTCCCTCCGCCCCCTCTCTCTCTCTCTCCCCTTCATTGAGAGTCTTGTTGTTGGTGTTGTTATGGTTGCTGCTGCTGCCTTTTTGCCAATAGATTGTGTGCCACACTTTGGCATTTTATAACATAAACTTTCATTTATTTTCGCTCGTCTTTTACCACATCTTTGCCGTTGTAGTGACTGTAATGCGCTCATGTTGCCTGGCATTGTAATGGCGAGCCACATATGCTATATCCACACAACTACACACACTCATATACATATATAGTATACACATACATAAACGAGTACACAAGATGCCGTCTGCTGTCTTGACATCTGTCTAACCATCCCAGTGTACGAGTGGAAAATCGCCCCAAAAAATGTAGATTTGCATGCACATCAGCATTGGGCATACATTTATCTCGCTCACTGTGTCGGCAGCGGTCGCCAAAGTAGGCCGCCAGTTGTTGCTTAATGCGGCAAGGATATCCTAAAGGAGGCAACATTCATCCTCTGCATGGCCCAAACAAACAGAGGCAACTTTACTGTCTATCTGCTCCTTTTTCTATTGTTGCAATTCTCAGTTAAGTTGACTGGCAACTATTCATTTTAAAGTCATTGGAATTCACTCGAAATGAATAATCGTACAAGCTTGTTTCATTTAACATTTTCAATTTGACATTATTTTAAAGCTTAACAAATATTTTATTACTTATCAAATATAAAAATGACAGTTTGTTATTACTGAAAACTCTAATAAATAATAATGCTAAATTATAGTTATTGATTTATATTAATTGCTTGTTCTTATTTCTATTGTAAGTTATTACGAATACTGAAGTTAACGTTACTTTTCTATTGTATCATAAGGAAGCAAATGGATTATTGTAAATGTAATAGCACTCATATTTTTTATCTTTCACAGACACACACACATACACACTTAAAAGGGCTTACCTTTTGCATATTTGGTTTAACAACAAATCTATTCCGAATATGTCAGTGGAACGTCTTTCTGTCAGCAGGAACTGTCATTTGCCCGTAGCCTTAGACTGCCAGGGCTGCCAAGTCGATCACATCAGCGCCTAAGCATTGCTTAAGAAAAACTCTGAGAAAGCAATCCAACCGTGTTTTCAGATGGTTGCCCACACACTCGGCTCCATCGACGACCATCCAATCGACCGACCATTTGACTTAAATATTATATGCAAATTTTCAATGTAATAAAAATTTCTTCGTGTCCACACACACAGACACAGCCACACTCACGCAGATATACTCACACACACAGAGGCAAGCAGAGAGGCGAATAAAAATTGATGCCAATGCCGTTTGTCTTTCAATATATTTCTCTCTGTCTCTCTCTGTATATCCTTCCCCTTTTCGGCATTTGCTTTCAGCGTGTTTGTGCGCTGGCAATGATTTTCAATATGTCGCAACTCTCGGCCCAACTTTGCGCTATCTGTCGAGCGGGGTTATCTTCCAAACACCTCTCTCCCTTAGCATCCATGTTCTTCCTCCATCTGCTCCTATTCGTCGACTCTCGTGCCACAGCAGCTTGAAACAAATGCCGAGTTAATGCTTTGCCTGCCGTCACCAGCGATGTCACCAATACCAACGACAATGAATGCCGCATGGACATGACCTCAATTGCATTGGGCACACACACAAACACACACACACACACACGACCACGGATGGGGCATTCAAATTGGTTTGATCGACACCAATACCTAAGGGTTGCAATATATGTGTGTTAACTTCCCGTCCGCCCCAATTCACACGCCACGACAAGGCCAGAGTATCACATTGCCATCACTGTCATCTTTTAGGCTGACAAGTGCGAGTGCGGCATTAAGAGATGTCGTCGCCAGTGCAACAGCAACAGCAGCATCAGCTGTTGCCCCATCCCCCTTCCTACCTGCCACACTCCATCCTGTCCACCAGATTCGCTTCCGTTTCGTTTTTTTCTCTTCACCTTTATTTTGCTTAACATATTGTCAGTTGGCTTTAGCTCCGCTTTTTTTCAATTTCTATGTGAATTGAGGCGTCAACACCTTAGCAGGTAACTTTCCCATCCAGTCTAATGGTGTCCTGACTCCCGACTGTTTGTCATTTTGGACTGGTCTGCCAGGGTTCATTGTTTTCTGTTTATGATGCACTTAAATTTAATATTTAATTTTAATGTATTTTGTCAGCAGCAAATGTAGCAACAAAGTTTGCACATGTCATTGGCATAAAACAAAAGCCAAGCAATTTATATTACGATCAAAGTGGAATATAAGAATACTCTATCAAAAAAGGTGAAGTTAACTTTACTTCCATGTTTTCATATAGTAAATTTTTACTGATTTTACACGTATTAGATAGTTGTCTCTGGATCTGCTATCTTACTTAGATTAATTTAATATAAACAGATTCTTAAAGATTAAAGTTTGAACTTTTAATCCACCTTGGCAATGTACCACATTCTCATATTTTATGTTTGACAGTGTAGACGATAGCCATTCGTTTGCCCCATTTTAGCTGACACGCATTTGTGTGCCTTTGATGTTGCTCGTATGTGTGTGTGTGTGTGTGTGTGTGTGTGTGTGTGTGTGTGTGTGTGTGTGTGTGTGTGTGTGTGTGTGTGTGTGTGTGTGTGTATGTGCCTTGTTTATTGCCCCCGTCTGGCGGCTGGCAGCATTGTTTAGCATTTTTTATGTTTTACATAATTCCAATCAACAGTTTGTATCAATAAATTACATTAGCAGGCCAACAACCCCGCTAATGAGGCCCAAAAGCTACCTGCCGGAAAAGCCCAGAGAAAGAAACTGGCAGCACAGACACGAGTACACACACAAAACATACATATATAACATTGAGTGTCTCGTAAAAATTTCAATTATCCTAAATGATTAACTTTGTTTATTACACTGCGAGGATGGCACACGGCCCAAGGACGCTCCTCGTCCTGGCACATCATTTATCAGTTTATGACTTGATTCTATTATTTATTGACACTCGAATAGAGGGCGGCAAACGGTGGCAGTGGGAGGCATACAGGAGGCAGTCTCAATGCGTCGCAATTTCAATTATAATTATGTGCAAATCGTAAAAAAAAGCGAAAAAGAAAAGAGAAGAGAAGAGAGAAGAGACGCCACCTTCTGGTCCTTAGATAAAAATCACTTAGTGTGCGTAGCGCCCACACACAGATACATGCAAAGTTTATAGCTAACAAAAATCGTTAATAAATTAAGCGGAAATATATTTCTCCAGCCATTGCCGGTGGGTGGTTGTTGCCATTGTTGTCATGTTGTTGTTATGTGGTTGCTGTTGTTGTTCTTGTTGCTGTCCCGCTCCATTTGGTCCTTTTAGAAAATACTCGTATAATAATGCTTTTGGCGGGGTAATGGTTTTTTAATTTTAGTGTCGTTGAAATTATGGTCGAAACAATAATTTAATAAGTTAATGTCTTCTTCTTCTGCCTCTGTTGCCTCTTCATCTTGTATTTTCATTTTGCCAAAGGCATTTTCATGGCGCAACCAAGAACAACAACAACACAAGCAATTCTCTAGCAACAGCAACAGTGTTATTTATGTTTTCAGCTTTTGTTGTTGTAGTAACTGTTGGTATTTTCCAGGTGAAAACTTCGTGGGTGAGGCTGTTAAATGGTTTTCCCAGCGGGTGCAGAGCGCTCCATAGCCAGTGGCTATTAGCTACAACTTAGAAACAAGCGAGTAGCTGATAAACATATAATAAGGATATATTTTTAATATATTTCTGCTGTTCCGTTTGCCAAAATTGTTGGTAAATGTTTGCTTTAACTGGTCTTACAGCTGAGCAGGTGGTCGCATTTAATTTGATCCAATCACAATCAAATTTGTTCTAGTCACTTTTTCCTAAATCTCCCATATGACCTAGACCTGCCCAGATGTTTGGGCTGTGAGCATAACCCCAACATGGCCCGTTGACATACAGACATAATACATTGCGCAATGTAATGGCAACAGCTTTATGACTTGATTTTTTATTATATGTAATTTCATGTTTTATGCTTTTGTCCCAAAATATTGAAGGATCAGTGCACAATGATGTTGGCCAGAAGCTAGACGGTTAGCTAGCAATTTTGCATAAATATTTAAGCATTATACTTTATGATTTTTTACGATTTTGTTTTTATTTACTTTGGGCAGCTCCGAAAGAAAAGGAAACAAATCTCAACGCGAGCGAATGCGTCTGGCAAGATATTCTACTCACTCCTTTCTTAAAAGTCTCTCTACGTGTGTAGAGAGTATTGAAAACATACACACACACACATACACACAGAAAAACTCGTTTGGGCTGCATACATATAATTTGAAACAAGGCAAATAAAATAACATAGAAAAACAACGAGAATGATGACAAGCCTGATATGCCATGTGTCCTGTTTCTAGGTAGCCTGACATTGTGGGTTGCCCTTTGGAAACAGAAAAAGAACGATGAGAAATGGAAAAATACCCCAAAATATGAGGAGAGTACACATTGGAGCCCCAGGCACAAAAACACACACGCAAAACATAACCAATTTGTGTCATCATAATTGTAACTCGTCGTCTGCTTCTGCTGCAGTTGTCTCACTCTGACAGACGAGTTGGTTTGTTTTGTATGTGGTTAGAGCAGCTGTCTCTCTCTCAGCGGACGCTGTCAACTCTTTACCCGTCTGTCCGTCTGTCCGGCTGTCTGATGTCGGTGCAAAAAGCAACCGCACTACAAAATTCAGCATATTTTGCCATAACATATGCAAATTGTTCAGGCTGGCTTTATTTAAGAATTTTCTCAAACATACATATATATTTTAGCTGCATACATTCGTGCGATTCTCAGGAACGTTAGATAGAGAGAGAGAAAATCGGGGAGAGGGTGAGAGATAGGGTGAGAGAGGGAACGAAAGGTAGCCAGTACTTTTGTCAAATTAATTTGGCAAATTAAACTTTAAGACGCCTGGAATGCCAGTCATGCCAGAGACAAAACAAGGATCTCGCTGTAAAGTGGAGACTGAAAAGGTAAAAAGGTAGCAAACCCTTTGGCGCAATCAGTCATGAAATCCATTATGATGATTGTTAAAAGTATTTCTTGTGGCATTGCCCAAATAATCGTGGCCCAACAAGTATTTATAAAGTAATAAAAACATCGCCGAAATGCTTTCTGGTCAAATGATAAAGGTTTCAAACGAAAAATAAAAAAAACTTTGAACAAAAGAAAATTAATAACAAAAAGGACAACTATGCGAGCACAATACAAAACAAAAGCAAAATCAAACAAAAAGTAAAGAGCCATTGCTCAATAATGATGGCAAAGTCAGGCAATATGGCTCTACTATATGTATGTATGTTTGTATGTATGTGGTCTCAATAAAAAGAGAGATGGCCAAGAGCGGGATTGGTTGTAAGGGATGGAGAATGGCGGAATTCATAGCCAGGCAATCAGCGCATAAGCACGCCCTGTAATCAAGCATAGACCTGTGGCAAGACTCCATTCCCGCCCACACAGAGGCACAGCGTGGCGAAATGAAAAGTTTTATAATTAAAATTGAAGAAAAATAGAAGAACCGAATGAGTGGAGAATGGTTTCTCGCTCTCACTGTGTGGGCGCAGACAATCTCTAAGTTAAATTCAACTAATTTTCGACAATTTTCTGAAAAACTTTGGAAATACAATTTTATTCTTAGGAAATATTTCAGTCACTTGTTGGCGCACATGGGGATTAATCGTTTCCTGGAACTCTTCAACCTTTGACCGATGATAATTGAAGCTTTACAACATCATTTACTAATGGGAACACTGGGAGCACCCTTTATATAACATATGTCAGATACAAAGTGCTTGCCAGACATTCCCATAATTATGATAGCCTCTATTTAGTAGTTGGCATCGTGGTAGTAATTGCCCGAAGTTATCATGCGAAGCATAATTGCTTAAGCAATTTTCTTAGACGTAAATGTGGGTTCAGTACACACTGAACTACATCTGGTAAAACCCATGGAATGTTAAGTGAATGTACATCAATCATAGCATATACTCAAATATGTATATGCATGGGGCATTGATAAATTCCATTGCATAGTTAGTTGACAATTAGCAGTAATTTGAGTGATAAATACGCAAAATCAATTATTAGGTCATTCAGCGTTTGTTTTATTGACATGTGGCATATTAACAGTTATGGCAAACCATTAAATATGCATTTGTTTCAATTAGCTACAGTATAGTAGTATATCTCTGTGTGCGTGTGTGCGTGTGTGTGTGGGTGTATTGTGGAAAAATACTTAAAGTTATGCTCATGCTAATTACTAAATCTACGAGTAGAGACAGCTGTAGTTGCATCCAAGATACTTGTTAGTCAGTTGAAGATGCATGTATCACTTGGGGCATTTAAATTTTCAAGTTTTAATGCAAAAACAACACACACATACACATAGACATAGACAGATAGAGAGTCTGACACACATGCATATCTGAGACGCAAATTAACTTATGGCAACAATGCGCACAGCAGGCTACGCCTACATCCTCATGAGCTTCATTATCCTCGGCATCTTCAGCATCTGTAGCATCTTCGTCGTCTTCAATGTTGTCGTTGGCTGTCGTTGACGATGCTGGATAATAGCTAGGTATGCCAGCTTGCTATGAATGCATGCATGTATGTATATACATATGTTTGTATATACTAGTGGCACAGTTATTATACAAATGTCTTGACGACGCAGCCAAGTTGTTAAATAGCAAACAATAAGCAAGAAATAAATACAACTACGAAGTTTAATATGCTCTTCCCTAACTTTACAAAAGTACAAAAGTAAAAGTAGCTCTGAAAAATAAAATTTATTAATTTATTACACTTTATATTAAGAGTAGCACACTCTATTTTAATAAAATACAATTTACAATATTCATATGTTAATGTTCACTTCTACATCACCTTCAAATGAGACTTGCAAAAATCTTTACAATCTATTTATCAATTGTCTTTACCTTATTTCTGCTTACTTATTTATAGCTTACAATAGAAGCAATTTTATAAAATATTTTTAGAAAATGGTTTTCATTTTAGATAATGATTGAAAAATTAATTCAAAATCTGTATTAGACTAGATTTTTACAGCTTTTACCCATATTTCCAATTGTAATGGTAACTTATTAAAAGCTTATCCAACTGCCACTTGTTTAAGCAAACCAGACGTTAGATTTGCAAGTCCCGAAAGAAATGTAGATAATTTAAATAAAATTCGTTGCATGCTTACGGGCGTCTCTGGAAATTGTGGCAATTTCGCAAGACTTTTGTGAAACGTAAGTGCGCGCATGCAACTTACTTTTGCTTGTTTTCATTCTTAATTAATAATTAAGAAATAAGCATGACAACCGGCAGCAGTGGCGGCAATTCTATTGTTGTTGTTGCCGTTGTTGCAGCTGAGTGTGGCATTACTTTAGGCAGGCAATTCACGTGGTTTAATTAGCCAGTTGGCTGATGCCTGCCTGGGCTTAAAGCAGAAACAGCCACTTTTCAGCTTTATGGAAATGGCCATGGTCAGCTAATTGCTGGTCTTGCCAGCTTACTTGGCTGAAAATCATTAGCGTTTCCATTAGCAAACCAATGCTTCTACTCATTGGATTTTCAGTTTGCACACACAGAGAGAAACACAATCGCAAATCGTTCCATTTTCGAATTAATAAAATGCAAAAATATTGCTTGCACAATGAAGAAAACGTTGTGAAGAACCTCATAAAAATGTAAAAATTTTGCACCCCACGAAGCACTTAAAAAGCAAACCACAATGCGCAACGTTTTCGTACTGCGATGAGTCCATTGGTGTTGTGTGGATGTGTGTCTGTGTGTGTGTGTGTGTGGGTGTGAACCAGAATCCATAGCCAATATGGCCGTGTGTGCGTGTGCTCTCAAACCAACGCACTTCCGGTTTAATTAAACGGAAACTGATTTAATTGCATATTTGATGAGCTGCGAGGCAGCGGCCAAATGGATGGCTAGGCACAACACCGAGGACCTTAGCCAACAGTCATGTTGTTGTAAGCCTTGCTGATGTTATTGTTGTTGTTCTTGTTGCTGTGGCTGTCGCCAGGCGCACTTAGTTATGCAATAACAAGAAGAAACAGTCGCAGCGCCCAGGACTCAGAACTATATGACTTGACGCTTTGAGAGCTTAGCATAAATTGTGATGAATACTAAAAAGGCATTTTATTTATGCCTCACTTAATTACACACACACACTCGCGCATACAAACTCTCGTCTTGGGAGTGTCGATATTTGTCGCCCTGCAACTGTGATGAAGCTACTGTGTCCCTGGCGTCCTTTTCACCTAAGCGTAAATGAATAAATAAATTGTCCTGTCCTCA
Organism: Drosophila innubila; assembly: GCF_004354385.1. Taxonomy (NCBI): domain Eukaryota; kingdom Metazoa; phylum Arthropoda; class Insecta; order Diptera; family Drosophilidae; genus Drosophila; species Drosophila innubila. Next base: position 15,042,973 of record NW_022995380.1, read on the forward strand.
GAGAATGCGAACTCTGGCTCGGTTTATGCGCACATTTTCTGGATATGTGTAAAGCTTAAATCGTGTAAGCAATTCAAAATTTTTAAAATTTAGCTTAAAATCAAGATTGCCAACCTGCAAAATTATTGCGGATGTTGGGCTTGAGGTTCCAAAGGTTAGAAGTACATAATCATAATTGAAAAGTTGGCAGCACTGATCAAAATATTTGTCACAGTGTTTACAAAATAGTATAATATTCAAAATTATACACAAAATAGTTATAAACTCTTTACGATTAAGCTTAATGTCAATTAAGTTAAAATCGAGTTTTATGTTTCAAACTTTAGAATCTATATCACAATTTGAGTGACTTTTCATGATATAACTTTTCGCATAAACATTGTGTGAATTTAAGTGTATTTGTGTACGCACCGACTACGGAACGATAGTTAATTTTTATTATTTCCTCTTCGCGCCAAAGCCAATGAAATTGACAATGTCCAGTCTTTTTCACTTTCTTCGGTTGCCCGGCTGATGGCTTTTAATTTAATGTGCGCATTTTTATGAACATGTTAATTTGATATTCAATAAAGTTGGTTTGATTTTCGGCTTTTAATGGATTCTCGCATTTAATGACATTTCGCCTGCCAGCTCCAGCTTCAGCTCCAGCTTCAGTTCCATCTCAGTCTATGGCCCAATCGTCCTTCTCACTTCTCTGTTTTAATGCTCTCACACTCTGACCCTTAGTCAACGCTTGGCTGAAGATTATGTAGTCCACGTTCATTTGCCTCGTTGTGGAATGGGGCAGGGTGCAAATTGTTGCACAGCTTGTTGGGTTTCTGATTTGTGTACTTCTTCCCCACAAGCTCATTGTGGAGCTTTGGTTATGAAAAAACTGAGATTTTCAAATATAAAAATCTATGCATTAAGTATAAAGAATGCTATAAAATGTTGGTTTAGCACTCAACTAATACTATTGTCGCAGTTATTTAGATTAGCTCCAGTGATTTACGTAAAAATGTTGTTAAAACCGAATCAGATAAGAGACAACAATGATGATTACGTGATCTTATCGAAATGTGGTACATGATGGAATAAGAGTTTATATTTATAAGCACAGAAATGCAATTGAAACTTTCAGTGAGATGATATATTAATTTTATGGCATATATTTTATATTTTATACATTTTAAAGTCAAGTAAATTTTTGAAGTCTACATTTGATTTTAAATTCGAGAAAGCGTAATTTCTCAGTTGAATTAATCTCATATGTCTGTCTGACTTTTATAGTGTAGGATATTTCTGAGTTTGTCAATTTCAAAAATGTTGTTTCGATTCATGTAGTATTTATAGTTGGGTCTTATTCTCAGTTGTGTCGCTATAAGCGGATCTTAAAACTGACACATAAAACTCACCTGATTTTAATTTAACAGCCTGGCCGAGTAAGTGCCAGACATTGTCGTATATATAGTCTTTACTCTTTTACTTTCACTCTTTTACGATTTTGCAGCACATTATTGAGTAATTATGTGGCATCAGAAGGTAAGACATCCATCAATTCAGCCAGTGCCAGCTTATTATTACGGTTGCCTCGTTACTTCAGGTCGAAAGACACCAGTTCCTTTTCCTCATTCCGGGTATTTTATGAACACTCAAAATGCAAACACATAACATTAACAGACTCATTAACTGCGAACAAAGCAAATATAATTTGTAGACCAATAAATTTGCTATATTTACTCGAAGAGTCGTAGTCCCATAGCCTAGCCGCTGTTGTAATATGGTCTTAACAAATAAGCAGAGCGGAAGCCACAAAAAAAAAAAAACATTGAAGTCTAGGAAAGAGCGCAGCTAGGAAGTATGGAAAAGAGACAAAAATAGAAGCAAATATCAAGTATCAGAAAAGAGAAGATGAGAAATAAAATGAAGGGAATCCTTTTATTACTTTGGCGCGGCAACAGATTTCCCAGGCACAAAAATGAATTTAGCATAAATGAAACATTTTTACGAGCTGCCATTACGGCCAAAGCAACAACATGACAACAATAAAAAAACACAGAAATACAAACAGAAACAAAGCAACAACAAATAGAAGAGCAACAGACAGACAAGAACAAAAAAAAAACAAAACAAAACAAAACCAAATATTTGGTCAGACGAGACGCAAATGATGAACAGTCGAAATTTACGTATGCGCAATGCGTGCTACATATATATAAATCTTATATACGTATATGTATCTTAAACTTCTATGAATGTGTGTGTGTTTGAGTGTGTGTGTGTGTGTGCTATATAAGACTGTCACAGCTATAGACACACAGTTCAGCAGATAGCTCTGTGCAATAAAAAACATCATCGAAGCCATTTGTCAAAAGCGACAAAAGCAGCTTCCCAAAGTTACCCAAAGTAGAGAAAGACAGAGAGCGACAGAGCGAAAGAGAAGGGGCAACAGCGCGTATTTCGTATTCATTGCCAAAAATCACAATAACTACGTTGCGTTGCGTTGCGTTACGATGCTCGGCTCATTGTTACCGCGCCGCGAAGTAGGCAACATAAAGTGCCAGCGTACCAATTTCCCTTTTGCAGCTTACGGCATGTGGTTGGCAATACGCTAACTTCTGTCCAAACACGCGCGTCTACAAAGTGCGTTTGGCCACACTTTTGGCCCTCATCCACCCGTACCGGATACGGATTCGGATCTATGTCTGTGTTTGTGTCTCGAGCCACGTCCGGGGCATTTTAAAGCGTGCCTGGGACTTCGTCTACTGTGAGAAACGCATAAATAATCTTGTTGCCTCACGGCTGTTGAAATGGCGTGAAATAATAAAAGCGACGTGAAAGCAATAGCGACCAGGCAATCGCAATCGCAATAGCAACGGCAATGGCAACGGCAACGGCAATACAGCCCCCAGGCTATTGAGTTTTGTTGCCAGATATTTCCATAGTAGTTGTTATTGTTGCTGCTGTAGTTGCTGTTTGGTATTGGTAGAGTCTAGCTGTCAAGTTGAGTTGAGTTGAGTGCGTGCCAAGTGCAATCGCATTTAGCGCGTCTGCAATTTTAGCATAGTGCACTAAGTGACTGTGTAGATTGCGTATACGCAGTGTGTCTGTTGCTAGCTGCCTGAGACAGTGAACAAAAGGAAATCAAATAAAATGAGTTAGCTATGAGTGCAAGTGTCGCACAGTTGGCAAAGAACAGAATACTAGAGCGGTATTTTTTAAATTAATTAAAGAACAAGTTAAGAGTTAAAGAAAAAATTTAGTTAAGCTTGTTATATGACAGATAAACTTATAAACAGCCAAGTGCCAATTAATAAAGAACGTAATAAAAAAGTCTTGAGCTCTTCTGCTGGAATGTTGAAGTCTATTGAATTGAGAAACTATCGTAGAGTAATAATTTCACATTTTTATGCTTCTGTTTTACATTAGTACTATTTCTTTACAATTCGTAAAGAAAAAAATACACGAATTTAAATAAATTTTATTTTAGTTCAATGGGAAACTAAAACTGTCATTAAAGTCACTCAAGAATATTTAACTAGTAATCAACGTGTCAGGTTGAAAGCATCCAAAGTCCAGTCTAAACTTAAGTTCAACCTGAATCCAAGTACGAGGTATGCAACTGGCAATGCTTACAGTTTACCTATTGACTGGGTAAATACCTGTAAGCGTTGTCAGCGGACTCTGCAATTATTTATATCTTTTTTGATTTATGCGTGGCTGTTGTGTGTAATATGAGTATCCTAGAATAAACAGTGCTAAGTATGTATGCGACTGCGGTTATTCATGCTATTTATGAATGGAATTGTGGCTGGAGGAGGAAAGGAAAAGGGCAACTCACTCCATTTAATGCGCCTCAATGAACCCGGGCACACAGTGCTCCGCTGGGATTAGAGACAAATTAAAACTGTAATATATTATTTATGTGAGTTGTGCTGAAGCTTTTGTTGTTGTTGTTATTATAACAGTTACAACAACCACAATAGCTGCTGAGAGGGCTGGACATTCAGCCTGGCACTTTGTCATTTGGGTGGTGCTGATGCTCGGACTGTCCATGCCTTGGTATTAGGGGTTAATTTGTGTGTTTATTGCAGTTGGCCAAGTTTTGCGTTTGAGTTTGTATTCTGATGTCGCGACGCGTCGTAGGAGGCCAGCAGATACTTAAATGTATTTACACGCGAAGCAACAACATCGGCAGCATCAACAATAACAAACAATAAGCAACAACACGGCAAATGGCAAACGGCAAACGGCAAATGCCGAACGGCAACGAAAAATTGTAGACTATTTAAGAAATTTATGTGCGGATGTTTCGCCGTCGGGATATTTCCGGTTTATGATGATTATGTTTTGTGCGCTGCCACCCTTACTCTCTAACTCCCTTCTTCCTTTTTTCTTCTTCCCTTCCTCCTTGCTTCTTGCTGCTGCTCTAGGCTCTGTCGCTCCGCCTTGTTGTGCTACGTTTTATTTTCGTTTATTTTTAACAAGCGGATTACTGCTTTGCCACATTGTTGTTGTCGTTGTTGCTGTTGTTGTTGTTGTTGTTGTGTTTTTTTATAACTCTGTCTCTATGCAATAGCTTTGAGCCGGTGCTTGGGTTGCGTTTTCATTTCTTTTGTTGCTGCCAGCATAATGCATAATAATCATAACAATAATTTCTTTTATTTTTATTCCCCTTTCTTTATGGTGAGCAAAAGTTTTTTATTTCCTTAACACATAATTCTTACGTGCATTTTAATTATTATTTAAAAAGCATTTTTATGAATTTGAAAAGAATGCTTATATCGATTTTATTTTTCTTTACTCTTTGATGTACATAAAGTGCTTATATTTTAGCTAGACAATCTAACTAAAAGATTTTATAACAACAAGCGATATGCTTAAAATTATTCTAAGTGAAATGAAAAGTTCATGCTGCAAAATTAATTATTTGTTCAAATCGTCAATAGGATATGCCATATTTTATTTCTGCATAATCTCTTTTACTTTTTGCGACTATTCACCAACATATTTCACTCAAGTTTACTGCTCTGGCGCCACCAATTTTGGTAAGGCTCACAGTCAAGTGTAGAAAGCTGAAAAATTGTTAGCTTAACAACAGCAAATGTGTAACCACAACCGGAAAAAACAAGTTCTTTAAAACAGCGCAACTTCAAATATGTTATGAAACAAAAAAGAAGTGAAAATTAATTTGCTCGGCTACATGAAATGAGAGTCCAAGAGCCCAAACGATGACAATCCACAGAAAGAATGGTGGGTATTGTTTTTATTTCTTTATACAAATGCGACATCGTCTGGCTTTTATTATGGGCATTCAGCTCACTGACATTACATTATGTGTGCTTTGCTGTTGCCGTTGGTGTTTTCAATGGTCAACGGCCGGCCACAAAAAGTAATCTCTGAGCATAAACGCATATCCTGACTGCAATTATGCCAAATGCTGAGCATAATGCGACCACAATTTTCATTACCACACAACGAACATAGCTTTTTGGACATGTGTACCAAAATGACAGTGGACCAACAACAAATAAGACTAAATTTTTATATGTGTATGTAGGTCTGCATGTGTGTGTGTGTGTGTGTGTGTGTGCATGTGAGTTCTACATCCATTGCTGGTGTAAAGCTCAAATCGCGGACACGACAAAGTCGCCTTTTAAGCCAAAAACAATAACTGGGCTTTAACCCGACGCCTAGCTGCATGCACGCCTCATAAAAGTCTAATTAATTAAAATCGTGCTCGAGTCGCCCAGCGGCACTGACAACGCGACAAATGCGCCAACGGCACACCAGCAACAGCACCGACAACGTCTGTAGCAGCAGCCAACGCGTCGTATGCGTAATGCGCACTGGGACTTAGGCGGTAGACGCTAATTAAAAGCCTTCCGCACAAGTTTCCCAACAAACAAGCTAGCAAGCGGGCGCTCAGCTTGCCGAATCGAAAATACTCTAATAAGATTCATTCATAAAACAAATAATTTTTATTTAAATTGCTATTTGTGTCAACTTTGTCAACCTTTAATATTTTATATAATGTCCGGTGGGAGCTGTGACACCCAAAAGTTGTACGAACCACTGAGTTTTCTATGATTTCTTAAATCAATTATATAATTTAATTAACTGAACCCAAACTTTTAGTTCGAGCCTTTGTGAAAATTTTTAAAAAAAATTTATTTTTATTGTCAAATTTTTTTTTTTTTTTCAAATCAAAATCATTTTTTAAAATTTATTTATTGCTTAAAAATCAATACTGAACTCGTTCTGCAAGGTTCGGTTCAGAGACGGATTGCAGGCTTTGATCTATATTAACATTTCAATATATGTATTTATCTTGATCTATATCCAGCTTCTCAAAATAGATCCGAAAGCAATAATACCCTTTGTAAGCCCATAAGGCAGAAAAAATCATAGAATAGTTACAACGCAGTTGCGAACACGCTTTTCATGTGAGTTATAAAGTTAATAAGGCCTCAAATGTTATCCCTAGTGCAAAGCTGAAGCAACAGAAGCTTCCCGATGGAATTTGATTAAAAGTACTTTTAATAAAGTTCTTTGCTACCATTGATGATATTTATTGCATACGTTTTTCATGGCCCGCTAGAATGTTAATTAGTTTTTATGATGTCAGTGTGTGTGATGGTGTGTGCGTCTTTTGTGTGTGCGCAAAATCTAGAAAAGGCCTGTGGGATTATTGCTTATTAAAAGGCTTATGAAAGTCAAAAGAAAGTTTACTTAATTTCAGTTAGTTAAGCGCCAATGAAAGCCATCCACTTGAGCATTGACCAAAAAGTTTGTTGGCCTGCCAAATGGCCAATAAAACTGACTCAGCTCGTATCCCAATCCAATGGGAGCGCGCGACTTCGTAATTTCTCAAGAATTTTTGGATTAGACATTGTGACAGTTTATGGCCAGCACATAAATTCAAATGCTGCAACATAAAATCAAATAAAAAACTGCAATAAACATCAAATTGACAACACGTTGTGACCATTTTCCGTTTCTGCTCTCGCTCTGGAGACAAACTCATTTACGATTTATTTAAGGAAATAATTGAAAAAATTCTTCTTTTTTTTTAATTTGCTACTTATTTATCCAATAAAGCAAACTTCAAATGTGTAAAGAAAAATTTATTTATAAAATAGAATTTGCAGTACATTTTGTTTATATAGTGGTTATTTATCAAAGTATTAAATGATAATGAATGCTTCTGAGTATTTCTAATACTCAAATTCAAAAGGGCTAGATTATAGACAGAGAAAGAAGCCAAATAATGCCTGAATGCCCAATTCTATACCATCAAGAGGATCTGGTCTGTGTTTTTCCCGAACACGTTTCAGAGGTATTTTACCCAGCAATTGTAAACGCAATTGTGCGCATTTTTTTGCTGCCAACTTGAGCTGTGCATTTTAATGTAGCCCCCTTTTTAATTTTTTCCTATCCTTTTTAGCTGTGAGAAAATCATTGCTTGAAAAAATGGTTAGAAAAGAGTTCAAAGCATGCTGGGCACGTGCTGATTGATGTAAAATGCGTAATGAGTGCGGTCATACTTATGGGAAAGGACTATGCTTTGGGTATAGACAGATAATGGCTCCCGATGAAGGAAAGTTTTCTAATTACGTGACTGGTTGCCAAGTGTACTTAGAAGGTTGTCCACCCTTTTTTTTTTCTCTTTGCTATGACTTCAATGAACCAATTAGATACAATCATACAATTGGTACTTATGTATTCAAATTAAAGAGCTTTAGCAAGAGTTTCTTTTAAATTCGAACTAATGGAAATATTGAAAAGGCTTTTTAGAATTAAACTGAAATATTCCATATCAGTTGTTTCTTATATATATAAAACTGAATTTTTAACAAATGACAATGGTGCTTACAGACTTCAGTAAATAATAAAGAATAAAGTTGCAAAACAAAACAAAATCTGTTTAAGGAAATAGAAAACTCTTTTTTGAAAATTCGACTTAATTTTTTTATTTGATACATAGGCAACTGTTAAATTTTAATTTAATTATTATCATACCAATATTTTAATAAATCGATTAAACGAAACTTATCTTATCTCCATTTAAGTTTTGTGATTGAATTGTTGTATTCAACATGTTTGATAAGAAAATCATTTTCTATAGCAGTTTTATCAGCTACTCTCACACACACAAATTGTTACAAAAAGGGTTTTTTATACCCTTACAATATAAATTTCTTGCAAAAACGTGTCTTGATCTTTCTTTGTACGTCATCTAATTTTTCTCTGTATGTCATATTCTCTGTTTTTATGCAAACTAGTCTCTCAGCTTTAAGACTAGGTACAAGTTCGTATTTTCGATATATTCATATAGCTGTCATAGGAACACTCGAATATTGAATACTGAGCTCTGCAAGGGTATCAAATCATCGGCGTGCCGTAAAAACTATTTTTATTTTAATTTTTATTTTAGTTGTAACTTATCTATGGATTGGTCTATTATCAAGACAAGGCAAACAGTTGAACTCTGATTATAATCTCTCTCTTTCTCGCTCTTTCTGTTTCCCTACGTTACTTTATCACACTCTTTGTATTGCACTTCTTAGTGACTATAAACGTGTAGATAAACTTATTTTAGTTTACTATGTGCACATGGTACTGCCTTATTTGAAAGGGCTTCAATAGTCTTATAAGCTTTAGACCGACACAGCTAATTATTATCACGGCCAGTCCAATGCGACCCAAGAGCACCGACGCAATGTCCAGACTGTAGTACTGCATGAAGGACATGTCCTGCTCAGAGAGGCGCATATGTGGTGCTCCCTTGTGACGAAGGACATATTCGGTCCACCAAACGGCCGTTTCGAGTGGATTCATTGGTTGATCGTGCAGTCGCATGGACATAATTTTCGCATTGTGCGCAAATATGGGATTCTCAATGAGTTCCTTAATTGCCCGTGTTGTCGACTCAATTGTCATTGTGGGTATATCCAGAGTTTTGGCCACGCCTGCGTGTTTCATCCGCTCAGCATTGCCAAATTGATCGTAGTACAGCGGCAGGCAGAGCATTGGCACAGCACTGTAGGCAGCCTCAATGATGCTTAGGATTCCGCCGTGTGTGATGAACAGCTTGACATTGGGATGGGTCAGTAGCTCTCGCTGGGGCAAAAGAGGACTTATATAAATTCTCTCCGATTTTTTGGGCAGCGTATTCCGCTCAAATTTCCAAACGACATGCCACTGAAGCTGATCAAAGCTTTCCTGCAATACCTGCAACATGTGCTGAGGAAGCCATTTGTTAATGATTTCCAATCCCATGGAGAAGTAGATGACGCCATGTTCTGCCTCATCCAGGAAACGTTTCAGTGATGGTTCCAGTTCAACGTTCGGTTGACTCATGTGCATTCCCGCCACCTCGATGACATTGGGCACATTAGATCTGGCGCGTCCGAGACTGAAATGATGATTAATCAGCATTAAGGAGAAATTTCTTCGGATAGCATAGAGGGACTCGGCTGGCTGATTAAAAAAATGCTTATATAGGGACACCTGTTGGGGTAGATAAACCAATCGTTCCACAAGCCATTCCTCTGTAATGTAAACCCAATTTCTGAGCTTATCCAGCAAACTGAGGCCATTCGAGTATCCCTCTGGCAGCATGGGCTCGTAAATACTGGGTGCCTTATTACCGGCCAGATAGTCAATATTCCACGCGGTGGCATAGGCCGAAATTCCCACCAATGCCGCATTGAAATGCTGGGCAAGGCCGTAAAGTGCATCCGTATGGGAAGCCGGCAAAATGACCATATCGAAATGGACCTTGGGATCCCGAAGCAGGGCCTGGACCCCAGCATCGCTGAGAGTGTAATGCGAGGCATTGCGGAAGATTTGCGATACCACCGATGCTTCGCCCCACTTCGTTAAGGGAAAACTCTCAAAATCAAAGTTAAACAAGTCTGAAATACATAGAATACTTTTATCGATACACTCTGACTTTGCATGATTATTCTCTTACCTTCCATTAGCTGATCTAGCATTGGCACACGAATGTGTCGAGCACCATCAATATCCTCCAAGGGCTTCACTGATGAAACTATGGTTATCTGATGGCCATTACGGACAAGCGCTCGCATATATGGTTCCACCAGAAGAAACGGCGAGTGTGAAGTGTACGTGAATACGGCTAATATATTAGCCGCATAGGTCAGCTGTAAGCACAGCCCCAGGACCAGCAGAGCGTTGGCTTTGCGCCCTACCATGTTGCACAACGTCCGTACATTTCTCAGCTCATTCGTGAACTGAGCATAGAAAATTTGGTATGTTAGATAGCTGGCAAATATTAGAGAACCGAGTGCTAATCTTATCATTCTGCAATGCTATGTGCCAGTTGGTGAGCAAGGTGAGCGCTGCTTGAACATTAGTTGGATTCCGTGTGTGCTTCTCATTGGAACGATTCGGTTAACTGGAAATTATTTAAAATGAGGTTGCACCCAATTTGGGTGGCTGGCCTTGCAACACTGTTGCTACAACTCCGTACCACATGGACTGCGAACATTTTGTTTGTCTTCCCATTCGACATGAATTCGCAGTGTAGTCTGCTGACGCCTTATTTGCAAGCCTTGCTGGACCGTGGCCATCAATTGACTTTGATACACGCATTTCCACATTGTAGTATCGTGGAACAGTTACACTCAATATACATAAACGATCGTTATAAAATTGCGCTGGGTAAGTCACACTGAAATTGAGATACCCAATTGGAAATGAAAGTATTGGAAAATACAAAACAGTCGACTAAATTAAGCAGATAATATTTATATATTCTTAATGGTATATTTAATAATAAAACTAGATTTCAAACCCAATGAGTTCTGGGGCCTTACTAAATGGGATGAGATGAACTTCATACGCAACTATATGGTAAAGACCTGCCTCAATGTTCTTGACAATGCAGAGGTTCAACAGCTGTTTCAATCAAAGAAGAGCTACGATCTGATGATAATGGAGCCAAGCTATACAGACGCGCTCTTTGGAATGGCGGCACATTTCAATGCCAAATTGATTGGTCTGGCCACAAGTGGCGGGGACTGGAACATTAATTCATTGGTGGGCTATACGGCCACCTCTACATTTGAGCCTATTAGTGTCACTAGCTTCAAGCGTGGCATTACGCTGTTGGATCGATTGTATAACTGGATGTTCATTGCTGAGGAATGGATGGTACACACACTTATATTTTTGCCAGGCCTGCTGGCAGTCCATGAGCATTTCTTTGGCCATCTTACCCAGAGTTTTATAGGCTATTTCCACGACAGCACATTTGGCTCATCCGACGCCATTTTCATCATCCGGCCCGAATGTGGACTTCATTTCAGTACAAAATCCGGATGATGATGTTGGCTCATCCATAATGAATGAGCCGATATTTTGTCATTCGACCTCGTGAATTTTAGTATTTTTCTATCGAACACGCGATGTTTATCGATAAACTCTTAAAAAATAGCAATTATCACCTAAACCAGCTGTTTTCATCAATAAAATCGGTAGGCATTAAATTTGCGCAAATTAAAATATCATAATAAGTAATAAAATGTTGTTATTGTCTGCTTTTTGTAATTTGTGCACAGAAGCCGAACAGCTGTTTTGCTTTGAGTGTCTTAACAGTTTCACATTTGGTCGTGGAAAGCCAAAAATGAGCCACATCCAAATGTGACCAAATGAGCCAAATGTGAGTGGTCGTGGAAATAGCCTATTACTGAGATACGTCAGAGCTTTTCGCTAATATTGCTGAACCAGCATTTTAGTCTATTCGACGCGCGACCCAATGTGCCCAGTTTGATAGAGGTGGGGGGCATGCATGTGCCCAAGCTGACACCCCAACTGCCACCAGAGTTGGCACAGTTTTTAGATGATGCGCCACAGGGTGTCATTTTAATGACCTTGGGAACGGAACTACGGAGCAGCGACTTGTCAGCAGCAACTTTGGCATTGATATTGGACACATTTGCGATATTGCCTCAACGCATTATATGGAAATTCGAGGGAAACCAGCGACCCAATGCAAGTGCTAACATCTATATGAACGAATGGCTGCCACAGCAGGCCATACTGGCGCATCCCAATGTCCGACTGTTCATCAGCCATGGCGGCATGCTGAGTATCATCGAGGCGGTCTACTATGCCAAGCCAGTGTTGGGAATGCCCCTATTCTTCGATCAGTTCCGCAATGTGGAGCGTATGCAGTTAGAAGGCGCGGCTCTGCTGCTGGACATCCTTTCACTGACCAGGCAGGACTTTGAGTCAGCTATCAGACAGCTGCTGGATCAGCCGCAGTACCGTCATAATGTCCAAGCGTTATCACAGCGCTTTCGCGATCAACCAATGCATCCACTGGACACTGCCGTCTACTGGACCGAGTATATTCTACGTTACAAGGGTGCGCCTCATATGCGAATCTCTCCCTTCAACATGAAGTTCATTGATTACTATTGCTTGGACAATCTTCTATTCATAATTGTACGTCTTAGTCTTCTCATTGCTCTCGTTGCTTACGCGCTTCACAAATTTCGGCAGCTTCTTGAAAGAAATTCAGGAATATTTTTTGTATTTAATACGCCATTTGTGGAAAACAGGCAAATAAGAAGCGACTGAGTTAAGTGTATACTATAAAAATAAAAGTATGATATCTAATCTGTGTAGATACATATATTCTAATTTAATAATAATTATTTGAAGTTGTTAGAATACTGGAAGTACTATATAAATTTACTATGCATTTTGTACATACAAAGCTCTACTGATATTCTAATCTTATCACGATCTTCATTAATCAATTCGAAAAAATTTACAGTATTTGATAAAACAGCTTTATACGTAAAAGCTATACATGTTAAAAAGCTAATAATATTTATATGTTTAATTATTATTTGAAATATTTTATTATATTAATAAATTCTTTAATTATAAGCTCTTTCATTTTTTCTGTTTTTATTACTTTGTTGCTCCTAAAAAAACTTGTTCTTATTTAATATCTGTCTTTTTTGCAACTAAGTGACATAATCTTAAGTTCGTTAAAGCTTGGATAGTAAAAAATAAAAATTAATTCTATTAATATAAAATAATAATAATATAAAATATTAATTCTATAGTAATATTAGATTTTAAACGTATTTTAATACCATTTATTAGCAAAACGAATTAAAAATTTTAATATTTTTATACACTTATTATACCGTTCACCCATATTATGTAGCGCAGTGTAACGCAATTAATTCTCAGAGAGTAAAAATTAAAAAATCAGCAAATTTACGCTTTTAACGCTCAATTTAACGCTGTGGGCAGACCAGTTATATACTCGTATATACATACATATGTAGACGCCGAGCTTAGTATGATTGACACAAAGTGCGAGAGAGGGGAACAGCACGAGCGTGAGAGAGTAAAAACAGAGTGAGAGGCACACATGGAGAGCGAGCATGAGAGCGGGAATAAGAGAATATTCTTGCTTGCATAACAACTTAAAATTAGTAAACAAATAAGTTTGTTGTCAGACGCGCCGTTGACGACGCTCCCGTCAAAATATTTAATCGGTTCTAAAAATAACAAAGACCCCAGCGATTAGGAAATCAAAGGGAACCAACAGTTATTTCAGAATGTAGTTTATCGAAAACGGCTTTAGGCTTCAATGGTTTTTGCGCATCGATAATAACAACAAACTGAGCAGTTGATAATAGAGAGTGTTTTTTATTGTTCTTTTTTTTGGCAATAATTACACAAAATTTCATTAATTTGTTGCTTGTGGATTTAGTTGACGCCGAAACGTGAACCAGTTTGGTTGCTAACGGTAAAATGGAACTACGTCGTTTTTGGTGGTTGCTGAGTGTTTTGCTCTGTCATCTATTGGCTAATATTGGGGTCGAGGTGCAAAGTGCAAAGATCTTGGCGGTGTTTCCATTTCCCGGTAAATCGCAGTATATATTTGCGGAACAGTATCTGAAGGAGCTGGCACGCAGAGATCACAATGTGACTGTGATTAATACTTTTGGCAACAGCGAATTGGAGCCGAACTTTAGGGTAATTGGCGCAACCAAAATACATGAACTGATGGCAGGTAAGTGAGCTGTATAAACATCAATTACGAATACAAGCAGATAAGATAGCAATAATAACGCAACATAGCTTTTGGCAGTGCGGACTACTTTCAACCAGCCAGTCAGTGGACTATGCTTACAATGACTACAGAGTTTCTTAATATGCTCACTGCGAATTTACTTGAGGATGTTGCTGTCAAAGACTTGCTACAGAGGAAGGAAACCTTTGATTTGGTCATTTTGGAAACGGTTCAGACTGAGGCGCTCTTTGGGTTGGCGCAACACTTTAATGCTCTGACCATTGGCATCTCGTCCTATGGAACAGATCGACACATTGATGAGCTAATGGGCAACATATCACCATTGTCCTTTAATCCCATGCTATTGTCCTCACGCACTGAGCACATGAGCTACGAACAGCGTCTGAGGAATGTTTGGGAGGCATGTGTCGCTTGGTTACACAAACGTCTTGTACATATTCCCAGCCAGGAAAAGCTCTTCAAACTGTATTTTCCCAAGGCAAGCAAAACAATGGATCAGGTGCTTGACAGCTTCTCATTAATGCTGCTCGGCCAGCATTTTTCACTTAGCTATCCACGTCCCTACCTGCCCAACATGATTGAGGTGGGCGGCCTTCACCTTAAGCAACGAGATCCGCAGCCGCTGCCCGCTAAGATAGCCAAGTTTGTTGAGGATGCCAAGGATGGGGTCATATACTTTTCCATGGGTTCAAACATCAAGAGCTCCGACTTGCCAGCGGCAACACGTCAGGTGCTTTTGCAGGCCTTTGGCAGCCTAAAGCAGCGTGTGTTGTGGAAGTTTGAGCAGGAGCAACTTGAGGATCAGCCAGAGAATGTGCTCATTAGCAAATGGTTTCCCCAGCCCGACGTGCTGGCCCATCCCAATGTCAAGCTGTTCATTACACATGGCGGTCTATTAAGCACTATCGAAAGTATTTACTTTGGCAAACCGGTGCTGGGTCTGCCCGTCTTCTACGATCAGCACTTAAATGTGGAGCGTGCAAAGCAAGCAGGCTATGGCCTGGTTCTCGATCTAAGGATTTTAAATGCAACTGCATTGCATGATCAGATTTTAGAGCTGCTCAATAATGATAGTTATTCTCAGGCTGTGCAGCTAAAGTCAAAACTCTACAAGGACCAGAAGGATACCCCTCTTGAGCGCGCCATCTGGTGGACGGAGTATGTACTACGGCATGAGGGTGCACCACACCTGAGATCAGCTTCGCGTGACTTGAACTTCCTGCAGCTAAATGGTCTGGACACGTGGGGTTTTCTATGCGGTGTCGCTTTCCTGATTAGCTTGATACTCATGTTTGCCCTGATAAGCGTACTAAGAATACTACGCTACCTGCTGGGAAAATGTTTAAGGATAAATACTAAACAGAAAGTTCAGTAGAGCTATGTATCGTTCAGTTAATTTAATTAATTAATGGTTTTCTAATACTCACGTTTTATGCAATTCAAGCTTATTTAACAAAAGGTCCAAACATAAAGAAAATGTAATATTCTCGTAAATATTAAAGAAATGGGCAATGTGAATACTCCAAAAAAAGCACAACTATTATTTTATTAAAAACATAATATATATCTAATTAATATAATACTATGAAGTTGCTATGCATTGAAATCTGTATGTAATAAATTCCCTTTTTAAAAATTGATATATTATTTAAATACGATTTAAAGCTTGATTAATTCTTTCAAATACAATTTTAGTTATCGAATCGCTACAACTAGCAGATGCCATCGGCCGTAGCCACAGAAGGATAGAAATATACACAATGTATATAATACATGCATACCGGCTTTCTAAATGGGATCTTGGAATATAAAGATATCTGTTATATTTAAATATTTAGAGATAGATTGTATTATTTATTGTATTACAATTTCATCATGACTTAGGGTATTATGAAAGCAGCAACAACAATAACTTGGCATTTTTTGACAAATCATTATAGGCTTTCATGACTGGCAGTTTTTCATCACTATCGCAACGCTGCTATTGAAAGACCTTGACGTTGAGACAGGGTGATGAAATACTGAGGGGAAGGCAGTTTGACTTAATAAATTTTCCAGTATGTATTAGTATGTATGTAGAAGACTTTCATATGTATACGGCAGACACGCTGATTAAATCAAACCGGGGTGCGGTGAGCTACTTTGAGTTACATACAAGCTACTGAGAGCAATTGTTATCGCATGCACGTTTGTCAGACTGTCTAATCTGAACAATAATGCCGTAAAGTGGGCTGGTTTCATTTTAAAAATTTAGTCGAGAATCCGAGTCCGAGTGCAGTACACGTTTTTCGAAATGTTCGCGTTACGGCTATGCTGTCTTATACCAATAGTTTTGTTACTGCCAAATCTAGAAGGAGCCCGCATTCTATCCATATTCCCCTATCCGGGTCCT